>NC_041331.1:27003539-28253539 GCF_004354835.1 Perca flavescens | reverse complement strand
GTGAGGTGCTGTCCCGTCACTGTTCCTGTGGTCAGAGCCAGAACCAGAGACTGTACGGAAATCTGTGTCCCAACAGGTAATGGTACGTCAGTGCGGACAGCAGTGTGTCCAAGCAACTGACAGATATAAATCGGGAATTAACGTTTAGGCTTGCTACGCGTAAATATTAGCATTACATTTTATCAGCGGTGGAAAGTAACTACCGTACCTCAATACAATTGTGAGGTACTTTTAATTGAGTATTTCCATTTTCATTATAAATAAATAAATGATGAAGTACTAAATTGGATACATATGAAACAGTGTTGATCCTGTGGGGAAATTCACAAGCTACCTGCCAAGTCATACTTATAATAATAATATAACAAATTATATAACTAAGTAATATAACCAATTACTCTGAATGACAGTAACTAGTAATCTATAATGTATTACATTTTGGAGGTAACTTGCCCAACACTGGTCTCTAGTGGGTGAAGCCTGCTGACTTTGAGGATCCTCTGAATTTTCCTTTAGCGCTACTATAAGGTTGACATTTGTGGTGTTGAGTAAAATGTGTCATGGATTGCCCATGAAATGTGGTACAGTCTCGTGCAATCATCAGGTTGATTTCGCCAGTACTTTTATTCATGATAAAATACTGTGCCTGTTATGCCAACATGTTAATATTATACCTTCTAATAATTTTTGACATTAGATGGTAATGACAGTCATTTTTGTCTCTCTTTTTATTTAAAACCAATTGAGATAGCGTCTCTTTTTGACATTGGGTAAACATTGATCACATACTTACAACAAAGTAAAAAACAATACATTACAATGCACTGTCACAGTGAGCATGTTAGCATGCTGACGTTAGCATTTAGTTGAAATTGAACTACAGTAAGTGCAGCCTCACAGAGCTGCTGGTAGAGCTGCAGACTCGTTTTCTCTTCTGTCATTTCCTACAATTAGTGATTGTTGTCTTGCTCACATGGACAGCTGTTGGAAGGACTGAGCATATGGTTTTCAGTTACAGGACAGTCTATCAGAAAAGCTGACACTAAACTAAAAAAATCTGAGCATGAAAAACCAGGGGGGAGATCTCAGCACTACATCAACAAAGAGGCAAGGCAAATAACCTTTTCCTGAATTGGCCCAAGTGTGGTGCTACAATATGGTATCCAGCTTGATGCAAATATCAGCTGAATTCCACTTATCCCATCTGCTCAAAGGGGGCAGTGGGAGATCTGGCATCGGAAGAGACCATGGACAGAAAGAGAGAGACAACTGGAGACAGAATGAGAGAGACACAAAAACGGCTGAGGGGGAGAGGTGAATTGGGTTGGAAAGACAGTGGAAAACAATCTGTAATTAATCTGGACACTCCAGATGGTTTGAAGTTTGTGTGTGTGTGTGTGTGTGTGTGTGTGTGTGTGTGTGTGTGTGTGTGTGTGTGTGTGTGTGTGTGTGTGTGTGTGTGTGAGAGAGAGCACATGTACATATGCGCGTCTCAGTTGCTGCCAGCTTGTCCATTTGGGCCCGTGTATAGGTATTTAGGTGTGTTTGTGTGTATTCTGTTACTTCAGACAAACAAGAACATCTGGTATATGCACAATGTGGACCTTCTGATCTCATTTTGATAGGAAAAGACAAAAACACAGAAACCGACGCACACATATTTTGTTAGCATTTGCTTCAATAGACTGTGACATAGCAGATACAGTAGTTGGCTCTGGAGTGTACTACACATCTCTCTGTGTGTGTGTGTGTGTGTGTGTGTGTGTGTGTGTGTGTTCACAGTGATATAAGGTTAATAAATCAATAGCCATCGCTATCTGAGGAACAATTACTGCTGGCTTTCATGTTGACCACACACGCACACACACACACACACACACACACACACACACACACACACACACACACACACACACACACATACACACACACACACACACACACACACACACACACACACACACACACACACACACACACACACACATTGTGCTACGTGCCCTGTATATTGGAGTAGCTTTAGGAGTAGACTGAATATATGTTTCTTGAGGAGAGAGTAGCAAAAGATGAAAGCTGGTGGAGAAAAGTGCAGGGAGAGTTTGTAAATGAGGAAAGAGTGGATGAGAGGAGGAGATACACAGAGTATTGAGACCTAGTGTGCCAAAGTGAAAGATCCTTAAATCTACTTTTTTTAATTATTTTGCTTGGTTTTTTGGCTTTTACATTTGGGACTGTACTATTGTTTTCTCCATAAAATACTTTGATGGTGGAAGAGAGAATAAGCACTTGGCCTTTACACCTGATCATATTCCACCTCAAACTAGTGTTAGACATTTATTTCACATGACAACAAGGTTTCTTTAACAAGTTTAAACAAGTTTTTTTAGTTGCATAATAACCATACTTTAACCATACTTTAGCAGGTACTTGCAGATTTTAAAGTTATACTAATATACACTGAATAATTTAACCTGTATGAGGTGATTCTCAGCATTTCCAAAAATGTTAAAAATGTACATTGCTACAGATATTTTTATGATGTATGTATATGTATATGATGTATGTTAATGTTTGTGTTTAATGTCATGGGCTTTAAATGAGTTAGAAATATGATCACATGGTACATGCTGTTAAAACAACACCATGGCATGCAGTGCATGTTTATGTGTGTATAGGTGTATGTGTCACTATTATTGTCAGGATTAAAGGGTTAGAGTCTACTTTAAATATATACAGTATGTACTCGTATTCAGGCTCTGCATGGAAGCTTCACATGGCATATGCTTTAGTGTCATGGGAGGCTGTGCAGCATGTGTTGCATTATGTTGGAGTTGCACTTAGCTTGGCGCATGTTAGTGGCGCAATGCAGTAAATTATATCAAACAGAACCCATTACATTATTTGTAAAGGTTTTGGAGGACATAAGTTAAACAATGTATAGTCAACTTTCATCACATTGGTATGAATTTACCAGGCTAAAAATGACAAAGTCTGTATCTTTGAAATCTGAGCTGTGCAAGGCAGGAATTAATTGATTTTACGCTTATATGATATAATTTAATGCAGGATACAAGTTTGAGATCCTAATCTTGTCCCGTCTCTCTCTTCCAGCTGAATCCTGTGGTGGTGTAGTCCAAGGACTGAATGGTACCATAGAGTCGCCGGGTTTCCCCCATGGCTATCCCAACTACGCCAACTGTACATGGCTGATAATAACAGGGGAGAGGAACCGAATCCAGCTAACCTTCGTCACGCTGGCGCTGGAGGAAGACTTTGATATTGTATCAGTTTACGATGGACAACCGTCACCTGGCAACTTAAAAATGAGGTTAGAAATTATTCTTTCTAGTACAGTTTGATCTCCTATCGTGCTCCTCTGTTGCTCTCTCTTCTTTCTTTCTCTTCCAACCTCTCTGACTCTCACAGTTTTAGTGTTGTGAGTTTGAGTGTTAGCTTTAATTTGAGGGGATTTTTCTGTCATATCGGATATGTTGTTTTAAAAAGGACCAATTTATGTGCATGGCTTACTATTTTTCATGGTGACAAAATAAGTCTTCTAAAAACGTACCTAATCAGTAACGCAATCCACTTGAATATAGAATACCTAACAAATTTTGATTATGTTTTATCATGATGTAGAAAGCTCATTGTTGAGGTAAAAAACACTTTTGTTCGATGTTGGACAGTATAAATACTTTTACATTTGAAAGCATTGACTGCATTGATTGCTATTTACTATCTATTCCTCTGGAATAATGTAAACATGAGAGGTCAATCAAACTCCCTTAATATAAGGGCACAACACTTATACCATAACAATAATAATAACATTATATTGTCACCTTACCGTATGCTTTAGGACTTGGGCTCAGTCTTTTTATTTATTCATTCTTTGATTCTAGTGTCAACTGGATTCCTCATATTAGCCTGTTTACATGAGAATTAGGGCTAACCAGTGCTGGAGTAAAGGATGTATTACTTTAATTTATGAAATGGAAAGAAATTAGCTAACTATCTTTGCTCCATGGCCTTGAGCTTATCAAGGAAAGTTAAACACTGTAATTTAGGCTACAGGGGCTTTTGATAAACCATGTGGGTCTATGAACCAGCATGCAGGCTTGTTCCATTTTACCTTTTAACTACAGAACAGTGGGAGGAAATACAGGCCTCCAAAATAAAAAATAGATTAAAAGACACTTTCCTGCAACAAAATAACAACAAATTAATTAATTAACAAATTAATCTAAAAGATGAAGCAATGGCAGAACAGAAATTGGTTACTATATTACATGTAATATTAGCCTGACGTGGTCATACTCAGATTCTCCCGACCTCGAATTTTGTGGGCAGGGCTAAGTTCGGCTGGCATCCAGGCTAATGTAATATAAGCTGTGCATTCTGAAACCGAGTTCTCTTTCTTGGGTAGAATTAAGGCTGTTTAGATAGATGGTCCCTCAAAGAGAGTAAATTACATAAGAACAATGAGGAAGGACAAAGAGCAGAAAATAAAGCAACACTGCCAGTATGCAGATATAGCCAGTCTCACTAGGTGAAACAGTACTATCTAGTGAATCATTTCAATCTTTATTTTCTCAGTTGATCAACAAAAGATTGCAAGATAATATAAGTCATTGATGAATTGGCAGCACCAGTATTTGGTGAGTTGTAGAACTGTAATGTTGCAAACTATGGAAAGCTTATTCATAGTGTTGGGCTTGTGTGTAGGAGGGATGCGCTTGGAATGCACCAAGTAGTGTTTGAGGTTAGTGGTGCAGTTATGGATATCATTCGGTTTTTCCTTGAAAACATGATATAGTATTGTGTGTCAGTGAGTAGATTGATGAGTGGTTGGCTTGTGTGGAGGCTTACAGCAAGTATTTCTTCTTTTTCTGCAAGTTTCACCATCAAGTTTCTATCTCTTGTTGTTTGCTGCAGCAAAGACAATTATTTGTAAGGATATTTATGTGAGCTCAATCAATATTGAGGTAAGAAAGTAAGTCCAGTATTCAAGCTTGAAACACTGTATCAATGAACTCTGTTTATAAATGGGCCATGTACTTTTCATCAGTTATGAGAACAGAATGTCTTCTAGTGTTAATTTTGTCACCTATTTTTAATTTAGTCTTAGTCTTGTGCCAAATGTCCTTGTTAGTTTTAGTCATATTTAGTCATTCACATATCTTTTTTTTTTGTTAGTCAAGTTTTAGTCGACTAAACGTATCGTCATTTTAGTGTAGTTTTAGTCAAAAGAGAACTCAATATATCTTAGTCAAGTTTTAGTCGACTAAAAGTCTCGTCATTTTAGTCTAATTTTAGTCAAAAGAGAACTCAATATATCTTAGTCAAGTTTTAGTCAAAACATTTAAGTCTTTTTTTAAATAAATTATTTCTGAGATTATTTCTGATAACCATTTCAGTCAAATAGTGATATAAAAATAAATTATATAAAGTTATATAAATATCAAGCCTCTTCCTTATTTCACCAGTAAATTCCTGTTAAACAACAAAAACAACCACTGAATAAGAAAAAGGTATTTTACAATAACATTGAACGCAGCACGAGGCTGGCGAGGTGAGTTTGAAGTGAACGTAACATATGTGTTGTTTTTCAGACAACGGCAGCTGCAGACTGTCGTACGTCCCCCTGTTGGAATCCTCTCCAGTGAAAAACAGACAAACTTTTACACCGTTTAGCTGTTGGCATTTTAACCATGTTTACTCCAGCTGCTAGCTAACGTTACCTGCTGCCAAGTGTAGTGTTAACTAGCGTCCCGTGCAGCAATGTTTCGTTTGCCTCTAACGTCCGTTTAGGAGCATCAGAGAGAAGCACAGGCATTTAAGTGGCACCGAAATCCGCATTGCTATTCGGTCCGGTAGATAACGGTTGTTAAGACACCGTTGCTGTATTAGCACCGAGTCTCAGTACCCAGTTACAGCTGAATATTCTATCTCATGATGGAAAAGTAGAGATGATTGTAGACGAAAATGAAGAGAGATTTCATCTTAGTTTTTATTTTATGCAAAAACATTTTGTTTCTTCTTTTTTCGTCAACAATAATGCATGTTAATTTAGTCTTAGTCAGCGTTTTTGGACATTGGCGCAGTCTCGTCTGAGTCATGGAAAAAAAGGTCGTTGACGAACATATTTATTCTCGTCTTGTCTGACGAAATTAACACTAATGTCTTCATTAAAGTCAGCGTATTTAGATTTCAATGGCTCTGGAAAATTCAGACGTCGACCAAGGGCCCTATTTAAATTATATGAAATGCAAGTATCATACGCCGAACGCAAATAGCTTTGTGGGCGGATCTTGGGCGCTGTTGCTATTATACCGGCGGGATAAATGACTTTTGCACCCGACACAAATCTAAAATGGGTTGGTCTGAAGTAGCTACATTACTCATAGGTGTGGTTTGGGCATAACGTGCAGTAAACCAATCAGAGCATTATCTCAAATTCCCTTTAAAAGCAGGCGCACTTGTTCCATGGCGGATTGCTATTATAATGGCACATTTGCAAGATGCACGCCCTTAATACATCCATGGATACACGCAAGAAGCGGTTCACAGCCGAGGAGACCGACGTTTGCTATTGATTTTTCTTTTTGACAAAATGTAAATAAAGAAATATCACAAAAACATACTTTCCGATGTTTTGGGTTCACTCTCACTGAATCATGAGGTTATGAATGCATGGTGATATTTTTGCAATGTAGTCTAACATTAGACCGTGATTACCTCACTATAGACAATGCAGCTCTTCTGTCTCTCCTCTATCCATGCTGCTGGTGGGGCATTTGGGTTAAGTGGCATTGGCACATGCAGTTCAACATCACATCTCCTTAAGTCCTCTAATATCTCCTCATTTATGTCATCAACACATCCATGATTCATGGACATCCATCCATCCATCTTCGTCCGCTTATCCGGTGTCGGGTCGCGGGGGGAGCAGCTCCAGCAGGGGACCCCAAACTTCCCTTTCCCGAGCAACATTAACCAGCTCCGACTGGGGGATCCCGAGGCGTTCCCAGGCCAGGTTGGAGATATAATCCCTCCACCTAGTCCTGGGTCTTCCCCGAGGCCTCCTCCCAGCTGGACGTGCCTGGAACACCTCCCTAGGGAGGCGCCCAGGGGGCATCCTTACCAGATGCCCGAACCACCTCAACTGGCTCCTTTCGACGCAAAGGAGCAGCGGCTCTACTCCGAGCTCCTCACGGATGACTGAGCTTCTCACCCTATCTCTAAGGGAGACGCCAGCCACCCTCCTGAGGAAACCCATTTCGCCGCTTGTACCCTGGATCTCGTTCTTTCGGTCATGACCCAGCCTTCATGACCATAGGTGAGGGTAGGAACGAAAACTGACCCGGTAGATCGAGAGCTTTGCCTTCTGGCTCAGCTCTCTTTTCGTCCTGGCGGTGCGATAGATTGAATGCAATACCGCACCCGCTGCGCCCGATTCTCCGACCAATCTCCCGCTCCATTGTCCCCTCACTCGCGAACAAAACCCCAAGGTACTTGAACTCCTTCACTTGGGGTAAGGACTCATTCCCTACCTGGAGAAGGCATTCCATCGGTTTCCTGCTGAGAACCATGGCCTCCGATTTAGAGGTGCTGATCCTCATCCCAACCGCTTCACACTCGGTTGCGAACCGATCCAGTGAGTGCTGAAGGTCGCAGGCCGATGATGCCATCAGGACCACATCATCTGCAAAGAGCAGCGATGAGATCCCCAGCCCACCAAACTGCAACCCCTCCCCACCCCCGACTACGCCTCGATATCCTGTCCATAAATATTACAAACATGATTGGTGACAAAGCGCAGCCCTGGCGGAGGCCAACCCTCACCTGAAACGAGTCCGACTTACTACCGAGAACCCGGACACAGCTCTCACTTTGGTCATACAGAGATTGGATGGCCCTGAGTAGAGACCCCCTCACCCCATACTCCCGCAGCACCTCCCACAGTATCTCCCGGGGGACCCGGTCATACGCCTTCTCCAAATCCACAAAACACATGTAGACCGGTTGGGCATACTCCCAGGCTCCCTCCAGGATCCTTGCGAGTGAAGAGCTGGTCCGTTGTTCCACGACCAGGACGGAATCCGCATTGTTCCTCCTCAACCCGAGGTTCGACTATCGGCCGAACCCTCCTTTCCAGCACCTTGGAGTAGACTTTACCAGGGAGGCTGAGAAGTGTGATACCCCTATAATTGGCACACACCCTCTGGTCCCCTTTTAAAAAGAGGAACCACCACCCCAGTCTGCCACTCCTTTGGCACCGTCCCAGACTTCCACGCAATGTTGAAGAGGCGTGTCAACCAGGACAACCCCTCCACACCCAGAGCCTTGAGCATTTCTGGACGGATCTCATCAATCCCGGGGCTTTGCCACTGTGTAGTTGTTTGACTACATCAGTGACTTCCGCCTGGGAAATCGGCGACAATCCCCGTTATCCTCCAGCTCTGCCTCTAACATAGAGGGCGTATTAGTCGGATTCAGGAGTTCCTCAAAGTGCTCCCTCCACCGCCCTATTACCTCCTCAGTGGAGGTCAACAGTGTCCCATCCTTACTGTACACAGCTTGGATGGTTCCCCTTCCCCCTCCTGAGGTGGCGAACAGTTTTCCAGAAACACTTTGGTGCCGACCGAAAGTCCTTCTCCATGTCTTCTCCAAACTTCTCCCACACCCGCTGCTTTGCCTCTTTCACGGCAGAGGCTGCAGCCCTTCGGCCCCTTCGGTGCCCCCTGCAACTGCCTCCGGAGTCCTCCGAGATAACATATCCCGGAAGGACTCCTTCTTCAGTCGGACGGCTTCCCTGACCACTGGTGTCCACCACGGTGTTCGTGGGTTACCGCCCCTTGAGGCACCTAAGATCCTAAGACCACAGCTCCTCACCGCAGCTTCAGCAATGGAAACTTTGAACATTGTCCACTCGGGTTCAATGCCCCAGCCTCCACAGGGATGCACGAGCTCCTCCGCCCGGAGGTGTGAGTTGAAAGTCTGTCGGACAGGGGCCTCCTCCAGACGTTCCCAATTTACCCGCACTACACGTTTGGGCTTACCAGGTCTGTCCAGAGTCTTCCCCACCCCTGACCCAACTCACCACCAGATGGTGATCGGTTGACAGCTCTGCCCCTCTCTTCACCCGAGTGTCCAAAACATACGGCCTCAGATCAGATGAAACGATTATGAAATCGATCATTGACCTTGGCCTAGGGTGCTCTGGTACCAGGTACACTTATGAGCATCCCTATGTTCGAACATGGTGTTCGTTATAGACAATCCATGACTAGCACAGAAGTCCAACAACAAACAACCACTCTGGTTTAGATCAGGGAGGCCGTTCCTCCCAATCACGCCTCCAGGTGTCTCCATCATTGCCCACGTGTGCGTTGAAGTCCCCCAGCAGAACAATGGAGTCCCCCACTGGAGCCCCATGCAGGACTCCAGTCAAGGTCTCCAAGAAGGCCGAATACTCCGAACTCCTGTTTGGTGCATATGCACAAACAACAGTCAGAGTTTTCCCCCCACAACCCGCAGGCGTAGGGAGGCGACCCTCTCGTCCACGGGGTAAACTCCAACACAGCGGGCGCTCAGCCGGGGCTTGTGAGTATCCCCACACCCGCCCGGCGCCTCACACCCTGGGCAACTCCGGAGAAGAAAAGAGTCCAACCCCTATCCAGGAGTATGGTTCCAGAACCCGAGACTGTGCGTAGAGGTAAGCCCCACCAGATCTAACCGGTAGCGCTCCACCTCCCGCACCAGTTCGGCTCCTTCCCCCACAGAGAGGTGACGTTCCACGTCCCCAGAGCCAGCGTCTGCCGCCCGGGTCTGGTCCGTCGAGGCCCCTGACCTTCACTGCCACCCATGTGGCATCGCACCCGACCCCAACGGTTCCTCCCACAGGTGGTGGGCCCATGGGCTGAGAGATGGGAGCCCGTAGCTTGTTCGGGCTGTGCCCGGCCGGGCTCCGTGGCAAACCCGGCCACCAGGCGCTCGCCCGACGAGCCCGCCGTCTGGGCCTGGCTCCAGGCGGGGCCCCGGCTTCCCCGGGCAGGGTCACTCCATCTCTACCTTGCTTCTTCATTGGGGTTTTTGAACCATTCTTTGTCTGGCCCCTCACCTGAGACCACTTTGCCTTGGGAGACCCTACCAGGAGCACAAAGCTCCAGACAACACAGCCCTCAGGTTCACAGAGACACACAAACCTCTCCACCACGATAAGGTGATGGTTCATGGACATGTTGTGTAAAATAAGGTCATATTTTTCCTTGTATTTATGTATGGTTTGCAAAAATGGGAACTGCTGGGTCCGTGAGATGAGAGAAGCAAAGTGTACGCGCGGGTTAGGGTTAGGCCAAGCATGCACCCTAAAAAAAGCATCTGAATAACGCGCCACTGACTTTAGACTAGGTTTTTCCTGGTCAGTGGCGGAATTGTTTTCTGAAACTGCAAAATAGCACTAGGGAACATTTGCGCCGGAACACGCCTCCTCTTTTTGCTGAACCGCCCCCAGGAGTTTAAGTTCATTCCCTAATTTACCGACGTGAGTCTGAGGAGGGAAAAGTCCGCTGTGCGTCGGGTGCAAAATAGGAATTATACATGCGTCAGCGTACAAAGTCAGTTGCGCTGGGTGCAAGATAGGGCCCCAAGTGTTTCAGACTGTTAGTTGTGAAAAGCAACATTTGTTTGTGGCACATGAGCTGCCTTTGGCTCTTGATATTGAAAGACTAGTTTTATGTATGGGTACAAAAAGATCTTTTGTTAAATCAAATCCCCAAATTTAACTATAACTTATTACCACCCTAATCTGTTCAGCATGATGCTTCTTGTATGACTCTGTATGTCATATGACTCTATGATTCTGGTTGTATTAACCTTAGTGTAGATGTTATTATAGCAGTTTTTTGGGAGAGCTTGAGCTTGCCTGCATGATTCTACATGTTGCTTGTGTTTTACATGTAGATCCACAATAAGCCAGTAGGACTAAAATGGGTTTGTTTGGGCTTATGGTATGCTTTGCCTCACTGAACCGATCTGTTACAATGTTAATTTCCAAAATGTCTTTCAAAAAGTCAAGTCAGAATAATACATGTGTGGGAGGGAAGGAAACCCCGTCCGGTTTATTTTGTCTTATTTATTTTATTTTGTGTATCTAATGAAGCATTGTGTGTACCTGCAAATAAAGTATTGCATAATACTGAGTTGTTAGTCAATAACAAATAATTACTTAACCATTAACTACCATTAGTGAAGCATTGTGCGTACCTGCAAATAAAGTAATTCATCATACTGAGTTGTTAATCATTAACAAGTGATTACTTAACTATTAACTGCCATAAGTGAGGCATTGCACATACCTGCAAATACAGTAATGCATCATACTGAGTGGTTAATATAAACAAATGATTACTTAAAGGTGCTCTAAGTGATGTGAAGCGTTTTTTAGGCTACAACATTTTTCATCACATACAGCAAACATCTCTTCACTATCTGCTAGCTGCCTGTCCCCTGAACACACTGTAAAAAATGCTCCACAAACGGCAACCAAAACAAACTGTGCCAACCTGCACCACGAACCATAACAAACAGTCTTCCAGCCAATAACCGACAAGAAGGATTTGGTTGAGCCATCACTGCAGCAGCGTTAGCACGTAGGCTACTTCCACAATGCGTATTCATGACTCAACCAGCTGCAGGTTGGCGCAGTTTGTTTTTATGGAGTCTGGGTTGTCTACAGAAACCGCTTTTTTTACAGTGTGTTCAGGGGACAGGCAGCTGGCGGATAGTGAGGAGATGTTTGCTGTACGTGACAAAAAATGATGTAGCCTAAAAAAACGTGTCACATCACTTAGAACACCTTTAACCATTAAATTGGATAGACCTACAACCAATCAGAGCAACAGAGACAGATGTCACAGAAGCTGCAAGTCAAAGGCAGGCTTCGACAGAGCAGAGGCGGCAGTTTCTGTATCATGCGGACGGGTGTGGCAATGTGTATACATACGTGATCGTCGTTCTCTGTTCCTCTTTTAAAAAGAATGCGCTGTCAATATTTTCTATAACAGATGTGATGGCAGTCATCTTTGTTGTAAACAAATTTAACCCAAGCGCTCTTTGGTGACGTGGTTGATTACATTACTGTTGATCATCTGTCCATCATCGTATAAAGCCCGTCCTGACAATTTGATTGGTCCAAACAGCACTGATTTGAGCATAGTTGCTCCACAACGGATCAATCCAGACCAAACTTCCCAACCTCAAATGTTGTGGGCAGGCTAAGTTTGGCTGGCATCCAGGCTACATTAACTTACTATTACCTAATGATGCATTCATACAGTAACTTCCAGACTGTTTATCAGTAACTAATCATTAGTGCTTGAGTCCCAGTCTTTCAGGAACTTCTCATTAACTAACCAGTTGTTCCTCACTTGTTACTCATTTGTTCCTCAGTAACTACCTACATTTTTGTGTACCTTATTGTAAAGTGTTATCAAGAAATGAAAAGAAAGTGATCAAATTTGAAATCTGAAAAATTTAAATTAATTAAAATTTATTTTTAATTTTATTAATTTTTTTATAAATCCTCTTTCTGTTCACTTCTATCTTTCTGTCATTTTCCATATTCTCTTCTAATTTTTCAAAATGTATTCTTATTTAACATTCTGCCACTGCTGTGATCAGTTTAAGATCAGACATGCAAGTTTGTAAAGTGCACATATTCACAAAATTCTCTTACGAACAGGCTACTTAATTGTATGGGGCTTCTTCTAGCCTCGGCAGAAGACAGCATAACAAAGGCTAGCTTTTCAAGCACTGCACCTTGGACCCCCAACTAACTGCATGTGTTTAAAGTTGTTGGCCTGATGTATGCTTCTGCTGAGATCTTGGATCCACCAAAGAGACTGAAGTACTTACATCAGGTGAAATGACAGCTGGACCAAACATTTCCAGTGCTCTCCAGAACTACAGCTGTGGAGGAAAGTGAAGTGTACCAGTGACTCACCTGTGCTTGGCTCTTTTGGGCCATTCTGAGCTCACTAGCTGCACCTGCAGTAGCATCTAATAGCATGTACAAGCAAATATACAAAGTACCCACCTCTGTGTTAATGTAAGAAGTCTATTTGAAATGGTGAATGCAGGAAGGCACAGGGCAGAACTCTCAATAGTTTGTTGCTTTTTATCATGGTAATACCAATTTCTTAATTCATTTAAAAAAGGTTGATGTAGGTAACTGCAGTGGCAAGTGAGGTGGGAGCTGCAAACCTTTGCCTACTTAGCAGCTCTGTCACTGGTGTGAATTAGCCCTAGAGTGGTGCATTAGTTTCTTCTGGAGCTTCGGTGTCTTCTTCTTAAGTGCAGTGAATGCTCACAGTGAACCCATTCCCAATGTCATTTAGAGCAAGTGACTAAGCAGGGAGGTGCAGGCTCATTCTCTTCTCAGCTCAGCTCTGTTGATGTTAGACTTCTCTGAATGGTGTGGACATGACAGAGGACAGGCAGCATAGTGCTGAAATAAGACTGCTGGTCGGCCTTTTTGTGCCCTCGGGGTCTCCCTGGTGTGGGTCTCTGCGGGCAAAGCTTCAGCTCAGCTTGTAAGCCTTCCTCCAGCTCCAGCTGAGTGTCAGTAGCTATTGAATCACACTCACCAATCCCTCTTTACTTATTAAAGTGTAACTTATATTTTAACATAAATATAAGAGCTGATTCCAATTATCCTGCTGCTGCCTTTTCTCTGTCTGAGCTCCATGAGGGCAGTGGTCAGCCGGTTGACCTAAAACCCTCTCCTCATCTCTGCTTCTAGCTGAATGGTGCAAGACTTGCTGATATAGTATAAACCCGTCAGGCTGCCCATATAGACATTTGGATGAAGCCAAGAGGATCTGACTGCTCTCTCTTTGTTCACAAAGAGGAGCACAAGAGGCAGGATATATCTTTCTCTCGCAACCACCCCTCCAACTGCACTCAGACCTTGTGTGTGGGGAATGCTGCAATCTCATATATAGTAGAAGGGTTGACCCTGCATCTGTGGCCTCGTCTTACCAGCCCCAGCTGTGCGTCAGCAGCGGAAACTCTACTCCATCCCACTCACTTTAAGGACTGATGTCAACGGTGTGAAAATATTTATTTCGAAAATTGAAAAGCCTCTTTCATACAAGAACCACTGCCTGCTCTCTGCATGAGTCTTATATTGTATAAGAAAGGCACAGGAGTGGCTTTCCAGACAATGATGAGGTGGTGTATTGAGATGTATCGTATTTTGACCAAGCCTTGCCTATTGGGAACATAGTGCACATATAGATGGAGGGCAGCTAACCCCTTTTTAAGCATGACCAAGATGGTTCTCAAACCTTAACTATGTGTTTATTATTGTAACTGCTCCCATTACCATAGTGAAGCAGTCATTTTAACTCAAACCAAGATTTTCCTCTAACCTTTACAGATAATTATTGTTGGATTGTGAATATACATTTTTCAACAGTAATTTTAATCGGTTTTGTAAGGCATATCAAACTGATGTCGCCCTGCTGATAGTGGCGTCATATCAGAAAACACTTCTATTGTTCTAGAGGCGTGGACAAACAACAAATGTTAATTTTGAGATTTTGTCATCATTCTACAAACCCTCTTGATTCTGACCTACACTTAAATAATTATTCCCACTATTAGATAAAGATAAGAAATAGGTTTTCTGTTTGAAGATGCTGCTGGATTTGATCATACTTCAAGTTAGTTTATCAGAGCCAGACAGAGAGCCATTATGGAATCAGGTCAGATGGTACAACAGGGCAAACCATTGACATTCTTAGTGTAATGTACCCTGCGGGTCCTGTGTCAGCAGCTCACCGTGTATCCACTGCAGCTGCTGCACGAGGCTTTTGCAGAAGTGGTTTATTAAGCTGCACTTGGACCAAGTTAAGTGATACCTTTTTGATGTAGAGACATTTTTTTACACTCCAGCAAAGTAATGAGTTCCTCAGAAGAGAACAAATTTCATGCCATCATATGTATTTAGAACAGGGTGCAAACATTTCTTCTCTCCTCAGGCCTTTATCAATTCAAATACTATCCACACCAAAAATCCTCTTCTGTGTATTTCATCCATCCTTACTTGGAGCATTGAATATCCATCCAACCCAATTCCCCTCCTGGACTATCTTCTGTTTGAAGGACACTGGTGTTATGTCTTAAAGGTTCCCTGCCACACGTATTTCATTATTTTGTGTTAATGTCTGAAGTTATACCATGGACTCTGTAACATTTTTTGTGGAAAAAATGCCTTGGTTACATTGTTTCAAGCCATTCTAGCGTGGTATAGAAAGCCTACAGGAAGACTCTTGATTTCTGCCAGTTCTCATTAATATTCAACAAACTAAGCTGTTTGAATCTGATTGGCTAACAGCTAGCCAATGAGAGCCTGGCTGTCAGAATCCTTTACCCAGCCCAACTGGGCGAGCTAATGAATAGTAATGCGCTCAGGCATATGATGTCAGACTGACCAACTTTTGTAATTGGCCTGATTTCTCTGCTTATTTCTTTTCAGTGGCTAGAGCTGACAAAGGAGGCAGCAGTTCATTTTCACATTCACAACATAACACAAACACATATGGACCTAACATATTTAAAAAAAAATACAAGTAAAAACGGTTAAATATGGCAGGGCACCTTTAACTATGTTAATGAACATCTGCCATTATGTTCATAGCAATATGCATTATTGTCTGCCAAAGTGTTTTTTCATGTAATACCACTATATTGGCAAACTTTTCTTTTCTCAACGTTTACACATAGTGGCTTTAAAATGAAAATTGTTATGGCTGTAAAATGTAACTGGATCTAATCTGGATTACAACTTCCTATTAGCAAAATATTTTTGGGGAACTGTGCTGGGGCCAA
The DNA here is from genome assembly GCF_004354835.1 of Perca flavescens. Taxonomy (NCBI): domain Eukaryota; kingdom Metazoa; phylum Chordata; class Actinopteri; order Perciformes; family Percidae; genus Perca; species Perca flavescens. The sequence goes on along the minus strand of NC_041331.1, from coordinate 28,237,642 downwards.
GATAAGGTTCAGAAAAGTCTTTATTTAAACAATAGACAGGTGCCCATTTGAACATTGAAACAGGTTTGCTTGCTTTAATCATCCCTCCTGTTCAAATGGTTTACCAATGTAAGTGATGAGGGACAAAATCCCCCCAGCTAATAAGGGACTTATGTTTACTATCCTTTCACTGCAGCTCAACTAGAAAACACTGTCCAGGGAAACCTAAGGAGGAAACTTTGCACATAAAGACAGTAACTTTGGAATTTACCCACTTGATATACTTCAATAGCTGGTTTATGGAGGTCACAATACTTTATCTAAGAAAATTGGAAGGTTGCCAACATTATCTTGTTAACGTTATATAGCATTATCTAGGTTAGAAATCTAATCTACAAAAGCACAATGGTGATAAAGGACATGCCATCAAAAGAGGAACTGCCTTGCATGTTGCCAGTTAGAGGAATGATTCGTGCCAAATACGTTTTTCAACTATTTATGAAATTTACAAATTAAAAGTAATTGCCACTTCCACTTGATAATTTCCTTCACAGTTGATGGGACATTTGTTGTGGTGGCCAGAGAAATTTGTTTTATTATCAACATACTTTCCTTCATAATTCACCAGTAAGCACTGTATCCCAGTTTATGTTAGTGCGGGTAGATAGATTAGAAACACCTTCAATACAATGCATTCTGCATGCATACTTTAAATGAATGCATGAAACAGTGTGTTTACTGTGTGCACACAGGCCTGAGTGTGTCAGGTGCATGTCTGAAAATGAAGCTGTGTTCACTCAAAAATAAGCTACACAATCTTATGTATTGGCTTACGCATTTCTATCAGGAGAAACTTTGTTGCAACTTTGCACAGGTTTATTTGTACATATGCATAATATGAAATGTACAGAGTCTTTGGAGATTAGACTCCATCATTATATAAATAATTTTATAAGGGGTAGATAAGCCATGAGTAAGGCATATCCCCCCAATGGAGTCTAGACACTGGTGGTGGTGGTGAAGGAGCCCGAAGAACGGACCGAAGGAGCCAAAGGGAGTCTGCCGGAGGAGGACCCAGGGTGCTGTGGGTGACAATGACAGACACACACACACACACACACACACACACACACACACACACACACACACACACACACACACACACACAGAAACACACACACACACACACACACACACACACACACACACACACACACACACTTGCCATACTGCAGCTGATTGTCCAGAGGTATGGCATTTAATGGAGACCTCTCTGTGGCTCAGCAAGGCAACATTGTTTAACGAAACATAAGGAGGGAATATTGTCCTAAAACGACCCACAAAGACATAAGGGCTGTCGTTATTTTTGTCCCTCATCTCTTACATTTGTGTAACACTAGGAAGAGATCACTCACAGCCAGTTTGGAAATGACAGATGATTACAGCAAGCAATAACTCTTTCAATGTCATCATGGGTAAGTGGCTAAGGAAAACTTGAAACAATCTATCCTATCCTTTAATACTTTACTACTTCTACTATCTTCTGCTAAACCTCTGCTATTAGAAACACCCTACCTGCACTGAAGTGGTACTCATCACATCTTGAGCATGAGTTGTTATTGCTGTGTATTTGTTGCATTTGTTTTCGCCATTGATCTTTGCTCCTTACAGCTTATTCTTAGACACCCTTTTCACTTTCTAGTGTTACATTGCTATACTTGGTTTTAAGGCAAACTGTGATAACATAATTCAAAATATGATGGGATTATTGGTTTATAGGATTTAAAGATATAGATAGACCATTTCTGCACTTACCCTCATGTTAATCCGAATAAGAGCTTGGGCAGAGCTGCTGCAATATAGCTGGAGACATATCAATTAAGTTTATGTTAAGGAGATACCTTTCCTAAATCTCAAATGATGTGTCAAGGATCCGTCTTGGGTTTGAATAGATGTTTTACCAATGTAAGTTAAGTATTATGTACTATTAAAATGTAATGTTGTTTTACCTTTGTATGGAAGTGTTTCTTCCACTGTATTATTCCATTCTCATCATGCTGAAAAAAGACACTGAAATGGCATTAAGACTATGAGATAAGGCCAAAACTCAAAATGCATACTAATGATATTTTTAGGAGGTTAGCAGCTTCCGGACACGTCTGTCCTCGTCTGCCGCCTCTGCTTCTACTGGTGCCAGAGGTAATAGTTTTCATAGACCAGCACAAATTCAGCTGGAAGGAATACGTACTCCTGATTTAGATAGTAATAATGGTTAAATAATGCACTGAAAAAAGTGAGAGAGAGAGAGAGAGAGAGGGAGAGAGAGAGTGTGTGTGTGTGTGTGTGTGTGTGTGTGTGTGTGTGTGCGTTTGTGTGTGTGTCATAGAGAGAGAAAGAGTTCAGCTGCACTGCACAATACACACCAACACACACACAGTATATGCACACACACATACACACACTACCATTTGCTTCATTGGTCACAAACTTTAACTTCCTGATTTATTTATTCTGCTATCAAACCTTTCATTCTGTACTTCTCTGCTCTCTACACTTCCTCACACTTTCCATTGGATTGTTCATGTTTTGGCTTCGTCAAGCTGCAAGGGTTGTATGCACTAATTAATTTACTGTATCTTGAATAATAATAGCAAGATATATCTATTGCTTTTATAGGCAGCTGGAGTAAAAATGTAAGAATGAATAATGTGTTAATTCACAAAAAAAGTAAAAGTACTTATCAAAGATGTGAGCTGAATTTGTATAATATGTTTACTTTAAGGTTTCTCGCTATTTCTACAGCAGTTAATTGAGCTTGTTATGCAGATTTTACAGTAGCACAGTCAGAACAGAACATAAAAATGTCCAAGTAAGCCCGATGTAGTTTGGATACTGACCACAATTGAAACTAATGGATAACATTTCCATTACGACTTTTTTCACAAAACACATTTCCAGGGAACACCTTGGGAACACACACACATACACCCACACAAACTTAGACAACCTCCAACTGCAGATTAGAACTGCACTTTTCTGAGAAAAATAGGCCAACACTAGATAACCAGGAAATGGAACTAATCCAGGACTACCGCTAGGGAAGAAAGGAGAGAAGTGAAGAGAGAAAGCGAGTTGAGAGAGAAGCTAGGGTTGCTGGGTAAAGGAAAGAGAGACAGAAGCATACAGAGAAAGAGACGTAGGACCAGAGAAGAGCTCTCTCACACACACTCTCTCACACACACACACACACACACACACACACACACACACACACACACACACACACACACACACTAAAGCTAGTAGAACTAACTCTCTGCGGTTGGTTGTTCTGTCTGTCTTATTGTATTCTTGATAATTCTCTAAGCTGCTTGACTTGTCACCAGCACATCAGAAAGTTGAGTGCACTTTTCACATTATGATAAAAGTTGAAGGGAGATGAAAAAAAAATATGCATACTGTCTGCCATATAAGCATTTAGATTTTTTTTCTTCTCTTCCTGTTGTTTATGCAGTTTTTTCTGTCTGTCCAACTGAGCGCTGAATCCACACAGTCGCTAACACCAGTTACAACTGGAGCTGTATTTGTCCATGTAGACTTAAAGGAACACTCCATTGATGACTAGGTTTTGATTATACTAATTATACAAAAACTCCTTCAGTAGATTTGAAAGGTGGCTTTAAAAAATCCGTAGCTTGCTCCTTTTTGGAGGATGGCAGCTGCAATGAGAAGGGAGTCACAGCAGTTACAATAAATTGCAGCGGGACACAAAAACATCAAAATGTACATAGAAGCTTCCCAAACTACTCATGTAGCATAATCCACCTCTCTACTGTCTGTAGCCTTTCTATTGTCTGAATGCTCAGTATAATCCAGACATTCAGTTTTTACCAAAATACGGCTGAATGTGCAGTTTACGCTGTCACTGGTACGGTAAGCTGTTTATGTTTTGATGCACGCCTTGTGAGTTTTATAGGGCTGCAGCTCATGGTTATTGTTATTAACTATCTATATATAGATCTGTCCATTATGTTTATGATCAATCAATTAATTAAACAGTCCGTAAACAAGTAAGTCAGGCAATAGTTAAAAATCCTCATCACAATTCCTCAAGGCCCAAAGTGACGTCTTCAAACTGTTTGTTTTCTATGACCAACAGTATAAAACCCAAATATGTTAAATATCTCTGAACTTAATGACCCTTTGGTTTTCTCTATAGGATTCACAAACTCTCGTTTATACTCCAGATCCCAAAATAGCAGGGAGTATTTTGTCAGCAGAAAAATGAATGCGCATTGTTGAAGAATGAACATGAGCAGGCGGAGGTACTATCACTGGAGCAGGCTGTGGACTGATGCAGAATTCAGCTGTTTGGCTGGACTGTTGGACTGATGAAAACATTTAGATCCGCAGGCTTCCTGATTCATCGAACACCTGTTACTGCTGAGACACAGCGGGGGGTGGGGGAATACAGAAGGAGAGATAAAATAATAGAAAAAGATAGTTAGGTAGAAGCAGAAATGGAGTAGAGCAGAGTGACACCATATCTCTTGCACACACACACAAACACACACACACACACACACATACACACACACACACACACACACACACACACACACACACACAAAGAAATGTGTAGTACAGAGATGCTAAAGCTAGTAGAACTTCTTGAATGATCCTGTCTGTAATATAGCTTCCAACCTGGATTGTAGTCACATTTATTCAGACATCTGCAATAAAAGTTTAATTCACCATGAACACAGCCATGTCACAGAAGTTTCACTACAGTGAATTATCTGACTTACTACTTTAGTTTGTTTACTCAGTGATGGAACATTTTAGCAAAGTGCTAGAAAACAGTGACAACAAAAAGAAAAGAAAGTAAAAAATAAAAAAAGAACACAACTCCAGAGGTTCCCAAAACAGAAGGCACACAACAACAAAAGCATACACAAAATCAACATGACAATTCAAAGCACAGCCCTACTGGATGAGGCAATCTAAATGACATAAGCACTCATGAATAGTTCACTATGAGCATTGGCCACCCACAGTGGTGTCATTCACTTGCTTTTAGAAGAATACGATGTAGCCATCCATGTGTATTCTTCTTCTACCAATATGCTATTCTGCTGCTACATGTATTCATGCATTCTGGCAGGAAGTTATCTCTGTGCACAGGAGGTGACAAACTTCCAGCCAAACAAGAATAAACACTATCAACAAACCATCACCTCCCTGTGCCATTCATAGCTACTAAAGTGTATGATACAGCCGTAAATATGCAATACTTTTTATGTATGCCACTAAATCAGACCAGTTTAAAGAGTTATACCAGAGATGCCTCTCTGCCTGCAATATGCTCTGCGCTCTACCTTGTGGTTTTAGCTCTGATCATATGTAGGCGGCTTTAAGCCAGTGTTTCCTGTGTCACAAAGGTGGCTCTCCTTTAACCTGGCTAACTCACCATGACAACTTTCCGGCTCAGGTTTTGTTCTGAGTTTCACCTTGACATTGGCTAAAATGCTCAGTCCACTAATCCGCTCCTTTGGAACTAGCATCAGTCTATAGCAAATATTTAGTCTATAAGAGATACATATTCTCAGCTGAGGTAATAATTTATAAATGCAAACACGTTGAGCCATAACATTGCATTAGTTATACCACCGAACGCAGCATTGCAACTACAGTAATGGAAATCTATGTAAGTTATGGAGAAAATCCAAAATTTTTATTTTATTTGTAAGGTTGTTGTTGCTCTCACTGAACTACTGAATATGTTTGTATACTGTAGTTTTCTGGACATTTGCTCTAAAAGAAGCTTCTGTAAAATCACAGCTAGCAAACATTACATTACTTGCAAATGAAATGCGGTGTATTTCCTTCAAACCAAAACGTTACCACTTTAGATGATGTTTTTATTCTTGGTCCATGATTTGCTGAAGTCCGTATTACACTGCTGGCATATTGCGGCTGATAGTACACCGATTAGAAAATGTATTGATGTCCACTGGTAGCCCTATTTGTCACAGATTACATTCAATCAAAGTAATTAATTTCACTAGATTTGTCCAAAAACAATGAGATTTCTGAATGCAACTACCTGAATGCAGTTCTTGAGTATATGTTTAAATATGCTACATCAAGTTTAAAGTGTCAGAGCAGCTGTCTAGAAAATTGGTAGGCATTGAAAGTGCATTGAGCAGAAAAAGAAATATATTCACTTGTGAATTTGCACAGTAGTAATGTTCTGCCTGCATTCCTCTCTCGCCTTATTTGCAGACACAGTGTTGCTTTTTGCGGTAATATTTTTTTTACATATTCTTCATAGGTGACAGTAGGCGGCACACGATCCGTCCATCTTGTGCGGTAGAAGAGTCAAATGACCCTCTAAACGCCCCCTTTTATGGGAACACTCACAGATCCTGAACAAGAAAGCCTGGGCAAACAGAGCAAGTTGATAACCACCTTCGTGGTACCCGTTATCTCTGATTAATGCTTCAGGTTTGTCAAGCCAGCTAAGGCAAAGAAACCCTGGCTCTGTCAAACTTGCTTCTTGGTACAGCCCTCAGGTGAAAAAGCAGTGTTTCACTGCCCTGTCTGGTTGAAAGTTTAAACGTTGCACTTCTAAGCACATTCAAAATCATGGTTGTGGTTGCACCTCACCTCACCCAACAGTGATGTCATGGTGTACTGACACTCCCTGGTGTGAACATGTAGCCTACATCAATGCAGCAGGGTGATCAATTAAACCAGTGGAGTGGTCAGTGGTCACCAAAAACAAGATTTTAAGTTTCTGTTAAGTTTCTCTTTACACTGGATTTTATGTCTTCACACACCCAAAAGTTGTTTCTGCGTTTTCTGCTGCAAAAAGACGCTGAAACAAGGTAAACGAGATCCTGCAATAAAGAGCAGTTCTTGTAACTGACCACCCAGAGCTACAGTATTTGATCTCACAGAAAGAAGTAAACACAACATAAACAGCAAAACATCAGGCCTTATGGAGATTCAGGTAGGGGCTGTTTTATTTGCTTGTCTGTTACTGTTGTGTTTTTAATTGAATGTAGCTGCTGTTGGTAGTTACAGGTTTAGCTGGCTTATGCACACGTGATTGACAGCTAATGTCTTACCCAGCAACAGAAAGATGCCTCTGACACCACAAAAGGTGCCCCATTGTGATTGGGAGAGCTGCAGGGGAAACAAGCACTGTGGTGTGATTCATGTTTGTGTGTTTATCTATTGTCAATCAAAATTAACTGTTAAAAATCCAGATTTTGTTGTTTTAAGTAATCCAAAAGTAATGTGCCCTATTCCTGTATTAGAATCATAAACCATTCTTAATATTCATGACTCTTAAATGTTTCAATGCTGCTCTTTAGTTAGATAGATGTAACTTTTTTTGACTGTGCTACTTTTAATGGGCTGTCATCACATTCATATTTAATGTCACAGCTGTTGTCAAAGTTGAAAATGTGTAAAGTAATCCTTAAAGCTGTTGTTTGGATTTTGACATGCACACATTGACGTTGCATTTGTGTTTTCTACATTTTATGATCAGTGTGTAAAACATTGAGAAATGGCAATGGAAAAAAACCATTGTGAAAAGAGAATTAAAAATAAACTTAACTCATTTCATTTTCACTCTCGTAACCATCATCTACGCCATCCTCATAACGTTAATGTGGCAGCTGTTTTGTAACAGGCCTGCAGTCTGATTAACCTGTACTGAAGTAAATCAAAACAATGAATTTTCCACAGGGATAAATAAATGATCACATTACACATTAGTATTTCCACTAGGATACTGCTAAATATATCACCTCAGATACATGTAAATTGTGACACTTTTGAGTTTACAAGGCAACAGTCAGATCTATAGTAACAGCTATTTCTAATGCTCTCTTATTTAGCTCTATCCCGTAGGCATAGCGGTTGATTTATATTTTGCATTTCAAAACATCCTACATCATAAGATGTAATGTGCACAGGCATTTAGCCATGAGGCCCCTGGCACTCCTTTCCACATTGGTTGACTGACTAACCGGCTGGCTGAATGGCTGGCTGTCATTTGTAGAACATCTGAGCTGGCATTTATCCAGAACATCTACTGTTGTTTTTGTTCCCTTTGGGTGTTTGTTGAGTGGTAATATAGAATCTGCATTTCCTGAAAATACGGATAAAAAAAATTGTTTGTTTCAGACACATCAAGGTGGAAAGGCTGGCTGGTAAAAAGCCAGAGTTTGAAATGCCTCCAAAAGATTTTTTTTCTTTTCTCTACAGACACATCAAAGCACAGAGGGGAAAGTGCTTTGTTATCAGAGGAAAAAACCAAATGATGCTCTCCACTTTTGCTATCTTTCCGTTTTATTCATCCATCAGGAAATAACAATTATTTTTCATGCCTCACACTCTAAAAAAGTTTCAGCTAAATGGCCAAAAAGTACCACTTCATCTTCAAATGAATAACATTTTTTGGATTCTTCAAATATGAAAGTGTATATGTAGGCTAAGGAAACTTTTTTTTCACCATGGTCAGTTTTTAAAGCGTTCTTTAGATTTGCATTCTTGCAGTCTTTCATTCACTAAAAAACTTTAAAGGCAGAATATTTGTGATAGTTTCCACCTGTATCTTATTTATAATAGGGAAAGAGTTGTTGGTGTTAATCAAATGTTGCTGACGTGAACTAGAGACAGAAAAAATATGTTTTGTTCTATCCATCTCTCCACAACTCTCCTGTTAAACTCTCCTTTATTGTCTGCTCATCTCTTTTTTAGTCTGTCTTTCATTTGCTCAGTCTTTGCCTCCATTCCTCCATAATTTTTTATACAATGATTCTTTACTAGCACATTTATGTCTGGTCCGGGACATGTCAGCTTTGCACATGGGCTGAAAGTTGTCTGCCTCTGCCAAAAGATGAGTGATCTAGTTTCTGCTAACTTCTAAGTTGTCTTTTTTACACGTTCTGTCAGTTAAGCTGTCTCTTGTTCAGAATTGAGGCTGTGAAAGCTTTGGCTTCACTCTGATTATGGGACTTCTGGGTTGCTGTGTGCAGCCATTTGGGCACTTTCAACAGAGTTGGACTGAGTAATGGATGGTTAAGTACCAAGCAATGTTTCTTATTACTTATGCTGCTGACCAATTAGTAAAGTTTGAGAAAGTCATGAAAGGTCACTCCTGACCTTAAATGTGCACGATGAGTTCCTGCATGGTTTCAGCGCAATTTCATTTTTGTCTCAAATCGTAGGCATCTCTCTTTGATCCGCTTGCTTCCTGCCCCCTGACTACACTGTGAAAAAGCCCGGTCTCGGGAGACAACAAAGGGGTCGTAAATGTCAAACAAACACTAGGGGCACAGGCTGTGCACCAAAATACAACAAACCACTCCAGCCAATCACCGACAAAATGGTTGGGGGAGGGGGTGGAGGTTAGTGACAGTTAGTCAGTTAGTCATGACAGTTACAGAAACATGGGGGGAGGGGCGAGCTTGCTCTGTTTTGTTTGGAATTTACTTGGAACGTAAACAGAAATGACCATGCAGGAACTCATTAAATTACTAAAGTAACAGACCTTTTTTTCCACTGCAGACAGTTTGACTTGTCAAAGTAGGAAAGGCACATGTGTTATCTGTAATGGTAAGCATGCACAGCAGCTAAATGGAATCAAGCCATCATTGATTTTATTGTCAAAATGTCTTCCATGAAAAAGGCCTAAGTGATTATTTTTGCTGAGTTATATGTAATGAGAATGGATTACATTTTTCAAACACTTTGCCCAGCATTGCTTAGGCGTGTATAACTCTAACATTTAGGGTTCAGGTTAGGGTTTAGGGTTCGGTGTGGGGCCACATGCCACTGAAACAGAGGTAACTGTGCTGCACAACATTCTCTCATAATCTCAGAATAGGCTACATATGATATTATTGATAAAGCAGCTCCGAGTAGTTTTTTCTCTCACATGAGTTAATTCCGACCCATCTGGCATGATGCTCCCAAGTGATCCTGCTTTAACCTCCTCAACAGGGTGCACAAACAAGCAGAAGTGTTTGTGAACAAACAAAGTTTGATTCTCTTTTGTTTTCTGACTTTAAAGTTTTTGTTTTCAATAGAGGTTGAATTCTTAGATATTGTCATATTTATGAATGTTTGGGCACTGTGAAAGATAGTATAGTGGGAGTATTTAAATGTCAAATTTGCTTGTGTGGGTTGCCAGTATTTTGTATAATTACAACATTGAATTCTGTGGTTGTTGCTGGTGTGTGTGAGGGAAAGTGTTTACGCATGCATGTGTGAGTAGGTGTTGAAGTTGGCGTTTTTATTCTGCTTATTTGTGAGGTCTTCGGTAATTACTTTCCTGATCGTATGTGTGCAAAATGTAATCAATTACATCCGTATAGAACACAATGATAACTACTAGTGGTGGGGGAAAAATGTATTCACTTGAGAACCTTGATTCTTATCTTTTACGATTCTGAATCAATTAAAAATTTCAAAAAATTGATGATTAAAAACATTTGTTTTTTTGTCTGGCAATGTTGACTTGCCGCACGTCCTTTCCAGCTTCCGTAATAGATCACAAAGATTATGTAGCAGTAGGTTACCGTATTTTCCGGACTATAAGTCGCACTTTTTTTCCTACTTTGGCTGGTCCTGCGACTTATAGTCAGGTGCGACTTATATATCAAAATATATATAATTTAACATGTTTTTACATGTTAATTCAAACTGAAAACATTACCGTCTACAGCCGCGAGAGGGCGCTCTAGGCTTGTGACAACTAGAACGCTCCTCCTAAAGACAACTGAGAAAGAAAAGAGATAACAAACTGCAGGTAGTAAAATATGCAGCAGAAAACGGTAATCGAGCAGCAGAAAGAGAGTTTGAAATGAGGGAGAAACTTATGAGGGAGACTGTCGAAAAGGTGACTCTTACTGCAATGAAGAAAACAAAGAAAGCTAATCGGCTAATCGTGGGCTGAAAGCAAGACGGCCAGAGCTGGAGGAACGAGTCAGGAGGGGCTCGTTCACGGTCTCCACACCTTTTAATACATCCATGCTCCACGCCCTGGTAGCTAGTTGTTCTGTGTGCTATTGTATAGTTCAATAACTGTTAATGTGTTACGTTAACATACCGGACACCTACCGTATTCAGCGTATTGTTCTGTGTGCTGTTGTGTAGTTGAATAATTCTTGTATTTATAATCTAAATAAATGCGACTTATAGTCCGGTGCGACTTATATATGTTTTTTTTCTCTTCATGACGCATTTTTTGAGCGATGCGACTTATACTCCGGAGCGACTTATAGTCCGAAAAATACGGTATATGGATCTATGGAAGCCGGAGTTGCAGCAATCAGTACAGTTTGGCTAGTGGCTTGTCAGTCGCTGCTATCCTTAGTTTTTGGAGTTGGTAGCCTAAAAGGGACAATAGAGCAGCAAGAAATTGAGCTTTGTGTTAGTATTCATTAAAGGCAAGCGTTTATCCGCGCTTTAGATTCTACAAGAAGGAGATTGACAAGATTCAATATGCAAGGTACTGGCCAAATTAGCAAAACGCTACTGTACCTATGCATTGCTGGTATTAGTGTTTCAAGTTTCTATTTCAGCAAGTTTAGCATCAATAAATGTTACCTTTTGTCTTAGGTTTGCCTTTGTGTGTTTACAATATTACAATCAGTTGATATAACTTCTTCAAATATATTAAACTCCATAATTGTATACACACTTTACTCGGTTTTCATGCAATAACAAGCTACACCGCCTTTCTAAGCACACAGCGGACTGTAGACAGTAGATCCTGAAATTAGCACCTCTAAGTACTGAGAATCAATTTTGAATCAAATTCTGAGATACCTAAAGATTTACAAGACATAAAAAGGCATCCATAAGTTTGTCTCTTTAGGTAAGCAGAATAAATAGTACAGTTTCCCAAAAAAGTCTCATATCAGACAGTGAGTCAGCATGATTTGCATACTTTAGCCCTGTGGCCAATTTTAGCACATCACCTGGCTTGACTTTGATTTTGTAATGTTTGTAATATAATGTTTATTTCCTTACAGGGGACCACAAAGTTGCTATAGCAACTGATGATGAGTTGTGATGGGTGGTTGACAGCTGGCAGATTACTGTCAATGATACACCTAGAATAACAGTTTCCCTTAATGCTTTTCATCTTTTCTAATTCAAAAGATTCAAAAGAATCTCTCTTTCTGACGGTCTTCTCTCCCCACCTCTTTTACACTCTTTTTGCACAAAATTCATATCATGAAACTGACTTTGGTGTTTTTAGAACAAATGATTATGTGTTGATCTGATTTAAATTTCAAAGAAATTTGGGACAGTCTCCTTGGAAAGGAGGGGAAATTGAAAAAAAGATCAGGAGAATAAAAATACTGGGGAATTCAGAAGATATGACAAAAGAGAAGAGGTGAAAAGAGAGAGTAACATTGTGATGTGTTAAACACTGAGTAACGCTGAGGGTTCAAAAAAGGAAGGTTGTCACATAATATGCACACACACACACACACACACAGAAAAATGACTCAGAAAAATGTCTTAAGGGAATACTGACTTCTAGTTCATAAATATGAAAAAGTTGTTTATAATATTGTGTATACCCCCACCTGTTCCTGCATGACAGTACTGCAGGTGTGTGTGTATGTGTGTGTGCAGACTCAAATAGATGATAGAGGGCAGTAGAAAGATGGCAATTGACAGATGGCTGACGGAAGGAAGATAATATCAAATATAGTGATGGAAAGGGAATGAGGACAGAAAAAGAAGATTAAGAGAAACTCACTTTGTTGCTAAAACCTTTTCAGGGCTTTGAGTGCATGGTGGGCCATAACAAATCTTTCAGTATTTCTCTCTCGACCGATAGTGGATTTTACCGATACTGATAGCTAGGTTGGGCCGTATTTGCCGATAACTGATTAATCGACCGATAGTATTTAGAATTGATACACCCACAGCAATGCTACACAAGCATGTGTGTTGTCTAAAACAGTTCTCCTACATATTTGGAGTCATCCAGTGCAAAAATAAACATAATGAGCATTACAATTCATATAAAGGACAAACTATTTACATTTCTTCAAAAAAGGCCCAAATGTATGCCAAATCTCAAAACAGTGACGCCATTCTTCTCTGTAGAATGGTTTAGAACGGTAACAGACAATCTCTGACCTGGACGGATCTATCTTTCCCACTATATACTCTCTGTTCTCGCTTGGATGCCCATATAAGGCGTAATGTGTGACGGACCTGCCTTCCCATTGGTTGAAAACATTAACAAAGGCCTCATGGGAGATTCCCTTGTCGGTAGCACAGAGTTAGCGGCGGAAATGACTGAAAACGTGATGAATTATGGACATCAAGTGGATAAATCTTGGATGTAACAGTTTGGATTTAATGCTCAACCCCGAAAAAAGGCACAAGTTCCAGGCTGGATAGAAAATCACCTGTAAAGGCTAGAAAGACACCAAAGACACCCCAGTGACAGCTAATTCGTTAGCTTTTAGCTGCAGCAATCAGTAAGTCTCTACGTTTAACTGTTATTAAATTATCTAAATATAAATCAGAGGTGCCGTTTGGGATCGTGGACGATCCATTTGGGTCGGACTTGCGTTTATTTTTGTCAGTGTTTTAACCACTTGAGGTAAGTTAGCCTACTACTAATGTTTAGCGTCATCTCAGCCTCGAAAGCAAACAAACATACTGTGCTGTTCTTTCTCTACTAATGCAGCATCTATTCAACAAATTAATAACTTTATAATGATATGATAAAATGTACTGTATACATACCTTATTGCTGTCGATGCTTTAAACGCGCATCTGATGTCAGCCTTCTCCGCACAGCATGTGCTCTCCGTGCAGCACGCAGTAACACGTGTCTAAAATAAACAACACGAAGCATCAGTGATAGTTTTTATTTCGCCTCTAGTGGCCGCTATTGTAATGCATGATGCCAGCAGACCCTTCTCAGCTCTCGCGTACTGTGTAATGAATGACAGCGCGCGCTTCTCAGCCACTCCAGCAACGGACGCAACCAGAAAAACTATCGGTATGGATTTTTGCCGATAACGATAGTTCCACCAATCAACTATCGGTGCCGATTAATCGGCAAAACCGATGAATCGGTCGACCTCTAGTCTCTGTTTTAAACTATAATATTGTGACTTGTTAACTACTGAGTTAGCTAGCCTTCCAATGTCTTAACACTATGTTTTAACTTAAAACTTGTCAGAAGAAGCCATGTCTCCTGCTCCTCCTCAACGTTTTTTTTTTTTCTTCATTTCCTACTTATTTGTGACATTTTTGCAACACGTGCAGGGCCCAAGCGAGCCCTAGCATACAATGTGATGTGAGAAAAACGTCAGCATATCTCAAGGTGTGTGCAGATCAGCTGCATGCTCAGCCCTCTCCTGTTCACGCATGAACCACAGCTCCAACACCATCATCAGTTTGCCGACAACACGACCGTCATCGGCCTGATCTCCGCTGGCGATGAGAGGGGATAAGAGCCCTGACATCCTGGTGTCGGGAAAACAACCTCCATCCATAGGCTTCATCCTACCATTAGATTTTTAAGCTCATCACATTATTAGGTTACTTTTCACTAGCTGGTCTACTTCTGGTGTATGAAGGCAATCAATGAAGAAGTGTATTACACACTGTCCTTGAAAAATATAGTTTTGACGTGGTATTTCCCTAGCTCTGGGAGTTAAATTATATTTGAGGGGCAGGCAGTGTAAAGTTTGTGTGTATGTGAGCGTGTGCGTGTGTGAGCATGTGCGTGTGTGTGTTTGTTAGAGTCTGGGCACATCTGCTGAATAAGAATTTGGTTAATGCATAGACACAAACTATCACTTTACTCCTCTCACTTAACTGAAGAAATGTGTGAGTGTGAATATTCCATTTCCTGTCCCTTGTTCTGGGTGATATCCAATTCATTTGTCACTTTCTCTGCCTCTCTTTCTCTCGACTGTATCTCTTTATCTCTGCGTCAACATGTCCCTGTGCTCATATGTGTATGTATACAGAAAAACAAGATGCAGCCGAATGTCAGAAAAGACTGAGAGGAGAGGAGCAAAGACGAGGAGAAGTGGGCAGGAGAGACAATACAAGGAGAGAGACAACCTAAGGGGAAACCAGTATGAGTGAAGTTGAATGAAGAAGAAGCAAGTGCAGATGATTTGAAGAGATGTGAGAGGTGCAGAGATCAGAGAAAACTGGAATATTTGATCCAATAAATCCCAATAGTTTTTCTGATCAAATGTGATCAAATATGAACATAATCCGAATGCCTCTGCTGCTAAAAATGCAGATTCACACAATAAGTAAATAAAAAGAGAAAAGGATTAAAGAAAAGAGATAGATAGATTGATCTTGTTTTCAGGGCTTTTTCCTGGGTTCTGTTGTCTACCAGTGTTACATGTTAGACACTGTGCGTAGGATCTGACTGAGTCATTCTTAAGGTCTGATCGCCTGAATCACAGTAACACAGACTAATGTGGAATCATTGTTATACTCCAAGCAGAGCTAATTTCTCATTGCAGCCGTGGCCACGGCCTGAGAAACACACTCACTTTACCAGTCTTTTGTCCATTTTGCCTTTTGTCATTTTTAACTTTGAATACTTAAAAAGGGCAATAAGTAAGTCTTTACAGCCCAAAAACATAAAAATGACTTATGTACTTTGCCAGGTACTTTGTTTGATTGTTGCCTTTCAAAAAACCCTTTTCTTTGTTTTAGCACAAAAACTCCTGGCAGACTTCCAAGACACCATCTGTGCCCCCAGACACCTCCACCCATTACTCATATTAGCTTTTCCTAAATTGTGTTTTCTAAATTAATTATCCTCTCCAGACAAGTTTTAAGACATACTTATTCTCCCTTATTAAAAAATCCTGAATCTATAAATATGCAAATGTTAAAGTTTAATTACTTGATAAGTTTCCATGTCACACTTCTCTAAGATTCATACTGGACCATGATTAGCTCCCAAACTAGTTGTGATGTCACAAAATGTCCTAACTTCACATTTAAGGTGAGCACACCCCTATTATCTATTATCTCTGCACATCCTTCTGCACTGTGACGATCAAAGATCCAAGTGAAGTAACAATAAGCAAAACACATTTTCGAGTTATGGGGGACTTAAAAGTCTACCACTGCTTAAACTTCTGCAAAGACAAAAGATAATTAAGAAAACAGAATATTACACTACACGTTGATGACTTTATATCCTAAAATCCAGATGATTTTCAGACTCCTAGTAGTTTCCAATAATGGGGGAATTAAAGCCCTGTAGGACACATGAATCTTGTCTGTCCAGCTTCTCTCTCTTGTTTTGGAAAGCACAGTGACGGATTACGGCTGCAACAGAAGGGTGGCAATCAATCAAACAAGGATGAGTAAAAGTGTGGAGGAGGGGGAATTTTCTCATGTCAGTCAAGTTTTATACACCAGTAAACTAGTTTCAGCAAGAAACTCTTTTTATTTCACCTTTAATTTAACTATTTTGTTTTATTGCTACTGTCTTTATTTACATTCAGCCTTCAAATTCTGATCCGCAGCACAATAAATCGCTAAATGCAACAGAACCAAAGCCGACTGTACGTGCAGGATACGCAGGGATGTATGACTGTCAAATTTATCAATAATGGTAGTTTGCAGGATTGCATGCAGACACATTAACTGAGCTTATTGCTATAAATAGCTGCCCCCTCTTATTGTCAACAAATTCTATGAAAATACCGAAACACCCTGTCTGTGACAACCAGCCCTAACCTCATTTGTTCCTACTTTTGATTTAAAGTAAATAAAATAAAAAATATATTTTTGTTGAAACTTCAAAATATAAATATATTTTACAAACATTACTTAAAGGTGCAATATGTAATACTGACAGCTAGTGTTTAAAATAGTTACTGCAGTACAAATTCAAAATACTAGAGAGTGTCGTCTCCCCCGCCCCCTCCTCCCCAGACTCGAAGTTCACGGAGGTTGCCAGGCTGAGGCCGCAGCATCCACAACAATGTTGCAAGACGCTTGTCTCACATAGCCAGACATTACTTCACAGCACAGCGGAGTAGCTAACGTTAGATGCTGGCTATATTGACAGTCATAAAAGTCCTCCGAATTACCGTAGAAACCACAAAAAATAACACTACCTTGCCATCCTCTCCACCCAACTGAACACACTTTATTGGCTTAGAATTACGGCAAGTAATGATGATTTCGCTGAACACACTGCAAACTCACGGTCCTCTCTTCTCGATTTACAGCCCCCCTCTCTTGGCTTAAAATAACTCACCGTTGTTGGCTACGGCCACTGAACAGGCTACACATTGTAAACAGCCGTGGCCCACTTGCCTGGTCCTCCGGTAACGTTAGCAGTTAGCAAGGTTAGCATGGCGGTGTTAGCCAGGACCAGTTGGGATCACTTTACTGGCTGTGTCCCAATTGTTTTTGCGAGTACCAATTCAATGTGAGCACAGCCAGGTAGGTAATCACATACATAAAGTACATTTAAAAATAAAACACCTAGGTTCATGGTGATTTCGGCTGTCTTGACTTTTCACACGCGATCAGGCACACGGAGAGAGACCAACGGACAAACAGTGACAGTGACACACACACACACACACACACACACACACACACACACACACACACTTGCCAGTTTTCCTCACTCATCCTGTCTCTTTCTATCAGTGAGAGAGTGAGACAGAGAGAGCCAAGAGGAGAAGGATTATTTTGTGATCAGCGCGTAGAAATACACGTCTGGTGTGATAGGCCAGGCACACGATCAGGCACTTATCTATGCTACGCGACACTTCCGGTGTGTTCCCAATGTTAATCCCGTTCATTTGTTTGCTGCTTTCATGACTGTACTAATGTTACAGCTGTAGGGTTTATGTTTCTACAGGTATATCTGGCAACCCAGTCTGGCTGTCAAACTGGGTAGTTGATACCAACACACAGGCCTAAACACAAAAAGACATTCCGTCATAGAATGGAAATTTCAAAAGGAGAAAATACTGGCATAATAATAATAAGCATTGTTGTCAGAATGGTCGGCATTTAACAGTCACAAATTCCACCAGTAGTTGGATACATGCACCGCATTTCTGCACCAGTCCGTGTTAACACAGCCCACCTCCATGAGTCTTACCCGGCGACAGAGCAGCATCTCTATCTGCTCGGAAGGCTAGCAGATCTGGTAGCTGGATAGTAGAGTCCAGTACACTGTTCAGCCAGATTTCCACAAAAACAAAAACACAGCAGTCTCTGAACTCGCGTTGGGAGTTTCATTGAAGTTGGATGTAGTCCATTTTCCACATTTGCAAGCAGGATGGATGGGACAGGTGGCCGGCTAGCATTGGCTTTCCACCTAGCTTGAACTCCTGCCCTCGTTCCGCGTTTCCGCTTTCTTGCACGCCTCTTTCGATGTCCCCTTCCCCGGCTAGAGGCATCAAGCATCACCGCAGGCTGAGGTGCTGGTCTGTTAGCTTAGCTTCAAGATGGCTGACACTCGACTTGCATCGGGTAGTGACAGTCCCACCCCTATGGGCGGGTTGAAAACATGCGGAACTGGCTGGCTGTAGTCTATAGCATCTGGCCGAGAAAGTCTCCGTTAATGTAAAATGACAATTTTTTCCAGACATACAATACAGAGATTTATCGTCTCAAGGGGACATGAGGGAGGGAAGCACGGTCATTGGAAAATACTACCGGGTTTCTACTGATACAAAGCTTAATGCTAATCAGTGAAGTATCCCTTTAAATTCTCCCCCATTCAGGGTCACATTACTGCTGAAACATGTCAGATTGGGAAATATTTGGTTCAGAAGCCTTTATCTGCGATTTTTGATCAGTAGAAAGTGCTGCATTGTTCTATTACAATCTAACGTTAGCATACTGCTAACTATTAAGTAGCTACATGCTAACTCCAGATAGCTGTAATTTTGACGGCGAATGCTGGTAATTTTTCCCAAATTACGGGTCATATTACTGCTGGGACATGTCCGGTTTTGTAGTATTTGTTTTAGAAGCCTTTATTGGTGATTTTTCACGGTACAATGTCCTGCTATATACTCCGTTTCAGTAGCCCCAGCTCCTACTAGTAAAACAAAACTGGAGCGCAACTGATATTCCAGGAAACACGCTGGCCAATCCGAGCAGACTGGGCTTTTTTGGGAGAGGGGCTTAAAGAAACAAGCACTCCAGTAGAGCATCTCATACAGAGGGTGAATACAGGTGCAGCAGCCATGGGCATGAGAAAGGTAAAGTGTTTTTTGAACATTAAAGCATGTAAACATGTCCTAATAAAAACATAAAATACAATGAACTTGAAAATGCTATATAATAGTTCCCCTTTACAGATTTGGTGCACTATTAAATATTTATAGCAGAAGGATGGTGTAGGATTGACTCAAAATAATCTGCAGTACAGTGACCATCATAATGCATGTCATGTCACTCAGTGCAGCATTGTTGCTCATTGTTTAAAATACATTTTGGACAACAACAGTCTATAGTGTAGAGGAATAAGATGTATCAGGCTCAGGTATCAGTTTATTGTTAGTTTGAGCATTTTCATGGAATTTGTTGACAACTGGAAAAAGTATCATCCTTTAATACATACAAGGAAAGCACATGTTGTCGCTTCTATTAAATTGTCGAAGTTATACTGGTCAGCTTTAATGGTCTCAAATTAAATTTGTGCCGATTCTTCTTCTGTTTGTGTTCATCTTTGCAATGTAACTAGTCAGGGATTGGTTAGATGATGAGCTGCTCAATAACTTGGTCTTTTGATACATTAGAGTGTGCGTGTGCACACGTGCATGTACACATACTTTCTAAGTATGTGTACATGCACGTGTGCGCCGAGGCGTGTGTGAAGGTGCCCTTCCCTCAGGCCTATGGGTGTATGTGACTGTAGAAGCTTTTAATGTTCATACCTTGTCAGAAATCTTTCAGTTACTGCACTGACGCACGCATGCACGCGCGCGCGCACGCACACACACACACACACACACACACACACACACACACACACACATAAAGGCATGTAGGGGACACATGTCATCGGCTTCTAAACAAAACCTGACAGAGGAGGGGGGGGGGGGGGGGGGCGGTGTAGAAGAAGAAATGGAGGAGGGTCTCCTAATTCTTGCTTCCTTTCTCTAATACACTCCTTTTCTCTCCCTCTTGCTCACTGTCTCTCAGAAGCATAGAGAATCAGTTTTAATGGTTTGTCAAATAATGCTTTTTTCCCCCACAATGGATTGGTGATGCAGTGTTTGTGTTAGCTGTGTGCAAGTCTATCTGTGTGTGTTTTAAAGGAAAGCTTGCCCTACTTTAGCCCAGTGGTTTTCTCTGTTGATATTGCCCATAGCGCCGGATTATACGCTTTTCAATGTGTTCAAACACACACACACACACACACACACACACACACTCAGAAAACAATGCAAACACACACCAAACACCTATTACACAGGGACAACATATGTATACGCAGGTAGTGTAGAAGTGCACATCCGTACAGAAATAGACAGCCTATGCAGTCACACTCGCAACATATATGTTGACACAGTGAGTCACGGTGCACATTACATACATGTTAATGTTATCTCACTAGTAGCACTTCAATTGTAGCCTAGGGAGGTGCCTGTGTTGACTGAGTGTGTGTGTGTGTGTGTGTGTGTGTGTGTGTGTGATGACGGGACCACAGCTTCTTACCTAATTTTATAACCTGTACAGTATGTGTTTCTGGGTTAACAATCAGGGATCACAACACACTCAATGAGCTATGTTCTCATTGTGTGTTCATGTGCTTTTCGTACATTTGTGTGTGTGCACGTTCTTTTTAGTTTGGTCGATTTGGCTCTACGATAGTTATGACCAATGTCTGTGTGAGACTAAAACCCTATTTGCAAGGGATTAGTATTACCTTGTGACCTCTAGTCATTTGTAATAATTACTGAGGTTTTCTGTGATCTTTATCCCGTGTGAATCGACCATGTCTGTAATTTGTCAAGTACAAATTCCCCCGCAAATGACCTAGGCCTACCATTTTTCTCCAAAGTTGCGGAACCCCGACTCAAGTGTGGTGCGGCGGACTCGCCGTGGCCGTCCTCTGTGCACCTCCAGGTACGCAACTCTTGGGGTACAGATATGTTAGTAAATTTGAGTAAAAGCAGGCTTCGCTCATCGTGCGAATGAGCCACACAAAACTCAGATGTGGGGGCGGGGAGTAATTTCTAAATCACACGTGGTCCCCAGATGATACTATAAAGAGTACAAAGAGTGTGAAATCAATAATGTGTGGTAGAGTCAAGGTTGAAGCACTTTACTGTTTGTGTGTGTATGATTGATATAACAATATACAGTATTGCGAGTACAGCAGTTATAAGTGTTTTATATGTGGCATTTGTGTGTGTGTGTGTGTGTGTGTGTGTGTGTGTGTGTGTGTGTGTGTGTGTGTGTGTGTGTGTGTGTGTGTGTATAACAGTAATGGTTGTTCAACTGTAAGCATTTTGATTGATGGTTTGTTATGGCCTGACTGTACTGTAGTACAAAATATGAGAGATAGACAGAGCATGGTGGAGGTAGAGAAACAAAGGTATAAAAGGAAAGAGAGAATTAACAAAACAGACAAAGAGGAGAAAAAAAAGAAACGTAAAAGGACAGTTTGTTGATGCAATTATCTAACTGTCCTGTATTTGGTTCAAAATGACCAAAAGTTGAAGAATCTTGTTTTTCAGTTTAGTTAAATAAATAGCTCCTTTTTAGGCTTATATAAGACACCAAAACACTGCACAGCATTTTATAGTACTATGTACTTATAGTACTTTATAGTATGAGAAAGGATTTTACAACAAGTTAGCATGGCAACAGTCTTAATGATGGAGAGGTAAAATTACACTGTTAATGCTGGATGATGAGCCAAGTTGAACCTTTTTTGTTGGACAACAAGTGTGTTTTTAGCTGGAGCTTTTAGGTGATGTCAACACATTAATTCATTCAAACAAATGAGGGGACTGCATATTTTCACATAGTGCTGTTGGCTGTCTGGGGCAGTGGTAGCCTAGAGGCTAAAGTTACTTATCCAAGTCAGTGTGCGTTACTATTTGTCATTTTCCTTAGTAAAAATATAAATTTTTGCTTTCTTCTTGCGTCTCGGGGAGTGAAGTCATGTATGCGACAAGTCACGTTTTCAGCATGAGGACAGTTCACGTGTACCACGCAGCGACACAAACGTAAACAACAATGGAGGGATGAGAGAGATGCGCGCTTTCTAGCTGGAAATACAGTCACTATTTAGAGTTTGTGTCAGCTAAAGACGGCAACATTAAGGTTCGTTGTACACTCTGTGCTGGTGGAGACTACGTCAAATTTGAAGAAACATTTGGAGTCGCAGCACTGCAGTCAAACTTACAGTCCCAGCAGGTGGAACGAAGCAGAGAGGAGGTCCCCCACCACCCAAACAACAAAAGCTGGACTTCGGTGCAAAACCAGTAAGTGGGGGACAGTTGAAGAAGTTGGTCGGGCAGTATGTTGTAGAGGAAATGCTGCCCTTAAAACACGGCTGACTCATTCTCTTTCGTGCCATAATAAACCAGATCCTACTACTGGTAATGCCGAGCTGCCTAACAGTAAACCGGTTGTCATTTTTATGTTGAGGCTGTAGGGGTGTTGTCGGCAGCTGCTGCATGTAACTAATAAAGTAACTTGTAATCTAACTTTGTTACTTTTAAAATCAAGTAATCTGTAAAGTAACTAAACTACTTTTAAAATCAAGTAATCTGTAAAGTAACTAAACTACTTTTAAAATCAAGTAATCTGTAAAGTAACTAAGTTACTTTTTCAAAGTAACTGTGGCAACACTGCCTAGAGGTTAAGAAGCGAGCTTAGGACCGGGAGGTTTGCCGGTTCAATCTCCAGACTGTAGGATAAAATCTGGGTGGGGAAAGTGAAAGAAGCGCTTGTCCCTCCCTCATTACCACCTCAAGGTGTCCTTGAGCAAGGCTCTTAACCCCAACCGGAGCTGCTCAGTGGCCAGCAGATCAGACTGTGGTTGTACAGGGCAGCTTCCAGGTATGAATGTGTAACTGTGTGAATGTGATAGGTTGTTGGAGGAGTTGTTCTCAATTGACTTACCTGGATAAATAAAGGTTAAAAAAAAAGAAACTGTATTGGTAGAATTAGATGGATTTTTTTATTTGTTTTTTCAAATGGATAAGCTGATTTCACAAGAGCCCCTGTGTTTGGCACATATCCATAACTCACATTCACAACTTTGAGCTTTTTTGTTTTTGTTGCAATTGTCCCACATTACTGATGGAAAAGAGCCAATGTCAGGCTTTGGGCCAGTTTTCATTTTAGTTTTCTTGTGATTTTTGTATGTACACTATGTGAGTTTGAGAGAGACAGATTTTTTGTTTGGGGCTCAAAGAGATTCTTTGATGTCATCACGGAATGCTGTGTGGACTAGCTAGACCCTCCTATGCAGCGCTGTGGAGGCAGGTCTGGCAATGCGAGACTAGATTCTGTAGCTGACAGGAAATGGGGGGACAGAGAGAAGACAGGTCATGCAACAAAGGTCCCTGGCCACAATTGAACCTGGAATATTGCGATTATAAGAGCAAGGTCGCCAGGACACATTAATAACACACTGTAAGTTTTGAGCAAAAATTTGAACTCAAACTATTTTGTGGGCGTGCTTTCTGAAATGGAGATACAGTAGCATATTTATTTTATATCTGCACTATTTTGGTAGTTTTGTAGCATATTTTTTTGTGCTTTGACTCTTAGTTGTCTTTACTCTTCATGGGCCATCAAATGGTTACTAAATGATACACACATTTCAACACAAGCTGTTGCTGCTGGTGCATTCAAATCTTAATTTTCCGTTCTTAATTTCTT
Organism: Perca flavescens; assembly: GCF_004354835.1. Lineage (NCBI taxonomy): Eukaryota > Metazoa > Chordata > Actinopteri > Perciformes > Percidae > Perca > Perca flavescens. The sequence goes on along the minus strand of NC_041331.1, from coordinate 28,213,726 downwards.
AATTATAATTTTAAGTTTTTCTTTTCTTTTACCATTACAACTGTTGTGTGCTGTTATGTGGAAACCAGACACTGTTGACCAATAGATGCATGTTATGTAATCTAGTTGTTTGTGAAGGTGCAACACTACAGAATATGAGGTTCAGGAGGTGGCAACTGTATGACGTGCATTACGCCTCTCTAGAGATTTGAAAACAAACGCAAGGTTGCATGTGTTTGTGTGTGTGCGACAGACGGAGAGTACTTTAGTCTGAAGGACCCAGAGTCTTGGCTAACAGCCAGCAGTTTGGATACCCACAAACCACTGCTGCTGCTAGGCAGAATGGACTTTTCTAAAGTGCAGTTAAACCACATTTGAACTTTGTTGCCTCCAGATCATAATTTGTTGAAATTCCACAGTTTTAAAGTGGCCATATTATGCTCATTTCAGGTTCATGATTGTATTTTTTTTTGAGGTTGTACCAGAATAGGTTTACATGGTTGAATTTTCAAAAAACACCATATTTTTGTTGTACTGCACATTGCTGCAAATCCTCTTTTCACCCTGTGTGTTCCGGTCTCTGTTATAGCTACAGAGTGAGGCATCTCACTTCTATCCCATCTTTGTTGGGAGGCGCACATTCCAACTTTGCGTGGAATACCTGCGGAACAAGGAAATAGTAGTTCTTTTGTAGATTAGGGTGAACTAGTGTGTGTGGTAGCAGTGTTTTGCCATTCAGAACGAGCTAGCATGCTAGCGCTAGCATGCTACGGTTAGCCACCTCGTTTTGGCTAGTGACATAGAAAGCCCTGCCAATTTTGACCAGCTCACCTGGAGACTGAAGCAGGCATGGCGCTAGGATTCCAGTTTTGGATGGGCCAGACCAATTGTGGGTGGGCCTTAAATTAAAAACGTTATCAAATCACTGGTTAACCTAATACAAATGACTGACTAATATGCTGTTATATTATATATAGTATATGTGCTTACATAATAAAGATTGTAATAGGTTGATGCTCTTTAAATATGTTGTTGCATTGTAGTTTCGGTGCAAAGGACGCACCTATCCCTCGCCTTTGTTCTGACCAAAAGAAGAGCGCTTTGGAATCTCCATTACGCACCATACCTGGCTGTGCAATAGTGCATCTCTCCTAACCTAAGGCCTATAGACTGTAAAAGTGGTCAGGAATCTAATATTTCCCCAAAACATAGTTTAGTTCTGCTCGTATAACATGAGGCAGAATATTTATAAGTTTAATAAGAATATAAGAATAATTGTTTTAAGTTTTCAACAATACAAATCAACAACGCTGCCCGACAGTTTCAATTAGTGTGATGATTCATGTTATAAACATGTTTAACAAAAATAAATAAATCACACTAACAAGCTAAAGCATCATTGGCCATAACAAGAGAAAACCATGAGGGAAAAACAACTTGACAACAGTAACAAGCTGTTATAGAAATAGAATTGCGCCTGCAGCTCTGTAGCGAGTTATGAGTCGATTATTTTAATCCATATATCTCATATAACGACATAATACAATACAGGCAGCGTAGCCTTCACATACCTTACTGTTATCCTCTGGCGGTCCTACACAATTAAACTCCCTAAAGCAGAAGAAGTGACCGGATACTTTAGCACTGGTTGAGTTGTGGGCTCATCCACGGAAAACAGATCCACAGGGCTCTATCATCCACTCGCGAGTCAGAGACAGAGACAGAGGCACTAGCACCGGCGCTGGTCGCGCTAGCCGCGCTTGCCGCACTTGCCGCACTTGCCGCGCTAGCATCCTGGGGTGGTAGAGACAAAGATGTGCTCGGCGTTGTGGATCTCAGCTCTCTTTCATCTCCTGGTTGCAGCGATGACTCTGAGACCACTCGTGCACGTTTAAGGTACCTAAACAATGACTGTTGCAACATTGTCCTTTACTGGAAATGATTTTCACACTCTCAGATCACTGGGAGCTAGCCTGGCATACCGACAAGCTACATCCATCCCGAACCTCATTTGCTGAACTTGCGCAGAAACATAAAAGTAGACATGACCAGCTTTTTTAAATTGTTTTTGAAAACTAAACATTTAGACAATTTTAGCACAAATTATGAGATTATTTGCAGATTTTTAATAATTATTCACCAAATCATAATATATTAATTAATTAATGTTTTTTGAAGAAAAGTTTTGGGTGGGCCTGTTGAAAAGTGGGTGGGCCTAGGCCCGTCAGGCCCACCCATAACGCCGTGCCTGGACTGAAGGCAGGATACATTCAGAAACCCGTATCTCACTCAAAACAGCATGGATGTTTATTTTTCCAAGTTTGTATGCGTGTGGACCACCAGAGACACAAAACAACACCCTAAATCCCCCAAAAAGTGTTTTTTTCATAATATGGGCACTTTAAGGGGTTTGAAGTGTTTGCCATGGATCCAGGCACCAATATATTTTTTTTTTTTTTTTTTTTTAAATCTTTATTTATCCAGGTAAACTGTTTGAGAACAACTTATCTTACAAACATGACCTGGCATATATGTTTCTTTAGACAAAACCAACTTTCAGTTCAAGTGAAATGTGTTCTGTTGTGATGACTTGACAAAGCAATGCTTCATATAAGACAATTCTTCACTAGAAACCACAGCTGCTGTGTTTATGGTCCAATCACTAAATTTATAACTCCCGTTATCTTGCCATCTAGGAGCAAATCAGGGCTTTTATCACATGGGACCCCTTTTCACAACCTCATTGTTTTAACCTGAGATTCCCATTCAATAAAACACCATCCTTTGAGGGCCTACTTGAAGCAACCAGTGACCCATGTAAGGGTGAGATTCACAGTGGGAAAAACCCTGCTCTACGACTCAGTGAGATGTGGCTCGCTGCCAGCTGCCTTCTCACAATATCCTGCCACCTTGCTCCTGTTCCTTACCACAGCTCAGACAAATTGGTCCCTCTGGGATTTTGTGGAGCTTTTTTGTACCTTTTGTGACCTAAAATTACAGTGCATTTTCTCAAAAATGCAATGTGATTTACATTTTTAATGCAGGCTTTGTTTTGAATATAAGTGTAATAATTGGTGCAAATTTCGAGTCAGGTGGAAAAAAGGCACTGAGGTTACTGATACTTATTTTATTCAAAGGAAATGTAACTAACCCAAATGTGGCTTTGTGTCATTGAGAAAGAGACATACAGTATATAAAAAACTTCATGTGATTATTAGTGTACTTTAAATCATAGAAAGCTACTGGAAATACTCAAGTGTTCATCTGTTGAATTTTCTGACAAGAAAGTTCAAAGCAAAGGAAATGCTGCTCATAGGCACCAGTCTTGATAAATATACAGTGTCTGCAGAAAAAAACACCAAATAAAATGCTAATCTTTGTAGTGTACAGTATGGTTTGATGTACAATATCAACATTTCATTTTGACCTTGGTTTTGTGTTCTTCTGAATACCATGTAAATATTATGATCAATGGAAGCATAATAATGCAGGTTAAATAAAAAACAAAGTGCAGTAATTTAATTGTATGTGTTGCACTGAATGAAACTCTCACTCTCCTCTCAATCATCCTTCGTTTCCGTCTTCTTAAAAGCTTTGATTAGGAATTGGTGATTGTTGTAGAAGGTGTAAGTAAACAGTCTACCGTAGATTGTTTATGTATTATTTCTTCAGGGTAAATAAGTTTAAAAAGAATGCAGTTTCTCTGCTGATTTTGCGATTTCACGTTGAAAAATTGCACAAATGTTGATAGTTGAGGATTGATATTTGCACTTATTATTGCATTTACTTCTGTTTTACACCTGTATACACACGCAAAAACACACATGACCCTGCATCCCACTCAAGGCACTCAACTCCTCACAGTACAGCCGTAGAGTTGTGTGATCCTGTGTGTACCTCTCACTTCCTGTGTTTGTGTGTGTGTGTGTGTGAGTATCTCAGTACATAAAACATACATTCCCAGAGGCAAAATAACTGTAAGTCCTCTTCAGAATAAGATCTTTTTTTTCTGCCTGTCTGTCTGTTTCTCCGCATGAAAGCTCAAACCTGTGAAAATAAATCTCTCATATTTCTCTCCTCTCCTCTTTCTAACAAAAATTTAAGAAACATCATTAAACATCTCAATAATATGTTTAAAGTCAGTCTTTAAAAGTGTTGCTAAAAAAGTTAGCTTAAGGCTACAGTAGCTAGCCTTGGGTAGACTGCCAAATAATTCCATAGCCAGGGGTCTAGAATTAAGCCAGAGAACGAATTATCCATGAATACAACTTAATGTCTTCTATCAAGGAACACGCCGACTTATTGGGACTTTAGCTTATTCACCGTATCCCCCAGAGTTAGATAAGTCCATACGTACCCTTCTCATCTCCATGCGTGTCGTTACTCTGTTACCGCTAGCCTAGCTTAGTACAGATCCTGGAGGTAACCGGCTCCATCTAGCCTGTATAGCCTAGCCTAATAACGCCAACATTTTCCTATTTACATGTTGTGATTTGTATACTCACAGCGTGTACAAATAACAAGGTCACATGAGACACAGCCATCTTCTAACCGTATACATACTGGGAACTATTCTCAGAAGGCAAAGCACTGCTTACTTCTTCTACTTGGGCAGAGTGATTATTACTCCAACTCTGAGCGAACTCCAGGCGAACTCTCTGCTCCTCACCACGGGGCTACTCAGGTGCTGCGAGCAAATCACTCCGCCCAAGTAGCAGAAGTAGCAGTGCTTCGCCATCTGAGAATATACAGTATTTCCCAGTATGTATACAATTAGAAGATGGCTGTGTCTCATGTGACCTTGTTATGTGTACATGCTGTGACTATACTAATCACAACATGTAAATAGGAAAATGTTGGCATTATTTTGTCACTTATTGGGAGCAGTAGGCTAGATGGAGCCGGTTACCTCCAGGATCTGTGCTAAGCTAGGCTAGCGGTGGGGGCGTCAGACAGAGTTACAACACACACAGAGATGAGAAGGGTATGTATGGACTTATCTAACTCTGGGGGATACGGTGAATGAGCTGAAGTCCCAATAAGTTCCTTTAAGTCCTTCACATGAGTGGTTGGAAAAATAAGTAAAAAAATCATCCAGTGGGATTTAAAGTTAGAGTTACAAAGATTTTAAATGACTACAGTAGTATATATTAGGTGTTAACACAGAGAGAAACTAAAAAAGGAAAAACGCCTATCTTGCCTAAGGCCATTCTCTTTTTTCACTTCACCAGTACATAGAGAGAAAAGAAGCTCTTGGTGTTTTGTGTATCCCTTCGTGCATCTTGCTTTACAAATTTCCAAAAATGCACAGCCCTGTTGTCAGAGATGTATACCACCACTGTTGACAGATTTATACCCCAAGTCTACAGTTTGTACAGGAAACACTGCCAACAAAGCCTATAATTCAAAACAAATGTCCTACTTTGATTAAGAACACTGCCTGTGTCCTCATCTTGTTTTCTGCCGTTTTTCTTTTGCTTAGTTTTATATGTTGGCAAAAATCTTCCCCACTGAAAAATTAGGTTGGTTATTGTTTTCAGTATGTTCACTTCTTTTCATTGTCTTTCATCATCTGCACACTGCTTTTTCTTTGTCGGTCTTCTCCACAACAAGCGCTTCTTGTCTATCCATTTACTCTGAGCTGTGTTGTGTCACTGATAGACTGGTGTTCCACTAGACAGACAAAAAAAATGGATTACACTCCCAGAATGACAGGTTGAAACAAATAGTTTCTGCCAGGGGCATACATCTACTGTACAAGTGCGAGGTGTATCGAGGTGTGTGTTGGCAAGAAGAAGCCAAATGCTCTGCAAGATGGAAAAGAGTAATCTTTGTTTTATGAGATTATGTTGGTCTCGTCTCTGGTTTGTATGAGGCAGATTGTTTTTCTCCATGTCAGAGTGTATATATGAGAAACCAAAGATGTAAATTGCTGCTATCTCTCAAAAAAGTCAGTTTTTCTGAAAAGAAGAAAGCTGCTCTTTTTTTTCCAGTGGATATCTGTTTTACATTTGCTGAATGGACTCACGTTTCAGCAGGCAAAGAAACCACATTTAATGATTATTAAGATACAGTGATGGCATATCTAGAAAACCCAGGTGATTTCACCATATGTTTTAAAAACTTTTCTTGGGAAATTTGGAAATGTAACAATATTTTGTGAATAAATCGATTGAAGTGTGACCCATAACTCTCTTTAAACCATCAATGTTGCATTTAGTGGTGCAGTGGTTTTCAGTCTTATTTTTTCAGTCACGACTTTAGACTGTTCACACCTTAATAGAAACAAACCAGAAAATAATATCATTGTCAGGTTTTGGGAGCACCCTGCCTCAGTTATCATGAGTCATTGGAAAGTTATACTTCGACATGGGCAGTGGAAAAGCTGGTCTATTATATCCACTTAATTTAGACCTCATATTCTACACCTATGAGCTTCCCATCACAGTTGTTTATTGTTCCAGCTTCACCAGAGCAGCTGGAGGTCAAGTGCCTTGGTCAAGCACATTATAGTGGTCATTGAATAAGGCTCTCCTTTACTTCCCCTGTCAGGATTTCCCCGGCTGGCCGCTGGATTTCAACTGACAACTGTCTGTTGATAAGCTTTCTTTATACCTGCGAGCTGTTAAAATCCCCAGGCTGCAAACATCACTCCCGATTTCACCTTGTTAAGGTGTGATTGATACAGGTTGTCACGGCAATCGCTAGAAAACAGTGCATGAGACCTGAGGAAAAAGTGTTTTGAGATATATTTAGTCAGTACTGGTCAATATCAACATAAATCCTTAAAGAGAAGAAAAGAGATGAGGGATCAACATTTAGACACCAATAGCTCAATACCACATTCATTTAGAGACAGTCTTATACAGTACTTACCATCAAAAAATAGACCACCAACATGAAGACCGGCAGCCTTTGCAGGTCTTTTAATACTGCATTTTTTATGTATGTTAGCAGGTTTTATTTCACAGGAGACCTGGAATGCTTTATGGCATATGTTATTCTATTGTGCAGTATGTATGCAGATAAAGAACAAAAGGTTTAACTTACTAAATAATGCATGTTTTTTTTAATAGGTTTGTCTGCTTTTGTCATACTCTCTATTCACCTGAAATTAAACAAAGCCTGTGAGCTTGTTCAGAAAGCCGACTCGTGACTGACTCTACGTTCACATGGCATTCTCCTCTCACTGCGACATATATCCATGGCACCCTTTTAATCATGGCATGTACTTAAGCTGTCAGTGCTCTGCTCACTCTCTAGCTTCATGCCTGCTGCCACATCACTCTCTTGAAAACTGCTAATAGTTGCTACTGCTGTCGCCACCGCTGATGTTCATATAGCATTTCAAAAGCGCCAGCTCCACCCCAGCATCCACCTGTAGGCTCTGAGTCGTCCTTTAGAGAGGAAATAAGTATCCTCATTCCCCACTCCGTCCTTGGTGCTTCCTTGAGGGGAGCGGCAAGTGTAGACACTAAACATCAGTGCTGTACATATTCTACTCTCACATATCATGTATTCCATATTCTTGACTCACTGAAATGTAGTGAGCTTCAGATGTTGTCTGTCAACATTAAAAGCTAAGTTATAGAAGTATTCTGCTTGGTGGGCCACTTGTAAGCCAAATTTACCAGAAGACTGCTAGGGCATGCTAGGTCATCAGGCTTTGATCTTTGCATATATTTTCAGAAGAAAGTCAACATTGAATTGGATCTGTTTATAAAATAACTTCTATGGAAATTATTAAATGAGGAGTATTTGATAATAAATACACAAATGACAAGTTATCTTCACAATCCCATTGTAACAAGGCTGCAAGTGGATAACTGTAGCAGTAATAAATGTGTGGTGTCACAGTGTACTCTGCCTTACTTCACTGATAGAGGTGTGGTGATGAGATGGAAACATACCTGGTTCTTAAATGTCTATTATTAGCAAAACAAACCCATTTTCACTGAAATACTAACAACAGTTTTTTTGTGCCAACTCATTTGAATAAAAGCTCTCATCTCTTCCTCTTTTTCCACCTTTGTGCCATCATGGCTTTTTTTCTTACAGGTTTACCAGCTTTAGCATGTATGGTATGACTGGCTAATTTTAATACACAGTTGATATTTGGTTGTGATATGACTGAAAGGAGAATATTACTGCTATACAGTGTTGTGACCAAGTCATCTTTGCTCAAGTCCCGAGTAAGTCTTACGTCATTTTGTCCAAGTCTTGAGTTATTTTTTTTGGGTCAAGTCACAGGTTATGTCAAGTCAAGTTGAGTCCTAAGTTAAGGCAAATCAAGTACCAAATCAAGTCATATTTTCCCACGCCCAAGATAAAGCACTCTTATCTGTAGTATCCAGTCTTTATAAAGAGAAAAGAGAAGGTATTATTAGCCCATCTATGAAAATGATTGGCTAGTTTGTATAACTAGTAAAAAAAAAAGTATGACAATGAATTGAATCTGTATAATTATTGATATTCAGTGGAATTAATGTAATCAAAGCAAAAATGCTAATGTTAGCATCAGACCTTGTGGCAAACACTTAATTATCAGAATGAGTCTTCAAATGACGAACAAAGTTTGAGGTTGTAGTCTGGCTGTCCGAAATGTTTGATGAGCAGTTCTTGCATTCAGCAGTTCGCTTTTTTCCTTCTTGCGTGAAAGTTTTAAATCCAAAAGTACTTACTCGTGGCACAGATGTAGCCAGTGAGGTGGTCTGGTCCGACATCAGGGGTCTTTGATGTTACGTGTTGCCATAGCAAGAAGCCAGTCATCCAATCATGACAATCACGTTCCGGGGAGCTTTTTGAGTCATCCAATCATGATTCACATTTTGCCCTGCTGCCGCTGCATAGCATACTTGATAGTTAGATAGAAGTGTGACATAAAATTATATTTTATATTCAACAGCTAATATTCAAACTTATGTCTCATCCGAGTCATCATGCCTCAAGTCAAGTCAAGTCTCGAGTCATTAACTTACATGTCCAAGTCACCAAGTCTCTGCTGCTATGAGTTCACAGTATGCTTCACATCTATATCACACAGTACTGCCACTAGATTACTCCACATCACTTAGCTTTTTCACAAAGATAACTCACTAAATCAAGAATGATATGCTCGTAACAGCATCAAACACATTAGTTAATGTTGCCATACCTTTCTACCTGTCTTTATCAGGTTTTCCACTGCACACTGTGCCTTTTGTATTTTTCTGTTTTCCTCAATACACTGATGACTGTGTAGACACAAATGGGCCTAAAATAACGTGTAGGGCAGCCTAAAGCCTTTATGCATACCTTTTTTTTGCATAGAATACTAAGCTATTAAAATAGCCTAATAATTGTTGGTATGATTTTATAAATCATGTTTTAAAGTTAAACACACATATAGCACATCCTTAGGATTAACTGTATCTGTGGATGGCCTAAGTGACTACCTACCTATAAGCAATGGGGATTTATATTTGCTAATAATATGTTGGATTCATATTAAGACTCAACAATAATTTGGAGCCCCCCCTGCATTGACTCTGAGGACCCCATAAGGGTCCCTGACCCCCTGTTGAAGATCCCTGAGTTAGAGGGTCAGTAAACCCAAGAAGGGAAGTATTCCCTTCTCTGGCATATATGTCGCTTTATTCATGGAAATCTTATGTGACATTATATTACTGAGATTTGCTGGGTCTTGTTATATACAGTATGATTCAAACCGCACTAGTTGCATTATTTTGAGTGACCAACTCGTTTACACTAACACTAAGAGAAGAGTGGTCATGTGATGGTACTGAAAATAACACCAAAGCTATTTTCCAATACTATTGTATGCCTCTTTTAGGGATCGACCGATATGGATTTTTTAGTGCTGATGCCGATACCGATTTTTTTTTCATCAGCCTTAGCCGAAGCTGATGAGCCGATATTTGGAGCCGATACTGCTTTTGCTCCCTCAATTTACTTCATAAAAATGTAAACCCTGCCACGCTGGATTTGTTTTCGGAATCTGCTCTGCCATTTCTTTAAAAATAATAAACAAAAACACAGATCAGTGTCACTTCTGCAATCATCTTACATTCATATCACCTAAATTATGCGTGCAATGTGCATCATATGGATGGGTGCACTGCATATGGTTAACTGTGCAAAGGTAAAACTCCACGGCTGCGGCCATGTCTGACAGCTGTAGTCACGAGGACCCATAAGTTCTCACAAATTCAGGTAGAATAGAACCACAAAACCAACACCAGTTAGTTTCCATCCAGAGGAGTAGAGGGGAAACAGCTCTGTGCTGTGTTTTCAAGATGTAGTGCAGGGAAATATGTTATGAAATAATTTAAGAAAACAATAAACCTGAAAAGTAGCCATTGAAATAAAGTGCTTGATTTGTAATTTAAGACTGCCATGGTGCTAGTGGGGAAGGGGCAGTGCATGGTCTGCACGTGAACTGCAGCGTCTCCAGCAACACAGCGCTGCCTGTAAATAATGCCGGGAAAAAACTATCAGCGAACGCAGCAGCCGCGTATTGGCGAAGGCTACGTTAAACAGGCAGATACAGATGGGCAGTCGGATAGATGGACGAACCATCTGAAAGGCACACAGGCAAGCTAGCTGGGGGATCCGTTGACTGTAAAAACTGGCTGTCTGGAATCATTGAGTGGCTGTCTGATTACATAAGCTGGATGACTGGTTGGACAGTTGACCAACTGGAGAAATGGTCACATAGCTTCAACCCTGATCACTTATTTTTGTATAAATGTCAAACAGCCGTAGGATCAGTGTGCTGGCCTTATTGGGAGGGAAAGCATGATGAAAAGATAGCATGGAGAGAGGTAGGAGTGATATACGGAGAGAGAGAGAGAGAGAGAGAGAGAGAGAGAGAGAGAGAGAGAGAGACACACACATACACACACAGAGAAAGATGCAGAGAGAGAGAAACAGCTAAATGGGGATGTAGAATCATGTCAGTGCATCAGTACAGTGACAGCTAGACAATTACTGCTCATTACCTGACTAACTAACTGACTGACCGACTGATCGTGTGTGTGTGTGTGTGTGTGTGTGTGTGTATGCGTGTGTGTGTTCGTGTGTGTGTGTGTGTGCACAAGCCTGCACGTGAATGAATCATCATCTGTCTCCTGGCCAATCCGCCATTTGAGACACAAACGGCACCGTTTTATTCCTAGAGACAGACAGAAACGGGATTATGATCCTTGTGTTTGGATTTACACTGTGTGTTTATCTTAAGGGGTATATTTTCCACAGTTTATAACCTTTTAATATGTCTATATAATGCATATTGCAATAATGTATGTTTTTCCAATCAATACATCATTTACTGATAAACTTGTTTTAGCTTTCAGTAGCAGCCATCGTAGCTCCATGACACAGCCAGTACATCTTTCAAACAATTAACCTTGGCCCAAAGAAAGAAAAATGCCTTTGATAGTGCATATGCCCATGACATTAAAACATGAAGGAGCAAAGCATGCTCCCAATAATTAGTTATACCCATTTCACTTGGTTCACATTTTATTTGTTGAGTGGTGAAATATTCATGTCAGAATGCAACCGCTGTCCCCTGTGGGCCACCAAGGTGATTTATTATAGCCTGTGACCAGGCAATTCTTTGTCTGGTTGAGAAAAATAGAAGGTGCACCGAAAATGCAGCACACAGCCTGAAAAAGTAGACAATGTCACACTGCCAAAGAAAGAAATGGCAATCAAATGCAATCCATGCAGAATCATGAAAAATATATAGGGCCCTATTTCAACAATCTAAGTGCACAGCGTGAAGCGCTTGGCGCCGGGTGTGTACAAATCCACTTTTGCTAGTTTAACGGTGGAAAAAAGGGTCCATGTGCCAGGCGCATGGTTCAAAAGGGTTGTACTTAGTGTCTTAATTAATCATAGGTGTGAGCGTAACATGCAATAAACCAATAAGAGTGTCATCAGGCTCCTTCCTACCTCACAGACCTGCTCCACTGCCACAATCCCCCGTAACCTCCGCTCCTCTGACGCAAGCCTCCTCTCCCCACCACTCAGGACCGAGCACCGTACCTGGGGTGACTGAGCTTTCACCATTGCAGCCCCCTCACTGTGGAACTCCCTATCCATACACATCCGTGACTGCACTGACCTGGGGCCTGTTTCACAAAAGCAGAATATATAAATCCAGGATAACTGATAAAGCGAGGCTTGACCTAGTCTAATCTGTGCATCCTGGCTTGGTGCGTTTCACGAAGGCCAAGCCAGGCTGAGGAGGAGCGACTAGGTCGCGCCAGGATGAACTAATTCAGATAGATGCGCGTCCACGGATTTCCTCAAAAGACCGCGAGGTCGAGCACAGATTTACTGATGCCAAAATGGAGAATACGCATTGTACATACTTTATACAGAGTGAGCAGCAGCTTCTTGTGGAAGTATGATGACGTGAAACACATTATTTGAATAAAAAGAAAATAACACGGCCGCTGTACTGAAACAGCGAGAGAAAGCTTAGCAGACGATCACGGACCGACTGAATGCGTAAGCAGCCTAAATATATATATTAACTGACCACTGCTCTGAATGGAAACCGTCATACTCATACCATTCAAGGATTAGGCTACTAATCATTTGCACAAATTAACAATTGTACGCTTTGCCTTAAAAGTAAGCAGAAGATAATGTTACTCAGGAAATTTACCATGAAGATCCATTTTCTATAACGCTAGAATATGAAGCGTAAATATCTCTTTCACTCTGTTCCTCCCTCTCTCTCACTGGCTAAAATATTAATTTCCTAAGTCATATTAACTTCCACTACTCGCTTTTAATGCAAAGTGTACAGGTGTTTGTTTTTGCAAATGACAAGTGACACATTGAATGGTTTCATTTAAGAGCAGTAGTTCATAAATGTATATTTTTAGACTATCATTTAGTCTGTCCGCTATTATCTGTCACACTTTTTCTCGCGTTTTTTTTTATAGAGGACGAGTTTCCTTCTCTACATATTATATGCCTTGCTCCCTGGTATATATGGACATAGAAAATAAAGACACTGAAGAAATTGAACTGTAAAATCTAGAAACTATAAAGATAATAAAGTGATAAATTCCATGCACACTATAAACATGAATGGAACAGAGTATATTCATCAGTTATTTCCCCCCAGGCAAAATAAGGTCAAAAACCATTGAGGTGTCCTCTCCCTGTTGTTACATGAACGTACAGTAGCCTACATCACTAGATAGTTACTGATCCAGTGAACTAAGTCTATAATTTGGGAGGATTGTACAGTTAGGATATGTTCTTAAAATTGTACAATCCTCCCAAATTATAGTCCCAGTTTACTGAACACAAATTGTGTGCTAAGAATGCCAAATACAATGCACATGGAAGCAGAACAAACATGATCCTTATTGTTAAAGAATAAAAAAAGAAATGATACACTAAAATAAGTTAAGGTGCATTGGGGAACTATAGAAATGTACAGCATTGTATGTATTGCCCTTAGTAACAGACTTCATTTAAAACTCATTTGAAATTTGATCAGCCTTTTCTAATTATCTCAACAACTGCCATAATATATTCATCAAACTTCTTACAACAATATGAACAGCAGTCTTCATACAGCAATATAACAGTAACAATGACAAATTTATAATTATAAAAAAAAATAATGGTCACAACTTTAAATAATAACAGTACTTAAATGAACAGCAATATGCACCTGTTGTATTTTAATCCAGGCTGATAACAAAAGGGTAAAACCACTGCTGAGTGAACAGAAAAGGTTCCAGGATTAAATAAATCCTGGCTGTTAGCCTGGTCAGGACCAGGCTAGCTGCACAGAATAAATCTCCATGGTGATTTATGTGCCTCTGCTTTTGTGAAACCAAGTCAAGGCTAAATTCATCCAGGATAACCAGGAAATCCCGGCTTAATCCCTTATCTTGGTTTTGTGAAACAGGCCCCCGGACACATTCAAATCAAAACACACCTCTTCAGATTAGCTTTCCACATACAATAGTCTTACATTTCTCACCTGATACTTACTGGTTTTATTGTTTTTAATTGCTTTTAATATGCTTGTTTTATGTGTTGGTTTTATTGCTCATCTGTTTTTAATGTACTTAATGTGCTGGTTTTATTGTAAAGTGTCTTCGAGTACCATGTAAAGCGCTATATAAATACAATGTATTATTATTATTATTATTATTATTATTATTATTATTATTATTATTATTATTAGCTCCCATTCCCTTTAAAAGCCAGGCACGTTTGTACCTTGGCACATTGCTATTATGATGGCGGATTTACTAAGCACAAAGGAGAGATTTTCAGGAGAAGCAACTGATCATATTATAATACTATTTCACATTGTAATATTTTAATTTTTAATCTTCTGCATGTTTGTGTGCTGCTACGCGCCCCTGAGTGTATAACAACCATAGTGTGTGTGCTCTGTGCACAAGCCTAGGCACATTTTACTAATGCACTGTTAAAATAACAATGAAATGCTGCGTTATTGACTTCAGACCAGTTTTTTGTTGGTCAATGGCGCAATCACTTTCCGCTGCCTCAAGATAGCAATACTCCAAGAATTTACCTAATAAACTGACGACTGAGTATATTTAGCTAAAAAACAGATTAACTGTAATAACACAGAGCTACAATTGAAAATATTCAGAATAGAATAATATACTCAATTGAATGAATTGCGAACTAAAAAAAAGTTTTAATCAATCCAACTTGACAAATTGTCAACTAAAATATGTACTTACAGTTTCTAAAAGTAAAATAATGAATCATAATAATCTTAGGTTTCACTGGCTGTTTCTTGCGTTTACTCACAGAAATTGCAAAACTATTAGCATGTACTGATATATACAGCGCACAGTATTTAATTAGCCACAGGGCTAACCCAGAAGTTTGATTAATGGCTCAGTAATCGAACTTCATACAAATTAAACAAAGAGATTTGAGCTGGCAGACATTGCTGTGGCTAAGTAAATTAAAAATCTTATTTACACTTATCAGAGGCAAAGCCCTTCACCACCTTCTCGCTTCTCCTTTTGTCTCCGTTCTGTCCTTCCGTTTCCTCTGTCTCCTCTCTTCCCTCCATCTCTCTTTCTGTTTGTGGCTTTTTGTGTGCTCCCTTCATCCGTCTTGTCTGTCCTTTGTGTCCTTGCTTTAAGGCCAGAGAATTAAAAATAATCATTTTTCACCGTGCTCTGTTGTCCCTGTCCTCTCTGGTTAAATATTTGTTTGGCCATCCACCTTTCTCTCTCTTTCTCCAAACCTTTTTGCCTCTTTTCCACTTTCTCAATTTCATTTTCTCCTTTAGTGTTTCAGCCCAGCCCACGTCTCTGTTGACATAGCTGACCTTTCAAATGATGAAAAATGAATTGTAGAAAATGACTGCAATAACACAGAAACCAGACTCATTGGTGCCACTGCCTTGATTACATTAGCACTTAAATCCTGTTTAAATGTCTTTCTCTTTCCCCACTACTTTCATTCTCTTTGGTTTGGTCTCTCCTAACATTTCATTATTGCACAATTTTGTGGGTAGAGAACAGGACAATTGATTGTTTCCAAACTTGTGTCCAATCATTGTTCTCCTGATTTAGGTACTGTTTATCAAGAGCTACTTAACTCTGCACTTCAGTTTGCTCGCTTTTATGGACACTCAAAAGTAAAATGGTGTCAATTAATAATATTAATTTTCTGCTCTGCTTGAACAGCGGCATATTTACATGTAAATATAAAAATGATGCATAGCATAAATAACAAAAAAGAAAAAGCATTTTAATAAATGCTATTATCTGTTCATTCCCATTTTTGTCGCTGCTTGTCCGGGCCTGGTAGCAGTGGCAGCAAGAAAATCAAGGTAGCCCAGGAGTTCCTCTCCTCAGCTACTGTACGTTCTGCAGCTCTTCCTGGGGGATACCCAGGTGTTCAGCTATCCACAGGCATTCTGAGCAGATTCTCGAATCACCTCAACTGTCTCTTTTAAATACAAAAAAGGAGTGGTTCTAGTGGTATTCTGTAGATCTACCAAAACCATGGCAACTTTACCTTCAAGATCTCAATATACTTGAAGGCATTTATTCAGGACACCAACTTGCTCCCAGCTCAGAGTTACCATATCAAGCAGAGCACCATGACCTCAGACGTGTTGCTAATCCTCATATAGGTCTAACCATTTTCCCTCAGCTGCAAACCAGCCCAGTGTGCATTGCAGGTAATGGATTGATAAAGCCAACAGAACTACGTCATCTTCATTTCCAATTTTCCACTTATTTCTTTGGCTGCACCTAGAAATGGTGCCCATTAAAGTCGCAAACAAAACAGGTGACATCCACAAAAAAGAAAGCACACATTACAACTGTTTTTATTTAATAAATACCTTTGCTGCCTTAAGATTTAGCTTTTGACATATGATGCTAAGCTTTTGTGGAACTAAAGATGATTAACTTAAGCAGCATCTTTGTCTACTACGTCTAATGATGTGTTTGGACACTGTCTACTTCATCTATATACTATATACTTCAAAAGTGCATTAAGCTCATTTCATGCCAGAACTTCCAGTCAGAACCATATGAATATCAGACATTAGTTCTCCATTGTATGTTTCTTAATGATATAAACGCTTACAGCTACATTATTTTGGCTTCCTCATCTACATGTAGGCAATTCAATACACTATTCATCTCTTTGAATTTCAGCGCTTTCAATTGTGTTATTTGTTCCTTTCCCAATCCTCACCATTCTCCTCCCCAAAGAATCAAACACGCTGTTTCAACTCAACCTCCGGTGTAATCAAGAGCTCACCTCTCTGTATCAGAGTCAAACCACACCTAACTTTTCCTATCACGTTCGGGTGACTGTTCTAGTGTAAATTCTTAAATTACAGTTTGCTTTTATATTGTGTTTTCATTCTGTATTTTTAGAGTGTCTGAGCTCACGACATGGTTGGTTATCATGAATAGTGGATCTTGTGCACTGCACTGTAGCTCAGTGACGCATTAAATTCATACAATTTATTTTTAGAGAGTGGGAAAATCACTCCGTTTACTCTATTTTTATTCAATAAGGAAGACAGCAGGAAACCTGAAAGTAGCGGGAAGTCAGGAAAACACAAAAGAGAAGGGCTTGGAGGGACCAGATCTCAGGGATCTTTATGGCTTCAGGGCTGTGGGCCTTAACATCAACACTGAACACAAATGTATTTTACTGTCACTTTTATATGTTTCAGGTTTGATGTTGCCTCATTGTTTGCTTTTAGAACTCAACTCTCATGCTGTGTTTCAGAGACATTTTTTTCTTTTGTTTTTCAGGTTGTCAGGATTCATGCTGCCCTCCCCTATAGTCAGCAGTGGATCCATATTGGCTTTGTGGTTTACCACAGACTTTGCTGTCAGTGCACAGGGCTTCAAAGCTGTATACGAAGGTAAGGCAATGTGTGAGTGTGCATAGTGATGTATGAGTGCTGGTCATGATGCACAGACAATTTCTGAGGCAATAGTGATGACAAATGTTACCTGCAAAGCGAAGTGTCTTGGAAGATTTTGTACATGACATTGAGTTTTAAGAAACTTGTAAAGTATTCACAACAAGCGATCTATTTAGAAATCATTATTGTTTATGACAACGTATTCAAATGAAAGGATTGTTGCTTCAGAGTGACTTTGATGACATCAGTGGAGCTGATGGCAATGTTCCACTCTTTGGTTGCAGTGGCTGTTGATTAGTGGTAATATAATTTAGGAATTTAACACCATATGATATCTTATATTCTTCATATTCTGTAGTCATGTATTCTTATTTCTGCACTGAGAGGTCCATGTTCAGTGCTTGCTGTGTTGACTTCCTGGCTGCATGTTGTTTTGCTGTGAGTCTTACACGTGTTATGAACGTGGTATACAAGACTGCTCTATGTCTGCGTGTCTGTTGGGATGCGACAAAAATGCTTAGCCTGACCTTTTGAAGATGCCACACACACACACACACACACACACACACACACACACACACACACACACACACACACACACACACAGAGGCCCATTACGCTTGCATAACAGTTCATCTATGAGTCATGAACTTTAAATATCAAAGACAAACTCTAGAGACCAGATATATACACTTAATCCCCTGTGTGTATATTTGTCTGTATGTCTGTTTGTGTGTGTGTGTGTTTCATCTGTATCTGTCTGTGTATACTGTATATTGTTGTCTACATTGTTGTATGTGCGTGTGCGTGTCCGTGTGTGTGTGTGTGTGTGTGTGTGTGTGTGTGTGTGTGTGTGTGTGTGTGTGTAGTCATGGATGTGTGCCATTTGTGTGTTTGTGAATGTTAAAAGCAAACCTGACAGCCATTAAACCTTTTTCCAGGAAGTACTTTGTCTTTATTTTTGTTCTTTCCATTGTTCCATTTCACATCTGTGGGGACCCTTAAGTGTGTTTGTTGCCTCAGGAGGGACTGTGATTGTGTGTGTGTGTGTGTCTGTGTGTGTGTGTGTGTGTGTGTGTGTCTGTGTGTATACAACTGACAGGTCTCTGCTAATGTTCTGCTTTTTTCTATGCTTTGTTTTGCAATGATGTCCTAGACGTTAAACATTGATTCATGTGTGTACGTGTATTGTGAATACTTGTGTGTGTCTAAAGGAAATGGCATTCATGAATCAAAACACGGCATGACATTTATTAAATGTTTAATTTTTTGTGTATATATGAGATCAGTAATCATTCCTGGTATGTGCAAGTTCCAACTAACTGCTTAGCTGTCTACTTTATATGCCCTTAGACATTACTGTTTTTAAAAAAAAATCTAGACAAATATGAGAAGAAACAAGGAAACGAATACAAATAGATGTATATTGCTGATTTGATCGTGTAAGGTTGATGTAAGATGTCGGTCGTCTCACAGCATGGTATCAGAGGGAAGATAAACTGTGACACTTCACACTGTGGGTTTGTTACATGTGCAATTATACATAAAAAGAAACATTTTGAGGCGAAGCTAATCTAGTTACATTGTTCAAAGGATTGAATTTCTCAAATGAGAAACAAACAATTACCACAAACCATATCCTTGGCACATGTACTGCAATGCAATTTTCCAAGACAAAGTCATTGTGCATTAAAAAAGTAATTGCATGTGTAATATAACATATTGGGAGATCAAATAATAATCAGTTGCACATCTCAATTTGCCACATGATTTCAGAGAGATTTTGGGGAGTGCTAGTGACACTGTAGCTTAAACCACACTGTAAAGATAACACTCAGAAATTCCTGTTAACTCAAATCACTACTCAAGACCAAGAGCACTAATGCCAAACTAATCATGACTTTTTCACTTGTTAAACAAAAACCTGTAAAGCACAGCTATGACTGTAATCCAAAACAGATTCACCATTCAACTCTAATTTGGAATGCTTGTTATAATCTGCAGAGTTAGACGTTAAACGTTTGTTTTCACCCTATCAAGAAAAATAGTGAGCATATCAACCTTTGTGCTCTTTATCTGTCTGTCTCTTCATCTGTCTGTCTCTCTCTCTATTATGCTATGTGATCAGAAGACCCTTCACACATCTTGCATAAATTGCTTATGTGAATACAAAGTTAAAAACAGATCATAAGAAGAAATAGGTGGTGATAGGTTACAGGGTCAGGAACTTTAATTCATAACCATTTGAGATGACGGCGAACACATCACTGTATAGGACCAAAGTCCATGAGGGCTCAGCCCACAGGTCCAGGAGGGGGGCCTTTGGATTCACTCATACATTGTTGTAGTCTACAAATCACTATACTGCCACTTTCTGTCAGTGCCTGTGAACTTGCCTGTGAAATCTGTTGTTCATAGTTTTGTTCTCTCTGTAGTAAATCAACATTTTATGAGGCTTCAGTCTTTTTATTAGGGTTTTTATTCTAAAAGACACATTCTCTGAGTTTAAAACCATACTCATATCCCAAAACCTCTTACTAGTTTTCTGTTTCTGTATCAAATTTCCCTGAGGAATAAAAAAGAAAATACAAAATAAATCATTTCACTGAACTATGTGAGCAAATTTAGCCAAATAACTGATTTGCAAAAAATAAAAAAATATAGTATTCAAAGTAATCAGACAATCCTAACATCTTCTTTTCATCGTCTCGCTGTTTCTCTCCTCACCTCTTTTTTCTCTCCCTCCTTGCTATCCTCTCCCCACCTTTTCTCTGCTTCTTCTCATTGAAACAAATTCACACTAACAAAGAATCTATTCAGCCCTGTCTTTTTTATTGTCCTTAATAACCTATCTCTCCTGTCTGTCTGTCAGCCCCTCTCTGTTAACAAATCTTTTCTCTGTTCTATCCTTTTATTAAAGGAAACGAAATTGAACTATCTGTCTGAACACATAGCTAACTGATAAGACCCCAGTCACCCAAAAGAGGGATGGATGGAGAAAGAGAAAGAGATATAGAGGGTGGGTCAAATTAAGCTATAAGTGGTGGAAAGCGAAGCCTTGCTGATAAAAAAAAAGCAAGTTTGCAAACCAGCTCTGCAAGACAAGATAATCATCAATTAATTTCCCCTGAAGCTGAAAGAGAGAGAGAGAGAGAGAGAGAGACAGGGGAGGGGGGAAAGAGAGAGAGAGAAAGAGAGAGAGAGGTGTGGAGAGAGATGGATAGGAAAACGAGGGAGGGGTAAATAAACACAGACATGTCTGTATTTCTAGTTTCTTGTCTTCAATTTCTTGTTCAGCTAACAAGAAAATAATTCAAAGTGAATTCACTCATCTTTTATTAACAGTGGTGTTTTGATGGTATTATGCATTTCCATGCGTCAGGGGCCTGGATGGAGGATTTTTTGGTCACATGTAATTCCCCCATCTCCCTCACCATCACCTCTGTCTGTTTCCCCTGCAAAAAAAAATCAGAGAATAATTTAAAATATTTGTATTTCTTGCCTCTGTGTTCAGGAATCACTCAATGAGTGTAAACTCTTACAGCAGCTCCATCAGGAGTTAGACCTTCCGCCATAGCTATTGATTAGTTGATAACGATTAATCCCTGGGTTGTGTGTCCACGAGGACCCTCTCTCCACATTGTTGGTGTTTTTCGAATGTAAAAGATGCCTCAGTGCACAGTCCTGCTGGAGCTGGGAGCTTAACATGTGTTATAGTTCCAAATGTTAAAAGTTACATATTTAGAGTTTTAGTAAAATATTGCTTTGCATTAAATAAGTTTGCAATTGTCGCTTATCAACAAAAAGCCCTACCGGCACTTTACCATGAGCATTTGTTAATTGCTGCTTGCTACCTATACGAAGAAACCTGGTGAATGCAGGGTCTTAATTTTTTTGGTTCACAATAGTGGCTGAACTGTCATGAAACAAAGGGAAAATGTATGAAATAGATGCGCAAGTCAGTAAATTGACAAAAAGGGGTCAAACTTCTTTCAGAGGTAGGACGTGGAGTATGCGATTTTTGGAGTATAAGAGATTGTTGATATTTGAACTCAACACCCAAACAAATACACCCCTCACATCAGTGCTCCTTCAGAACGTTAGCATGTGCCAGATTTACCGTCCCTTCTCGCTCCCACTGCCAAGCGTGGATTGGCCATTGGGAGAACCGAGAGATTTCCCGGTGGGCCGGTCTATTTGTGTGGGCTGAATGGGCTGCACTCCGGTCAAAAACTTTTGTTTTGTTTTGATTGTCCCATAAAGAGAAGATAAATCACATCATTGGCCCACTTGTGTGTCTTTCATATAAACATTGGCCATTCACATCCTTGGTCTTTGACTGACCGGCCCACAGAAAGGAGAGAGATCGTATGATTGGCCCACTGATTTGTCTCTCATCTGAACAATAGCCAAGAGGGAGCACATTTAAGTCCTGCACCCACCGGTGGCAAAAATAACTCCACAAAGTGCAGGTAGCCAGCTAAAAACATGAGATTGAAGCATGTCAAATGTTTTTTTTTAGCACACTTTGCCTACCAGAGAGGACAAGTTAGCTGTTAGTAAGCTAATCTTAACTATGTTTTAGCATGCTAAGGCACTTGCAAATATAATACTATAGCTTTCTGATTTATCCACATTCCATATATAACACAAGTTGCATAACGTTACGGTGTACAAAATGCAGCTTTAGCTTAACTTACAGACTTGTCACTTGTTACAAGACATATTGATGACACCCAGGCTCTATCCTCAACCTTCAGCCGTCCTGCCATCAGGAGCCAGGCAGCCTTTTTGACTCAATGAGTATATCATATCATACTCTCTTACTTACCACTCAGATAAGTGAGAGTATTAGAGTTCAAAATAATGAATGTTCAAGCAAATCTACCAGCCACTTGTACCATTTACCAGCATTTGGCTAGTAGAGAACAGAGATGGAGAGAGCTGTGTGTGTGTGTGTGTGTGTGTGTGTGTGTGTCTGTGTGAAATAGAGAGATTATTGACTCCCAGCAGCACCTTTAACTTTAAGACTAAGTATTCAAAGTCTCAACCTCACACACACACTCTGCCCAAACACACTCTCTCTCTCTCTCTCTCTCTCTCTCTCTCTCTCTCTCTCTCTCTCTCTCTATCTCTGAGAGAAAGAGGCCGAGTGAACATTTTTCAGTCCCTAGGCTAGCTGCAGTTTCCTCTTCTGTTGAGGGACATCTGTGAAAAACACGACTTGGAAAGCCTTTAAAGGGACTGCACATTAAACACAGGCACACACACACACATACAGGCTCAAGCACAAACATATGCACACAAATGCATACGTGGCTGTTGGAGATTACATAGGGATCACGATGGAAAAGCAGTAGTGGGGGAATAAAGATAAGATTTAAATACAGAAGAGAAGAGGAAAGAAAAAGAGAGGCAGACTTGTGTGTGCACATGTTCCAGTGCATGTGTTACAGGTCACAGGAATTATTATTTTTTTCTTCTAATTTCTTGTTGTTATGGCAATACTCAACCATGTCGCCATGTATAGGTTATTATGGGGTGTCACTTTTACACTGCATTACAACATGTAATGTGTGAGTGGCCCGTGCCTGAATGTGTGTATATCTGTAAAATTGCAGGAAGTTCATCCCCTTTGGTGTTGGCATTTCCACCGTGTCTCTTTCGATCCCTCCCTCTCCCTCTCCCTCTCTCTGCTGTGTAGACTGGTGTAGAATCCATTAGGAACACTTCTAGGAGCTTCCAAATCTTGCTGACTTGATGCAAGGCTTTGTGCAGACTGTGGCAAGAGCCCCATAGCCACCAACCACTGGACGTGATGCAAAAAGATCGCAGCCTCCTGCTCTGGGATTTTGGGTCCTTAGACATGATGTTACACATAAGAAAGATTTATTCATCTAGAGCTTTTTCCGATGCCTGGAGCCAGATAGTTTTCTTAGTGGTGCCTTTATTTCACAGAGTTTCGCCTTGCTAAATCTCAGAGGGCTGCAAATGGCCATTGCAGAAAATTGCACTACTGTAGATGGGAGTTGTGACATAATATGAATATAAACTATGGCATGTTGACTGACAAACAATTATTTGGAGGAGTGATTTTCAAATATGAGGTTTTGGATAGTTTTTTGATTATAAAGTCATGATAGATAGATAGATAGATAGATAGATAGATAGATAGATAGATAGATAGATAGATAGATAGATAGATAGATAGATAGAACATAACTTTAAATCTTGTGTTTACCAAAAATGTGCTCATAGGTTTCTTGGAAATAAGTAATTGAAAAAGCATACAAAAATGACTAATCAACTAAATAAATCTTTGTTGACTAAGAGCAAAACAACCAATTAATCGACTAAGACTGGGCAGCCCAACCCCATATTTTGCCAGCGGCTAAGACTCATTCACATCAGAAGTGAGACGTGGTGTGCATCCATCTGTAAGCTCAAAGAGAAACTTGGGAGGGGGGCCACCATTAATAAGTTCAAAACATTTTGTGATCAAAAGGACTTCCTGTGAAGGTTACACTTCACACAGTGCTCCGGCAAAGAAAGCAATAAACTCGGAGCATAAAAAAAATGAGTGTTAGTTAGGTTGCTGTGTGTTTTGTCACACTTGATCAAATGGAAGAGTGTATGTTCAATGAGATGGATGAGCGACACACGTCAGAAATGCTTTCTGTGTTGATTGCCCTTTTAATGTTCACATTGTGTCTTAAATCGCAACCTGAATTGATTCCTAACTGCCTGCTGTCACGATCTCAGAGAATAAAATCCAAATGTTTTTAATGAAGGTTCTTAGGTGAACACAAGTCAAAAACAGTATCAAAAACAAGGTAGAGTCCAAGAGGTAAAAAACACAGGAGAGCAAAGGAGAGCAGTGCCAAAGGCAGTTTCAAAAATACTGGAAAAACTCAGGAGACTTCTAGTTAAACTGTTCAAACAAACTTAGTAGTACAAAAGACCAGAAGACCAACTTAACATTACAGGAGACAAATACTGATGGAGCCCATATGCCATGTAGAGACCAGACCAGACACTGACTGGAGAGGGTTTTTGTGGATGGGTTAAAGAGCTGAAACAGGCAACAGGTGAGGAGTGCTAATAGGCTGGGGATAGTGAACGGTGATACTGATTGAGTGGAGAATGGGTAGTGGGCGTGGCTGAGGGAGAGCCCAATGCCGGTGTGACACCTGCTCCATCCCACATTGCATGTTGCACTTCTATATCCATGTTTTACCACATTCCGTACTTTGTTTATGTACTGAAATCTCGACTGTTATAATTTCCACGTTTGAATGACAGACCAGCCTGGTGGGTTCCAAAGTAAAATCCAGTCGGCCAGCTTGCTAAATAAAGAACGATCAACACAAAGCTGCAGGAGGTTCAGTTATCAAGGTTCAGAGATCATCAACCAATGTGCTCAAGCTGTTTTTCTGTATCCAGAAAGAGAAATTTATTTTTGATATACAAAACCTGATTTTACCATCTGCTCACAAGCAATAGTGGCTTAAAGCAGTGTTGACTTGCACACATCATTCCTTTTCACTCATTGTTTCCTAAACTTCACACCGTCTTAGTAGTTTAATCAAGAGTAATCATCAGCTACATTTGTGTCCGCATATGTTTCGTCTGTACACACTGTTTTTGCTGATGTAGGCAAACACCTGTGTTCTATGTTTAGCATTTCTAGATTCACAATAATAACTGCTTTCATTAGGTCAGAGAATTATTGAGCTTGTAGATTTGGCAACAGCAACATAGACTCAATTTATCTGAGTGAAAGTTAGAGGGTAAACAAGTCTCAGTCATTCCAAAGGCAAATTAATTAATTTGGATTTCCTTTTGATTAGCTTGTTGAGGAAATGGGTTGCGTGTATACTGATGAAATGGGTTATATATACATGTAAAATATAAGCAGTTTGAAGTGGAAATGCTTTAGATGACTGAAATTAATGGGCTTGGTGTAAAAATAATGTGATGATAATTGCTTTGATGTATATAACAGGATGTCTTAAAGTAGAGCACACTTGCACACTTACTGTACATGAAAACACATAATTTTAGGTGTTTAGTGTATGCATGTTTTTAGAAAATATAAGATTACAATATCCCTTCATATCTTAAGTGGAAATTATGCTGCAACCAACTGAGACGAATATTACATAAAACATAGAAAATGTAATGTCCTACCTTTTTAAAAAGTGTTTGGTTTATTTCAGCTGGATATCAATGATTATGATTACGACTGACATTTACTGCATTCCCCTGTTACCAGTACATAGTCTATTTTAGCGTTCTATCGACCTGTTATCCCCAGGTCCTATCATTATCTGTGTGCCCTTCATTGAGAATAATAGGTTGGCGAGTTTGGTCAAAGCCAATGGATTCAGCAGGGAGGCTTCTTAGAGCAAACACAGCAAATCATTAAAGGAAGGAAGGACTACTGGTGAATTTGTCAACTCGGATAGTCAGGTGCTGCTACATATTTGTGTGTGTGTGTGTGTGTGTGTGTGTGTATGTGTGTACTGGAGAGATAAAGCGAGTGAAAGAGTGCTAGCGAGAGTGAGAGACGGTGAGAGAGGAAAGGGAGAAGCAGTCCGTTACACCATTAACCCATATTGACTGGAACACCATAGGAAGCTCTTCACTGTGGGAGTGTGTTGTATAACGCTGTTGTTACTGACGCCAGCAGTAGTCAGCTACATTGATCGAAGCAGCAATGTCAACTATCCTGCTGTGTGTGTGTGTGTGTGTGTGTGTGTGTGTGTGTGTGTGTGTGTGTGTGTGTGTGTGTCCATGGTGGGGTAGCAGAGATGTGTTCAAGGGTAATACCACTGTCATAAAAGTGTGTGATCGGAGCCAAGAAATATCTCTCTCTCACAAACACACACACACACACACACACACACACACACACACACACACACACACACACACACACACACACACACACACACACACACACACACTTGTAGTGAGTGTGTAATCAACTTCCCACTATGTAGCTATAAGTCAGTATGAGATAAGTGGTTTGAACTTAGCACCCTTTATGTGCCATTTTCAGTCCGTTTGGGGTAACTGGACTCTAAGCACAGTAACTACAGGAGGAAGTGGGATATGTGCTCACACTCACACCTGGAAAATGTTCAGCACATCCACAGTGTTGTGTTGTTGGCTACTGGACAGCTCTTCTTGAGCAGCTAAAGATTTTGGACCACAGTCAGAGTTTGCGTTAGGCGTGTATAAGAAAGAGTTTCTGCCAAAACTGTCATTAACATTCACACACATTAATTTTAGCATTCACACCTCTGGCTTATCTGAGGATTCAGATAGTTATTCAGACTTGGGAAATTATACGGTGCAAAATCCACTCCAGGAAAATGTTGTAACAATGCTGTTTTTGCACGTGATGTATTGCAGTAAAGCTTTCCTTATAATCTTTAATGTATTCAGCAGGCTGTATACCCTAATGGACCTTTTTCACAGCAGACATTTTGACTTGTCATTGTAGGAAAAGCACAGCTGAAATTGTTACCCTTAACGATGGCTCAGTTCCATCAAGTGTCCCAGTAAGCTATTTCAGTGAGTCAGCATGAACAATGCAAAAAGTGGAATGCAGCCATCATTAATGGTTTTGAATACACCTGTGCTTTTCCTACTATGACATGTCAACATGTCTGCCGTGAAAAAGGTCTATAGGTAATTATGAATGGTGCAGAATATATATTATATATAACTACAACCCTCTAACTACAACCCTCTAACTCTTATATATTGTGTGTTCATTCAAAATGTAGCCATCCATTGATGTTATTTTTTATCCAGCTTCCAACCTCTAATGGATGTCTCCTTGCAATTATTAGTCCATTCAGATTTGACAAGAAGGCCTTGAGCCCTACCTTTTTTTGGTTTTATTTGCTTTTCCTTGTTGGCAGAGTAGGAGCACATGCAACTGCTTTATAATTTAGCCTTAAATTATCACTTCTTGTGCAAAAAGGAAATTAAATCCATTAAATCAACCACAATAAAAGATATAGTCATTCTTAGGATAAAGGTTATTAACCACTTTTACTACTACTACTACTCTTTATGTTTGTCTTATGTAACATAAGGAATGCAAGGACAGTAAAACTATAGAAATTCTTTTTATATAAAAATATAAAGGATTATATATTTTATTATATGGAATTACTGAAAATGCACATTATGAATACTTTTAAAAGGATTCTCTACATGTGGTTGAGAAACCTTTGATGGAAATCTTCAGGCAAACCTTGTCAACTCATAAAGTCCGGAGACATCACATGACCATGTTATATTTTCCAGGTATTAGCAGGTGGTCATCTATCCCTGATTACTGCAACGTGTAAATAATGGGGGCCCATCTTTAATTCCATTAAACCCATCTTAAATTGCCATTAAACACTTAAGTTGATGATTCATGAAGAAAGCTATGTAAGGCTACAGATGCTGTAGTGGCATGGTTTTCCTGCTCAATATTGTACTGGAAATAGTGTTTTCAAAGTCACACAGACACATACTCTAGCTTATATGTTAAACCAAGATCTGCCGGCCAGATATAGTAACTGTGAATCACACGTGGAAAGGGTTTTAATGATACACACATTTATGGCTATTTCTCACTGACCATCATGTAGAGTCTTATTACACCACACTTTGTGCATTTGGTGTTCACATTGCTGACATCAACAGTTAATGCTACATTCAGTGAACTTCAGAATTTTAATACTTTGAGATTTATAAAGTATGGATTTTATCTAATAATTTGACATTCGGACCCCCCAAGTTTAGATTTTCTTATGGGAGTCCCTTATCTTTTATGTCACACCAATTACAATTCAATGCAGTTCAATTTCACTTTAATAATAACCCAATGGGAATTGAGGGGCAGAGATAAAAGATTTCTGTATTTTCATATCTGTGTGACCCCATTTTATCCTCTGTGTTTTTTCCCTGATGATAAGCAGAGCTTATAAAATCTGTGTGAAAATCGTCAGGACAGAAAGTGCTCGCTTACTGTCATTTAAGTTACGCTCTGTCTGACTCTGAGTCATGCTTTCAGTTTTTCTCTAACTCTGGTTCTGTCTCCCACCTTAAATCTTTAACACATCAGTTCCATCCAAGGCCAAGAGGCCGATTATTGTCATCAAATTTGGGTTGTCTTGTAATATGGTTCCAGTGAATATTTTTTATTTTACAACTTGGACATTCCTCTCTTGAAAAATGTACTCTTTTCCTGTCTTTTTGTCTTGTTTTTTAAAGTCTTAGTCAAGACCTGATAGAGGGTTACAGATGAGCGATAGTCGAGATGGAGATTTCTTTTCATTCCTATACCAAGTATAATACTGATACTTGAGTGTAATAGCCTTTTTGATGTCCATTAAAAAGGAGAAACCTTTGTACTTTCTAAAAGTCAAATAGGATATCAAAAGGTATAATCGCAAGCTTACTCAGACTTCTGACTGTACAATTCCAAAAAACATACTGTATTTTCAACAAATGTTTTTCAACATTTACCCTTTCCAGGAGTTACTTTTTACATCATATTACCTGGAAGTTTTGATAATCAAATACCTGTGAATCCAGCTAAAACAACAACAACAACAACTACTACTACTATTATAATTGCAATGCACTTCTTTTTACGCCATTATACCAGAATACTGCAGTGCTGACAATGGCATTCACTCTGTCTTGTTCTCTGGCTGTGTTTTTTGGCATGTTTTAATGAGTGAAGCAAGCAGGGGAGAAGAGAACTACAATTCTGTTCAACATAGTTACTTGCTACATTTCAGAATTTTTCATTTTTTCAGCACCAGATACACATTCAATGTCATTTTAAATAATTATTTAGATTTTGTGTTAGCAAAAAAAATTATATTTTTGCTTGTGCATTGCAAACTATTTTATATACACTCAGTTGCCAGTTTATTAGGTACACCTAAATAAAACTAATGCAGTACACAGGGGTGTACTGCCATTATATTGCCCATGATGCACGTGGTTAAGTTGTGGCTCTTTTCGAAGGTTGTGTAACCACTGTGCCTATGGTAGCAAGTTTACATATATAAGTCAACTATAACTATAAAATGAAAGGATGTTTTGCTGCCTTTTTATCTTGATTAGTTAACAGTTAAGCTGTAGACTGCGAAACATTTCATGAATGAGTTGACGTAAATCAATCAACACACCTAAAATGTCAATATGGCAACTTTGACCATTCAATTTGTTCTATTTTCTTTCTTGCATGACATAGGCTAAGCTTAAGTGATTATTAAATCTTCAAGTGTTAAAAAATAAATTATGGATTATGCAAACTTTCAATATTCTATTTCCTCACTTCAGTTCAGTTTTTGTTTAAGTTGTTTGAGTTGTGTTAACTGTTGGGTTATTTGTTAGGCTGTAGTCTGTAGAGCTGTTGAATGGTATTGCATTATAGATATGTTTCACTTATTTTTACCCTCAATGATATGTTTGATGAGTACATTTTCTCAAAGAGGTTTCATGTTCATGTTTTATGAAAGGCTGTGTTCTCCTTTAGAAGACGTGTGCAGTTCCTTTTTTATGTCAATATCAGCTTTTGTAAAAATGGTGATGAAACAGCAACTATTGATAAAACTGGGGTGATCATTTTCAGTCTGTGATAACAGTAACGTTGTAATAATTACAAAAGCACGTTGGTCTTACAGGAAACTGCAAAAGTGTGAACATAAAATAAAATATGAAATTCCAAATAGCACGTTTTCCTGAATGCAAAATGAATTTCTGAGTGCAGTTCAGAGAGGATTTTGGAAGTCTGCATATTTTATTAAGAGTAAATGCAACTCTCACCTCAAGCTGAACTGGACATCTCTCCAAAGTTTTCTGTGCTTTTTGTTGGACTGTCCTGTTTGATTTTTGAGCTTGTGGCTCTCTATATACATGTAATTATAAGGCAGTTTCACCACATCGTAATAGAATTTTACTTCTACAGTAGTAATCAGTGTAGTAACTAGAGGTCGACCAATTCATCGGTTTTGCCGATTTATCGGCACTGATAGTTGATTGGTGGAACTATCATTATCGGCAAAAATCCATACC
Source organism: Perca flavescens (assembly GCF_004354835.1). Lineage (NCBI taxonomy): Eukaryota > Metazoa > Chordata > Actinopteri > Perciformes > Percidae > Perca > Perca flavescens. Next base: position 28,183,212 of record NC_041331.1, on the reverse strand, counting down.
AATAGTTTTTTCTGGTTGAGTCCGTTGCTGGAGTGGCTGAGAAGCGCGCACTATCATTCATTACACAGTACGCGAGAGCTGAGAAGGGTCTGCTGGCATCATGCATTACACTAGCGGCCTCTAGAGGCGAAATAAAAACTATCACTGATGCCTCGTGTTGTTTATTTTTGACACATGTTATTGCGCGCTGCACGGAGAGCACATGCTGTGCGGAGAAGGCTGACATCAGATGCGCGTTTAAAGCATCGACAGCAAAAAGGTATGTATACAGTACATTTTATCATATCATTATAAAGTTATTAATTTGTTGACTAGATGCTGCATTAGTAGAGAAAGAACAGCACAGTATGTTTGTTTGCTTTCGAGGCTGAGATGACACTAAACATTAGTAGTAGGCTAACTTACCTCAAGTGGTTAAAACACTGACAAAAATAAACGCAAGTCCGACCCAAATGGATCGTCCACGATCCCAAACGGCACCTCTGATTCATATTTAGATCATTTAATAACAGTTAAACGTAGAGACTTACCGATTGTTGCAGCTAAAAGCTGACGAATTAGCCGTCACGTGGGTGTCTTTGGTGTCTTTCTAGCCTTTACAGGTGATTTTCTATCTAGCCTGGAACTTGTGCTTTTTTCGGAGTTGTTGAGCATTAAATCCAAACTTCCAATGCCTTTGTTTATGTTTTCAACCAATGGGAAGGCAGGTCTGTCACACATTACGCCTTATATGGGCATCCAAGCGAGAATAGAGAGTATATAGTGGGAAAGATAGATCCGTCCAAGTCAGAGATCGTCTGTTACTGTTCTACAGAGAAGAATGGCGTTTTGAGATTTGGCAAACATTTGGGCCTTTTTTGAAGAAATGTAAATAGTTTGTCCTTTATAGGAATTATAATGCTCATTACGTTTATTTTTGCACTAGATGACTCCAAATATGTAGAACTGTTTTAGACAACACACATGCTTGTGTAGCATTGCTGTCGATTAATCGGTTATCGGCAAATACAGCCCAACCTATCTATCGGTATCGGTAAAATCCACTATCGGTCGACCTCTAGTAGTAACCCTGATTTTTACTTCATCTTCCATGTCCTGCAGATAGTGTAATAGAAACCAAGAGTAAAACTTGATATCCTCATGCCAGACATTTATTAGTGAATGTGAATAAACAAATGGACAAATTGAATTGAGTTCAGTCAGAGGCTGAGCCGAACACTCAAACACAGGCACACTCCCAGCCAGGGCCGTATATAGACAGTGCAGGCAGTGCAGTTGCACTGGGGCCCATGGGGTGGGGGGGCCACAGAAAGAGCGGGCCCTCAAACAATGTGTTGGGCGGGAAATGGGTCCTTGAGAGTGATTCAGATTGCCACCTCGGAAATACATCTACGTTCAAAGAACTCATGTTAAATTAAAAATAGTACCATTTCATTTTACATCATCTGTTGCCTTTATGTAGGAGTTCAATCATGAGGTTATTGCACCCAAAAATGCCTTATGTTAAAGTCAGCGGTCATTTCAGCACCACAGTGAAATAGACAGCTCCCATGTATGTAACAAAACAAAACCATAAATCAGGCATTAGTGAGAGCAAGAACGACTTCCTCTAGTCTGTAAGTGTCCGCAGATCAAAAGGATAACAAGGTTTTGCTCACGTCACATTTACGTTTTCAAGCTCAGTTGGAGGTTGCGCAGTAACACTCAGCCATCACCGGAAAAGTGCTTCTAATATCCTTCACTGGTCTCCGTCCAGAGTAACGGGATCTGTTGGTCCATTTATTTAACTGTCTATTGTCAATACGCTGAGACATCTCTCTGAGCAGCCATCTTAGAAAAAGCTTTCATTGGCTATCAACACGTCAATCATGGCAATTGTAGCCAATCACATTCCCTTTCCAACGGTATATAGCATGACAGGAACATTCAATGGGAGCCACTCCAAATGAATGTGCAACAGAGCTAAGTCCCGCCTCCCAGAGCCAGCAGGCACATACATGTGATTTATGAGAATAAATATGTTTTGATAGGTTTGAATGAATGTAAAAAGGTTTTATAAGTCATTTTAAGTCTTTATTATATGTTTTTTTCTAATAGCATAGAAGTGAGTAAAAGCATTTAGCAAAATGTTGTCATTTGGAGAAGTTTTGGCACACCAGTGACACCTGTAATACCAAATATTGAAAACTCCCTAGCTCCAATTAGGTTAGGACTAGAGTTCTGAAACTTTATAGAGACAAGGTGTAGAAGGTATGTGTTGTGTTCTGCATAGTGTGGCAAAAAGTATGTTTTAGTTATTTTTTTCCAAAAATGACGTTATTTTTAGACTGGACAGAAATAACTATTTTGAACCATGTTTGAACTGCCGTAGTGTATGTTGTGTTTTAATCACATGCTAATCAAGCACTTTTCCAGAAACTAGAAGAATTTAGGTTTCAAATGAAGCCTCACACATGCATTTTGGCCTTGTAGTTCTTCTGTTATAAGCTTTTCCCTTTGTGAAAGGGAAATAGACGAAAATCAAGCAAAAAGAGGTGAACACAAAGTACTATAAATACAAAAGCTAAAAGAAAGACACCAATAATGTATTTTCCAGTGACATTTTCTTTGTGTTTTCTTATTGTATGTTTGTCCCATTTCTGACTGGTCCCATTTTCAATGACATAATTTCACAAGCTGTTAATACAAGTGTGTGGTGTTCACTGAAAGAGATCATTCAGAGGACAGTAACAGCACCTTGGTCTCCCAAGTTCCATAACTCTCAAACCAACGCAAACTGTACACTGCAGCAGTTAACACTTAACTCAGATCAATCCTTTTCAGCTGTTTTGGTCAAAAAGTCAGATCTTGCTTGTTGGCCTTTGCCACATTAAGTTATTCTGTAAGTTATTCATTTTATCAACTGTGTTTGTGTATGTGTGGTTTCCTTATTTGCAGGAGATGTATACTAGCACACATAATATTGTACACAGTTATATCTGATGTGCATAGTTACTGACAGAAACAGTAGAGGAAAAAAAGCCTCCAAACATATTTAATGAGAAATGAGAACAGAGGATGTAAATAAGTAGAACATGAGAGCAGAACTGAGAAACAAATGTGCATCAAAAAGCAAGAGAAGAGGATTGAGAAAAAAGACAAGAGCATGAGAGTAGACTGGAGAGGAAAGAAGAGCAGACAATCCCTAGAATACCAAGCACTTCTCTGGTCGAGAGAGAAAGAAGAGAGGAGAGGAGGGGTTGCAGTGAAAGATGGAGAGCATCCACAGAATACCAAAGAGAGAATAAATGCTGGGAGGCTTTTCAAGTCATTTTCACATTAATTCCAAAGTTTTTGCTAGTAGTTAAAAATAGACATGTATACTTGAATGTAGTCAGTGGTACCTAGTTGGTAGCTGTTTTTCTTTAATTAGTTGTTTTGATGACATTGCTTCAAAGTACTTAACAAAATAATAATCATATATTACTTTCTTACAAACAATTTGTCAGTAGATGGAAGTATTTTAGATTTTTTACAGTTGGTGCAACAGCAAAATAAAAGAATGAATAAGAAGAGGAATACGAGGAAATAAGAAGATGAATGAGAAGGGAAAAAAAGAAGCAATGATAGTAACAGAAAGGAAGAAGAAAAAGAAAAACGAGAGAACTGACTCAAAGAGTCATGTTCGCTTGGCTGAACTCATACCTTTTCCCAAGATGCATTCTGTTTGAGATGTGCCACCACACACACACACACACACACACACACACACATTCAGAGGCACATACAGTACTTCTCCCTCGGGTGGACTTGCTGTCATGCACACTGAGACATATACACTGCAGACAAGCTACAGACACACACACACATACAGACTGAAGACATCATGTTGTCTCACCTTAACTACCCACGTTAACTTTTTTATGAAGAGAGCGAGAAGGGGCAGGAAAAAGAAGAAAGAACTGGAAGAAAAGAAATATGAAAAAAGAGACAAAAATTGGCTCATATTGACACAAAATAATAAGATATTCAGTGTAATGATTGCTAAAATACCAGCGAGGCTGCACCCATGAACACAGACTGGCATTTGTGGAGTATCATGTGTGGAGTACGTACACAATTAACTCATGATCACACTGAAAGTAATCACCTCACTGGTGTCTAGCAATGCATGCAAAGTACTTTGCATATTGATTCAAATCTTGTAACTTGTGTTAGGTCATTTTCATGCTTTCAAATTAGCGGAGTGATTACTTTCTCCTCCATGAGTTGAAACAAATTTTCAGGCCTTCAGGCGAAAAAAACCCTCTAAAAACATTTAGTATTTTGCCAAAACTGCACTGTCATCTAGCTTAAAACAAGGATGTTTTTCTTGGTGCACATAAGTTGACATTTTAGAGATACATGGGTTTCACCTGACAGCAGTGCTATCTTCCAGTGATTGTGTTTACTCCAAAGAAGAGCATAATTGTGCATAATCACTGCATGGCATTTACACGGGTCCAGCTTTACTTTCATTTTTGTCTTAATCATCATACAATCGCAGTAGTTTGTGCATGTAATTTTCTAATCAAGGCTGTCACTGACACTTTTTAACACCTTCTAGTTTGGTCATGGCAAATCCACACCTACTTCAAATTGGGGTTGGCAGTAGCTCAGCCTTTAGGGCTATGGCTTGGGATCTGGAGGGTTGCTGGTTTAAGTCCCCCTGTAGACCAAGTACGGAGTGTTGGCTGGTAGACTGGTCTTACATCTCTCCATTAGTGCACGTATAGGTCCTGAGCATGTGTGTGTATTCCAGGCCTGTGTGTAATAACTAACAACAGAGTGAAAAAATTTAATTTCCTCTTGCAGGATCAATAAAGTATGTCTTAATCTTAATTGAAGGCAGAAATATTTAATGTTGCTCAATGTACAGGTCTTAGTTGTTTGCTAGGTTTATATATTATTGTGGAAAATGTCTTGAAATAGACACTATCATTACATAGCTTTAGCATAGAACAACCTGACAAATCATCAGTGCTCTTTGCTTTCAGTTTTTTTCTCACAGCAATATTATCCACTTTGTTGTTTCAGGTTAGCTGGCCTGTACTGCTGTAGCTGCAAGGCAACCTTGTGCCCTTTAAGCTCCTGCTGTGTCTATTTGTACTGAATAACTACAAATACAAAGGAAGAAAGTTTTGTATATGATCACAGCCTAATCCAGATCAGGCCAATCAGGACATTTATGTACTGTAATCACAGCTCAAAGACTAATCATAATCATGATCATTGTTCATGTGTTATCTGGCTGTGTCAGGGACGATTGTACTGTATTTCTTTGTAATTCCTGCAATAAACAGATGTCACATGTAGGCGGGGTTGTAGCAGGAGGTATTACTTTAAAGAGCCATGAAAATGGCTTAATTGCACTCATCATTTGATTAATAATAGTCCCATAATTGTGCAGGAGAGGTAATGAAAGTGAGAAGAGCGAAATAGAGCAAATAGGTCCACTTCTGTATGCCTGAAGCCTTTTAGCTGCTCTTTCTGCCTTTCTCATCTCTTTCTCCATCCTATTTGTTCTTTCTTTCACTCTACTCCATCATCAAGGGTCTCTTATGGGGTGAAGATAACTGGCTTGCTTTATTACAAGTCGTTCATACTGTCAGTCCAAAGCCTATTTGCTTTTACAAATCGTGACTCAGCTCATGAACTGAATGTACGGTACAAAGGTAGGAGGTAAGGTATGTTGGTGAAAAGGTAAGTACAGAGTCAAAATCACTCAAAATCACAAATCTCAACCTCATTGCGGCGCTAGAGGAAAAGTCAGGTAATAAATATCTGTACCAAATTTCATGGCAATCCATTCAATACGTATTAAGATATTTTGGACCAAAGAGCCACGCTGTTGGCATGGCTAAAACATATGCATAAAATACATTTTGCGAGAAAGTAAGTAGCCTCATGCAGTTGTTTCTGCCCTTCACCACCAAAAAGCAAACTGTTTGGTTTTGTGAGACAAGTGAGACAATGTATGTTTGAAATTAGTTGAGTTAAAAAAGGATTTTTTTGCATTTGCCCTAACCCTTTCAGTGTGGGGAGTCCTAAAAGAGAAGATATCTGAAGCTACGCTGTCAAACCTCTATCATCTAAGTGTGCTATTGTCAACATTCTAACTATCAAACTTGTTTTTGGAGATTTTGTGTACCGCTGGGAGGTTGACCTTTCAATGTCAGCAAGTTCTGCTATTTAACAGCTTAAGCTATTTTATCTGTCACAGTGGGCCATTTTCAAAGCAGCTGATATTTAGGTCTGATGAATCTTGAGAAGTTGCCTTAACCTTGTCAATGTAATTTTAAAACCTGGCATTCCGTTTGTGTCACATTATGACAACATGACATATTTTGACAAACGTTGACTTTGTTATTCTGACAGTGGCTCTGATGGTGGCATTTATTGAATTGATGATATAAATATTAAACTTTTCTTTCACAGATGTGTAATTTTCACCACATCATTGAGCTACCTTTCAGTGTAACAGGTGGTATGGACCTAAGAGAAAGATGTGGGAATTGGTTTCATAGGTAGAGGATTAGGTTGTTCTTTTTTAAAGATCTTCTAGAGAATAAAATGTTCATGTCAATCGCAGCATTTTAAAAAGTCAAATATTTACCTACCATTTTCTGTTAAATTACCAAATAAATCCTGAATCATGGCATTAACACATATTGCTTCAGTATGCTATGAGCCTTTAAGGAAAGAAAACAAAGAGCAAAACAATGCTTCCCTAGCCATCATCCTCTTGTTACATCTGAACAATCCCCTTTAGAGCAGCTTTGGACACTCAGCCAGCCAGTCAGCCAGGAGTCACATCCAGCTCTCACTGTGTCCTGTCATTTACCAATCAGCTGGAGCCATAACACAGATGGATTTGGCAAGCACAGATAGCTCCAGACAGAGTTGGAGATAAAGCAATTTCTCGATGTTTGGCTCAACAACCTATATAAGTAGTATTAGCATCTCCATTGCCAAATATATGTGCATGTAGTTATAAACCATAAGCATTATAGTCGTCTAACCTTTTAAAACTGGGCCTTCCCTCAAAATTTTAAATGAAATTTCCCTGAGTAGTTTAAAGTTAGGCAGTTTTCTATGCTATAAGACACGCACACACACACACACACACACACACACACACACACAAACATGCACGCACGCACGCACACACACACACACACACACACACACACACACACACACACACACACACACACATACGTGTGTCTTAAAATGTCAAACTGTTTCTTTAACAACAGATTTCATTATCATCATATATATTTTTTGGGTCATCATGTGACTAGTCTCGCATTGGAGTATGGTCTGGCTGCACTGCTTATCTATTCTGAGATAGGGGAAAAACATGACAGTTCTCTTACAATATAGACATCCAGTAAGCCAACTAGCATGTAACAAAAAGAAGATTAAAAGTGTTAATAAGTAACTGTGAGCTACATGTTTAAAGTTGACATTCCCTCCCACTGCTGTGTACGCTACTGAAAGGTGTAGTATTTTCAGCGCTACAGAGTGGCAGCTCTCCTGCCAGCAAGTTTATCTGATTACCTTAATAGAATTCACCACGATGAAATTTGAACTCTTTGCTGCATCTTCTCCTTGGCCAAAATGCACTCAGATGGCACTGGGGGTGTGATGCTCTGAATAAATGAACAGGATCACTGATAGCACTCTGTCAGAGTGTACTCAGTGTTTGAAAACCCATTTTAAAAAATGAAAACTGGAACGCTTCAGGCCGAAAATAGTTCCAGACCTCCTTATGATCCTTCTGTTTAGAAAAATTGTGACTGTTGGATTAAAGACACAATTATGTGTCATTGCCCAGGCCCATCAAGAGTTGGTATCTGATCAGCAGTCTTAATTGTCTGTACAGTTGGTGAGTTAGTGTTTGACAACATGAAAATGGCTGTTTCGTGTCGAGTACACGCCAGTTGGCACAGCAATTTTAGTTTAAAGAAAAGCTCTTCTGAAAGGATGAAGCCATGCTGAAGAAAAAACAGCTCACCCTCTCTCTCTCTTGCTTTGTCCCCCTAATGCATCTGTCCTTCCTCACACCTTAAGGGTCATACTCAGTCAGACACATTAACAAGGATGACTGCATGGACACCTTGCTCATTGATCAAAACACAATCACACACACAAGGTAGCATCAGGCAAAGCATAAGTATTTCTCCTTCATTCCTTTGCCTGGTATCTCTCTCACTCTGTCTCCTTCATTTCAATCCTAAACTGTTTCATAAAGCAGACAGTCCAGAAGACAGTGATGACAGCACCAATAGAGGATCCATCAAAACCACCTAAAGGTGACAGATGGCTCAACTAGGACGTGGATGATTTCTTTTGACCTACCCGTTCTTGTTCACATTAACGACTTGTCTACACAAAAAGAGTTTCAGCTGTGTATTCTGTCGTACGTCTCGACGCAGCCTGAATATCTTTGAGCTAAAAGTCTTATTTTTTCCTGCATTTAACTTTAATAATTGTGTGTTGGGCTCTTAGCGCTGCCAAAACAACCTACACTCAATACTGTGCCTGAATGCATCCTGCGTAGATATAGACGGAGCACTGAAGCTGCTGCCGCTAATATAAGATACGCCTTCTGTATATACACAAGTCGTTTTAAATTTCTTTTTTTTACTTTAATAAGCACTGTCTGTGACTGGTTATACTGTAAAAAAAATACTTTTTTCAGTTAATGTGGTTCATTTATTATTGTTATTTTAATTTTACAAAATGTTTTATTTTTTAGTTTGTATTGTTTTATTTCCTCACAAGCTCACATGCACATACAGATCCTTAAAAGCATGCCTGCATAGTTTCGGCAGCCTAAAGTTTTGACCCTGTGCATGCAGCTTACAATTTGAAACACCTGAGCGGTCACAAAGACTGCACACGGCTCCTTGCTGATGATTGGCTCCTAGTCTGTGTGACTAGCAGTTGGAATCAGCTGGTGGTCACACCAAGCACAGAATATTTTCTTCATATATCTTCTTAAAGGGTGATAGTTTGTGTGTCCTCTTAACAAGTTGTTAAGAGGACACACAAACTATCACCCTTGGGAGTCCCCAGATACATTTACAAGATGATTAAACAAAAAAGAAAGAAAAATTGATATTTCTGTTGCACAAAGTTCTCTTAATGCTTTCCTGTCTTTTCACTATATTTTGCTTTTCCTGGATTCTTTACCTTGGGCCTCTAAAAGTTTTTCAAATGAAAGAAGCTGATATGGAAAAATCACTCTTTGTTCGAACTGCTTACAGCTCATGTCCACACTAAAGCCTAACTTTGTTACGTCCTTAGTGCCTAAGGCCTTAGGCCTGGTGAATCCTAGAAGGACACGAGTACAACAGTATATGTGAACACAACAGTTGTGTCAGCTGAACCCATAAAACTACTGATTGCCCTGTTTTCACTTTCTTTTTTATTTCCCCCTTCCCTTTACAGTATATGCTTTTTTAAATGTTTGCTTTTGTTTTTCACTTGAATCCTACTAATTTTGCAAATACACTTTGCAATGAATGTAAATGTGTAGCTAATATGTGTAAGTGTGTTAATATCAATAAACAATTTAAAGTAACCAAAAACACATTTACTCAACAGTTACTATATTAGATACATATATTAAGATGAAGTAAACACTGTATGCACTGTATGTACATCAGGTTTTGTCATGCAGTACCAGATGTACATTTTTAATGTGCCTTCAGCCAACCAGAGGCAAAGCTGGTCTACAATCAAGCATACAACTACATTTACTGTTTCCCTTTCTTCCTGCCATATTTTTTGACATTCTTGTGGGATTCATCCAAGCATGGATTTACAAGTTGTGAGACAAGAACCCAGCATTTGTGTGTGTGTGTGTGTGTGTGTGTGTGTGTGTGTGTGTGTGTGTGTGGTCACAAGTTGTGTTGCTTCCCGTCTGCAATACAGGTCACTTCCTGCCTACCCAAATGTTGCTTTCTCTCACCACCAGTTACTCACGCACAAACACAAACGCATGCACGCACGCACACACACACACACACACACACACACACACACACACACACACACACACACACACACACACACACACACACACACACATTCACTTGTCTTGCCTTGGGCTGCAATGAGCATATCAGCAGTCAAATTCCCTCCACAACTGGAGTGCAACAAAATCACTGACCACAACAGACTCACAAATACAACCACACACACACATACACAATTCACTAACACTCTCCTGCTGGTTAGCTTGTAGAGTTGTGGCCTGTGTTGACAGCTTTCACTGTGAGAACTGAAATCAGTCAAGGATTATTCTGCTTCTGTGTGTGTGTGTGTGTGTGTGTGTGAGTGAGTGAGTGAGTGAGTGAGTGAGTGAGTGAGTGAGTGAGTGAGTGAGTGAGTGAGTGAGTGAGTGAGTGCGTGCGTGCGTGCGTGCGTGCGTGCGTGCGTGCGTGCGTGCGTGCAAGAGAGAGGGGTGTGGATTGGAGTGGAGTGGTTTAATGTCCAGACAGATCAGCCAGCAGAGGCCAAGTAGAGCTCTGCTTTTTGCTACTTTTCCACTCCACTGCCATTGTTAGCTCTGTACACTTGATTGTAACAGTGCTTCACTTGTTTAACTGCAGTTCTCTCCAGTGTGTGAAAGAGACTGGTTGGGGGAGACACAGAGAGAAAAGAAACAAGGCTGTGAAAGTAAGGATAGAGTTGGAAAATTAGCCTGCAAAAACTGTTGAAACTTTATCTCCAATGTGACAAGTGCCCAGTAAGAAAAAGTAACAAATTCAACATGTCATTGTCTCCCACACAGATGAACACCAGGCAACTGCCTATGACATAAATTGCTGGTAGCAATATTAATGACTCTGTGGTAGTGTCAGCGTGGCAGAGCAGTGCAGAGGATTTATCCAGACTTGAATCTGGAAGGTTGAAGAGGTCAGCTATCAAGTGCTCCACTGCAAACGTCGGCTCTATTTTAACCGAAACTCAACGCACCCGCCACTTCAATTATTTAACTACACGACTCTGTGAAAAGCAGGGCAGGTGGAGAGCGAGACCGGGGAAGAGAGAGACAAAAGTAAAGACTAATTGTAGAAACCTTTGCTTTACAATACAGCAACCTGGTGAGTAAAAAAATTGCTATATATTGCAATAGTTTATCAAGTCGCGATATTACTTCAGATGAAGTGCTGAATCCATGACGACTAAATGTTATTACATATGCATGGAGAGTGTTAATATTAATGGCCACATTGCTGTCAGCTGTTTAATATTCAGAGAGGGAAAGGCAGAAAGTGGAGGGCGAGAGAGGTCAAGTACTGTGTATAACAAAGATCCGTGCAAAATGAAGCTGTACTCAACATAACACTTCATTCTAAGCGTGTTATGCATAGTATTTTTCATCAATTAATCATTACAGAACTAATTTTGGGACATTTATACACACGTATCTCTTAATAAACACAGCCATCTGCTAGCCTGCACAAACTATTTTATGTTTCATACAGTTTTATGTTTTATATTTGTAAGTGTCTAAAATTAAATGTACATTTGACAGCCATTGGATTGCTTAATGGCACAGACCCGAAATTAAGCAAAGCATAACACTGCCTGATATGTCATATATGCCATTCATCCATATGTTTGTGTTGGTTTATGGGCAATTGTTAGCTAGATAAACTGTAATTGTTGCCACTGCTAAAGTTCATAAGTTATTCATCAGCTTCACAGCCTCTGGGCTGGAGTAGGACTGACCTTATTTGCATGTAGCTCCGGAAACCAAGCAATCACATTTCATGACTTTGCCAACAGTGACGCATACTGTACTGTGTACAAAGTGTGAGGTTAAAGTCTACTTAACTGTCCACATCTAGTCAAAGTTTACCTTCAGCCTTATTATAACCTCCTCTAAGGAGGTTATAAGTTTGTTTGTTGGTTGGTTTTTCTGTTTGTCAGGAAGATTAGGGAAAAACTACTGCCCCATTGGGTAGAAGGGTGTAGCATGGGCTAACAAAGAGCCCATTACATTTTGGTGTAGATACAATTCACGGGGCGGATACTTTTTTTTTTTTTTACTTTAGTTAACATTGCGGGATAGGGTATGGCCTGGGTGGAGGTCCGCACTCTCCAAGTTACCTTCTAGTTTAATGTGTGTCTACTGTCATCCGTTTCTGCTCTGCATAGCCCTGCACTTCCAACCTTGATCTTTTCACTCACAAGTTTTCAATAATTTAACGGGATAAGAAAGAATGACAAGGTTTCTTCTTCTGCTCAAACATTGCAGAGCTGCAAGGTTGTGTTTCTACATCAGCTAAAACACAGAAAACCGGGGGAAAGAACTAGTATGAATTTTCAAATGTTTTTAGCATTAAGGCATTTTTCTCTAACTACAACAACCACTCAAAAGTAGTTTATGATTCCCTGACATTTATCTGAAAGTATTTCCAATTGTGTCTTTCTGTCAGAGTAGAATTAGCTCAGGTAAATTACTTAATTCAAGTTTATTTTCCTCTAATATTACTGTTTTTACTCTGAATTCTCACTTTTTTAACTCTCCCACTTGTATATCCCATTTCCTCTTTCTCTCTCTCTCTCTCTCTCTCTCTCTCTCTCTCTCTCTCTCTCTCTCTCTCTCTCTCTCTCTCTCTCTCTGCCATCAACTCATGTCTGATGTGTCAGTCAGGGTCTTAGCAAATCAAATTCTGTGTTTGATGTGAGTGTGTGTGTGTGTGTGTGTGTGTGTGTGTGTGTGTGTGTGTGTGTGTGCTCTATCTAGTGGAGCCAGCCTTGTGTTAATCTGACGTGCTTGGTTGACATTCTTCAGTTGAAACTATGCATGACTCCATGACAATCTCTGCTTAAACCTCTGTGTGTGTGTGTGTGTGTGTGTGTGTGTGTGTGTGTGTGTGTGCGTGTGTGCGTGTGTGCGTGTGTGCGTGTGTGCGTGTGTGTGTGTGTGTGTGTGTTAGAGAGACAGACATACAGACAGAAAGAGAGAATGAAAGGCAGATGCAAGAAAGTGAGAGAGAGGGCAACACGAATATTAAGTATGTCTTCACAAAAAAGAGGGAGAGACAGTAAGCCTTTGAATTTGTATTGGGGTTTGTGAATGAGGGTTTAAACTAGGCCACTGTAGGATCAAATCTATATGTATGTGAGTGTCTGTGTGTTGCAGTGCAGGTGTGCATTTCTTAGAAAAAAAACCCCATCTCTTTAAGTTATATTGTTCACTTGAGAGAGAAAAAAGCTAAAATGAAATGCAAACTCCTAAAGCATTTTTTTTTTAAGATTAATTTTAGGCTTTTATTCATATATAGGACAGCTGAAGACATGAAAGGGGAGAAAGAGGGGGAATGAACTTGCAGCAAAGGTAAAAAAAAAAAGCAGAGCAGAGTCGAACCTGCGGCCACTGCGTCGAGAAGTAATACTTCTATATATGGGCGAGTTACCTAGGTGCCCAGTCTGTCAGTTTTATGCAATTTTAAATTCATTTTTGGTTCAGCTTAATTAAAATTTTATGTTATCTGTGGTTGCTAGAATACCATCCAGCAAGAATACAATTTTATTGTGACAAATTTAAATGTGCTAACTAAACTGCACGACACAGCAGAATAGGCCAATATAAGAGCCCATATTAGTCAAACTTGTAAAATTTGCACTCAAGAATGCTCTGAAGCTTTTTTCTGTGAATAAAAAGTTATTCAATAAAAGTCATTAAAATTCTTTAATGCAGTGGTTCCCAACCTGGGGTCCGGGCACCCCTCAGGGTGGCGGCAAAAATCACAGGGGGTGCGCAAGTCTTTATCTGGTTTGAGGTTGAGGTAAAAGAAAACTAAATTTGTTAAACAAATTATGATAATACACTAGAATATATAATGTATACAAAAGTCGGTATAAAAACTATATATTTTTGTTCTTGCTTAAAATTGTAGGCAGGCTACTTAGTAGGCCAAACCTCTGGGACCTCTTAACCTGTGGCCCTTGCTGTCATCAGATCAGCTACTAGCTGCTAGCATCCTCGTCTTTCCTGCCGCCACAGCATCACTATTTTATGAATGAAACATGGTTGAGAAACGTAAAAGTGCTGATAACTGCTCTCTATCAAAAAAGAAAGAAAGGCTCTATCTCGAGAGTTACCTCAACTTCGGTTTTGGGGGTGGGGGGGGCTCAGTGTTTCTTAGACTTAGGAAAAAAGGATAAAAGGTTGGGAACCACTGCTTTAAGGTCTTTATTAGCAATTAAAAACAATCTAATGTAAATATACTGTAATAAATACTTACATAAATTATACATTAATGGAAAATAACATATATATATAATAATATATTCACTTCATAAATGATATTCACTATAATACTATATTCCAAAACACTGTCTCTTTACTAAACATATTTAAGACCACAACAGACTACTTAATCCAGGGATCTTCAACAGGGGGTCCGGGACCCCTAGGGGGTCCTCAGAGTCAATGCAGGGGGCCTCCAAATTATTGTTAATATATATATTTTTTATTTATAAAGTCTTAACATGAATCCAACATATTATTAGCAAATATAAATTCCTAAGCCTTCCACATATGTGTGCCACATGTATGTTTAACATTAAAACCTGATTTATAAAATCATGCCAGCAATTATTAGGCTATTTGAATAGCTTAGTATTGTATGCAAAAAGGTATGTTTAAAGGCTTTAGGCTGCCCTACAAGTTAATGTAGGCCCAGTTTAATATGCAACTTCATTTTATAAAATATATGTAATAGGGGTTCGATGCTCCACCTCTTTCAGTTATATATAGTTCGACTATCGACCGAACCCTCCTTTCCAGCACCTTGGAGTAGACTTTACCTGGGAGGATGAGAAGTGTGATACCCCTGTAATTGGCACACACCCTCTGGTCCTCCTTTTTGAAAAGGGGAACCACCACCCTGGTCTGCCACTCCTTAGGCACCGTCCCAGACTTCCACGCAATGTTGAAGAGGCGTGTCAACCAGGACAACCCCTCCACACCCAGAGCCTTGAGCATTTCTGGACGGATCTCATCAATCCCTGGGGCTTTGCCACTGTGGAGTTGTTTAACTACCTCAGCAACTTCCACCAAGGAAATTGACGACAATCCCCCATCATCCTCCAGCTCTGCCTCTACCATAGAGGACGTATTAGTCGGATTTAGGAGTTCCTCAAAGTGCTCCTTCCACCGCCCTATTACCTCCTCAGTTGAGGTCAACAGCGTCCCATCCTTACTGTACACAGCTTGGATGGTTCCCCGCTTCCCCCTCCTGAGGTGGCGAACGGTTTTCCAGAAGCTCCTTGGTGCCGACCGAAAGTCCTTCTCCATGTCTTCTCCGAACTTCTCCCACACCCGCTGCTTTGCCTCCTTCACGGCAGAGGCTGCAGCCCTTCGGGCCCCTTGGTACCTTGCAACTGCCTCCGGAGTCCTCTGGGATAACATATCCCGAAAAGACTCCTTCTTCAGTCGGACAGCTTCCCTGACCACCAGTGTCCACCACGGTGTTCGTGGGTTACCGCCCCTTGAGGCACCTAAGACCCTAAGACCACAGCTCCTAGCCGCGGCTTCAGCAATGGAAACTTTGAACATTGTCCACTCGGGTTCAATGCCCCTAGCTTCCACAGGGATGCACGAAAAGCTCCGCCGGAGGTGTGAGTTGAAAGTCTGTCGGACAGGGGCCTCCTCCAGACGTTCCCAATTTACCCGCACTACCCGTTTGGGCTTACCAGGTCTGTCCAGAGTCTTCCCCCACCCCCTGACCCAACTCACCACCAGATGGTGATCAGTTGACAGCTCCGCCCCTCTCTTCACCCGAGTGTCCAAAACACACGGCCTCAGATCAGATGAAACGATTATAAAATCGATCATTGACCTTTGGCCTAGGGTGCTCTGGTACCAAGTACATTTATGAGCATCCCTATGTTCGAACATGGTGTTCGTTATAGACAATCCATGACTAGCACAGAAGTCCAACAACAAACAACCACTCTGGTTTAGATCAGGGAGGCCGTTCCTCCCAATCACGCCTCTCCATGTGTCTCCATCATTGCCCATGTGTGCGTTGAAGTCCCCCAGCAGAACTATGGAGTCCCCCACTGGAGCCCCATACAGGACTCCACTCAAGGTCTCGAAGAAGGCCAAATACTCAGAACTCTTGTTTGGTGCATATGCACAAACAACAGTCAGAGTTTTCCCCCCCACAACCCGCAGGCGTAGGGAGGCGACCCTCTCGTCCACCGGGGTAAACTCCAACACAGCGGCGCTCCGCTGGGGGCTTGTGAGTATCCCCACTCCTGCCCGTCACCTCACACCCTGGGCAACTTCGGAGAAGAAAAGAGTCCAACCCCTACCCAGGAGTATGGTTCCAGAACCGAGACTGTGCATAGAGGTAAGCCCCACCAGATCTAACCGGTAGCGCTCCACCTCCCGCACAAGCTCCGGCTCCTTCCCCCACAGAGAGGAGACATTCCACGTCCCCAGAGCCAGCGTCTGCTGCCCGGTTCTGGTACGTCGAGGCCCCTGACCTTCACTGCCACCCGTGTGGCAGCGCACCCGACCCCAGCGGTTCCTCCCACAGGTGGTGGGCCCATGGGATGGAGAGGGAGTTGCCACGTTGCTTCTTCGGGCTGTGCCCGACCGGGCTCCGTGGCAAACCCGGCCACCAGGCACTCGCTGACGAGCCCACCATCTGGGCCTGGCTCCAGATGGGGGCCCAAGGCTTCCTCCGGGCAGGGTAACTTCACCTCTTCCTCGTTGGCTCATAGGGTTTTTGAACCATTCTTTGTCTGGCCCCTCACCTGAGACCACTTTGCCTTGGGAGACCCTACCAGGAGCACAAAGCTCCAGACAACACAGCCCTCAGGTTCATAGGGACACACAAACCTCTCCACCACCATAAGGTGATTGTTCCCGGAGAGTTTATACTTCACTACATGTTTAAGTCAACAGAAATAAAAAGCTTTTATTTTTAAGTTATAATTTAGTTATAGTTTTAAGTATAATTCTACTGGAGTAAAAAGATTTTTACTTTTTTCATTCTGTTAAATCCAACAATTCATATTTAACAGTTTGATGAATATGGGCCCAGACCACAGTGTTGTTGTTTTTGAGATATATTGTACCATTAAGGTATCAGGTGACAGAAAGTAGATCAAATTGTGGCTTGTTTATTTGTGAAATCTCTTTACATCATTTAACATTAACCCTGACCTGAACCTAACCCTAAAGGTGGCTTTATAGGTAACTGTTTAGGTTGTTGGGTCAGAGATCAAAAATTAAAGAAATTGGCTTATTCATTCATTCTCATTAAACCAGTCTTGTTTTCCTGTCAAAATGATGTGCAAAGTAGAAGACATGGAGTTTCACATATGAAGACTGACTACCCTAGTTTTCACCCAAAATCCCAAAATCTCAGAGGAATATGATGCAATGATATAAAAGCAGTCCAAACAAATCAATAGAAGGCTGCTTTTAATGTGGGATTGTGTGCTCTGCAGCAAAGTGTATATTTACACTTTGTTTTCAGGATTGGCTCATAGGCAGGGTAATTATGGAGAATCATTGTACTCCTGCTGTGAGAGACTCAGCATGCCTCCGTTTAATTGCCCTCCAATGCTGACCTCAAGCTGGACGTCCCAATTCTTATCAAACATGCTTGACAAGTCTTTGGTGGTCTTCTGGTTTGAGCGGTCAAATGCGCATAACTGTCACTCCGGTCAGCAATTACTCTGGGCAAGGCCGGTAGAACACTATAGACAAACAAAGACAAACTCATCTGGTACAGCAAAATCAGTCATTCTGTCCAAGAGACCAAGGTACTTATCCATTTTGTTACATTGGATCTGTTCTGTTTTGTATTTTGGTCTTTTCCCACCATCAGTATTACCTTTCAGACCTTGAAATTTAATGTGGAAAAAGCCTTATCCATTTTTTTCTGTTCTAGAGGCAGCTTATGTCAGACAGAAAGGTGCTGTTCCTCTTATTAAAAACAGAGCAACGGGATTTCTTCAAATCCTCCATCACACACAAACCCACACAAACACTGTCACGCTTCAGTGCTTCGCTCGGTTTCAACTTAGCTTGATCTAATCGAGCCCAGTGCATGACACACATGTACACAACAGAATCAGAAAAGGATTTATTGCCAAGTAAGTAACACTTACAAGGAACTTGCCTTGGTTGTTAAATAAACATAAACATATTAAACATTAATATGAAATAAACAAACAATAAATACAGAAACAAATATGTACAATCTAACTGTTTAACTTTAAGAACAAAGAGGATGTATGGATTAGTGCAGGGTGTGCAAAAGTTCAGGATATAGGCCTATAGAATGTGCAAAGGACAGGTATATAGTCCAGGATTGTAGGATTAAGAGTCTATGTCAATGGGGGTTCGGGGCCTTGTTATTGAGGCTGACTGCAGAAGGGGGAAGATTTTGTGGTGTTTTTTTGTTCCTGATGGACCGCAGCCTCCTGCCAGAAGGGACAGAGGTTCAAAGAAGCTAAAGGTAGTCCAGTTTGTTGCACATTGAACGCACGTTGGAAAGAAATATCCCAGGTAGCGTTGTGTAAAGTTCCCGCCGAACGAACAAGCACACCAGCCTGTCTTCCTCTCCTTTGGCGTTTCACTGCATGGGCAAAGGTGAGCACATCTTTGAATAAAATGTTCAATAAATCCTCAGAAGATACAAGAAAAGGGGGAATTAAGTCAGCTGGTGTTGTTTCCCTGATGTTAATGAGCTTATCTCTGGTGAAAGAGCTCCAGGTACCGTAACTGAATTTACAATAAAAACAAGACATAGCAATCCAACACACCAAGGCGAACATACGTGGCGCAATCTTGGTAAGTAGTCACATAAACACACAGCAGACATGGGGAGCTGGAACGGTTTGCAGTTTTATAAATTTTTCATAAATACAGAATGTACAGTATTCTTTAACTCCGTTGTGTCGTGTGTGTGTGTGTGTGTGTGTGTTGTGTGTGTGTGTGTGTGTGTGTTTGTGTGTGTGTGTGTGTGTGTGTGTGTGTGTGTGTGTGTGCGTGTGCGTGTGCGTGTGCGTGTGTCTCTCGCTCTGGGCTTGATCAGATCAGAAATTGAAAAAAGAAAAAACATCTGCTGATGTTTTTTGCTGGTGGCTTTCAACAGAGTGTGTCATACATGGGTCTTCCGGGCATACTAGCTGAAAAAAATTGAAACATCGTTATAGTGTTGTACCCTTTACAGGAGCAGAATGGTCAAGATAAGATAAAATACAGTAACATTTGAATAAAGTGTGGGGATAAATAAGGTCATCACAGCCACAAAAGCAGGAGGCAGACAAACTTGAATGCACCCACACTAGCAATAAAACTGTACAAAATTAAACCTCAAGAAAATGAAATAGAAAATAATGAATATGTGTAGTAGTCAATTCAAAAACATGTGGTTGGAAATGTGATGGAGAATATGGATTACTATGGAGGTGTGGATAAAGTTAGTACTGTATTTAAATTCTAAAAAGCAAATGCAAAGGCAGGCAAATAATCTTGCATGTGCTGCTAGCTAGTGGTGACAACTCAGCTCTTCCCCCAACATTCTCTTCCCTGACACTGCAGCTGTGATGTAGTTTTGCACTTCAGTATCATTAGATTAGAGATCCATGTGGTCACAACAGACACAACACCACGGTGTGGTCAGCGGTTAAACAGACTTCAAGTGTGACGTTACTCTTTAAGGAGTACAACAGTGATTTAAAGCACCTCCAAAACTTTTAGGCCCTTGTATTGGCCAAACCCCAAAAACATGTTATCCTACATTTCCCATTATGGCAAGGCAGTTTTATTTATAAAGAACGTTTCAAACACAGAGGTAGGTTCACGGTGCTGTTCAGATAAGTTAAAACAACACATACAAAGTTAGAGCAACTCAATTCAAAGTAAAACAATACAATTTAAAAGAGCAACATACATCTATATTGAAATACAATTAAAAACAATTAAAGAGTAAACATTTTTATAATAATAATAATAATACAATGATAAGTCCTTGGGTTTTAAAAAACATTTAGTTAAAAGTGCTTGAGAACATTAAGGTTTTCAGTCTGGATTTAAAAAGTGCAATGGTTGGGGCATTCTATAATTATTAGTGCTGTCAGTTAAACGCGTTATTAACGGCGTTGACGCAAACCCATTTTAATGCCGTAAATTTTTTTATCGCGAGATTAACGTTCTTTTTGGCCCAGCAAACTTTGTAGTTTTTTCACATGCTGTTGCAACAACTAGCGATAGTAACATTAGAAAAACTACAACACCACACCAGATCTAGCTAGACCGGAAACAAAACAACAGGCACGCTGCACACACTTGTTTGCACTTGCTTGCGAGCCGGCCAAAGAGTAGTACATAACTGCAAACTAGTCGCTTTTCGACGAAAATTGCCGTTTTGAATGGGGTCCGAGAACCGGTGCTAATACGGCACCGGTGCCTTAACGACCGTTATCTACCGGACCAAATAGCAACGCGGATTTCACTGCCTTATTTAGGTGCCACTTAGATGCCTGCGCTGCTTTCTGATGCTCCGAAAACGGACGTTAGAGGGAACTGAAACATTGCCGCACAGGAGGCCGGTCAACACTACACTTAGCAGCAGGTAACGTTAGCCTACCGTTAGCTAGCAGCAGGATTAAACACGGTTAAAATGTCACAGATGTCATTATACAGCTGTTTTCTCAGTTTGAGTAGTATTCCTCATGGCAAGTCAACTGAACTTCATATATAAAATCTGTTGAGTGCCCCTTAAGATACGCTAAATACAGTTATCATTTCTTCTATGGTTCACAATTAAAAACAGTGAAATATATATTGTCATACATATACTGTACAGTACATACCAGGGTGGCACACAATTATAGAAGTTAAAGCAGTACACATTTTAACAATATATGTAGAAGGCTAAACTCACAATTTCCATGTCATTTAGTGGCCGATGGTGCAGTTTGAAAGGATTCAAATGGTAATTTATCAATGTCCAAATTTTGATGAATACTACAAGCACCACTTCCCACACCTGGCCCTCTATTCACATTTAACTCCGGATTCTGATTTAGTCACCCTCATCTTTCTACTGTCACTAGCCCTTAACCATTTAAATAAACCATTTGCTGTGGAAAATACAAGCATCTGGAAAGCTACGTTGCTTGTCATGCTCTCTTGCTGAATTTTGTTTTTTTTGCTTCATTTTTTTTAAACAAAGAAGGACATGTTGCACTTTAATCATTAACCACATTATTAACAGTATTTTCTCTTTCAGAAAGATTTGTAATAATGTTGTTACAAGGTTAAGCCAACATTGGCTTGTTGAAGAACAAAACACAGCTACTAAAGGCTAACCTAGCTCGTAACATAAATTATATTGTCTCCTCTCCCTGTGTTGCATTTAACGTGAGAATGAGACTGATCTTGCCTGGACAAGTGTATACTTTCCTACCTAAGAGGGGTTGTGCTGTGTTAAACTGACTCACCGAGCCGCAAAGTTGTTTCGCGTTTCACGTTCCAAAGCTGGGCCTGTTAGCGTCGGTCATCGGGAGCTCCGAGTAGCTCCAGTATCTCTCACTGACTTCTTCACCAGCCTGCTCCCTGGTGTGTAGTTCAGGTTGTTTTTTTTCAATACTTTCTTTATTGGGTTTTTAACAGTTACAATACAATATAATCTTCCCACCCCTCCCCCTACAGCATACAAAAAAAAAAAATATATATATATATATAAATAAGTAAAAAGAAAAAAAATATATATATGTACACTACTAAGGAGAGTTAGCACATCTTCATAAAATGTATAAATCACACATTATAAAGCAACTAGTCCAGAAACAAGACAACTGACATGCACAAAAAAAATAAACAAATAAAGTAAAAAAAAAAGAAAAAAGAGTAAAAAAGAATAAAAAAAAAAAGAATAATAAAAAATAAATAATAAATAAAAAAATAAAGAATACTAATAACAATAAAATAATGATAATATAGCAGTTTTAGCAGAGATAGATGCTTATGAAAGACCGGCATGCACACATTTTAAAGAAGATAAGTAAAACTTAAATAAAAACCAGAACGATAATACAACAAAGGGGAATTGAGGTAGGTTACTCTATTTTAGAGGCAGGGGAGCTCTTTAAAATATCTTATAAAGGGGGACCATGTGTCATGAAACTTACGTTTCGAACCCCGTATCATGTATTTAATCTTTTCCAGTTGAATGTAAGACATCACTTCTTTCAACCAGCTTTTATGTGTTGGGGGGTCTACCTTTTTCCACTGAAATAATATTAATCGCCTTGCCAATAATGTAGTGAAGGCGATAACAGAACGAATATCTTTCCTAAGTTCTGTACCCTCGGAAGCAACGCCGAAAATGCACATTAAGGGATCAGGGTCAATTTGGATGCCATAGATATTTTTATATGATTCGAAAATCTTTCTCCAAAACTCCTCCAACCCAGGACAAAGCCAAAACATGTGGGCAGTTGTGGCAGGCGATTGCAAACACCTATTGCACGCAGAGTTGACATTCGGGTAAATCTTAGCTAGTTTGGCGTTAGTGAAATGAAGCCTATGAAGAACCTTAAATTGGACTAAGCCATGCCTCACACAGGGTGAGGAGGAGTACACATGGTTTAAAGCATCTTCTGTAATTTCTCTCCGGGAAACAAAAGTGGAGACACTAGGCCTACATTATCTGCCGTGATGTGAGTTCCTACTCACTCGTTGAAGGGGGGGCAATCCTCCTCACAAATTCCAAAGCCCGCTGCGGGGAATAAAAAAAAGTTTTCGTCCCGTCATGATTGATCCGTAGACGCGCAGGGAAAAGGAGGCCGAATTCAATTCCCGCTCCTCTGAGTTCAGCCTTTACCTGGTTAAATGCCGCTATCCGCTTCGCAACATCAGTGCTTACATCTGGGTAGAAGTGTATACGCAATCCTTTGTATAACACCTGACCCTTTTCTCGTGCCAGACGGAGAATCAATTCCCTCATCTGGTAGTGATGCATTCGCACGATGAACGGCCCGGGGGCTTGATTAGCTTTCGACGGGGGGGGGCTAGAGAGCGGTGAGCCCTGTCCACCTCCGGCTTTTTGGAGAAACTCTGTTCACCAAATACCTCGAGTACCAGAGCCTCAATAAATGCAGAAGGATGAGAGCTCTCGGAGCCCTCGGGGATACCGATCACACGAATATTGTTCCTCCTGGATCGATTTTCCAAGTCATCAAGCTTGAGCCTCAGTTTTTCGTTATCTTTCGACAGCGTTGAGCACGTAGATTCCAGGGCAGTAACGCGGCCATCCACGTCGGTAAGGGATTCTTCCACATCCTTCAGTTTCTGTTCTTGCTCCAGTAATGAAGTTTTCACCGCAGAGATAGATGATTTAAGCTCTGTAAGGATCTCCACCTTGAGCGCCGCTACCTCAGATCTAATCCCACCAAGGAGTTCTCTGATATCCCCCTGACTCGAAGCGGCGTCGCCCGCACTCTGCGTATCGCCAGCAGCCTCAGTAATATCGGACATCTTTTTAGTGTTGTTTCTCGGCATGTTTCTTACTGAGGGTCGTGAATAGTATTTTAAACTATGTCACTGAATAAGTGTTGAATAAGCCGTAAAATAATAGGAAACGCACGGAGCAGAAAACTTAACGACTTCTCACGCCGCCATCTTACCGGAAGTCTTTAGTTCAGGTTTTAAAAGGTGTATTTAAAAAAGTTATGTTGTGGGAAACACAAAACTTCTCTTCGATCAGAAAACAGTCTTTCTCTCATTGTCTCTTCAATAGTGTTTTCAGGGTGGTGGCGTGGCTTTCCAGCGTCAGCCTTCAGCGTGCTTGCTTCCATCTTCCTCCTTAAGGAATCAGTCTCAATCTGATCTCTCAACAAGTCTGAAGTAGGGGTTAAATCAGCTTTTACAAACACACACCCCTCATGTGTAGGATAAAGGATAAAAAAAAAAAAAAAAAAAAAAAATGTGTCACATGTCAGTACTGACCCTACTGGTGCTAACTACATTCACCGAAAGACCTGTCGTAACAATGGTTTTGTGACCATGCATGCCCATCCCTTTTACTTTGTGTCAGAGATTACAATAAAAGAGTCATAGCCTACATGTGACTACAGTGTATGTGTCTGTTCATTCTAATGGGTTGGATATTTGTGTCTACGCATCAACCAGTTTAAGACTAGAGCTTTATGCCAGTTCATGCAGGGTTAAATAGACTTGCTGAGGCCCTTAGGCTCAGCTCATTGGGAATTGAACTGGCAACCTTCAGGGTCACATTGACTGAATCTCTTCCTGGCCGTTTTAAACGATCTAGATAACGAGCCCGTTGAGAGTCGATGAGTGTGTATATTAGCATACATTAACATAAATTAGGAAGGCAATTAATATTCTGTTCAATCTGTTCAGAAGTCATCTGACTATCTAGAGGGAAAGACAGAGAGAAAGAAAAACAAGAAGATACAGGAGAGCCACAATAAAGAAATCAGGCCATATCTAAAAATGTGCTGTCAAAAAGATGTGATCAGATGAAATGATTTAATTGTTTGTTTTGTCATCAAATACTTGTGAATAAATACTTGTGAGTAGGAACAAATACTATAATGTAATATTAATTCATCTGACCTGACTATTAATCTGACTATGATGTTTTTTGATTTGATACTGGTGATGGTATTTCACAAAACTACTATATTTTGAATGTGTCATGCTTTATATTCTTCTAATACATAATGAGCTGTCATCCCTTTTTTATTTTAAGACCCTTTGAATACAAGGAAAGTTAATAATGAAAGCTCTTGTTCGACTTCAGAGATAATAGTTTGACAACACACACACACACACACACACACACACACACACACACACACACACACACACAATTTAAGGTTCCCTTACTTACTAACTGAATTACACAGTGTTTATCAGTAGTTGGGTGACAACATGGATAAAGACAAGAAGTCCTAAGACACCATTAAAACTTATTATGCCCTCAAAGTGCTATGGATTACATCATAACAGCTATTGAGCTATTAAGATCCAGAAAAAGCTAGTAAGTGGACCTTGAGTTGGGTTTGTTTTGTCAACTCGAAGGTATGTCCTTTCATCATTTTCACTTATGGGTGCTTTTGGCTACACACATTCTATTTATCTGCATCATTTTAATTAACCTCATTGCTTCTGTGTCCTTTGGTGGGTATCAGTCACTGCATTTATTTCACACTTTAAAAAATCTCAGTAAATGTCAAACAAGGTTATGTAAAATGGCTTTCACTTTGAAGATATATATTGATAATGGTTTGACTGACTTTACTGAAATATGCCTTCATATTAATCTGTCCATGTAATCCTATCTTTGTAAGGTGTTTGATTGTGCACAACACACATTTTTACTGTAACATCTACATTTCTACCGAGTGGCATAACGCTTATTAATCAATACAGCATGCTGCTGATCACCAACAAGAAGCTACAATATGGCTATACAGTTTCATTTAAATTAGTTTACACACACACACACACACACACACACACACACACACACACACACACACACACACACACACACACACACACACACATAGACAGTACAGTAATTAAAAACAACACACATGCAGCATGCTACAGTAGGAAGACAAATAACAGTACCTAATTTAAAGGACCAACTAGGACCAATTAGACAAAGTCCTGTTAAAGGACGCAAAATGAACCTAGGGGTTAATAACACGTGTCCGAGTTCGACCGTTCTCTGGGATTTGTTTTCATGCTAATTGAATGACCAGTTTCATCGCAAACCGCTAATTACCTTATAACGCTAGTCGTCGGGGCACGGGTAAAGTAGAAAGAAATCGCTATATCTATACCACTAACAAGGCGCCATCTTGGGAAAACAGTCAAGACCAGGCGAACGCCGTGCAACGTAAGCTGAACTGTCACTTGAAATCTCCCATGGTCTGTGGTTTCCCAATGGTTCGATAGGAATTATGTTCGGAAATGTATTTACATGGCATGAATTATATCTGTTTATTAAAATATATGCACAGCGTTTGTCGTTCGACTGGTCGGAATGTTTTCCCAAGATGGTGCCCGCCTGTATACGTAAAAGGTACTGTCTTTCTAAAGTATCTTTTTAATAAACTGTCTGTACACTTACAAACTTGTCAATGCTTCGGTTTACATGTATGGACCCTCATTATGCTACCGTGAAAGTGTGGTACTGTGGTACTATAAACTCGGACACGTGTTATTAACCCCTAGGTTCATTTTGCGCCGGATTTGTCCTTTAAGGTAAAGGAAAATAAATACTGTAGAATGGCATAGCAAATATACCTCCCAGCAAAGCTTTGTAACTTTGATTTTAGCTGTTGTTATGTGATGTGGCATTTGTAATGTGCTCAACCGTAGGGCTGAATAGATGAGAAAAGAAAGGCACAGAGTGAGAGGAAATAATGAGACAACACTCAGAGGAACACTGACTTGCAGCTCTTATTGCCTCGATATATAAAATTCAGGCATTTTTTGAATGTATTATGAGCAAAAAAACACAGAAGGTTCTTACCTATTCATGTCCCACCTCTTCCTAGCTCCTCAGCTCCTCCCACTTAAAACCCATGGGAGAGAGGCCAGGAATGTGATGCATGAAGAGAGGAATCAACATATCACCCATTTTCCTACTGGGAGATGCTTGTCCAGTCAAGCATCATTTGGAAACAATGTCATTTACCTATGATGCTCAGCTGTATCAGCTGACACAGAGCTTTTAACAGATTGCACTGTTGCGTTGTGTCACAGATAATGTGACGTTCTGTATGCTGTTTTCTCTTTGAGTTAATGCAACACTCACATCTCTTGCTGAACAGACTATTCTCATTGTTTCTATTTGTTTTTTATTCTCACAGAATATGAAATGAAGCATATCGTTAAAAATGTCCCATAGGTCCACAAGTGCACATCAAATCTATGGATTATATGTAAAACACTTTTCCGAGTTGATGAATTACTGTAACTTGGCCACTCAAAATGTAAGAGTTCAGACTTTTGGTATGCAGGTGCTAAAATCTTCCTCTGGGCAGCACATTAAGATTATAATTATGCATTAGAGTATTCAGTCCAGTTTACCCCTTTGAGTTATCTCTGCATGAGGTTTTCAAATGTCTCTAGCTTTACCCTGTAAAATAAGCACCAATTGCATAATGTATGTTGGTCAGTTGTTATCAATAGTCAGTCTCATTGATAATAATTATCATGTGTGTTCTTGAGTATTTGATAGTCATACACCTGATTTTTTTTTTATTACTAAAGCCTTTCTATAACGTAGTGCTCTAATTTATTATTGTTCTTAATTTCCACCCTCTGTGTCATTACATTGAATACACTATAAAGGGTTTAACAGTCTTGAACCAGTATCACAGCAAACACATGAACGTGCAGTCTCCAGACTGGTCGACACACAGCCTGCAGCTCCTGTGCACAACCTCAGGGAAAACAAATCTTTTTAAAGAAACCCTCATTTCTCCTACACTACAAACACATCTCCAAGTTCATTCTCACTATTACATTTCCAAAGTGGTTTATTTAATGGATTTTATTTCCCTGTGCATTCCAAATGATAATTAAATGTAGAATTCATTATAGATTGTGCGCAACCACAACTATTTAAAAAAAGGTGCATTGCACAATTTGCACTTGACTGCACCCTGTACCTTGGGTCTCACAAAAAGGCCCCTTAATAAAACACACACAAACACACACACACACACACACACACACACACACACACACACACACACACACACACACACACACACACACACACACACACATATACACATTTTCATGCTGGCCAAAAAGGATTATAACTATCATAATTCAGGCATTTAGAATATTTCAATCTATCAGAGGACACAGAAAGGCAGAACAACGGCAAGCGAAAATATTGAAAAAATAATTGAATGCTAAAAAATAAATAAATATTGTGGTGTATGAAAAGAAAAGATCAGATGTATGTGTGGGGGCCATGGATATATCACCTTGGGACTTTAGTTACTAAGAGACCATTTAAAAGCCAAGCTTTTGAAACAGGAATTGAAAGCAGAAACAAATCTGAGTCTATTTGAAAGGTGAGCAGCAGAGGAAAAGAAATCAAAAGAGAAAGGAAACAAAATCACAAAGCATGGGTACTGAGAGGGAAAAAAGTGATGTATAGGGGACATGGAATTATTATGGAAATTATGCTGGGATATTATTTCAAAAGATGAATATGGAAACACTTAACAATGACGATATAAAAGAGCAGATAAAATGGTAAATGATATAATAAAGTGTGACATATGGGGTCCATGGAGATGACACTCTTGTTATTTCAAAATGCTTTAAAGGTAAGAACTGGAGGTAATGTGATGTGAATGCAAAAATGCTAAGTGCTAGCTAATACAAGGAGGCAAGGCTTAGTGAGTTTGAGGCACGGCTCCGCACCATGGAAACAAAATTGTATACTTTCGTAGCTAGCCAGCGCTCCATAGCTTGTGAGGGCCAACATGCTGTAGCTTCTGTTAACAGTCCCCCGGCAGGCCCCCAGCAGCCTGGCAAGTGGGTGTCTGAAGGCGGTCGCTCTAATGGGTAACTACCAACATCTTCGCCTTTCTAACAGTTTCTTCCCACTCAGTGACACACCTGCTGAGAAGTCGACTCTTGTTATTGGGAGCTCTATAATGCGGACAACCCGGTTTCACCCCAGGTCGTGAAATAGTCACGTTATTTTGATTTATTAATTTGTGTACAGGTCATGATTTTGATGTTTATTTCGTGTACACGCCACGAATTTTGAACGTGTACAGGTCACGATTTTCGAACCTGCTCTAGGGGTCACAACAACAGGACGGCCGTGTGCGTCCCTGGAGCCAGAACGGGCAATGTGGAATCCTATCTAAAGCTGCTAGCTAAAGATAACCGTAAATACAGTAAGATCATACTTCACGTAGGTGGTAATGATACCCAATTACGCGAATCGGAGATCACTAAAATTAATGTTAAGTCACTTTGTGCAAATGCAAAGACATTGTCGGACTGAATAGTTTTCTCTGAGCCCCTGCCAAACCTGATCAGCAATGACATGTACAGCCGCATGTTGTACATGCCTAGCTAATGATGTTGGCTACGTAGATAACTGGAGGGCGTTCTGGGGAAAGCCTGGTCTGATTAGGAGAGAAATAAAGAAATCTGAGTCTAGTATCGGTCATAAACCATGACAACCCAAGGTTGAAATCAGTAATCAGAGCTTCTCTGTGCTAAACGTTGGAGCAGTCCCCACTCATAGTCCCATAACCACGGTGTCAGTCCCCCGACTATACTTAAGAACCTAATTGGAATTAAAACTACCACTGCAATGATAGAACAGAATAGGAAAATTAGATGTGGATTATTAAATATTAGATCTCTGTCTTCTAAAGCAGTACTAGTAAACGATTTGATATCAAATATCCTCCCAGTCATATTAATACTCATATTCCTCGAGGCTCTGGCTGAGGAGGGGGAGTTGCAGCCATCTTTGATTCAAGCCTGTTAATTAATCCTAAACCTAAACTAAATCTTAACTCATTTGAAGCCTTGTTCTTAATCTTCTACATCCAACATGGAAAACATTACAGCCAATTATATTTATTGTTGTTTACTGAGCTCCAGGTCCATATTCAGAATTTTACTCAAAATTCACTGAGTTGTTATCATGTATAGTCCTTAAATCAGACAAAGTACTTATTGTAGGTGATTTTAATATCCATGTGGACGTTGACAACGATAGCCTTAGTATTGCTTTCAACTCACCACTAGATTCAATTTGTTTCAATCAGAGTGTGCATAAGGCCACTCACTGTTTTAACCACACCCTCGACCTTGTACCGAGCTGGCATATGGCATCAAAATTGAAGATGTAATAGTATTTCCTCAGAATCCTTTATTATCAGACCATTCTTTAATAACTTTCAAATTCTTACTACCCGACTATACGAAATTAGATAAAAGCTTCTACATTAGATGCCTATCTGACAGTGCTATAGCTAAATTTAAGGAAGATATTCCAACAGCATTTCAATGCCGTGATGTTAACTTAAGTCCCTCCCAAATTAAAAATGTTGTAGACGGTGCTATGGCCTTGCTACGGACAACTTTAGACTCTGTTGCTCCTCTCAAAAAGAAGATGATGAAGTAAAGGAAACTAGCACCTTGGCATAACTCCCAAACTCGCAAATTCACACCTTGCGAAAGCTTGAAAGTAAATGGCGTTCCACGAATATGGAAGAATCTCGTTTGGATTGGCAAGACAGTCTGAAACATATAGGAAGGCCCTCAGAAATGCCAGACAGTGACTATTATTGCCACTGTTCATCACACCCCCAACCGGCACCGTCAGACACCACCTACCAAGAACCTGGGTCTGTCTGAGGTTTCTCCCTAAAAGGAAGTTTTCCTCACCACCCAAGGTTTCTCCCTAAAACAGAGTTTTTCCTCGCCACTGTCACACTAAATGCTTGCTCTTAGGGGAATTACTGGAATCGTTGCATCTTTGTAATTTATAGAGTGTGGTCTAGACCTACTATATCTGTAAAGTGTCTTGAGATAACTCTTTTGATTTGATACTATATATACATTTTTTTAATTTAATTGAATTGGAGACAATGACGCAGCAAGCGGTATTGAGGGATGGCAAGAAAGGGAGGGAGAATAAATAACAAACATAGGAAGAGAGAAAAGACAAAAGAAAGGAGTGCTGCCATCACCCCATCTCCTTCTTTTTCTTCCGTTTAATTTTTTCAGCAATGATGAATGATGTGCATTTGCTTCTGTGTAAGTGTATGTGTACTGTATGCTCATGTGTGCATGCGTAGGTGTGTGTGTGTGTGTGTGTGTGTGTGTGTGTGTGTGTGTGTGTGTGTGTCTCAGCTGTGTGGGTGTAGGTGTGTGGCTAGCTGTGTGCATGTTAGATGAAAGTGTTGTGTGGTGTTTACGCTAGCCGGAGTCATGCAGCGAACAATAAGAATCCTTGATCATACATCAAAGACTTCACATTGGCACACACACTCACACTCACTTTGACACACACACACACACACACACACACACACACACACACACACACACACACACACACACACACACACACACACACACACACACACACGTACACTAGATGTACGCTGCCTCTGAAGGAGGGGTGAGAAAGTTTAAACATCCTATAACAGTGTTGTGTACTTCTTATGAGTACAGCATTAGTGGCACCTCAGACAAACACACACAGACAAACACAACTTATAGGCCTTTACAGTACACATAAATCATAAAATTCATAGGTGTTGTACCAACCTTACGCAGTCAATCACAAATGCAGTGAGTTATCTGCAACTACCAGCACAAAAAAGTTTTATTTTTACTGTAGATTTTAAGGACTGTGAACACCTATATGGAAGCTATGAACATACACTACATGCTTTTCATTTACCATTCTGCTGAGATATCTTTTCATATATACAATATGAGGCTCAAGTGATGATAAAGGCAAAACAAAGTTGTCCAAAGAAGGGAAAAAAAATCTTACTTTGATTTATAAAAGATTTAATAAATAAAAGATATATTTAAAAGATATATATATATATATATATATATATATATACTCAATTATCCATTACGGGGTATTAATGCTCCTTTAATATTGTCATGAGATTATTTTACTCATTAATTAACATAAGCTACGAAAGTAACACAAA
This sequence comes from Perca flavescens, assembly GCF_004354835.1. NCBI lineage: Eukaryota > Metazoa > Chordata > Actinopteri > Perciformes > Percidae > Perca > Perca flavescens. The sequence goes on along the minus strand of NC_041331.1, from coordinate 28,151,412 downwards.
TTCCTTAAATTTTTGGCCACTAGGAGGCATCTTAACAGGCTGAAAACACACCACTGACATATTACCTCATTATGTTCTTATCGTGCATGTGCCAATTACAGTCTGATCTCATAGAATTTCGTGAAATGATCACGAACTGTTAACACCGCATTACGTGGTGGTGGCACGGAATGTGTGAAAATTCTGTGTGGCCACTACGGAAAGCAATGCCAATGTAAAGTCCATGAGAAAATGACGTAGCATTAGAAGGGACTACGGTAGTGAGTAGTATGAAAGCCCGAAAATCCGCCTAGGGAGGTTGGTTGGGGTGGTGGATGGGTCAAACACAGGACTTTCACCCAGGAGACCGGGGATCATGTCCTGCGTGTCACATTTCCTAAACCCAACTGTAACCGTCCCGTTGTTCTTTTTCTACACCCGACTGTCCTGTTGTCCCACGTCCCGTTATTGTTTTCCTAAACCCAACCATCTCGTTCTTCTTTTCCTACACCCAACAGTCCTGTTGTTGTCCCGCATGTCATGGAAATGTAAGCCCACCCACCACATTTTCCTTAACTTAAAAGGGCTGTGTTCATTTCACGGAATTCTTCTTTGGACCCATAATGGAATTTTCGGCGATCTGTGTTCATTTTACGGAATTCTTCTGTGGGCCCATCACTGAAATTTTTGCGATTCCGTGAAACTGCCACAGATTTTGAGTTAAGAGGGTGTGTTCATTTCGTAGAATTCTGTGAGATCAAGTTGGCAAATTACCATTTTGACATAGACATTTAATTCATTACTGTGGGACACACGACTAACACAACAGTATCTCCACTTAAAGAAATAAATAAAGAACAGAAATATTCTCTTCAACAGAGCATAAAATAACTTCAACAGTCAGTGAATATAAAGAGCCTTCATCCACCAGCTGCTGACTGTTAAAATTAAGGTTAAATTCACTACACAATCTGATTAAGTATTATTGAAGGGCATTAGGGACTGTTTGGTATTTATGGAATGGACCACCGGAGGAAAATAGGGGAGGGTCATGTCTTTTTATTCTTTGCTGGGGGGAGGGTCGCCCAACATTTTTTACTCTGGGAGGGGGTGTCACCCAACTTTTGTATTCATAAAAAGAGCAACATTTCAAAGTGGCTTGTTTGGTGCATATTTTTCCATGTAGCTCTCAGTCTCGGCCACCCATCAGCACCCTAGCAGATGGGTCTGACCGCATACGTGGAGTTTGCTGGGGGCAAGAAGAGCACTGCCCCCCTGGTGGCTGAAACGGGTAATTGCTCCAGCACTCACAGATAAATTGTCTTTTTATTTAATGTGGGCAAAACGTAACAAGTTTTTTCGGTGTCTTGGTTCCTTGCCACGACCGTGCACCCGAATATTCAACATCTGGAGCTGTGTGCGCTGTTAAATTCCATTAAATTCAAAAGCCACCTGCGGAAAAGGTTGTAAGAGTTTTGTTGTAGCTGATAAGTCATAACCACTTTTGTGATCATCAGTATTGCTACAGTCTTTTTTCAGTCTGTGACAAATTGCCTGCTATGAATTACATTGCCTGGTGAAATATTCTGGCTGCTGTGACCTGGTGACAAATTAATTAGTTGCATTCCCTTGACAGAAATGAGACACATTTCAGTCACTCACACAAGGTCCAGTCACTGTCGGCATTGCCCACTGAGCTACTGACCCATGGCTATAAAATTTAATTAACAGAAAAATGGGATGAGGATTTTTCGACCTGTGCACTGTGTTTGGTGGCAATGTCACAGGGCTGCTCTGGCAGTACTGAAGGGCTTCTGGACTGACTCTACAACAGACAGATATGATTAACAACAGCACTGTCAGTGCCACCAGGCTTTGGATTCAACTCAGCTATTTACATTAGGTACACAATGAATTGTATGTGATTTGCAATCCAGTGAGCCATTGTGGCACACAGGCTGCTGGTTAGTCTGGCTAAAATATAACCAGCAGTGGAAAAACAAAGCCACAAATCAAATGAAATACACCTTCCCTGGGTCAGACTACATTTTAGTGGAGTAACCTTCAAAAAGGGAAGATGTAACTCTTGAGTAGAACCAGTAAAATAGATTAGTGTAAAACACGTAGCTGAATGGGAACGTCCTTAAAGGAGACAGTAGGATCACTGGCCTTAAACATCCTCAGACTGACTCATTCACTCAAATCACATATATTGTAGTGGTAGCTCTAAGTGTTCTGATAAAAACCACATTTAACCCACAAACACTTAGTAGGACATAAACACCAACTGCTGGCTTTCAAATTGCAGTTATGCATATAGACTCACAAACATGCACCGTTTGTAAAAACTGAGCTCTCTCTGTATCCAGGAAGTGAAGATACAAATTTGTCAGTGATGATAACAATCTTTTTCACCTACATATCAGAGTCCAGTGGCCACAAAACATCATGAAACATTTGAGTAATGCAACTTTTGTGTCACTTTTACACACACAGCGAGAGAGACACACATACACACACACACACACACACACACACACACACACACACACACACACACACACATATTTACAGTTGTTTAACTCAATGTATTTACTGCTACGTTCTGCCTCAGCTTGTTTAAAGAATAGCATAGATTCCAATCAAACCTATCATTGCTGTGGAAACAGAATAGAAAATAAATATTCTGTACAGCCAAGAACACAGTTCATAGCAAAGAATGGTAATGCAGTTAAAAAAGCCCTTGCTCGTTCTGCATGCACCACAGTCTGCAAGGAGTGCAGATAAACAACCAAAAACAAAAATCTTCTCCCTCCTAAAGCACTGAATTTTAAGGTATCACATTTTAAATCCCCAAAAGAACAGAGCCAGCAGGTCCTCCATTCTAATGGTGCATATAGTTTTGCTAAAAACCAAAGGTTTGAGCTCAGAAAGCATGTTGGCCACCCTATGATGTCATGTGAGAAGACACTGTGTGCTCTCTTGATACATATTCTAAACTGGTTGTGCCCTAAACCTAAAGCAACAAACATATGTCAAGTCTATATGTTGTGTACTAGCATGATGGAGTCATGTCTTACACTGACTTGACAGCCAGCAGCCTTTTAGGATCATCATACATTTGCCAAAATATACATAAGAGAAAAATAACCCACTAAATGGAGGCTAATTACCCACTGATGTGAAGCAGAGGGAGGACTGCCTCTGTGGAGTGTTTTAAAAGCCACTTCGGTCAAAATACACTATCTCACATTTACCATGATTACTTTGTTTGGGTTAGCACTAACTTTGTCAAAATGTTTCTTTTTGAAGACAAGCTATACAAACAAGTAAAACAAAGAATCCTCCTGGTACGAGTGTTAAACAGTTTCAAACTGTATTGTAGCTGGAATGTCAAAGCCATTAGGTATTGGAACATAATATAATAATATCATGTAGTCTGGTTGTAAATTACTGGTTGACTGATTTCTCTTCTCTTGAATTTCGGGAAAGAGACTTCAGATACAGTATTAGGGGACCACTAAGGCCTATATAAAAGCATCCAAAGAGCACCATGTCATGGGACCTTTAATAAAAATAAGGATTTGCTGTAGTTTATTAAAATTTTCTTGCAATGCACAATTTATTTAGCCTTGTGAGACCATCCTGATCTCGCGAGCTCCAGTTTTCCACTCGCAGATCAGTCTGGCATCTTGAGATAGAGAAAAATTTGGAGCCGTTCGCCAAACGACCGACCAATCAGCGCTGGTTTTGAGGCGGGTTTAGGTGTGACGCAATGAGAAGCGACTGTTAAGTCTAAACAACATGGCAGCTTCCAAGGATGAGATGAGCGTAGCTATCGCGCAAGTTTTATCCTAATTAGAAAGTATTCCTTCATTGAAAGAAGAGCAAAAAATGGCACTGGAGGCTTTTCTCGGAGGAAAAGATGTTTTTTCTCTTCTCCCGACTGGTTTTGGCAAGTGTTTGATCTGATTGGTTGTTTTGGCCCGTCTTTCACCAACATAGGTGGTGATAGACAGATGGTTTATCCAATCAGCTAACCAGTATTTTTGCACCTTCCCAAAAGTTCTCCAACGGAAGGTTCCCCATTATCTGGTATAAAGAATTACCTTATTCATACTCTCCAAGTTTTTGCAGTGTTCCCCTTAAAATTACTGTACAGTAGTCTGAGTTTACTGCTCTCCTTTACAAAGAAGAGCCAATAAAAAATGTAAAAAACACTCAATATTGAATAAATGATATAATAAATTATTTTACACACTCTTACTTGTTTTATTTTTTTTATTAAAAAATATAATTTTTTATAAAATCATAGCAAGAGGACATTAGCAGGTTACAGCATGTCCCAGTAGTAGCTCCTTTTGTATGTCTGTTTTTGTCCTGTCACTATTATGAGTAGTATTTAGTCTTTTCTTATCAGTCTGATTTTGTCAGAAATGTAATCTGCAGAGGAACATAAGGGACAGTCTGTTTTTGTGTGGGCTACAGGCGCAGTTGATTTTAATATATTCAGTTTGGTGGGTTTTTTTTAGTCACATGTGGGTGCATGTGTATTGTTTGGATGAGCGTGAAAGCTGGTGGTTTTCTGAGATGCTTGTAATTACTCTCTCCCAGTTGTTTCTTTACGTGACATCTTTCACACGAGCACATCAAAAGTTTCTCCCATTGCTCTCCCCTCTCACATTCCCTCAGCGTACCGTCTCCCTGCGTTCCCTCTCTTCATTACTTAAAGGTTTCTCCCACTGCTCTTTTATTTTCTTTTTTACATTGTTCTCCTGTCATTCTCACTCTCAGCTTCTTACTTTAAATATTTTTATTCATTTCTTGGTGTGTATTATAAGAGCCTCACTTTCCCGCTGTCATTTTCTGCTTCAAGTTCCTGCAGTTCTTCTATCTGTCCTTTTCTTTCCTTCATCCAGCTGTCCTTCACCCTCTGCTGAAAGATGAATAGATTGAATAAGTGGTTAATGAATCAATGAAAGATTTTATATGTGCATGTGTGACAGAAAGAAAGACACTGGTTGAAAGAGAGAAAGTGTGAGTGTTTGTATTCCACATATGTGTGTCTGTGTCTTATACATGTGATAGAGTAGTGAATGTTTGTGTCTGTCATTTAGCCTACCATGGCATGCCGTCAAACTTATTCCATTTAACAACCGTGTGTGTTTGTGTGTGTGTGTGTGTGTGTGTGTGTGTGTGTGTGTATGCGTGCGCTCCCCTAAGAGTGTATGTGCGCATACAGGTATGCATGTGTGAAACAGGATACGAGTTTCTCCAAGCGTAGAAATGTTTTTCTCTGCACTGAACCCTTTAAATGGAAACACTGTAAAATATGGTAAAACCAAGGTCCATTCAACATTGAATAGTTGCACTGTTCATGTGCACATCATCAATCTACTGAGAAGATCTTTTTTTTGTAAGATAATTTTTGGGGCTTTTCCGCCTTTATTTGATAGGACAGCTAGGTGAGAAAGGGGAGAGAGAGGGGGTCATCACAGGTCATATTCAAACCCTGGACCTCTGCGTCGATGCATAAACCTCCAAATATATCGGCGCCTGCTCTAACCACTGAGCCAAACCAGCCCCTACTGAGATCATCTTGACTGCAAGCAACACACACACACACACACACACACACACACACACACACACACACACACACACACACACACACACAAACACACACTCACTCAGAAGTATACTTGTACAGCTGCACAAATACACTAATGTGCTGGTTTCTTGTTTTAAGGCAGATGCACATTGACCTTTAGTTTCATATTGTTAAAGTAGGCATACACACACCCACACACACACACACACACACACACACACCCACCACTTATATGCTGATACACACTGATCTTTAGTGTTGAATTGCGCTAACTGCCATGCCTGTGTAGAGATGACTAATAGTCACTGCTCTGTAGGGTGATAAACTGTAATATATTTTCATTAACTATGTTTTATATCCGCGTGTGTGCGTGCACATGTGCACGTGTGTGTGCCTGTGTTTTTCACTTAAAGGTCCAGAAGTCCTTTTCAGGTCTACTAAATGTAATTCAATGAAGTGTTGATAGTAAATCCCTTGTTGCAGGCATAGGTGTTAATCTTTGTAATCCAGTGTGTGAATTTGCCTAATCCAGTCAGACTTGACTGTAAAGTGTTTTTCAGGTGATTGGCTTTACAGGCAACATAAAGCAAACCTGAATGTATGATGTGTGTTGTATTTCTATTTGCCCTCTTACACCAAAAGCATCTTTAAACAGAGATCTTCAACAGGGGGTCCAGGACCCCTAGGGGGTCCTCAGAGTCACTGCAGGGAGGCCTCCAAATTATTGTTAATATTTGAAATCTTTTTCAAAAATGTAAATGTCTTAACATGAATCCAACATATTATTAGCAAATATAAATCCCCATTGATGATAGGCTTACTGGTTTAGGTATTAACTAAGATATCCATCCACAGATACAGTTAATCTTATGGATTAACTGTGCCACATGTATGTTTAACATTAAAAGATGATTTATAAAATCATGCTGACAATTATTATTTTAATAACTTAGTATTCTATGCACTAAAAAGGTATGTGTAAAGGCTTTAGACTGCCCTACACTTTATTGTAGGCCCAGTTTAATATATAATTTAATTTTATACAATATATGTAGTAGGGGGTCCCTGCTCCGTCTGTCTTTTAGTTAAGAGGTCCTTGGTTTAACAGCCAGTAGAAGATATTAAGTTATCCTGTAAGACACGGATCTTCATGTGATTCAAACATAAGAGATGTGGAACAAAACCAAGCCCTCATTTGGTGCGTAACTGCATTCTAAAGTTTGACCAAAGATAATATGAGGCTTCAGCAGTCCGAGTTAGACAAATCAAGAATTATGCAGGAGTCTGGAGCTCTAAGGCTTTCTACACTAGCCTCGTGAGACTGTCCTGATCTTGCGAACTCCAGTTTTCCACTCGCAGATCAGTCTGGCATCTTGAGGTAGAGAAAATTTGGAGCCATTAGCCAAACGACCGGGCCAATCAGCGTTGGTTTTGAGGTGGGTTAGGTGGTGATAGACAGATGTTTATCCAATCAGCTAACCAGTATTTTCAGCCAGCGGTAGCCCTAATTCTGTTAGCCGCTCACAAATGCTTTTTTTCTCTTGGATCCTTCTTTTGGAATATGGACCAGGAACCTGAAATGGTGTCTTTTATTCCTAAATTCTCGTTACACAAACGGCAAATATCCTTTATCCTGAGCTAACGAGCTATGCTTTGCCTGCAGCAGCTTGTGGTTGTATTTTCATACGCTTCGTGGATCTGATTGTTGATTTGGCCCATCTATCACCAACATAGGTGATAGAAAGATGGTTCATCCAATCAGCTAACCGGTATTTTCGCCCCTTCCCAAAAGTTCTCCAACAGAAAGTTCCCAGAGGGATATGCCGAGCAAATGCGAAGCAATCCATCTGGCGGAGTCAGGTTATTTCTACACATGATCACTGACTGAATTGCTTGAGAATTAGTCATTGTATACAGAGCAGTTATATGAAATGATGACACATCTGCATTTATTAGCTAGTGCAGGATGGCAAAAGTCATTGATTAACATGAGGCACTGCTGGGTTGATGGTTGTTTGGTGGGTCGGAGGAGCTCTTTATTAGTAAGTAAAATCACTATAGCATCTCCATCATGCTGTTTTTGTTCTCTCAGTATTTTTTATTTTTTTTTACAGAGAGACTCCTATAGACATTAACTTAATTAATTCATAATTAATTTAATTACTTTGTTTTCAGTATTGTACGGCTAAACGAAGATCTTAACAGCCATTTGTTGTTTTCAGAGCACTGTGACAACTCTTATCGTGAAAACAAATTCACATCAAGTGGGCACACTTGAGTGGTTTGGATGATGCACTGGTGTTCGGAGAGGAGATGGAGTGCACAGTGTCTGTCATATCAAGACAGTTTTCATGACAAAGTGAAATCTACATGTAAGTAAAATAAGCTGATTATCTTCAACATTAAATACAAGACTTACAGCTTGTAGATTTCAGTTGTTTTTGGGATGCAATCACGAGAACCCGAGTCAATCTGAAAATCTGGGACACACATGCGTTCTTTATTGGCCATGGGACGTCAGACTGTAGGTAGTCATATGCATCTAAAACACACACACACACGCGCACATCCACACACACGCATACACACACACACACACACACGCGCACACACACACACACACACACACACACACACTGTAAATACTCTGAGCTTATCTCAGAAACACATATGCACATGCTCTTCACCACAGTCACCCATTGATCTTACAAATATGTTGAAGCATATAGCACAGAGGGCGTAGTTCATGTGTGTTTGTATATATATTCGGTTCACATGTGTATACAGTATGTGTCTGTTCAAGTATACCAAAGAAAGCCCTAAAGGGCCTGTTTATTTCCCCAAACACAACATGTATTGATCCAGGATACATGAAACGCCCACAATCTCATACTAATTTAACACAAACAGACACACTTTCTCAGTCACACAAACGCACACACACACACAATGGTGTACACAGGTCTTTATGAAATTTCTATCTCTTACTTTATCTCTCTCCCACACACAACAATTGAAACACACAAATTGAGCTGAAATGAGAGTGTTAAAGTTGAAATATGGGAAGGTTTAACAGGGCTTACATTGTTTTTATGGTTAACACCCACAGAGAAACACACACACACACACACACACACACACACACACACACACACACACACACACACACTCAGACAGGTGGGAAGAAATAACAGGAAAGCTGAGGATAAGCTTTGTGATCCCCCCCCACACACACACACACACACACACACACACACATGCAACACTATTTGTTCAGCAGAAAATAGCAGAATCAGTGTCAAAGATCATATGTGGCCTTTTTGCTAGCCACAAAACAATATATTTGATGTTATTTTGTTCTGTTTGTAATTGAGAATTTTGCCCATCTACATCACCTTACAAACTGTATTGCATTTTAAATACCTCTTTCATACCAATGACCAGGGTTATCTGACCCGTGTTCAACCCTTCTTCTGTCAATTTAAACCAAGCCAATCAACATGGGTTGATCCCTGGTCATAACAATTTGGGGGGAGGGAGGGGGTTACACATCATATTTAGTGAACAGCTAATGTTGTCACATATTCCAGTCCAGGTGTACACCACCAGTACTAGTGTTTTGTACTTGAAGTCCTCATGTATGGGTGGATCTTAAAACACAGGGCTTTCAAGTGGGGGAGCGGAGTTTGTGTCCTGGAAGAAGTTGAGGGCAGAACACAAGACTTTAGATTTTGGTAATGTTGTCATATTACCAAAATTATGACGTTGATATGACACATGCCTAAATATCTTGAGATGGTTACTGACCAGTGTTAACCCTTAGAGACCCTTTCATCCATGGTGGAAGCAAAGTGCTGCACACACACACACACTTTCCCACTACCGCACATCGTCGCAAATCATAGGAAATACAGCTCTTATTAAAACACTGTCAGTAGTTACTAATAAAATGGGGTATAGTACCATTTTTAATGGCAGGGTATTGCAATACCTTTCTAGTATCTGTATACCGTGCAACACTAGTCTGGCCAAGTCATGTTATTGGCCCCTGGTTTATTATTTTATTTGAGACAAAAATGCAAGATTATATTCCCCTCCCAAGTCATTTGGTTTGAAAGTAGAATAGTATGGTTCATTTTGGAATAATTTACAAAGGCCCTGGCAGGTCCTCATAGGGCTTCTAGAGGGTCCACAGCAACATCAGCAATAGTTTCATTTCACTCTAATTTAACAGTAAAACCCTGAAGGCTCACTCTTACTGCTGGTTGTTGAAATTGAATTTCCTTCAAAACTGTAAATGTAACATGGTCTCATCTTTACATAATTTATCCTAACTATTAACATTTTAAAGAGGTGCAATTTCAGAGCAAATTTCTGCAGTGTTATCCAATCAAAATACACTACACTACACCAGAATAACTTTTATATGCCATTGTCCTTCCCTCTGCTCATCTAGAAAATTATTTTACATTTAAATCATGTCCACATCTAAATGTTTAGATAGATTATTTGAACCCTTAAGCATTTACTCTTTAATTGTTTAGGTGAACACGAGCTACAATAGCTTGTGTGCACTAGAATATCACTGTTCATTGTTTTTGTTCGTTTATTTTGTTTTAGCTGCACATCATTTAACTGCTGTTTCATGTTTTGCTTACTAAAAAAAGACTGCAGTCCTGGTGTCCTTCAGGTATTTGTTTCTCCTAGATAGTTAATGAGCCACATTTAGTCTCAGATGCAAAGTGCAGCTCGTTGACTTTCAGGCAACAAAAATCTGCAAGACATCTGCCCTTGACAAAGAGGGCCTGACACCCCTTAACATGATTATTGGGCTTTACACCAGTATCAAAATCATATTTTGTCATCTAAGGAGAAATTTTAATCAAAGGCTCGGCCATCAATCAAGATAATCTGGTTGTGTGGGCTTACAAGTCAGCCCACTAATTACTTAGCTGCCCTCATATTAACATGTGATAAAACTGTGTGGAGGTTTTCTGCTGTAAATGTTTTAATCTTTAAACAACAGGCTTTTAAAATTATGATTACGTATTGTTAGATCACCTCGTGTAGGTTTACTGGTATTGTGGATGGACACAAACAGTGCTGAGCTACTGTGAGCAGCCATTATCCCAAGCCAATTGTTACATCTTTATTGCATGTTAGACGTTTGGCTGATAAAACGATAAAGAAGCTTTTGCACACGACTTCAACTGTGTGTGAGGCTGTTTTTCTTCTTTTTGTTTGCAAACCTAAACCAAACTGTTTCTTTCATAGACCCCGTGGAATGTTTTTATTTTATTTCACACTAGTTAAGAATGTATTGTTATTCATAAAATGTAACATCAGTCCTCAATGTTTTTTTTTGTTGTCCTTGCCGTTTCAAACCTAATTTCCAACATAAGCTAACTTTAATGGCATTGTCACTACCTTCCGAAGAGGTTCACAAAGCCTATCGCTGCTTTCAAATTTATTGTGAAGCCCATGCAGGACGTGTTGAGTTAGTCTCAGCAGCAGATTTCAACTGAGCAGAACAGAAAACAATAGGGCTCCTGCTGTGACAGTGTTGCTTGAGTGATAGAATGACTGGAAAACAGTGATAAATAAGGCAATATTATACACTGGGGATTGCAGTGGAGCTGAAAATTCAGGGACAGAAACACTGGGTTGGGTACTAAACAGGTTCTTTGGTGTGAGGGATCAGACATTTATTCCAAGTCCACAGATGCCAATGTCCAAATGCAGCCACATTTTAGAGGGGTGAGGTAAAGTCACCAAAATCTAGCTGTCCACCTTCATTTTCGGTTTGATTGATGTCACACTACATCATGAATTTGGAGGTCAAATAAAATCACATCAGTGAATTATTGGGAGGAAACAGTGTTATCTTATTATGTCACAATCCATACTTTGTTGCCTTGTGTAAGCATATTTACAGCTGACAGACCTAGGGCTGTCCTCGACTAAAGAAATTCTTAGTCGACTAACACTTTTACGATTTTGTTGACTAATCGATTAGTTGATTTAATTGACAGAGCTGTGCGCTTTGAGAGGTGGTTAAGACTAGAAAAGCACAATATAAATGTAGTTAATTAACCATCTGTAAAACTGAGTTTCTCCACAATTAATCCTGCAAAAGCACCACTTTAAATCTTGTGTTTACCATAAATGTGCTCAGAAGTTTCTTGGAAATAAGTAATTAAGCATGAATAAGCATAAAAAATGACTAATCGACTAAAGAAATCTTAGTCGACTAAGACCAAAACGACCGATTAGTCGACTAATTAACTAAGAGGTGGTAGCCCTAGACAGACCTATAAAAGTCTGATATGCATAATTTATAGTTATATTTTCAGTGACATGGCTAGGACATGTTAGTGAAGCTTACTGTAAGACGTGTTGGGATGTTGATTTGGCATTGACAGTATTTTATTTTATGGCCAGACAGATTTGTCATCTTATGGTGTGCTGAGCAAGCGTTTTAGTGACTGCCTCCTACAGTTTGTGGTGAATGTACAGTAACAGCCTACTGTATGTCCTAAGTGATTGACCAATTAACTCATTTGATTTCACATGAGTGCAAGTCTGTCCATTCAGTTGTGAAGGAAAAAGGGTCATTTTATTTCCTGCTATGTTCCTTTTTATGTGAACAAGCAAATGTAGGATTAGGCATGTCACACACCCTTAGTTGGAAGATTTAACAATGCTCAACCCCAAATAGCCACATACTGTAAGAAAACTGACATCCATCGGAAAAAAGGTTATGTGGACAATTGTCTGTGTTTAGTATTGTATTATGCTTCATAAAACTGTGCGCACAGTATGAGGGAAGATAATACATGTAACTATATATATATATATATATATATATATATATATATATATATATATATATATATATATATATATACACACACACACTACCGGTCAAAAGTTTTAGAACACCCCAATTGTTTTTGTTTTTTATTGAAATTTTAGCAGTTCAAGTCCAATGAATAGCTTGAAATGGTACAAAGGTAAGTGGTGAACTGCCTGAGGTTAAAAGAAATAAATAAGGTTACCCAAAACTGAAAAATAATGTACATTTCAGAATTTTACAAAAAGGCCTTTTTCAGGGAACAAGAAATGGGTAAACAACATAAAGCTGTTCTGCAGCAATGGAGGTTGATCAAGCTTTGAAAGTTGGTGCTACCAATTCCCACAGGTGTTCCAACTTGTCTGGATTACTTACAACCCCCTCAATTTGTATAAAAGTATTGTTGGAACACACTGTGGTACCATACCCTCGTGAACATTATTTGAACAGTATTGTACTGCAGAAAGTAGTGTGTTGCTATAAAAATGGTTGGAAAAAGGCAATTAACAATAGAAGAGAGACAGACCATCATAACACTTAAGAATGTTGGTTGTTCCTACAGAGAAATTGCGAAGAAAGTCAAGGTGTCAGTGAGTACAGTATTCTTCACCATCAAAAGGCACTTAGAAACTGGTGGAAACTCTGACAGGAAGAGGTCTGGCAGACCCAAAGCCACAACAGAATCAGAAGACAAGTTTATGAGAGTCAACAGCTTGCATGATAGGCGGCTCACAGGACAACAGCTTCAAGTACAGCTTAATAGTGGTCGTAATAAGCAAGTCTCAGTTTCAACTGTAAAGAGAAGACTTCGAGCTGCAGGTTTGATAGGTCGAGTTGCAGCAAGAAAGCCATTGCTAAGACGTCAGAATAAGAAAAAGAGGCTTGCCTGGGCCAAGAAACATCGTCAATGGACTACTGAAGACTGGAAGAAGGTGTTATGGACTGATGAATCAAAATTTGAAACCTTCAGTTCATCATGCAGGATTTTTGTACACCGTCGAGTAGGCGAAAGGATGGTATATATATATATATATATATATATATATATATATATTATATTATTTGTAGGATAAAAAGATGAAATATTGAATCTTTTCTGTCTTTCTGGCAGCACATTACTGTAAATTGTACTGAAAGTGTAGAAAAGAAGCATGTAATTTAGAGACACATCATTTTTCCAATTTATACTGCCTTTTGGTTTTCCCCATTATGCAACCTCTTATGCTTAAAAATGGCAATAAAGCATTATGTTGTGTGTTTGTGTAGGTGTGTGTGTGTGTGTGTGTGTGTGTGTGTGTGTGTGTGTGTGTCATTCGGATGATATATGGGAATAGTTGTGACATCGAGTTTACCCACAATTCTGTGCTGCCCAGGGGACCGTGAACTGTCACCTAGCCTACCAATGAAATTGACTGTTTTGCACACACACACACACACACACACACACACACACACACACACACACACACACACACACACACACACACATACACAGTATGCATACACAGACAGACAAAGACAAAAGGAAAATATGCATCTGCTCATGTACATACCAGAAGACATAAAGATACACATAGGCACACAGGAAGACAAATTGATTCACACATACATGCATCATGATGACACACACACACACACACACACACACACACACACACACACACACAAACACACAAGCCCATCCATCCATTCTGTTAGTGAGTTGACAGATGTAAATGTGCCCAGAGGACAGCAGGACTAAATGAAGATGCATTAGACTTACAGTATATGTGTGTGTGTGTGTGTGTGCGTGTGTGTGTGTGTGTGTGTGTGTGCACGTGTGTGCGTGTGTGCGTGCATGCATGGGTGTGAGTTGGTCTGTTCTGGGGGCGGAGGGGGTTGTCATGTCTGACCTATGGCCTATTAACTTAGTTATCAACATAAATTGGATTCTAATACTTCACAAATGTCAAGGAAAAACACAATGTCACATGTGCAACACTCAGTGTTGGTCATCTTACTTTAAAAAAGTAATTAGTTACAGTTACAAATTACTTCTCCCAAAAAGTATTCGAGTTAGTAACTCAGTTACCACATTGTAAAAGTAATTAGTTACTATGTTCTATAACGCTATTACGTTCTATAACAACTTTAACATCGAAGATGTTTATATTAACTGATTGAAGAATAAAAACACTAATACAGGCAGACGTGGATAAAGTCTTTTTTCCTGGGCATAGCGTGCATGTTACATAAAACTTCTTGCCTTTAATTTTAATGAGCGAGAAGTAGTGCCGGTATTTCCAGTTCGAGAACGCTACCTTTGAATTTCCCTGGCTTGTCGCCATTGTCGCTGTCTTGTGTTTAGTGGTAGTAAGAGCGTGCAGTGAGACAGCGTGAGCAGGGCATCCGCCCACCCATCCAGTCATCATCGCATTTGCAACAGTGTCATCATCCTCACCCCTGCTCTCTCCAGGCAGCTGATGTGTAGCCAAAGCCTGACACCTTGCGCTTCATTCAACCAAATTTTAGTACGATGGGAAAAGTAATTAATTAGATTACTCCGTTACTGAAAAAGTAGTTAGTAACGCTGTTATTCCTAAACGCCGTTACTCCCAACACTGGCAACACTTACGTTCACCTACACTAGTCTGTCTTAATCTTATCTCTACACACACATAATTAGCAACACTGTATTAAAGACAAAGAAGACATTTACTTTGCAAGTGCATGCTTATATGTTTATGCTTTCTGTGTGTATGTGAGCATTCGTGTAAGTGGGCTCAAACATGTGCAAATGTTTATGTGAGTATGGATGAGGCAAGTCATGCTTTTTTCTCCATGTTTTTGTCCCCTCTGACATACCACAGCCTCAGGGCAGGTCACTCTTTCAATGGCAAGGCATAGTCAGGTCAAGGTTGTCATAGCGTTGATGACAGGAAGGAAAAAGATAGAACAGGATGTGTTGGCAGTAATCTTTGGAGAGGAAGGAAGGATCAGCGGGGGGTGAGTAGAGGGAGGGAGACTAGATATCGATGTAGTTTTAGATTATTTTGAGGTTTTCTGGCTGAATTAGATGCTATTATGTCTGCCAACCCCTTCTCCACAGGACTGTCTGTCATCGTAAGGTGTGGGGACCCTGAGGAGTTATTGTGGAGGGCTCATGGAGCTCTAAGCAAAGTTTGTTACATAGAAAATAGACAAGTGAGAAGAAAGACAGACAAACAAACTGACATTCAATTTGCTGACATTGTATTTTCTTTTTGCTGATGCCATTGCTGTAATGCCCTTAATTCTATATCATTTCAGTAATGCATTACTCAGAGAGTAGCACAATTAAACTGCTGCTTCACTGGTTGCTTTCTTATTAACTAAATAGTTCAGGCCTGAAGTGCAGTATGAATTGGTCAGAAGTACAAGCATGAAGCTATTTTTGGCCACATTAACTTTATTTAGAATGATGAAAATCTAATCAAAACTTGAAAGTGAAAATCTTTACAACTTTGTAAGTAGACTATACATTATTCTATCTTGACTATAAATATTAACGAACTATACAAGCTTTTTTCAAATTCACATTGAAGCTGTGGAGTGTCACACTATCATCCTTTCTATGAGCATCTTAGTCATTTGATTTTAAAGTTAAAATATGTTGTTAATGTGATTAAAACAAAATTTAAAAACAAGACAGTAAAGCCACTAGTAGGCCTAAACATAAACAAAAGTAAAGCCATTAGCCATTACTGATGCTAAAAACTTCAGAGACTGTTTCTGATGTGTCACAGATTAAAGACATCAGATTATCATATAAGAAATTAGTTGCACAAATCTAGGCTGAACTGTCCCAGATAAAAAAAAAGTAACTTTGCGTATGTGAATAGTGCACATGTTCCTTTTAAGAGCAAATAACTGTTGATGTGTTCTTTGTTGTGTTATACAGATGTTGACTGATTTTCCCCGTGTCCCCTGCAGCACTATGTAGCCTTAGGCTAGGTCACTGTTTCCATAGCAACCACTGGCCAGGAGCACATTTCCTAAAAGTACCATTGTGTTATAATTGTTGGACATGCCATTTAAAGAAATCTCAAATAAACTGCTTCTCAAAACTTTTCGGAAAGACATATCCAACTGTTGGGTTAGTTTCACCAAATAACTCTGAGGCTTTAGTAAGAAACGTGTTTAGAATGAATGAAACAGAAGAGTAAAACTTTAAAATAAAAATGTTTACATTTGTATCCAAGATATTTTGGGAAGTTATTTTGAATTAATTCTTAGAGGTTTTGACCTATAAAGATACCCCTCTGTCCCATCTTTAAAAAAGTAAACTCATGT
Source organism: Perca flavescens (assembly GCF_004354835.1). Taxonomy (NCBI): domain Eukaryota; kingdom Metazoa; phylum Chordata; class Actinopteri; order Perciformes; family Percidae; genus Perca; species Perca flavescens. Next base: position 28,134,658 of record NC_041331.1, on the reverse strand, counting down.
TCTGTCCTTCAGCAATTTCTTTAGTTAAACTTCCTTCCCCAGCTGGGAAATGTAATCTATCCAGCCCGAAAAAATTGCCTCGAGGTTTCCTCCAAGTCAGTCTTGGCCCAGGACACCTTTGGAGACAGTGTCCTCACTTGGTATCTGAATACCTTAATGCAAATGAGCAGAGCAGAGCAGAGAGGGGTGGTATCTTACCTGAACTAAACTGTCCTGTCTGCACAGTTCTTTTACAGCTGTTAATAATTGAATGTCAGTCAGTTTTTACAGCCTGCAACAACACTCAAGTGGGAATTATGGGCCCTGGACATGCTTGTTCCAACTTTTACCAGCTGTTGGCACACTACCACTAACCTACTGCTGAGAAGCTTAAGCTATTATTGATCTGAATCTTTATCCTGAGCCCCATTATAAAAGGCTTGTTCACTTCAGATTTGTTTCACCTTAAGAATATCTCAACAATAAGATCATTCATTACTTTAAGTGGCACTCACCCCTATCTTGTACAGGCTATCTTTATCCGGTGCCAGAAAATGCTTAGCACAGCATTGCTCTTATATCTCCCAAATGCAATTGCTAGACTGAATTTTAAAACCGGGAGACATGATCACATTCATACAAATTAAAATTTACACTAATTGGTTTTAATCCATGACGGAACAGATTTTTAAATCAGGCTCTTAAAAGTCAATGCATTTTGTATCACTAAGCAGGTGAACTGCAAGAGTTATTGACACAGCATCTCCACAGGCGAAAAAAGATCTTGATCATGCCAACGTGTGGGTTTCTCTAGATGTCTTTGGTCTACCACAATAATCAAAATTGATCCTGAAGTCCTGAAGTTGAATATGTGGAAACTCACATTGTTACTGAATAGGGGGAATGCACTCAACCTCACGACTAGAGAAAATCCAAAGAGCAAGGGAGAACAGGACTGAGGTGGCAGTGCCCCCCGAGAGAGAGAGAGAGAGAGAGAGAGAGAGAGAGAGAGAGAGAGAGAGAGAGAGAGAGAGAGAGAGAGAGAGAGAGAGAGAGAGAGGGTGGACGGGGATAGCAGTGCAAGAGCCAGTTTTAAAACCCTCAAGCACAAATCCCTCAAGCTTCATTTGAACAAGTCTTTAAGTAATTATTCTCTTTGCAATATTGTTATTGCCACGAGATAAACCTCTATGCTTTGGGTCTGAAAAGGTTGAGAATCATTTTTTCTTAACTAACTGATCTCAGTAGCCCAGAAGAATTGCGCACAGACACTATAGCTCTGGGTTGACTATTCTGTAGTTTAGCAAAATGGTATAACACAGTAATGACTTGCTGTCTAGTAACTATAAGTAGTGTACAGTAAAAGGGTTTGCTTGTAGTGACACGTTTTACAGTAGGCCTGTTTCTACTTCATGTTTCCATGGCTTGTGGTCTTTAGAATATCGTCCTTCAGAGCATGGGGATGTTCTATATTAGCAACCAATATTTCTTGGTTCCTTAGTCAAGCTGGAAAGGCTGAGGAAAGCTGGTGTTTAACAGAGTGTAGCTGCTACAGTGATTACTCTGTTTAGCAGTTGATTGATTAGAAGCACTGCTGGAAATGTCACTTACCCTGCTAGTATATTTTCACCAAGGGAACATAGGGAAGGCGGTGTTAATACAATTTAATATGTTCTCTCCAAGGGAGCAGAGCAGAAATGTAACTTTTAGGAACCGTCTGTATATAGAATATGTTTTGCTATTGCAGTGTTTGGTATTAGCCGTACACACCCAAGTTCTAATACATTGGTGTTGTTTACTACGTAACTTGTGATTTTACAAGTCCTGATTCATTAGGCTGTGGTTTATTCTATGGTATTCTCTGTGTTGTAGAACAAAGTGAAGTCTGTACTCTGATTGCCCGCCTTCACTAGTGATCATTTGGAATTAATACTGGAAACATCACTGGCTGGCCCACTTAAAAGGAAAATCCAGCATCCAAACTTGTCAAGCAGAAATAATGTGTTGTCCTCATTATCTTGGACAGTGCCGTCACTATTTGCGATCATAAACATCTTTCTGTCCCAAAGCAATAAATGCAGGAATAAAAGCTCTGATGGGTAATATCATTGGGACGTACAGTGCAGCATGCTGCTTTGAATATGAACCAAATGAACCGTGACCATACAATGTTTGTTTTTTTTTAGCTTCACCATAGTCGTTGGTTTATAGTGCTGAATGGCAGAAAACTTAAACATTGCTAGAGCCAGAGTGATAAGGTTAGTGCTATTGGAAACTACTGGAGGTGTTAATACATATTAGTGCATGAACACATACATATATACCAATTATCAGTTATCAATGCTTAGTATACAAGTGTAGGTTGTATTTTATGTTGCAAAATGAATTCACACTGCTGATAAGCATGTATAAGGTACGGTTTGCAGTAAAAATATTACAGTACACATTTATAGCCTTTTTAAACTTGAAATCGTGTTTTAAGAATGAATTATATACAGAGAACTTATTTCCTCCATATCCCCACTGAAACACTATTCTTTAGTAATTTGTCTCGATGTTAAAGATAACTGCTTCCGCTAGCAGCCAACTTATTTGGTAACTCTCCTTTTTTTTTTTTTTTTTTTTTTTTTTTATTAAGCTAAGAGGAAAGTTTCCATAACATGGTGCAAGTGGAAATTTCCCCACCAACACACATACAGCTCAAACTGGGATCCAATTCCCCAGTCAAGTTAATGGCTGAGAAGCCATTGATCATATTAACATGGCTTACCCTAAAAATCTATTTAGAGGGCTTCATTGGTTGGAGCAAAGGTGTGCTCAGAAGGTGGAAAACCCCTTTATTAATGAGTTAGTGCTGCTGTTAGCTGTTGACACATTAAAACTGAGGGAGCACAGCAGGTGGTCAGGGGCCTCCGTTCAGCTTTGGCCCTCGGCCACAGTTGGCCAAGAGCCCCCTAGTGTTTGGTTGGTTAGAGTTATTATGTACAACGTGTCAGTGAAGCTGTTAATACATTTACACCATGGGAACACTTGCGGTGCTGGGGAGTCCATTTAGCTCAGGGGCTTTGGCATCTTTCCAACAGCAACAACTCTCCATCAAGAATCACAGATTAAAGGAGTATTGCTGATTGTTTTGGTAATACATGTACACCATGGGAACTGAGTTGAGTAGTGTTAATGGATTATGGATTGCACCCATTGAGAGATGCTTTCAGTGTGAACTCAGGGTCCCAGTAGAGATGTGTGTAGATGTAATGAATGGAGAGTGAGTTATTCAGACTTGACTCAGGTGGTGGGCAGGTAAAATAATGTTGACCCAACACTTATATTAGGGAGTTGAGTGTATCAACTCTGATATAAAAGGCCCAAATTGCAGTAGAAATGGAGTTACTTGTCTGAAGATCTAATTTCTATACTCTACTTTTGGTGCAATAACGAGGGACTTGTAACTGGATTTTTAAATGAATTTAGGATGCAGGACATTGCTTTGCATTTCCCCAACCTGCATTTTGAGTCAAGCTGCAATAGATTCCAGAAATCCTTTCATTTAAAAAAGTTAACTAATCTTAAAGTTTTAATCACACTGAAAGATGGAAATTTCCAGACAAATTTCAAATGCTAACATCTGTTTAAATCCCTGTTTGGCAACATGTGCACACGGTTTGACATTTGTTCTGGTTCCGCTTGGGTTTAACTATACAGCCCCCTGGAAACCAAACAAGAAATTAGTGATTTTTGCCAGGTATGAGGAGCTAGAGCTAAACATCTGTTCCAACTTTGGCTTGTGGCAAGTTACATGCTGTGGATACAAACATACACTCCAGTAGTTTTGTTACTGACAGGTAACTAGGGGTCATTTTCCACTCTGTTTCCATGTGTTTCAAGAAGTGAAACGGCATCACTCACATAAAATTTTGATCATTTGGAATAAATACTGTACATAATGTACGAATATCACCTTGTCATTTAGTTTCAATTTATTATACAGTTCGTTTCAATATATATACATTTACATATTTCAGCAGTCTTTAGTGACTGTCATGTTAATGCAAGAAACCTTTTCTGTAATTGTTACTATGAGTCCAGTAATTATGATGATTTTTAATTAAATTAAATGTCAATTAATTGGCGTATACTTTTCTGTATAGAATGGTGTCTCTGTCTCTAGTGCACTGCATTTACACAACAGAGAGAAAGCAAGAGGTTATGGTGGCTGGCTTTTATCCATTAGCAACTGCTTTAGTGCATCCATAACAACAGATTCAAAGAGCTGTTTGCTTTGCTATTTTTAGTGGATGGTTAGCTAATATGCGTCACTGCATATTTATACAGTAGAGAGCAGAGGTAGTGTGGAAGACCTTGCTTAAGAAACTTCTTTTCAGCAGTAGCCATTTTAGGCCTGACCTCTGATATCACACATTGACAGATGGATACATTAAGTTTTCGATATAGACACAGGTCTAACTGAACAACAACTTAGAAAGACAGACCGTGTCTAGAGTTAGTGAGCGTAAACAGTTTGCAATGTGAGCAACAAGAAAGTGTCTAAAGTTTGATCTTTGTTCACATGTTTGTTTGGACAAGCTCTTTACAAAGGCTAGCAATGTGATATGTGTGGAATGTAGGGTTATCTTTTCAGTAGGGTCCTGCTATATCTTGTTGTGGTTGTGTTAGCATTATAAAGAGACAGAAACTAATAGTGGATGAGCAGAGATAAGAAATTATAAAAGATCAAACAGATAATAGGATACAGTTGTCTATGTACAAGGTTTTAGCAAGAAGCTGATAGTAATTTATTAACAATTTAACAAAAGCCTTTATCAACACCTCTCTCATCCACCCCTTCCTGTCTCCCTCACTTCCTCATTCCTTCTGGCTCTCATCTTTTACTGCTGTCATCCTTCATTTGTTTTTCTCCCCTGAACACAACTTTTCTGTCCCCTCCTTACTCTTTCTCTTTCTTCTTTGCATTCTCCACTCCCTTTATCCCACTTTGAATGTTACAGACAGTTCTTAGCCTCAATCTTGTCAGCTTTTGCCATTGCTCACTTCTGTATCACTATTAAAATGTTGCCCTGGCCTAGAGTTGCCATAGAAACACACTGACCTGCCCTAAGGCTGTGATGGGCCAGAAGGGACAACCGCAACAGAGGAGTATCATCAGTCACTCGCAGTAGACACACACACACACACACACACACACACACACACACACACACACACACACACACACACACACACACACACACACACACACACAGACACACAGACACACACACACACGGCAATGCCTATACAAGCACAGGCTTGTAGATGTTATTAGAATGGGAGCTGTGGGATTCAGACCTTAACTCTTGATTCTCAGCAGACACAGGCAGACAGATACCCTCTAGACATAAGGTTATGGAAGGACAGACAAAACACTGTGTGTGTATTAAAATGGGTGAGAATGAGGGATGTGTTATGACACATACAACTTCACTCAACTCTTTAAGTTAATGGCTGAGAAGCCATTCATCATATTAACATGGCTTACTCCAACTTTTTATATACAGTTGAGCTTTCCTCTCTGTGTGTATCGAAGGTAGCACATTTCTGTCTACACAATCACTATGACAACATTGGAAGTTACAGGAGAGCAATACTGGGGGAAATGGGCATCCAAAAATTGGGCAAATGGAAAAATACTGGTATATTTTAGTAATCTGAATATATCATTGTAAATTAACTTGCGATAGGCAGCACCTGGATAGAGTACCACCCCAACAACACACTTTTGATTTAGAATTATTCAATCTGTTTATATAAAAACACATTTTCAGTCATATGCGAATTTTGGATGTTGTACTTCTGTGTTAGAAACATTTAGTTCTTACAAAATTAGCTTTAATGATATAATGAAAAGCCTGCATTGTCCTCAGTGTTCTTTATGAGCACACAGCCTTCAGTTCCTTGGACACAACTGACCATGTTTTGTATTATGATTGGTCCAGAATTATAATGCACACTTTTTTGTGAAATGACCCCAAATGAACTTGACTTGCATATTGTTTGAATAGATAAAATGAAAAACAAATATTAAGTAATCAAAGTGATTATGCTACTGAATACAATTGCAAGCAGCTAATTTGAACTTCCCCAGGCATGAGGTTACAGCTAAACAATGTTGTATAGTACTGGTTAAAAACAAAGCAAACAAATCAAAGCACTGTGCACTATGGGTGGGCGATATGACCTAAAGTTCATATCATGTTTTTTTGTGGTGACGGTACAGTACAGTGCAGTACAGTAAAATGGATAACTAGTCAAAACATGATTCCAGCTCTGTTGTAAGGGCAATGTAAAGGAACATATCTATATATCTAAAAAAAATGAATGTGTTTATTGGCTCCAAATAGGAATTGAAATGTGATAGGCCTACGTGTCTTTTGGCAGGAGTACCCTGCCCCATAATGTGTGTGTTTAATAAGTACATGTAATGTAAATTGTGAGTGAACTGTATTGCTGAGCAACCTGGATCTGAACAATAAAGAGTAGGACGTTTACTGTTGTTTTTATTATTTCAAAGATTTTCACCTCAGAAATAAAGATGTCACATCATTTGATGATCTGACATACCACAAATATACTAGGCAAACTGGGAATACATTAGACTTAAAATAATTTTTTTTTGAAGAAACTGAAAGCTGACATAACCTTTTAAATCTTAACCCACATAAAGAAAGAGTTTGAAAAAAACACTTTTCTTCTTGATATTTTGTCATGCTGATCTAACTGTAGGCTGTAACGCTGGGTTCACACAGGAGGCGGAAGCGCAGAGATATACCTGGCGCGAATAGTATGCTGGCTGTTCACACCAGAAGCACATTTCTCTGCGCCACTCAACAAGCGATTCCCAGCTGGCACACTCACAAACAGCAGTGATACAAGGCCATTTCATATCTGTGGGGTTAAAAATGGGGGGAATTCAAACTCCAGGGAAACATCAGGGAGAGGGGCAGGAATATCTAAAGGGTTGGCAAAAATGGGATGCATACTGTATTTGATCATTTATCAGTATCAGAGAATCAGTGACAAAAATGGTATATTGCCCACCCTTACAGAGTCCACACAGCCAGTATTCCTCTCTCAATCTAGATTCTAAATAAGTTGCAGTGACCCAGAATAATAGTGATTAGTGATGTCAACTTAAAACAAGCAATCTATCATTTGTAATCTGAATTTGTAGTGAAAATAACTCACATACTGAATATTACGCTAAGCATTGTAAACAAGGAGCCAACAATAAGGTTAGATATATACAAATACAAATATGTTTTGAATTAATTTGGCTTCTAATATTAATTTTTGAAAGACAGTAGACACCTAGAGTTATATAGGTTAATGTTCGAAATCTTCTTGCCATGAATGCAAGTCCTGGCCTGTGTATTAAACCCTGCTTAGAGCTAGAGTATAGCCCATGTACTATGCCTAGAGGAATCTGACATTATCTTTCTAATCAATTAATTAGGTATGCCATTTAAAGTAAGCTACTGTATGGACACAGAAGTATTATGTTACTTTTATTTGGCAGTGGCATTCAGCAATGTGTCTTCCTAGCATTGATGCTGGTGGTTTTAGAAATCATGATCTGTTTCAAAAGAGGATAATTAAATGTACACTGAATTAAAAATGATGCAGTATTGTTTGATTAAAGTGAAGCATTTTCATTTTTTATCTGTAATTATTTTGGTAACTTCAATAGACTTAATTTCATCAGCAGGAGCTGTCCATATTAAACAGCCCCATGCATGGTGCAGAACAAGTCACTTTCTACTTCTTCTTTCCACAATGGATATTGACTTTGGCTAAAATTGTGTAATTTGCAGTAAAATCAGTAGAATTTACCTATTTAAAGGGACAACTTTAATATCCTTTAATATTGAATCCTTTTAAATACAGTTATACAGCCACCGTCTCCACTATGCGTCTACATGAATATGAAGTCAATAGGAGATGCTAGCTGTCGGATCTTGTCAAAATGAAGCTACAGTACACTTCATATTTACTGTCTCTCACATCCATCCTACATTAGCACTGCAGGTAATCCACCGTTGTGCAAATAGAGCCAAAAGAGTATGTTGTGATTCGGACATCTAATCTCAGCAAACCAGACTCTCCTGTTCAACATTTGATGGCTGAAAAGAGAACAAAACTTTATTGCCAAAATTCAAATGCTTTCTAAGAAATGCAGCTGTTGACGAATGAGATTGGCTGGATACTGACAATACTGGTGAACACTTTATTCTTCTAAAATACCCCTTGATTATTTCAGACATCAGTCTAAATAAGGGAATGCCTTTGTGTACCAACCTGGCTTAAAAACATGGCAGCCTGGCAGACACAGGACTGTACGGTCACATAAGTGTGACTAATGACTTGGCTTAGACGCATAATTCCTTTCATTCTTTTCATTGCATCTTTCTCTCCTTCTGCCCATCCTTTAGTCAGTGCTTTAGTTTGGGTTTTGAATTTGGTTGTGTGTGTCACCTAGTTAAAACAAAGCAGACAGCATGTTTGCATGAGTGTGGCATGGTCAGCTGAGTGTGAGTAAATTGACTCTGATGCATGACTTCATACAATCCAAATAATGACTCGATTAGTGTAAATTATACATGTTTAGGGCCCACTGCAATTAGTTCACCTCTCTCTTTTCCTGTCGAACTGTCTTTACCCTTTCCTGTCTTCTCCTCCTCCCCTCTTCTTCCTCCTCTCTCCTGTCTCTCTTCGTCTTCCTATCCTTTTTTTCACTTCCTCTCCCTCCTTTGTCTTCCTCTCACTGCCCACCCCTCCCTCTTTCTCTCTGTCCTGGTTCTCAGGGTCTCATGGTGAAGCTTTGTCTAATTACCATGCTAGCGTTTAATTGGAACAGCATCCACAAACACACAGATTGACTGACTGAAAACCCTTACATGTAGACACTGATGCTGCACTGTGCATGCACATACGCACACACATTAAAATTAGCCATTTGGATACACATAACACGCACACATTACACACCCAGCAAGTTAACATGCTCCAGTTATACAAATACACACAAAATACCGTACACCAGGGTCAGATATGGAGTTCGTCCAGGTTGTACTACAGTCACTGTGCTGATGCCCCTTCTGTAGAGCTAAGGCGTGTTGGCTACAGTCATAGATTGATTTTGGCCTAGTTAGACCATGAGCTGCCTGTAGCTGCTCCCACTGTAGAGCTGTGCCATCTAAGAACTGACAACAACATATGCACATTGGAGAAAAAATGCCAGCCACACAGTAACTTATACATATTTTTTTAGGTTTCTAACAAACCAAACATACAAATATTATTTTGTGTTGTTGATTCTGATGTTTAGTAATTGGTCAGTTTCCACTGTAGTGACTGTAAATAGGAACAATTCAAATCTATCTCAGTTTGATATTATGAGATATATTTGACATCTTTAGTTTTGAGTGAATCATCACCTAATGGGTACCAGAACATTCAAGAGATGTTGTTGAAATGTTTGTCGAAACATGTATCCTACTGTATATCAGTGGTTTTACACCTGGAGTCAAGACCCCCAACAAGTGGTCTCAAGATAAATCTGAGGGTTCCCATGATGCCCAAGAAGGAAAACAAAATATCCATTTTTTTCTTAGCTTTTTTCTGACAAACAAAATGTGATAAATCTGATAGGCTTTCTGTTGTTGATCGTTAATGGCTGCTTGGCTCTCATTTGGTCGTTTAATTTATTCATTTGGTTGTTTTGGGTTTTATTTTGGTTTTATTTATTTTTTAGCGGTCAAATGGTTATTTTTGTATTTTGGTTATGATATAATCAAAAATAATTTTCTCTGTTTTATTCTTTGTGTTTCAGTCCTGCCCAGCCACACATGTGGCACCCCCGGGCTCATCCCAAATGGAGTCATTCATGGCTCGCGGTACAACATGGGGGACAAGATCCGATACAGCTGTGAGTCAGGTTTTGTATTGGAAGGACACAGTATCCTCACATGTATTGTATCACCTGGCAGTGGAGCACAGTGGGACTTCCCATCACCATTTTGTAGGGGTAAGATTTCTTTCTTTCTTTTTCTGTCTTCTTCTCTCTACTATGTCAGTCATTTAGATCTCTTAAAATAGATCATAAAAGTATGACATACCTCACCTAATATGACAAGTTGGCTCATGAATGAAATAAATATATTTCTAGAAATGCCCAGTGCCAACTCCAACAATAAAAGCAAGATAAAATAAATACTCTAATTGGTGGGGTCGTGAGAATTTAAGGACCTTAACATGAGGTCACTGCTCGGAGGAAGATGAGAAGCCCCGGTGTATTGATTACTTTTTTTTAGTACAGTGAGATCTGACTCAAATTACTTAACTAACCATTGTATGAACCAGATGGAGCCCAAAATCCTCAAGCAAAGCCCTTCTAATGGTTCATTAGTCTACTGCCGAACAGATACAGTATGTCCAGGTTTTCATCATCAGGGCCAGTAGATGGTTGAACTGCTCAGCTCAGGGATTCAGTATCTTGTGATAAATCTCTGCAAAACTCACTTTAACTGTTTTGTGTTTCAGAGGCGTTAATACTTTCTTGTGTCTAGTTAATAATATAAAATATTTCCTTTGTTTTCACATTGATCACTTTAAGTGTTTTGAAGATGTACCCAGGATGTATTGATGAAATTTGAATGATGATGATAGAATTAACAAAGTAGGATGAAAATCACAATATTATTGTTATTTTAGTTGTTATATTCTTATTTACATATAATAAATAAATAAATCTAAGATGTTATGTATAAATATTAAGCTATTGAACATACTATGAAAACAAAAACAAAACCCAGTTTAGTTGTGTGGTTATCAATTAGTTAATCAATCAATGAAAACATAATTTAAATAACACCTTTCATAAACAAATAGTTCAATTTAATGTGTATTACAAACAGTGATGGGCAAGTTACTTCCAAAATGTAATACATTATAGATTACTAGTTACTGTCATTTGAGAGTAATTAGTTATATTACAATATTACTGTTTCTGAATTGTAATGCGTTACACTACTTTTGCATTACTTTTGAGTTACTTTCAGCAAAATAACAGCGGAAGTTTGACTTGGCAGCTAGTTTGTGAATTTCACAACTGGATCAATAAAGTCTCCTCTTTATCCACTTTGATATATCATAGATTATTCATAATATTTTGTATAATTAATATGGATATGCAAAGTAACTAAAGCTATAAAACTAGACAAGTAAAACATACAATAGCCAAGTAGGAGAAAATGAAAATACTCAATTAAAAGTAGGCTACCTTACAGTTGTATTGAAGTACAGCATTGTTGTAAAATGTTTGTTTAAAGCAGTTGAATAAGAAATTCATGTTGTTTGGTTTAAAAGAAATGGTCAATAGTGTGATTAAAACTCACTATTTACATTATTTACAGGACTTGATTTACAGCTGATATGTGAAAAGCTCCACAACCTTATTTAACAGTAATTTAGTTTTACTGCGAATTGTCACAGGAAGTGCTTTTATTTTGAAGTAGCCTACACGGAAGTTGTCTGTTATTTACTCTTTCTAGCTTGTGTTGAGATGAACGTGAGACCCTAGATGCAAATATGTCCGTCAAGTTAAGTTGATCACTTTCTTGTTTGTAAAACTGCAACGTATTGAACAGTAAATGGTCACAGTAAAAGACAAGCGTTTTTGGTCGACATTCGAAGCCCTTCCACTACAGGCATAGTTACTCTCCACAGCTGGTAAACTGCAATTATATTTACATGTAGCAAGCCTAAACATTAAACATTAATTCCTGACATGTTTAAATCTGTCAGCGGCTCGGACACACTGCTGTCCGCGCTGACGTACCGTCACCTGTTGTTGGGACACGATGTTATGAAATAATACTCACGGCTTTTTTTTCCTGTGATCAAATGTTTCGCGGTGTTGGGAAATTGTTAAATGTGTTAAAATGCGTTGTAACTCGCGTTACTGAGATTGTAACGGGTATAATATTACCGAAATTTAATTAGTAATGCGTTATATTACTGCGTTACAGCAAAAAGGAATACATTACTGTAATTGCGTTACTTTTGTAACGCGTTACTCCCAACACTGATTATCAATGGCTGACAGTCTGATAGACATTACTAATATAAATATACAGTAAAACAGGAAAAATAAATGAAAATTATAAAAAGAAAACAATAAAACAGAAATAAAAAAACTAATTTAATAAATAAAAGAACAACAATTAAAGTAGAAAATTATCAAAAGGAAGCACCAAAATCAGTGTATGAATTATGAAAATTCCTTGGAGAGTTGCTATTTTTTTTCTCATTCTTTGTCCTGCTACCTCTCTGTTTCTCTCCAGCGGAGGGAGCATGTGGCGGTACGTTACGAGGCACAGCAGGTTCAATAACCAGTCCGGGATTCCCCGCAGAGTATGACAACAACCTGGACTGTACATGGTCAATCCTCTCTGAACCCGGGGACACTATAGCTCTCGTCTTCAATGACTTCCTGTTAGAGGACAAATATGACTTCCTGGAAATCAGCGGGACAGAAGCACCAAGCATATGGTGAGATACATTTCATACGCAGACCACAATGTTGAGTAGATAAATAGTCATATTGGAGGGCACACAAGTCTTTGTGAAAATCAGGCGGACACACCACACACTGAGTGGTACCATAATAAAGCAGAATCACAAAACAGCTCTAGAGGATAACAAACACATACAAGACATCATAGCCTTGTTCTGTAAATCAGGTAGGGACGCAGGATACTACTCTCCAAGAATTTGTAGCCTAGAGGCTTTATTGTTCCGTAAGCGGACGTGTTTACATTAAAAAGAACAGTTGTTTTTCACTGCAATTTTCTCTAAACTATATACTTTCAAGGGGGGGCATTTGATATTAAAAGAGGACTAATGGGGGCGACCTCTAGCTCCCCCAGTAAGAGCGTTCGCCCCATGTTGGCTGAGTCCTGCAGTGGCGCAGGGTTTGAATCCATCCTGCTGCCCTTTGCTGCGTGTCATCTATCCACTTTCAAAATAAAGGGAAAAGCCCCAAAAAATAGTCTTGAAAAAAAAAGAGGACTAATGATGTTGTTGGGCAGGATGGATACAACTACTGATTGATTAGCTGCACAGGAGTCCTGTTGATTTTCCTGATGTATTCAAATCCCCCAGCGAAGGTGATAAATTGTTGTTTTCACTCCCATTTGCTGTTTGAAAATTGGCACTCTGTTGTAACAGAACACACTCTGGTTTTTAAATTTAGAGCGCTGTTGGAATTCACGTTAGTTTTTTCAGAGTATCACAAATCTCCATTGAAGGTTTAGATGTGTTTTTGCTGGGGTGGAGGCAGCCTACGGTTAGGCATGCATGGTTGTCGCTGGTTTAAGTTAAATTAAATCAATGTATCAGCATCATCTCTGTGCTAGTTGGTGCCACATGAAATTATTTATTATATTTTTTTCAAAAATTGAGAATCATCTCTGTAATCTTTGTTTAAAAAATAAGATGCATTCATTGTTTCTCTACCTGGTTTATCACTGCTGAAGTGTCTCAAAGGATCTGCACAACTGCGCACTGTGACATGGCATTTTCAATTCAAGTTGCAATATGATTTCAGAAAATTTATCTTTTTTTATTCTTCTCTCACTGGTAAACATGATTACTAAAAATGCTTTTATAGATCACCATGTCCTGCAGAAACTGTCTCCCATTTTTCACATTCTCCTGAATTCAACTGACAGATGACATTTTCTTCTATGTGTAGAAAATGGTTCATGATTGTGGCGCAACTTGCAAAAGAATAGAATGGATAGGTCGACAGATAAATAGGTTGAGTGAAGAAGGAGGAGAGCACTCGATGGAAACAAAAGGAATTGATAATAATTGCACATTTAGTCGTGTCACTAGCAGAGCGGTGCACATCAACCATGGCATTCTCATGATACAGCATATCTGTGTGTGTGCGTGTGTGTGTGCGTGTGTGTGTGTGTGTGTGTTTGTGTGAGTGTGTCAGTGTCAGGTCTTAAGTGGCCCTCTGACTGTGTGAGCTGTTGATCGTTTCTTTGGGCTCTGACAGATTACACACACTGAAGTACGCACACACACACACACATAGCTTGTCTCTGACAGTATAACATTCAAGGACCACTGTCAACCCACCCTCTGCAATGCGGGGGAAGATAGGGAGTGTGCTGAAGAGTACACCCAACATTTTATCACATGGAAAACGGTGACTGCAGCCTGAACTGAAGCCTTTTAACACGCCCATTGTGTTATCCTATGTTTCATTTATTGGGCGATTCATTAAAATAATTTCATGGAATTTATCTTATTAAGGTTGGCAGATAGTTACTACAGTAATGTGTAGGGATGCACTGACACCGATGCCAGTATTAGGTATCGGTCCGATGCCGTGCGCATGTACTCGTACTAAAAACCACCTTATAGCAACGTGACATTAACTTCTCAGTCGAGTAGGTGTAGGCAGAGGAAGAAGAGCAATTAGCCATTTGGAGATTTTTTCAAAGCTGCATGACTTTGTGAAAAAGCACATCAGCAACCTAGCCTGACAAGCCAGACCCACGTTAGAATGTTGGGTCTGGGAACTCACCATTGACGGAGATGGTGAGTTCCCAGATGGATTATTAAGTACTCGTATCAGTACTCGGTATCGGCGAGGACCCAAATGTAAGAACTTGTACTTGTACTTGGTCTGAAAGAAAGTGGTATTGGTGCATCCCTAGTAATATTAATTGATATGAACTTCAAATTATATTTGTGGATGAGAATAATAATGTACATCTCTAAATGTATAGGTTTACAAACAAAGTGAACTGGTTTGGTTTTTGCAGGTTTGCTTTTAATTAGATACAGTAGATTATAGTGCAGATGCAGTGGAAAAACAGGTAGGAAGAGGGAGGGGGATATACAACAAAGGTCCCAAGTTTGAAAAAACAGATTTATGGTTTGCATCTAAACTGCCATAGGCCACCCAGACGCCTCGTATATTGAATGAAAGTTCACTGACGCCAGGCCTAAAACAATATAATTATATAAAAATAAACCTAACTGGGCTTCTGCCGTGCACAATCTCATACAATCCTAAATACCTTTTATCGGAGGTGGGATTAAGAGATGATTGACATTTTCACTGAGGCATGTGGGCAGGTCATTGTGAAAATAACTGACACCTGACAGGACCACTGTGACGGGTTCTTCCTGTTTACCGTGAGCTTTTTCTGATTGGTTGTCCCAAAAGCAATTTCCTGTTTTATGTTCCTGTCTGCTAGCTGGCAGGTTTAATGTCAGGTTGCCTAGCTCACACACACACACACACACACACACACACACACACACACACAAACAAACATTTTAATTACAATTACTTAGTAATTGTGCCTGAATGATTTTACTTTTCACAAAGTGATGATTTGATTCCAGTTTGTCAGAATAGAATTATGGCCATATCATGTTATTTCATTTCTTTTATTTCTCCTTGAGGGGGACATTTTATTCCTGCAGACAATTACAAGGAATTGCATATCCAGTTTTTGGACCACTAAACTATCATAACATTTCTTAAAACCTTAGTCTAAATTCAAAGCTTATTTACTGGATATAGAGTTGTACCCAGTTTTCAGGCTTCAGCTAACCTGCCTTCTGAGTGAGGTCAGACTGGGTGCAGAGTACAGTTACTTGCTTATGTGCACTTCATTTCAAAGGGGCTTATTTGTGAAATATAAAGAAGACATGCACAGAGGATGGGGTAGAGAATAAAGGTATACAACTGGGAGACAAGATGAGGGTGCCTACTGTAGTCCAACGGTGTTATGCCACTGTATGGCTTATATGTAGCCTATGTATTTCTTTATATTTCTCTACTTAGCAAGTAAAATGTCACCAGGTCACACAGCTGCTTCTGTATGCAGTTGAGGAGGTCAACAGTCCCTCTCAGTGCATGTAATTTGCACATGTTTTCCATGAATCAATATAATGATCCAGATTTTTCTGGAAAACAAGAAATCTGAACAGAAAATTACATTGCCTGTTTTTCCAAACAGTTTTTGTGTGGAGGTATACCATAGATTTTTTTATTTGTCTATTTGATATATGATATACAGAGGCAACTTTTCACAGCTTCTTCCAAGTCCTTAGTTCAATATACATGTTTATTTATGTGTAACAGGATTTTGATGACCTAAATATGAAGAGCATATAAACAGCTAATCCTGAATAAAGGCTTTACATGGAACATAGGCTGTTATCTGTTGTGCTGTTACAGCTGTTATCTTTAAATCTCAACAGATTTTCTTTACTTAAGATTGTTATCAGTTTTATAATGTTTGCAGCAGGTCTTTCCTGCTCCTAAATCCCGCACCTCCTTTCTACAACCTAACCTCTACCGTTCCACCCTTTTCTCCTTCCTTCCTCTATTCTCTGCACTCTCAACACTACCTCTGGCTATCCCTTATTTTCCTCTCTGTTTCACTCCCCCCTTTCTGTCCTCCTCTTTTATCCCAGTCTTTCAAAGCACAAGACAAACCAAAATGCTTAAAGCTCAACAGCATTAGTTCTGTCATTTTCTTCAACTAAATGAATTCGTACTCTGCTATAGGCCATTATATCCAAGGAGCACGACCAACAGTGATTAATCATATTTTGATGCTTATTGCTCACTATTTTATTCACATTGATTTTAACCCAGTTGCTGGTCCTGAAAACTCAAGAATTTGCTCCAATGTATCATCACCATGATAGTCAAGGATTTTTAATAAGCAATGGTTGTTATGCTGATTTGAAGAGGCTGATGGAATCTCTGAATGTTCACAGTAAATGAATCCCTTGCCATCCTATCTTTTCCAGTCTTTTAACTAAATGAGAGACCCTAATTGTCAAGTATTTCTTAAATTGAGTAACGGGGTCACTACACATAATGCAATGAAACTATCACCAATCAGGTCTCCTTCCTTAATCCATGACACCTGCAAAAAGTCATGTACCTGTTTAGGTGCGCCAATACTCATTTATTTGGTCATACAGTTGTTCATCCATTCAGTCAGACATTCACTCAGAAAATGTATCCAAGGGTTAGTGGTTTGAAACCAATTTGCCCAATTGGTTTCATAGTGTTTGTTTTTAGCCACCTAAAAAAATCAGGTTAAAGTTTTATTAATCCAAAACTTTGCTATATGACCAAATATCAGAGATGTTCACAAGTAATTTTTTGGAAGTCCAAGTCGAGTCTCAAGTCTTTGAACTTGAGTCCAAGTCAAGTCTCAAGTCTTTTGCCACGAGTCCAAGTTAAGTCTCAAGTCGCTGGCCATTTAATCTGTCCCTAACACTGTATTGTTAAATGTTATGAATTCAAAGCATGTCCTGTAGCTACCATCCATACAGTACAGTATTAAAATCAGTTGTAGGATAACTTTATAGGGTCTATTTAACATATCCCTCTAGCCCTCGGACCTGGAGAAATATTAACCTAAGTCTGTCACATCATATGGATACAACTATAAATATACAATTTGCCTGTTCCCAGCATTAGCACAACACTTTGCGATGGTTAGCTTGTTACCTGTGACGATATATGCTAAATGTAACATTAGCGTGTGAGTGACTGAACTATCTGGGTGCGTTTTGAGATGCCTGATGAAGTTCGACATTGTTGATCCGGCATCATTTATCTTGGTGCCACACACCTTGCATGTAACTGTTCACTTACTGCCACTGTTTACGAAGTTATTGAAAGCAAAACTAATGACAAAAGGCACAACTCTGGCAGGACTTGGTGTTGCAATCGTCAATGTATTTTTTTTATGTGAGCGTGCGCACATAAGGCATAACGCATGCGTTGCGTTGCACATTATAGCAAAGGGCAGGGGACATGCAGCTCATCATACGTTTCCCCAACGTATATGCGCCAATAAAAGAAAATAGAAATACATGAATACATTTAGATTTAAAAAGCAATAATTACATGAAAACAGATTGTTGACAAGTCTCGAAGCTCGAGTCTGAAGTCTTTTGGGTCGAGTCGCAAGTCAAGTCTGAAGTCAGCTGTTTGTGCGACTTAAGTGCGACTCGAGTCCGAGTCTCAGACTCGAGTCCCCATCTCTGCCAAATATCTGCACATCTAATAACAATCCCATCAGCCTAGCTGTATTTAGTGCTAAATAGCAAATGTTAGCATGCTAAAATGCTAAACTCAGGTGGTGATCATGAGCATTCTGATGTTAGCATTTATCTCTTAGAGAAAAGCCTCACATGCCACTTTCAACAGACTTTAACAAAATAAAAACAAATCTGAACACACAAAATAACTGATTGTCATACAGACCACAGGCCAGTAAGTAAACATGCAATTTGATGCATGGGTCATATACTGTAAGAATGTTTTCTCCATTTGCACTGTATTTTATTGGGTTGTGTTCTATTATATGTTATTCTCTTCTGTCATCTTTTTTTTTATATCTCTGACTTTTTTTTTGCTACCACTCTCTCTCTCTCTCTCTCTCTCTCTCTCTCTCTCACAAACACACACACGCAAACACAAACACACACACACACAGTTAAGTTTTAATTATTTTATTGGCCGCAATAGAAACAGCAGTAGCAAAGTAGTTTCCATCCAGTCATCCATTTTCTATTGGCTTATCCAGGTAATTTTCTAGTCATTTAACCAGGGCAAAATCCTTTCATTCAGTGGCCACAGAGTAAGAAGAGAAGCCCATATGTCATTTTAGTAGGAACCTTTTCCACCTTCTTCTGAGGGATCCAGAGTGACAGTCAACCCCAGATGGGAGATGTAGCCCCTCTAGCCTGTCCTGGCTCTCCCTAAGAGCCCCCTATGAGAAGGCTGGCAAGGCATCCTTACCATTTGCCAGAACTGCCTCAACTGGCTTCTTTCAATCAACATCAAGGTCCTGCTGTTCGCCAGACTTCTTTCATTCTTACACTTGAAGTGTGAGACCAGCCATCCCCATTTCACCCGCAGGTACAGTAGATACAATCTCATTTTGGTCTACTTATTGTCACTGATGCACATAGCTGGTTGTGTGTCTTATGGATTGTGTCTTTGGGTAAAGCCACCTTTCTCTACGTGGCAACAACTATGGTTTCAGTCATGAAGCTGTTGTAAACTTCTCCAGAGGAGTCAAACATGACGGTCTGATGAACCCAGAAGGACACCATCATCAGCAAACACCTCATACTTCCGCAGCAACTCCTACAGAAAACTCATAGTTGTAAGCATTTTACAACCCCCCTCCCCCCAAATCATGTTGACAAGATTAGTATTAATTTCCCATCAATGCTGAAATAAGTTGAAGTGGATAACATACTGAGCCTTTTTTCTGAGACACAGCATATATTGCATTGCTCATACTGAAGTTTAACAATCAGCCAGAATATTAAAAAGTACCGGTGTACCATAGTTTTGCACTAAGCACTTGGAATAAACAGCTATCTGTTGTGGATAATGCACTTTCCAACTTTTCTGACTTGTATCCAATCATTTATTTTTACAGTGCCTTTTTGTCATTTTGCAGATGCTCACATTCTCAGTGACTTGCAAATAATTGCAGCAGTGCAATGCACTTAAAATAATGTATTGCCAGCAATATAAGCAGCCAATAGAGAGGACAAAGGCCAAAAAAGCGGTGCCTGGACAGTAGAAAGCTATATATGTGTCTTTGTGATGCTCACCAAAAAGCTTGTGGTCTAATAACAGACAGGTGCACATTTATGCCTCTTCTCTGTTTTGTTACTTGGCCTCTCTTCTTCTTTTGTTTCTCCCACCACCCATCTCCTTCCAGCTTCACTTTGCTTTCTCATTAATCATGATCATTTGCAACCTGGTATTTGTAATGTCTAACCTCATTTAGACTTGCCTCCTCGTCTCCCCTTTTTTAACTTTTGACCTCTCCTCGCCACTTGTGTAACAAGTCAACCTCCTCTCCCGTGTTCTTCATCCATCAGCCATTGTTTTATCACAGGGTTTTCGCTGTCCTCTTTCTTCTCTGCTTTTTTCACCTTGTAAGTTCTCCTTCTCTCACATTTCTACATGTCGTCCTATAAGCTGCTTTACTGATTTTGTCCAACCTGTCCTTTGTTATCTCTCCTCTCCTCTTTCTCCTGGTGTATTTTTTTCACTAACTTCTTTCAAACTTTGATCACTTTCCCCTCTTCTTATTTGGTCCTTCTTTCTTTCCTTACCTTTCTGTTCAGTCTTGTCTCATCCCTCTCTCTTTGACCTCTTGTCTCTCCCTCATTCCAATGTCAGACAACTGACCAGTCACCATGAATAATGGAAGAGATGCAGCACATCATCACTTTTTATCTATTTCGCTCTCTACTTTTCATATTCCCTATCTTTTTGTACTTTTAACAACACAATGATTTTGTTTAATGTATTCGTGCATTGAAATGCATCCTTGTTGTCCTCAACCCTAAACCTAAGTCCTAACTCTAAAAAACGCCATCGGAAGAGGGGGTGTTTTTCAGCAAGCTCTTTGTACATTTGTTAAAGCTACGATAATAGATTTCTTACCACAAGAGAGCAGAAAGAAGACACCAAGTCACCAAAACATGCAAGGAAACACACATTTAATAAAGTACAGAGGCCAAAAAAGAACAAATATTCCAAAGCACTATGCATACAGACCTCTTCTGGGAACAACTTATCGCTCTTAATCTTTTTGAAGTGCAGAAAGGTTTGAACACAAATGGCTCCAGTGAGGAATACAACGGTTGCCGGGCCACTAATGTCTGCCAGCAACTTGACATACTGAAAAGAGAATATCTACTGTCATTTCAGGACTCACTGGTTATAGGGAAGACTTTTCCCCCAAACCTTTCAGCCAATTTAGTTCAACCAAAAATGGAACTGGTTTCCCAAGACAATGGGAATTGGATTGGATCGGTAATTGGGATTTTGTTCCAAAACACAATTAGCTCTTTTTCTGTAAAACAAAATGTAAAGTTTAGTCAAAGCCAGGATTTGGCAGATGTTGTCAGTGGGTTGCTGCATTTTTCCAGTTAATCCAAGTATTTATTTGCCTAAAATGAGCCCATAAAAAGAAGTGGTGAGTAATGTGCATTCATATGGCCATACAAGTATGGGCATAACATGGTATTATAATGGTATAGTTCAATTAGTCATTTTTTCTAGACAGGACCAGTTCCCCCTGTTCTTACAGCATATGATCATCACCACATGATGGTTAAGCGTATAAGATCATCTTTAATGTTTATTAATATTAATAGATGACTGTTGTCCATCTAACAAGCATTCAAATAATTTAAAATATGTTTTCAACAAGTTGAATTGTTTGTAATACAATTGCTTATTATTGCCAACTTTGAGTTTAATATGATTAGGAGATTATCCGTTAAACACAAATTAATTGTCATTTATACAGTAGATTTTATTCTGATACTGTATGTAAACTGATCAAATACTGATTCTCCCACTGTTGTTGTTACTCCATTGTCATAAGTACATGACTTCAATATAGAAAATCAATAACTTCTAGAACTGTTCTTTCATTGACTTTTACTTCTTCATTCTAGTTTTCCCCCCAACTTTGATTCAAATTTAGACTGACTTCAGGCAAAGCTTTGCTGAGACAAAACAGCAAAGTCCATGATTATTATAACAGTAAGCTGTTTCATCATATGAATCTTATTAATTGTCTAAAAACATTTTTCTTTCACCAGGCTGATTTAACAAGTATAGGAAAAAAATAAAATCACACACTTACAAACAAAATTGGGTTAAGGTGCACTAAAAAAAACATCTTATTAGACTAAAAAGCTCAATAATATAATACTTAATCAATTTTGCTTATGCACTTGCACATGGAGGTCATAAGTCAGGGTCAGGTGGAGAACATTGTCTTCTCTGAATATAGTATATAGTGCATTATATTCACTGTCCGTCATTTGATTTAAGTGTGGCCTTTATGCAATATATACTGAAGTGCCCTAAAAAAATCCTATAGTTTTAAATTTATATCTCACAAAAGTCATTATGTCACACTACATGCATGCCTATTTAAGCACACTAATTGATGAAGACCACTAGTTGACTCACTGAGACAGTGGTTCCCAACCTCCCCCCTCCCGAAACTGAAGTTGAGGTAACTCTTGAGATAAAGCCTTACTTTCTTTTTTGATCGAGAGCAGTTATTAGCACTTTCACATTTTTTTTTTTTTTTTTTTTTAAACCATGTTTTTATCCCATCCCACCCACATACTGCCATTACCAACAAAACAAAAACAAGAAAAAATAAGTAAAAATAAAAAAAATAAAAAAAATAATGATATGTAATGAGGTTGATGGAGAGAGCAGTTCCCACTTTGTGTGGAAATCACATCAGGCATCAGACAACGCATCTGTGTGTATTGGGTAGAGCTGTTAGGGCCTTATATTATCTAGGGGGAGGGTGTTAAGCCTCTCAAAGTACAACAACAACGGATCCCATATCTTATGGAACGTATCAGTCGATCCTCTAGAGAAATACTTGATTTTTTCTAATTTCAGGAAAAGCATCAGGTCGTTAAGCCAGACTGATGAAAATGGTGGTTCAGGAGATTTCCACTTCAGTACTATCCTTCTACGGGCCAACAGGGAGGCAAAAGCAAATGCGTTTCTCTTGTTAGTGGTCATTGAGACCTCACTCACAAATACACCAAAAATGGCCATTTCTGCATTCAGCCTTACATTCGTGCCGAATGCTTCATTTAAAATTTTGCAAACCGTTGACCAAAATTCTTCTAACTTTGGACAAGTCCAAAACATATGAGCCATGTCGGCTGAAGTAGAGTTACAGCGGTCACATCTGTCATCAATGTCTGGGTATATCTTGGACAATTTTGATTTGGTATAATAAATTCGGTGAAAGACTTTAAATTGTATCAAGTTAAGGCAGGCACAGGAGGATGTGCCATTAACTCTACTCTGAGCGCAGTCCCAGGCTGCATCAGATATCTCCATCCCAAGTTCTTCAGCCCAATCAGCTCTGATTTTATCAAATGACACTTTTCAAAAAGATGTGTTCGAGATCGTGTTGGATATATTTGAAATCTGGCCTTTGTGCTGCACAGGAGTTTGTAAGATATTGTCCAACCCCGAATTTACTGGTAAGGCTCGGAAGGTTGAGCACCATGTTTGAATAAAGTGACGGACCTGGAAATATCTAAATAAATCTGACCGTTGTAGTTAAAAAAATTTTGTAAGATCATTAAAGCTGCCGAATAGACCCTCTATATAAAAGTCACTACATCTGAGAAGACCAACTCTGTGCCACTGTGTAAAGGTATGGTCCAATCTGGCTGCAGGAAAGAGGTGGTTGTTAGAAATAGGGCTACACATAGAAAAGTCGAGAAGTTTGAAGTGTCGCCTAAATTGTGCCCATATTTTGAGAGTAGAACGTACTACAAGGTTTGGAGTATACTGTGATGGTGAGAAAGGTAGTTTTGCTGTAATTAAAGCAGAGAGAGATGTTGATAAACAGGAGTTTCCTTCAACTTGGCACCATTCCCTTTCTGGAAACTGAAACCAGTAAATAACTTTTTGTATGTTTGACGCCCAATAATAATTCCTTAGATTGGGAAGTGCTAGACCACCCTGGCTCTTGGGTCTCTCTAGGAATTCTTTCCGGATTCTAGGATTTTTACCATCCCACAGAAAGGAAAAGATCAATTTATTTAAAGACTGAAAACCGGATTTGGGCAAAAATATAGGGAGACACTGAAACAAATACAAAAATCTTGGTAAAACATTCATTTTTATACAATTAACTCTACCTGTGAGAGAGAGGTATAGGGCTGACCATCTCTGAAGGTCTGATTCTAATTTTCTCATGAGATGTTTGAAATTCCTTTTGTAAAGATCAGAGAAGTTACGGGTGATCTGTACGCCTAAGTATTTAAAGCCAGATTTGGAAATACGGAAGGGGAGTTCATTATCTGAAATCTGAAGAGCCAAATTATTGAGTGGAAAACATTCACTTTTAGACAAGTTCAATTTGTAACCGGAGAAAAGCCCAAACATATGTAACAATTCCACAATATTAGGGACACAGGACACTGGGTCAGATATATAGAGCAATAAATCGTCTGCATATAGGGAAATTCTATGTTCAACTCCCATCCTGTGGAGCCCGCGTATGCCGTGCGATGTTCTCAACTTAATCGACAGAGGCTCTATAGCTAACGCGAACAGGAGTGGGCTGAGGGGACAGCCCTGTCTGGTGCCCCTCGACAGAGGGAAAAGCTGGGAAGCTAATTTGTTAGTTATCACTGATGCTTTTGGGGAAGTATATAACAGGCGGATATAAGAAATAAAATTAGAACCAAAGCCAAATCTTTCAAGGACGGCAAACAGATAACCCCACTCGATTCTGTCAAATGCCTTCTCCGCATCCAGGGAGACAACCACCTCTGGAATCTCCCCGGACGCTGGAGAGTGCACAACATTCAGGAGTTTGCGAATATTTATGAAAGAGTGGTGGTCCTTCATAAATCCGGTTTGGTCATTTGAGATTATATTGGGCATTACAGTATCCAATCTTGAGGCAAGGAGTTTAGCTAATATCTTTACATCTGTGTTTAGGAGTGAAATTGGCCGATACGACCCACACTCAAGCGGGTCCTTACCGGGTTTCAAAATGAGTGAGATAGAAGCCTCTGTTAAGCTCTGTGGTAGGTTTGCTTGAATCAATGAATGATTGAACATTTCCAGAAGGATGGGAGCTAGCCGGGATGAGAATTTTTTGTAGAATTCCACAAGGTAGCCGTCTGGCCCTGGGGTTTTGCCACTTTGCATTTTCTGGATGGAATCAGAGATTTCCTGAAGTCGCGAGGGTTTGTCCAAGTCAGTTCTAACAGCCACATCTATTTTAGGGATATCCAGATCATTGAAAAACTGTGACATGTTTGATGTATCTTGTGGAAATTTAGATGTATACAAGTCAGAGTAAAATGCTTTAAAAGCATTGTTTATTTCCACTGGATCTATTGTTGACTGTGAACCACTGCGAATCTGTGGGATCATACGAGATGCTGAATTACATTTCAACTGGTAAGCTAACAAGCGGCCTGCTTTTTCCCCATGCTCATAGTAGCGCCCTTTTGACCAGAGGAGGTGTCTCTCTGTTTTTTCTGTCGATAATAACTCGTACTGCGTTTTCAGAGCAATTTTTTCTTTATATAGTTCCGGAGTTGGGGCCGAGGAATACTGGTGGTCTATTTTTCTTATAGAGTTGATAAGTTCTTGCTCCCTCTGTTTTCTTGCTTTATTACGTGATATGGAGTATGAAATAATTTCTCCCCTTATGACAACTTTCAATGTCTCCCATAAAGTAGATGGTGAGATTAAGTCTGATCTGTTGAACAACAAAAACTCATCAATTGCCTTAGATACAAATTCACAAAACTGTTTGTCTGCCAATAAGGCTGTGTTCAGTCTCCAGTTATTGCGCTGTGCTAGGTTTTGAGAGAAAAGAAAATCAAGAACCACAGGTGCATGGTCTGATTCTACTATGGCAGTGTACTCCACATTTTTTACAGAAGGAAGGAGCGTTTTATCAATAAAAAAGTAATCTATTCTGTATGTATGACGTGTGAAAAGAAAGAGAATTCCTTTTTATGTGGGTAGAAAAACCTCCATGGGTCCACACAGCCAGTTTGATCCATGAAATCACAAAGAGCCTGGGACATTTTGGAACATGCTAAAGTTTTAGGATTGGAGCGATCTATAGCTGGGTCAGTCACAGTATTCAGATCCCCAGCAATGTGAATCTAGATTCGGAATCAGGGAGATGAATTTGGTAATGAAGCCAACATCATCCTAGTTAGGGGCATATACACTTATAAGTACGACTTGGGTATTAAAGAGGGAACCTGACACTATTATGAACCATCCCTGAGGATCAGAGATCGTTTTTGAAGGCGTAAACAATATTTTTATATGGATCAATATTGCCGCTCCCCGTGCCTTGGTGTTAAACGCAGAATGGAAAGTTTGTCCAACCCAGTTTTTCCGGAGCCTAACTTGATCCGCTATGGTAAGGTGGGTTTCTTGTAAAAATGCTACACCTACATTTAATTTTTTCAGGTGGGAGAATATCCGTGCTCTTTTAATCGGCCCGTTCAAGCCCTTAACATTCCAGCTTATACATCGGGTTGAAGACACGCTTACTTCTGCTCTACTATCATTTGTGTCATCAGACATGTGTCTTGAGAGGGAAGAGGGGGAGGGGGTGGAGAGTACACCCCATAGCAGAAAGGCGGCCGTTCGTCAACAACTCATCCAAAATAATAGTCATACAACATGTACAAAAATCCCCTTTGGCAGTATAAAAACCCGTTTTAACACAGAGTGAACAAAAATTGGTTGTGCCAATAATCAAACCCATCCCAACAGTAAAAATAACATAAAAATATCCAATGTCTGCCTCCAGAACATAGGCAGACAACTGGTCCCTTACTGGATCCTGAATCTTCGGGGGATGCATTGTGTCTTAACTAAACCGTTAACCTACGGGAGAGCCTTTGACCGTCTAAAAGTTAAACTAGAAACAGTTTCAAGATAATCAATATCGCCGTCTAACATTCGCCACATCGTCACGGGTAATCCGGCAGTGAGCTTGGGCAACGATAGTAACGTTAAACAGTAACATTTAGCTAACATTAATATATTGCTTAGTGTAACATTAGCCACCACCGTTATAACATAAGTCCCAGTATAGAATGGTCCCAAACAAACAAATTCACATAACACAGATTTACCTCAAAATGTTCGCTTAAGTCCTTTTATAACAGTTGGTTAAGACAACCCATCTCATCAAGCACAGTTCGGTCCGAAAAAATTAACGGCGATAAAAATAGCCGCTGGCAGTCAGCCAAAGTAGCCACACAGCCACTTCGTAACAAGTTCAGAGCAAAGCTGTCAAGCAAACTGTCGGGTCACTCTGGGGTCATCACCTGTTGATTGTAGAACGCCTTGGCGTCCTCCGGTTTGTCAAATTTAAGTGTATTTCCTCCGAAAGAGACTCGCAGGCAGGCTGGGTAAAGCAGCTGGAATTTTATTCCCTTCTTGTAAAGTGCTTGCTTGATGTCGTTGAATTCCGCACGTCTTCTTGACAGACTGACGCTGAAATCTGGGTATATTCCCAGGGTAGAATTCTTGTATTTCAGGTCATGTCGTCTGGCCCATCGCAGCACTTGCTCCTTTTCCTGGAATCGTTGGAAGCATACCACAAACGGCCGAGGGGACCTTCCAGTGTGTTCAGGCTTTTTGCCCACTCTATGCGACCTCTCCAAAGTTGGAGCAGAGTCAAACACCTCTCTGCCCATAATCTCCATCAGCATGTTTGACATGAACGCTACAGGATCCTCGTCCCCTTCACTGCCTTCCGGAACATTTACAATTCTCAGATTAGATTTTATTTTTTCAAAATTCTCTCCCGCTAAGCATTCCGTTGCAGTCAAGCGGCGTTGAAATGTATCCACAGTCTCTTTTATAGCGTTCACAGAAGACTGTAAAGGGCCAATAGATTCCTGAATGAGGATGGAAATGTCCTCTCTTAAACTTGCACGCTGCTTGGACAGCTCCTCCACCAGCTGGCCCATGGAGATTCCATCGTCGTTGTTGGAGGAGCATTCGTTAGGAGGGGAGGCCATAGTAGCTAGCTTGCTAGCAATGGTGTTCCGCGTCGTCGATTGTTTGTGTCTAGAGGTGCTCATTATACGTTTGTGGCTAAGTAACACTTTAATATACGTCGTTGTTCAGTTCTACGGCGTTAAAAACACCTTAAAGGAAAGTTCTAAGCAAGTTAGGTCGGAGCTCGTCTCTCGTGCTTCCTACTCCAGCATGGCCCAAACCGGAAGTTCCGCACTTTTACATTTCTCCGCCATGTTTCATTCATAAAATAGTGATGCCGTGGCAGAAGGAAAGACGAGGATGCTAGCAGCTACCAGCTGACCTGATGACAGCAAGGGCCACAGGTTAAGAGGTCCCAGAGGTTTGGCCTACTAAGTAGCCTGCTTACAATTTTAAGCGAGAACTAAAATATATAGTTTTTATACCAACTTTTGTATACATTATATATTCTAGTGTATTATCATAATTTGTTTAACAAATTTAGTTTTCTTTTACCTTAACCTCAAACCAGATAAAGACTTGCGCACCCCCTGTGATCTTTGCCGCCCCCCTGAGGGGTACCCGGACCCCAGGTTGGGAACCACTGCACTGAAAGATAACACATGGCTGTACTGTAGTCTATTTGATGTGTTTATTAAACAGTTAGAGTGTCTTCAGGCAGACATATTGGCAGTGCTTTTGTCTCATCTGACATTCTTCATATTATTTTTTTCTGATTTTCTTGAGCTGTGTTTTTCTGTTTTTTTGGGGGGATAACCTCACCAACAGAGACAGAACTTTATGTCTCCAATTATAAGCACTCAATAAGGTCCTCTAGCGAGCGCTGTTAATATTTTGTTTCTGTCATTTTTATTTGTGTTTCTTCCTCCTTCACTGTCTCTTTCTATCTACTCAGTATACCTGCGGCATTAATAAAGGGCAGTTACAGTGGCTCTTGTTGCTCTAGGGAGGATGGTAGAACATTGGCTTCCAGGCAGTCTCTTACATCATTTCCTTTTTTGTCTCAGTGCACAATTTTCCCCACATTTTTTAATTTTTTCCTTACTACCGCCTTGGTTGCCGTCGGTAACGAAATGTGAGAGCAGCTAAAGCTGATGCAAGACTTACCATAGGCAACCAACTCATCGTCTCAGTGGTGATGCTTTAGAAAGTGTTTTTGAAGATGTGAACTTTGCCAACTTTCTACTACTTTTCTATCTCCATTCAACTACTTTACTATTTCTCTTCTCTTCAATATGGCTTTCTGTTGCTTTCCAATCAATCAGTGAAAAAATGGGATCCATGAAAGGCAAGTTGACAAACACTTTTTTGCGGGCACTGTTGGCCAAAAGTTTAATTCCTACGTAGGAGATATTGTATCCTACGTACAAGATTTTTTCTTCTGCGAACGGGATATTAGCTCCTCCTAAGTAAGAGATAATATTAGAATTAGAATCTGTATGTTGTACTAAGGCACACAGGAGAAGTATTGAAATTTACATATAAAAAACCCCCCTTCCCAGCGCCTGCCCCTTAGTTTCATAATGTTTTACAGTGGACATTTGTAGTTAACTGAGAAGGTAAAACCTTTTGTTTATGCTGCTTTTGGCTGAACTTTCAATTCCCTTTGTATCTTGCACTAAGCGCTTCAAGCAAAGATTTGTTGAATATTCCCTCCACACTCACACGTCGGAGTTATGCTGTACCCAGTACAAGCGCTGTGCTCTGCTTCTGGTCATTGCTGATCATTATGGGAAGGGATAATATCACTCATTCAATTCCCTCATCCACATTTTCCAAGCCAGTGGAACAAATTGCCTTTCAACTCTCCTTAAATTACAGCCAGCCTTTGCACCTCCAAGGACAATGTAAAGTGACATCAAAATCATACTTTGAACTTTCTGGAAAGTTCTGCTTCATATTTTCCCTCAGAATAAGTAATTCAGATCCTGGAGTTATTCACACTTCTATGTTCTTCTATAACAGTGGTTCCCAACCTTTTTTCCTTGTTGCCCCCCCTACTCATGTCTAAGAAAAGCTGAGCCCCCCAAAACCAAAGTTGAGGTAACTCTCGAGATAGAGCCTTACTTTCTTTTTTGATACAGAGGAGTTATCAGCACTTTGACCTTTCTCCGCCATGTTCATTCATAAAATAGTGATGCCGTGGCGGCAGGAAAAACGAGGATGATAGCAGCTAGCAGCTACCAGCTGACCTGATGACAACAAGGGTCCCCATGGATAAGAGGTCCCTACTAAGTAGCCTGCCTACAATTTTAAGCGAGAAAAAAAATACATAGTTTTTATACAGACTTTAGTACACATTATATATTCTAGTGTATTATGATAATTTGTTCAACATGTGCAAATATATATTTTTCTTTACCTCAACCTCAAACCAGATAAAGACTTGCGCACTCCCTGTGTTTTTTGCCACCCCCCTGAGGGGTCCCAGACCCCAGGTTGGGAACCACTGTTCTATACTGTATCTACGATTGTTTGTGATGAGTAATTTCATAACAGTTGGTCGCGCTGCAATTTATAATGCTGCAATTTGTATTTACATAGCAGCATTTTGAAGCACTTTCCTCCAAACAATGACACTTTTGTTAGAAATTTTTACAACCTCTAATTGAAATATGTAAGCTCATCTTCCATGGGCCCATCCATGAACCGAGTGCACATACTGTAACAGAAAGTTATTACAAACAATGTCCATCTCTGGAACAGGACATAATCTCTCTGTAAGCGTGATATTTACCAGCAGTGTAGACTATTCAGACTTGCAGAGTTATGCACACATTACACAACAATAACAGATAATACTTACATCATATTACAATAACACACCACATTCTGTGGATCAGCAATAACAACAGCTTGAGTTTTGTGACATAATACCTTCTCTTTCCTATGTGTTTTGTCTATCTCTGCTGTATTGTATAGTATAAATACGCTAAGGAGCAAAACGTATGTGCAGGTAAACTCTAATTTAAAGTGGCTGACACATTCCAGATAGTTATGCAATTTGAATATCAGTAGCTTTTTGTTTTGTATTGTCTCTGCCTACATTCTTCTACTACTTTTTGTCTTTGTGTTTTTTTTAAATACATAATTTCTTATTTGCTTACTTCCAGGCTGACTGGTACAACCCTGCCCTCACCAGTGATATCAAATAAGAACTGGCTTCGGATACATTTCACCTCAGATAGCAACCATCGAAGAAAAGGATTCAGTGCTCAATACCAAGGTATATCCCACTCTCAAGTCTTATTACTTATCTGTGCTCTGTCTCCCTTTTATGCATGTATGGTATACACACAATTATTTGTACTGTACAAACTAATGTACACATATAACAACACAAACAAGATAGCACTAGGAATACATGGTAGTTTTCATATACTGTTATCGCAAATAGTAAATATTGGGGACAGAAGTCTGAAACCACCTGACTGGACCTGCTGGACCTTTTCTGTCATCTAATTGACTGGTTGCATTACTTAATTATCATATTAAGGTGAATATTAGTTTCCACATGGCGGCTCAGATTTAATTGGCTGCTTCAAACACAAAAACATGGTGATCCAAGACATGTACGTGTCTCTGGCTGCACGTCTCACTTCCGGTCCGTCTCTATCTCTTTTTCTATTCACTTTATGCTGTCTCTTTGTTCCTCAGCTGGCGGTCTCTTGCTTTTGCTCTTGCCATCATTTCTTTCTGTCTGTCTCTTATGTGATATTTTGTGTGTGTGTGTGTGTGTGTGTGTGTGTGTGTGCGGGGTGTGAGAAGGGAGAGAGAGAGCTTTTCATGCTATGTCTGTTTCTCAGTGGAATGAAATTTGGTTGTTGCACAGATTTTTCTGTTATCCTCTGCAATGCTGCTACTTAGGGTAAAATAAATGGATTACATTTTAATGCTGCTCAACTTCTTTTCTTTTCTCCCCCCTTTTCTTGACTCTTGTCCCCTTCTTCTCTGTCTTTTAATGTCTCCT
Source organism: Perca flavescens (assembly GCF_004354835.1). Lineage (NCBI taxonomy): Eukaryota > Metazoa > Chordata > Actinopteri > Perciformes > Percidae > Perca > Perca flavescens. The sequence continues at coordinate 28,102,997 of NC_041331.1, read as the reverse complement.
CCTTTTTTTCCTGTTCTAATTTTCAGTTTCTGCCACCGTTGCATTTGTCGTGAAGCACTTTCTGAATTGCACGCATTGCTGATGTGTACTGAATGGCAACGCTGAAAATAATAAGCTCTTAAAAGACGTACAGTAATTTAAGTTTAATAAAGTATTATTTATAAGTAAATCAATAACCTCCATCTCTCCTCCTTTCTGTAGTGAAGAAAGCAATAGAGTTGAAGTCAAGAGGGGTGAAGATGATGCCCAGTAAAGACTCCAGTCACAAAAATGCTGTCTGTAAGTAAACTACTGTCTGCTGTTTGTGTGTGTTTGTAGTGTGACTCTGTACATCATCTAGAACGTTAAAACACATTTGGTCTCACACACACACACACACACACACACACACACACACACACACACACACACACACACACACACACACACACACACACACACAAGATCAGTGATTTCACTTCATCCTTGTTCTGGGAGGCAATAATTCATCTTTCCTTTAAAGGGTCAGAATAGAAAAAGAAATTGTATTTTCATGCTGTAGTATGTTTCAACTATTCTTACAATTACCAATTATGCAAATCAACCTCCTTTTCGCAATTACTTCTCTGTAATTAAAACAGGCTGAAAGAGCGATCTGATTCAGAATGTACTATTTGGTATTCTTGTCATTGTGTCAGCCCCCTATACAACCATCATGTTTGATACCAAAAGTCATACTCATGAGCCTTTATTTTGTTTCAGTTATGATGGTTTGAAGAAGTTGTCAAGCCTTCCTTTGACACACACAGTAAATTTCCCTGTGCTAATATCCGGATGATAATCTACAGCCCATAATAAACTCAGTATAATGACTCACATTCTACTGGCTGTATCTATTGCTTCCTAATAGATAAGTCCTTGCATTACTAATAGATACCGTAAGTCCTTGCATTATCAATTTTAGCTTTTTTTATATTTTAACTTTCTAAGTTTCAAGTGAAGTCTGGAGGTTTTGTGTTGGAATTATTGTAAGCCAGTCGAGAAATAGTACATTTCTATGGCAGACATTATTGAGGGCCAATATATGGAGCTATATATGGGATATACTTGCAAAAACAAATGCAAAGTGTCCCTTTCAGTTTGTCTTCCTACATTATTTCCCATTCTCTTCTTCTGTCCCCTTTTCATGTGCTCAGCTCTTTTACTTGAAAATATCCTACATGTCATTTCAGTGGGATTTAAGTAGGTGTTGTCGTGCCTTTCACCCTGACGTTTCTGACATGGTGAAAGCAGAACAGTTTTATATACAAAGCATGACTATATGTCAAATTTAATAATGAGATTCATTTGCATTTTTAAGCTGTAACTTAAGTGCTGTAAATTAATAAAATAATTTCCCACTTTTTTTGGTCCAGCGAAAATACCATTAGCCAACCAAGTAATATGAAGGTGAATGTATTTTTTTAAGGGGTAAACAGGATTGACATTGTCCTCAGAATCCCCGAGGCAAACGCAAGATAAAAGGCTTTGTGTGGATTTTATCACATATCAAACAAGTTGTGTGCTTATATGAGAAACTGCAAAAGAGGAACTACTGTAAGTGTGAACACATCCAGGAAAAATACTGCAAGACAAAAAATACTTGTGCATGGCACAAGGGAGATGTGCACAGTCTCCAAATAAATGATGTATTTCTCTTTTACATAAAGGCAATGTTTCAATCTACAAGATATTCCTCAGGCCTGAGAAAGTACAGTAAATTAGCCACAGTGACAAAACCAAAGCAAAGCTTTGTCAGAGAATGTCTCAAGATGATTCATAACTAGTACACCATTAGTTTGTTTTAATGCTGGCAAGTAATGTGCACAGTAGGTGTCGGTTTTTGTGATTTATTTTGGAATTTAGGCCATTAAAAGAAACCTCAAGTGGCTGTGTTTAAGCATTTAAGTTTTTACTCAGTTTTAATCAACAACTCAGTTTCAGCTTTGGAACAGTTGTTTGTACAGAGATTTGAAAACAGCAGTTGATATTTAATAGGTCTCATTTTAAAGGCAAATAAATAACTGAAGCTCTTCTGTGCGTATTGTGTTTGACTAGATGATTAAAATGGGAGGTGTAGAGGCCTCAGGAGAAGTACTGTAGTTCTCACCTCAGTTGCAGCTAGTGGGAATCCAAATTAGCTTAAACATTATGTTGACCATAAGGCAGTCAAACAATGAGTCTAATGATGAATGTCATTAATAATTCTACAAATGGCAGACATATTTCTTAGCAGCTTGGAGACGCCTCCAAAACGGTATTCAGATCATGTGATGGAGGATTTTAATTGTCACCGAAGCCCAAGTTCCTACCTCATCCATTCCTTAGCATTTAGCTTCATCCCTCATCAATAATTTTGCTGATTTACACGCTCAGCCAAGCATGTGCTGGTGCAATTAACATTAGTATGGTGTTTTGTGTGTGTGTGTGTGTGTGTGTGTGTGTGTGTGTTGTGTGTGTGTGTGTGTGTGTGTGTGTGTGTGTGTGAGAAAAAAAATCGTATGTGTTTGTGTGTGTGTGTGTGTGTGTGTGTGTGTGTGTGTGTGTGTGTGTGTGTGTGTGTGTGTGTGTGTGAGAAAAATAAATCGTATGTGTTTGTGTGTGTCTTCGTGTGTTGTGGCAATTAAGATTCAAACTGGTATGCTCCGTGTGTATTTGAGTGTGTGTGTGTGTGTGTGTGTATTTGTGTGTGTGTGTGTGTGTGTGTGTGTGTGTGTGTGTGTGTGTGTGTGTGCGCGTATGTCAGGAGTTCCCGGGGCAAATCAGTTTATAATATTTATCGATGATATGGGGCTCAGTGAAGCGTTCAGATCTCACACACACTTTCTCTTACAGAGACTAAGCATGCACGCACAAATACGCAAACACACACATAAAAAAAGATCAAGATCAAAGATGTTTCCACAAGAGAGACTTGCCTGAAGTCAGTCTGCTGAGCCCTAAGCTATTGCATTACCTTGTTACGAGAAGGGCCAGCTAACAAAAACACCTTGTTGTGAAGTAGCTCTCTTATCACAAGTAACCCTATGTGGATTTTATCATTAAAATCACAGTGATCACCAGTGGTTCCGTATGTGCTTAAAGACTATCAAAAGTATAGCTTACCCACTTGTAAAATTATGGCTGCCCTGTAGAGAACGTACTTGTTATCTGTTATCACAATGTGGAGCCAAAGAATGATGATAATGACTATAAATGTAACTGTGTAATCCAAGGCTCCCTTAAACTTCTGCAGCCCTGGACCTAAATGACACATTTAGTTTCTCACCATGGGACCCTTGCTCATTAAAGCATACTAGCATTTTTATCATGGGGATCAAAACTGAGGAAATGTGGGTTTTCACATTGGGTCGAAGGATCAGTGAGTTTACCGCCAAGTATTTCAGTTATAGGCCATTAGGCTTGGAACAAAGATCATTAAAACGTAAAAAAAAAGAAAAAAAAAAGAAGTAAAGCCAAGGTCCACTTTTGGTCCCGAACCAGTCTTTGAACAACACTTCTTTACACTGTATGACTCCCAGTGGTAATATTATAGCTGTATGGCAGATAATTATGCAATATATAATCATTACAAAGAACCAGAGACTGATGATAATGAGTTTTACCTGTCTAGAGAATGGAGTGCTTATGAATCATAATCTAAAAGACTGTCTGTAACAGCCTCTAGCCTATATTAAACCACAGTCTAATAGGCAGACTCATATGAGAATAAGTTTAAATCAGTTTGAGAACGGTCTGTTTATGAATAATTCTCACACTGATTGTTGATTAGAATTTTACGTGATACTGGAGAGAGAGAGAGATAGATGGATAGATAGATAGATAGATAGATAGATAGATAGATAGATAGATAGATAGATAGATGGATAGATAAACTCTAAGAAATAAATATGTAAAATAACAGAAAAGGTTCTGGCAGCTCATTACCCGGACTTTGTCCCGTGATTAAAAACAGAAATGTTGTGTGTAGCTGCAGTTAAATTACAGAACATTTTCTGTTATTTAAAGTTATCTTACACAAAGTTGCTCAGTTAGTACACTTCTGAAATGTAATCTGTTCTTTAATTAATTTAAAGCTTTAATGCTTTTTTCAACACTTTGAACACTTTTATTGACGCTTTTTACAAAAATGGTGTTGTGAATAAATCACTACGTTAATTGTCAGAATCAAGGTCCCATAATGCAATTTGAAATGTAAATAAACAGAAATACAAACTAGAATCAAGTTCTATGGACAATTTTTGTTCAAAAATATAGTCATACATCTGTTAATACACAGCTATTTCTTAGAGTGTAGATGCATAGGAGATAATCCAATAAAAAGACATAATAAGAGTGGTAACTGCAGCCCATCATGTAGTTGCCCTCTCTCAGCAGTAACATTAACTTACTGCTGAGGTTGTGTCATAATTTCAGAGAGGGTGAAAGATTGTGATTAAGGAGTTTTACTCCCGAGACAATGACCTAGAACTGTAATGAATCATTGTGAGAGTGTGATTTATAATCAGCGTTTTCTTCATGATTGTCAGGCAAGGTTGTACTGGGCTGAACGTACTCAAATGAAAGCTATCACCACTTGAAACGTGAAAATCACACAATGGTACAGCACCACAGCTGAAAACATTATGGAAAGTAATGCATCAGAATAATATTTCATATTGTGTTTCATCACACATGGCTCTGACTCAGCATCATAACAAGTGTATCATAACAAGTGGCATCATAACAAGTGTATTTATGTGGATAAATCGTGTGGGCTCAACACAGTGATGCTGGGAAGATGGCTGCAGACTCCAGCTCTTGGCTTGATTGACCTGTGAGCACGAGAAGGTGGAGGAGAGAGAGAGGGCAGAGTGGATAAGAGGCAACAAGAAGAGCAGAGGAGAGCAGCGGAAGAGAGCATATCAACAAACTGCACTTCACACGTCTCTCCTCATCCAGCAGGCATCTGAAGAGCACTTCAAAGACCCTTACCTGAAACACATAGCAGCTGATTACAGACAGACAGACAGACACACACACACACACACACACACACACACACACATACACTCTCCCACGCTCTCCCTGCATCTTTCTTTGTCCTTGCACCCGCTCTCATTGACTGTTTGACCACAGTTTCTTTTGTAATGGTTTATGTGTCGGCTGTTATAATAACTAAACTTTTTTGCTACATGGCTTTGCATTCTCAATGCAAATTTCTCTTATGTTTATCTGTCTTTACGTTGCCCTCTAAGCCAGTCGTTTTTCATTTTTCTCCAATTCCCCAAGCCAGTGGTTTGTAACTCTTTCTCTTAAGAACACTTTCTTACAACAAAGAAAACAAAACTAACAGCCAAAAAGTTTATCAACAACCTTAATGTACATATTCGACATGGCCTTGTTTCATAAGTCTGATCCTGTTTTTAAGACTCTGAATTGACCAACACCTTGTACTGTAATGTAAAAGTTTTGGTAGTTACACCTAACCTGCTCCTATTGAGACCAAACACTACAGCTCATTTCAGTTCACAGCAAACTGATTAAACAATGGAGACAATGGTAAATTCTCATTTAATCTTATCTTAAGTTTGCAAATTATATTCTTTCTTACCAACAGAATGCCTCAGAAGAGATGAACATTTTTTCACCATCATTTGACAATACAGTATGGGATATCTTCTGTTCTTTTGAGAAGGATAAAAAAGTCCTCTTTCATCATTATATTTACAACAGAAATGTACATTATTCGCATTTAAACTTAAAATTGTCTTTATCTTCTAAAAGGATTTATTTGCATGGATAGTTTTCCAGTTTGTAAATTACTGCTGGGTCACACCTTCTTGAGTATTTAGGATGCTAATCTTTCATGATACACTCAAAAAGCTGTGTCACTTCTAATCTGGCTGCGTTAAGGGCTAATGGTGATGGCAGCAGCCACATACAGTAATCTCTTTATGCTTGTTGGCATGTGGAATACTGTTGTAATACTGGCTTGTAAGTGGGATGTTTCTTTAATTTCATTTTTAATCGTCATGGGAAAATCATCACTTCCCTTTACAATTTATACGTAATACGCAAATTTCATTAAGTAACAGAAATACAAAGATGAATAAATCAACAAGCAAACAAACGGCAGACATACATCCGATCAACTGGATGTAGTTTTTAATGCAATCTAAGAGGAGACCTCAAACGTTATAAAATGATACAAGATGACATTCTTGTCTTTTTGAGGGCTAATGGTGATGGCTTAACAGTGGTAGAAGAACTACTCAGATCAGCACTTTACAGAGTTATTGTATAGTACAGTAACTTCGTCTGCAGAGTAACTACACCTGTCAAATAAATGTTGTGCATTATAAAAGTATAGCATTTCCCTCTGCAATATAATGGTGTAGAAGTAAAAAGTTGCATAAAATTAAATAAAGTAAAGAACCAAGGTAAATAGTTATATTCCACCACTGCAGAAGCTTCATAGTCTCTTTATACTTGTTACAATGTTGAATACTCTTTACTCAATCGTCAGTGGGCTCTTTGAAATATGCCTTAAAACACTGTTCCAGAGAGCTATTATTTTACAGCATGCAAAAGTATATTGAACAGTTCATAGGTAGCATATATTACTTACTCTTATGGATGACTGCGTAATGAAAAGTTTAGTAGAAATGGCAAGAAGAACTGAGTCATTTAGTACGTTTAAACCCTGTTTATAGAAGCAGGCTGCTGACTTGAAGTGTATTCTATTACAGACGTCAGAAATGCCAAACATGGGCGACTGGGTAGCTCACCTGGTAGAGCGTGGGCCCCATGTACAGAGGCTCAGTCCTCGCAGCAGCGGCTGCAGGTTGAATTCCGACCTGCAGCCCTTTGCTGCATGTCATTCCACCTCTCTCTCCCCCTTCATGTCTAAGCTGTCCTATCGAATAAAGGCCTAAAATGTCAAAAAAATTATCTTAAAAAAAGAAATGCCAAACATACATGGGCACCAACGAGAAAATTAATCACTTTTTTACAAATTCCTAAAAAGTTGACTTTTAGAGATGAAAGGTTTGCTGAAAACACTTTGATGATATGGAAATTATATTATGCATCATAAGCTTGTGTTTAAACGTTGAATGGTCTTTTAAGTGCAAATATGGGATTAAGTCAGCTTGAGGATTTTTGACATCAGCCCAGCAGTATTGCCAGATATTTGGCAACTATTTTTTTCTATAACAATCTCATGTTGTTTGCATGAGCTGGATTTGTTTCGGCAGCATGAACCTTTGTATTTGATGCCAATGAAAGCCATTTGAACATGAGTGAGAGAGAAAGGGATAAGAGAGCACGACAGAGAAAGTGTGTTTTTCGAGTGTGTTTATGTGGTGATTTTTGGACAGAACATCAAAAACACAGCAAAACAACAAGACAGCTTGTTCTGTTTGCATCATATCCCACACAAACACGCATACACAGCGTCCATACGCTCACAACCCCTCAGCACACACATGAGAACATTACACAAACGCAGCAAATCATTCATCCATCTTTTATGCTAGGATGCACCACACTTCAGCACCCCTTTGTAAATTGCAGCTAATGTGTATGAGAGAAAAGCGGGGTGAGCTGAGAAGAGCTGAGAACACAAAAGTAGAGAGAATGAGTGAAGTGAGTGGGAGCAGAGGCGGATGAGGAAGACAGACACAAGAAAAGATGGACAGAAAGAAAAAGAGAGATGCTAAGAGATCAGCTATTTCGCTTTCTCCAGGATATTACCTTTTTTCCTTTTGTGCTATTGTAGTCCCTTTTCAACATTCTCCTAATTTCCATTTTATTTATTCTGTCCTTCATTTCACTTTATTTTTTGTTTTTTTGCTAACCATCATTATTCATCCACAGAGTTAGAGCTGGTCTAAACTAGTTTCTGTCATGTTGTCTGGTCTCATTTACATTTACATTATGTTTTAGGCATGCAGCAGATGCTCCCAGCCACAGCGACGTCTAAAACCAATGAAAGATCCCAAATATAAGCTGGACAAAAATTGTTTTGTGTTTGTGCTTTTTTGAGTAAGAGATAAGATCATGCAGATCAATGAAAAAAATCATGAGGGAATAAGATGCTTAAATGTGAGAACTGAGGACAATTCTCTTCATTGAATCACTGCACATGTTGGTTTTCATTTCGAACACGAAAGATCAGAAAGATCAGGTCATTTATTTTTTGTGCAAAACCTTTTTTTTCCTCACAATTTCTCCCTGGGGGTTTTTATTAAATCTTTGTGTCATTTTGCACACTACATGTTTGTTTGGATTTGCTAATGACCTAGTACACAACATTTAGAAAATTCAAACTGTATGACTATGCAGAGATAAAGTTTATTATGGAGGCAGGCAAATATTGCATGGAAACAGAGAACATCTGAACTGCATAAAGTTTTGGTAGGTTTATGTAAAGAAAAGTAAAATTTTTCTGTGTATAACGGAAATGCTAAAATAAAAAGAAAGAAAAGTAGCCTACGGAATCCTGATAATTACAGTGCAAGTAAAGTGCAGGAGTAAAACGTTATTTAGTTTCCACCACTGCAAATTCCCCTTTTGCCTAGAGCAATCTGTCAAATTTCTTAATGACATCTGGTGGAATAAATTAAGCTCTGTTCAGGGACAAGCTAAAGGTCACAAGGTAGGAGCTGTTCACAATTATGTTTTCTACACATGTTAACGCCTCACAACTATTACCTTTTATATGCATCTTGACCTGAGGCTTGTCAGGCTGTGGCTATATTGTCAGTAACGTTAGTTGTTGCAGAACAACAACAAAGACTTACTGAAATATTGGCTAATGAAACATTAAACTCATGTAAGTTGATTCATTTTATGAAGAGACTTTTTTTTTTTTCACTAATCGATTTTTGTGTTAAACAGTTAGCTAACAGGTATTTTACGTACTGTAACCATAGACTGTAAATATGAATGGACAAAGCATCTGGTTCGGCGAAGTGCTGCAAATGCGTAAGTGCCTTAAACCTGCATTCTATCTGAATTCCAGCAGGGGGCGACACGTGCAGTTGCAAAAGGAGGTCTGCTTCTGTAGAAGTTTATGAGAAAGTGACCCACTTCTCACTTGATTTATTACCTCAGTAAACATTTTCATAATGAGTTTATGGTCTCAATCGCTAGTTTTAAGTCTTCTGCAACACAGAATGATATTCATTTTTGGAATTATGGTCTTGTTGATTATAAAATCTGCGATAAAGCAGAGGGTGTTTCAGGGCGTGGCTTGATGTGATTGCCAGTGAAAGTGTGTAACGTAACGTAGAGTGTAAGGGCTCCTCCCTCACTCCTCCCTCTCGTCTAAAATCATCACATCCGCAACCACGATGGCTGCGCCCGTAACGGCAAAGGCAACGACTCATAGCAGATCTCCACAAACCAATGGGTGACGTCACACATGCTCTGTCCACTAATTGACAGTCTATGACTGTAACGGTAGCTAACTTTAATGCTTCGGGTGTGGTTTGACTGCTCGTGACATGCTAGGTTTGCAATAAGCTATAGCAGGGGTCTTCAACCTTTTTTTAAGCCAAGGACCCCTTAACTGAAAGAGAGATGGAGTACCTACTACATATATTGTATAAAATGAAGTTGCATATTCAACTGGGCCTACAATAATGTTTAGGGCAGCCTAAAGCCTTTGTAGATACCTTTTTATGGTGCATACAATACTAAGCTATTAAAATAGCCTAATAATTGTTGGCATGATTTTATAAATTAGGTTTTAATGTCAAACATGTGGTACAGTGAATCCTTAGGATGAACTGTATCTGTGGATGGCCTTAGAGACTACCTATACATATACATACGATATATATATATATATATATATATATATATATATATATATATATATATATATATATATATATATATATATATATACACGACGGCCAGTAAGCCTATCATTAGTGGGGATTTATGTTTGCTAATAATATGTTAGATTCATTTTAGGACTTTTTAATTTTTAATAATAATATATATAATAATCAATAATTTGGAGACCCCCCTGAAGTGACGCTGAGGACCCCCTAAGGGCCCCGGACCCCCTGTTGAAGATCCCTGAGCTACCGTATTCAATGTTAGCTGCATTAATAGCGTTACATGGTACTTTTGAAGTAACGTTACGTGCAAAAGGTTCTTTGAAATGGTGAATCAAGCTAATTTTGTTTAGGCTAGCTACTGATGTAGGAAGAAATTCTTAATATGTATCATTTAGCTATAGGGCCTAGCCTATAAGTTATCTTAATTTATTATCAATTCGGTAGCCCTTTGGTAATAAGGGACTGTTCGTTATTTATTTAAGGGGCCACCAGAGGAGCTTTGGGACCTTTAGTCAAAATAGACCTGACCCTCCCTTCCTCAACAATAAATTTTGGATGACCCTCCAACATGATCATGAGAAAAATGATGACCCTCCCCAACAATTTATTGTACTGATTTGCGCTTGGCAAAGCTGTACAGATTTCCATTTTTCTTTTATAGCCATGACAGGTGGCTAAACGGCTGCATTCTCATCTGACGCATTACACTCCTCTGTTATGGTGTAGTGGCCATTTCAGTAGATTTACTCACTAACATTGTTGTGGAAACACAATAAGCATGGAAACTAAATGCACACTTCTTGCATTACTTCAAATACTAAGTTACTCATCTAGTAAACTAGTATTCACATGAAATAAAACAATAAAACATTGAGACCATTCAGCAAGGCACACTGGGTAATTCAACGCTGCTTTCTATGGACTCGTAACTAGGCTTCCTCAGTCATTGTATATTTTAGCATAGGTAAAGACGCCAAAGCTGAACATTATCCAATACTCCTTTTCTCAGACGAGCGTCAATTTGGGAGCTTGCATGTTACCACTACTTCCTTCTCAAATCCCTTGAAAAGGCTGTCGTTTGCACAATTTCACAAATAATCACCAGGACCGGAAGGATATACCTCCCGTCTCATGCCTTCCCGGCTGCGATATTACGAATCCCACTATAGCTACGCCAAGACCCGCCCTTCAATAGCGTTCACCTACTACTATTGGCCAGGCGTCCATGCTTACATGTACAGGTCCTATCTCCTGACCAATCCCCTAACCTTAACCTTAACCACTCGAGGTGAAATGCCTATCCCCAACCAATCGAGCTGCTTCGTAGGGCGGGTCTTGGCGTGGCCATAGTGGGATTCGAAATTTTGCTTCCCGGCTGCCGGCTGGTGTTATCCGCGGCGCGAGTTTCGGCTTTTCAAAATAAAAGCTTGCGTCTGGTCAGCTATGTTTTCATATGGTGTTTTGGATGTTTTTTAACTAAACAGTACGGCAATCATGCTAATGAATACAATTATTTTTTCAGCAGACAACAGTTACAACACCATTGAGCTAGCAAAGCAGTTTTGTGTTTATATGTGTGAGCGGGATTTATTCAGTTTGGGAAATCCCACAGTCTCTAAGCTACAGGTCTGGCTGACTAAATAGGGAGGGACCCATCTGCTAGCAGTAGGGGCCGAGACTGAGAGAGCTACATGGAGCTACATGGATAAATATGCACCAAACAAGCCACTTTGAAATTTTGCTCTGCTCATGAATACAAAAGTTGGGAGACCCTCCCCCGTAGACCAAAAAAAATTGGATGACCCTCCCATTAACAAAGAATAAAAACACATGACCCTCCCCTATTTTCCTCCGGTGGTCCATTCCATAAATACCAAACGGTCCCTAAGGTTTATGTTACACTTCAGTGGTTTTTTAGAGGTAATTTGGTTGCTCTCTAGTTATGCTGCTGTGAGGACACTTGTGATCAGCGTGTGTTTTGCTCACAGGCTTTATGTTATTCAACTTTTCTTCTCCGTTTCACATATCTCTTGATATTAGATTTTTTTTTTCAACTACTGTGTAAAATCTGCATACGTGGAATTTGTAGGCCTATGTGATTATAGCATCTGATTATTTTGATACCATACATTTTTGTTTGTAGAAGATTTGACAATCTTGGTGAACTACACTTGTTTTTTGGCATGTATTTTATCCAATTCAAAATAAATAAAAATTACAAGACTAGAATACACTGCCTATAGACATTTTTCACTAACCTGAAGCCCAAGCTCCACATAGTTTGTTACACATCTGAGAAACCATCATTGGAAACTGTTTAGAAAAGGGAAGGCACTTTCGAAACCATAGATATACTGTATCTAGGCCTACTTTGCCATACATCACCCATAAATTCATTCCTATGAGAGTTGAGCTTGTAGTTTAGACCAGTGGTTCTCAAACTTTTTGACATCAAGGACCCCCAAACTGACACAAATTAGACCACAGGCCCTTCTGATGGGATTTTTGCTTTTACTGTAGATGTTTTATTACAGAAGAAAGTCTGAAAGCCATGACCAAAATAGTCATACATTCTGTCATTGTGATATTTATGGATGGAATTATAGTGAAAATAAACATTTTTTGCTGGGGACCCCCTGGAACCACCTCAAGGACCCCTGGGGGTCCCCAGACCCCACTTTGAGAATCATTGGTTTGGACTACAGTCTATGGTTCAGACACAAACGCATTTGACAATATGGATTTTCATGTGATACTGTATGTGATCCTGTGATTCCCGCGGGATATTGAGATATTGCGAGAAACCAGCTGCCGTGCAAGGTAACTTTCACAGCAGACATTTTGGCTTTTCAAGTTGAGAAATACACATTTTAAAATAGTTTTTTCTACATTTTCCTTGATAATCAAGCAAGTGGACTCATGATACCGTTATATCACAATCGCAGTATTGTAAAACGCAATGTGACTTTTTCTCCAAATCATGCAGCCCAATTCCAAATCTCATACTTTTTTTTTTCACTTTTAGTACTGCAGCTGCCCTTACAATCCATGTAGGCTACTGAACCTAGGTTACTGTAGACATTTGAGTCTTGTTTATTTTCTGGTGAATGATCTCCATAGACAGATAAATGATAAAAGGCTAATCATAATGAGGGTTACTGCTCTTTGCTAGAAAAACAGTTTTTATCTTTAAATATTTAATTTATAATTATATCTGTTAGGTAGAAAAATAAACACAAAAGGAAAAAGCTTTGTTTTCATATTGAGGTCTCTGTATTTTTTAAACATCTTCCTGAGTCAACTGAGCATAGATTTTATTTTTTTTTTAATTTAAAGGCTGACTTCATGCCTCATCTAAATTGCAGAAACGTCTTTCTGTGTGTGTGTGTGTGTGTGTGTGTGTGTGTGTGTGTGTGTGTGTGTGTGTGTGTGTGTGTGTGTGTGTGTGTGTGTGTGTGTGTGGGTGTTATGCGCATAACTCTGGAACCTTCAAACTTGACAGGTGTCTTGCTACAGGCACGAGTAAATGCAGTAGTTTGACTGTTTGGATTAGAAATGCAAAAGATGTCGTTAAATATATATGGTAAAAGAAGCACACATTGGCTTTTGCTCTAGCCGCTGGCCACTCCCCTTTTCACACTGCATGCACACACTGAACTTGTTTGAGTCATGACTGGATCTTTCACCTGACTTTTGAAATCAACTCATAAGTTGCTCATACTACAGGAGACATCTCTCTCTCTCTCTCTCTCTCTCTCTCTCTCTCTCTCTCTCTCTCTCTCTCTGAGGTTATTGATGAATGCAGATATGTGCTGTTACCGCGCCGGTGGGCGGCGCACTGCAGGAGTCCATGACGCTAATGTCTGATTAGGCTACTCCACATTTTCATTGTGATATTTTGTGATTACATTCTGAATCTGCAACGTTCTCTGTCAGGTAAAGTCTGTAAGTTAGTAGTACCGCCTCTGGCTTGGACCCCTCATACAACAACACTGCGTCTCTCTCTCTCTCTCTCTCTCTCTCTCTCTCTCTCTCTCTCTCTCTCTCTCACACTTTCTCTCTGCGCGCACACACACACACACACACACACACACACACACACACACACACACACACACACACACACACACACACACACACACACACACACACACAAACAGTCCGGTTCTGGTGGTTGATTTGCTCATAACGGGCCAGTTGGGTAGCACACTGATGAGTCCATGAGGCTAATGTCTGATTACTCCACATTTTAATTGTGATATTTTGTGGTTACATTCTGAATCCGCAACGTTCTCAGGTAAATCAGTAAGTAGTAGGGTATACAGGGGAGTTGCATTTGAAGTGATTTGGGGTCCTTCTGTAAGTAATTTTTGGGTAGGCTACAATTTGGTTTTGATGAATTCTACAAGCAGCAATACCACAGGCCAAGCAATCCGCAGTTCCAAACAGGCACATTTTCAACGGCACTGGACTAGTTTTTTAAATTCTCAACAGCTGGATTTAAACACTTTCATCACATATGAAAAACACTCAGATGCTTGTGATCACAATAACAACTGTGAATTACTGTAAAAGTGGTATGGGAAGAAATTTAATGATTTACCTGTCAGAATATGATGCTGTGTATGCCTCCAAAGATTACAAGATGTCCCTAGTGTGTGAATATATCCTTATCAAATGCACCCATAACCTTATAAAAGACAGACACTGCTTACCATATTTGTTTTCCTTTTTTTATTTCAGTGAGTCAAAGCGGTCTTGCTGGGGATGTTTGTCCAGATCCTGGAGTTCCAGAAAATGGCAAGAGGATGGGCTCAACCTTCCAGTAAGTTCACTTTATTCCACACTCAACTGCTCTCAAGTCACTCCGAGTCAAATCAAGTATTAAAAACACACACAAGTGCCTTGCATATTGTTGATCTTTTGACCATCACAGGGATCATTTTTGTATGTGTGTCAGATGTTTAGAAACCAGATTGCAGAATATTTTCTCACTCTGCAATGGATTGCAATTGCAAACTTGGCACAATTCATGAAATCAATTGGATGATATGGGAGAAGAGGGATGTTTGCTCAATTTATGTGCATTTTGTGCTTGGTTTATGTGGTGCTGGTTTATTTATACATGTCAGAACAGCTTGGTTGTTGCCAGCACAAAATGTGATAATCTAA
Source organism: Perca flavescens (assembly GCF_004354835.1). Classification (NCBI taxonomy): domain Eukaryota; kingdom Metazoa; phylum Chordata; class Actinopteri; order Perciformes; family Percidae; genus Perca; species Perca flavescens. The sequence continues at coordinate 28,087,971 of NC_041331.1, read as the reverse complement.
AGGATCAGGAGAACTCCCAGTGGGCTGGTATTTCTTTGGACCGATTAACTTAAAATATTGAGCCTTGCTGCGGGCTGAACAGGGTTGTACTGAAAAAAAATACAGTATTGTTTGTTTGCACATTGACAATGGGTGCAGTAAGGGACTAAAACTGAACTGTGTTTAGATCTGATGTCTTCTCATGTTTGAAATACAGTAGGACTGTTTCTATTTCTCCAGATTATTTTGAGGTTACAGAAATTGTGACTTCAGGGTCCAGTTCAGATTGTCAGCTCTTCAAAAACCACATTTTGTCTCTTCTCTCTTCTTCACACATGAACATCCATTAACTCACACACTGAGATGGGTGCCACTTTTCCCCTGTTCTTGTCCCAGAATCAGTCAATGAGAATGGAACTTCCTCACCGAAGTTCTCCATTGTTTTTCTGGAGACTGAAGTGTTGTGGTTCATGTATCATCATGAATAATTTCTGTCCGTTGGGGATCTGTTGTTACAGCTATGGCTTTTTAGATGTGAACCACCTTACGTAACTTTCTGTGCATGCATGCGCACACACACACACACACACACACACACACACACACACACACACACACACACACACAGGACTTGGTGGTCACAGGGATTTTTAAATGATTCACTCCATGGTGGCTGCCATCTTATCAGTAGAAGGGAAGACATAATTTCATTTCATCAGGAGTGAGCAATTATAAAATTATCATATCTCCCTACGACTCATCCATTTAGCATCAGTAGCAGCTAAATTGCTCTTATGTTTCTCTTGTGATTATGAGAGAATCAATATGGCCATTCAATTTTTAACCTTTTTCTGAGACTATTTTTAGGCCAAAATAACTTTAAACGATAATCATCTTTTAATCTCCATCTTCTGGTGTGCTTTTTTACCATTAGCAACTTTGACTGCACAAACTCTGTAGGACTATTAGTGGAGTTTGACTTAGTGAAAGGTCATTACCTCTGTGTGTGTATATGTGTTTGTGTGTTTATCTGTGAGTGTTTATGTGTAAGTGTGCATGCATGTTGGCATGGATGTGTTTGGTGTGTGTGTTACAGGTTTGTATCTAATCATCATTAAGCTCCGAGATGCAGGCGCTGGAACAGAATTGTGTAGTGATTAAATAAAACAGGATAAATGGAAAGAGAACATAGCTGCAGAGAAAACAAAAGAGTTTTCACTGTTGGGCAGTGAAGATGTGCGAGATGGCTGTAACTTACTGTGTCACAGCAGTTTTGATTCACAGACAACTACATACACAACTGCGAGGGAAAGGTTTTCATTCTTTTCAAGGAAATAGCAATAACAACAAAGTTTTCTTTCCTGTAACTGTACATTTCACAGTGAGCGGCTGGATAGGAGGTATTTTCAGTGTCATCAGTATCGCCGAAGTAGTAGAAGCTGTAAAGTGAATGACCCAACTCTCCGTGACAAAGGCACTAACAGAGAGATTTAGCCAGGCAATACAACTCTACAGTGTTTAACAACAGGGTGAAGCCACTCAACAACCAGAACCCTATGTGGTGAATGTTTGGCCAGGTGGTAGACTGTGGTGTGTATCAGCAGGGAAGAGACATTAAGCTTTACAGACAAGACACCATACAGACTTCCACTCAGATGGCTGAATGTCCCTCTCACATGTTAGACAGCGGGGTGTTGGAGGGAATGACAAAACAAGAATGTTAAGAACAAATGATGAGAGAGAAGGCGAGATGAGAGGAGAACAGAAAGGAGAAGAGAGCAAAGGAATGCAGACAAAAAGAAAAAAAATGTGTGGAGAAAAATTAAGGGTCTTACAGAGAGAGAGGAATTATAGATCTTAATTAGATAATCTGTGGGGACGGTTGTCTTCCACAGGGATCTAAAAGCCACTGCATCATTTAGATCATGGCCATCATTCATACATTATTTCTACAATTATCTTCCTTCCCTTAAGATATAACCAGTAATGTCAGAGGTTCCTGCAAGTATCACCATATCACCTTTATAAAGCGCTTTAATCAATGTAACTGTTAATACAATTTCTTAAAAGTGTTGTTACTGTTGTGTCCCCTTAAATTAGAATTGGATCCAGCGTCCAGTTCAGTTGTGATGACAGCTATGTACTACAAGGATCTAAAAGTATCACCTGCCAACGAGTCACTGACACACTGGCTGCCTGGAGTGACCACAGACCCATCTGCAGAAGTAAGTTTCACCTGTCATTCCCTCTGAAACCTGTTAGGACTTTTTAGCTGTGCATGCGTTAGCTGCTGAGCTTTTTATACAATGGGTTCACGTCTACTGCCAGGATAAGGGCACGTCTGCTGCTTCGAACCAATGTCCACCAAGTCTATTTTTGTTTGATATTCATTGTACTGATTTGGCTGCATTCATTTTTAAATTAAATTCTTGTTATATAGCATCATTGATAACAACTGCATCGCACATCAATAACATGAGAAAAATTACAGATGCATATATGACAAATTAAATGCGTTAATATGAAGGAGAACTATGGACAGATTCATATTGCATTGCAACTCTAGCAACATTCCTTCAATATCAGTATGTCATATTTACTTAAGCATGCAAAATCATAGTAAAAAGTGAACTGTATTTTAGTTTTCCATGGACATCCACAGACTGCATTTATATCGTACCATATATTTACACAAACTATCATACAGAGTTATACACTGATGCTAGCGGACATGTCAGGCAAGGTGCTGACCTGCTCATCTGGGATTCAGTGTTATGCTTAAGGACACTTCAGCATGCTGTTAGAGGGAACCAGGAGTTAAACCATCGACCCTCATGAGCAGCTATTATCGGTCCAAGGTTAAAGAAAATGATACCCTAACTGTCATCAGAGATCCCACTGCTGTAGGCGATGTCTCACTGAAAGTAGACTTGCATGTTCACCATAAAGCAGGAGTATGTCACCCAAATACAATATTATGACTCTTACTGTAAGTGTGCTTTTAATAGTTCTTGGATAACAGTGGACTTCCATCGCAGACAGCATGTGTTAGTACAATTAATTCATTGTTATTTTTTGTTCCTTCTGGGTTTTGTGAATGATAAAAGGATAAAATAAGGCCATCCTATGATATGGTACTTACTGTTTACTGAGGACACCAGCCTGTTGTTTCAAAGCCACAAAGCCCTGATGGCAAAAGCCTGTTTACCTTCAGTCATCCTGGACACTGAAGCAGTCACAAGGTTCTTGTTGGAGCTCTTCTATACATAACATAATACAGTACATACTTTTGCCCTGATTCATGCTAAATGTCTCTGATTCACTGTATAACTGCTGAGATTTTGCATACCCATTTTAATGCTGCAATACTTTAGTCTGGTTCCAAACTTCTAAATCTCTGCCCAAACATTTTTCCAATCTGCATCCTTACGCGGAATGTGGCTCTCTTATACTTTGTCACTTTACTTCCTTGTTTGCTCTCACGATAATTACAACAGCCACGAGAGGTCGCTGCCTAACAAGAAATGTAATTGTTCGTCATTATAAGCTGCTTTCATAATAGACCCATACGGTCGTTTTCTGGGTGAGGACAGGCTGGGACAATCTAATGCAATTCCGATACCCATTTGTAAAGCGTTTAATGTGAATTTTCTGTCAGACAAAAACTATATTTCAAGGTTCAAGGTTATTGTCATTGTACAACACAGGGTTGCACGGTGGAATGCAGTTGTAGTCCCTTTATGCTACACAAGAAAAACAAAAAAAAATGGTGGAGTACAGAGGATGAGGTTTTGTTGGGGAGTTTCACAGCCTGAGGAAAGAAGCTGTTCTGTAGTCTGGTGGTACAGCAGCAGATACTTCTGTATCGCTTGCCAGACGCAGCAAGGTGAACAGGCTGTTGCTGGAATGTTGCTGGGTATTGTCTTTTAATATCCTTTGGGCTCTGCGCAGGTATCTTGTCTCACCAATGTCACTAATGCTTGGTAGATTAGAACCAATGATGTTCTAGGCAGTTTTAATCACCCGCTGAATAGTCCTCCTGTGCTGTCCTGGGCTATACACATACCATGCCAGTTTGTAATGTTTCCAGTCAGGATGCTTTCTATTGCTCCTCTGTAAAAAGTTAAAGGAACACGCCGACTTATTGGGACTTTAGCTTCACCGTATCCCCCAGAGTTAGATAAGTCCATACATACCCTTCTCATCTCGGTGCGTGTCGTAACTCTGTCTGAGAAGCCCCTTGGTGAGGAGCAGAGAGTTCGCCTGGAGCTCGCTCAGTTGCTGCAAGCAAATCACTCCACCCAAGTAGAAGAAGTAGCAGTGCTTCGCCTTCTGAGAATAGTTCCCAGTATGTATACGGTTAGAAGATGGCTGTGTCTCATGTGACCTTGTTATTTGTACACGCTGTGACTATACAAATCACAACATGTAAATAGGAACATGTTGGCGTTATTTTGTCACTTATTGGGAGCAGTAGGCTAGATGGAGCCGGTTACCTCCAGGATCTGTGCTAAGCAAGGCTAGCGGTGGGTGCAACAGATAGAGTTACGACGACACGCACGGAGATGAGAATGGACTTATCTAACTCTGGGGGATATGGCGAATAAACTAAAGTCCCAATAAGTCAGCGTGTTCCTTTAACAAGAGTCTGGGTATGTTATTTTGCTGGTATTTGCTAATGCAGAGGCTATACTATCACAGAACCATAATAAATAATATCAATGTGATTTACATTTTGTTTTTTGTTGATGTGTTAAAATTATGATTCACTTTCTGACTGAATGGCTGAGTGACTAAATAAATAACTGTGTGAGTGGCAGAGCAATGATGCAGGGCCTCTCGCTGCCCACATGTTTACTGACAATACCCTGTTGGGTTTATTGCTCCACAATAAAAAGACAGACAGACAGCATACACCCCCAACTGCGCGTGCACACAACACACACTTACATTGACAGCTAGTGTCCAAAGGACAATGTCACACACACATCATAGCTGCAGCAGTATTTGCCTTGAGCTGTGTGTGTTTGACGGACAGACAGTCCCTGTGCTCAGACACACACTATAGGGTCCCTGTCACATCGTATTATAGTGTAAGTGTGTGCCTGTTTTGTGTCTACATGTCTGTCTGTGACTGCAGGAACCATCCTGACTTCATGATACTCTCTACTCTTGTCAAGAGACAGATGAAGGCTTAGTGAGACAATGAGAGAGATGGAAGGACATGGATATTATTTCCACAAAACTCACAAAGCTTATGTTGATGTTTTTGTTTAGTCGGGTCACCTTGAACAATGACTGTTAGATAGATTATTGTTGCAGTAAATCGGAAATTAAAGGATTTCTTTTCAGTTTGTAATCAAAATGAAAAAAATCCATAAACATAACTAATATTTCTGATTTAATCAGTGCTGTTCATGAGTATAATAGGAACCCCTGCTAAAGTTGACTAAAAAGAGGAATACAAAAATCATCTTTTGTAAATTGATCTTAATTCTTTAATTGACAAAATTTGGAAAAATCCAACCTTTAAGAACACCAATTTTCTTTGTGAATGAATAATGTATTGTAAATAAGTAAATCTTACTTAAAATACAGGGGACATAAGTATACCCCTATGTTAAATTCCCATTGAGGCAGGCAGATTTTTATTTTTAAAGGCCAGTTATTTCATGGATCCCAAAAAAAATAAAAATAAAAAAATCTCTAGGTATGGTGAAGGGTATGTGATGATGTAGGGCTATTTTAATTCCAAAGTCCAAGGGAACTTTATCAGGATGCATAGTATCCTGGATCCATGAAATAACTGGCCTTTAAAAATAAAAATCTGCCTGCTTCTATGGGAATTTAACATAGGGGTGTGTATACTTATGCCCCCTGTATTTTAAGGAAGAACATTTATTTATTTACGATACATTATTCATTCAGAAAGAAAATTGGTGTCCTTAAAGGTTGGATTTGTCCTCATATTTTTAATTAAGGCATTAAGATCAATTTCCAAAAGATGATTTTTTTATTCCTCTTTTTAGTCAACTTTAGCATGGGTTCCTATACTCATGAGCACCACTGTAAAATACAATAGAATAGAAGGAACTGTCCACATTAGTGAAAAATATGTCCATATGGCTGTTCATTAAAATATTACTGACAACACTGTCTCAGAGTAATAAAATAAAATTTAAGAAAAACAATATGACATGAATGGAGCAAGCCAATTGCCTGTGGGATAAGTGGCTTCTAATATACCCTCTTTGTAGCCACAGAATCAAATGCATCTATAGTATCTCATTTAGAAGAATTATGTTTGTGCCTAAGTCACAGAATACTGTTATACAGCTTTTAGTTCTGTGGACTGGAGCCTCCTAGCCTTTTTTTGAATTTCTGACTCAACTACATATTGTGGTTGTGTTGAGTCTAATCGTAGCTATCGGCACCCTGCCCTCGGCAGCTGTTTTCAGCAAAAACTATACACTAATACTAAAGACAAAGTTAACAAGTGAATAGAGTGTGAGTGTTTAGTAAAAGACGTAGAGTAATCTCTGAACTAAACTAGAAAAACGTGTTTAAAATGATGCACAACACATCTACAGTTGAATGTTTTTATTTAAATTGTGCAGCAACACATATACACGGGTGTTGGATTTCACTCAGTATGCATTACATTTCATATTCCTTCAATGAAGTGATACAGAAAATATGTATGATATTTTCTAACTGTGCAACAACTTGTTTTTCTTACTTTGAAACTACAGAAGATTACATTTTAGGGGAAAATCTAAATTCAAAAGGTGAATTTTAAGTACGACAAAATGGCAAAACTAAGTGTCAGCTGGAAACTGGTTGACACTGTCCTGGTATTTTTCATATTTACATATGTAATTATGGAGAGGAATAAATACAACGAGCGAAAGAGAGAGAGCAACCAAAAGAAAGAGAGAGAGTGCTGCACATGATGTTTGTTACGCACAAACAGCCAGGCAAAGGATAAAAAATCCTATACTGTAGCTCTGGTGTATTGTGTTATCTGGTGTGATCACTCTCCTGGGATTTAAACACATGAGCCTCTCTCATTCTCTACTGAGACTTTAATGTTAATTAGAAGCTGGTCTCTGGGATGAATTGCCATGAATGTGTTTCTGTGTATCCGTGTGCGTGTGTGTGTATCCGTGTGTGTGTGTGTGTGTGTGTGTGTGTGTGTGTGTGTGTGTGTGTGTGTGTGTGTGTCCCTGGGTGTAACACAGTGTGTTTCAGCTCTCTTTTCTAATTAACAGGCAGATCAGTCATCTGAGGTCCTCCTTCTCTCCCTCTCTCTCTCTCTCGTGGTATTTTCTGTGCCTCTGTCTCTTCTCCTGCCTCTTGCCCTTCCTCCTTCAATTTCTTTTCTCTTCACATTATCTGTCACCCTCTATACTCTCTTTGTGTCTTTCTAACCTCTCTCCCTCACATCTATCCACTTTGTCTCTCAACCTGTCTGTATTTGCAAACTTTTTTACTTTATTATTTCCACCCATTTTTCTTGTCACCCCCCACTATTGATCTGTTTAATTCTTATGTCCTTTCTTGTCTCGATTGTTTTTGCCTCTATGCCATTGGTCTTCCCTTCCTCTAATGGCAATGATGGCCTCCAGCAAAGGCATTATGAAAGATAAAGGGCAAATATATGATCAGATAAAACTTCCTCTGCAATAGTGACAGTGCTTGTTAACTGTAAACTGACTGAAAATGTCAAGTAAGCCATTTAATATTTCTACTGTTTTTTAAGGGTACTTTTGACACAATACACTTTTTTGCCAAATATCTCCTATAGGCAATAACACATTGGCGACTTTATGAGGTACTGAAGCAAGAAATATTACCTTGAGTATCACACAGGACAAAATCAATATGGATAAAATAGAGCACTTGGAAGGTTATTAATGAAAAATGCTGTTGATAATGGGGATCTGCAGGCTCTTCATGAGCAAAGGTACTAAAGGTTTTAGCAGCAGAGTTTGGGGTCAAATGTTTTGAAATAAATACCTATCTTTACCTGATACATATCCATTTCTAAAAAGTAGGTAAGTTATATTGTTAGACAGTATGTTATTACATAGTAAAATATCCTAACAGCAATTGGATGATTTGCTCTAAAAATGTAGTCAGACATGCTGTGCATGTTGACACCACGTTGTGCTATTTAATTTTGAGATTATTTTTATATTGACTATTGAAGTTCATAAATAAGTGTTTTGGCAGGGCTTGCCGAATGGCACTATGTCCATGGTATTGAAAGGGTGATTTAATTCTTGCATGTTTTGTTTTGTTGTGCATGATCAAAATATATGAATATAAAGTAATGTGTTGTGTATTATTGGAACATTCTTCTGAGAAACCTACTGATTTTAGAGGCAACTGTGATATTCAACTTCATTCTATTTGCTGTTCTTTATTTTTCTTAGTTTTTTTATTTCTAGGCTAATGATGAACACAATTATGGAAAAACCACAATTAATAATGCAGACACACTTTGTGATAGGCTACTCGTAGAGAGAAGTGTTTCATCTTTGACTGATGAATGACCAGTTAAAGGTTTCACATCAGTGTTTACTGATGATCTGTAAAAATATTAGTAAAGTGAAGAATAACTTGCGAGTTTATCAAAATTGTTGATCAATTAGACCGTATCAAAGTGGCTAAGTAGAAGTAAAATGAGTAATCAGTTTAATCTCTCAAGCAGTGAAACACTGTGCAAGGAAGACATGGACAAGGGATGCAGGACATTTTAAAAGTTTTTGATTTCCTAAGTTGCATTGATCATTTAACATATGTTCAACCACACATATGACAATGAGATAACTTTTGTGTGTGTGTGTGTGTGTGTGTGTGTGTGTGTGTGTGTGTGTGTGTGTGTCACTACCACACCCTCTCGCTGTTATTTCTCTTTGTAAGGGTAAGAGGCCATTTGCAATCTGAGAGCGTCATTTTAACTACCACATTCATCTTTTTTAAAACCTCTGTCATTCTGTCTCTCTCTTTTGCTTTTTTCCTCTGTAGCTCGTACCTGTGGCAGCAATCTAAGGGGGCCCAAAGGGGTCATAACTTCTCCTAACTACCCTGTTCAATATGAGAACAACGCACACTGTGTGTGGGTCATCACTGCAATGGACTCTGAGAAGGTGAGCTCATTTTCATTATTGGCATTTTGATCAAATAAGTCATTATAATCTGACAAAAAAAAAAAAGTGTTCTCCACTTTTTTAATTTAATTGGTCAATAATGTTCAGTAGTGGCAATTTATAGTGTAATGTGTCCAAACTTTTGGCCTGTACTGTGTATATACACAGTACAGGCCAAAAGTTTGGACACACCTTCTCATTCAATGTGTTTCTTTATTTTCATGACTATTTACATTGTAGATTCTCACTGAAGGCATCAAAACTATGAATGAACACATGTGGAATTATGTACTTAACAAAAAAGTGTGAAATAACTGAAAACATGTCTTCTATTTTAGATTCTTCAAAGTAGCCACCCTTTGCTTTTTTTGATAACTCTGCAAACCCTTGGTGTTCTCTCAATGAGCTTCATGAGGTAGTCACCTGAAATGGTTTTCACTTCACAGGTGTGCTTTGTCAGGGTTAATTAGTGGAATGTTTTCCCTTATTAATAAAAAAGCAAAGGGTGGCTACTTTGAAAAATCTAAAATTTAAGACATGTTTTCAGTTATTTCACACTTTTTTGTTAAGTACATAATTCCATATGTGTTCATTCATAGTTTTGATGCCTTCAGTGAGAATCTACAATGTAAATAGTCATGAAAATAAAAAGGAAACGCATTGAATGAGAAGGTGTGTCCAAACCTTTGGCCTGTACTATATATATATATATATATATATATAATTGACTGCAAGAGAGTGGACACCTGTCGACCATTATCTACTCTCTCTTTTGAAGATTAATATTACGAATATGTTATTGTTTTTGAAGATTTTCGGAAGACTGTTGCCTGAAACATTACATTAATGCATACAGAGCCTTCCTGTGGCAAATAGAGATTCAAAAATTAAGTGGATTGTGTCAGGAGAGGTGAAAAACAGATGACTTTCCATAAAAAAAGCTGTAAGCCAGACTAGAAACTATGACACAATATACACAAATATTGTCTTATGTGGTCCAGTGTTGAGGAAGTCGAAGGGCTGTAGTATTAGGTTTCTTTTGTTTTCCTGCTTTTGGACTGAATTCTGTTTCCATTACTAAGCTCATGGTCACCACACCTTCCCAATTTTGTGAAGGCAACTTTGTTGTTGAGTCATTGTTGTATAGACATGAATAATTCATATACCTGCAGTACAAAATCTCAAGTCTCTCTATCTGCAGTTTCTTTTGTGGTATTATCTTCTGTCATCGCAGACTTCACTTCTTCTCCCCTTTCCCAGCTCTTGTACTCTCTGCTCTGCACTATTTTCCTCTGCTTACCTTTCATTTCTTCCTAACATCTCTGCTCCTTACTCTTTATGTCTCTCTTCTCACATATCTTCCTCATCTACTCTGCTTTCTTCTTGGCTACTTTATCCTTCTCTCATCTTCTTTCCTTCTTTTACATAGATTTGTCTAAAATGTGAAGTTTTGAAGACGGTGAGAGTAGAGAGATGGAAATTCAAAAAAAAGCAAGATGGCACCGAGCTCATTGAAAAATACAGAGAAAAAGAGAGAGGGAAAATATAGAGGAGAAATGTTGGGCTGATTGTTCAGCTAGCTACTTCACTATTAAAATGCGAGCGCCAAGAAAAGGAAAAAGGAAAAAAGACTGAATGTCCAAGCAGGTATTTGACATGTGGCATTGAAGTTTTCTCTAAAGATGGATGGAAATGGAGTCTACTCACCTCTGAGCCTCCGAGGGGGTAGGATGGAGAAATGGTGAGATAAAATTGAGTAGAGAGAGTGAGAAAAGGGGGAGAGATAAATGGGCGTTTTGTTCTCACCTCTGTGTCTCTCTGACCTTAAAAGAGAGAAATGGCAACATAAAGCTATGACAAAGTTTCACCCAAGTGTTAAGGTATGTCTGTGTAGATTAAGCTCATTCACATATCCATGAGACTCTAATGTCTTTATCTCTGTATTTTGAGAAAGCATTTTTCACTTTGAGATTTTTTTTTTCAAACAAGCATCTGGTAGACTTGACTGTTATGCGTCTTAAGACATTTGTTTGGAAGGGACATCATCTTTACAGCCATTGCAAAGATGTACCTATTCACCAGCACCTATTTTTAAGCGTCTAACAAGAATCAGAGCCATAGGTAAACTGAAATATTTGACATGGCTGCAAAAGGCTGTAAAAGTTTCATCATGACAAATGTGCCACATATTATTGGTGATTGTGCTTGGTGTCAGATTAAGTCATTCCTGTGTCATGCGTGTGTGTGTGTGTGTGTGTGTGTGTGTGTGTGTGTGTGTGTGTGTGTGTGTGTGTTGCTTGGGGTTTAAAATAAAATCCAATACAATAGAGTATAATAGATTCACATAGCCTTAGTTTATGTCAGATGGAATGTCTTTTATCTGTTCTATGTACTGTGTGTGTGTGTGTGCGTGCGTGTGTGTGTGTGTGTGTGTGTGTGTGTGTGTGTGTGTGTGTGTGTGTGTGTGTGTGTGTGTGTGTGTATGTGTTTAAAACGCTTGAGGTTTGAGAGCACTTTAAGAATTTGCTATAATGACAGATTATCAGCTACTACAGCTGCTGGCATTTGCAGAATGTCACTATCTACATACACAGAGGGAGAGACAAAGACAGAGGCAAACAAGAGCATAAAGACAGTTATAGAGACTTGAGTAGAATAGAATAGAATCTAAATTAATGATGCATTGAATAAAATGAAGTCCAATCCATCTACTATACTAAGGCATCAGTGCACTGTATACAATATATATATATATATATATATATATATATATATATATATATATATATATATATATATATATATATATATATATATAGGCTACGTATGTTGAACAATTGTTTTGCTTTCATAGTTTCCCCTTTTTAAAAACATATTGCATAATGTGTAATCCTCCTTTTTCCTCCACTTACAGTAGTAGGTACAGTAATCCAGCGTGGCATGATGCAATATGATAATTGAGTTGCGTGAAGGTGCGCTTCAAGTACAATTCTTGCACATGGCAGTAGTACGTTTAACGTAGACTAACGAAACTTGGTACACATATGTAGCATGTCAAGACGTACAAAAAACGTCATTGGAGCCATACCCTAAACCCAACAGGAAGTCTGCCATTTTGAATTGAAAGTTCGAAATTAGTGTGATTTTGGCCATTTCCATGTGTTGTACTTTAACAAACTCCTCCTAGAGATTTCATCCGATCAACTTCAAATTTGGTCTGTGCCATCTTAAGACGAAAGAGATGAAAAGTTATTAAAAGAAAAACTTTTCATCATAGGGCATGGCCATGGCGGGGCGGCCATTTTGTGCCCTTCGCGATCGAAACAGGAAGTGGGTGTAACTTGAGTGTACATTGTCCACTTGGCTCAAAACCTTTTCATAAGTGTCCAACCCTGAGGCCGATATTTACTCAAAGTCATAGCGCCCCCTAGTGGCAACAGGAAGTAGGCCTAAAAGTCAAGGTGCTATACTTTAACAAACTCCTCCTAGAGATTTCATCAGATCGACTTCAAATTTGGTCTGTGTCATCTAAAGACCTTAACGATGAAATTTATTAAAAGAAAAACTTTTCGAACAACGATGTGGGCGTGGCGTGGTGGCCATTTTGAGCATTTATCGATGAACGAAGACGTTTTAGTGTACATTGTCCAATTTGGCCGAAATTTCTCACGATTGACAAGGGTCCAGGGCTGAGGACATTGATAGGCCAAAATTGACTTTTGGTTATAGCGCCCCCCACTGGCAACAGGAAATCAGTCTTACATGACAAACATCATCCGATTTACATGAAACTTATAATGTGTGGTCTACATGTGATACTGAGCCGCCCCTATGCTTTAACCACGCACATTCAGGCCACATTCAGGCCACGCCCCCTTTCATAACATTTGAACCGTTTAAGGTAGAGTCTTGTGTGAGGTGTCATTGAACTCAGCAGAGAGTTCTTTTGTCATTGGTCCGCCAGTAACCCCGACGCGCGCAGAGGCGCAAGGTCCCGTCCAACGCTGCTTGCAGCTTTAATTTGTATTATTATTATTATATTATTATTTATTAGCATTTCTATCTCAATGACCTCAACTGAGCCTCAATTGTTGAAGTCTTTTTAGTATGATCGGCTAGTTCTTTGTTTTCTCTTGGCAATCATCTCCTTGTGCGGACACCTTGCTTAAAGGCCCTTTACTTGTTTTTTGTTAACCTTGTTTACAAGCAGCACATCGTCCTTAAGTAAAAAACAAGATTGAATTTGTATAAACAGGCAATGAGACAGATGCTTATACACACCACTTAGAATCATATGTGTAAGTTCCCCAGAAATAAAAAGATGTTTATATGTGCTTTTTGTGGTTGGTTAGAAAGAAAGTGCAAAGAGATTCAGGGAGTGAACAAGATATTTAGACAGAGTAAATAAGCATAAAATTAAGATGAATAACAGTCATCTTTCTGTAGACCTTTATTTTTTTTAGATTCCATTTCAGACTCTTTGTCTCCTCTCCTCTTCTTCTCCTTCATTCCCTTTCTCCCTCGCTCAGCCTCTGACTGACTATTATTCCAGATGACTTCTTTCATCAATAACATGTTAGACAAAATTGAGACAAAGATGAGTGTTTTTATCGAAATATGTGTCTTTTTGTCCTTTCTTTGTGTAGGTTTACCTACACAAGTTCCAGTAGCCAATAAGTAATGCTGGCTGTTTGTGTGTCTGTTGTCATTCTGTTACTTTCTGAATAAAAGCAGCACAATCAATATAGTTTGTAATGGTCTGACAGTCTGTCGGCAAAATGCCGCGAGTGCGCTTTTATTTGTGGATGCCTGTTATTATTTGTGTTAGTTTGTGAACAGGCACCTGGTTGTGTTTGATTTTATGAATATTGACTGTGTGTTTTCTGTCTGCCAACTTAATTGCTAACTGCCAGAGGTTGTAAAAAATATGTTGTAGGGTAAACTGTCAACTTTCAGGTAGTAGTGAAGAAAAAAGAAGAAGCACTTAGCTGTGTGTGTGTGTGTGTGTGTGTGTGTGTGTGTGTGTGTGTGTGTGTGTGTGTGTGTGTGTGTGTGTATGTGTTATTGTGAGTCTGTCAGTCATGTGATTCATCAGTATGAAACAGATAATTATTTCGTTCAAGTCTGAACCATGCCTGACTGCTCACACACATACACCCTTAACCGCTTCGTCACACACGCCCATTAGGCTTCTAATCATTGCTGTCTTTTTCCTAATGAATACATATTAGTGTGTGTGTGTGTGGGAGTGTGTTATTATGGTATTGAATGTTGGATCATTTTCATGCATGGATCATCATCATCACTGTAGTGTTGGCAGGACACATTCTGTGAGATTCTATCAGATTCTGTTAAATTTTACTTGATACAAAAATTGAGTGGATGATAAAATTGAATACAGTCTCATTTTACAACAGTGCATTGTTTTGCAACATGTCTGCACAATTGCTTAAGCTGGATAGATTAAATCATAATAGCCAATATTCAGTGCATTATCATAATGGTATGAGTGTAAAAACAAGGTTAAGTTTTAAGTTTAGCTTAAGTTTGGTATTCATAAAATGAAGTTAAAGGAAAACAATGGCTTATTAGTAGGGTTGAGTATCATTTGTTTTTTTTCTGATACCGGTGCTAAAATTATACTTTAAAAACGGCGGCTGTGCCTAAACAGTGCCTGATCTGATAAAAAAGTAAAACAAAACAAAAACAAAGGAGCACCAAACGACTGTCAGTGACATTAAAGGACGGCTTGTTTATTACTAAGGCCATATGGTAAAAAAATAAATGATTGATTAATAAAGTAATAAGTATAACTTATAACAATACCCTTTTTCTCCAGTAAATTGTTGTTAAATGACAAAAACAACCACCAGATGGAAAACAGTGTATTTTACAATAACTTTATTAATATAGCACGAGGCTTAGGCTACCAATTTCAAGTGAACGCACCGTCTGTGTTGTTTTTTTCCGACAACGGCAGCTGCAGACTGTTACGTCCCTGTGTTGGAATCCTCTACAGTGAAATACAGTCACACGTATTTAATCCATGGATGTAGGTTTAATCCAGCTACTAGCTAATGGTAGGCTAACGTTACCTGCTGTCAAGTGTAATGTTAACTAGCTTCACATGCAGCGATGCTTCTGTTGCCTGTAACGTTTGTTTTGGAGCATCAGTGGGCAGCGCAGGCATTTAAATGTTCATGTTGTAAATAAGCCAACCGTTTTTCAAGATTAATGTCCACCATTTGGAGGTCAAACTACATAAGAATGAGTGCATCAGCAATGTTGCTAATTATTCCTCAGTGGACAGGGCAACTGTGCACACTACTACAGTAAGTTTAGGTGAACTCGGAGGTCAGTCTGAAAACTGTTATGGGTCATCATTTTAACTTAATTTTTTCTTGCAAATAAGTTGACTTACCGGTGGGGGTTCAATGTTATAGGAACTTGTCAACTGAATGTGTCCTTTGAACTTTTGAAGTGTTACTTAGTGTTACTGTAAGCTTAAGATAGGCTCCAGCCTTCTGTATATTTGCTCTTACACTGTATATTGTTGTTATGGTAGGACTTTATTGCTGCCACATACAATTTCTGAATCACTACAAATTATACAGCATACAGGCCGTAGCTCAGTGTGGACGTTGATCACATAGACTTGCATCCGTAAAGTGCAGTGTAAATAACCATCAGTGTCAGTGGTAATGGAAAGACATTCACCAGTAGCTACCTAATTAGCACATTATCTCAATTCAGGAATTTTTGTGGCTTTTGACTGTAATTTGACTGACCATAATTCACTGTATTAGCTCTGTCTTTGGCTCTCAGCTCTGAACCTACACCTCTCTACCAAAGGAGGCTCTCCACGGTAATGCATGAATGCTCCAAGGTCACACTGTTTTGTCCACTGGCCTCTTGTAATGGTGGTAATACATAAATTAAAGTTATAATAACTATCATTAATGAATAGTAAATTGATAGCTTATTGAACTTCACTTAATTGTTATTTTACTGTCAACAAACAATGGCATGATGATTTATAATGTTTACCAATTATTAGCATATCAATGCTATAATTTATGTTATTCTATCGTTAGTTTAGTGGAATATAAAATAATTAGTTTATAAATGTAAATAGAACAATACTTTATCAATTGTTAATAATTGTTTTGTAAACCATTTATAAACCTTATTTTGGATGGCTACTTTAAAGTTGCAACTAATGCTTATAATAATTAATTATTGATTAATAAGCATTGATTAATTATCTATCTGTTCACTGATAATAGCTATTATGTTTTTAGATGCTTAAAGTGTTCATAATTGTATTTTGAGGTTGTACCAGAATAGGTTTACATGGTTTAATTTTCAAAAAACACTATCTTTTTGTTGTACTGCAGCCCCTTTTTTTCACCCTGTGTGTTGAGCTCTCTGTTTTAGCTACAGAGTGAGACATCTCACTTGTATCCCATCTTTGTTGGGAGTCACACATGCACAGTAACTAGGTAAGGACTACTAGCTAGAAGTTAGCACTGCTAGCGGTTAGCCCTAATCTACAAAAGAAATTGTATAGAACTACTTACATGTCCCTCGTCTGCAGGTATTCCACGCAAAGTTGGAAGTGCACCCTTGTTTAGAAGAAGTCTCCCGGCTATTCCTGCCTTGTACTGACCAAAGTTTGAGAAACAGCTAGCTGATGTGGTATTAGCTAAAGTGGTTAGCACACACCAAATGTTTCAGCCGATGATGTAGACGGCCCTGCCGATTTTGACCAACCCCCCCCGCCCCCCCAAGACTGAAGGCAACATACATTCAGAAACCCGTATCTCACTCAAAACAGCATGGATGTTTTTTTTTTCCAAGTTTGTATGCGTGTGGAAGCACCAGAGACACAAAATAACACCCCAAATCTTAGAAAAAGTGATTTTTTTCATAATATGGGCACTTTAACAAAGTATTTATTAACCATTAACAAGGTTTCATAATTATCAGTTGCAGCTTTATAATAGCCAACCAAATAATCTTTACTGGCGGTTTACAAATAATTTCTTCAAGGTTTACAAATCATTTGGTTATCATTAACACATTATAATATATAAAATGTTATGCGTGCAACATGAACTATTCAAATAACATAAATTATAGCAATTGGTAAACACGATTAATTATCTTTATATTGTTTACAGTAACATAACTATTAACTATTAATTAAGTTAAATTAATTATCAATTCACCATTTATTAGTAATGGTTATTAAAAAGTGTTACCATTTATTTTAGAGCTGTAATGTCAAACATTATGGAATAAAGCATCTGCTAAAATCCAAAATTGTAAAAGGAATTTCTCAACCCACAGTCTGCTGTCAGGTAGTTGTCTGCTGTATCACAGTACGGTTTATATTTTTTTCACAGAATTGTCACACAGCTGTTGCTTAAACATAGTATATAGTTTATTTTCCTAAACTGTCCAGCCAACAGGTCAAAAGCACTCAAAGGTGCTGTAATGCCTCAACAAGGGAGTTAGTTTACCAGACAGCAGCCGTTTGCTTTCTTTCCATTTAAAACAGAAGTCACCTCGGGGCAGGACTGCAACACATAAACATGGCACATCTGGGTACTTTCAGGGTACAGCCAACAGGCTAGCATCCTCGCCAGTCTATTTTCAAATTGATGGATACTTCATTTGTCCCACATGGAAACTCACTTGTCATAGCATATAACACTATTACACAATAACCAGGCTAAATAACATCGACATATAAACCCAAGATGTAGTTATCACCACAAATGCTGCACCCTATACTGTGTATTGAAACAATTTTATTACAGTGCAGATGTAATAACCTTGTTACACACATCACCCGGGAGGAAATGAGTCTCTTATGGCCAGATCTCAGGTAATTCAGTTATTCTGAATGTCTTTCTCATACAGTCCAAAGACATTCAGGTCAGGTAGACTGTTAATGGGTAATTGTATATCTATCTGTTAGTGCTGTGATTGCCCTGCCAGCTGTCTAGGTCTCTTTCCTTGAGACCCTGAAAAACAATAAACACATAAAGAAAAGCAATGAATGGATGCTTCAGGCCCTTATACACAGAGCAGCAAATTCAAGCCTCAATTTATTTATTTCAGGCTGGCAATAAACCATGGGAACCCCCCACATAACAATTAGTATAACAGACAAAACTTCTGAAACATTTTATTACTGAATAAATAACAGTCTATCAGCTAACGAGCTGGCCTTACAGCTACTGTAAACTACAAGCTAATAGCCTCGCCTAGTGGAATGCATAGGGCTGTAGCATTGGACTTGGACCTCTATGCACATTCAGCTGCAGCAGTTACCTCTGTGTGCTGGTCAACTGTGTTGTAGAGGCTCTACACTGCTGATGTAAATGAATTGAATTTAGATAAGAAACCACAAGCAGTGGCCTGATCTGCATCCTGCTGCTGTGTTTGTCCCTCGTTGCCCAGCTGCACGATGTGTATTCATCGTGACATTCACTGTAGTAGCAAAATGCAGTGCACTGTAAAGATGATTTATAATGCTTTCTTGAGCTGCAATGAGCAGAAAAGTGCATCTAATATTCTGATTAGATTGTCAATTAAATGCTCTAAAGGAATGAAGTCTAGAATGCAACAAAAAAAAGAAAATTAATGTAATTGCAAAAATAATTTATTACAGGCAGTTTGTTTTCTGTAACTGATTACATTTTTGAAAAAAACTTTCCCAGGCATGAAGGGTGTGCTGTGGATGGTGTCCTCAAGCAGGGTTTCAGGTTATTCTATACTTATTTGGCTGAAAGGCTAAAAGTAATCTATTGAAAAAAGGCCCCAAACTGCCATTGTGGCAGCTCACCAATGACTTAACATAGTTACATAATCTCAGCAAAGGAATTATCTTAAACTCTGCTTTCAGGACAGCTGTTCCCTCTCTGTACTACTTCTGACAAGGGGTCACCTCAGTACATAGTTTAAACTTTTTCTCGACAGTTTATTTTTGACTCAGGGTAGAAATGCATTAAAGCTTCAGTGGGCACACTATTTATGTAAAAAAAAAAAACACCTCACTTACGCCTTACTCCCACTGGGCCTGCAGCAGAATTGAGTTTGTCAACCCTGAACCCATCCCTGTTAAGACCCTGTATAGCACTGACATTGTGGTATTATTAGTTGGGGTCTACCAATGTGGACATTGAGGAAGTGACAAAAGGAATCAAAGTGTCTAGCGTCCTCAGTGTTTGACCATCCAGGTCTATAATTTGAATAGTTTAAATTATGTTACCTCTCATGTCAGTTGGTGGTGCCAACTCGTAACGTGCAGTCTAGCTTCAAAATATTATATATATAGTTTGGGCCTCTACTGTGAATGGATTGTATTCGTCCTACACGCGCATGCGCGCGCATACACACACACACACACACACACACAACCACACACCATCACTGCCAGCTTTTAATATAAGTGAGTCAAACTGTAAATGTGCTATTTTGTTAGAAAATAATATGCAAACACAATATTCTGTCATGTCTTCAAAAGCTGTACTACTGTAGGTAAATGCCTTAACTTTATTCAAGAGAAATTTCCTTTTTTGAATAATTGCTACATTTACAGTGGGTTAGTTGAGAGGTTGATCAAATCCAGCGTGAAAATATTGAGTGGTTTGTGTTCTGTCAGAAATGATTGTGTGATGTGAGGAAAATAGGCTGTTTGTTGTAGGTTTGTTGGGTGCAATAATAATAAGGAGGCTGGCGTTACTGCCACCAAGACTGAAATGAAACCTATACCCATGTGCACTACCCTTGGCAGGGGTCACCTCAGCTTATTCTGTAGTTGAAATGGCTGACTGAACGTAATTCATTAGACGTTTGCAGTGTTGACATTTTAACAGGGCCCAAATCAAATCTTGTTTTTAAGGAAACCTAGGGCTGCACGACAGCATAGTAAGTATGGTAGGTAGGATACCCTCTGACCAGAGGACACAAGTGTAAATAACCATGCAGAGAAGCATCTGACCTGCTGAAGTGCTCTCGAGCAGAACGATGAACCTTTACCAGCCTGTCTGTATCTGAGGCTGTAGTGACATAGAAATGAAATTCCACCATTCATTTTTTTTAACTTGATTTAGATAGATAGATAGATAGATAGATAGATAGATAGATAGATAGATAGAGATATGGATAGATAGATAGATAGAGAGATAGATGCATGTAGATCGGTTTATGGATTTATATTTATGTGATTTCTTCCCACTTTTTCTGCTAAGCAGTGACTCAGCACTGCTCCAGCCTCAACGAGGGAATTCAAGAACTAGTCCACCCCAATTACGCCTGTGTGTTCTCTTGCACTACTTTGACGTAAGGTCACAACAGCGAGGGCAAGATCGGCAGGCATAGTATAGTTTTTCAATTTCTTTTTTCTGGGGCAAAGGAAGGGGCATCTCAGGGTAGGCATTTAGTCCCATTATCGTTCTGCTAAAGATAAAATGATTGGGTACAGTGTGCACTGTGTGACATGTTTATAAGGCTCGGTTGACTGACACTGACCAGCAAAAGTATGTCTTAGATTGTTTGAGTTGAGTGGGGAACACATATCCTCTGTGAATTTAGGATCAGAGTAGGAGAAGGTTTACTATAAGTTTCTCCCCAGGCTGTGATCATGCCCTGAGGAGACCCTAAAATTCACAGCACTACAACTTTACTGGCTGACTGACTGAAGGTATTTCACTGTAGGTTTGGGTGGCACAGTTTTCTTAACAATGTTTAAATGGCCTATTGAGCTGCTCTTAGCTGCTCAGCTGCTTGCTAATGACCTCAAAGTGATAACGCTTCACTTATCCCTTCAAAGAACAACCACCTTTTAACAGAAACACTGCCTTTTCCTGTACCGTCTAAATTTGAACATGAGAAACTCTCTCCTGAAATACTAATAAGTACTGCAGGAACTCATTAATGTGATGGAATCAAAAGAAAATATACAGAGCTGTAGTCATCAAACTGAAGGCAAATTGTGTGTACTGTCAACACTGTTTGATTTAGTTGAAGGCCTAGATTACACTTTATGTCCTGTTTTCTTTCTTTTGTGGTTGATTCTTTTCTTCCTTTCTTTCTTAGTTTCTTTCTTTGCTTTAGGAAATAAAGACACTAATCGAATGTAGTTTGGGGTTGCAGGCTGCTCCTAATGTCTTTTTAAATGGGCCCATTTGGATCTATTGAACAGCACTGAGCTTCTTGCTAATGACCTTAGTGTGATAACGCTTCAGTTCCTTCCTTTAAGTCTGCTGCTACTATGTAATCTGCCTTGACTGTCTAGACCCACACACATACGCACACTTATAAATAAAGAAGGCAACATACGGTGGCCGACAGGGGCAAACGCCCTGCAACTTCAGAAAACACATGCAAATAGACAAAACACAAGCAAATTAAGAAAACAACTACATTAATTTGACAACACATGTGCAGCATTCAGCAAACGCGCTGCATATACACACAACACAACCAAATATACAAACGCGCTGCAATTAAAAAACAATGCAAAAAGAAAAGCAAACCCTGAAAAAAGAAACAAAGCAAAAAGAAAAACAACTTCATTAATTTGACAACACATGCGATTGCCGTACTGTTTAGTTCAAAAACATCCAAAACACCAAAGGAAGACGAGCCAACCAAACGCAAGCTTTTATTTTGAAAAGTCAAAGCTCGAGCACGGCACCAGCCTCCCGGCTGAGACGGGAGCAGAGACTGTATATTACTAATATCTTATATTATGTTATTAATAAGGGCATGAGACAGGAGTTCTCTTTTTAATATGCAGCCATACCCGACTCTAATAAAAAGGCAGAAAAGGGGTCATAAATCCAGCTGTTCCCCTTAGCTGCTCCCTCTAGAGGTCTGGAGAACTTCCGTTGTGGAATCTGGATGCAGCGTTTTTTTTTCGCATTTGTTTTCGGGGTTTGTGTGCTTTTCTTTTTGCATCGTTTTTTATTCGCATCGCATTTATGTATTTGGTTGTGTTGTGTGTATTTGCATCGCGTTTGCTGAATGCTGCGCATGTGTTGTCAAATTAATGAAGTTGTTTTTCTTTTTGCATTGCTTCTTTTTTCGGGGTTTGCTTTTCTTTTTGCATCGTTTTTTAATTGCAGCGCGTTTGTATATTTGGTTGTGTTGTGTGTATATGCAGCGCGTTTGCTGAATGCTGCACATGTGTTGTCAAATTAATGAAGTTGTTTTCTTAATTTGCTTGTGTTTTGTCTATTTGCATGTGTTTTCTGAAGTTGCAGGGCGTTTGCCCCTGTCGGCCACCGTAACATATAGGCACAGAAACATAGCCAAACTGCGCTCACACATACAGTGAAACAGGCATGCCAAAACATGATTCTACTTCAGCTGTAAAGACAGATGCACCTGAAAACCACCTCCTATACACATACACACACTTACAGGTGCAAAAACATGCATGGATGTGCACATAGTCTGTTTCTAACTATGTTCTGCTTCACTCCCTTTTTTATGATAACAATCTTAACAACAACCTTCACTCCTCCCACACAAACACAGATACAGCCTGCAATCTTTTATTGTCCTTGGTTTCATTTTTATGTTTCATGTGCCTTGATTGAAAGGCCAATTAAAATTGCAAATAGTCATCCGTCTTTGCAGTTATGAGATGGGCCAACAGAGATGCAACATTAGAACTATCAACATGTGCTGGTGACTGTAGTGTACAAACCAAGAATGGACAATTTTGTGTTAGCAGTGGTATTAAGGAATAAGGACCACACCATTTGCAGTTTTTTTTAGCCTTTTAGTGTGCTACAGCTGACTAGCTAATTAGCTATAGCCAACAAACTGACATTAGCAGTACAGCTTTATAAGCTTCCCCTTTTGGGTACTGATTTGTTTCAGAAAAAAAGCACAGGACATGTAATTTAAAAACAAGATGTGTAGGCTGTAGCAGAAAGAAAGCATGCGTTTATTTCAGCTTGACTTAACTGAATTTGTGTATGCCTGTGAATGTGTGTTTCTGTGCATACAGTATGTAGCAACCTATTGGCAGTCTGTTAAAGTAGTTATTAAACTAATAGTTTGAATGATGTTTGACAACCAAGAAATGGTTTCTGTATCCCCCTTAATACCAGTTGACGTGATCAGCACAACTGTTAATGGATTAAATATTGTATCTGAAGATTTTGACAGGGATGATGCATCTTTTAAAATTGACAGAAACAAATGTGTTCTTGTGAACCTTCAGATAGAGGTGAAAATATAAAACAGAAACACATCAACAAATAAAGTACAGTGGTTTATTAATGCGGCCAGTGATTTGTTGTTAGCCAGGAGTTAATACCTCACAGTGTTGTTTTGCATCTTTCTCCCATTATTTCTAGCCATTTTGGAAAGACTTAACATTGCCAGAGGCTGCAACATTCAGTGTATAATAATATAGTAAAATGCTTTCTACGAGTATGAGTCTTATATTTATTCAGCTGCATCTTGAATGTAATTTTCTGATGTAAAAAATAAACATGTATTTTTTCTCTTAAATATTAGCTTGTTTGCATATCAGTTTGCACTGTTTTAGACTTTGTGTGTGTGTGTGTGTGTGTGTGTGTGTGTGTGTGTCTGTATGTGAGTGCATGTGCATGGATGCTTTCAGACATGTATGAATACAGATTTATACAGTTATTCGTGGCTTCTTTAGCATTCTTCTCATGATCTCAGTTAATCCCTCAGATGGTTCCATATCCTTTTTCATTATTTGAACATTTGCTAGCCATTTTTATTTCGACAAAGCCCGGTTCAAGGCCTAGCTATGCATAGCTGATTCTGCATGTTGAAATGTTTTTTACATCCTTATCCCCTACAGTAAGGTTTTTCTTCACTGTAGTGCGATTTGCCATGTGATGGATTCTAAACCAACATCACATGTTCATTGTTTTAAATTAGTCCTCTAATACACCAGAAACTCCCTGATTGAGACCAGCTTTTCTCTTAGAGGTTTTCTGAAAACAGCTGAATTCTGCCATCTCCCATTCTGTCAGGGAAATGATCTACAGCTAATAAATAATGGACAAGCAGCAAATAATAGAAAACCAGTATTACGGCATTTTAGAGCGCAAAGTAGATTGATGATCCAGTGCTGTACGCATGCAACTATAGCCACGTACGTGCCTGCAAGTAAGGCATTAAACACCTAATTTCTCAGTGTTCAACAGCAGAAGGGTGTGTTTGCAGTGTGCAGCGTGCTTAGCTCCCAGAAGTGATTTGTGTAACTATGAATGTAAAGGAGAATGCTGCTAAATAAAAGCAAGGGAGCTTTTAGTTTCAGAGTTTTGTTATTTCTCTGAGCTCCCATTCATTAAAGATGGATTATATTGAAATACCAATATGTCACTGTCAAATGAATTGTTGTACCAACCTTTGGCATAGCAGCTTTAATTAAAGCTATAGTGTGTAGTTTCTGTCGCCCCCATGAGGAATTCTAAGTAATGACAACAACACTGTCCACATGACGCAAGAATTTGGTGGTCACGCACCACCCCACATGATGCAAGCCTTTGGTGGTCACGCACCACCTCCACCCCTCCCCAACTAGTTGCTAGTAGCTCAAGGAGGAAACGGTAGATTAAAAAACATGATGGACTCTTCAGAAGAGGTAGTTATCTTGTATTTTTTATGTCCTCTTTGTCTCCAAAGCTGACCGTTGCTGCTGTTCCTTCTCAGCGGTGACCTAAAAGGCATTACTCAAGCTTCTGTGCGCAAAAGTTGCCGGCACCATTTTCTAAACATAATAAGCCATACTGAGAAATACAGAGAGAGTTTTGTGGAGCTGATAGGCTTTATTGGCTTTGTATCAACTTATTTGGCAATGGCTTGAATGTAACGGATGTTCATTATTTAAAAAATAGTTGCACACTATGGAACTTTTTCACAGCAGACATTTTGACATGTCATAGTAGAAAAAGCACAGCTGAAATTGATAACCTTAACGATAGCTCAATTCCATCAAGTGTCCCAGGAAGCTATTTCAGTGAGTCAGCATGCACAATACCAGGACCTCTCCTAAGTGGAATGCAGCCATCATTAATGGTTTGGAATACACCTGTGATTTTCCTACTATGACATGTCAAAATGGCTGCTGTGAAAAAGGTCTATAGGTTTAAATAACACAGAGACACTGGTTGTCTCTCTCTCAGGCTGGTTTTATCCTTAGTACTCACACGTTTCAGAACAAAATATTTCCTTCCACATTTAATGCCTCCTGCTACAAATAAAACATGGCTCCATCCTCCATCAACGTTTTAGCTCTTTCAACTAATTGTTTTCTTTGTACTTTAAATAAACAGAGATATGTTGTGTGATTTCCCCATTGCATGATTTAATTCACATTCTGGCACATCAGGGGTCCCCCAGAATTCCTCCGTTTGATGATGCTATCAGTTTCATCAGTTTTAAATACATTTTTTTATGTTGATTTTGCAAATGCACATTTAACAACCTATTGAAAAATATAGTACGATAGAGACTATGTTATTGCAGCATTGTTTTACTCATGAAGGTAATTGTGAAGAAATAAAAAACTAAAGGGATGGCATAATAGAAGCATGCTTCGTATTTTTGCTCTAAAAAGATTTTCCTCTTTGCTGTAATTTAATATGACTTAATGGCATGAAGTCAGACTTAATTACAGTTGTCATAAGGTTGGCAGAGGCTTCCAGTATTTACAAAAAATATATTTTTTTGTTTACAAAATGCTACTATTAATTTATTGTTATTAACATGCAGCCTCTAGCATAATGTAGCACTTTCATTGCTCAAGAGGCAGTAGTTTGCAAAACAAAACGCCCATTTCAATACTAGGCTTTCACATTTCTCCAGCAATATAATAATTATTTTCTATTGCTGGATTTTGTGGGGAGACAGAAAGCACGACACCATCCCTGCATGAATTGATAATAAATCCCTCACTGTTTTTTTGTTTCTTTTTGAATTTGTCTGTATTCTCACATTTCCTCATCATCTGTGTTCATAACAGTTTTTTTCTCATTTTGTTTTTTAGGTGATAAAGCTGTCATTTGAAGAGTTTGACCTGGAAAGAGGATATGACACACTAACTGTAGGAGATGGAGGGAAGATAGGAGACACTCGGAGGGTACTCTATGTGTAAGCACCACTTATGTGTTCTGGCCTATAATATAGTAATATTGTCATGCAACAGTATAGAACAAGTTAATGGGGGAAATTGGAGACACATGGATGCTGTTGTGCAAGTACACACTATATATATTGGATTGCTTTATCAACTTACAATGTTTTGGTGTAATTGTTGTACACTCAACTAGGGACCACAATGGAAATAAGTCTTTGGGCTTTATTGTGTCATTCCTGACTATTTATGTACTTTAATGTATGACACAGAGTACTGTTTCATATTTTATTTTTAAGTGGTCAAACAAAATCAATCAATCAATCAATCAATCATTCAATCAACTACATGGAAAAACAAGGAATGTGGATTTTCTTTTACAGTGTGCATGCAATGATATACACCAATCATAGATTAGTCCATTTAACCATTATGTCATTTTAGATTTGTAAATAATTAAAGTCTCTTTTAAGTCAAAAGTAGAAAATGATAAACCAGTAATGCTTATTAAAAGTTTGTGTTAATGTGCATGTATTTGTGTGGATGTGTGTGTTTAGACTTACCGGTTCCAGTGTCCCTGACCTCATCGTTAGCCTGTCCAATCAAATGTGGCTCCACCTGCAGTCAGATGATACAATTGGCTCAGCGGGGTTCAAGGCAGTCTATGAAGGTATGCTTTTCTTTGCAATGAATGCAACAACAAGAAGTTTTTAGCCATGCTTTTCTTTCTCTCTTTCTCTTTGTCTCTGAAACACATACTCTCTCTCTCTCTCTCTCACACACACACACACACACACACACACACACACACACACACACACACACACACACACACACACACAAACATATATACGCTCACATAATGGAGTGTGAAAGTCATTGCGTTGCTGACAGGCTTATTCAATAGTGAACACAACTGTTGTCTGTCCTTGTGTAAACATGTGAGTGTGTGTGCGGCTGTGCATTTCAGGAAGGTAATAAATGAATTATGAGTCAATCAGGTGATCGTTTTGCTTGGTTATTTTTCATATTATAGCAAAGCTGACACTGATAGAGAGATAAAGATGGTGTCACAGTGAGTGAAGGGAGAGATATAGATGTACCTCTAAATACTTATTATTTAGAACAATCCATTTATTTTTTATTATTTATATATTTGATTACCTACTGCATCTCACCATGCCAATGCAGCTCCTTAAATTGAATTGAACTAAATGGAAGTGAACTAAATTGAATTCACTTGAAACAAAGAGTGAGACAGGTAGAGAGGTAATTTGATAAACGTGAATACAGAGGAAGAGGGACAACAAGAAATTGACGGAGTGGGACAGAAGGAGACAAAATGACAAATTGAGTGAGTAGAAATAAACTGTCTCAGAGAGATCGAGGGAGTGTGAGAGAGGAGGTGAGAGTGAGAGGTATGAAGGTTGTGCTCTTGGTTCTGCTTAGCTACGTTTGATTCAATGATGTTGCTGACACTGTTGTCTGGGGTCAGTTACTGCTCAAAGGAATCGGCACAGTGCATTGTAGCCACAGAAACTGCATACAACTTTAAAAACATTTTAAGTGGAGAGAATTCATTTGGAAAAACCAAATTTGTTTTTTCATCACACCCAAGATTACTAGCAAACACACAAATACTCAACAGCCCTGCTGGAGACAATGCAATCATAAAGCTGACACTGATAGAGAGATAAAGATGGTGTCACAGTGAGTGAAGGGAGAGATATAGATGTACCTCTAAATACTTATTATTTAGAACAATCCATTTATTTTTTATTATTTATATATTTGATTACCTACTGCATCTCACCATGCCAATGCAGCTCCTTAAATTGAATTGAACTAAATGGAAGTGAACTAAATTGAATTCACTTGAAACAAAGAGTGAGACAGGTAGAGAGGTAATTTGATAAACGTGAATACAGAGGAAGAGGGACAACAAGAAATTGACGGAGTGGGACAGAAGGAGACAAAATGACAAATTGAGTGAGTAGAAATAAACTGTCTCAGAGAGATCGAGGGAGTGTGAGAGAGGAGGTGAGAGTGAGAGGTATGAAGGTTGTGCTCTTGGTTCTGCTTAGCTACGTTTGATTCAATGATGTTGCTGACACTGTTGTCTGGGGTCAGTTACTGCTCAAAGGAATCGGCACAGTGCATTGTAGCCACAGAAACTGCATACAACTTTAAAAACATTTTAAGTGGAGAGAATTCATTTGGAAAAACCAAATTTGTTTTTTCATCACACCCAAGATTACTAGCAAACACACAAATACTCAACAGCCCTGCTGGAGACAATGCAATCATATGGATCTGAACCATACGCACGTGTTTTGGAGCGGCAGGAAAATACAACCTTTCTGGAATCGTATACACTCGGTGTTATGTGAGGTTCTAGGTTACATCATCCCCCAAACCTTTCTTGTTCTATACCTGGGATATTTGGAAGGATCTGTGCATAAAGGAGACCAATATTTGGTCAAGATTCTTCTTGCTGCCGCAAAAAAGGCCATCACTAAGAACTGGCTCCAGACTGATGCACCTGAACACAGACAATGGCTGATCAATATCAGTGACATTCAAATGATGGAGAAACTCACACATAGATTAAAAACTATGGAAGACTAATTTTCTAAAGGCTGGAATAAATGGCTAATGTGCTTGACAAAAAAAAGAGACATAAGAGTAAAATATTGCTTGTATGTACTGTATAATGTCCCCCAACAGGCACTGTTCTCCCTTAATTTCTTTACTTCCATCCTTTACTCTCTATTGCTCTCTTTCCATCTTTAACTATACTTCAAAAAAGCAATAAAGGAAAATTACAAAAAGAAACATTTTAAGACGACAACACATATGACAATATGTACATGTGTATGTGAGAATGAATGAAATGAAGAAACAAACAAACAAATAGTAGTAAATAACCTCTAGATGATCTTGTTGTTTCCGATTTGTTCCTAGGCTAGCAGAACAACCGCCTGTGGTGTGTTTTGTGTGTGTGTGTCCTTGCATGTGTATATATGTAATGCTGTCATATCATATAATGTTACACAGTTTGATCAGTGTTACCCCCTGAGAGCTCTTAGGTTTTCAGCCCTGCAGAATAACCCAACGTGTGTGCGTGTGTGTGTGTGTGTGTGTGTGTATAGCTGTCTTGCTTTTGAATGATGTCATATAAAACCTGTCAATCACTGTGTGTTTTTGTGTGCATGTTTGGAGAGAAAAAAACAGTGAGTTAATTTCTCAAACACACACTGCTCATTATAATAATTGAAGCTTTCAGTAAAATGCTACTGCCAAGTTTTCAGTTTGATGGCAATTGGTTGTGAAAAGAGTAACGATGTACATAATGTACTCATTTTTTTTCTTCATCAAAGGACTGAAAATTAGCATTGAATGTCTTTAAGATTATTTTTGCAGAATCAGAAGTATCAGTGAGATTGTTACTTTATAAAACATGCACGCGTGCATCTGGATACCTTCAGTATAATGCAGTATAATGATTGCTGTTTGACAGCTCATGTTCAGGTTTTACACAAGCAGTTTACACTTCCTGCATACAAATGTGATGATAGCATAACTTTATCATAACAACTTTACAGACTTTAAATTGTTCATTGTGATTGATTACCTACATCAAGCAGTTTCTGTTCTCTGCATGTATGTATTCATACTGTACTTGCATGAAGTGAAACCAAATGTGGTTGTAATCTAAACCTTTCTGTGTGTGTGTGTGTGTGTGTGTGTGTGTGTGTGTGTGTGTGTGTGTGTGTCAATGGGCTAAAACACACAAAATGTGTTTAGATCCCCGTAAAATGCTGTATTGATTTGTAAATCTAGGTACTGCACTTCAGAAAAAAATGACAGAAATAAAAAAAAAAAAAAAAAAAAAAAATTAATAGCTAACTAAAAAAAGACAAAATAGTGAGCGAAAGAACCAGTTCCCACCATAATTGCAGCCTTACCAAGGGCTCAAGATCGCTGATATTCATCCTGACACGTCAACTGTGTGACAACTAGCTCTGGGCCACACACACATGCCTGCCACTTCTTTGATTATTCTATTCTTGTGGGTGTACTTACATCCCAACAAATAGTAAAAGTGTAGAAACACACACACACACACACACACACACACACACACACACACACATACACACACACTGCTCACCTTGAGATGTATTTGCCCAAAGCGAATCCAGGAGCATGGTGGAGTATGTGTTACAAGCTGACAGACGTCTGGTAGAATGTCAAATTTTAAAGTAGGGAAAAGAGGGAAGAGCAGTGGATAAAACCACACTATCATTATGGGAAAAAGGGATTAAAAAAAGACTGACACAATGAATGGAATATGATTGCAGGCCAGTTCGGCAATACTGCTAATGTGACACTCATGCCAATAAAGCATAGTGTATTGAATCAGATTGAGAGAGTGGGAGCGATAAGAAGAAAATTGAGCACAGTGGGAGAGAAGGACAATTTGAAAGGAGGACAGGCAGAAACAGAAAGGGAAAGATAAAGAAAGGAGAGAAAGAACATGTGTGTTTGGGAAGCAATCATGTTATACAATGTCTTTTACCTCCTGCTGGTTTCCTAACAAGAGTACACATGGATCAGTGTGTGTGTTTTGATCTTCCTGTGTGCCTCCACTATTTGTTTTGCCTTTCACAATTAAAGCTGGATTACACTATAATTACACTGATGACAATTAGCTGTTAGAAGGGAACCAATAAAATTAATTTGACATAGGTTGTATTTCTTAACACAGCAATGTAGAATAAAAGACTCGGCATGTTCACCCTTTTGCCTCTCCATACAGACGTAATAACTTTGCTGCTAGTCCATTTAAGAATCGTCAGTTCTTACCATTTGTCAACCTGTTGACAACCTGCACTGCTGCCAGCTGTCTCCCAAAGAAAGTAGCTATTGCATACGTTTTAAGTATGGCCTTTGTGTTCAGACAGCATAAGTAGAGTCTGTTCACAGGCAGCAGACTCATTCAATGATACACCCACATTAATCTTAACCCTAGCCACAAGTCTGAAAAAGTCATAGCTTAGTGACAAAGATGTAAAATGTGCAACTTGGACAGCCAGCAATATATGTGAGAAGGAACATAGCTACATTAATGTAAATACCACATAATGAATGTTCAGATTTGATTCACCGACTATCTAAAAATCATGTATGCATGTTATTGCTATTTAACCCCACCTCACAAGCAAAGAACAGGCAACCCCTTATCTGAATGTCACTATGTCGCATGTTGACATTAATTATCAGCATATGAACATGGCTGCCTGTGTCGGTGTCGTTACAGAGATCGAACGGGGAGGCTGTGGTGATCCTGGGGTGCCGGCATTTGGTCGCCGTAGCGGTGATCGCTTTCAACATGGTGACGCGTTAACCTTCTTTTGCCAGTCGGCCTTTGAACTAGTGGGAGAGAGGACCATCACATGCCAGCACAATAACCAGTGGTCTGGCAATAAGCCCAGTTGTATTTGTAAGTACACATATTTACACATTTATACAGACATATTTAGGTCTGTGTTAAATGTTTTCCCGTAATTCTTTTTCATCCTGATTTTGCATGATCCTTTTTTCTTTCTTACCTACTGCAATATCTACTGTATGTATTTGTCTTTTTGCTGGCATTCTTACCCAGTGAAAGGTCAACTTAACCTCTTTCCTTCCTGCCTTTCTTCCTTTGTTCTTTCGGTTTGTAGTCTCATGTTTCTTCAACTTTACGGCTCCATCAGGGACTATATTGTCCCCGAACTACCCAGAGGAGTATGGGAACAACCTGAACTGTGTGTGGTTGATTATCTCTGAACCGGGCAGCCGCATTCATCTTCTCTTCTCTGACTTTGACCTGGAGCCACAGTTTGACTGGTTGGTGATCAAAGATGAAGGTAAATGGGTCTTAATATATCTCCATATTTTTAAAAGCTTTGTTCTGAAAGTAACACATCAGAATATGCAAATTAGTAATTGCTGAAATATGGATGTGCATTTGTATATGGATGTGTATATACAACTGAAATGGTAAAAATTGTCAAATAATTTGGGGGGCACTCTTTCTCAACTAGTCAACTTAGTCTATAACAAGCAGGTAAAGAGAAGTTCTGATTGGATTTGGTTGATGAATGACAAGCTAGCAAACTGGACGGATAGTTGTCATGCTTTATTTTATTGTGCACTTTTCCTCTACACAGAGGGCAATCAGATCACTGTTCCCTAGGCAAGGCAGCTAGGCAAGGCAGCTTTATTTGTACAGCACATTTCAGCAACAAGGCAATTCAAAGTGCTTTATATGAAACATGAAACATTAAAAACAGTTAGAAAACAATTAAAAACAATTTCAAAGCATTAAAACAATTAACAACAATTTAAGATCATTAAAAGACAAGAATAAAATGTACAGTGCAGTATAAGAATTTTAAAGAAAGAGCAGTTAAAAATAGGTTATTTAAAGAAAGGCAACATTAAAAAGATATGTCTTCAGCCTGGATTTAAAAGAACTGAGAGTTGCAGCAGACCTACAGGTTTCTGGGAGTTTGTTCCAGATATGTGGGGCATAAAAACTGAATGCTGCTTCCCCCTGTTTAGTTCTGACTCTGGGGACAACAAGTAGACCTGTCCCAGACGACCTGAGAGGTCTGGGTGGGTCATAGTGTAGTAGCAGATCAGAAATGTATTTTGGGCCTAAACCATTTAGTGATTTGTAAACCAGCAAAAGTATTTTAAAATCAATTCTTTGAGGCACTGGAAGCCAGTGTAGAGACTTCAGTACTGGAGTGATGTGATCCACTTTCTTGGTTTTAGTGAGGACTCGAGCAGCAGCGTTCTGAATCAGCTGCAGCTGTCTGATTGATTTTTTAGGGAGATTTGTAAAGACACCGTTACAGTAGTCAAGTCTACTGAAGATAAAAGCATGGACAAGTTTTTCCAAATCCTGCTGAGACATAAGTCTTTTAACCCTTGATATATTTTTAAGGTGATAATAGGCTGATTTTGTAATTGTCTTAATGTGACTTTTAAAATTCACGTCTGAGTCCATGACTACACCAAGATTTCTGGCTTTGTCTGTTGTTTTTAACATTGTCGTTTGAAGCTGAGTGCTGACCTTTAATCGTTCCTCTTTTGCTCCAAAAACAACCACCTCAGTTTACCTATTGAAATAAAAGGTATTGATTTAAAATGAATCAAGTAAAGTCAAGGTTTGACTGGCGGGTCATTAAAGATGAAGTTGTGTTTAATTGGCTGGCTGTAAACCTGTCCATCTGCAGGGATGTTTTTCTGGAGTAGCGTTTTGAAAATTGCAGGGCAATTAGTGCTGTTGCACTGGACAAACTGAAATTAAAGTTGCTACTTCAAAGTCTTCCAGTTTGTTCTGCTTGGTGGTACATCACTGTTGTCACGTGGAAACCACACTGTTTGTCTTCTTTTCAGAAATTAAGACAAAGAAAGTCTAAAATATCTCTGAAAACTTTATTGTCAGATTGAGAAAGTTAGGTTAGGTAAAGTTAGGATCAGTATTCACTAATATGGCATCCAATAAATAGTTACTAATTAGTGTTTAGAAGGTTAACTACTATATCTGCTTTATTTAAAACTTTTCAGAATCACACTGAATATGTTTATGAATCAATTTGAACACAACTCAGCATTACAACGGTACTTCAATTAAATAGTTGATAAAAATTTAGATTTGGGACGTTGTTTGAATAGGCAGTAATAAGCACTTCTCAAGTGTTACTTATTCATTATTGCTAATATGCATTGATGACTAATGGCATTGTCTTATATTCTGTCCTTATGTCACACATTCAAATGTAAAACATTTAGATCCTTATCAACAATTTTGCTGTTATGCAGCCAATATCGTGACCCACAGTCTGTTTTACTGTTATGCCTTTGCAAAATGCATACATAAAAAAGTAGATGCTTTACTCTGGAAGGAAAATAAATCTGCATCCTAACGCAATAAGATAAAAGTTTCACTGTATTAGAGAAAGTGTTTTTCCATTTACCAATGAGTTTATGTGACCTTGACACTCATGCCTTTGTCTTCTTTTTTATCCCTGGATAATAGAACATTGAAATAGAAACAAATGGCAAGCAAAAGTGAACAGAGCAACCACAGTAATAACCAATCCATAAATCTCCTGAGCTGGGAAACTGTAGCATTCAATCCAGCCCAAAAATCAGATAAAGCTTCAAGGTATGCATTTGAACAGTACATCAATGGTTAACATATTCAGAAAGCAATTGCTGTCATCTAATATAAGAGAACATAGTGATAGACTGTTACAAAAGGCTTTTCTCTAAATCTCTCCTCTAAGATAAGACAACGTAGGACCTTGTCACTCTTTCAGCTATTGTCACATTGCTTCTCTTTCCACTCCTGGTCTCTTGTCTATCAATGCAATAATGAACAAGTTAAAGAGCTTTTGGGTTGCTGAAGAACAAAGCAACTGGCACTTTGCAACTCAGTCACTGTGTAGCTTAATTGAGTCTAAGTGCATTTAATCCAAAACTCCAAGTCAAGGAGGGAATAAAAAGAAAAGTTTCTGTGGCAGTATTGGTGAAGAATCCAAATTTCAGGTAAAGTGTGTTTTATTACTGAAGTGTTTTTGTAGCTTGCTTTCTGTCCCTTGCAGGGTTGCCAACTCACTCATTGCACCTTTTTGTAGTTGGATTCTCAAGATGATTTTCAGTATTACTTTCAATAAAGTGTACGTGCTTAACAATGCCGTCTAAAACACACTGCAATTGATCATGCTGATTGATCTCTGTTATGTTTTAAGGATTGGATGGATTTTATTAAGACCGGTAAATATGAAACAGTGGCAATACCATGCTTTTCATCCATTATCAATACCATCATCTTCAACTATTTTAAGGTGTGTAAATAATTCTGGTGTATCTGGTCTGATATTGTACATATCCTTAAAATATCTAATACACAATTAATACTGTATAAATACTGTTTTTGTGGTTTGCTCAATATAATGTCACACAATGAATACACTCAATGACCAGAAGAAGTAAGTCTCATATTGGCATTGTAACAGCACCTATTTTAGCTATTTCTCCTACCCATGCTTAACTGCAGGTGTCAGCTAGACTCCTGGTGGGCCACCACCAACAACAATCATTGTGTTAGTTCTGGCAGTGAAATGAAGTTGTGTATGCCGATAGCTCATCAGCATCAGTTTATAATCACCAATCACACTCAAAATACATTTACAATTGCATTCATTCAAGACAATAAGGTTTTTTTGTAATCTCACAACAATGTCTCTCGCTTACTCTTGATCATTTTGGTGCTGCTGCTGGTGGTAAATCTGTTTATTTCTACCTGCTACAAACTGCTGTTACTGGCTGCGGTGATTGATTTCTCCATCAACCACCTCAGCATCCTCCTGTTCAAGTGTCTTATCACCATATTTGGGGATGACATTTCCTTCCTTGTGCATTATGTTTATTCCATATCTCACTGATATGGGCCTGCTCGGTTGTGTTCTGTGTAGCTCTTTAGGGTTTTATTACGCTCCCTACTGAATCTCTCGCTGCCAGTTGGATCATTTGGGAGCACCCTCACGAGCAGAGTGTATTCTGCTAAAAAAAGTGAGGAGCCATTTGTTGCAGTAAATGGTCCTATGCTGTGACACAAATGTCTCAGATAGAAATGAGGTGATGCATGGTTACAGCTATACAGGCCGGTAGGGGAGGTGTAATGGTTTCGGGACCATTGAATTGGTGTACAGTGGGTCCTTTAATAGCTATAGAGCGATGCCTTAATGCCAGAGCATACCTTTACATAGCAGCCAGGTTCAGCCATTCATTGCAATCATGTATCCCCAAAGGGATGATGGGTACTTTGAACAAGATAATGCTCCCTGCCATGACAGAATTGTCCAGGAACGCATGGTTCAAGACACATTCAGGTGAAATAACATTAATGACCTGGACACTACAATCCCCTGATATCAGTCTCTTTGGGATTTACTCAAATGCAGCATCTGTAAAAAAGAGCATCAACCTTAGGCAGTTATGTGAATAATTTGATTTCAGTTTAAAGAGTCATGATTCAGTTTCATCTGATATTAATAAGGTGGTTCATGAAACAATCCTGTATTATTGTACAGCTACATGTATAGGCTACATTATAATCCTACTTTGGAAGACTGCCTACTTTTACTTCTCTTTTTTTCTTAATAGTTACCATGCAGATTTAGATTATACAGTCAACATGAGATGATTACAAAAAATAACTGATGGATACAAATCTCCAAAATGCCATCTTTCTACTACTTTCAACTATGAAAAATAGCATTGTTTTAGCACATTGACAGTCATTTTAACATCAATTCCAAAAGTCTCAAAAAAATAACTAAACCTGTAGAGAAGCAAGTTATCCTGAGACACAAAGCTTTCAATGACATAGACAATGTAATTCACTGCTGTTGTTAAAACTCCTAACAGGGTAATAAAGAAGTCATACTGGGCTCCACCAGCAAGCAGCTACAATATTTTAAAACAACATACAATGTCAATATGTGTTACTCTAAAAGGAAACATTCTTAGGCATATTTTGCTGCTAATACTTTTTACATATGTCTACATTTCTTAAATAAGATTTTGAATTCAGGTATTGTTATGGATTATTCCTCCATTTTGTTGCTGACAGTGCTACAGAACCGAATGAAGTGAATTGAATAGGTTCTTTTCATTCCATTAAATTCTTTAATCCGACTGACAGGCAGATGATGGACTAATAGTGCTAGCCATTGTGCTACCAAAACAACCCTTTTCTCTGGTGATTCCTAGAATGTGTACATTGTTTGCATTTGTCTGCAAAATAACATCAAAACAACATATTAGGATTTGTTAAGTTTAAAAAAAGATCTATTGAATCATCAAGTTATTTTTTTCCCAGCACCAATAACATTTAATACATCTCTTCAGGTCTCTTGGGGTGTTTTGTTTTATTCCTTTTACAGGAGTCCTTCACTTTCCTAGTATGTCCTTGGCCTAATGTTATTCAGATGGAATTAGATAAGCACCATTAAAATGTGTCTGTTAAAGATTGTTTTAACTCTGTTCTATTTTAGGCCTGTCTGAGCCACAAACATTTGGAACGTTCTCAGGAAAAGATGTTCCATCACAGATTGCCTCGAATGGACACATCATGAGACTGGAATTTCAATCTGATCATTCTAATACTGGAAAAGGCTTCAATATCAGCTACACCAGTATGTGCCTCCTACCTACCTATATATCTGTGTCTGTCTGTCTATCTGTGTCTGTATCTGCATGCAACAAAATCAAACTAAAAATGTAACCTAAAATGGTTTAGACACCATTATTTGTAATGTACATTAGTGTGCCCATTTTGTTGTGTATCAGTGTATTTTTCGTACTCCTGTAGTTATCCAGTCAAACGTCAGCATGACATCATGTTTGAGATGTTTCCAAACCAGATACAATGGAATTTTGATAGCAGAAAATTGTTCGACAATCTAAAAATGACAGCAGTAAACATGAGCAGCAGATTTTTGAGGTCAGCTCATCAGAATGGAGGAGAAAGGGCTTTTTGCTAGATACAGCAATTTGTGACAGTGTATGATCAAACACTAAGAGATAAAAACAGAAAAGTTTGTTTATAATGTATAGATGGTCTTACCTTTTTGTAAAGCAACTTCAACCTACGGTCTCGCTCTTGCCGTGTCATTGCTATTCTGCTTGACTTATTTGTGTTTATGTCTTACTCGTCCCATTACATGTCCCATTGTCAGCTTTGAACCTGACTACTGCAGCATGCATATGTATCTGCTCCAAGCTGAACTAGTTGTGCATCACTGACTCTGATTAATTCTCTGTGATTTCCTTGCAGTTTTGCACCATTTCACACACTGCCTAACAAATGACCTTGTCTCTGACTCTTCCTTCAGAGATTCATTTGACAAATGAACATACTAAATTATATTTAGCCTCTTTAGCACCACATAATGTTAAATGAAAAGTCCCATCTCTAATCCTAACACAAACAATTTTTTAACACAAATGAAAGGTTTGATGCACAATTTGAAGCAAAGCTATGCTATTAGAGTCCTTTTTTACTCAAACATTTGTAAAAGTAATGTACAAATACAGAAATCCTCTTTATACTGCGCTTGTTTTGAATATATTATGCAATGTTTGTATTGTCAACAGTTACTAATATTCATGTTCTAAAAAAGACAAAGTGTTTAACTACATTCATATAGGTTTTGATGATGAAACTTTTTGAGAATGTAATTTGAATGTCTGATCATATAAATTCTACACTGGGACTTAAGAAAGATCAGGCAATGTTGTGCTGTTTCAATAATTTGGTCTATTAACATTTTAATGCATATATGAATATCAATGGGGATTGCTGTGAGTATATCAGTATATGTTTATATAAATAATGTTGACTGTGAAAGTAAAATATGAAATGCGACACACCAGACTGCAGTAATGCACACAGATAATAATACATGTTATTAATGTATGACTTTAAAGTTAAGGTAAAGTGATGCTATGGGATAAATGGCTGCCACATTTAAAGATTAGCTTCAGTGTAATGACAGCCATATTTACTGACATCAGTGCTAGTATTTTTGGATTAGGAATAGTTATATCAACAAAACCATAATCTCTTATACCTAATTTAAAACATTTATGGTTCCCATAATTTATTATACACAAATAACTATGGATTTTTTTCTATAACAGTCTTTTCTTTCACACTGCTATGAAATTTAAGCTGTACAGTTATATAAGCAGTTATGATTCTGATTCAATACATAACACTTGTGATGGACTGTGATAGCTGCAGTGCACTGCCTTGCTGACCTGGTCTGAGCATGTGCTGACTGGTGCAAAATGACACCAAAACTCACTTGGAACCAAGATACAAGAAAAACATTTAAACAAGAAAATAAACAACCTTACTGCACCCCTTAAAGAAGAAATATGTTGCCAGTACAAAGCTACAGCTCATGCTGTACAATGCTCTCGCTTGACGGCAGAAAACCTTTAATCTCAACAGATTACTTACAAAGTCCGAGGTCATGTATTTATTTCTCTTTCTCTCTCTGTCCCAACCCTATTATTCAGTATTTTTACACCTTATTTTCTAATCCATCATGTTGATCTCCGTCTTTCACTCTGACTCAGGCTTCTTCTCTGACTACCTAATCAGAGCCAAAATACAACTGTAAAATGATTGGTTTTTATATATATATATATATATATATATATAT
Organism: Perca flavescens; assembly: GCF_004354835.1. Taxonomy (NCBI): domain Eukaryota; kingdom Metazoa; phylum Chordata; class Actinopteri; order Perciformes; family Percidae; genus Perca; species Perca flavescens. The sequence goes on along the minus strand of NC_041331.1, from coordinate 28,048,390 downwards.
ATATATATATATATCCCTCTCCTCATTTTTATCCCTCCCAACATTTTCCACCACTTCTATATCTGGTGTGGGAAAGTATTCATCGTTATTTTCTATGTATGTGTGTGTGCTCTACATGTGTATTTGAACACATGTACATGCAAATAGGTTTGTGTCCATCTGCCGGCATGTGTAATATATTTGTGTATTCGTTGTGTTTGTGTATGTACCCTTTCGTCTCTAGGTCTGAATTTTTTTTCTCTTTCCTTTTCTTTCTCTCTCTGCTCTCATTTCCTCTCCATCAGTAGCTAATCAACCTGAGACATGTCCAATCACTGGGTGTGTGCTCTGGGTGGGATCAGGTTAATCTCTGGAATGGGGATGATATAAGCTAAACATGACAGGGTTCAATCCACGTGAAGATAATTCCATTCCCATATTTCCATATCAGTGGAGATGTCACATTTACTGACAGTAATACAGCAATGGTTTTCAAACATTTTTTTTTCTCTCTGGTAGAACCAATTTTCAGGTATTGAAAGTAATTGGAAAAACCAGGAAACGTTGTCCAAATTATCAAATTATGTAATATGTATTCTGGACAACTTTCAACAATTTAAATATCCATACTATAGTCTGTAGGCACAATTTGTCATTTTCCCCATTCTTTTCTGTCAGATTTTCTCCCTGCTCATTCAATTCCAGAGTCATGTCTTTGTTTCATACAGTTTATTTGGTTCTTTGTCTATTGGTTTATATTATAACTTCTTTCTTATTTCTCTTTGTAGCATTTGGTCAGAATGAATGCCATGACCCAGGAGTTCCTGTCAATGGTCAAAGGTATGGTGACCAGTTTCAGCTCGGCAGCTCCGTGACTTTTCACTGTGATCAAGGATTCATTAGGACACAGGTAAAAATCAGATATCTGTCTAAATCTAATCTGATAGATTAGTATTCACACAAATTAAATACAGATTTGTAGATGTATAAGCATTATTTGCATGCAGTATTTGTATTAGTAATAGTAGTCGTAGTGAAATGCTACTTTGTACTCTCCTGTACTTAATTTGTATCTGTATATCGTTTTGATTTAATTTACTTTTATTTATGTTGTATCCTTTTTTCTGTTTGCATCATATCTTAAAGCTTTAGTGCGTAACTTTGTGATATTAATGAATGTCCGTTACATTCAAGCCATTGCCAAATGCGTTGCTACAAAGCTAATTAAGACTATCAGCTCCACACAACTCTCTCTGCATTTCTCAGCACAGCTATGTTTAGAAGATTGTGGCGTCCGGTGACGTTCCCGCGCAGAAACTTGAGTGAAGATAATTACCTCTTCTGAAGAGTCCATCATGTTTTTTTAATTATCTGTGTCCTCCTTGGCTACTCGCAACTGCGTGGAGGAGGGAGGTGGTGCGCGGTCACTGAAGGCTTGTATCATGTGGACGCGCCGACAGTTTTGTTGTAATTACTTAGAATTCCTCATGGGGAGACAGAAACTACACACTATAGCTTTAAATTAAGTAACAACCCTTAATTCCATACATTGATATTCTATTTCCAGGGGTCTGATCAGGTCACTTGCATCATCCAGGAGGGAAATGTTGTTTGGTCTGCGGCTGTACCTCGCTGTGAAGGTAAACACACATACAAATTGTTTACCGTGTGTCTGAGTAATGGGAAATCGTTGAAAATGTTCAACTTGTCAGACTATAAGAAGTTGCTTTAGACTTTAGCCTCCCTACACTTATTCATCCTGTTTGCATGCATCTTTCTCTCTCAACAATAATCTTAAATGAGATTGGCACAAGTTCTGCTGAAACTTATTCATGGAGAGATATGCAGACTCCAATATACAGAGATGTATCCATAGTGTGCCCAATAGCTAATATGTGGAAGTGATAATAAAAGGACAGTGAATGTGCCGTTATTGCAATACTTTTTAAAGGCGAATGTTATCCACTGGCCTGTGAGTACTCGTATGTCTTTTTTTCTATCCCCTCCATCTTGATTGTATTGTCTAAATGACATTATCAAATGTTGGCTGTTGTTAATAAATGGGATGGAGGAGGCAATCCAATTGAAGAGGGTTGTCACCTTATTAAATATGAAGTATGGGGAAATGTTATCCCTACCATTGGACAGGGAAGGATAATTATGTTTTATTTCAAGAATGACTTTCTCTTCTGCATCCCATTCATGAGTACCACAGCTTCAGTATGCACAGAATGGGTAAAAGAAAAGTAATTTTCTTTAGCTTGCTGAAAGTCTGGAGTAATGAGAGCAATCAAAAGGACCAATGTATCAGCTACTTCAGAAGAAGTGTAAGAGTGGGATAGATAAGCCAATGCAAATGACACATAAAAATGAATAATAAACAGACCATGAACTCCAAGTTTTTTCAGGGCCAAAACTAATATACAGTTACAAAGTTATAAAGTTTTTTTTATTTTTTTTATTTACATCTACTATCCAAACTCAATTGAAGCTAATTTTTGCAATTTAATGTGTCGTGGTTGAGTTTTTGGGAGTGTAAGCTATGACTTAGTGTCAAGATGTGCTAGCTATGTACAGTTCCCTGAGTTGCAGCCATTTTCTGGTATCATTTGACACATAGATATACTTGATTTGCCCTATAAATGATCATGCTATACTTATTTAGCCCTTTTTCAAACCTGCACAATGACACTTTGTTTACTGTAGCAGAAAATTGCCACTGCATATTTTCTGAAGATAAATGTTTATATATGAACTCTATAAATTCAGAAAGGATTAGACAGCTCACGTAAATTGAAAAGCTCTCTCTCTCTCTCTCCCTCTCTCTCTTATTTACCTGTAGCTCCATGTGGAGGCCATCTTACAGCCCCTACTGGTGTTCTGCTGTCTCCTGGTTGGCCCTCCTTTTATAAAGACTCTCTGAACTGCCAGTGGGTGATTGAAGCACAGCCAGACCACGCTGTGAAGATACACTTTGACAGGTAAGTGATCTGGTTATAGAGAGGTTTGTTTAAGTTTGCTGATCAGTTACTCATAAAATGAGTCAGATTGTTAGCAGTTGGATGAAGGATGTAATTTCTTTTCATATATGGTTTGTCAGTTAGTACATTATTTTGTCTGTCAGTCTATTAGTTTGTCAAACTTTTAGAAGCATCATAAGTTAGTAAGATATAAATGTAGTTGGTGAGTTACTGCTGCAGTAAATAATTAATGTTGGCTTTTTGCACATGTATTCTGGACACAAGCCACGAGCAGATGCAGTGTAGCCTGAAATTGCTTAAGCTGAAATTTGTCTTTTTGGGAAGTGACGTAAAGGCCAAGTTATCTTCATCGCCTATGAGGCATTTCATTTGTGTAGGATTCAGCCTTTGCATTGCATGCAAATGTCTGGTGCAGAAGCTAGTGAATTGTTCAGTTGGCTGGTTAGATATTCAGATGCCGTCAGTGCATGTGATTGTACAGTGTGTCAGTTGTTCCCAACTCTTTGTTTTCTATCCCACCGGGTAGTTAATCATATTCATGTGATGAACTTTTTCTAAATCAGTTATTAATATATTTTATGGTTAAAATGATAACCAGCAGCACTCAAGAACCAACTGGTTGTCAGTGCCCTGCAGACACAACTGTAGGTAATTGCTCAGTCAGTCAACAATAAATGGTAAATGGACTGCATTTATATAGCACTTTTCTACCTTCCCAGACAAAGCGATTTGCAATTTGCTTATCATTCACCTATTCACATGGTGGCGGAGCTGCAATGCAAGGCGCTGGCCTGCATGAAAGTGAGGGAGAGGAAGATATTAAGTCAGTCAATTGTTCAGCTACTTAGGCACACAAGGTTTTTATGTGGTTATTTAAGTGCTCAATTATTTAAATTGGCAAATAGAATGTCAGTCAATGAGTTTTGTTTTTTAAGTTAGCATAGTTTATTGACATTGTTCAATGTTTTGCACTCACAATGACTTTAATAAAATGAGCATTGCTGCTGAATCCTCTCTCAGCATAAATACCCTGTTTATCAACATTGTTAGCTCTCAGTTCCATTACATGTGGTAGCCTGCATGTGTTATTACGTATGCCTATCATATAAATGTTATTTTTGTGTATGTCAGGTTATTGTGTATGTTTTGTTTATGTCTGTATGTATGCGTAGGTTTCAGACTGAGGTCAACTATGACACACTGGAAATCAGGGATGGCCCCTCAGCCTCCTCTCCCCTCATCGGTGAATACCACGGCACCCAAGCACCTCATTTCCTGATTTCCACATCCAACGTCCTGTTCCTGTTGTTCACGACAGACAACAGCCGCTCTGCAGCAGGCTTTAGCATCAGATATGAAAGTAAGGCTGATTGACAGACTGATATAAATGTTTGGTAGACAAATGATGAATTGCTTTCAGGTATTCATACGTAGCAACAATGTTTTGTTCAATGTTCGCTGAGTGCAAACCAGCTTGGTGTAATTACCCACACACACATATACACTCACAATCTTGACTCTGTGGTATTTGTGCTTGTGTGATGTGATTCTCAGGTGTGAAAATGGAGTCAGACTCTTGTCTTGATCCTGGTATCCCAGTCAATGGTCGTCGCCATGGCAGCAGCTTTTCCATTGGCTCCCATGTCTCATTTGCATGTGATCTAGGATACACACTGAGTGATGAGGAGCCAATTGTTTGCGAGCAGAATCATCTGTGGAGTCACGCTCTTCCCAGTTGTGATGGTGAGAATATTTCTTTCTTTCTTTCTTTCTTTCTTTCTTTCTTTCTTTCTTTCTTTCTTTCTTTCATTTTAGCACTCATCATGAACACCTATAGTGGGGTGAAACCTTTTATAAACAATTTACAGTGTAAGAGCAAGAATGACTTAATAATGTGAGGAACACAGTCCCTTGTTGGAATACGTGTCATATGGAGTTTGAAGTTTGTTAAACACAGGAAACAGTGAAAATTTGGTCATTATAAACAAATCTTCAAGTAAACATAAAACCAAATTGGAAATTTCCTATAAAAACTGGCACAGCAGGCCATTGTGTGCACCTTGTTTCTTTTCCTCAGAGGAGAAAGCCTGGAGTTTGCTTAAAACAGAAAATAAATGCTGAAAAGTGGTTTGTAAATACACTAAATCCCATGCTTGGCAAATTAAGTAATCTTGATCGGAATTTAATGTTGGACAACAAACAAGGGTCTGATTGATTAATTAAGCTTTCAAGATGATGTTTTTAATTTCTTCACCTAAACACTAAAGAAAAAGGACCTATTATATTAATTAATTTTAAACCTCAAAGATTTTTATCAAATTATTTCATTCATACTTTAAGAGTGAAATTAATCCAGTACTGCAGAATAAGTTACAATTACATCATCCATTGGAAAACAGTAAAGCATAAATAAGCATTGCAGTTTTTGAGACCATGACTGATTAGCTCTTTTTTCAGATCATGCACCCCTCCATTACCTATAATGTACTGTAGCTGCTCAGCAGGAGGGGGGAGACTATACCAGCTGACAGCTCTGGCAAAGCGAGACTAATCACAGGGCTACCACATATAGAGAGACAACATGTAATGCACATTTTGGGAGTATTCGAAGGAAACCCATGCAGGCACAGGGGAAAACAAGCAAACTCAACAAATGGCCCCAGTCGTCCAGCATTTTTGAACCACTGCTGTAGCCGATAGCGCTTACCATTGCACCACTGCCCCATTCTTATTTTTGGAAAATAGAAAATTGGACCAAACTCTGAAGAAATTAGAAGGGCCCTCGGAGAGCGCAGACGTCCGCCAAGGCCATGCTCTATCTCGCTATCTCGTTCCTAAATTTAATGGGTTATTCCTTGGCCCATGCTACACCGTTCCACCAAGTTTTATGGAAATGATATAGTTACGAAACAAACAAACTGAACGGAAAACATTTTGGCGGAGGTAACTACTGAAAGGAAATGCTACAGTTTTAGCAAATGAACCATTTTTAATCACACTTGAAACATATTTAAAGTAAGTTGCCTTTTTGACTAGCTGAGTTACTGATGATGACTCAGATATTAAAATCCTAGTTACGCTCACACTCAACTGTGCCTCATCTTTGCCACAATTTACTTTTGCAAGCAGCCAGCTGTTTGTTTTTGTGCGTTAGACAAGTTTGAGGATGGTGAAGTTTCAAACAGTAGTTCGTTTATAGACTGACGGCCCCCTCTTCGTGAACATAAAAACAGAAGTGGGGTCAGTAGGGCGAGGTGACTGAAAGAAGGTAGCCTACAGCCAGAGAGTCAGAGACAGTGGAGAGGGGGGAGGGAGTTGGTGCAGGTGTTCCTATTAGTAACTTATTTCCCAGTCTTCTTCTTTTTTGCCTTTCACTCTGTGTTACTGGCAGCCATATTGTTAATTGTTCAATCTGCCCCCACTCCCAAGTTGGACATCCAGCCTCAGTGAAATTATGCAGGTCAACAGGCACTACTGAAACAGATGCTCACTGACCATCGCAGGCCTTATCATTCAGCATTTTGCCCACAGCTCATGCTGTCATGGGAGATTAATACACAGCGTCTGATTTAATCTGCCGATTGAAAAGAATCCAATTTGAAAGCCAAAGTCAGGATGTCTCAACTTGGGAGCGAGTTCATACCGAGGCAATCTATCTCACAGTATCAGCCATAAAACATAAGCAGTTTTAAACGGCCACTGTGACATTTTCAATTTTCAGCCAAGCATGCCATCTCACCAGACAGCTGTTACATTACATGACACACTATTTCAGAATGGCACTCTTCTAAAACGGTGTATAAGCCTTGACTAGAATGTAATATATCATAGTTTGCTTTCAGTGAAGATCATGGGACTAGAATTATGTATATGTATATTATCATCTTTACCTGTTCTGTTCCTTAATTATTTTCCTACCTATTGACAATTTCATATATCCAGTTTACCTGATTTTCATGTTTTGGAGCTGTGGGAGGAAGCTGGAGTGAACCCATGCAGACACAGAAAACTTGCAAAGTCCACTGAGAAAGGACGTGGACATCGCACATCAATTCATAGGAGAAAGGAAATCATCTTTAAAAACTCCCACAGCCATACTTAAAGCAACTCATACACACACATGGACACATTAACAACAATAATCTTATTTACAGTACAGTCTCAGTGGCACAGTTAACATTTTAAAAAAATTTCTACAATACCTACTGCACTACGCAGCAACCAAAATTCATTATTTTGACAATATTGTGTAGAAGATAAGATGAAAACAAAATGACATGTAGTCTGCCTGCAGGCGTGTAGAGACCATTCCTTTTCAGTTACATCACAGTGTCTGTTGGACCTTAATCGCTCGTCTTATTCCTGCCGGTCAGCTATATCTCCAAACAGATAATACAAAACACTGGCTGCTCTTTTATGTGTCAGGGAGAATATTGAAGGGGTGCAGTGACATTTTAAAGCTTACAGTTGGTGCCAAGACAACAAGTTGTTAGAAGTGAACAAAGTCACAGTATCCCTTTTAGTAAAAAATGCCATGGCATCCTTTAAGAGGGAGATAATTAAAGACAGAGAAAAAACATGGAGGTAGGAATGAGTAGGAAGGGATGTAGCTAAAGTCTGGTATATTATATTTCTGTTTTCCTCTCCCCTGTTCGAAAAACAAGCCATATCTTTCTGTATCTGCTTTTCTTTCAGCGTTCAGTCTCATGATTCTGCTCTCAACATTGAACGCCGCCATACTTTGATTTGCCTCTCAAATCTTTGTTAGAGTGATGAATATTCTTTTTTTATGTCTGATTCTTTTCTTTTTCTTGCATTTTTATGCAGCTCACACTTTCTAACACACATACATTAACAATCTGCCTCTATCTTCTCACACACAGATTATTCACATACTCTGATGTGTGCACTCGTACAAGCAATAGATACAGTATGCGCACACAAATGCGCACACGCCCCTCAAGGGTCATTTAGTCAGTGTCCTAGTTTTAACTGAATCCTGATGGGAGTGTGAAAAAAATGGTTACCACAACACACACTAAGACTGCTAGTCAGAGAGAGAAGGGGGGAGAACGGCTCTCTTCACAGCTACTCAACTCAACTCCAGCTCTGTTGAAATATGATATGGTATAAGATGGAAGGCAAGACATTGATAGACAGAAAGATGGGGTGAAGAGGCAGAACCACAGCAGTTCTCTACAAACCCATACTGGAATAGCTGCACTATAAAAAAAATAAATAAGAAAAGCTTTGACATTTGTCTTCATGAAGTCAAAATAATACAGTTTACCCAAATCACCAAATGAATTAGCACATTTTTTGTTTAAGGAGCTAAAAGGGACTTGTGTGCACCAAAATATATATAAACCTTCAACTACAGACAGAAGGGACACAACAAAAAATGTTATTGTTTCTGATTCAGTTTATAGTCTGGGATGTGTTTGTTTCATAGGTAAGAAAAAAAACCTCCTTTTTATTTTTATGCCAGTCAAGCACCTTGAAGCGCTTAAATTGAATTAAATGTAACTAAGCTGAGCTGAATAGAATTGAAAGGGATGGAGGCACAGTGAGAGAGAAACAAAGAGTCAACATATTATCTTAGTTCAAGAGTCTGTAATGCTCCACAAGCCCTCTTTTACACTCCATTACGATACTATAGTATTTTCCATTCTGCTCTATACCAAAAGAGTTTGTCCTGTTCCATATCAGTGGTCTGGCTCTGTGTGGAGGCTAGGTGTCTGGTAACACACACACACACACACACACACACACACACACCCCTCACTCTTTTACCACAAATCACTCTTTCTTTTTCTGTCACAATCTCCCCGCTCTGTTTTCTTTTTGTTTCTAAGAGCATCTCTGGCCTTCACCCATTGTTTCTCTGTCTGTAGCTGTATGTAGAAGCTGCATGTTTGCCTTTAAAAGTTCTAGTTTTCTCTGTAACACAATCCAATTTGGTGAAATCAACAATAAGTCTTCAGTGCATGTTATATACTGTATCTTACATAACAACAATATGTTACTCTGTCATACATGTGATTATGTGATGATATTTTGAACTGGACGGACCATTGTCAGCTGTTCATGTGTGAAATATGTGAAAAATGTTATCTGCCACTTTATTAATGTTCTAGGCAACTAAAAACAATGAAGTCATTTTTTCATTGTTTAAGCGTCTATAATTGATATTTCTATGTGAAAGAGGTCGCTAATAGTGATGAACCTACAGAAAATTAGCACCTGAATCTGCATCCTCTCTGCTTTACAGAGTTTTATAGACACTTTAAGATCATTGTTTAGCTGTCTGATCTGCAGCCTTACTGTGATGATTCACTCTCACCGCTCTCATGGCATACGTTTTTGGCTGTAGCAGGAAACAGTTTTCAGTAAAAAAGCTCCAAACCTAACAATACACTACCTGCTTAACATTAAACAGCAAATACAGGAAGTGACTAGCTGCTGAACATAGTGGAGCATTTAGCAGCTAAAGAGCCAGATATTTTGCTCAATTACCATGACCAACAAGAGAGTGATTGTTGGGCTTGCATTAGTTAGATGGCAAGAAATACAAATCTGAATGAATGATAATGTTGCTCTGTAACCGTTGGATGTATAAATAAGCAACTCTTTACTAAGGTGATGATATGTCAGTGTTATGTTCACAACTTGCTTCCAGTGACCCCAATTGGCCAAAAAAAATCAGTTATTGCAGGTTTAGAAAAGAAACGCATTTGCACAACATGGAGACATCAGTTAGGTATTGAATGTTGTTGGATTTACAACACCTATACTTTCATTGTGTTACATTGCATTACAGTTTGTCTTTGTGAATCTACAGCTGTTTCTTCTCACGTCATATAGTTCTTTTAATATCAGAGAGAGACTATTTTTTGCATAGAGCACATACTGACGCCATGCTTAGCTCACACAATTCTGGCAATTTTTGAAGGTCTGCAGATTTAAAAAGCTGAATGTGGTTTAATTCTAGTAACTTAAAAATTAACTGAGAGTGATTGATTAGAGTAAATAAATCTGTCATTATGTGGTGACCTCATAACTGTACTTAGGATATGTATTATTTTTAGGTGTAACTTGAGTAGTCCTTTTTTTAGAATTTGTTGACATATTTGTCAGCTCAGTGCAAACAGTTTGTATAGTGGTAAAATATAAATGTATTCTCCCTTTCTTTTTCACCCTTCTCTATCTGTCACTTTGTCTCTGTAGCCCTTTGTGGAGGTTATATCTTTGGTAAAACGGGGACAATTCTGTCTCCTGGCTTTCCTGACTTTTACCCCAATTCTCTTAACTGCACTTGGACTATAGAGGTGTCTCATGGGAAAGGTAAGGACACATACACAGACGTAATGGAACCATCCATTTGCTTGGAAAAATAAAGTTTTTTTTTTAAATAGATTTGTTTTCTTCAAATGTTGAAAAACGTTTTTATTAAAGTTGCACATTTTGAAGATTGCTGTGCATTTACACTCTATATGTCGCCCGATATGTTTCTGGTTTGGTGTCTGTGTTCACCTACTGCTATTTATGTATCTGTGACTAACTATATCTATCCATCCATCCATGCATCCATCTGTTTATTCATCCATTCATTTCCAGGAGTCCATCTGGTTTTCCACACTTTCCATCTGGAGGAGAACCATGACTACCTTTCCATCACTGAGGACAGCAATTTCCAGGTTCCAGTAGCTCGACTCACTGGCTCAGTGCTGCCCCCTAGTGTCAAAGCAGGGCTCTATGGGAACTTTAGCGCTCAGCTACGTTTCATATCGGATTTTTCCATGAGTTATGAAGGCTTTAATATTACTTTCTCAGGTAAGAACCCGGATCAGAAACTGTTTTTTGTTAACATTAATGAAGTGGACTGTAAATCAGCCTAAAAACTGTCTAACTTTAATTACATAATAGACTTAACCTGCCTTGTTAGCCTGACATAGGCCTAACTCTTTCAGATCTAGACTAACAGACTAAACAGATATCATAAACAACAGGAATGACTGTCTTATATAGTTGTATTCTGATGTGTTACATTATTCTGCCTTACAAAGGCAGAGAGCAGTAACTACAGAAACCCGGAAGTTGACTCTCTCCTTTTTAGGTGAATTAATGTTATAATAATTTTCAAAAAACCTTACATAAAACATAAAAAAACATTAGATATTGCACTCTTAGCCCCATATGGGACTGTCTCACCCACTGCGTATAGGTGACAGTTCCAGAAGGTCCCATAGAAAAGCTCATGGATACCGATATGTGCTGCTCCTTAATGTAGATGCGGCGAATAACCAGAAGTACATTTGCCAAACCAACCAGTTAGTATTCATCCTTTTCTCTTATAAAACCGAAAGTAGTGTTTGATAAATACTTCCGATAAAGCACAAATCTCACCTTTGTGTCGCTTGTCCAGGTGGGGCAGAAAAACACACAACGCACTTTACAGTTGGTAAAAACTGCAGTAGTGGGTGTTTTTTTCCCACAATGGCCAAAAGGGGCAACAGTAAGACCATAACAATATTAGTTCTTATCTACCACAATATCGACTTAAATTGTAATTAATGGTACAGGTGTAATACATTATGATCTCAGGTTTAGATTTTCACGACAAAAAATGTAATGTAATTCATTCTTTCTATTTACCTTATATTTCTTTTTCTTGGCTTACTTAATCTCGCATTGCCAGACCTTCCTCCACAGTGCTGCGAAAGAGGGTATGGCTAGTCCACACAGAATTCCAAGATGGGAGAAAAACATGCTCTTGTTTATTGTCATTTCTTTAAACCAGTCACAATCGTCTTGGGCGGCGCTAATAATAATAATAATAAGCGCTGGACGGAGCAACAGTGCCTCTGCAAAATAGCCTCGGGAAGGAACTTCTTTTGGTGTAACGTTTGCCTTCAAAAGTTGTTTTAGTTGTGCAACAGATAACTCAGATTGGACAGATAGTCTAGCTAGCTGTCTGGATTTACCCTGCGGAGATTTGAGGAGCAGTTAACCATAGTCCTCATGAATCTACCGGAGTTTAAAATTCCAACACAAAGAAAGCGGAAGGTGACCGACATCCGGACGAAATTAGGGACATCTGGCGGATATTCTTGCGGCACCTGAACAATCCCAGAAATGAAATGTCCTTGATATAGACTATGGCTTACTTAACAACAGTTACACAATTCTTGTACATGTCAAACCACTTTAGTCTTTTTAGAATGACTCCTCAACAATGTTATTCATGTCTCTGTATAGAGTACGACTTAGAGCCATGTGAGGATCCCGGCGTACCAGCGTACAGCAGGAGGATGGGATTCAGATTTCGGGTTGGCGACTCGCTGGCCTTTACTTGTTTCAGTGGCTACCGACTTGAGGGAGACAGCAAGATCACTTGTCTGGGAGGAGGCAGGCGAGTCTGGAGCAACATACTACCACGATGTATAGGTGAGACAAACAATCTGATCATGATTGTTTTGTGGTTTGTATCCTATCATCTATTACACTGACCTCTGTGAGTTGATTCTGAAAGCAGTGGCAAGCTCAGAAAACAAAGTGACACAAAGTAGGGTTTATTTCACAGTGTTCTAAAGGTTAAATGAGACACACAATGATCTATGCATTTTCTAACAATTGCTTCATCCACTTTGATGAAGTGGGAGTAGAAAGATAAGAAAGAGGCACCAGAGGAAAGAAGGATTAGATCAAGGTAGGTTCACACAAATCATTTTTTTTTTTTTTACAATCCATGATACAAATGTACATAGATAAACCAACTAGTGTCTCAGTAAAACAAAATATTTTTTTTTTACATTCAGACTAAAGTTACAGATATGCAATTAAGATTGTGGGCATTACACTCTATACTCATTGACCTTTTTCTTGTACAACAATGCTTTCTTTACACAGCGTTATATATATTCTGTAGCGATTAGTTGTAACCAGCCTTTCAAAAGTATTTCCGCCTTCAATATCTATAGCTTTAGAGGGGTTTATCTTTTGTGCAAATAACTGTCAGCTTGTAAAATACAACTTTTTAAATACCATATAAATAAGCCTCGAGGGAAAGTATCAGCATTTTCCTCGTTGTAATTCACCAGTATTTTATTGCTGACACAAAAGTAATTTACTATTATTTGACTGGTTGACAATTGGCTTTATTAGCCAAGGACTGGCTGTTAGCACATTGTAATTTTGCTGGTATTTGATGAGTATTAGTGTTTCCTTGCTGCTGGTAGTTTATGAGAGTCTGACTGGTGGCTGCTGGTAATTTTCAATCCCCAAAAAGAGCAGACTCAAAATGCTATAATAGCATTATCTGTCAAGAGATCAGGCCTGACTAAGAGGAACAGCAGCTGGCAACGTTCACTGGGTTCATCCATCTCCCTCTCTTTCTTTCCAAATGCCCCTCTCTTTAGCTTTCTGTCTCTCTTTTTTCTTGTTTCTCCTCCTCTCCCTCTGTATTTAGACAGTCCTCGGGTAGATAATTAGGGCATTAGCTGCTATATGAAGAGTGTTAATACTGTGTCTTTTGTTACTCCCCTTTTCCCTTTTCTAATTTCTCTCTGCATATTTTCAAAAGGCCCAAAAGGTCTGTCTTGGTTAGTCTGCTATCTTCTCTTATTTCCTTCCTCTTTCAGCTCTCTCTTTATGCTTTTCTTCTCCCCTTTGACTGTTCTGTATTCTCTCACTCCCTTCCTCTAAAGTGCTGTCCTCACTTTCAAAAGATTTTCTGAAGAATTGTTGGTAGCATCCTTAAATACATGCTTATCTCCTACCTCCTATTTGCTTTAGAAACTACAGAACATTTACAAAAATGTTGTTTGTACATTTGTTCAGATTTGATAAACACTGCATGTTTTCTTATTTTTCTCAGTGAGTTCTACTTTGTTCCACACCGGCTCCTCTCCTGTTTATCTCATTACACGTACTTCCCATTTCCTCTTTCTCCATTCTAAGTAGTGGTGGTCCTTCTTAGTGGGAGTTAAAAGCCTGCATTTCTCCTCTCTTCATTACATATGACAAAAACGTACCACTTACTGGAATCCCTAAACTTTGATGGCCACTGCACCTGCTAGATAATTCTGTAAAATTTCTATGAAACAGATTTTTTAACAAACTAACACAGACCTGCTTTTATGCAATGTTTTTCATGTAGTTTATGTTCAATTGCTTTTCTTTTGAATGTGTTTTGAACTAGTGCTTTTTAAACTATGTAATACTAATTCATTATTATTATAATTATTATAATAATTATTATTATTATTATTATTATTGTTATAATGTCTGCTGAGTTGAATAAAGTTTGTGGTTATGCTGGATATGCATCTTTCCAGTCCTCTCTTTCTTTTTACATAATAAGCCAATCCAGATATTCTGCCTGCTCAAAGATAATTAGGCAGAAATGCTGATTTTGATCCACACCTCTCTGCCCCCTTTACTCTCTTGCTGTAGCGGAGTGTGGAGCCTCCTCACTAGGACCAGAAGGTGTTCTGCTCTCTCCTAACTTTCCCTCCAACTATGATAACAACCACGAGTGCATCTACCGCATCACTACCGAAAAGGGCAAAGGAATCAGGCTGAAAGCTGAGAGCTTCTTATTGCAAGATGGAGACTATCTCAAGGTATGCGCACACACACACACACACACACACACACACACACACACACACACACACACACACACACTTACAGGATTATAGTGATAATCTAAAGCTGTCTATATGCAAAGTTGTATGCTTTAACACATATATGCTTGAACAGATTATTACGCGTTTGGTTTACCTCAAATTATGCTTGAAAAGAAAACAATAATTGAGTTGTGGATGCTGGCATAATCATGAACACAGTAACGGAATGTGCCGGAAGAAATATAAGTGTTTGTTGTAGTGACCACATACTTAGACCATAAAATATACGATCAAGGGTCTGTTATTAAAATTGGCATGTAAAACACAATTCCATCAGCGCTTCATCAGGCACTTCGACACATGATATGTGCAAAACGTCTTTCTGTTTTTCATTGTAAATTAATTGTCCATTTTGGCTCCAAATGACAATGTACTGTTGTGTAATGTTTATTCAGAGATACAGTATCAACGAAATATTTAAGGGTATGAATTATATAGCCAAAAGCATGTTACTTTCATGTTCAAAGCCACCTACCTTTCTGGTGAACATGATTGCAGATATCATTCAACAATATAACAAGAAATACCTGAATATTCAACCTTCAACCGACTTGACTTGTGCGTGTAGTTTCAATTAATGTTCGCCACTTTATTACTTTCCTATGCTTTCTATTTCCATTTTTCTACTGCATGGTACGGCTGGACTCACTCTTTTTTGGTTTTCCATTAGCAAAAGTTGTGGCTAATACCTGGTAAATGTTTTGGTACCACCTTGGTCGAGGTTCCATGCAAGCTCAGCCGTTACTAGAAGGTGGAGGTAAAACACTGCAGACCATTGATTGGTCAGAGAATCGTCACTAGCATGACACAGGATTTTAAAAGAGCCAAGTTACCGGAATTTTTGTATTCACTCGACCCAGACTTTAAAACAATGGCAGCCTGCATAACTACGGTGTACACTACACCGTACAGTTGACAACATGCAAATTTTCCACTATGTGGTAGCAGATGAGAATCAATCAATTAATCAATGTATTTATTTTTCACATGGAATTGTATGAGGTACATTTCCAGGGAAGTGTAAGAGGAATCCTGCCTACACCAAGGGGGTACTATCTGCAGTGAAAAACAAAAAATACTGTTACCAAAAAAGTGATTCGAGTTAAGCAGAGCCATACCATACAGTGGAAACACAGCATATGAGTTCAGTAACTTATCAAGAGGTCCTGCATAATGGCAGAAAAATTTTGAATTGAACAAAAAATTCCAGAGAGGTTTCCCTGCTTTGATTGCTCCCTCTTCTGTGTTTGACACAAAAGCAAAGAACTGCCTTAAAAATGATTTTCTCATTTATATATTTCATGTCTGCACTCTAGCAGTCATTTTCATGTTGCATTGTGGAGTCCAAACTTTCCCAATGCAGTCCTCAAAGCCCAGCTGTTGTGCAAGCCTTTGTTCCAGTCCTGAACACCTGGTTCAATTAAGATGTCAGGGAATGTGTAGCATTCAATTATATGTGGGGTGCAAGAAAAAGGCTGGAGTAAAAACGTGAAACACGGGGACAGGCTTTGAATGGTTGGTTTAGACAGTATGCAGTTAGATTGTATTAGCAAGGTGTGCCCTAGCTTTTAGATATGTTAAACATTGTTGTAAGAAGCAGTAACATCCCTGCAGGGGTTTATTACCCATGTTCTCTATTAGTTCTGATGGTGCTCCTGCTGCAGTGGCCAACCACGGCTGATTAAATACTTGGGAAACAGAGGCACAAAGGGATCCCTGCGCCCTCTGTTAACCCTCTAACAAACCCACTGCAGTGAATTATTATAAGGTTAACCTTGTTTTTTATACCCACACACACACACACACACACACACACACACACACACACACACACACACACACACACACACACACACACACACACACACACACACACACACACACACAAACACACACACACACTTTTATTGGTTTTAATATGTGGTAACACTAAGTAAAATAAAGAGCAGGACAGAATACTATACAATATAACAGAAATGTATTATCTACACAATGTCTACTGCCGGTATGCCAGTTAGAATCCCATGACTGCGGCAAACATTTTTTGTATTTAGACAAATGTCTCAACTATCTCAACTATGCCTAGAACTATGTTCTTATTAGGGGTGTAACGGTTCCCGAAATTCACGGTTCGGTTTGATACGAGACAGTGGTGTCACAGTTCGGTACGTTTTTGATACAGCAAAAAGAAAGAAATTAGAAAATGTTCTTGATTTTTACAAATGTTGTATTTATTAAAAATAAAATCATAAAGTAAGATCTTTTTTACTTTGAACAATGACAGAGCTATACTTGACCCATCTTCTGGGGTGTCTTCTTAGCAGCCTACAAAACAAAAACAGCTCCTTATAAAAAGATATACATGTCACATTCAGTTAGCTTTGTGTAACCCTTGACGTCCAGCCGTCTGCTGTCAGAGCAACAGCTGGTGCTTCGGACAATTGGTTCTCTATTTGGGCTTTTGTTTTTTGTACAAAGCAGGAATTACGGTCTGGCTGAAATGGGCTTGTGAAAGAATAGTGTAACGGGGCTCAATTACTTTAACCATGTTCGTAAAACCTGCGTCTTCCACTACAGAGGTCTCATATCCGCGGCTATAAATGTACCAATCGCCGCAGTGATGTCTTTGTTTGAATCAGTTGTAAATTGCTACTTAAATGCTGCGGGGATAGTTTGTAGCGTGTGTGTTGCTTCTTGTTTTCATCTAGTTCCAGTTATTGACACACTGAGGTGATGTTGGCATACATGAGTTGACATCATTTGTAGTATTCCCACTGGTTTAACCTATTCTCGTGTAGCAGATGCAATATACCGTTGTTTTTTTATCCACCACTCTCTTGCCATCACCCTCATAACTTATTGGGAACCAGTGGTAAAGTGGCTCCAAACGCCAGACCTGTTGGTTATTGGAGGATCTTCTAATTTTGGTCTGGTAATAGTCAAATTAGCGTTACTAGCCAATTGCAATGAGCTAGTTCAGCGTAGCATGAGTAGAGTGTTTTTCTTTGGGAGTGGGAGGGGCAGACAGCACGTTGCCTGTTACTTCATTTGGGATGCTTTGTTGAGTGCAGTGGCACTGAGAACATTATATTTCACACAATTTAAGCTCTTTTTTTTTCTAAATTTAAATGAAATAGGATTAGTCCAACGAATTGTTCGGTTTGTAATGCGTACCTAATCGAAAGCCTTGTCCGAACAGTTCAATACGAATACGTGTATCGTTACACCCCTAGTTCTTATGGTTCTTCTCAGTCTGCTGGTGCCCCGATACATTGTAAGCTTTTGGAGTTGTGACAATGTATATATAAGGAAGTCATTGAAGAGTTTACATATTAAATACACTCGGATGTGCATACTTGTGTACGTCTTAAATAAATTACAGATGTTCCCAAGGCTCATAATTCCTCATAAATCCTCTCTTGGGCACACGTGCCCATTCAGTGTTAGTTAGGAGCATCTGTGTGAGCTGTTTTACAGTCTTGACGCTGTCTTTCAGACATCATCTGTTTTCATTCACAATGTCTATTAGCTGTATTAAGCCTAAGGGCATGGTTAAGCCAGTATGTGGTTAGAGTGTATTATCAGTATTAGGGCTAGAGCACTCGCTGAGCCGGTCTTTGGTTAGATTGTTTTAGCAGGGTTCTCCCAGGCATTCAGAGAGGCATAACACGGTTGTAAAGGGGGGAAAATGTTCCCAGTGGAAAAGTATTAAAGACAAAATAATAAAGGAAAGTGACATCAAGATGAACATAAACATGCTTAAATATTGCTGACACAGTATATTCTATTACAGCCTGAATTCTGAAAAAAGGCATGCAGAGAAGCAGATCTAGCTTCCTGAAGTTTTCAAAATACACTGGTGGTAAAAAACAAAACAAAAAACGCATGTTTGACCAGTTAGGCATGAAAATGAATATGTCTCTGTGTTATTGATAACACAGACATTGAGGCATTGAAAGTGGTTGGTAGTAAGAAAAGCTAAATTGTCTCTCCATTTTCATAATCAAACAATAATCAGTTTTTTAGTGTAACAGGCATAACAGGTAAATGACGCAAGCATGGCTACTGACCTGAGGTCTAATAAATGATGTAGACAAAACAGTAAAATCAAGCAAGGTTTGCGCTGACATACATTTTCCACCTGAACATCCATCATTTAAAAAATATAGGGTCCACTCAAAACTTCATGTAAAAAGCAGTAATTATGCAAAAGATAGCAGGTGCTTGATGTGATGAAATGATCTGTTCTATAGTCATCATCTGTGATGGTATAGAAATGTTTGAAAGGATTTAAGGGCAATTACCAGTAATATGCAACATGTCCGTTAATTATAATTTTCCTAACGAAGTAGCAGAAAGCATATTGCAAACGATAATGAACTGGAAGGAAAGCCCCGACGTGTCACTTAGG
Organism: Perca flavescens; assembly: GCF_004354835.1. Lineage (NCBI taxonomy): Eukaryota > Metazoa > Chordata > Actinopteri > Perciformes > Percidae > Perca > Perca flavescens. The sequence continues at coordinate 28,029,329 of NC_041331.1, read as the reverse complement.
CTAAAAATTAGCATGCCACTCCCCAGGCTGATAGCCTTGAAGCTAATGCCTGTTACTGCAGCTGAACACTCTAAACACAAACCATTTGTTGACAGTTCCAGCAAGCTGAAGGCTAAAATCTCCCATAACATATGAACCAGCTCATTACAATTCCTTTTGCTACTGGCTAAGTTCAAGTCCAAGCTCAATACGCCTATAAGTGTCCTCTAATACAGTGCTTGACTAAATTTACTCAGATGTACTCCAGCCCTGAAGAAAAAAGAGAGGGTGAGAAAGAAACAAAGTAGGTGTTGTGCACGGATTGTTCTATGGAAATAGAGGTGGTAGGAGAGCAAGCGAGAAAGGGAGAGAGTCAGACAGACAGAGAGAGGAGGGGTGGCGTATGGTGACATGTTGATTTATGAGCCGCAGGGCTTTTCATTAACCATACTGAGTTTTACAGAAGAGAGTGGAGGAGAGAAAGAGAAAGAGAAATGGAAAGCAAGAGAGAAAAACAGACAGCATGATGCAAAATTGGTGGACACTGATAGAACTGGAGAGATGCAGGGAGGGAGGAACAGGGGAGTAATGCTACAGTTACTGTGATACTACTGTTTTTTTAATTTTAAACTCACAGTATCTTTTCCCATGTCTCTCTATCGTTGTCATATTTATGAACATACTGTAGCTCCTTGTTTGGCTTCACGTATGGTAGAGGTGTCTCCTCTGACTGGCAGTACTTCTAGAGATAGAACAGTACATCACCTTAGCCCTTTGCTTTGGAATTCCTGCCACCTGCAGACCTGTCACCACCAATCTGTGGAAATTTCCCAGGCTGCCAAATATAAGCATGAGCCGTTCACATTTATATCCCAGCTGTGAGATAGTATTATGAGGTACTTCAGAGTCCTAATTCTCTCCTTCCAGCTGCAGTCAAAAATAGACTGCACTTCTTAAACTACTACTCTACTGTCCACATTAAATCTGTGTCTCAGTATCAAATACTTACTACCACCTGTAATTTTGATAAAGTTCTTAAAAGTTTGAAAATCATCCATATTTCGCTAACCTCTTCTGCTGTACAATCTACTACTCTGTTCTCAATCTGTATGCTCAGTATTTTGCAACCAATACTTTCTCTAAAATATGCCAAAATATGGCCAAAGTACACAGCTTCCATTTGTCGCTAGCACAGCTCGCTCCGTTGCGTGTATATATCTTCAGTATGTCAGCTAACTTTGTTTCCAAACAACAAACTGAATCTGTTAGCTTTTTATTGAGTCATGTTTTGGAGAAAACACAAGTATTTAGAACATAGTGAGCACATTTGAATGTGCTGCAGACAGTAGTGATTTGTACACATCAGCCTTTCAATTGGACACTCTAACACGCTGCTCAACTTTCTTACGTTGCAAAGATCTTTCTGTCAGCCATTAATCCACCCTCCATAACTACCTTTCTGACATGGCTCACTTGGCTCATTTGAAATAAATGACTTCCAGCTATTTTGTGTCTTGTTTGTGCTGCTACTGTGAGTTTATAGCTACTGGTTGATAGTCACAATGCAAACAATGTTTTTTGTGAGGAGACCAAAAAGAAAGATTAAATCTAGCAAGAAGGCTGAAAGGTTAACAACTTCATCAAGTTGATATTTTTCTTTTTACAAATATAAAGAAGAAGAAGCTAATCAACAAAGAGAATAAAAGCAAAAAAAAGCAATATTAATGCAGTCCAATGATATTTTTATGTTATAAATCTAATCTATCCTGTCTTCACTTTCCTGCTATTTCCCCCTTCTCCAATACACACACACACACACACACACACACACACACACACACACACACACACACACACACACACACACACACACACACACACACACACACACACACACACACACACAGACATACTGTTGCATACTTAGTGTTTAGGTAACAGTGGAGAACATGCATACTGAGACTTCTAGCTTTTACTGTTGATTTCTAGGAAGCGCTCTGGATTACTCGTTAATGGTTTCCTGTGTAAAATTGAATCTACTTTAGCAGCATCATTTTCAAAAATATAAAATTTGGAACGCTTATCATGGCTGGAGACAAACTTGACTGTGAATAAGCTGCTTTTTATTGTTCATTGAATGCTGCAATATCCCCTCTGCCAATGCACAAATTAAAGTTATACTTACATCTACTTCTTCCTACAGGTGCTAGCCTGGTTGACACCAGACCCTTCTCAGCTGTAACTGAGAGTGGGTCTGGGAAAGGTTCATTGACAATTCATTTCCAGAGGGGCGTCACCAACAGACGCCACTCAAATGGCTCTGGGCGCATTGGATAGTCCTTCAACCAATCAGAGCAACGATCCGGGTGACGCTTTTCACATCCACTAAAAAAATATGAGATTTTGGTTTTTGGTGTCGTCCCTCCAAACCAAGGGGGTAAGCTTCGCTTCAGAACGCGAACCTACAATGGCGCCATTTTGTTGCTACAAAGCGATCACCTCTTGATAGTATTCCACTGACCGCCATTTTTACGTCACTTGACTGTGAATAACTTTACATCTGAAGCATTTAAAGACTCTATTTGTCCATTGTTTATTTCTAAAGAAACACGACAATGTATAAAAGGCTCCATTACCTTGTACCTCACGTTATAGCTCCGTAGCAGACGTTTTTGTAAAAATAGGCTAACGATTGTGTCATAACCAAGTGACTTACTGTCGCACAGTAGAGGAATTACCGTATAGTACAGGAGAAGCTCGCAGGCAGTTTAGACTTACATTAGCTGTTTAGGTTTAATTACTAATGTTAACTAGCATGTTAGTTAGCAATAATTAGCCTGTGCTTATGTTATCTCCTTACATATACCTACACTCTCCGTCTCTATAAGATTGGGAATGATTGAGATTTCTCTTGGCACAGCTACCAGAAGACTTACAACTTTCAGACACGTTGCTCACGTCACATTTACGTTGTCTCTGTCAGTTGGAGGCTGCACAGTAAAGCAGGAGATCACCGGAAAAGTGCTTCTAATAGCCTTCACTGTATGTGTAGGTATATGTAAGGAGATAACATAAGCACAGGCTAATTATTGCTAACTAACATGCTAGTTAACATTCGTAATTAAACCTAAACAGCTAATGTAAGTCGAAACTGCCTGCGAGCTTCTGAAGCGAAGCTTACCCCCTTGACTGACACCCACCACTAGTTGAATGTAAACAAAAAGCTGCTCGCCGTCGCTGTGCTATTGTCGTCACGTAAAACCCGCCTCAGCGGTTGTGATTGGTGTAAAGCCTGCCTCAGCAGTTGTGATTGGTGCCTCAATTTTGTGAACATTGGAAATGGGTTTGAATGGGCTCTTCGCCAGACTGACTTGCAGAGCAAATCTCAAATTTGCCGGAAGTTCGTCAGAGTTTACCCAGGCTATACAGGTGCTAGACATGGATTAAACCGCAATATGTAAAGTATGTTTGTTTCATTTAAAGTAAGATAAAAGAGTAAGATTTAGAAAGAAATAATAGTAAGATTTAAAGTAAGATAACCAATTTATTTACCCACCATAAACCCCACCAACATTTTGTTAAATTTTTCTCTGGAATTGTTGCCTACAAATCTTGAAGGCAAGATTAACGTTTAACGTTATAAAAATGGAGGCTTCATCAGTTCTTCAGACCTTAATAGACTTAACAACTCACTTGTGACCTCAGCAACTTTCATGTGATATTTTAGGCTCTATCTTTGTGGTCCATGCTGATGCAAAGCTAAGCAAAGTGGCTATTTCCTGAGGCACTGTGAGTTTTTTTGCCTCGCTTGCGTTTGGTATTTGGATGAATCACTGTGTGTTGCAGAGGAGAGGCACAGGCAATACAACAGTGCTCTGCAATTGTGGTTTTAAGACTGACCACATTTTGTGCCATCCATTTTATTTTTCCAGACCAGGTCAGCAATGCACTGTTCACTTGTGTTCTGTCATGTTCTCATTACTTGCATTGGTAAACCTCTAGAAACACTTTTAACTCATGTCTTCATTCATGTTCTGTGATCCTGTTCCTGTGCTTTGATTGGCAGGTGTATGATGGAGAGAACACTTCATCCCGTCTCCTTGGCAACTTTACATATGATGGCATGACGGGTCATGTCATCAATAGTACATCCAATCGCTTGTGGCTGGAGTTCAACAGCAACGCCTCTGGAACCAATCAGGGCTTCCACCTCACATACACAAGTGAGTTGTGTGAGAAAGTTTAACTTAGGATCAACTGATTAGAAACTGGACAGCGATACACATTGTTTTTTCTTCTATATTTACTGTAACAGCAATGGTTTGTTTCACTATGGCCAAAGAAAGTGCAATCAAACCTCTTTTCGCTCTCACACACACACACACACACAATACACATGAGCAATATCCTAAATTTTGAATAGCTCATCATGAAGGTCCTTGTAAGGAGATGTTTTTGATTGAAAACTAGAGTGGTAGTGATTGTGTGTGATTGCACTCATGAATATATCCTGCCTCTGTCCTGTGCCTCAGTCAAGTGATTCTTGAGTGCTACATACCAGAAGAAAATAGGAATCATGTACGACAAAACTCTCGAGACTTGTCTTTCTCTGTCAGCAAATTACCAAGCTGTTTCTTTCCCTTCTGACAGATGAAAAGGGATCAACAATCAGTTTTTCAAGCAATTTCTGTTGAGGGTGGAGTCCAAAGTGTAACAGTAGTTTACCAAGCATGCAGAGATAAGAAATTAGCATATGCGTTCTCATAAATGCTCATAAAATTCTGTCTCACACACAAACACATACACACACACAAACACAAACACACACACACACATGTATGTAAATATGACAAGCTTTTCCCTATTACGTTGCACAAAATCTATAAATGTATAATTTATTTACAGATTCAAAGATTTACACACACACACACACACACACACACACACACACACACACACACGGTAATGGCTTTAAAAAGAGTCTGTTAAGAAGGCAGAACTAGCTGCTGTGTAAGTCAAAGAGGCTATTAGAGGAGCATTTATCTGAAAGTCATTAAAAGAAGGTGAGAAAGTGACACAGCTGGAGTGGAAGAGTGCCTGGACGGAGGGACAAGCAGATGAAGGTAGATGGTATATGGATACTAGACGGATGCTCTGTATGTCAGTTAAACCATTAGACAGCCGTTAGTCTGCAAGTCATTAAACTGGAGAAGGTGACACCTTCTGCAAAGTTCTGCTACAACAGATGAGCCAATGGATAGATAAGAGAGATTGATTTATACAGGACAAAGGAGAGCGAAGCATCTGATCAAGAGAGGCAACTAGGGTTTCTTGCAGTTTTTTTTTCAATTGCTAAATAATGTTCAAATCCGACCTGCTGTGCTTTTCCACGTGTCATCCCCCATCTCTCTCTCCCCTTTCATCTCTATCCACTTTCAAAATAAAGGGAAAAGCCCCAAAAAATAATCTTAAAAAAAAACTCTAACTCCAGTCTGCACAGCAGCAGTTCATGTGGACCAAACTCTAGTTTGTATTTCATTGCTTGAACACAGTTTTCAAAACTCTACACACTTATCCAATGACTTTAACCACAACGTGCACAACACTGTAGATTTACAGCACTTTGATAAAAAATACTAACACACTGCTGTCAAAACTGTTAACTACACATTCAAAACATAAAATGTTTCAGTGTGAGTTGAAGCACTAACCTTCTTTACATTACTGTGATTATAGTCCATGGGTATTATTGTACATTCAGTCTATGTAGTGGCAGTGGTTTATAAATGACAGGTTATAAAACCTACTGTACAGTATAGGTTTGATCAGATTATGTTTTCTGTAAGTTGTCATCATAAGTGGACTTCTATACTATAAACAGAGCCAACGTTTTTGTTTCTAAACTGAAGGGTTAGTAAAAGGCTGACATAAGGGCAGGAAAATATGTTCATATTGTTGGATCTTTGTTTATATAGATAGATAGATAGATTGAATATTCACATGTGACAGCAGCAGTACACTAACGAAACACACTGAACCAACAATAGTGCAGGGAATCAATCAAAAGCATAGTAGAATCTGTTGAAATGTCTGCTATACACTGCAGCTGTCACATTGGGTTTCAGCCTTCAGCAACAGTGAGTGTTCAAACTTGAAATTTCTGCAGGAAGTAGTGGGATTCAGGAGAAGAATAGTTGGACCTTATGTCCTCTTCTCTGAATCACCCTGTTCATTTATGCAATGTTGTTTTACTGTATGGACAGGATGTCCTAATCTAACTAATGCGTGTGCGTGTGCGTGTGCGTGTGCGCGTGTGTGTGTGTGTGTGTGTGTGTGTGTTTCTCTCTGTGTGTGTCTTTCTAGGTTTTGACCTGGTACGCTGTGAGGAACCAGGTGTCCCTAGTTATGGCTATAAGATCCAAGACGATGGCCATTATGCCAACACTTTTGTTCTGTACTCCTGCAACCCTGGATATAGTCTCCATGGCAGCAGTACACTGACCTGTCTTAGCGGGGACAGACGTGTCTGGGACAAACCACTTCCTTCCTGTCTCGGTTAGTATGCCAACACATGTGTAGGTTCTATGTACATCAATAAATCAGAACTACAAGATCTGAATTATTACCCGTCAATTCAATGAAAAATATAGCATGGGGAATAGCAGCAGTTATAGCTACTCATGTTTCTAAGCTCCATCAAGAGCATGAGTATTCAAAAGGGAGAGTGAGTGAACAAGTGATTTAGTCAATACAGGTAAATACTTTGAAAATAGGGCTTGGGGACTGATTCAACACTGGGAAATATTCATAGTGGCACTTATACACCTCTGTGAATAAAAACAGCCCTTACTGATCCATCAGCCTGTGCACACAAAGCTATGTGAACATGGACAGCAGAATGTCAGCAGACATACAATTTTAGTGCAAAAGGCTTCTGTTTATTTAAGGATGGCATACTTAAGGTGCAAAAATAGAGGGTGACATTATATGACATTATATTATTTATGACATGTATAATGTAAGCCAGACTACTTTCCTGTAACCTGAAGGTGCGCACAGTATTTTATGCCAAAGTCTTTGACAGAAGCCGTAGCTTTCTGTTCTATTCTGAGCACGCACAATAAATAGAATATTCTCATAAAAGATACTTTTTTTTTTAGATGGCAGAAAATGATGTGATGTAAAAACTATATTGATTCATCTAAAATTATTGAGTGTATCTTTTCAAGTACTGAACAACACAGACTGGAGTGAAAGTGCACCCATATGAAGTTAACTCTTACAACCCAAAATTGATGACTGCATGCTTTCTTAACATTCTAATAATTAATGTCACTTGGTTGCATGCTTTTATGTCAATATAGTCAAAGTAGTGGCAGTAACTCTACCTGGAACTAGTTTACTGCACAACTGTGATAGGATGACTAATTACGATAAAAGAAATTGTCGGGGAATATGAGTCAGATTTGAGATAATAATCAACAGAGAGTGACGACAGAAGTAACACTTTAGTGTAACTGTAAAAAATATTCCAATCATACATACTGCTGGTTAAAACATTTAAATGCTTAGATTCTTATCGTCTTCATAAGGAAGACAGCTTATTTTTAATACTAGTCCAGTGCCCGTTCAAAATGTGCCTGTTTGGAACAGGCCAATTGCTTGGCCTGTGGTATTGCTGCTTGCAGCTTTCTCCAGAACCATTGTAGCCCAAAATTACTTACAGAAGGACCCCAAAGCACTTTATATGCAACCACACTGTATAGCCTACTATTGACTTACTGTCAGAGGTGTCAAAAGTATTCACATTCATTACTCAAGTAGAAGTATAGATACTAGGGTTTGAAAAGACTTTTGTAGAAGTTGAAGTATCAACTCAAGCTTTTTACTTAAGTAAAAGTGTAAAAGTACTGATTTCAAAACTACTTAAAGTATAAAAGTAATGTAAGGCAGAGATCTTCAACAAGGGGTCCTCAAAGTCATTGCAGGGGCCCTCCAAATTATTGTAAATGTTTGAGTCTTTTTATTATCTTTGAGTCTTTTAAAATTAAAATGCCTTAACATAATTCCAACATATTATTAGCAAACATAAATTCCCACTGATGATAAACTTACTGGCCTATAGGTAAGGTAGTCCCTAAAATATCAGCCCACAGATACAGTTAATCCTAGATTTACTGTGCCACATACAGTATGTCACATACAGTATGTAACATTAAAATATGATTTATAAAATCATGCCAACAATTAATATTTTAATAGCTTATGAAAAAAAGGGTATATAAGAACACTTTAGGTTGCCCTAACAGTTATTGTAGGCCCAGTTTAATATGCAACTTAATTTCATACAATATGTAGTAGGGGCTCCCTGCTACATCTCACTTTATGTAAAGGGGTCCTTGGCTTAAAAAACGTTGAAGACCCCTAAGGGGGAAACAATGCCATTAAGGACAACAGCTTAACCCCAAAACATTAGGACAAAATCATATGACTATAATAATGTTATATTAAAATCATACCTGCAAACTCAGAAGGGCTGAAAAAGGTGACACATCTCTTATGTGTTTTTCAGACAACGGCAGCTACAGTCTGGTGTTAAAATCCTCTCCAGTGAAATACAGACACACTTTACACCGTTTAGCTCTCAGCATTTTAACCGTGTTTACTCCAGCTGCTAGCTAACCGTAGGCTAACGTTAGATGCTGCCAACTGTAGTGTTAACTAGCGTCCCGTGCGGCGATGTTTCAGTTCCCTCTAACGTCCGTTTTCGGAGCATCAGAGAGAAGCAGGCACCGAAATCAGGGTTTGCTATGCGGTCCGGTAGATAACGGTCGTTAAGGCACCGGTGGCGTATTAGCACCGGGTCTGTGCAGGTTTGATGGATCGCGTACAAACCAATAGGGTGTCGGAATGACTATGTTTATACTTCTCATCCAACCACAATCACATTCACTCTCTCCGGATGGAGCGATCTGGATAGGGTTTTTTTGTGTGTGTTTTTTTTGAACGATGACGAGCCGGAATGAAAACAAGCCGAACTGAAATATGAGTAACGAGGCTATTTTTAAAATGTAAGGAGTAGAAAGTACAGATAATTCCGTGAAAATGTAAGGAGTAGAAGTAAAAAGTATGCTGTAAAATAATTACTCCAGTAAAGTATAGATACCCCAAATTTCTACTTAAGTAAGGTAACAAAGTATTTGTACTTTGTTACTTGACACCTTTGCTTACTGTGTACTTCTACTTCACAGGAAAACATTGTACTTTTACCTGACAGACAACATTGCAAAATTAGATTTTACAAAATATCACAATTAAAATGTGGAGTGAGTGTGTGCGTGTGAGTACAGAGAGAGGGGGGTGGAAGGAATTGAGGAAGGCAGTGCAAATAAAGAGAGTTTTTGTTTAACTACATGTTAGTGTTGTCTTTCTTGTCAACAATACACGTTGATATCGCCACAGTCAGCGTTTAATGACGGCGGTGCAGCCTTGTCTCGTCATTATTATCGTTAACAAATTAACACTTCAGCAGAGGTATTAATTTACAAACAGGCTTAGGGGCTTGACGGTTAACGTTGATGTATGGATTTGATAAGCGGGGGGTGTTTTGCCGATGGAAATTTTATTATTGTTATAAGTTAGCAGCCCACTTAAACAACCAGACCCAGGGTGAGTCTGATGAAGACTGCCCTCTTTTCCCGGTCAGTTACGAGATAGTCTCGCATTGCCAGACCCATATCTCTATGGCTCTGGCCAGACCTATCTGCACAGCGCTGCAGAGGAAAGTCAGAGATTAAGTTATGTTCTGCTGTCTGTTTAGAATTAGTGAATTTACAGCTCATGGCAACTTAATACAATATAGTGTCTGGCTTTTGTTTGATATCTAGTGTTGGCAAAATGGCTTTTTATTGAGTTTCCTCTTAGCGAAATGCTCTGAGTGAATATAACCTGAGCTTTTATTTTGAAGGGTAGATACGGAAAAGCCAGCATTATGGAAGCGCCTTTTTTCTCAACAGTTGTGATGTTCCTGTAAGCTATCCGCTTGTCCTCCAGGAAAGTGAAGAAAAGTTAGCTTGGTATAGCCAGCAATCATGTGACGCTGGAAGCAGCAAAAAGTGAACTGCAGTCAAAGCTGGCGAACCTCCCCCTGCTGCTCTACAGAGCTTCTTTTTGGCAATTTTTTTCCTTCAATCTTTATTGTGTGGTCATTTAGTTTTATTCTCCTTTTATTAATATCAAATATACAATTCTGTCCAAACTGCTCCACATTCCAAACCCCAAGTTCATTTGGTACCCAGGAAACCAAGCGTGAAGTAGATTGGATGAACGGCCTATGGGATATCTCAAAGACAGACATACACACACACAAACATACATACAGAGGTGAATGTCATGCAAACACATAATAAAGGAATATAAAAAAATTGTTAGGTTAGATCAAAGTCACATTCTTAGTTGAAAGAACACAAAATTGAGAAAATTGTTATAGAGCTTGAAGGATACGAGAACTGCCCGAAAGCATAATGTACTGTAATAATCAGCCGTCTATGTAACTGCTGTGCACTCCTACGATATCAGCTTTTATTTTTCAGACCATGAAAATGACAAAAATAAAGGTTTCTCATTTGGCATATCTAGAATATATTTGAATATTTCCTAAGTTTTAAGGTAGAAAAATCTGCCAGAGGGCAGATTTAGCTTTAGTTGGCACTTGGCAGCTCTTAATTAGGTTCGAGAGGAGTGTGCCAAATGATTCAGGTGCTTTGACATGGTGATTTTTCCTTTTTTTCCTTCTTGCTTATGGACCTGTGAAAGTAGTTTTGTATTTTAGCTAAAGCATGCACAGCTGGCCATTCTGATTCCTTATTTTCATTCAGTAACCATCAGTGAAGCATGAATTCCACGTTTGTTTATATTGTTCCTAGCAAGCTCTGAAATCCCTGAAGCACATTTTCAATTTTTGAAGTCCTTAATTCCTACTTGTCCATAAATATGTTTTGGTTTTGCATATTGTACAAATTAAAGCACTTTCCCTGTGGTATGTCTACCTTGTTGGGTAGATGTGGGCACTTGGCACATGTTAATTTGGAATTCCTTACTGCAGAGCCAAGCCTTTTTGTCTTTCTAACCGCCAGAACACCTGAGCGCTCTAAGGTGGGACGTGGCCTGATGTTGTTGCTAATGGCAACTAAAACTATGTGTGTGTGGGGAATGTATTTATCTGGGTATGAATGAGAATGAGTATGCGTTTTTGACTGGATGTGTGTTTTACTCAGTGTGTGTGTGTGTGTGTGTGTGTGTGTGTGTGTGTGTGTGTGTGTGTGTGTGTGTGTGTGTGTGTGTGTGTGTGTGTGTGTGTTTCCCTGTGTACCTCTGCAGTCAGTCATTAATTTGTAGATGCTCTGTCGCTGCCTTATTTCAGGTAAGCCAGCAACCAGGAGAATACTTGCTGGCAGAGCCCTAGGCTAACTACCTCTGTATCTACCGTTGTATCTTCCTCCTTTGTCTGTCTGCTGGGGCATTTGTCTTTCTCCTTCCCTGTCGGTCTGTCTCCCTCGATCCCATATCTGTATGTACTAGCATGGAGATGAGGAGATGGTTTTCGCCTCAGGCTGTTTCTATACCTCTCTCTTACTCTCCCCCACAGATTGGTGGTCTACCTCTGACTCTTTTGACGTTCTGTCGTTCTGTAGTCATGCAGGAAACCTGTCTATCTTTTTCTGTATATGTGCATGCCTCTTTCTTTTTCTATCCTGGGAAATTATCATTGGCCCATACTTACTAAATAACCCTCTTTTTTCTCACCTTGTGTATTTGTGCCAATTCCCCTCTCTACCTCCTATGTTTTCTATCACAAGGGACTGAAACAACTTCTAATATTACATGTGTGGGTGTATGCAATCATGTGTGTATGTGCTTGTGTAACTACAAAAGTGTTTTCAAGTATATATGTTTCTTGATTTTTCATCTGCGTTCAATACAATTCAACCAAATTTACTTTTATCAAAAATGATTCAGTTTCAGATTAATTCTTATCTTATTCTTTGGTATTACTCATTTTTCTCAAATAGGGTCCAGCTGGTCAAAGTAAATGACAAACTTTCTTCTCCAAAGACAACTAATGTTGGAGTACCCCAGGGCTGTATTAGCTCACCTGTGTTGTTTACTTTATATACCTCTGATTGTACTGATTGTGTATTGCTACTTTACCAAATCAGTTTCTGTTAAAGTACTCAGATGACTCAACTCTCCTGACCTTATTGAACAAAGATGATGACCCTACACTGTATCAGGGAAATTTGGATTGGTTAGTTGAGTGGTGTGATAACAATGCTCTCATTATTAACACTGTGAAGACAGAGGAAATCATTTTTGGAATAACTCAAAATTGTCAACTGTCCTTGGTGAAGATTCATAACTCAGAAATTAGTCAAGTCTCGGTCTATAAATATTTGGGTGTCATGATAGACGACAATCTCCCATGGACTTCTCATATAGATTTTATCTGCAAAAAAATACAACAGCGTGTTTATTTTCTTCGTAGATTGAGATCTTTTGGAGCTAGCGGTCAAATCATCTCTATGTTTTTCACATCAGTAATTCAGAGTATGATGGTTTACTGTAGTACTGCTTGGCTAAGTAGCCTCTCAGTTAAAAATAAAACATAGCTATTTAATCAGATTAAAATTTGCGCAAAGATTATAGGACTACCTGTAGTGCACTCCTTTCAGGAGGCTCACAATAACAGCATGCTTAGACTAGCCAAAATTATTTCAAATGACTCTTTACATGTCTTGCACAGTGAATATCAGCTTCTGCCTTCAAACAGACGCTTTAGAGTTCATTCTTTTAATCGTATTAGACTTAAAAACTCCTTCATACATCAATCTATTCTATTGCTAAACCGGTTACATTAAACTCAGTGCAATATTTATTTCAGGGATATACATCTCCAAGACTTTGTCTGTGTGTATGTTTATGTTATGTACTGTTGTTATACATGTTTTCTCTGTTTCCTTATTTTGGAGTTTATGTCATCTGTGGTAATGTCTCATGTATGTTTGTTGGTGTTATTAATCTCATGAATGTTTGGATGTATGTGTATGTCCTCATTAGGATGTATGTGTTTATCCTCATCAGGATGTATGTGTTTTGTCCTCATTAGGATGTATGTGTATGTCATTTACTGTTTTTGGATGTATGTCTACGTGCTCATCTTAAATAAGCTACCCAGGGATGTACAAAGGATTTCAGCCTTTGGCTGACAATAAAGTTGTATCGTATTGTATCGTATGTATGTTTCTGGCTGTGTGATTGTGTCATATTTGCTACTCCCTTTGTGTTTGTGTTTCCCATACAAATGTCTATTTGTCAGCAGCAGTAGGTTGTCATGGTATTGTAGATTGCAGAGCTGTGTTAATGGTGCCCTCTTAACTCACACAAACACAATGCAAACACAAAAAACTGTTTTCTAATCAGTAACGATCTGCTGGTTCAGTGGGCCACCGTGTACTACCATGATGAGTTCAAATCTGCTCACAGCCTTTTCCCCTGTGTCGTGCTATCTCCCCTGTTCCTCAACACAGAAAACAATACAAAAATAACACACAAAGCCAGTTCTCTCTTGTGCATTAAACGGCATTTTTTTTAAACACTATTGGGAAATCCTTAAAGGAAAACAGCCATCAAAGTTATTCACCAACCTTGAAACAGTATAGCAGAAGTTTTGGATAATTCAAGGTTGATTTAATGATTCAAGCCCTTTTAAACTCATTCTCATTTAACTCAACCTTCACACCTCAGAGTAATTTACAGGAAAGCAGAGGAGCCGCCTCTTATAGAGATGAAACGTTAATAGAGCTGGAAAGAAGAATTGAGTTGTATTGAGAATATAGTAGGTCTTCACAGGTATAGCATGCTTACCCAAACCCAATGTGCATTAATTAATTTCTTAAAAAAGTGACCGGTAAGACCTGATGAGAATATATCCAAGGTTAAGTAACAGACCCTAGAGAACGCCAACACTAACAGCAGCATCATGTATTATATATATTAACAAGTCGCTGCAGTTAAAAAGAGCAGCAACATAATACTAATGCCCTGAGAACAAATGTTAAGTCATAGAAACTAATTCCAAAAACGATTTGTTTATATCTGTCAAAGACTAATTTATAACAATATTGAAAGTCATATTGTCCCCTTCACCAATATTATGTAGCCCACTGGGTGAAGATAATAATAGTCTAACCAATATCTTTGAATCTTATTTCCAAACACATTTTTTACATAGTCCCAAAATGTTTTTTCCAGCTGAGGTCATGACTTACAGTACCACATGATCAGAGCTCATACTGAGTACGCTCTGATCCATTCAGATCCAATCTGATATTAGACATATAAACCCTCGAGACCCTACCCATTAGGGAGAGTATCATTTTTGCTTATTCCAACTCAAGTCATGGGTCAGGTCTCGGTTCTGAGAAGACCTCTAATTGAGAGAGACACGGTGAAAGGATGAACATGAACAAATCCTCTAAAAGAACAATAATAATAGCATACGTCCGACAAATCAGGCTGTGTGTTAGGGTTCAGATTCACTCTGAAAATGCAGGTGAATTTATGTAACTTTATAGGATTTATTTTCTTTATCTGGTCACCTTATAAAAAGTTAATTCAGACTAATATTCTCCAATACAGTTTAAATGTCTCCGTTAATGAGGAAAGTGGATTTTATGGACGTCTTGAAGTTGCTTCAAGTTGCCCACAATATCTACTGCAGAGTTTGTAATTCATAGTAACCCTACAGCAATCCTGCAATATATGGCTTTGCTCATTATCCTTGCTTTGTTAGTAACTACTCTAATGCTCCTAATATTCAGTTACATGTGTGTAGTTAGTATGTGTAGTAGATTTATACCTGCTGTGGTTTTGTGTGTGTTTTGTTCATTTGGTTAAGATAAGGAAATGTGGTTTACGTCTGTATATATGTATATGTATATGAATAAAGAGAAGGGGGGATATGTATTTTTTTCCCCCAGTGATGATCACCCTTTCTCTCGTGTCCTTGTAGCGGAGTGTGGAGGTCACATAACTGGAGCAGTGTCTGGACGGATTCTGTCTCCGGGATATCCTGCTCCATATGACAACAACCTACACTGTACCTGGACTATAGAGGCTGACACAGGCAAGACTATCAGGTATTTATTAAGCAGTTGGATATGGGCACTGCACTGAAGCCACTGTGAGTATGGGGGTGGGGGGGTGTGTGGGGGGGTTACATTAGAGGAAAGGTTACATTAGAGGAAACTAGCTAAGAAATGTTTTTTCATAAAGAATCAAGACAAGTATACTACCAAGTATCTGCCGAATTGCTTTGCTCTGGCCAAGATTGGGTTAGCTTATTGGCTAACTCCATCTACATAAACTATACAGGTAAACACTCACAAGACTGTCAGGTAAATATACATTCACTAATTATAGATAAATGTTCACTGTCAAAGCCACTGCTGTGTAGGAGAGTACACCACATTAGTCATTATGCCACCATAATGTTGCTTAACACATTGTGGCCACTACTACATTCTTCTGTGTGGGTGTGTGCGTGTGTATGTGCGCGTGGGTGCGCGCAGCCGCCTTTGTGTGTTCTGTCTATTCTCAGCTCTGCTTCATTTTATTTTATGGTTGACTTGACTTTGGTAAAACTACTGAATAAACAGTTGTCATTGTGTGTATTGGATCTCTGAACTTCTGTGTATTTTCTGCGTTTTCTCAGCCTCCACTTCATAGTCTTTGACACTGAGATTGGCCACGATATCCTGAGAGTTTGGGATGGTCCATCTGCACCATCAGACGGGGGGATCCTATTGAAAGAATGGTCAGGCCCAGCCTTACCTGAAGATATCCACTCAACTTTCAACACACTCACACTGCAGTTTGATTCTGATTATTTCATCAGCAAGCAAGGATTTTCTATACAGTTTTCCAGTAAGTAGACTTATCTCTAAATCACAGTCATTAAACTTGTAGTTCACATGGTAGAGGAAACACTGCATTTCTGAAAACAATTAAAAAAGGTGCCATGATTGTACTAAATCACTGATTTGGGTGGTCTGTCTCACTACCCGCCACACCCATTAATGAAGAAAAGCTGATTACTGAATTAGCAATTAATTTAGGAAATTAACAAACTCATCAGCATATAGTTTCTTAGTTATTATATAAACCTCATTTATATTGACTATAAGAGAATTAATCTGGTATTAATGCTGCATTTAACAGGATTTCTGAAAAACATTTAGCCAAAGAATCAAATGAGAAATGTAATACCTCACCCTGGGACCCAGACTCACTATAATAAGTACTGAAGGAGCCCACCAGAGACCCGTGGCTCAGTTTTTGGTCGTACCCCACAGTTTAGGAAACCAGAAGATGCAGCAGCAATACTACGAGTGTTGAGTTTAGTTAGCCATTTAACAGCATTGTGAAATGTATATTTGAGAAATGGATTTATAAGAATAATTTAATTATAGTATAATGATAATAATAAAAGATATATGCTAAAAATCTCATTTTAATTGGCTCATTAGCCTATTAGATTTTTAGCATATATCTTTTTTACCATACAAAGTCATTTCCATTTTTTAGGGGTTTTGAACTTGCAAAATTAACTTAATAAATCCTAAAATTGTCTAATTTGTAAGACCCATACTCTGTCAAAGAGATAAACACAAACTATTGCTGCTATTTCTTCCCATTTTTTAAAGAAAGGGCAACCTGGACAATAACTGTGCCCTTTGGGTGCAGGGATGGCCTTTGCTGTTTGAGCCACTAGACCCAAAATGTCTGAGCATCATCCTTTGAGAATCATTGGCCAAAGTCGCTGCAATCCACTGTAGCAATGTAAAATCAATCAGAGTCTGCCTCTGATTGATTTTCACGACTATCTTTCCTTGCACACACACACACACACACACACACACACATGCACACACACACACTTTCACACACATTCTTGTGCTTTTTTATCTTTACATAGCCATTTATTACTAACACATCTCTCGCACAAGCCCATACTGTAAACCTCTACTTGCTCTGTGGTTCACATGAATCTGCATGCACAAGTGTGCACACACAAAGTCCAACACACATAACCATCAGAACTTATTTAAAGAGATGCACATTTCCAGTCATAAATATTTACATCCAAAGCTTTCTGCCTCTGTCTCTGTCTCTCTCTCTGTCTCTCTCTCTCTCTCTCTCTCTCTCTCTCTCTCTCTCTCTCTCTCTCTCTCTCTCTCTCTCTCTCTCTCTCTCTCTCTCTCTCTCTCTCTCTCTCACACACACACACACACACACACATTTAGTTTTTTTCTTTCTCCCCATATTTAAAACAATAAATATTTGCACTCACTAAAATGTTAATCAAGGCACCGTTATTCCATTACTATGGTAATGACTCCTTATATTTACCTCAGTGTTGATTTACTAAAGCAAAGGTAACGGTATTTGCCACCACACTGATTCATTTAAAGCAAGGTTTGTGTATTTATTAAGCAAATGTTTTTTAGGGTTGATGTTACTACAAATTTCTTTCTCATGTAGCTTTTTCTCTCTTTTTGTCCTCTTCCCTCTTGGTGTCCCTGATGAAATAAATACTGTTCTGTACTGGAAAGATATAATAAACATGATGTTATAATACTATGTTTGGCCGTACACGAGCTGTTTGTGCAAAAGATAATTTATATGTTCCGTGTGGATTGTATTCCAGAAGGCCGGCTTCAATATTCTATATCAAAGTATTTTGGCCAGGACTCAGCTCTGTACCCAACAACTCCAACCCAAACACCATATATCACTCATCTTATAGAAACCACTGGAATGTAATAAATATTAATTATACAAGATACATTTGTACATACAGAATGCAGTATTTTAGTCATAGTGTTAGTCATTTGACAAAAAATACTGTTTAAATGTATTATAATCCATTCAGACACATAATACATATAGCTCCAATGTTCTTTAAATATTTTGGCCTTTTTTATCTTTAAACACTGATTGATGTGATGTAAGCACTCCTTTATATTTAAACACAGGCTGATTGTTGTGAATCCCTACCAAGCACACAGCTTATCCTGAGGGGGAGCCACTAAAGCAAAAAGACCAAACTTGATTGAACTTGAATTGACGAACCATTACATTACTAACTGGTCAGGCTGAGTTGTCACATGTTTCTCCAACTACACTGCTACCTTTAATAATAAGTAGAGTAATGTAGTCTTATGACAGTAAGCCAAATCCACATGCCTGGTTTGTCTTCACTTCTTTGTCTGCAGCTGCTGCTTGTACTCTTCTGTTTGTGTCTGTCTAAATCTTTTTCAACCAGGAGTATGTCAATATCTTACGTACTTTGGCAATAAATCTCATTTTGATTATGTTTCTGTCTCTCCTTGTCTGTTTTCTCCAGCCACTACAGCAACAACATGCAATGACCCAGGCATCCCTGTAAATGGTTCTCGATATGGGGACAGTAAAGAGCCTGGTGACAGTATGACGTTCCAGTGTGATCCAGGCTACCAGCTGCAAGGCCTAGACACCATCACATGTGTACGGATGGATAACAGATTCTACTGGCAACCTGACCCTCCAACATGTGCCGGTAGGTGTACATTATTCTGTGAATCACTGACTGCCAAACTGAGATTAAGTGAATGAAAATAAATTATGATGCTGTGGTCAAACGTTAATGAGTTTTAGACTTCAATGTCATACTGCGCACTAAAAAATTAGGACTAAATATGAACTAGATATCACGATTTTTAGATACTGTCCATCAAATGCCCTAATGAATACATCAAACAATGTCTTCCTGAGTGCAAAAACTCTGGAGGTGGAATGATCCAGGGTTGTATCTTAAGTCTGAAGTTTAGAGTGTAACATCAAACAAGACAATTCAGGTCCCTGAGGTGCCCCTGTGTTGTTCTGCCATATCTGACATTCTCTGGAGACAAATCAACTGAAGCCTGCTGGTGAGATGATCTCTAATCCCAAAGGATGCTACTGTTGGAGGATCAGATGGTTTTCTTACTGGAGGCATGCTCTTTAAGATTCAAGGAGAAGTTGAACAGGTGCTGAAGAAAATGTGGTCAGGATAAGCACTGAGCACTGTTGCTGAAGACCACATGAAAATTTAACATGGATCACAAAAATCTCCTAAACTCAAAACTGGGATGATGAGACGTGTGCACAGGAGAGGAAAGGCGGTTAAAAAAGTGAGGTCACATTTGTATTATCACTGAGTGATGCAGATAGCTGTTATAGGGTTCCTGTTTGAAAACTGTTGAAAAGTCTTTTTCTCTATTATCACCACCATCAGGCCCACCTGCTGCTTATAGCCCAGTGAGGTTCCACATCTCACTCCACACCTCATTCACACAAGCCTGCTGCAGTTTGTTTTTCACTCTCCCACTTTCAGGTGTGCTTTCCTTCCTTTATTTCCTCTTCAGGTCCTTCTGACACACTTGACTCTCTCACTCAAGGAAGGGGGGGGGTGATTCCTAGCCGTGAAGCCTGTCCTTTTTGAGAAAATGCTGGGATAGCAGAGTCAGTGCAAAAACAGATACAATCTGTAATGCAGCAAGAGCACTTCATTGTCCTCACCATGCAACCTTTAAATCCCAGTACGTAAGCACAAAACACATCCACAGCTTTGTCTAACCATACTTTCCAGCTGGTAGTAAGCTGCTACTGAACTACATGTCTTTATTGGGGTAACAAATACGTAAAGTTCTATTTCCTGATTTACGGCTGCATCCAGTTCAATTTTGTCTTGAACATAAAATATCATGTTGAGTTAGTCAGAGAAGATGGATGAGGAACATCACCAGAGATTACCATAAAGTTCCTGGGCTGCTGGATTTTTAACTATGCAGGGACCAGGATGAGGTATGACATCAGACACAGCTGAAGGTGGGATGTAAACCATGTGAGCAAGCCGGGGGAAGATTTCTGCAGCAAGTAGCATGGTGTCCACCCCCCAGCTTACAGCAAGCCACAACCTCCTTTTATGTTGCCTTCTCCTTCTCTTTATCAGCAAGCACTATTGGGAAGTCCTCCAGCACAGTCACATAGACTAGTAATTTTTCTTGTAGCCATGCCTGTTAAACACATTATGCTTTGTTCCTGACTCTTTGCCAGTCACCTCACATTTTGCACAACTGTAGATAAAACGTAGGGCTTAAATCTTCTTCGTTTTCTCTTAGCTTAGCCTGCGAGCGCTTCCCTCTCCTGCACTTTCACCCCAGGTGGTGAATCTCTGGGTGTTGAAAAGCTCCTAAGATTAAACCAACATTATACACAAAAGTCTGGTGCATAAGCGTGTCTGTCTGTGAGTGATTTGCAACTGTTAATGCCTTTGTTTACCTCTATTTCGCTGCTGATAATCTGTTCACACCCACCTGCCAGCCCCAAGACACCTCTCCATGTTTCAAATTCTTCCTTCACATCACCAAATTGCTGCTTGAATGCATCTATCTGTCTCTCTTACCAATATCTCTTTCCTGCTTTCTGGCTTGTTGTGGGATAACAGGACCGCTAGGGGTGATTCTCTCTTCCTACTACCCCCAGCCTTACACTCTGTATAAATCTCACAGTCTCTCTCTAGCTCTCTTTTGCTCTTTCACCCTTTCTAGCTACCTGTGGAGGTAATATCAACGTTCCACCGGGGCTAATTCTGTCTCTCCTAACCAACCCCTGCCATACTTCCCATTACTAACTTGCTCTCTTCCACTCTACCGACCTGTGGGGGTTATATGAGTGGTCAATCAGGGGTGATTCTCTTTCCAAATTACCCCAAGCCCAATGCTGTGTAATCATCTTTCTCTGTCTCTCTCTCCCTCTCTCTGTCTCTCCCACTGTCTGTCTCCAGCAACATGTGGGGGTAACGTCAGCGGTCCTTCTGGAGTAATTCTGTCTCCTAACTACCCCCAGCCTTACCCTCCTGGGAAAGACTGCGATTGGAGAATCAGAGTCAACCCTGACTTTGTTATTGCTCTCATCTTTAAAAGGTAAGCCACCTAAATTTAAAACTCTGTGTACAAGACCATTTGTATATACTATGTACCATTCTCATACTGTATGTATTCTCAAGCTTGAAACCAGGAGTGGAGCTTATCTGTGCTTGTAGAAACACTGCTGCCTATCAGATGCCATTTCCGACTGTTTTGCTTGAATGGATTTAGGATTTGTTTTCCACCTTAAAATGGTCCAAATAACATAAAAACATCTTTCAGCAATTATTTCCTAGTTTAGAGGTTACCGTGGGAGTTAGGTAACCTCTAAGCCTTGACCAACTGCCACTTTGCTCGTTTGAAAGCCATGATGTCTCTCTCTCATGGGTGGGCCAAATTCTCTGGGCGGGAAAAGCAGAGAAAGGGCAGGTAACCTTGCTCCTTATGACCTCATAAGGAGCAAGATTCCAGATCGGCCCATCTGAGCTTTCATTTTCTCAAAGGCAGAGCAGGATACCCAGGGCTCGGTTTACACCTATCGCCATTTCTAGCCACTGGGGGACCATAGGCAGACTGGGGGAACTCATATTAACGTTAAAAAACCTCATAAAGTGAAATTTTCATGCCATGGGAACTTTAATATAATTATTTTATTCAACCAGGTAAGACCTGTTGAGATCAGATTCATAAGAGATTTACTGTAAGACTTAGCTGCAACCATAGACTGTAAAAAACAATGGACGAAAAAGTGCCTTGAACCTGCATTCTTTTCCTGCACGGGGCGACTCCACTGGTTGCTAAAAGAAGTCAGTTTCTATAGAAGTCTAAGGGAAAATTATCCTACTTCTCTTATTACCTCAATAAGCATTTTCCTAACGAGTGTATAGCCTCAATCGCTACTTTCAAGTCTCCTTCAATACAGCATGATGTTTATTTAGTAAATTATGGTCCCATTTATTTTAAAATAGACGATAAAGCAGGGGATGCTTTAGGCGCGTGATTACAGGTCGACCTGTCAAGCATGACAGAGGGTTAGCAATAGGGTTTAATATTTTTCCCGAAAATGAGATGAATCAGATCCCAGGAAATAGACAGCCCATATTCCGTGAATCCCGGGAAATGGCCGAGAAATGGCTGTTTTTTTTGGTTTGTTTTTAGCCCAAGTACTGTATTGATATCATTCAAATATGCGTTCCCAAAATCCCAAACTGACATTTTTTATATTATTTGTATCATTTTTAGGACTAAAGAACACAGTTTATGTCCATCATCAACACAGTTTGCAATGATCAATTCTGCGTGATCAAGTGAGCTGCGTGCTGCAGCGTGACATCTGCTGCAGCGCTAATTATGAAATGCCAGGTGGAATGTCTGGGACTTGTCTTCTGAAAATCTATAATACAAACTAACAAAATATGCTTAAGTAAACCATTGAATGATTTCTAAACTATTAAGTTATCGAAATCCATTCTGTGCCTGTTGAGGATGTGTAAGAGGCTGCAAATAATATGAATGAATAATCACTCAAAGTTAACCAAATACAAATACGCCTTATAAACCGGTCACACAACTTGCACTGAGCTGTTTTATTGTCCGGTCTTTCAAAATGCTCCCAAACAAAGCTGGCCGCAGACATAACAGAGTTAGGTAGCCCAGCTTGGTAGTGCGTGCTGCGTATCGAACTTATTCTTCTTCTTTAATGAATGAATGTATTGAGCCTGTGTAATGATTTAGGGAGCCTTTATTACCGTAGCTACCGTCGCCTGCATCAACGTTACCATATGATAATAATAGACACGTACTCCTTGCCTTTTTTTATTTTATTTTATTTCCCGTTTCCCGGAAAACAGGAAATGGTTTTAATCAGATTTCCCGGGAATCCCGTTTCCCGGGATTAAACCCTAGTTAGCAATGCTTATCCATGGCTCATGGTACATTACAATAGCTGTGAACTTGTTTTTGGGTGTTGTCCGTGTTTTAATCTTAAACTTTAACCTCCTCACTGTGTGTTTTCAATTCGAACATGTCAAAGTTAATTGGAACATTTGGTCGCCTAAAAAAGTCTTGTTCGGCGTTCTGCCAACCAAGCTGGCTAGCTACCGCTAGCGTTAGATGGTAACTTAAGGGAAAGTTTGCAGATTTCCTGTATTGCTGACATGCAGGTGAATGGCCGCAGTACCTGGAGGTCCGCGTCCACTGTATGATTCGCTTCAGAAGGGTTGAACGTTGGCAACTTTCCCCCTTTACTATTAGCCCTAAGCCCCAAAGAATGTTTTCTTATGGCTTGAATTTAGAAATGTATCACCCTCCATGGATTTTATTTTATGAGTTTAATTTGAGTTTATTTTTTAAGAGTAGTGCATGACTCACTAAGGCTCACACAGGGTAAAAAAAAAAAGGTCTGTGCTGTATAATCAGGGATCAGGTCCAGTTTAGTCTGATGTTAATTAACACACAGTTAAGGGTCATTAATGTAACTAAGAAACCCATTTGGGTGGGGAAAACATATTTAGTCTGAAAAACTACAGTAAAATCTACTTCTAACATGATTAAAGTAGCTTAATGGTTTATATGTAGTGTGATGATCTTATCTTAAAAAGCTTCAGGAGATATTTGATTTGTTCTTGACTGTCAGGGCCTTTAAAGGAGACAGCAAAGAGCTAGTGGCGACTAACAGCCATTTTACCATTGACATATAAAATGGACCAACAGATCCCGTTGATCTGGACGGAGACCAGTGAAGGATATTAGAAGCACTTTTCCGGTGATAGCTGAGCGTTACTGCGCAGCCTCCAACTGAGCTCGAAGATTTAGATGTGACGTGAGCAATCTGTCTGAAAGTTGTAAGTCTTCTGGTAGCTGTGCCAAGAGAAATCTCAATCATTCCCAATCTTGCAGACTGAGAGCGTAGAGAGCATAGAGAGTGTAGGGTAGGCTGGTATATTTAAGGCGATAACATAGACACAGGCTAATTATTGCTAACTAAAATGCTAGTTAACATTAGTAATTAAACTTAACAGCTAATGTAAGTCGAAACTGTCTGCGAGTTTCTCTTGTACCGTACGGAAATTTCTCTACTGTGCGACAGTAAGTCGCATGGTTATGACACAATCGTTAGCATATTTTTACAAAAACGTCTGCTACGGAGCCATAACGTGAGGTACAAGGTAATGGAGCCTTTTATACATTTTCGTGTTTCTTTAGAAATAAACAATGGAAAAATAGAGTCTTTAAACTCTTCAGATGTAAAGTTAGTCGCTGTCAAAGTGGCGCCAAATTGAATGGCAGTCGATGGAATGCTAACGGGAGGTGATGGCTTGTTAGCATCAAAATGGCACCATAGGAGGTACGCTTTGCGGAGGCTCGCTTACCCCCTTGCATTTTCCACTGGGCGCATCTGTGCTGCGTTCCGGCTGCATTCCGGTTTTGTACCATCCTCCGCCATGCGCCATACCACACCTACTTCTAAATATCTACAGGCCACCTAAATACTGTGCAAACTTCTTTGACGACTTTACTGAACTGTTGTCTATAATCTGTATTAACTTTGACCGTGTAATTATTGATGGTGATTTCAACATTCATGTTGACAACCCCCAGGACCGAGGGACCAAAGAACTGTGTTGTGTTTTTGAGAGCTATGGACTGACTCAGCATATCACACAGCCCACGCACAATAAGGGGCACACTCTGGACTTGATTATCTCCAAGGTTCTGAACATTTCCAAGGTTGTGGTGACTGATGTTGCTCTCTCTGATCATTCCTGTGTTTTCTTTAACGGCACTATCTCGGTGCCCAAAAGTGTTCAAACAAAGTTAATCAGAAATCACTGAAAACACCAGTGAATCATTCATTCAGCTTTTCTCCTCTACACCCACCCTCACTGGGGCCTCAGTCACTGAGCTTGTAGATAATTTCAACTGTAAAATTACAAATGTTATTGATGCTATTGCTCCCACTAAGGTCAAAGCTGTCTCTGGTAAGGAAAGATCTCCATGGAGAAATTTTATAGTTGTGAGAACAGAAAAAAGAGAGTGTCGAAAAGCTGAACGCAGTTGGAGAAAATCTAATCTCCAGGTCCATTAACACTTATAAAGAGAGACTTCGCATTTATAATATTGAACTAAGGAATGCAAGGCGGTCCTTTTTCTCTGACATTATTGCCAGAAACAATAATAATTCACGTGCTTTGTTTGCTACTGTTGATAGATTAACAAACCCTCCAGTACCAATAGCATCTGAACTGTTGTCTACCAAGGCTTGCAATGACTTTGCCTCCTTCTTCACAGACAAAATTCAGAAAATTAGACAGTCAGTGCTTCCATATCAAGTACAGGATATGTGTTGTCACAGTGTGCACGCAAAACAAATTCCAACATGACACAATTTCATACGATCAACCTTAAAAACCTGGGGGACATTATACAACATCTGAAAACCTCCTCCTGTTGCCTTGATATTCTACCAACAGGTGTTTTCAAAAATGTTTCGAATTGTTTGGCTTCTGATCTTCTACAGATTGTAAACACATCTCTGCTCTCAGGTATCTTCCCACAGGCCCTGAAAACTGCAGTCATCAAGCCACTCCTAAAAAAGAACAATCTAGACACGACACTAATGAGCAACTATAGGCCAATATCAAACCTTCCATTTTTAAGTAAAATCATAGAAAAAGTGGTTTTTCAACAACTCAACCTTTTCTTATCGCTAAACAACAGTTTTGATGCCTTCCAGTCAGGTTTTCGACCACACCACAGCACTGAGACTGCTCTTGTTAAAGTCTTTAATGACATCCACTTAAACACAGATAGTGGCAAAATTTCAGTCTTAGTATTACTTGATCTCAGTGCTGCATTTGATACAGTAGACCATGACATATTGCTTGACCGATTGGAAAACTGGGTTGGTCTTTCTGGCTCAGTACTAAAGTGGTTTGAATCCTATTTAAAGAATAGGGACTACTTTGTGTAATAGGTAATTATACATCTGAGCATACAAATATGACGTGCGGAGTTCCCCAAGGCTCAGTTCTGGGGCCTCTTCTGTTCAACATCTACATGCTTCCACTGGCTCAGATTATGGAAAACAACAAAATAAGTTACCATACTTATGCGGATGACACACAAATGTACATAACCTTATCGCCAGGGAACTATAGCCCAATACAACAATTAAATATGTGCATTGAACAGATTAATGATTGGATGTGCCAGAACTTTCTTAAATTAAATGAAGAAAAAAACGGAGGTGGTTGTTTTTGGAGCAAAAGAGGAACAATTGAAAGTCAGCGCTCAGCTTCAAACAACAATGTTAAAAACAACAGACAAAGCAAGAAATCTTGGTGTAGTCGTGGACTCAGACCTAAATTTTAAAAGCTACATTAACATAATTAAAAAAATCAGCCTATTATCACCTTAAAAATATATCAAGGGTTAAAGGGCTTATGTCTCAGCAGGATCTGGAAAAACTTGTCCATGCTTTTATCTTCAGTAGACTTGACTACTGTAACGGTGTCTTTACAGGTCTCCCTAAAAAAATCAATCAGACAGCTGCAGCTGATTCAGAACGCTGCTGCTCGAGTCCTCACTAAAACCAAGAAAGTGGATCACATCACTCCAGTACTGAAGTCTCTACACTGGCTTCCAGTGCCTCAAAGAATTGATTTCAAAATACTTTTACTGGTTTATAAATCACTAAACGGTTTAGGGCCAAAATACATTTCTGATCTGCTACTACATTATGACCCACCCAGACCTCTCAGGTCGTCTGGGACAGGTCTACTTGTTGTCCCCAGAGTCAGAACTAAACAGGGGGAAGCAGCGTTCAGTTTTTATGCTCCACATATCTGGAACAAACTCCCAGAAACCTGTAGGTCCGCTGCAACTCTCAGTTCTTTTAAATTTAAGCTAAAGACCTATCTTTTTGATGTTGCTTTTCTTTAAATAATCTATTTTATTAACTTTAATTTCTTATACTGCACTGTAACTTTTATTCTTATACTGCACTATCAATTTTAATGTTTTTAATTTGTTTATTGTTTTTTAATTGTTTTCTAACTGCTCTTTAATGTTTTATGTAAAGCACTTTGAATTGCTCTGTTGCTGAAATGTGCTATACAAATAAAGCTGCCTTGCCTTGCCTTGCTTTGTGGAAAATACCAGTAAGCCTGGCTCTGGCGTCGCCTCATGTCTCCTCATGTCTCCTTAAGTTGCCAGTGTCTTGGCCAAAAAATGGCAATTGAACACACCGTTATGACAACAGTCGACTGGCAACTAGCACGTACGTTCTGCGCCTGTGTGAGAGGGCTCCATGCCAGCAGGCGGTGGTATTCTATTTGTCATATAAAAAGAGAAACGGATATATAAACCGTTACTATGATACATACAACAAAACAGCGCTTGCCAAAATTGGCCAGCGGCAGCATAGAGCCTACAGTCCCTCTACTTTACATTCACCAGCTGCATTTCATTAGTAGTTCCACTTCCCCTCAGCCCTTGATATTACATAACAGCATATGTCGCACAGAAGCCACTTGAAAGGGTGATAGTTATGGAATGCCGTTTTATTCAATATTAAATAAATTAATAAATACATGAATAAATAAATAGATATGGCCTTGAAATACATAATGAAATAAATAAATGAGGCAATAGATAATTAAATAAATTTAAATATTCATTTAAAATGAATCAATTAGTTAAATAAATATATTAAAAGGTTTTACTTTTAATTTTTTCGCTCTGTACCCAGCCCACAGTCACCTATTCTGGGGTAACTAGACCACCAACTACTGCTCAACTGACAGAGCACTACGACCGGCAGCTCACGTGGCTCTGTACCCAACGCACATTCACCTATTCTGCGGTAACTGAACCACCAACTAAACGACTGCTTTAATTCACATTAAACTGAACATTGAATGTGAGAGATAGCCATGCCCCCTGATTTGCATATAAGAACTGGAAATAAAACTGGTAATTAAAATTTAACACACCTGCCCTTGTTCACTTTCAGCCTAAACTATACGGATCGACTGCCAGTTGTAGACTTAGTGCTACTGCTTCAAGTGTGTTTTATTTTCCATCTTATATTCCATTAATTATGGCATTCTATCCCTGTTTTTATGTTCATTCTATGTCTGTTTTGTTTCCTTATTGTAAAGCACTTTGGGGTGCATTTCTTGTATAAAAGGTGCTATACAAATATTAGTTATAAAATTTATTATTATTATAACTTTTTACAGCTTTCTACAAATCATCAGAAATACATACAGACTCATTTCAATGAGGTTTGGTAATCAACTGCATGAGTATATGATTTATGTATTGTGATTTGTATCATGATTGATCATAACTTTGCTACGGGTATATAATATATCTAACACAGCATTTCTTCCATGCGTTCACAGATAATGTTGAGAATAAAAAAACACACAAGTACAACACTCTAAGTAAATTAACTGAGATGAATTATAATAGCCTACATTATACAGTAAAATATCAAGCTAACAATGAGGTTTTCGTATGAAACTATCTGCTAAAAATCCAAAATGTATTTATTCAATGTATTCCTCTTCTCCTTCTTTGGTAGTCAGCAACCAGAGTTTTACCGGTTATATATTACTTCCACCTAACCATGGATGTATTTTCTTGCACCATATACATAACTGCAATGCATTATGTGTAGAGTTAAATGACTAACTAAACCTAAATGACTGGTATCTACCAGACCAAATAGCAACGTGGATTTCTGTGCCTCATTTCGGTGCCACTTAAATGCCTGAGCTTCTCTCTGATGCTCCGAAACAGACCTTAGAGGCAACAGAAGCATCGCTCCACGTGACGCTAGTTAACACTTACGTTACACTTGGCAACAGGTAACGTTAATGTTAGCCTACCGTTAGCTAGTAGCTGGATTAAACACAGTTATAATGCTGTAACGGTGTAAAGGTGTGACTGACAAACTAGCACTATGGTGGTATGAGCTAGTATGGTGGTAAATGGTGCGTTTGCTTGAAACTGGTAAACCTTGTGGTGCAAGTCATTGTAAAATACCCTTTTCTCATCTGTTTTTGTCGTTTAACAGCAATTTACTGGTGAAAGAAGTTATTATTGTTATAAGTTATTGTTATAAAATTTTTAATAAATCATTTAAATTTGACCATAGGGACTAGGGAGAATTCCGACAGGGGGGAGATTTTTCCGGCCGGCCAGTTAGCTTGTCCTCTGTGTTTTTTAGAATAAACATTCAAACCGTTTCCAGTTTTGACAGCTCTGTGTACTGGATTGATCATATGAGATGAAGATGAAAAATGAGCGGAGCCTTCTTTGTGTGCCTTCTCGACATCGCTTGCTTGCTTTCCTTACTACTGGTTTTCTTCATCAGTGTGAACATATTGGTAATTTCCTACGCATTCTCTAAGACATACAGTACATTTGATTTCTTCAGGAACTTTTTGAACACTATATGTTGGCAGACACACAAATATTGCCTTGATTCAGAAAGTAAAATGCATGTGTATATGAAAGGGATTTCTGACCATTTCTATGTTTAGTTTTTTGGTTATAGGGCAGTGTTTATTTACAGTACATTTCAAATCCTGATTGTGCTTCAGCGGTGAATATGTTACAATTCACATTGGTTAGGGGCTTATGACTTAGGCAAAAGTGAAGATTGGACATGTAGCAAAGGAGATAAAAGCAAAGCTAACTTTCTCCAGATTGCCAAAGGAGAAAAAAATGACCCAATTTTGGCTTCATGTTTTTCAGCTGGAGAGATAATTCCCTTTTGTTGTAACAGTGAGACACTTTTTATTTTACTTTTAATTAACTTGTATTGATATGGCTTGTTTTGTGAATGCTGTGTGCCTTTTCTTTTTCATTATTTATCTAATTTGAACCTAGTAATTGTGTTTTATAAACGTAGCTGGAATAGACTTCTATTGAACCATTTACTAATCATTCAGTCTTTTGATCAGTCTTTGAATCAAATCTGAGTTTTTGAAGTAAGAACTCATTTTGTGATATCATACAGTATAACGGCCATTTGAACATTCACATCCAACTGACCTTTTAATAGTAGCACTAAAATTTATCAGCCAGACAAGATGCTATTTTTTTTGTAAAATATCACAAGGTAATATCATGTTCTATAAATGACTACTAACAGTCAGTGGTAAGGTATTTGCATTCATTTATAATGAGAGTACTGACTGTTTTATTTGACTTGTACTGTATATTTCAAGACATATAATTCATTACTGAACAAGTTAAAATATAAGTTCTCAAGTTTTACGTACAACTCTTAACATACCCTTGTGCTACTCTTCTTCGGCCATTAGAGGTTATGATGTTTTTCCATTTCTGCTCTGTGAGATCTTTATGTCTTTTTGTGACATTTAGTAGCTTTAGCATTCAGACCCAGAATGTATCACTAATGCAAAAGGTATTAGCAC
The DNA here is from genome assembly GCF_004354835.1 of Perca flavescens. Lineage (NCBI taxonomy): Eukaryota > Metazoa > Chordata > Actinopteri > Perciformes > Percidae > Perca > Perca flavescens. The sequence goes on along the minus strand of NC_041331.1, from coordinate 27,998,887 downwards.
GGATCATGTTAATGCTTTGTCAGTGCAAAAAGGGCATATGTGCAGTTAAGCCCATTCTGCACCAGAATCACAGGGCTTAAATTTGAGAATTCTTCACACTTATTTTAACTTTAGTAATGATTACAGCCGGTGTAAGAGCAAACACTGAGACTTTGTGTGTGTGTGTGTGTGTGTGTGTGTGTGTGTGTGTGTGTGTGTGTGTGTGTGTGTGTGTGTGTGTGTGTGTGTGTGTGTGTGTGTGTGTTCCTATACTTTTACCCTCGTTGGGATCAGATGACATGTATGTATAGATAGATGAGGAGAAGCTTTCAAAAGCGTAAACCAGGATCTACTGTAGGTTTAGGCTGCAGGTTAAATAATTAAGGGCACATATTTGTGTAAGGTTTACACTCAAACACATACACACACATACTGAGGCTATAAATTAAAATGGATCATCACATGTCCATTCAAGATGAGACAACAGGATGATTACTTTAATATATAGATGATGCCGCATGACTGCTTTTTGCGGAAGCACACACATCTTTTTTTCTTTTTTTAAATATCAATGAAATTAATGTTTTGACTATATATTGCTGTCTTAAATTCAAGAAGAAAACAAACAAAAAGGTTTTCATTTTTAATGCAGCAAACCCATCCAGAAAACATGTCAAATGAAAGTAAGATGAGCAGACGATTAGAAGAGAGATAGCACAAACTAATTGGCAGTCATTAAATGAAGCAGGTATTTTAATTTAACCCACATCACTGGATTAATTGTTTGGATAATTTGAATAAGGACACAAACAAACTTCAAAGTCAATCTTACTAAATTCTTGAACCCATTTGTCTCTGTTTTGTTTTGTTTTTCTTCCCCAGTTTCAACATGGAGCCAAGTTACGACTTCCTGCACATCTATGAGGGTGAAGACTCTAATGGGCCGTTACTAGCAAGTCTCCAAGGCAACCAGGCCCCAGAGCGAATAGAGAGCAGTAGTAACAGTCTCTTCCTGGCATTCAGATCTGATGCCTCACTGGGCATGTCTGGGTTTGCCATCGAATATAGAGGTAATTAAACCCCAAAACCTTTCCTCAATATAATCTCCTCATACGCTTTCTTGCAAGGCCACATTTAAGATACTGAAATTCTTCTTAGATAATGTTTTAAAACAGTCTAATCTACAGATTATTGACTAGTTGTGCTAAGTATAGCAAGTAGTAATGCTACTAGTAGCAATAGTGGTAAAAGTAGTTGTAGTAATGATAGTAGTGGAAGTAGTACAGTATAGCAGCAGGAGGAGTAGCAGTAGGGTAGCTGAATTAGTAATAGCAGTAGTACAGTATTCATAGTCTTAGTATTAGGTGGTGACAGTATTCGTAGTAAAGTAACAGCAATAGCAATCAATTGGCAAACTCAGCATAGCACTGCACTATGGGCCTAATTAAGTTCAAAGCTACAAAAACAAAGCAGTAAGTAGCCAACAGCTGTGATTATTATTCATAATGAAGTAGAGGAAAAAATCAATGCTGTGTTACATCTCTACTGGTAATATTGTGTGGGCCAGATTTCCTAAAGTTTTTGCGCCTGATTTTCAGGCGCAAAATATAGGACGCATTGTGCCCCAAAAAGCAGTAAATCTGGCCCTGTATTTGTATTTGTGTTCTGTCCACTAAATTAAAAAACAGTCATTGTCACTGTGTTTATGAAGTGTAATGATTAAAATGTCGATACAGGAGTGTTGTGCAGACTGGATAATATTTTAAGCTGCCTACCCCATTCATTTTACCCTTGCTGTACATCAGAAGTGTTTTTCAATTGAAAGGGCATGATGTTCCATGTCAGCCCATGACTTGTTTACTTTCACAGATTGTGACTCATCCTGGTTTTACAGATGTTGCTTGACTGGGGGTGATTTAACAGCTACAGTCGATGTGAAGCTGATGATTAGTTGTTTGACTGACTCGAGAAAAATCTGCTCTGTCAAGTTTTATATAGTATTTTCTCTCTTCTTTCTCTCACTCCATTCATCTCTAATTAAAAAAAGATTATCTCCTTCTCTGTTGTCTGTCTCCTCACGCTACCTCACACCTTTGTACTATTGTCATTAATTCACTACCTTTCATCTGCCATCTCTCTAATTAAAATACAACCTTAATCATCTCCTTGTTTCACTTCCATCTTGCCCTCCACCTCTCTCTCTCTCTCGCTCGCTCTCTCTGTCGGTTTCCCTCTGTCAAGCCCTATATCTCATTTCTTTGGGCGATCACAGTAAAGCAAACAAGCTGGCCCAATGCCAAGTCATAAAGAGCCAAGACAGTTTTGAAATTTCTTAACTCCACGACTACCCTTATTTGTTTCTTCCTCTCCAATGGGGGGGAATAGAGGATATTCAATACAACCTATAGAAATCAACAAATAGCAGCCTGTTGACTAAATGTGGCCCAAAATGATCACCAATATTCTTAATGGAATCTGAAAATGTCCTTTATTTGAATGCAGAAATGATTTAGACATGTTTTAGAAATGTACATCTATAACTGTTAGCTATAACTATTCATTCAATTTTTAAGGAAAATTACGTGAATTAGCTATCATGTGGAGAGAAAATCGTAGCAGTGCCTTTTCCAGCACCACCTGGGAGACTGTACAGTGCCTGGTGCTGATATGAGATCTAATGAACTAACGAGATTAATACATAATGAAAAATGAAAACATTTATAGTTTAGTAATATTCCAAATTAGTTGGGCCTTGTCATTGTCCAATACAAAAACTCTCTCTATTCTCCACAGAAAAACCAAGCGAGGCCTGTTTTGACCCTGGTAACATTATGAACGCCAGTCGGACAGGATATGACTATAAACTGGGATCTCAGGTCTCCTACAACTGTCACCATGGCTACACAACAGTGGGCGGGGATACCATCACCTGTGTCATGGGGAATGCTGGGAAGCCGGTGTGGGACAGGGCTCTGCCATCATGTAAAGGTAGGAAAGACACATCAAGAACTGCTTCCTTACAAACACCATGCTGATGAAAAGCTCATGTGGGGCAAACCCTGCCTATGTTAAACTTATTATTATTACTTATTAAAAAACAACCTGCTTGCACAAACACTCAGTGGCCAGTTTAGTAGGTACACCTGTACAATCTAATGCGCTCCAATACAACTTTTCTGCCATAAATACTACTTTTATGATGCCTATAATGTTCAGATTTTGTTAGACTTACAGGTCCAAGACCTATAATTCTAAGCGTGTGTGTGTGTGTGTGTGTGTGTGTGTGTGTGTGTGTGTGTGTGTGTGTGTGTGTGTGTGTGTGTGTGTGTGTGAACTTCGGAGACATAGAGTCTGTCAGGGATTGGAAGACTGAACTGTCTAATTGATTGACAGCTCAGAGAGCCGAGGAAGTGGCACCTGCCAAAATGCCATTCAGAGTGTATATGTGATGTGTGTTTGTGCGTGTGTGTGTGATCTCTAAAATGACAGAGACCTGGCCTGGTGCCATATTGGTAAAAAATTCAAATAAGCCACAGAGTAAGGTGGCAGGACAAGGAATGAATTTTAAAATGAGCACAAAAGACACACAAACACACACACAGAGACAATGTACACTTATTTATAACTCTTAACACTTTGAAAAAGTCTCCTGTGAAAGCTCTGTTTAATAATGTCTGAGAGACAGTGAAGAGGGGGGGTTAGGGGGTGGGAGAGAGTAAAGATGAGATAATTGCAGTCAGAGTAGCCGTTTGAGAACAGCAACGAATAACAAACAGTTAGAAAAAAAAGCTCATTAAGTTATTTTATTTCATGTTTTCAAGATAATATTGTCACTTACCAACTTTAGATGTGTTACAGTTACTTAACCAATCTCAAATCTGGAAATGTATTGGTAGTAGTTTTTTTTGTCCAGCAGTGTGGTGGAAATCTGTTTTTGAGTAGCATAATTTTAAGGCAATTTGATTCCTAATAAAGCAGAGGGGTTAAAGCAGAGAAAGCCTTGTCCCCAAAAGTCCGCAACCTGGTGCGGGGGGTGTCCAGCAGGTCTTTGTCAGAGGACTGCAGGGAACGTGACTGAGTGTAGAGGTGGAGAAGATCAGTGAGGTATTGTGATGAGAGTCCATGGAGAGATTTGTAGGTGAGCAGGAGTATCTTGTACTGTAGGTGATGTCTTTCTGATGTCATGACTGACATCAGAAAGTTAGTTAGTTAGTTAGTCAGTCAGTTATTTAGGTCATACCTTAACCAACTAAACAGTTACTGTAGTTAGTTATTTGGTCGGACCAATAACCAGCCAGACTTAATCCGTGAATAGGTTACCTGCTACATTTTTTTGGATGGGCTAAACATTAAAAGAACTTGTGTTCATTGGCAAATAGTTGTGGCTGAAATTGATTCAGTGTAATATTTAGATGCTTTCTCCCACAATACTGTATTTATGAACAGAAGCCAAGTATTGATATTTTAGTCAAATTTTAAGGCTATTAATGGAAGACCACATAATGGTCTTCAGTCAAATAAAAAATGATCTGAAACCCTGAAATGCCTTGAACTTCATCTGGCAATTGATTCATGTCTTTTTACTGTAATTTAATGTTCGTATAAGGTGCGTTTATTACAGCTTGTTAATGTTAAAACATTAATGCATTTTGGTTTTTAAGCTCTGATCTGATTTGAACCATTTATTAGCCTACACATTAAGATTTCTATATCACACATTCATTCATTCATTCTGGGTATATCACATTGCAGAGAGTATCATATGGGCTACTATGCCAGCTTATACAGTAGCTTAGAACATATGTTATATTACTGTTAATTTCATAAATTGCCAAAAAATGTATATTGACATTTTTTTTAGAGACTGCGTAGTACATGGTGTTTTAGAATTTCCTGATTGACTCAGATTTCAACCATATTAGCCTTGCTCAGTGGAGTTGTTTGCTCTGTTTCCTCACAGTGAGACAGACCTTAATTTGGTTCCTGGCCCAGGCCCTTTCTGTGTCCCAGATACATTGATCTGCTGAGATTGCTGTCACCTACGCTATAGGACAGTTCACATAATCAAAGCAGAACGATTTAAATAAATCCAGTCCTATATAGTAATCTTGCTCTCGTTCTCTCCCTGCTCATATTGCACATTGAATTTTCTCACCACATACTGTAGTTAGGGGAGTTTCTCTGTCTGTCTGTCTGTCTGTCTGTCTGTCTCTCTATCTTTGGGCAGCTCCTGGGGCTTTTAGACCAAACTCATTAGACAGGGTGAGACCTCTTTAAATAATACATCTCTACTTACACTCCCTCTGTCTCGTCTCTTCCTTCCTTTCAAACCCCCTCACACTTTCCTCTTTCTCCTCCTCTTTCCTTTTCTCTGTAACTACTTCTCACTCTCTTTGCTCTCTTATTCTACATTCCTCCCACCTGTGTGTCTGATTCACTCTATATTTTTCTCTCACTATTTCTCTCTGGCTTTCTATCCCTTTTTTTGTTCTATATCTCTCTCTCTCACACACTCTCTCTCTCTCTCTCTCTCTCACACACACACACACACACACCTCCCATCTTAAACCGCTCTTTTATTGGTTTCCATGGTAACTAAGAGCTGGTGCGAGAAAGAAGGATTTCTCCATGACTGTTGATAGGGTTGTGTGTGTGTGTGTGTGTGTGTGTGTGTGTGTGTGTGTGTGTTTGTGTGTGTGTGTGTGTGTGTGTGTGTGCGTGCATGCGTGTGTGAGTGTGTGTGTGCGAGAGAGAGAGAGAGAGAGAGAGAGAGAGAGAGAGAGAGAGAAAGGGTGAAAGACAGAGAGGTGAAGTGAGAGGGAGACATAGCTTTTATTGAGTGCCGCCTAGAGGCAGTATTCACACACACAAATACACTAACACACATGCACACCAAATGTACACCACTCATGTTTATACATGCAAACACACTTGAATGTATAATCTTTTAATACACTATATGTTTGAATATCAGTTAAAGAGGAACTCTAAACTAAATAATTTAATTTGAGCTTATAGCCTGCTTGGATTTGAATTCTCTCACCCCCAACTGTGACGTAATAGGCAAGAGTGTGTATTACGTATGTCAGCTGTTGCACCAAATATAAATAGCCAAACACCGGCTAATCGTAGCCCCTCACACTTAGCTGCTGGTTGCGTTAGGCAAGCCTAATAAGTGCCGGCAGAAAACAACAGCGTTCATAAACAAAATATATTTCTCTGCAGTGGCAATAAACAAAATACATGGGCTCGCTGCGCTATATTTAATTTAACAAGATATTTAGGGCTGATGAACAGTAATGTTAACTGAGTCTCTCATATTGCAACACAAGTACCAATACTGTCACTCTCTCAAAGGGCCATTATTTATCAAACAGACTGACCATTCTGAAAGGCACTCTGCCCTAAGGACTATCTTCTGTAAAATCAACCCTCTCTTCTTCATGCGTGTGCATTAAGGGAAATATTGTGTAACTGGTAGGATGATACAACTGCTAATCTCCTGCTCTTAATAATGTTCACATGTTCAAATTGCAAAGGGCCATGTGTGGGAAATTATTCACTTTTAAAGAGCAAGTGCAACTTTATGCACATATATTAAAAGAGGGTTGCAATGGGGGGAAGGGAAACATTTTAATTAGCCTATAATCTATTCCATAGAAACTTAAAGCTCTGCACTGAATGACTTCCAAAATAAACTTATTTTGAGAAATAAAGAGAAAGCAGAAAATAGACACACTATCTGAAAATTCAATAACACTAAAAGACGGCGCTCTAAATTCTGGCCATGTGGCCATTCAATTTTAAATTCAAACTGATGCTCACTGAGTTACTTATGTACTTTGGCGATGGTACTTTTTTTTGACAATTACAAATGTGCATGTGGCTGCAGTGGCTGGGATTCTAAGGCGCATCAGCTGTATCATTTAAGAGGTGGCTCAATCTGAAAGAACAACACAGATTAAATGCCAAAACAATACATACTAATTCATTTCTTTTTAATATTTACTAAAATGTTACAGTTTTACAGGGAATTTAGACAGTGATACATTTTTGTACTTAATTACTAAATTTCTGACCTTTTGCTTATATTTGAAGGTGTTTACTTTCCAGGATCCTAAATCTTGTTCCCCAACTTTAGGATCAAAATGTATTGAACAAGTTTAAAGAGACTTAAATTAAATCATCATATGCACTTTTTCGTTCAATACCCTGACCTGTAGGAAAATGGAAGCTTGCCTCTCAGGGAAACTCCCTTGGATAAATAAGGATTAAAATAAATAAATAAGTGAGTGACTGAAGTCAAAATCACTCAGACATAAACATACACTTGATATCTTCCCTAGTGATGCTCTGCCAGTCCTGTACAGCAGCCAGCTTTACTTATGGGTTGTATAACTAACTTAGTCGTGTTGTTTACTGTACCGCTATACCTCCAAAATGGCAAATCTGTGACATCACAGACAATAAACACACATGACTGACAACAATTAATTTTTTCCTGTAAAGTATGATCAGCTGGACTGGTTGGGTAACTGAACTGGCAAGAGATTCACATTCCTCTGTCTGGTCATAAAATACTCATTGGTGGTCCTTTCTGTAAGTTACAGTAGGAAAACTGTTTGGGTGCAATGTCCTAAAATTCGAGGACTGTTATAAAAAGGGCAACACTGTTCACCCAGCATGGATGTCATCACCCTAAAATACAGCACTTTAACATTACTGTGTGTTTCACTTTAATCCAGTTTACAGGATATAAAGCCAAAACAATACAAACATTTGAATATAATGATACTTATGGAATAAATTGCAGCTACTGTATAACTAAGGTAACAATATAGCAAGCAACGCTTGTGACAACAGTGCCAAAACAGTTTCATCCTCTTTGTTGCTTCAGTCATTTAGACACATTATGTTTAAATGAAGTATTCACATTTTAATTGTGTGCCTCTTCTCAATTTCTTTTCCTGCTGCTGGGAGCACTGCCCATTGCACTCAAACCTGGCGAGTGTATCACTACTCCGATCTGTTATTCTTATGTATTTTTCAAAAAATCCAACTGGCTACATTTGGCTCAAAAGTTGTTAAGTTTAGCAGAAAAATCATGTTGTCCCCAAATAGCACTTGGACCCTCCAAGGTTTTGTTATATAATCTCAAAGTATAGTGCTTTTGATCTGTATGCATGTGTATTTGTGCGCGCTAATACTGTCCAACCAAAGATTGCATGAAGTATACAGCAGTATTCCGTAACTATATATCACATTATTAACATACAAAAAGTGTTATAACATAGTGGCACGTTTTTTTATACCTGAGATGGCTGCTATGCTGCACCCTCTTCACAGTAGTTCCTTCCTCTTGACACAAAACATTTTTAGTGAATGAATTTATGTGATGCTGAGCCAGTGCACAGTGTGCGATCTCCTGTATCAGCATAGGGCCCACTGTAATTTCAAAAAGCCTATTAATCCCTACTACCATTCCATGACCCATAAGAAGCAGACCTTCCATCTTCAGCACCCTCAAGAGAGTTACAAACCTTGTGTATGAACAGCATGTGGGCGTGTGCACATTTATACTGCAGGTTAGGCTAGCAGAGGTCAATTAAATTAGTGTAAGTGAATGTGTGTGTGTGTGTGTGTGTGTGTGTGTGTGTGTGTGTGTGTTTGTGTGTGTGTGTGTGTAAAACAGCAACAACAAGCACATCTGTCAATGCCATCCCCCCAACACACACACACTCATGGTGCATTCTTATCACTTATTTTCTCACCTCTTCTGGCCTCTTCACTTCTTGTCTTGTTTTGGTTGCTAGTGTGAGTACCTCTGTGGCCCAGTCCCAATGTCCACCCACGGTATCAGCTGTGATCCCTAACAGACTTTAATTATGATCACCTCTGTGCTCAGTGAAAATGTGAGAGCACGAGGGAACAGAGGTTAAAATGCTGTATGAGAAATGGGACAGTACTGTGAATTAATATGTTGCCTGTGTCATAGGCCTTTCTGTGGCCTCTCAGATGTGAGGATATGATTGTACATGTAGTTTAAAATGTAATAATAGCCTAAATGTTATAAGCAGTGATTGATCAAAAAAGATAAAAACAAATTGTCATTATCATGCATTACTTTAAACATAAATAAAAATAACTAGAAACAGTCACTGGTGCTATGGAAATGTTCATGTTTTTCCAGCTCCTTCAGTTCTATTTCGTATAGGCTTCGCCCTCTAAGCCACGCTATGGGTTTATCCCTTCGCGCATGCGCAGTCGTGAAGATTTTTTTTTTCCCGCCCTTGCGTGCCGCACGGGCTTCAACTACGTCCGCAATTACTGTATAAAAACAGGGCGGACCCGTTGTTCTGCTCCCAGTTTTTCTTCAAGCAAGAGCAGTTATGAAGAAGGTAATGAAGACTACCAGCTCCAGCGGCGTCCGCCTCTGCCCCTCCTGCGAGGCCGGCTACATCTTCTCGCCGGACCTCCACCCCCGCTGCGAGACCTGCCTCGGCGCCTCTCACACCGGCAAGGCTCTCACCTCCGACGCCTCCTGCCCGTTCTGCACCCGCCTGCCTTCTAAAGAGCTTCAACGGCGGGCGGACGCTTTTCTGGCCTTTGAGGTCGACGGAGAGGGGGACGGCAGCTGGGCGGACCGACGCGACACCGTCGACGCCCTGGAACCGCTGAAAGAGGGCGTCTTGGACGGGCACGTTCGTCTCCCCCGAACGACGACTCTCTCAACAGGTTTCCTTCCTCCCCACTGGGAGGACTGGATCTGGAGACAGGGATCGATGCCTTTCCGCTACGGCTCTCCCCGTCTCCAGAACGGCCAGGGGCACCGCCTCAGCGGTCTTCCCCTCTGCCTCAGGTGGCTCCACCCTCCACCACCAAGGCTCTTTTTATGGACCTGCCGGAGATCATAAAAAGGGCGGCGGACCAGAGGGGCATAGCACTTCCAGCGGAGCCTCCAGCCCCCTCTCGCGGCCTCCTGAGCGGTGACATCTACTCTCAGGAGCCGCCGTCCAAACGGGCCCCACTCTGGCCGCGCTTCACGGAGCTTCGGCCGTTCGTGGAGGAGGCTCTCTTTCAGCCAGGGAAACTGAGGGCGCCAGTCTCGCGCTATGCCCCGTTCACACGGGTTCATGGCGACACAGAGGCAGGTTTTCCTTCGGTCCCCCCTCTGGAGCAGAGCCTGGCGTCGATCCTGCTTCCGAAGGCTACCTTCTTCGGCCACCGGAAGCCGTCCCCTCAGGAACAGGTTTACGCCCAAGTCACTGACCGGTCTCACCAGTGTGCGGCTCAGGGCTTAGCGGCGCAAAACAACATAGCCTTGCTAGCCTCCGCCATCTCCGCCATGGACACCAGCCCGGAGGCGCTTCCTCCGGAGCTAGCTACGGAGATCGGCAAGGCTATGACCGCCATCCTCACCCTCAGCACGGCGACCACGATGGCGTTGTCGAGGATCCAGGCGTGGCAGACTGTGGCCCAGCGAAATATCTGGCTCCACATGTCACAGCTACCCACAGAAGTCAGGCGCGAGCTTCTGTACGGTCCCATAGCTCCCAATGGACTATTTGGACCTCGTCTACAGACAGCCACATCCCACCTCCACCAGGCAGCCGAAGAGGCGGAGCGGCTACGGCGGCTTGGCTCCTGGAAGGCGGCGCCTCAACAACAGCGCCACCACTCCACCAACCGCCATAAGAGGAAACGCCCCACAGCCTCTGCTGCGGCTGCGCCCTCCCAGGCTTCGACCTCCGCCCCTCCGCCTGCCCCACCGCAGCGACAGCCGGCCCCCGACCGGCAGGCTTCACGGGGTCGAAGGATCATGAAGGCGGCCCCCACCTGGTCTAACCCGCCTCCGGAGCCACCCACCAAGCAGCGGCGACGGTGGCAATGACGGGGCGCGGGGAACGTCTGTCCCTCCACGGTTGAGAATCGGAAACACAACGGCCCTTTTAAGGGCCACTCAAGTCTTTCTAAAGAGCAGTTTCCCCTCAACCTAGCAGCCCTTGTTTCCCCTCAACCTAGCAGCCCTTGTTCCCACTGAACATTACGCTGATAATATGACAGATGTTCCCCACACAAGCACACACCAGGTCACCGCTGCTCGCGGAGCTGCACCGCTCTCTCACTATGCAGACAGCGGGAGCAGACGCCATGCCGCTACACTTAGAGCTGCTCAGTTCTCCTCCTCCCCCTGGCTATGCCAGCGGGATGAGGATGACGATGACCCGCCACCCTTTCTACAGGGCCCTACCATGGGCTGGGCGACACGTTCTACCCACGTCTCGCCCAGCGGCGGGACGGGCTCTGGGCTTCCTGCTAGCTATGTCTGTGAACAACACACAGACATGCGCGCGCCCGCTCTCAGAGCACAGCGCGGCATGGATCAGACTGACACACATGGACTCGTGGATGTCAAAACTGATATCACGGGGCTACACACTCCAGTTCGCCTCCCCGGAATCAGACGCCATGACGTCAGAATTACGGGAACTGCTGTCAAAGGGAGCAATTTCCCGAGTTCCTCCGGGGGAGGAGAACGAGGGTTTTTACTCCCGATACTTTCTCACGCCAAAAAAGTCATGCGAGTTTTGCCCCATCCTCGACCTGTCCCAGTTCAACCGGTGCGTCATGGTACGTCCATTCCACATGTTGACTATCAAACATGTGTTGGAATGCGTGCGCCACCAGGAGTGGTTTACATCCGTGGATCTGAAAGACGCTTACTTTCACATCCAAGTCATCCCCAGACACAGGAAATTCCTGCTCTTCTTTTTCCAAGGGGCTCCGTTTCAGTACAACCGACTGCCATTCGGTTACTCACTGGCCCCTCGCACTTTTTCCAAGTGCATGGAGACGGCAATTCAGCCGTTGCGGAAAAAAGGCGTCAGAGTCCGTTTTATCTGGACGATTTGCTAATCCTGGCTCCCTCTCGGGAAACGGCAGCGCTACAAACCGTGTCAGTCCTGCAGCACCTGCAGACACTCGGTTTCACCATAAACTGGCAGAAAAGCGCATTGGTTCCCTCACAATCGATAGTTTATCTGGGCGTAGTGCTAACTAACTCGATTGTTATGAGGGCCAGGCTGTCAACGCCGAGGCAAGATGCGCTGCTTTCTCTCCTGTCGCGCACTACGCCCCGCGCAAAGGTGTCAGCGCTGTCTATCATGCGCTTTCTGGGCATGATGTCCGCGGGCTACATGGTAGTACCCCTGGGGCTTCTCCACATGAGGAAAATCCAGAGGTGGTTCCTTCGTCAGCACATCGACCCCATACGCCACAAGTGGCGAATGCTGACTATCCCTCCCTCTCCGCAGTCAGACCTGTCAGCTGGGGTTCCCCTGGGCAGAGTGACATCATACGTGACAGTGTACACGGATGCGTCCCTCACTGGCTGGGGAGGAATGTGCGAATCACAGGTGGTGGGAGGGGAATGGCCTCCTCCTCCCCTCCCACACATAAACTGCCTGGAGCTGTCCACGGTGCTGAAGGTCTTGAAGCACTTCGCCCCGAAGGTAGCAGGGAGACATGTTGTGGTGCAGACAGACAATGTCGCAGCAGCGGCGTTCATAAATCGCCAGGGCGGCGTACGCTCGGCCCGGCTATTGGAAATAGCCAGGAGCCTCCTGCTGTGGTCTCACAGTCATCTGCTGTCCCTCAGGGCCGTCCACATCCCCGGGATACTAAATCGGGTGGCAGACCTAATGTTGAGGGGGGGAATTGAATCCCACTATCGTTCGGAAGCTGTGGAGCAGGTTCGGGGAAGCGGAGGTGGACCTGTTTGCCTCACGAGAAAACACATAGTGCGCTCTGTGGTTTTCCTTGAGCTCACGGGACAACCCACCCCTGGGCGCGGACGCTTTCTCCCACCATCCCTGGCCCAGAACCCTCCTATACGCTTTCCCCCCGGTCCCTCTGATCCCTCGCCTCCTGGAACGCATCCAGGAGAAAGGCCTGTCGATCATCCTGGTTCCTGACGCCGGTCCAGCTGCTGGCGGCTCCCCCCTGGCAATTGCCGTGGCACGAGGACGCCCTGTCACAGCTGGACGGCGCGATAGCCCACCCCCCGGTGATAACCCAGCGACTGTGGGGCTGGCTGCTGAGCGGGAACGCTTGCAGAGGTTAGGCTTGCCACCTGCCGTGGTGCGCACCATTCAGAGCGCGAGAGCTCCCTCTACAACAGCGTGTTACGCGGCGTGTTGGTCCGCTTTCCAGCGCTGGTGCACGGAGAGGGAGTCAGACCCCATATCGTGCCCCCTGCCCGTCGTACTGACTTATCTCCAAACACTGGTATATAACGACTTGGCCCCATCCACGGTCAAAGCCTACGCGGCGGCCATTTCATCTTGCCACGAAGGCTATGGAGAGAGAACAGTTTTTGTGCACCCCCTAGTTAAACGTTTTTTGCCGTGCGTTCTCTCACGCCCCAATGGGATCTGACCCTGGTACTCTGAGCTCTGGGGAAGCTCCCTATCGAGCCCCTGGCACAAGCCCCTCTCAGGTTGCTGTCTCTAAAAACGGCGCTCCTCCTTGCACTGACATCAGCCAAGTGAGTGAGCGACTTATGTGCGCTCTCAGTCTCGCCGTCCTGTCTCTCAATCAGAGGGGACGGGAGCGCAGCCACCCTACAGCCCAACCCTTCCTTCACACCAAAAAGTTTAACAAATTCCTTTCGGTCGAGGGTTTTTTCCCTCCAGGGTTTTTTCCCCCCGCCTCATAACAACGACGCGGAGGAGGCTTCTCACAGATTGTGCCCGGTGCGTGCATTATCACAGTATGTTTTACACACGGCGGACATAAGGCGGACACAGCTGCTTTTTGTTCACTACAGGGAACACTCCCAAGGGGCGGCCCTGTCGAAACAACGCCTGTCCCTGTGCGAGGCTATCACCCAGGCCTATAACGCGGAGGGGGCGGTGCCCCCCCAGGGCATTCGGGCACATTCTGCACGGGCTCTGTCTACATCGACAGCCCTGTTCAGAGGCATGTCAGTGGCCGAAATCTGTGCTGCGGCCTCTTGGGCATCTCCATGCCCTTTCTTCCGCTTCTATTTGCGGGATGTGTCTGAGCCCTCCCTGACTCACTCGGTCCTCTCTTCTCACAACGTCGTATGTATAATTGTATATATTATGTACATATGTATATGTTTTTGTCACTATTATACAATCACGACATGTGCCGCTTTATGTTTTCTTCTGCCCCCTCCCCTCCCCCCCTACTCTGGGTGTCTGGGAGGAGCTCGGGCGTCCCATAATTATCAATCATGTATTTCCCTCATCAATCATGCATGCCTGCATTCTCGGCTTGGGCTTTCAGCCAGCTAACAAGTCGTTGCCATGGCGGCACATGAGAGATAAAGTGACAGTAAGGGAAAACAGTTAGTCTATGTTCCACTTGTGGGATCTGTCGCAGGTGGCATTGACTACATCAGCTTCGCCCTAACCCATAGCGTGGCTTAGAGGGCGAAGCCTATACGAAATAGAACGATAGTTACGTTATTGTAACTCCAGATTCTATGAGTATAGGCGTAGCCCTCTAAGATTCGGGCCACCTGCTCCTATTGCATTAGCTGATGTTGGGAGCAGAACCACGGGTCCGCCCTGTTTTTATACATTAATTGCGGACGTAGTTGAAGTCTGTGCGGCACGCAAGGGCGGGAAAGAAAATCTTCACGACTGCGCATGTGCGAAGGGATAAACCCATAGCGTGGCTTAGAGGGCTACGCCTATACTCATAGAATCTGGAGTTACAATAACGTAACTATCGTGTTTTATTGTTTGTTTTTCTTTTGGATGTTTTGGGACATCCTCTGACATCCCTTGAGGGTAATTCCCTTAAGCAAAGTCTTCAGCATTTCAGTGGAAACTGTGCATAAAGGGCTCAAAAAGTCCACCGGAGAACGCTGAAGCACTTTCCGATTTCAGAGTCGGACAGCCCAGAGCCCTTGCGGACTCATTAGGAACACATGTCAAAGCCTATGAGACTGTGAGTGTGGACATTAAGATTGGCCTTTATTATTGGCTAAAGCTTGCTCAGTAAAACCGATTTACATGCCTACAATGAAAAATACAGCAAAACTTGGTTTAGTTTCTACTCCTTTGCTTGTCTTGATCTACCCACAATCCCCCAATGGTGCTGCTCTAGGCTCAGGTGTCAGCTTTATCAAAAGCCTTCACACACATGTGCTTTGATCACTCACACCCTCATACATACATACGACATGACGTACACACAAATAAATGCATTAAAAATGCCATGCATGTCACTCTCTTTCTCTCACACATCCATGTGCTTTGATCATTCCCACACATACACAAGAACAAGCATGTGCACAACACTTTTGTAGTCCTACGTCTCACTGTCTGTGTCTCATTTTCCTTTTCCTACATGCACACACACAGACACACACGTAGCATAAACAGAACTGTTATATTGACTTTTCAGAGAGTAACACAAACTGTTGAGCAAACACTACATATACACAATAAAGGTTAATTTAGTTTCATCATGAAACACAGGGAGAATAAAATGCCTTTGAAACCTCAGAAAGAAATGGTTTTGCCATATATAGTGCTGTATGTAGAATTGTTGTTTTAGAACCTCTAGGTTCTAGGTTTAGAGACCTCTAGTATCTTATCACAAAACTGATTCGCAAAATAGTAAAAGCAATTAATGCACTATTTATATGCACAAGCCAATGTGACAGAAATAGTAAAACATTGTACAATTTAAAGTGTGTGTGTGTGTGTGTGTGTGTGTGTGTGTGTGTGTGTGTGTGTGTGTGTGTGTGTGTGTGTGTGTGTGTGGGTGGGTGGGTGTGTCTGTCAACGCACCTCAGTACAAGTTAAAGAAAGGATGGTCAATGTCACGGATCAAACAAATGTGTTATATCCCCAGAGGACCCTGAGAGTGAAGGAGAATGAGCGTTCAGTTGGACAGATACAAAGTTAACGACTAACAGCAATGGACAAACAGCGACTACTACTTAGTGTTTGTGCGGCAAGATCCACAAAAAAGATCTTCTAGTCGCAGATGAAATGCAAGGAGGGATTGCAAGCACCACAATGCACATGTCTAGCACCTGGTGAGACAGGTGGAGTCCCTCTGGTAAGGCAATTTAGAGAAGAAAAGGAGCAGGTGGCCTCAAGCCTGCAAAACAACAGAGTGGCAGAAGTTTGACTAGGATGTAAACAAGGTGCTGGAAGCAACAGTCAAAGGGGATGTGAAAATGAGGCTACAGGCCATGATGACCATCGTAGTAAGTGTGACTGCTGAGCGGTTTGGTCTTGAGGTGGGAAGGGGAGACAAGCAACCCTACACCAAGAACCAAAGGCAGGGCCGGACTGGGATAATAATTCAGGCCGGGAATCACAAACAGCAGTCCAGGCCAATACCCACACATTCACAACAGCCCATGTATACTGTAACGTTTTTTTCTGTTTACGCTTATGATGGCCATTCTCATGTGTAATTATGTCTCATAAATTGTTGCAGCAGTTTTTGGGTTAATACCATTTGTTACAGATTTGGTGCAGAATTTAACAATTTTTGACTACTCGAGAATCGATAAAAATGGTCAGAAATACACCAAGACCTTGTGGAATACCATATGAAAATCCTTTCTATTATTTAGTATCAAAACCTTTTGACATTTGGAGATTTCTATAAGAATTGCATTTTTCTGCAATTGGATGGCGTGCACTTCTGTTCTGGAAACTGCTCAGAATCAAGATACCAAGGAAAGCCATACATCCTCTGAATGCCCTAATTTTCTAGTTTGTGGTTGTACAGTTTCATGAGGCTGTGATTATCCTAGAGTTCACAACAAGTCATTTTGAATGGTGAAGTCAATTTTTTTTTTTAAATATTCACTACAATAAAATGGCTACTATAGGGACCAACATCATCACACATGAATACAGTTGGCTTCATTGAATCCAAAAGAGTCTCAGCGTTCCAGATATACCCAATTTTTGCAATTTGAAGACTGTTTATGGACCCCAGGATGCAGAAATATTTAAAAACACTATTTTAGAATAGTTGAAAATAACGGTGAATAAATGCGACAGACCGTGCGAGGGAGTGACAAGACCACCAGCGCCCGCTGAGGGAGTCATTCAGGATGTGGTAAGAAAAGCAAGGTCAGTTCAGCACCGGGACAAAGCAGAGCATCCTACAAGGTATACAATCCCTGCCCTAAGCTGCTACATCAGCTTTGGAGGATCATTAATGTCATTTGGAGAAGAGGCAGAACCGCACCACAGTGGCGGCAAGGAGTGTGGATAGGTAGGAAGAATATCAGCAAATTTAGAATCATCTTGTAAACTGACGTCTCGCTCAGGAATTAATAAATTAACACTTCAGTGCAGAAAGGTGGCTTCCCTGGGATAGGAGCAGGCTGTTTACAGCACACAGGTGTGGTCACACAGTTTCTCAGAGAAGCTAAAGAGAATAGGGGTGATCTGGTGGTTCTGTGGTTAGACCCGGCCAGCGCCTATGGCTCGATGCCCCCTCAAACTTGTGTTGGAGTCACTGGAGAGGCACCATGTTCCAGCCTCAGTAAAATAGCTCATCCTGAATTTTTTTTTGGGATTTCAGCCTGAGAGTCTCAGGAGGGTCTACAACATCTGAGAGGCACAGAGTGGAGGCAGGAATATGATGAACATGTTGGTAAAATTTGCTGAACCAGAGTGCAGAGGCCCCAAGTCCGGGATCCGCCAACCACCATTCTTCGCCTTCATGAGCCTCTTAACAGTGACCACTGAGTTGGTGCCTGGAGGCAGATAGATCCTGAAGGGATTGGACAGGCTGATGGGATGGGCCAGGATGTCATTCAAGCAATTAAACTCAAGGTCCTTGGTTTTAAAGAAAGGCAGAGGAGTGTATAATTTACGGTTTTCTATCGCAGAAACACCAATCCCTACTATCTCTGAGATGTCCGTGAATAGCCTGGAGAGGCATCAACCTCTATGGAAACACCTGCGAACTGAGGCTTCTCAGAGCTGGTAATCAAAGATAGCCAGCTATGAGCAGTTATAGTAGGACTCTCTCTTTCTCTGCTGGAACAACAGCAAGTACAGCGTTTGACAGTCGCTAGAAGCACAATAACGTGCATGTCTTTAAGCACAGAATGTGTCTAAAGTTGCAAAAGGCATTGGCCTCTCTCTTTGGAAAATGTGCAGTAAAACACATAAACAGTACCTAAAACATAGGTTATAAATTAGCTTTTGTTTTATTTTAGAGCCTGTAAATTAAAAAGATGAAATTCCCTTTCTGTCTTTCCATAGCTCCATGCGGAGGACAGTATGGTGGAGCTGAAGGAGTCGTTTTGTCTCCAAACTATCCTCTAAACTACACTACAAGACAGACTTGCTCCTACTACATCACTGTGTCCACACAGTTTGGTAAGTACATCGATGATCACACCATACATTTTTACAATGGATTTGTAATTGAATCACCTACAGAAGAGCTAATTTATATCAATCTTTCTTTCTTTTTTGTGTTCTTGCCTGTTCATCTTTTTCAGTGGTGTTTGGTCAGTTTGCTGTTTTCCAGACAACGATGAATGACTCAGTGGAGCTGTTTGATGGAGCCAATGAGAATGCTCGATTGCTCAGCTCCTTGGCTGGGTCACATTCAGGTGAGTCTCCTATTGGCTAATACCCGTGTCAGACAAAGCTGAAGGAATGCTATTGGGTCACACTGCTGCTGTTTGATTGTTTTTTTTCACTTATTGGGAGTTAGCATTAAATTATACTTTTGAAAAGCTGCTATTCAGTTGTAATGTTTTAACGTTTTCTCGTTTTTTCTTTTTTTGGGTTCCTGGGCACATCTTTGAAAGAGAAAAATAATGAAATCTCTTGTAAGAAAGCAGCTCTTGGGGGCTGTAGAATACAGCACCAGTGGTCGTTATCACAATTTATTTGACAGTGATGTATTTGGTGAAAATCCATTATGGGTTATCTTTACAAGAAGAAATCAGCAGTGGAAAGCGCCTCACTGGGGCCACACAATCCTTCCTGGGTTTACTTATCCTCCAAGTTTGAGTCATCCCAGCTTAGCAACATTTTGAGTCACTACACAGTAACACACTCAGCATGATCAAGATTCAGAGATGAGGCAAAATCTATATAGATGACATAGTAGAAGAATGAAATATGAAGAAATAGTGATAACATAGTTGTTGGCCAAATGTGCTCTCATTGCCTCAAAGCTACGTGCTCTTCTGTTGTGTGTCATGACCAGGGGGCATGCTGCAGGGGAATCCCACTGGAATTGACATGTAGTTTCTTTCTGTAGAAATCAGGGCTTTTAAAATATTTTCTTTGTCATTTTTATTTAGTTGTGTGCTTGTAGAATTTTGAGAAAAATGAAAGCTGTTTAATAAAGGACTGCAAAACAGAAAAAACACAAACATATCTAAATGGATATAATTGAGCATGTCTTGTATGTCATGTATCTATTTGTATACTAACGTTTACATTTTTGCTTTTTTATGCCCTTTTTCCTTCATTGAGTGAATTAGTGAGCTTACTTCAACACAATATTAACTAGGAGGATGTGACAGTTTTTGTTTGGCTAAATGTAGCTGCACATTATGCAATTTATTTATTTCCAACTACTATCCATCCAAGTTAGTTCAAAGGAAAGAGGCCAGTTTATTTAATGTAGAATGGGTGGCTTATTCCTTAAAGTTAATTTGGGTTGGAAATTCCCCTTTTGGCAGCAAAGAATGAAACACACCAGGCTTTACAAAATAATGTTAGCCGCATCATTACCCTATCACACATGCACACACACACGCGCGCACACACACATACACACACACACACACACACACACACACACACACACACACACACACACACACACACACACACACACAGGCAAACAGCTTTATAGCACATTGTTCCAGCTAACTGACTGATTATCCTGACACACAAACCTATTAACGCACATCCACGCATACCAAACTTACACATACACACACATCCCGATGCAGCTAATGATGGTTCTAAATGTCAGCCACACCAGACCATGTTTTTCTCATTTATCACTGTTACTTTGTTTGCTTGTGTATGTGTGCGCATATAAATCTCTGTGTGTATGAGCCTGTGAGTTGGTGTGTGCTTTTCTTGCATTCTTATTCTTGTGAGGACCACATTTTAACACACTGTGAAAATTAGGGAGAAACCCCTGCCTGAATGTAAAGCAGTACAATTAAATCTGTGTGTGAGTGTATGTGTGTATGTGTTCATATGGAACTGAATGTTTATGTTCTGTGTGTCCATTGTCTGCAATTTTGTAAAAGGCAAAGAAAAACTTGCTGTGTGCTTTCAGGAGAGAAAAGTATGCTGTTTTTATCATTAACATTAATTTTGAAACCATCATGTTTGTATGTGTGTGTGTGTGTGTGTGTGTGTAATTGTTGTCCAAGGAGAGACATTGCCATTGGCAACTTCCAATCAGATCATGCTGCGGTTCAATGCTAAGAGTGGCCAGTCAGCTAGAGGTTTTCACTTCGTCTACCAAGGTAACGCTCACTCTATTTGTCTCTATAGCTCTCTTTCTCTCACATACATACACGTTCACACACTAAGTTGCATTGAATTCAAGTTCAACATGAAAGTATCTCTACTGATAGTTACATTTCTGTTTTTTCCATATTTAATCACCATCATCATTGTAGCTGTGCCTCGCACCAGTGACAGTCAGTGCAGTTCAGTGCCAGAGCCTCGGTATGGCAGGCGAATTGGTTCAGAGTTCTCAGCTGGCTCTGTGGTTCGGTTTGAATGCAGTCCAGGGTATCTCCTGAAAGGATCCAGTGCTATCTGGTGCCAAGCCGTGCCAGGTGCCCTCGCACAGTGGAATGCAACAACACCAAGCTGTATAGGTAAGGCTAACTGACACTGAAATGTATCTAGAATGTACCCCACATATATAGTAAGCGATCAGTCCTTTTTGGGAATCATCCAGTACAATGAGAGTTGGGATTTTTACATTTATTCTAACAAACTAAATGTATGCCTGTGTGAAATCTCTCTCTGCTGAGAGCAGGCATTATGCAAACAGCTTCAACTGTCACCTTAGTTTATACCATAGTAAATAATGTTTATCATATTCTCCGGCTCCCTGTAGTGGTAATTTTGAACACCATATTGTTTGGGATATGCAGAGCAATATTCCAACAACCTGTCTTATCTGTTAGCTATTTAGTTAATAAACGTTGCCAAGAAATTAATAATTTATGTCTCCATTGTAGTTCCCTGCAGTGGCAATTTGACTGAACGTCGCGGTACAATACTGTCTCCTGGCTATCCTGAACCCTACCCAAACAGTCTCAACTGTCTGTGGAGGATCCATGTCAGTGAAGGGGCTGGGATACAGGTACATATATGTATACACTTATACATTAATATTTAACTAGGGAAGAAGCACATAAACTTGGAGGTTGTTATTTTTATTTATTTTATTGTTTCCTATTTAGATCCAAGTGATGACATTTGCTACGGAGCACAATTGGGACTCTCTGGAGATCTACGATGGAGGAGACATGACAGCTCCCAAATTAGGGTCATTTTCTGGTATGACAATAAGCTCACACACACACACACAACACACACATTAACACACAAACTTGTGCGCAGACACCCTTGCACACAAACACTCCAGAGATCTATGATGAATGAGATATGACAGCTCCTAAACCACACACACACACACACACACACACACACACACACACACACACACACACACACACACACACACACACACACACACACACACACACACACATATATAATGAATTAGAAATGACAGGTCTTAAACTATAAAAAAAAAAAACACACACACACATACAGCATATACTGGAGATCTATGATGGATATCATTTCTAATACCAAAAAACATGATATATAGCTTTAAAAAGTAATAAATGGTACTGTAAAAAAGATACAGTATAGAATTTGTCCAATTACCAGGCAGTCAATGCAAGGAAAAGAAGAAAGGGAAGGGAAGAGTTTCACCAAGAGGTTGAGTGAAGGATGGAAGAAAAAGAGAGAGAAAGAGGGAGAGGAAGAAGACAGGGAGGGATAAAGAATGATCTAACCTTTTACAATTTCCCAGCGGAGTTCCCCTGTGACCTGCCCCAAGCACATACCTGTCACACACCTATCACACATGCCACCCATAGGGCAACACACGCACGCACACACACAAATGACTGTGCCCTTCTCAAGAAAGCACACCGGGGAGCTGCCCACTATAACCACAGTGATTTGATGTTGGCCACAGAGCAGCTTCACTGGGGCATATGAGAGTTACTTCACATAAGGACACCAAAATGCTAGCTGTCCATAGAGGGTGAAGGGTCGCTCACCTTCTCTACACATAATTTCCCAGCTGGTCTTGGGATTTAAACAAGACTTATGGTCAAAAATCGTGCTTGCTGACAAAGCATCACTGTGTGTTTTGAACATACTTTTTAACTGTATGCCCAGTGTTGTGTTACATAAACTTTGATGCTATTTTTTTGTATTGTCATATGTTTATCTCGGTCTGTCTTTTACAGGAACCACTGCTCCCGCCCTCCTCAACTCAACGTCCAATCAACTCCTTCTGCACTTTCAGAGTGACATCAGTGTTGTGGCAGCAGGATTTCATCTAGAATACAAAAGTAAGTTAAAGCTTTTAAGATAGATAGATAGATAGATCGATAGATAGATAGATATATAGATAGATAGATAGATAGATAGATTGATAGATAGATAGATAGATAGATAGATAGATAGATAGATAGATAGATAGATAGATAGATAGATAGATAGAATTAAAGATTGATTGGTTTAAAAAATATATACTGCTGAGGTAAAAAAACTTAGTAGTAAATATTGGGTGCCTTCACACCAGAAGCCACAAATGCACACAAAGCTGCAGACCTACACATACACTTGAGCACACACACACACACACACACACACACACACATCGTTGCAGCCAAAACTTCAACATCAAATAACAAGAGTCAGTGACCTGAACTGGTAATGCCCGAAAGCATACACACATACTGCGGCCCAAATTGGACCACACACACAGAACACACACCTAAAGGAAGGTAAAGGGAAAACAGACACATACGTACAGTACACATGCACAAGTGTTTTTGTCCAAAAAGAGTCACATACAAACACACAACGTGTAGACAGACAAAGGAATGGACATGGATATTAACATCATGCATTTACACACATACACACCTGTCAGGGCATGGCTGTGCTTTTCAGTCCTTTGTTGTTGTTTTAGCTTAGAATCACTTCCAGATCAATGAACATGTCCCCTTTTGTGAGTATGTGTTAGAACAATAGTGTGTGTTTGCACGCACATTCCTTTGTGTGTATTTGTGTATGTGTGTGTGTGTGTAGGTGAGTGCACATGTTTGTGGGTCGATGGCCTGTATTTCTTTTCTTTTTCTTTTTTTTGGCTCTATGTGTCAACATGCCATCCTTTGGAATGGGAATCTGGAAGAATGATGACTTTCAGTCCATCATGTCTATTTCTTTGTTATTCTCATCTTTTTAGTGTGGCTTATATTACTGGATGTGAAGATGTGATACTTACTGTAATTTGAACTTCCTGTAGAGTATCATAAATAATCCTCAAATGAAAATGGCACTTGGTGTGGTTCAAGCCACTCTTATAGTTTTATGTTTTAACATTTATTTTGCTCAGCAACACATATATTATCCAATCCAATCCAATCCAATTTTATTTATAGAGCGCATTTCACAGATAAGAAACCAACAAAGCGCTTTACAAGATACATACAAACATACATTGGGAAAAGAAAATACAGCATGACATGAGGAGAGACAAGGAGAAAAAGGCAACTCCCAGACTATGCCCCCACTAGGAGCACAGTGTGGGAACAGGAAAAAAACACCTCAGCAACATAAGCACATAACCAATACAAGGGCACACAAGACACGCAATGGGTGAGGGGAGTCTTGGGGGACATGGGGGAGGGGGGTTGTTGGGGTGCAGGTAGTCCAGCACAGGCAAGCAGACATCTGGTCCTGCAAGTCAAGCTACGTCTGGCCCCGGTAATCTGGTTTTCTCAGTCCGCACAATTGTCATTGCGATACACAGCCGGTTGCCATGGAGTCAGCCTTGAAACAGGACTCAGTCTGAGTCAACAATCAACAGGTGTCTGTGGGAATCGGGTAGGGAACACAAGAGTGTGCCTCACTGCAGTGCTCCAGGGGGAGGTGATTATTCAACACCGGCCTTGGCCAAGGCCAGTGCTGGTTCAGGGAGCCGATAAAGATAAGATTGGAATTTGTTTTGTCTTAGGGCCAGGAGCCACAGTTAGTCACTCTCGACTTCTCGGAAATGTCCCCTCTGGTCTCCGTATCGATCAAATTTCCTTGCCAAAACCGTGAGTTTCCCCAAGATGTTGTCCAGCCTATCCAGAGCTGACAGTCTCTCCAATATGGTATCCAATTTTTGGCCCATGGTGATCATAGTATCCAATTTGTGGCTCATGGTGGTCAAAGTCACAATTTGAGTTCCGACAGCTCTGCCCACAGCTTCAACCATGACGGGCAGCCTGGTATTTTGCTCGGTTCCCGTCTTCTTCTTAATTTCTCGATAAACCAGGGCAGTGCCTGAGCCAATCAGCAAAAGACCTGTTATCATGGTTCCGAATAGGTAGATATCTTCAATGTCCTCCACGGAAAGAACCGCCAGACACACGACCCGCCACCTCTCCCATGCGTCCATCGTGTAGCCAGCTGCGAACGTTCCGGCAGGGCAGTCAGGTTCCCCCGAACCCGAGCTTCTCGTCAAGAAGATGGTGTCAATTGCGCTGAGAGACCAGTTGATCAAATCCATAATTCGTAGTTTAGGAGCAGTGCAGAGAGAGAGACTCTAGAAGTACACAGAGACAAAGACTAGACGATTATTGAGTTGAGAGCTGTGCAGGTGGTCTTTTTGGGCTATTTGGGATTTCTTTCTCTATCATGTACCCCTAGTTTCCATGGTGAGAGGATTTTGGATGGAACTGTACTGGCAGGAAGTTGGGATTAGACGTCTGGTCCTTGGTCATGGGTCCTCTCAGTGCTTCGTAAGCAAGACCCAACTTGAGATTCGAGTCAGGCGGAGTTGAACTTATATTCAGTCTAATTAGATTGTGTAGGTTTTGGGTCTGTGTGCCACTATAAGTAATACCTGAGTGGATCTGAGCATACTTGGCATCAGCTCTCATCCTAATCATAACAGGACAAAAATGGAGACTGTGAAATGCAGAAATAAAATGTGTGGCTATATTTTTTATGGCCGCTTGTTTATTTGTGGGGCATCATGCTGCTGCCACCGTCGGTGTTCTCTTGCTATTTTTTTGAAGGTTTGACTCAGATCTGGCTGTACTTTTTCAGAGTGGGTCCCTCTTTTTTGGACATGAATTTTGGGATAGGTATTTCTTGGTGTTTCCACCTTAGTGTGTAAGTCAATGTCTGCTATTATGTGGCAAAACCAATGGGCAAAACCAACACATTGCATCCTGTTTAATAATGTTAGTCTACTATTGTAACTGTAGCTGTTTACTGTATGTCCAAATACAGCATGCTGAGAATTGAAGTTTTTACACGATCACCTTCAAAAATATATATATCAAACATTACACCGCCATGAGAGCTTTTGCAGCACTCAGATGGTAGTTTTGCTAATCTCTTTAATCTGTAGCAGAATTTGTTTCAAGTTTGCCTGAGGTCTCACCACAAAGTAGTCTTTTAACGTGTTTCATTAAACACAGAAATCAATCAACTTAACCTGTTCAATATGTGATAACACCTACATTACTATTTGCCCTCAGATTAATGTTTACTGTATGCTGATTCTCTCTGCAAACACTCTCGTAAAAAAACTGGAATAGTCTTACTATTTCTGTTTCTGACACAGTGTGTGTTGTACTATCTTTGTTTTATACTGTTTCCTGTAGAAACAGGAAAACAATCTGCTGTGCTGTTAAAAGTTCTCCATGTCAGTTATGCAAGATTGTGGTAGCTTGTATTAGTGTACAGAATCATCATGGGGACATGTGAAAGATGTGCTGATGATGTTCTCATCATTTTAAGCTGAATAAATGGCCTTTCCTCTAAAGGGCAGAGTGAGACATCTCTCTCCCTTGTCTGTCTTTAAATAAACTGAAAAAGAAGTATAGTAAATCTAGTCAGTTAACTTAAGACTTAAGTGCTGACACTGTCTAGTTGTAGTCTAGTGGCCCTAGTAGGGGAGTTGTAGTATTGTCAGCATTTTACAGAGAATCACTGCTCTGTCATAACCAGGGAAAAGAGGGAGCAGTTTGCTAGCACAGAGAGAGAGAGAGAGAGAGAGAGAGAGAGAGAGAGAGAGAGACGGTCAGCCAAATGGAATACTTTCATTGATCAGTTGGCCTGACAGCCTGCTGATGCTCTGCCTAATAACAGACTGTGTGTGCATGCATGCATGTATCTCCAAGTTACAGTCTCTTGCAGCTTTTTCACTTACGCTCCATCTAAAAGTACCGCTCATCCCTCGCAGCAAGCACACACTCATGTAACTGTCAGTCATTCACACACAATCACAAATGTCATGCACTGGGTCTGGCCCACCTGGACATATTTACCCCCCATTGTATCGACAATTTATAACACAATTAAGCCAGCAGAGCAGAGCAGAGTGTGTGTGTGTGTGTGTGTGTGTGTGTGTGTGTGTGTGTGTGTGTGTGTGTGTGTGTGTGTGCGTGCGTGCATGCGTGCGCGCACGCGTGTGTGTGTGAGTTCAGTGGGATCACATTGTTTTGCTGGTGGGAAGGTAGATAATGAACCAACAAGAACAGACACACAAACAATCACACACATGCACACATACATTCAGTCCTCTCTCTCCCCTTCGTTCTCTCTCTATCCCTCTTCCACCCCTGTGTTGCCATGGTAACCGCTCTAGGGCAGTCTCCTGCGGAAGTTTTCAAGTGAAACACACAAGTAGACACAAACACACGCACATGAACACACAGATACACTCTTACTGATACTATTTGATGAAGGACTGGCTGCTGTCAAACTTATTAAGGATGTGTTTAACCTTTATTGGGTTGGGAATACACAACCAAAGTCATTATGTTACCTTCACATATTTTAAGCACATTTCAAAGGCTGCTGTCACTGCTGATGACGTACAAGCTTTTTTTTTATTGTACTTGCTGTCAATTCATAAATAGGCTCTTGTGTATTAAAAAAAAAATAACATTAAGAGCATTACTAAATTATTCTGCAATCTTAATTCTTCATCAAATTAATCTAAATATTGTAATTTTCTCCGTTGTGTTGAAAAACGTTAATTTACTCAGATACACTATTACCCTGTGGGATGCAAACAAGTGCTCGGTACAGAGATGAGGTAAACTGATGTATTCATTTTGAGAGAAAGGCCACATGCAAGTGACAGGAAAAGCAATGATAAAGTACTGAAGCAACGACAAGGTGGAGAACAAAAGAGGAAACTTGTTTTGCTGTCACTGAAGTGTATTTTTCTATCTATATCAAAGTAATTTGTCCAGAATCCATTTAAACCCAAGGCTAAGCAATGTTTACATAGTAAACGTAATGATAAAATAAATACTAGTAATGACCTCGTTAATTATGTTTATGTTCGTTTTTTGTAGCTGTTGGTCTTACCACTTGTCCAGAACCAATGATCCCAGCCAATGGCATCAAAGCAGGAGACAGATATATGGTCAATGAGGTGGTGGCATTCACCTGTGAACCTGGGTACACATTACAGGTAATGAGCACAGACACACAAACTGACCAATAAATTAACTATAAATATATACATTTATATTTTTTGATACTGATTGTATGTAGATAACTGCTGGTTTTCACATATTGGGGCTGGTATTAATTAATTTGATTTACAAATGTTGTAATGTTTATTAGAAGCAGACTGAATATTGTGAGGCAAAATTTGTGTACATTCACAAACATGCAATCAAGAACAATAAGCAAGCATGCAATAAGATACAATTTCCACATTGGCTCCTTTTTGACTTTGGTTAAATACACTCCAAAATTACTGTTATGTTCTAAGATTGAGTAAAAATCCTTACAGTATATTTTTTTTCTTGAACCTAACCCACTGTATTATCACTTTCTCATTTTCAGGGCCACTCTCACATTTCCTGCATGCCTGGGACTGTGCGTCGATGGAACTACCCACCTCCTCTTTGTATAGGTAAAACACACACACACACACAAACACAACACTCTGCTCTGCTGGCTTAATTGTGTTATGAATTGTCGATACAATGGGGGGTAAATATGTCCTGCAGGTGTGAGACAGAAGCATTTCTGTAGATAAGAGATGTGAGTGTACCTCCGCCACATAGGAGAGTTCTTTGGAAAGCTACTGTTTGATGAATTTGTATTACTTATTTTCCAATTTGAGAGTAATAAAACATCTGTTCATTGAAGTCAATTGATTACATGTCAGTGTTTGGAATTCCTCAGTTGCACATCAGTACAATGATGTAGTCTGGCAGTTGAATATGTTGTCAAATGACACTGCATCTACTCACAGTAACATAGTACATTCAACAAAATAAATAAATAGTAATGAGAAAGTGTAGCTCTTTACTATGACTGTATTGGTATATTTAATGTTATAACCTTGAAATCACATTTGTGGAAGTAAGCAACTTCTTACAGTTTAAGATTAGTATATCTGTTGGAGACAAACAGAATTGTGTACTTTGTGCTGAGAGCCAAGGCGTCGCAACTTCTGCAATATAATTAAGGGACCTTGATTACATTGATGTTTGGTGAAAACTTGTAGCAGGTCTGGGATGTCAATTCCAGTTAACTTAACCTTGTCATGTCAGGAATAACTAAACTCAGCCCTGCCACAGCCCCTTTCAGTATGTGTCAAATCTAGCATTTCCCATTTCAGTCGGAGACACTTGCATCAACCAAATCATGTCAATAGAAGGGTGTGCCATAATAGGGTGCCATCAGATTTAAAATATGTCTGTCACCACTGGTTCTCAAGTCATTACGGAAATTCAGCACACATGGTCTGAGCCCCGATAAATACAGATACCTATACAGATAGATTTATTTATCCTCAAAGGGCAGTTCAGTTTCTACAGTCCACTGAGACATATACACATTCATAATGCCAGTCACCAATGACAGAGGAAACATATGTTTTTGTATTAGCAGAGGCCAACCACATCAAGTACATTATCCTTAAAATTAGTCCCTTTTTATTTTCAAAATATTGTGAATTTGAAAACATTTTAAATAAAACCTACACTCAGTGGCAACCTTATTAGTTACACCTGTACAATCTATTGCAATCCAAAGAGATGTTCAGCCATTAAGTCTATTTTTATGATACCTATAATGTTCTTTCTTTTTTCTTTTTTGACACTGTCAGGGAGGTGTTCATTCATTTACATGTTTTAGCATTGAGGTCGAAGTTACTGGTGGCGTTGTACTGGACTGCATTGTATTCAATGGTGTTTCTAATATTTTGCCCCTTATTGTGGATGTAAATAGGGAGGACAAAAAAAATTGAACTTGAATAATTGAATTTACACATTTCTGGCAAAGTCACCAAAAATGGAACATTATGAACTTGAGGTAGACTTTTTGGCAGAGCTCTTGTATTTAATTGCATTAGATTTTTCAGGTGTACCTTATAAAGTGGGCACTGAGTGTAAATATCGATACTACAAATCCCACTCTCCCCCTGGTTGCTTCTGTGCTGTAACATTCTTTCTGTTGAAGCAAAGAGGATAAAGTGATGATCTAACTGTGCACCGCTCATGCGTTGCCTGTATTAACAATGTGTTTGCTGTGCCTGCGTTGTCAGCTCGTTGCGGCGGGATCTTGTCTGAGATGAGTGGTGTCATCCTCAGTCCAGGTTTCCCTGGCAACTACCCCGGCAACCTGGACTGCACCTGGCAAATCACCCTGCCAACTGGATATGGTAAGTATTATGGGATGGAAGAGCATTCCTAAAAAGAATGTGTCACTTTCAGTACATCTGTTGGGGTAGTTGGGAAACACAGCCCATATTTTCTAAGCACAAACTGCAGCAGCAACACATGGTTTATTGAAAAGCTTTACCACATGTTTAATTGGAGGCTGACACATGGTGTGTTGTGTTTAATGACAACAGTAACTGATGGTTTGAATAGGACACTTTTTATATTGTTTTGTATTCATGGCATTATTGTCCATGTATGTAATTATAGCTAGTTTTTAGTTGATATGATATATGACTTATTTTCAGTAATGATGCAGTAGTAGTAGGTCTGATAATAATAGGTCTGCCAAAACTCAGCTCATTGAAATCAGGGCTTAAAACAGTATTGTTTACAGCAGCTTTCC
The DNA here is from genome assembly GCF_004354835.1 of Perca flavescens. Taxonomy (NCBI): domain Eukaryota; kingdom Metazoa; phylum Chordata; class Actinopteri; order Perciformes; family Percidae; genus Perca; species Perca flavescens. Next base: position 27,968,477 of record NC_041331.1, on the reverse strand, counting down.
AATAAATAAGTTACATAACTTTTGTTACAATTTATTTGCTTGCTCTTTGTTTTTACCCTTTAAAAAAAATGCAATTTAATGTTTTCTTAAAGTCTTATGCTTAATGTATTTCTATGCCACCGTAAAGCACTTTGAATTGCCTTGTGTCTGTCTGGTGTTCTATAAATAGACTTGCCTTGCTTAGTATACTCAAATGACAAGATGACAAGAAGTAGTTATTGTCATTGTTTTCGACAACACAATTGCAGTTGTGTCTTTGGTGCAGGCAATCAAAAAATAAAAATAACAATATACAAGTACAAAATAAAAATACAGAATTAAATTAATAGAAATTGTGTGGAATAATGTGTGTACTTGGTCTCTGTGCATAGTCTTTATGTTGTATGCACACTATGAAAGTAATGTGAAATCTCCGATCTATAAAATGTAGACCACTTATATGGCATGAAATTAAAGATTCTGTTGGGCATAAACATCTCCTGTAATTGTCATACTGTATATTGTTCTTATGTATAGTATATAGTCTATTATAATCAGTGTTTGTATTCTAGGAGCCCATATTCAGTTCCAAAACTTCTCTTCTGAAGACAACCATGACTTCCTAGAGGTCAGGGCTGGACCCCAGCACAGTTCTGCTCTTATTGGACAGTTTACTGGCTCACAGATCCCACCCCCTTTGCTGAGCACTACCCACCTGACGATCATCCACTTCTACAGTGACCACTCAGAAAATAGGCCAGGGTTCAAACTGACCTATCAGGGTGAGTTATGTGTGATTTTTGACTTTTAATATTTGATTTTAAGGCAATGACAGCAGACACAAAAGGATACAAACCCTTAGGTATTACAGCAGGCATTTACAGTTGAATGCGGCCCCTCAAGCAACGCTGAGAGAACAGACCTGAATTCAAATAGTGTCAACTGTTTAATTTCTACAGATTTAGGAACACAAGATGGTTGCTTGAATGATTTAGAAAACAGAAATTGTATGCTCAAATGTTCTAAATAAATTAACATCCAAACCTAGTTGCCAAATTACAAAGCCTTCCCAACTCCAAGAAATGAAGGGTAGAATGAAAAAACGTATTGCTCTGAGATTTTGAGCTTTGATCCCTGGATGAGTCATGCTAAAGACTTAAAAAACCTTATGGCTTTCCTCTCATCATTAAAAGAGATGGATTGTTAGTAAGCCCCTGTGAGAGACTGGCATCTTGTCCAGCAGGCTTTACTTGTAGCCCTAAGTGCTTCACTTCAAAGACACAAGAGATGCACTGTGGGCCTCTACGCCAGCATAAGTAGAACAAGGCTTACTAACTTACACATAAGCTAACCCACATTCACATGCACATAATATTGTTTTTCCATTTTTCCTCCCAATTTGCAATGACCAAGTCCACTAACACTGCAGCCCTTGTCACTGCTTACTCCCACTGTTGTCGCATAGAGCTTGTGGACATGTTTCCTCACATGAAGTTGCACCAGATTTTCGTTGAGAGTATGCAATACATACGGAGGTTCATGATATTACCTTCAATTGTGTTGAGTGAACACAATTAGTATTGCTTCAGTCTGGGTGCGTGCTTTCACCCCCGCACCACTTAATGATACAAACTCAGTTCTCTAGGGTTCAATAGGCTAAATTTGCCATGTGCATATCCACAAAAACTCAGTGGGATAAGTGCCAACAAATCAATAGAAAGTATATTTATATATATACACTGATATTTCAACCCACCCGTCACTAATAATATCTTAAGGGAGCATTACACCTTCTTGATTGTAGTTTCACAGCTGCAAGTACTACCACTATCACTTGTGGAACCATTGGCTTACATTTTCCACATTCTCTCAAGTTCCTCCTTCAGTCGTCCAGCCCCTGGTATTTCTTTATCCTCTTATATTCCTTCCCCTTGATGCTGCTTTCACGTGGGACCTCTACACCCTGTCACCCATATACAGTGAAGACCAGTGAAGTCAATTAGAAGCACTTTTCTGGTGATGGCTGAGCATACTGCACAGCTGCTGCGCAGCCTCAAACTGAGCTTGACGATGTAGATGTGACGTGAGCAACCTGTCTGAAATTTGTAAGTCTTCTGGTAGCTGTGCCAAGAGAAATCAGAATCATTCCAAATCTTGCAGAGATGGAGAGCGTGAGTAGGTGCTGTCCATGAGCGTAGGAGCAGGAGCAAAACATTGCTGAAATATTTTGTTCCGATGCTTTTCTTGGACTCTCTATGGGCTTCTCCCTTGACTGTATGTCTCCACGTCCCCCCGATTGCCTGTGAGCTTCTCCTGACTATACGGTAATTTCTCTATTGTGCGACAGAAAGTCGCATGGTCATGACACAATCATTAGCCTATTTTTACAAAAACGGCTGCTACGGGGCCATAACGTGAGATACTAGGTAATGGAGCCTTTTATACATTGTCGTGTTTCTTTAGAAATAAACAATTGACAAATAGAGTCTTTAAATGCTTCAGATGTAAAGTTATTTGCTGTCAAAGTGACGCCAAAATGAATGGGAGTCAATGGAATGCTAGCGGAAGGTGATGGCTTGTTAGCCTCAGAATCTCCCCATAGAAGGTACGCTTTCCGGATGCTCGCTTACCCCCTTGCTGTCACCACGTCTTGTTTTTTTTTCTGTTCCTTTTGTATTTGTATTGCCCAGCAGTCAGCTCCCCCCTGCTGTCCCTAAGGTGCCTCTACACCTGTTCCGTTTCAGACCCTCCCACCAGCCTTTGGGCCACGCCTCCTCATTTACATACACCTTTGAAATGCCAAACGCTAAATCGAAATGTCAAATGCAATTGCCAAATGTAAAATTCAAAAGATAAAGATAAATCATAATATGCAAAGGCTAAAATATAATTATTATTTTTCTCTATTTGAGATTTTAATTTAAGTATTTCCATTTAAGCTTTTCCATTTCACATTTTGAGTTTCATATTTGATGTTTCTCTTTTCTTATTCCCATTGCGATTTTCAATGTCATGTTTCAATTTAATATTTCAGTTTGAGCATTTATATATAAGCTTTGCATTTTAAATTTGACTTTTTACATTGTCACTTTACATTTTCAAATTATCATTGTACAATTTAACAGCTTTTTCAGTTTCCTTTTTATTTTTTAAATTGAATTATGGCATGATTATTCCTATTAGCGTAGTAAAATAATGATATTTTTAATTCGATCTCTTTTTGTTTTCTCTTTGGACTTTCAATTTGAATTATTAATAAATATATCCTCCATAGGCTATACTGGTAAATGCAGAGGAACAAATATTCAACTACATGTATTTGTTAATTTGAGTATGACTGTATGCATGCCTATCCTGTTCGCCAAAGAGCAGCCTGTTTTATTTGAATCCACCTAAACATTTGGTAAATATGAAATTAAACTTGAGTATTTCCACACTGGCAGTCATTTCTCTTCATGTCTCTCTTTAGCCTATCAACTTCAAAACTGTCAGGACCTCTTTCCCTTCCCCAATGGTGACATCATCAACAGTGACTACAGCGCTGGGCAATCAGTAACTTTTCGCTGCTACCCTGGCTATGTTTTGATCGGACACCCAGTACTAACATGCCTGCACGGGACCAACCGGAAGTGGAACCATCCATTTCCACGCTGTGAGGGTGAGAAAAACCAATTACATTTTGATATGGATGTATTTTAATGGTTAAAAGTATGTACCATGATGTTGTACAACAAATGCACACTTCTCACATTATCTACTTTATGTTGTGTTGTAACTGGTGTTGTTATAATTTCTAGCCGAGAACATTCCCATCCCTCAGGTACCAATGGTAATTTAAAATCTAGACATTTAGAAAATGTTGTTATCCTAATGGAATTTCAGTAAATGTAATCTCATTTTTCATTGGTATCACAAGCCAACGTGTAAGCAGTTAAGTAGAAAGTAAATATTTCTGTGTCACTGGGATCATTTACTCTATTAATCAAGGGACACAATAATGAGCTTTTATTACTATCACTACAATACTACCGCTGCTGCTTCTACTTCTACTACTACAAATAATGGTAATTGTATTACTCACTGTCTACGGTTCAGCAGTTATTCTTGTCTCCTGATCCTTGCAGGTCTAACACGTTAGAAGAAAGTGACAAATTTGTAAATAGATAATCTCATAACTCTCGCTTTTTACAGCTCCTTGTGGCTATAATGTCACAGCTGAAAATGGGACAATCTATTCACCTCAGTACCCCAGTGAATACCCCAACTCCCAAGACTGCAGCTGGATCATCACTGTTCCCCATGGACATGGAGTTTATATCAACTTTACCTTATTGCAGACAGAGCCTGTCACTGATTACATTGCTGTCTGGTAAGTCTGGGTACTCTTACACTTGATCTCACATGCACGCACACACACACACACACACACACACACACACACACACACACACACACACATATATACGCACAAATGCATAAGCTTCTTTTCAGTGTTGCCCTTTACCCTGTGATTGCATTACTGATGGGTAAGTCTTGAATTTACTTATATCCCTTCTGTACACTAGTAACAAGTTGTATTAACTTTTACTCTTATTTGTTATTCATCTCTTTATGTCCCTCACACACAAACACACACACACACAAACACACAGATATATTTCATTGGCGGAAACCTTATTCATGGTATTGATTGCCTTGTTATTCATTACATCGTTTACTTTATACAAGCACAGTCTTGCTTGTACAAAAGTATATATCAATGTGTATCAATTGTCAATTACTTTATCATACACACAAACCCATATGTATCTGTATATGGCATGGTTAACACAGGGATCACAGCTCCATACAATCCTAATAACTCCACACATATATACTCTGTGCTATGCATACAGTGACTCTCCTGCAGAAATAATGGGATTCAGTGTGGAGGTAAGATTGTAATAGGGAGTGTGAGAGTAATCCATTTACAATGGGACCATTGACCAATTCAATCTAACTCAATACCATGGCCATACGCAGACACGGGGAGGGCTCGGGAACTCTGGCAGTAATGATGAGATTCAGTGGGGAGTGGAAAATGTAATGAGAGGACCAGTGGAGCTGGGTTAACAAATCCAATGGGACTCGGCTGGATCTGACAAGTTTGGGTCAGTCCAAAAGAAATTTCATACTTAATTTCTGAGAAAACAAATAAGTGTAGAAAAGTTTATTTTTTATTTCACTTGCCGAGAAAATGCTGTATCATCATAAGAAGCTCAGAAAATGACAGCACTCAGCTATAATGCAGCCTTTCATTTTAAGATACATCCCAATATTATCTTAAACAAAGTACCATACATATCTATTCTCACGGTATTGTTATTATATAAATGTACTGCTTCAAAATCTTTCACATGGTAACTTCTCATCTCCATTATAAAGACATCAGTTTACTTTCAAAGAGGTTCTTGTGGTGGATCCACTGTTCTCTCCATTATAGGACTTTGAGAGTGTTGTGGCAAAGAGTGCACTGCTTTTACTGGAAAGGGAAACAAGTGATTTGGTTGGTGGTGAATCATGTCAGCCTCTATAACTCTGTTAATGTATTCCTCTTCCTATTCTCAACTGCACTGTGCTTGTGTCATTCACCCGTAGCAGATTGACAGAGTAGATCAGTCTTATTAAATCAAACTTCTTTTTAATCTTAATTTCCAGAGGTTTACTTAAAATGTGTAGGAGAATCACGATTCACTCTTCCTGCTCATGTTGTTTCAGCAGGTGTTGAGATTACACTAGCAGCGGTTATGCTCACAAGCTAAGATCTTATGGCTTGAGGGTATTGACTTCATTAAATGGCTTTCACAAGACCACATTCTTACTTCACTGAGGAAACGGTCACTAACAAACTCTATGAGCTTTAAGTTTTCTCTGTGCTGTAAGAATTTTTGCACTTTTCAGAAATATGTTTAAATAAAAAATCTAACTCCCCAAAAACGTTTTATTAAATTTAATTGCATATGACAAAAAAATATTGGGTCTGTGTATTTTTCACTAAGTAAAAATAGAGCCACAAAATTCTAACTAAGTTTTAATTTAAATGACCCAAATAACACATTTTCATACTTCAAATGAGCTCCAACACCTTTAGAAGGCCTTGAATTATTGAGGAGCCAAGTGATCCCAGGCACTCTTCATGAATTAAATTTTTAAAAGCCTTGTTTAATCCAATGGCATGTTCATTAAAAACCTAAAACTGGGCATTTAGGAACCTTAGAAAATGTAACCTTTCAGCAACATTCAATATTTAATGAGTAAAGTTAAGCCTTTAATCCATGGGCTTTGTTCAATCAACTTGTTTGACATGGGTAAAAAAAAAAAAAAAAAAAAAAAAAAAAGCAAAGAAATAAAAATAATTTTGCTGCCCTTTCAATGAACAAGTATGTGGTAGTATTAGATTTTGTATTTTATTAACAAAGGCTGCTTTTGGTTTTTCTTCCTCCCTGGAATTAGATCCAATCAGTGTGAAAGCAAATCCACAACTAGCATGTCATATTAGCATGTAAGAAGTTCATATTGATCCCAACTCCTGATCTGCCTTTAGAGCTGTGGCAGAGTGATGCACCAGCACATTGTTGATGTTTGACAACTGTCAGCAGTCTATTTATTTAGTATAATTTTATAATCAAATCATTGTAGCCATTTAAGTTTTCCATCATTTTTATGGATTTCCATTATATGGAATCTACAGATGCACTTTTGGAGATAATTGTAGATTTCTACTCAAATATTTTTGGGCAAAGGTAGGGGTGATTTTTTGCAGGCAGAACAATGAGAAAAATCTATATATTTATACACAGAATAGAAGAGAAAATAAAAACTGTTGCAAACAAAACTAATGGAGGTAAAACCTGAGCAGATGCAGTGTAGGATGGTTCCATAGTTACCTTCAGGTTACCTATAGTTAAGTAAAAAGCTAAATCAATATCATGTCATCCTCAAATTCCAATGAGAAAAATGTCACTTAGAGTTAGGCTGCTAAACTGGATCAATAGAAGTCACTGTGAGAGTTTGTTTAAAGCACCTATAATCTGTACAATAATAATGTTTTTTATACCTATGGGAGCTGCCAAAGTCAGAAATATATTCAGACCCTACACCTACTGTAGTGGCTGTAAGAATAGTCATAGTCATTGCTATTCTACTTTCATAATCAGTAATCATAAAATCTAGTATTGATTAAAATGATTGACCAACCTCTGGCATTTAGTCTTCTTATATGGCAACACACGGGGAAAAATAATAATGCAACTTAAAAAAAATGTTTTATTCCTTGTTGTGATAGAATTTAAAGGATTTATAATTACACTGTAAAGAAATTTAAAAGAGAAAAAAAATCATAGTACTTATATTTATATATATTTTTTTAAATATAAGTAATTTAAATGCTGTCCTTTATATTTTTTTCTAATCATTACTTTTTACACATTACGCATTTCAACACATACTCTAGAGCAGCCAATGTCAACTGGCGATCCGCGGGCCACATCTGCAAAAGCTTTTAGTCTGGCCCGCAGAATAATCGTGAATTCACAAAATGTAAAAAGGAAAAAATGCATTGTGTTATTTATCATTTCAAGCATTTAGAGCAAAAACCCATCCCCCTGTATTTGTATCTCTATACACATGCCGGGATTCTGTATAGCGATGCCAGAGCTCCACACATAGAGCTGAGCCGAGATGTGTGTGTGTTAAAACACGCAGCACCTGACTGGGAACAATACAGAGAGGATTACCGACAGCCGCTGGGGCAGATGAACTCACGCTAGTCTCTTTTCTGTAAATAGGCTACAATTAAACCTTTGTGAGTAAAAAGTCAATACTTATCAATGCACTCATCTGTGTAGACTGGCATAAACATGTAGAAAGCGCTTTTACGCAAACACAGCTTAACTCTGCAAATAGCAAGCTAAAACAAAAGCTGTCGGTTTTTAGTCTAACTAAGGAAATTTTGACACATTCTTGTAAACCTCACTGCTGGCTGAACAAACCAAACTCTCCGCTAGAGCGGTAAATCTATGGAGGTATTATAAGACCAAAACAGATGCATCTGGCTACTTAATATGCACGTGAATGACGCGATCGTAATGTACGAGTTCTTCATTCTTGATGATGATGATGATGGTTGTATTATTTTACAACAGCATCTTTCATTGCAAATGAGGCATACATGACGAGTGCTTAGCCTGCTTATCAGTCCATTCATCATTAAAGCTGGGCTTTTGGCTTTTCCATGTCAACTTTCTGCTTCAGCCTCTTTGACAGTGACATGTTTACCTGACAACAGCCATTTCTTTCTGCAAGCATTTTCCACCAATCAGGACGCTGCATACTACAATAATGTTTCCATAATCACAGACTTTAACCATCACTCCTCAGTGAACTGCCTCCTAGTCTGAGATCATTTTCTAGTTAAAGAGCCAGTTATCATTATGGAGTTTCCATGTTTTTAGGAGTTTGCTCACACTAATACATGTAAAAAAATAAATAAAATAGCATTAATTCAGTAAGAAAGTGACAATTTCGAACAAGAATAGGCATATTAGGTATAGATTCATTTTATTTTTTCTTAATTTGAAAGTCTTGAGTCTTTGAGTGTCTGCTTAGAAAAATTCTGGCCCTTAGTTGATGATCCCTGCTATAGAGGCATCCCCCGATGTCACTGCGCATATTGAAAATATAAGTATGCGACAAATAAATCTTTGAATCTTGTAAGGGCTTTGCTTGACATGTAAAGATTAATGAGTTGTGGAGTAAAAGTAAATCAGAGAAATAGTTAACTCTATATAATACACATTAGGGCTGGGACGATATGCTTTTGTCCCAATTTGATTCTTTCACAATACAAGGGTCACTATTTGATTTGTATTGCGATTCTAGAAGTATTATGATTTGATAGTACTGAGTATTACGATTTTCTTTTCCTTTTCTTAACAAACACAAATGGTCAATTATATGCCTTTTAGAGACAATATATCATGAGACATTTCTATTTCTAAAAAAATAATGCACTACCCATCTCAGTCAGTCAGCCGGTCTGACATTTATTTCATTTGTAAAGAAGTACAAACGTATTTTCTACATTTTCTGCTTTCGGTTTGTTTTGCTGGAAACTGATTTGATGTAGTCGCCGTTGGCGGTACTGTATAAACAGAAAATATTTAGGTGAATCATAAATAATAAAAATAAAACTAGAACTGCAAGCAGTTATGACGGGGCCCAAGCCTCCGATGCCATTCGCCTCCGATGCCATTCGCCTCTGATGCCATTCGCCTCTGATGCCATTCGCCTCCGATGCCAGTCGTCCGCGACGCCCCGGGGACCGATGACCAACGAAGCTGCGCCAATGCGGGACCCGAAGCATTACGTAGGGGGGGCAAACGTTGGTGAATATCGAGAGGTTTGATGCACGAGGTCTGCGGTACTCTGCCGTTGCAAATGTAGTGGTTAACAGTTCATCTCCATGCATATACAGACTACCTTTAACAATTCTCTACTATAAACAAACTTCTTAACCCCCCTGACCACAGGGGACAGCAGAGAGAAATGTGACTTAGAGGGTGGAGCTACCGGCAGGTGTGGTGGTTGAAAGAGCAGTGGAGGTGGTCAGGTTGTTGTAAATGGTGTCATAGGCGCCGATTGATGTTTTCCTCCGTGGGTGCTCACAGGCGCAAGTCAAAAGTTGTTTGCATTTCAAAACCTTAGGAAATGGACAGCGGCCGACACGAACACACACGCCTATTAACTCGATAATAAAGCCGTAAAGTAGGCTTTCAACTCAGGATAGCGCCACTTTTCACAAATACAGATAGGATTGGAGATGAGAAGTTTAACTGACACGTAACCGCGATCACCTTCGTGGGAAATTAAGAATCAATGCCACCAACATACCCAATCACACAGACTCTCCACTTAGCACCAACTGCAATTTTTAATTGCACGGTATCTGGGTATATGAATGGTGTCGATTTTGGATTGAAAAAGTGGGAGAAAAGAGATACATTTGTCCACTGTGAAGGTTGTAGAAACTTTGTCAGGTGGGTTAAGAAGTTTGTTTATTGTATATAACACCAGGGAAGCACGCAAAAGCGAAAACCAAAACGTAACGGTAGGAGGTAAACATCAGTAAATATTGAGAAGTGTGAGCTGCAAGGTCTTTGATACATTCCCATTGCAAATATTCCATTAACATTGATTAACAGGGCAAAACACTTTTATGTTGATTATAGCGCCCACTAATGGCCGATCTTTGCCAAATTTGGTACAGCGCCTCAGAACGCCATGCCGAACGAGCACCACAAATCTTGTGTTGATTGCTTTTACTGTGGCAGAGATATTGCAATTGCAAATTTCCCATTGAAATGCATTGAGAGAATTGGCGGGAAACAAATAAACATTGCTTATAGCGCCCCCTAAAGGCCAATCTTTGCCATATTTGGTACAGAGTATCGACGTCAGATGTCGAACAAGCACCTCAAGTTATTTGCTGATAACATTTATTTTGGCCGAGATATGATATGATATGTGTGTGGTAGCTAGCTAGGAAAATTAGTTTTGTTGTCAAATGCGCATACTTTAATGTAGCAAAATTTCTTCAATAACTTTTTGTCACGTCCATCTGGAGATGCTATCTACCAGGTTTCATGCAGATCGCTCGTACGGCCTAGGACGAGTTCGAAAAAATTTGGTTTTGCACATTGCGCAATATTGCGAAAAAACCTTTGCGCGGAAATGGGTTTGGCCTAGGGCTGGGCGATATGGTTGAAAACTGTATCACGATATAAGTTTTTCATATTGGTCGATATCGATAATTATTGATATTTTTTTATGACCTATTTAAAATAAGGACCAGGAGAAAAATATATTAAATTTAAACATTTTTATTTTAAACTTAACCCTGCTCTGATTATAATCCCCTCAGTTATAAAAGCAGAAATGTCAACACAACCATGGAAAACACTAAACTAATTAAAATGTAAACAGGTCTAAAATCCCAATGAACACTTAACAATTATCTCTTAACATTAAGGTGCAAAATTAAAGAATAAGTAAGAAATGCTTAATAAAGTGTCATAAAATAGTGCAAAGTGTTAGCTAAATATAAGAAACCTGAGAAGGAACTATTTTCTGCAGGTTTAGTGCTAGGTTGGTAACCTGGCTTCTGGACAGTGCCCAGCATGTCTGCCTCCGTTATTTCTTTGTAGCGTTTAGTAAGGCGCTGATGCAGAGTACCTCTCCATGGCGGTCTGATAAATTGGATGAGCTGTTATGAGATATAAACTTTTTGTAGTTGTAGCGCCCCCTAGTGACCAATTTTCGTAAAACGCATGGGGCACCTCCAGAAGGTCATGGCAAAGAGTAATCTAAAGTTTGGCGTTGATAGCATTTATTTTGGCTGAGATATGGCAAAGTTGGTGTTTTCATAGTCAGCTACACAAATTAGTTTGTGAGTTATATGCGCAATTTTTATCGTACAAAAAATCCTTTTATAACTTTTTGTCAGGTCAGTCTGGGGATGCTAGGTTCCACGTTTCGTGCAGATCGGTCGCACGGTCTAGGAGGAGTTCGAAAAAGTAGGTTTTGATAAATCGCGATTTTTCACGCATAAAAGTCTAGGCGGAAATGGGCGTGGCCTATATCACGTGATTCAGTTGGATCCAGGGAATGCGTGGATGTATGGTTTTTGAATGTCGGGTGTACGGTGTGGGAGTTATAGGACCAAACGCGTTTTTGTCTGCTATAGCACCACCATGTACGGTTTAGGCTGCAGTCGGAGTTTTAGGCGAAGAAGAAGAAGCGGAACAATAATAATCAGTAGAAAAACAATAGGGTTCCACGCTCCGCTGGAGACGTGAACCGCGTTGCCTTGCATTACGCGGTTCCCATGCCCCCTCGGGCTTGGACCCCTAAAAATATCGATTCTGGGGGAATGATTCCATTTTAAAAATTGTCACAAAAAAATCACGATACCTACATGAATCGATTTTTTTTTCCCACCCCTAATCCCCATAGTTATCTTTCTTCCAACTATTATGTGAATCTTTGTTTCTCTCACTCCATCACTCTGCTGCAATAGTGTAAAATGTATCCTGCTTCTAGTCATTGTCAGGTGCCTTTGTTCTCTCTCTCTGTATTTAGGGACGGCCCAGATACGTCTAGTCCTCAGCTGGGAGTCTTCAGTGGCAACACGGCATTAGAGTCGGCCTACAGTACCAGCCCAAAGGTCCTGATCCGTTTTCACTCTGACTTTTCAACTGGAGGGTTCTTCATTCTCAACTTCCATGGTACAGATACACACCCTCACACACATTTGCATACAGCATATACATTTACCTGTAGTATAAGTACACCCATATACTGTTAGTTTCAATTAGACACATATGAACGCACAGGTATAGCCACATATATACCAAGTGCCAAGTTTTTACACTGACAAAACTAGGCACCGCAACTTAATGCGGCACAGTGGCTCGGTGGTTAGCACTGCTGTCTCACAGCAAGTAGGCACTGCTGAGTACTGGGTTTGATCCCCAGTCCAATTCTTTCTGTGTGGAGTTTGCATGTTCTCCCACCATAAAGACATGCATGCTATGTAACACTGCACTGGCATTACACCTGGAGTTGGTCCCTGGACACTGGAGTATGGACTACTAAATGCAAAGGATACATTCCTTGTATGTGTAAATGTACTTTGCAAATAAAGGAAATATCACTATATATTATTATATCATAATGCACAAAGATGTTTTTTGTTTAAATATTTCAACATGCCATCTACTTTTGCAAATACCAAACTAATTTCCTCAATCAAAAATTACATATGGATATAGTCTTAGTATGAGTGTGGGTAATGCTTTGCAGGACCCATTTCCAATGCCACTTCCATAACAAGTGAATAGCAAAGACAGATTAGGTTAGAGGCCTTTCTACAGTAAAAAAAAAGGGTCTGAGAGAAATTCTAGAGCATGGCCACTTTGGCCACTTTTCTTCTTGCATTCTTTTCCATTGCTGTCTCCATTTCTAGTGCTACCATTTGTTAGACTAAATAAGTTCAGATCTCTGAAAAGGTCCATCTTATGGTTTTTCAGTGATATTTCTTTACCTCAACAGGAAACATTTTCCATGGTAGTAGTGTGTATCTTTTGGTGCAATACTATAGTCCTTGTGACAAAGGGTGCAACTCTACAGCCTGTTGCTCATGGTGTGCATTATTTTCTCTAATCTCAACTGTTTTTGAGGGAAACGTACAAAATATCTGCACATCTGTCTTTGATCAAAAGTTTAAAATATTATTTACTTTAAATACTACCTGTCTATCTGTTTCTTAAACTCAAAATATGTTTTTGTTTATGGAACCAGTGAATTATTATTTAGAAATATCATCCACCATCTAAGTTTTTCACTTTTTCACAAACCAGATTTTTCGCTCAATATTAAATAGAAAAAATGCAGTTTAAAGTTAAATAATAATGATGTTTTGTTATTGTTTGCCTATGTTTGTTATTCAAGTGACAAACCATTTATTGGCGAATGAATTAACCTTTAAAGTTCTTAGTGAATTAAATCATGTAGTGTTTCTTTGAACCCACAAGGCCACCCTGACGGACTCAGGACCATTTGTGAGACGTTCAGTTTATACTGAAATTATTACCTCTTCCAATGAGGCTATGTTTTCCATTTGGTTTGTCTGTATGTTTGTTTGTCTGTCTGTCAGCAGGATTACGGAAAAACTACCGGCTCGATTTTCATGAAACTTTGTGAAAGGGTGTAGAATAGCCCAAGAAAGAACCATTGCATTTTGGAGTGGATCATAATCATGAGGCGGATACACAAATTATTTTTAACATTGCGAGATAGGGCATTTGTGCTGCATTCATGTGGTGTTGGAATAATCGCAAAAATGAGTTACCGAGTAAGAAATTTTCGTGGGCATGCTTTGGTGGAGGTCTGCACTCTCTGAGTGCCCTTGAAGTATTATTGTATTCTTAATTATTTTTACTTTCAGTTAAATACATACTGTCCTGTTTTCTACATTTCCAGACTAGCATGAGTACAAGTGAATCATGCTGCCAAGGGACACATACTAGATTTATAATGTAATATTCATACTAGATAATAATAGCGTGTCAATTTACAGTTAACACGAGGTCACCCTCTAGATTTAGCATGTTCAGGACATGAACATGCACACTACACTATATGCAAAGCCTTAGTTCAGGTTTAGTGAACAGTGGCCACCCATTACAGTACATGGCAACTGGGACATTCTGAGGTAAAAAGTAACCTCATGTCAAAGTCATATCCCTTATAACGCCATGCTACAAGCGTAGCAGCCTCTAAAGAACTGCCTGGATATTTTAAATAATAAAGATCACTAATCATATCCACTGTCCCATTCTCCACATGGATGCTCTCTCCAAAAAGGCAACTGCACTGCTTGTTTTTAATGATGTCAATAAGCTCCGTTTAGCGACAGAATGAAGAGCAATGAAGCAACATCTTTGTTTTCTGTTTCTTATTTATTTGGTTTATGCACATTGATTTAAAAAAAATATAAAAGACACAAGTTTTTTTGTTATAACAATCAAACTCTTACAATCCCCCCAAATATGTTTTTCAAATGTCAATGCTTTAAAACTTCATTGTGTTTTTTTTTTTCAAGTGAAATCTAAGGTACCTTAATACAAATGTTTGTACCTTTCTCCAGCCTACCGTCTGAAGAAATGCCCTGCTCCCCCTGTTGTGGAGAATGCAGCGGTGATCTTTGAAGACGAAGACTTCCGGATAGGTAATAATCCTTATTAATAATATGGTATGACCCTTTGATACAGTAAAACATTGGTTGACAAGTATATTCTTTAAAATTAAAAAATATTTTCAACCTTATCTATTTTGGTACATCTTACGATCAAAAATGACTTGTACCTGACAGGACTGACAAACTACCTGATCAGGCATTTAGGAGGTCATTATGCTGCTGATTGTAAATTACTCCACTAATGGGCCACATTACTTTGTACATGCATAATCTAAATATAGCAGGCTAACGTTAGTCTGTCACTGTTAATTATATTTTGCTTTATCACTGAAGCTGAGCCACTTGCTCTCAGTAAAATCCATTTAGTGTACCACTGTGTGTGCATGTGTATCAGTAACACAGACAAAAACAGAGTAGCGATAGATTCACAAAAGACAATTATGTTATGCAAAACAAGTTCTTCATTTAAGATCTATGTCAGTTGCATCTCTCATTTGAGGTGTTTGGAGATGCTTAGCATAAACGGGCAAATAGCTGGCTTCATCAAAGAAAATATAAGCCTTCTGAAATCTTTAAAAAAAAGTCTTAATGGTATTTTCAGTACATTTGTACCTTTTTAGCTAGTCTCCAATTCATTTGAATACAACTTGATTTTATCCACAAGTGTGCGAAGCAACTTTATTATGAGTACCGCCTATTTGTGGTCATTAAATATAACTATAGCTTGAACTAACTGCTTATTTGTTTGCTGCATTGTTTGAATTGTGTTAAGTTTGGCTAAACACATCGTGGACCAGCCTCTCTCTACTTAATGTACTGTAGAGAAATGAAACACCAAATACTGTATGTCTCCCAAGAGTTTGAAAAACATCAATTTTGGGAGAAATAATCACTTGTCAAGTTTTCCATTTTCCCTCAGCTCTGTATTATGTGATTTGCTCAAAACATCTTACTCTTAGGTTTGATGACCTTTTAGATCAACAGGAGCTGTAATTTTGAAAAAAAGCAGACATTTCATACAACCACAGCTAGTCGCTGCTGGCAAAGTATACAATCATTTCTCTGCATTTTGAAATGTCAACTTTTTATGAATTCAGAAAAGTTAGTGGATTTTTGAGTGATTGGTTGAAATTGGGGATTTTGTGTGTCTTTTAAAGACACATTTACAGTGGTCACATTCCAGGGTCATGAAAGATTTAATTAGCCCTCATAGTGATATAAAAAAAATTTCATTAAAAGGGATCTGGCCAATTGGTCTGCGCTGCCGACATCGCTACAGTCCAGGATTGCTGTTGTTAAAATGAACATGGTTCCTCGTGTGAATTTCTTAAGTACAATGATCCCCTTACCCCCATCAATACATTTCTGGAAGAAACTTGATACCGTAATTCGGCAATATATTTGGAATAATAAACAACCTAGGCTAAAATAGTCTACCCTGCAACGTAACACAAACACGGGAGGTTTGGCCCTCCCCAACCTTAAAGTGTATCACAGAGCCTTTCAGCTACAGGCCCTTAGAGTGTGGATGGACCCCTCATCTACAGTTCCATGGAGAGAAATAGAGCAAAACCTCACTGGAAGTCTAAGACTGCAAGACCTTGCCTTTGCAGGTGTGTGTCCAAAAAAGTGTATGTTAGCCTATGGCCCTATTATCACCAACACATTGACCAACTTTAAACAGGTGGAGGAGCGACTACAATATACCAATAAGTGGCATTTGAATACCCCAATATGGCACAATGCACACTTAATATCTGGTTACAAGCCCTTTGCTGGTAACCAATGGAGTGACAGAGGTATTTATACTTTAGACCAGCTATTCAATGAGAAAGGTATGTTGAGGACCTGAGAGCTAGTTTTGAGATCACCAGGACATCCTTCTTCTTTTATCTTCGCTTAAGATCAGCCCTAAAATGTTATGGAATGCCATGGGGAAACAGTCTTGAGGCACACCCAGTCATTATATGGTTTGTTTATTTTCCTGTGATAGGATTAGTGTCAAGGATTTATGCCAAACTGATGCAAGTGTCCTTATGAGAACTTTCAATAGTGGGGAAATGAGAGCGACAGCTGAGCCCTGAGGGGAACGCATTCAGTTGGGAGACAGTTTGGGACAACATTTTGTTCCAAGAACCCAAATCACCAGCAGATCCACTTCCAAATATGTCATAGGGCATACTGGACTCCCCAGAAGAGATACGTCTCTAAAGTCATTCCAACTCCCTATTGCATGTTCTGTCAACCTGAACAAACTGGAACTTTTCTGCATATGGTCTGGGAGTGTGAACAGGTGCATGAGTTCTGGAATAAAACAACATCAATAATATCTGACGTGATAGGATGTCGAATTCCTACTGACGTTTGTTACTTAACGACGACTCTAAATTACACCTGCTTGGCAGACAGAGGGAGAGGGTTGGCGGTGGGTGAGGGTTTTTGTTCTTGTTCAGTTTGTATTTCTCTGTTTCTGTTCTGTATGTTTGCAAAAAAAAAAAAAAAAAAAAAAAAATTGATCTAAAAAATTGTCATTAATGTTGACAGTCTTGATTTATAAAGATGACGTCAAATAATTGCCACTTGCTGCACTACACCACAGTAGCACCAGGCCTGCACCTGTTCACAGCTAGAGTTAAGTCATGTTCTGTGACAGAGTAAAGACCAAAGGGAGCTAGCTTTTGATAATCATACATAGAAATCTCGCAAGCCGTCAGAAAATTTACTGTGAACCTGGCAAAGTGGAGTACCGCAGAGACATCCCTGGCTTTGTTGTCGGTCAATCTAATAGCCAATTATACAATCTGAGAACACGCTCAAAGAAACACTGAATGTTATTGTTTGTTCTGTTCAACAATTTAAAAGTCCATGCCCCATGCTGCGAGCTTGCGCACACTCTGCCTCCTGGGCAAAGTTTGAAGCATGCATTACATCTCCCTGACACATTTTAAGATGCCAGGTTTTGGGAATGTAAAACTCACAGTACATCCAGTCAAATGTTCTGACGGCTTGTGAGGTTTCTTTGTATGATTATCCCAAACTAGCTCCCTTTGGTCTTTACTCTGTCACAGAGAATGGCTTCACTCTTGCTGTGAACAGGTTCAGAACTGGTGCAGCTGTGATGTAGTGCAAATGGCAATTATTTGACGTCATCTTTAGAAATCAACACTCACTGTTGTATTTGTCTATGTCCTGTTAGGAAAAATATCTAATTATAATTTTTTTTATACATCAATATCAGGGCTAATAAAGTATTTCATGACTGTAAATGTTTATTTAAAAGGTCAAAAACTAAAAAATGTTAAGCCTGTCAAAATGGAGCAACAACATAGATATTATTTTGGAGCGCTCTACTTACAAATTAAATACCTTAAAGGTATTCATACAATACTCATATTACATTGAGAGAGTTATTGGTTGCTGTAAATGTTCTTCTTGTCTGTACTAGCTGTAAAGATATTCACTCCTTGCACAAATCAAATGTAATAGATGAGGACAAAGTCTTTGTTCCATGCGACAATGTACTCAGGCAAAGGAAATTTGACTCTATTCTCCCTAATCAGTCTTTTTAGCTCAAAATATCCTGGATATGTGACTTGCATGTAAAACTCTGAATCTACCTTTTGATGTCAATATGATTTGCCTCTGCAGAAACACATTAAATATAAAATATGGGATGACTTACAGGTTTTTTGTTTTTCTGCATTAGGTGATATTGTGAAGTACAGCTGTTTACCTGGATACACACTGGTCGGAAAGGCAGAGCTGATGTGTAAACTCAATTCCCATTTGCTTTTTGAAGCCCCGGCCCCAACATGTCAAGGTAATGCAGTCCAAGTCCGGAACCATATACACAACTTACTGTATGTGTATGTCTATTTGATAAGCATATGGTGATGCTGTATCAAAATGGTTTGAATCTATAGTTAACTTCAGTTGCGTTGTTTAAATATTTTCCTCATATAAATCTGAATACATTTGTCCTCACAACTAAATATCAAAATTATACTTTACCAATCCTTGATTTATAGTTTATAGTATGTTGGAGCATTTCTCTGATGTAAGCATTAAGAGCGTAGCTTGTGTTCTGTTAAAGTGAATGTACTGTATGTGTACTCTTGTTTTATATTTGTCTGTTGAACAGAAATCTATGTATGCTAACATTGCACATAAAATAATAACTTGAGAATGGTATAGTATAATCACGTCAAAAACTGTCAAAACACCTTTTCATTAAAACAGTACCCCAGCGATTAACAATTGCACTTCAAAATCAATACATGATGAGATATTCTCACATTTAATAAAACTCGAACTCCAAAACTTCCCAATCCTACACTTTCCATAATAATAATAATATTATAACTTAAGGCGTCTTTTTGTTAGATCCTGCCTGCCTGGTAAGGAACCACATCTTTCCATGGCCCCAATTCTTTTGACAAAGTTTTCTCAAGAGCCATAGGAGATATTTCACACAGATGTTACACTTCATTAGCCCTCTAAATTATACTCCACATGAATAGTCAGCTGATTTAAATCATAGTCTTGAAAATATCTTACAGTTTTTAAAAAAAAACACCCACCCATTGTTCCATAGCACTCATAGTCAGTAAATCATATAAACATTATACAGAATTTCAGATCCTAATAGATGAAAATAATTTTATCTCATCAGGGTCTGGAGTACATTTTTGCAAAATGGTGGTAAATATTTACCGTAATGGTTCCAATGTGTTCTATTAATTGAAAATATCACCTTAATGGAATTTCACTTTATGAGGTTTTTTAACATTAATAAGCATTCCCCCAGCCTGTCTATGGTCCCCCAGTGGCTAGAAATGGTGATAGGTGTAAACTGAGCCCTGGGTATCCTGCTCTGCCTTTGAGAAAATGAAAGCTCAGATGGACCGATCTGGTTACCTGCCCTTTCTCTGCTTTGCCCGCCCAGAAAATTTGGCCCATCCATGAAAGAGAGACATCATGGCTTTCAAACAAGCAAAGTAGCAATTGGTCAAGGCCACACCCCCACCCTCCACCTTGCCCACCCCTCTCTCCTCCTCAATAGCTACATACACAGAAATGGCACATGCTAAGAAAAGCTCATTGTGGGACTGGCTCTAGTGGCTGTAATTCTGCACTAAGGCTGAATTTCGGGAAAGAGACTTAAGATACTAGCGGACCACTAAGGCCTATATAAAAGCATCCAAAGAGCACCATGTCATGGGACCTTTAAAACCCACATCTTCTTACCTGGATTACTCTCAAAATTTTGGCTCAACCTGCATTGAAGAACTTTGAACACCCTCTCAATATTTATATAACTTTATATAATTTATTTATTTTTATAACTATTTAACTGAAATGGTTATCAGAAATAAATTATTTTAAAAAAGACTAAAATGTTTTGACTAAAACTTGACTAAGATATTGAGTTCTGTTTTGACTAAAACTAGACTAAAATGACTGACTGATGAGACTTTTAGTCGACTAAAACTTGACTAACAAAAAAAGATATGTGAATGATTAAATATGACTAAAACTAACAAGGACATTTGGCACAAGACTAAGACTAAATTAAAAATAGGTGACAAAATGAACACTACACCTAGTCCAGGGAGACGCCAGCCACCCTCCTGAGGATCCCATTTTGGCCACTTGTACCAGGGATCTCCTTCTTTTGGTCATGACCCATCCTTCATGACCATAAGTGAGGGTAGGAACAAAAACAGTAGATCGAGAGCTTTGCCTTTCTCTCTTTTCGTCACAGCAGTGCGGTAAAGGTAATGTAATACTGCCTCAGCTGCGCCGATTCTCCGGCCAATCTCCTGCTCCATTTTTCCCTCACTTGCGAAGAAGACCCCAAGGTACTTGAGCTCCTTCACTTGGGGTGAGGACTCATTCCATACCCGGAGTAGGCACTCCATGGGTTTTCTGCTGAAAAGCATGGCCTCAGATTAAGATTAAGTGCTGGTCCTTATCCTAGCCATTTCACACTCGGCTGTGAACTGATCCAGTTAGTGCTGAAGGTCACGGACTGATGATGCCATCAGGACCACATTATCTACAAAAAGCAGTGATGAGATCACCAGCCCAACACATGCCCACCACGTCTACGCCTTGATGTCCTGTCCATGAATATCACAAACAAGTTTGGTGGCAAAGCGCAGCCCTGGCGGAGGCCAACCCTCACCTGAAAAGAGTCTGACTTACTCCAGAGAACCCAGACACAGCTCTCACATTGGATGTATGAGGGATGTATGAGGGATTAGCCCTGAAAAGGGACCCCTTCACCCCATACTCCCACAGCACCTCCCACAGTATCTCCCAGGGGACCCGGTCATACGCCTTCTCCAGATCCACTAAACACGTTACTCCCAGGCCCCCTCCAGGATCCTTGCAAGAGTGAAGAGCTGGTCTGTTGTTCCACAACCAGTGTTGGGAAGGATACTTTCAAAACGTATTCCGTTACAGTATACAGAATACATGCCCAAAAATTTAATTTGTAACGTATTCCGTTATATTACTCAATCTGAGTAACGTATTTTGAATACTTGGATTACTTCCACATTGAATTGCATTTTATAAGTGTAGGAATGCAGCCATCAAATCCTGCTTACCAAACAGGCCTATTTTGGTGTGTTTTTCTGTTCCAACTGTCTGAATGTGTTAGGCCCAATGTCTCCCTGAAAGTGCAATATATTATAATTTGCTGTAGAGGAACAAAGACTATAAGAGTATGTTTATGCAAAAAATGTTTTGCTTGGTTAAAAAAGAAGAATTTACCAATTTTTCAAATTTTTCTAAGCTACCACAAGCTAATTTTAGCTAACGTTAGCTAGCATGTCAAACAGGGCTAGTCAGTCTTTCAACGGCTCTGGGGCTAGTAAAGCCACATGTCAACTAAGCAGGTAGCTACCTGATACAACCATAAAATAGCAAGGGGACCAGTAAAACTACAGCAGACGACTACCCCTGGCTAATTAAAAATATAACTTACTTTAAGATGCTTCTTCAGGTTGGAGGTTGGAGTCTTTTGACGCTGAAAGGAGGTTGGTTGCTTGAGGGTTGCACTGCACAGTTATATTTCGTTATAACCCCTTCTCTTTCTTTAATGTGAAATGCTGTTTGAATTTCCAAGATAGAAACGCATTCTTGCCCTGGCTCTGTTGTGCCGGTTCTGGCTCCATCTCTACCTCTAGCTCCTGCTGCTCCTCTTCCAACTCCATTGTGACTTATCACACAAATAGCAATTTTTTTTCGTTTTCATATTGGGGCTTCTGGGAAAGAATGCTGGCGTGTCATCTAAGACAGCCCTTCCACACCCAGAGCTGGTTATTGTTATAGACAATCCATGACTAGCACAGAAGTCTAACAGGTACAGATCAGGGAGGCACCCAACCCCAGTGGTTCCTCCCACAGGTGTGGGGCCCGTGGGATGCAGAGGGGGGTGCCACCTACCTTCTTCGGGCTGTGCCCGGCCAGGTCCCGTGAGGAAAGCCGATACACCAAAAAACATTCAAACTTTAAAACTATAAAATGTTGTGCCAAGGTGAATCAAACACTTTATTAAAAAAATAAATAGCAGAAATGCATTCAGAATAGGGATCTTACTGATCAACCGTTAACCAACAAATCAAATTTTAACCGATTAATACGATAGTTACTTATTGTAACTCCAGATTCTATGAGTATAGGCGTAGCCCTCTAAGAGCTGTTGCTATTGGGTTAATCCCTTTGCGTATGCGCAGTCGTGAAGATTTCTTTTGCGCCCTTGTGCCCTGCACGGGCCTCTATTACGTCCGCAGTTACTGTATATCACAGTTGCGCAACCATAGAACTGCTCCCAACATCAGCATTTTTCTTCAGCCAATGTTGGTGAAGCAGGTGGCCTGAATCGCCGTGTGTAAAACATATTGAGATAACGCGCGTACCGGGCAAAGTCTGTGAGATGCCTCCTCCGCGTTGTTGCTATGAGGCGGAGGGAAAAAACCCTTGAGGGAGAACATCCTCAACCAAAAGGAGCTAGTTAAAACTTTTGGTGTAAAAGAAGGGTTTGGCTGTAAAGTGGCCACGCTCCTGTCCCCCTTAATGGAGAGGCAGGACGGTGAAACCGACAGCGCATGAATCACTCACCCTCTTAGCCAACGTCAAGGTGAGGAGAAGCACTGTTTTCAGTGACAGCATCCTGAGAGAGGCGTGTGCCAGAGGTTTCCCCAAAGCTCGGAGCACCAGGGCTAAGTCCCATTGGGGTGGGAAAGAGCGCACAACGGGTTTCTGTCTGATAGGTTGGAAATTTCAGCAGGCAGGTGTTCTAAGGTATTTCATCTATTCTAAGAAGCTTCCATATACGTATTAGTTTTGAGGTAACATTGTCCCACAGAAACAAATAGACTGGAACGTGTGAATCTATTAGAAGTATCTTCCATATAAGGATTAGTTTGAAGTTTGAAGTTCAGCGTACACGGGTACGCGCGGTCAGTGAAGCAAGCATGGACCTGGTTTTGGGGAGATGGCGGTGTGTGCTTCAATCGGCCGAAAAAAGGGGGCCGTTGGAAGCGGGATGGAGGCCCAGCTCTGCCGCCATGGTGGGACTGCCGTCTATCTCCCGGGAGAGGGGAATGCTACTCGGCATTCACACAGGTCGAGAACAAAAACCTAGCGGTGGGCAGGGAGCCTGCCTACTGCGGAGGAGAGAAAAGGAGAAAGCTGCAGTGTGTTGCTCCCCTCCTGGAACGGAGACAGTCGCCATGGCGGGGACTCCGTAATCCTCCATCGTTACGAGTTCCAGTCCTCCCAACAGGGAGGAGGGAGAGCCGGCAAGGGAATCGTCCTCAGGGGATTGAGTCAGCGGACTCATGCCCGCCAAATCGGTCCCCTCCCCGGCTGTCTGGGTGTTGCCGCTGGTGGTATCCTTACCTTACCCGACTGTCCACTCAGCTGCCATCATCTGCTGCTTCAGTTTCTCTGGCGGTAACCGGCTAGCCCGGCAAACGGTGTCGAGGCACACCTCGCAGCTCGGGTGGAGGGCTGGCGGCAGGATATAGCCGGTCCGTGGTCGGTACATGGCGGACACCGCTATTCTTCAAAGTCTTCAAACTGCTTGTCACTGAAGAAAAATAGGGAGCAGTTCGATGGTCGCGCAACAGTGATATACAGTAACTGCGGATGTAATAGAGGCCCATGCAGGGCACAAGGGCGCAAAAGAAATCTTCACGACATGGGCGAAGGGATTAACCCAATAGGGACAACTCTTAGAGGGGGAAGCCTATACGAAATACAACTATCAGTTAAATGGTTAAAACAATATTATTTAAAAAAATCTATCTTTATTAGCAATCCATATTCAGGACAATTTCATCCCATTTGCACTGACAAATCTATTCCACTAATTCAATAATAAACATAATTCAAAAGTTGTTGATATGTTTATTCAGTAGTACAGCAGTTAATTGAGGCATGCACATGACTTTTGTTTGTAGGACTCAAGAGACCTCAGGAAAGAAGCACAGTTTCAGTTAGCAACAATAACATATCCACACAGGGAAATGCTGGTGGCAGCTCCTGGTATTTCTAGGAAGTAATGCTCTTTTTAATGAATTCTTCAGTTGAAGAGAGGCTCAGCCTTTTCTATGAACAGAGTGTCCTTTCCATTATAGAGCAGGAGCAAAAGAAGCCAGCACTCTTATACGAGGACATGCAACCAAAGTGCTCCCCCACACGAGAGTCAGAGTTCAGCTCCTTTTTTGAAATCCTGTAAACAAGAAGACTGGGAGAGGCTTTTTGCTCAAAGCTAATGTATAGGCTCATTCATTGGGCAAGTGGCATGTGGCCTTTAGATTCCACACATTCAGTCTTAGACCCAACATGACCCCTACGCATGAAAGCAAGTTGTATAAAATGCACATTTCCAAAGGTTGGCTCTTTTGGCACGTGTATTGGAGAAAGGATACAGATTATGGAAGTCGGTAGGTAAACAAGAATGGATGGATTGAAAGGACGCAAATTGGAAAAGGGAGTTGCTAGAAGCTAGAAATGTACAAAAGAAAACTCTGAAAAGTTTTCACTGTTTTGAACATTCTGACTGGCTTTTGTCTATTACCCCTCCAGCCCAGTGCCCAGCCAATGAAGAGCGGTCTTCGTCATCAGGAGTGATACTAAGCCCTGGGTTTCCTAGCAACTACCCAAACAGCCAGACATGCTCCTGGCTGCTTCATATGGTTCCAGGTACAGGGTGTACAGGGGGATGCAACCAGAATGTTTCTAGACTGCTGTTTGTATGTGTAGGGTAAGGGTTATGTGTGAGAGAGTGAAACATTCATGCGTGTGTACTTTTTTATTTGTGTGTGCATGTTGTACAGTGTGAGAGACTGTCTGTATGTAACGGTGACCGTATGTACAATGTATGGAAGTGTCGGTACTGTAAATTACAGAATGTGTCATGCTTGCAAGGCTGTGTGCGCATATGTGCATCTGCTTCAAGCTTAAATATGTATAAAGGTGCAATTGTGTGTCTGGTACTCTTTATATTACATATTGCAGATTTTTGGATGTCTTTGTCAATAATTTTGTCTTGTTTCCCAGGTTACACCATCAATATTTATGTAGAGATGTTCCACAGCGAAAAACAGTTTGATGAACTGGAGATTTTTGATGGTATACAAAACTTTTCCTCTCTATTTTTCCTACACCTACACACACACTCACACACACACACACATACTCACATGCAGATTAAATTTATGTTTGTTTGTGAAAAGTAGTTTAACAAGATGCACAACACTTAATTCTCATTTGTGGTGTTGGGAATTTTCCCCGCAGGAGTCCCAACTAGGTTGTGTAACAGTAAATTTGAAAGTGTTCAGATCAGATCGTGCGTGTGTGTGTGTGTGTGTGTGTGTGTGTGTGTGTGTGTGTGTGTGTGTGTGTGTGTGTGTGTGTGTTTGAGGTGTGAATCTTCACTGATCTCCCGATTTGATTACGATTATCATGTCAGCGATTCAATTCGATATCTCGATGCATCACGATGCGTCAAATAAATTTTTCTATTAAAGCCATACAGGATATTTAATTCATAACTTTTCAAGCTTCAAAAACAAAATATTCTGCAGTGCTCTAATACTAAATAAATTGGATACATAAAACTACAGCACTGAGCACATGGCACTTCCTGAATGTGCAAAACATAACAGAATATGTAAACAGAAATGTTGTTAGGCCTACATTAAATTGTAAACAGAAATAATTGATTATGAGCCTATTATCATCCATGTCCACGATTCGATGCATCGATTATTTGATTAATTTCAACACCTCTAGTGTGTGTGTGTGTGTGTGTGTGTGTGTGAAATGTAACTTTCTTCTTTTTATTTATTAATTTTATTGACATTACATATTGTTATATAACTTTATAAAACCAGTGACAACTAACAGTGTTTTGTTTGGATATTTGCTAGTACCCACATCTTAGTTTGTAAAACAGCAAACATCATAACAAGCCATCAAAACTTAAATAATATCTCACTAGCTTTTGAAATATGTGATTTGTATTGGAATCCACAAGCAAGGATGAGCATATATGCTACTAATATGTGTATCCCGCTTAGCTCTGTCTATTTGTATTTATCTTGCCTGGTGCTAAACAGACTGTAGCTGTGTTTGATGTTGCAGACATCAATGGCATCATTGTGGCGTAGGCGGCTGTGACTAGAGTTGTTTCTGAACTTACTTCGGGCTCCATCCACTGCCAAGTTCAAACAGACATTAGCACAGGTGGAGAGTTGTGGTCTATAAAGTTGAGAGGGAACTAAACAATATGCTTCAATCAGAATCATGTACCACAAGAAATTTGGAGGTATTTAGCAACTTAATGATGCTGTCACCTTCATGGGCTGCATATCTCAGCAACAATAAAACACTGTCTGACTGCAGCATGTTGTTCATCTCCAGCTTAGGTTAGGTTAATATTCATCTGGGGGATTGTAAGATGATTGGAATTTGTAAATTTACTGATACAGATGTGAAAAAGTGATTTCCCCCAACACACACACAGACCACTAAACAAAATGACATATTGTACATGCATGTGTATACATAAGAACATACAAATATACCGTATACTGTACACACAACAGTTCTGAAATGTCATTCATTTGTTTCTCTAGGATCCTCAGGGCAGAGCCCTTTGCTTGTTGCTCTCAGTGGTAACCACTCATCTCAGCTAAACTTCACATCTAAAACAAACCAGCTCTACCTACGATGGTCCACTGACCATGCAACCAACAAGAGAGGATTCAAGATACGATACTCAGGTACATATAATATCTTTCATTTTGTATGAATCATTTTATTTGTCACTCTGTTTATAATCAGCTCGTTATGTTATCATTAGAGAATAATATCAGCAAAATCAAACACAAGTTATCTCTCTATCCATTTAAAAGCTTCAAGATGTCTGTTTACTTGTCAGTCTGTATCTATCAACATATTTTTTCAGTTTAAGTTATGTGCAATTATGTGCATTACTTGAATGTCAGGGAGGAAAGCTACAGATTTTTCTTTTAAGAAAATGAGTGTCCTACCATGTCAAACAGTTGTCTCCTCTGCTTTATCTCTGCTTTCGCACACATTTGAATTTAAATTGTACCCATCCTAATGTGTTGACAAAGCTTTGACTAATGTTAGCTGAAGTGATTTGGCTCTAATAGCTAACCCCCAACGCCTTTCTTATCATGAAAATGAATTGATGCATCAAGGATGTAGGTACTGTACCTAAGCCACGATCATTTAGAAGACAGTCCTAATTGGAAGTATTCTTATTAATGTATCAGGCTAATAAAGAGTCCACTTTGTTAATTTGACAATTTGTTTCAGATTGAGTGTAGTATCTCTATCTATCTGCACGTTCTTGCCAACACTGGTGTTCTGATCATTTGCTTTGTTTGATTCTGGTTGAGAGGTTTTTCAGCTGTCCCCTTCATCATGGTTTTTAACTTGTGGAGAGTTTGTTAAAGATGAGCACCAATTTCAGTAATAGAAAATACAATTTACAGTGACACTGATCCTGTTTGGACTTGAGAGGAGTCAGTCGGTCTCTTGGCTCTCTATACTGAAAGAAATATGTGATATATTTTAGTCTGTGGGATTTATCAGCACGATGGCCTGAAGTAATAGTGTTGTCTTTTCCCCATGGTGTTGTATTGCCCTGACAACGGCAGCTATACAGAGAACAGCAATTTATAGTTGAGACTTGGCATTCAGATGAAACTGCCTCAACAAGCCAGTTCATGTCCGTTTATTAGAATGATCAACATTCAGTAGTAAGGAACGGAAGGACTGCACCTTCATCCCCTCACTGAATATTCCTGCGACCAAAGAATGATCATGTTAGAGAAAAATGGAATGATAAGATATAAAATTAGTGTTGCAGATAGAACATATTTTAGATTTTTTGAGCCGATAGAGTGAGCAAAAGAGAGGCCATATGACTCATTGGGGAGAGGGAGACATAAGATACTTCTTGGAATGAAAGTTTATGGATGAAAAGGAAAATTACTGTGATTCTATTGTCCTAACTGGAGTGGCAAAGTAATTCCACCTATGTGAAGCCAAAAGGGAGAAGAGCCTAGACCAGGTGGAGAAATGACCACACCGGACAGGAAAAGGAGAGCCAGGTGGCTCATTGTGGGGTGTTCTGCTGAATGTTTAGATTGTTCTCTATGCTATAGCAGTTATGCTTTTACACAGAAGACACAGACATTGCATTAGTATTTGCTACCAGTTTTCGAGAATTCTGTTTGTGTTAGTAACTTGTTCACAGTTTGATTTTTAATCACTAAATTGTTGTTAGCTGTATTGCCAGAAGGGACATAGATGATATTGCGTATGTCTTTATTCAAAAATGCCTGGTATTGGATGAATTAGTGCCATATTGTTTCCAGACAACCCATGGAGCTAACCCCTCAATTAGACTGGTAATTGGTAGAGTTTTCTGTGAAGTGAGAACACAGAGAAATGCCTTTTATTAAATAGTTATTCCTCTGTTTTTCTTTGTATCTATATTCCTCAAGCTGCCTACTGCAGCATTAATGATCCTCCAGTGAATGGTGGCGTGGTCAACCGAACCAAACTCCGTCCGGGTAGCAGACTTCAGTTCTATTGTAACCGTGGTTACCGTATGATAGGCTCAAGCAATGCCACTTGCAGGCTCCACCCCAATGGGCTTTTCCAGTGGGATACACCACCACCTTTTTGTCAAGGTAACATTTTAAACACATTCTTTAAAAAAGTTGACAAGCATAAAAATGGTGCAGTTTGAGAAGGATTCCCCTTGGACACTTTCTCTTTGTGATGTGGCAGCTGTCTCATGTGGAATCCCTCAGTCACCGGGCAATGGCAGCTTCCATGCTAACCAATACACCGTTGGTAGCCATGTCAGCTACCACTGTAACTATGGTTTCCACCTTGATCCTGGTGCTCAAACGTCAGCCGTGTGTTTGGAGGATGGCAGCTGGAGTAACGCTGCCTCAGCCCCCAGATGCCTACGTAAGTTGACAAAAATCGTAAACAATTAAGGTCCACTTACTAGCTATTTCCTGAGCTTTTCACCACATCGCACAGTCTTCCTCAGTGGACGGAGTGGAGTTTGCTCCGTTTTCATGGTTGTCATGCTGTTTTCATGACATGACAACGAAGGAAGACCATGACAGGCAGTTGAAAGCTCTGGAAAAAGCTAGGAAGTGGATCTTGAGTTACTATTTTCTTTTATCAAACTACTGTTCCCAAGGTCAAGAGTAAAAATTCAGTTTTCATTCTGAAAATGTATAAATAAATTCTGGTGGTGATCACATATATAGAGTATAAGATTATAGATTTATATAATTTATTATGTATGATGTGTAGATTATAGAGGTTCAGGTGCTATTTAGTGTTGGCATGTATGTAAACTAAAACCATAGTAAACAGCTTATGGTTAAGGACCCAAAAGAAGCTTGAAAACCTTAATTGAATGTTTCATTTAATTGTAATTAGATTAAATTTTATTTTCCAGCCATCCACTGCCCCAGCATTGAGGGCACCTTGTCAGATCATATGACCTCCCGCCTGCTCTCTGGTAGGTTGGGAGAGTTTGGTTCTATGGTGATGCTGGAATGCTCAACAGGGTACTATTTAGGCGTGGGACATCGGACTCTTTGCTGCCTTGCCAACGGAACCTGGGAGGGGTCGGATGACCTAGCCACATGCAAAAGTAAGTATTTCAATTTTCAATTTCTTTATTTTTGAAAGGGAACAGTGAACATTAATCAACATTGAAACAATGTTGAACAAATGTTCCCGAGTTAGCTCAAAAGTGCTAATTTTCATCGGTAGTCCCCCAGCCAGATGTAAAACAGGCAGCCTTTAAAATAATGACAGGTATAAAATCACAAGATAAAATTACATACAACACATTATGGTTAATAAATACAATTCCAGTAAAATACTTATATAACGTTTAAATGCACACAGATAACATTAGTGCCCACAAGTTTGGCTCTCTACCAGCCATTTTTTTGAATGAAAAGAATGACAAAGACTCTTAATTAATAATAACATGAACACCATCGTGACTATCCTGTGAAAAAGAAATCTCAACTGCTACTCTCAAATCATCTGACCTCTTCCCCTCTGAACAAGATAATAAAACTCTACTATGATATTATGTTTTGTTTTTGTTCACCTCCCTTGGCACTCTGGATGACATATAACTTTATTTATGAGTCTACTTAGGATTTTATTATTAGACATTCCTTTTAAACTGGGTTGATACACATATATGGAATGCTTCACTGTCATTTGTACTCTACATCGCACAGATCATTATTATTATTATATTTTTTTAAAGATTTTTTTGGGGCATTTTTAGGCCTTTATTGACAGGACAGCTGAAGAAATGAAAGGGGAGAGAGAAGGGAAATGACATTCAGCAAAGGGAAGCAGGTCGGAGTTGAACCCAGGCCCACTGCGTTGAGGAGTAAACCTCTATATATGGGCGCCCACTCTACCAACTGAGCTTTCTGGGCGCCTGCACAGATCATTATTAACTTCTTCTGTGATGTTGGTTTTGAAATCAACAACTTTCGTGGATGGGGAAGACAAACCATATCAACCGAGGGAATAAAAAAAGAAACCTCATACACACCTCACCTCACACAAACACACACATATAGACACAACTGCATGGGCAGGGAACACATGCACACAAAAAGACTATCAAAAGAATAAAACTGCATTGCATTTGCTGCCACAACCTGTCATGAATGAGTTATTAAAAATGGCGTGCCAACCCTGTTACAAACCAAAACAGTTAAGGAAAAGTCAGAGAAGGTTATTTCTCTGTGTGAAGCGGAAGCATCGCAGTGTTTAATTGTTGTTGCCACACGTCAAGTCGGTTTGATTGTAGGACACGGACAGCTTGAGAGGGAGTTACTTTCAGTGTGTTTTTTTTTTTTACGACTAAACAGTATTAGGGCCATTGTAGGGCAAAACAATTATTACAGAGCCGGGGAAGGGGGGTAATATTCAGAGAATTTTTTTTTTTTTAAGTTGTTTATTTGTGAGAATAAACTCAGAAATTCCCTGGGATTAAAGTCACAAATTTACGAGAAAAAAAAATCAGAGAAATAGTGTATTTTTGTTAAGGAACCATGTTGCTTCACTTTGCAAGGTTGGATCAACCTCATCACACCATACATATATAGACGCTGCTGCTTCCCATGTGTTATTATGCCTGCAGTGATGATCTGTCCTATTCTGTCCTGCTGTAACACACATTCCTTTTTAATTGCCCGTAGATGAACTAGCGATAACCATATTTGTCCATTGAGTTGTAGTTCCAGACACTGGGTCAGGAATAGGGGGGACAACCAGAATCTTTGTCCACCCACTTTCAGGTGTTATGGTATGGTAACTCTATTACCAGCGGTGCAGACAAATCAGGTGCGCCCTGCCAAGTGCGTTGGGAGTGTGCCATATTCACTTTTGGGAATTCCGTGGCTTGGCATCCTTTGCGCACCTGTGGCACACTTGGGCACAGGGTGGGATCAGAAAGCAGGCATTGTTATACATGTAGGTGGGTGCATTAGAGGCAGTGGCAATCATGGCTTATCACATTCAACACTTTCACCCCCTTTAAAATAAAAATGTGGAGCTCCAGGCCAGCCTTAAAAAAAGATGACGCGTGCAGCTGGTGTTTAAGATGGAGACACTGGGTGAAAGACTGGCAAGAACGGATGGTCCTGAGGGCCTGTAAGCAGAGCGAGAAGTTTTAAGTGATTCTCAATTTTTTGTGGAGCTGTTGAATTGTGAACTGTTTTCAACAGATCAGGGGGATCTGTGGTTATAGAACTGATGCTGTTTGCACAAAATGTAGGCTAACCAGCGGATCTGCCGTGCGTTATTGGCTTGACAGTGACATCATCTCTCCAGTTAGAGATGCAGAGGGAACAGATACCTGCTGCGTTCAGATGGCTGGAAAGACTGTAAAGGAAAGGCCTTACAGTAATAATGGCAGCAGAGAACACGAGTATTGATATTTACATGTTGAAAAGAACAGTTGAAAAGCACCAGCAAAAACTACTAAAAACAGCCCACTCTTTAAAGTCCGAATGCTTATAATAATATGGTGATTCAGGACTAAAGTCACGAGTATTTCCTTATTGCTAAATCCGATTGCAATATATTATTTGATTAGGTCATCAACTGCAGGCATAATAAGCAGTAAGCTTTTTTTTTTCTTGTAAAATTACCAATCCAATCTCAGAGAATATCAGAGTATTTTCTCGTAAATTTACGACTTTAATCTCAGAGAATATCCAAGTTTTTTTTCTCGTAAAGTTACAACTTTAATCTCAAAATATTACCCCCCCCCCTCCTCCGGCTCTGTAATTATTATTGTTTTCCTACAATAGCCCTATTACGCCGTATGTTTATCCATTTCCCTTACTACTTATTTTTAAATTAGTTACCAGGTGTGTCTTTACCACTGCACATTGTCTTGGGACTGTGATAACTATTTTAAACAGATGCAGCCTGTGCTTCCTAAATGTGGGGTATATGCGGGCAATAGTGGAAAATTGGATTTTTAAATAGTGTTGCTATGCAATGTGCCTTTGCTGCTTTTTTCATGAAGGGAAGTTGTAAGAGAGCATTGTGACTTTGAAAACTTTCCATTAGGCTTGCATTCAAGTGAAATGGACTTGAAAAGTTAAAAAAAATATAAAAGAAATTGAAATCTCTCTTACATTAGACCAGTGGTTTCAAACTTTATTTTGCTACATTTTCATTGTATTTCTTTATTATTTCATGATCCAGTATTTGAGTTGACCTACCTAGAACTGCAGCAGCTCAAGGGATTTGGCAATGTAACAGAAGTGTATATTCTTTAAGTTGGCCAGTGGTTTGAAAACAGTGTCTCTAAGGAGCTTAAGAAGAAAAATCAAAAAAAAGAATTCTGACCTAAATCTTATTTAGCCAGTTATTGCATTGGACAACTAAATTTACAGTGTTTGAATTCAGGATGACTTATAGTGTCATCTTACCTGCAGTAACACAGTTACATTATGAAGACTTGGTAACATCACCCACTTAAACTATAACGGTACCAGTTGCCCCATAATGTTATGTGTATGTAATACCTAATTTTCAGTGTCTTTCTGTAACAACATTAAATAATCATATTTCTTTTATTATTTAGTCATCTCCTGTGGTGAGCTTCCTTCTCCACCCTTTGGGACCAAACTGGGGACGTTGACCACATTTGGAGCAACTGCAATCTTTGTGTGTAACCATGGTTACACACTGGTGGGGTCACATGTCAGAGAGTGCGGTGCTAATGGGCTGTGGAGTGGTACAGAGACCAGGTGTCTAGGTAAGGTCCATTATATGTGATAGGATGTACATTGTGTTGAGGTCTGTCCCGAGTGCATAAAAATTAACAATCTGATCAATAATTAAAGTTAATCCAGCAGGTGATTCATTAAAAAAAAAAACAGAAGATGGAGGCACATTTGATTAATGATCTATTGTATAATCTTTTGTAAGGGTTTTACATTTCTATATAAAATCCAATCTGATTAGTGCTTGGTATCAACAGTTAGACTGGCTGTATTTTCAAACCTACACAATATAGCACCCAAGACCAATTTAAAGGCCAATATGTACAAAATAAAAAGGCATACAATGTGATGAGAGTCTGTCTATATGTTTGCCTTAAGCAGTGGTATCACTTTATCTTGCTCAGCTTGTGTAGAGAGGGCTAAGCTGTGCGTAGGATTTGTGTCATGGACTTTTTCTATGGACTTACTATCTAAAGGAATGTATGAACATATCAATTTGACACCCAAGCTTTATTAGTACATGAAATTACTACAGGTGTCTAGGTAAGGTCCATGGAAATTAGACCAGCAAAAAGTAAGATAAACTATGCACATGCCTCAGTAACTCAAATGATCTACTACTGAAACATTTATTACTTAATACATTAAGGGTTTGATTTACACCTTCAGTAAGCACTAGCCAGAGATGATTAATCCTGATTTTCCATACACACTATTCCACAGTGATTCAGCCTTGGAGTTGCATGCCTGAATAAGAAGCCTCATTCAGAATTCACTTTTTATGTGATGAATTGATACTGTAAATCAAGGCATGTTCACCTTCACATTGTTATTCTGAGATTTGGATGCTAACGAGGGTAGGCAAGACATACCTTAAAGTTGATGTAAGAAGAGTTTAAAGTTGAAGTCACTAAATCACAATTTAATCACTGCTACAAATGTGGATTGTATGTGGCTAAATGCCAGTTAGCTTTGCTGCCTTCGTCAACACGGGCTGTATATGCACTGGGTTAAGTTTAGTATCGAAAAAGTTCACAATCGAATGATGTTTAATACAAGTGATAAAATGTTCTTGATTTTATTTAACCTTAAATGACCATGTAGTCTGATTGTAATTAAGCTTTGTAAAGTCCCTTGAGGATTTGTATTTTTATATTATTCTCATGCTGACATGTTTTTTTATTTTTCTAATGTCAATTATTTTCATGAGTTGTGTTATGAGTTCCACAATCCTATTATGAAGTTTAATTTTTTATATTTATTAGAAGAAATGTGTATCTTTAAAGTTAACAAAATATATGTTCCTCACAATTTGGAAAGGCCATAATTTGCTGTGTGTAACATGCATTATTACACATTCCTCTTTGTATTCAGGAAGACACAAATATTGATTACACGTTTACTGCTATAAACAGTTTTAGTACTTATGATAAAAAAACACTTTTATATCCTAGTGGTTTTATAAAATCAGACATCTGGTGATATGATTTTGAGTAGATGGTGTTTGGAAAAGTGGTAGAAATATCTGCATTACATCAACAGTAATCTCCAATGAGTTTTGCAAAATAATCAATGTTCTCACAGCATTAATCATGATTCGAGAAAGTGTATGATGTGTAAAGCATTTGAGAAAAAAATTATTAAATGCCAAATACATCAATAAGTACTGAGCCTTAGTCATCGACTTCATGAGGCACAGAAACATGAAGCGAGGGTTGACTGTGAAAAGCGGATGATTGGTCTCTTAATAGTTGAAATGGTGTTGAATACAATTCAATGATTCTCCACACCTAAGCTCTCAAGATGTGTCCTGCAATTTATGTGCTCAAGTTTTAATAAATCATGAAAACATGTGGTACTCCAAGGCCACTTAGAGAACACAGAGAAATCTTTCAGTATTTAGACAGCTCCTATACAGTACATTGTTTGGCCATCTATCTGTTGGGGATATTGAGCCAGAGTAGGTGTTTTAAGGTCGTAGCTATGGGAACATTGAACCAGCACTGATGACTTTAAAGCCAAAGATAAGGAAAGTGACTTTAAGTTGTTTTTCTTTATACTGCATTAATCTCTATCATTTTGTCTCCCGTAGCTGGTCACTGTGACTCTCCAGATCCTATAGTCAATGGGCACATTAGTGGAGATGGCTCTAGTTACCGGGACACAGTGGTGTACCAGTGCATGTTAGGATATCGCCTAATCGGCACATCAGTCAGGATCTGTCAGCAAGACCATCGGTGGTCTGGAACAACACCCGTTTGCGTCCGTAAGTTCTTTATGATACCATGTTGTAGTTCATTTGTATGGAATGGTGATTTAGTCCTTTTTCAGTTAATGTGAGAAGCTGAAAGGATTATCCTTTATTAAGTAAATCCATTAAAAAGAAAATCTTGAAAGAAATCACACATTTTAGGCCATTCTGGGTTAAAATTGTTATTTCAATGACTATCTCTGCAGCATCTATATATTCCCTACAAAAACTTGAAAAAATCCCAAAATATCAAGTGGAAAATAGCACAATGCTGCATATAATATTTTTTCCACACCTCAAATTTCTCATCATACTTCTCTATACTCCCTCAGCTATCACTTGTGGTCACCCTGGCAACCCAGGCAACGGTCGGACTAATGGCAGCGAGTTCAACCTCAATGATGTTGTCAACTTCACCTGTAACAGAGGTTACATCCTCAGTGGAAATTCTCGAGCTCAGTGCCGACTCAACGGACAGTGGAGCAGCCCCCTTCCCGTCTGCAAAGGTCAAAAATTTAATTTTAAACAGATTTATACTCCTGTACATCCCTGTAAATGCTTTAGTTGAACCAGCTCTTCACATTAGAGTGCATACAAGAAAGATGGCGTTGGTTGTTCTTGAGTTTCACCTTTGATATATGTTAATGATGACTGTAGTGGATGTTTCCAGGGCGTTCACCTTTGTTTTCAGTTTCAAATGATTTTAATGAGATGACATAGTTTAACTGACATTGCCACCTCCTCAGATCCTAGCAGTTGTGGAGTAAAAGGTCATCATAAAGCCATGCATTTTTGATGGTCAGTATGTATTCAGTATTTGTTGGCCCGATTTGCTTCTAGCTACAGTATGTCAACTGGAACATTTGTTGCCAACTGTGCTGCCAGCAGACTGTACATTTGAGAACTGAATAATTTTAGCGTAAACAAACACTTAGCATTGAGCTATGTTGAGCCACAATCAGTGTGGTGTGTCTCTAAATAGACTAACAAATTCATATGTGCGCTCACATAGCTGGGTACATGTCCAGAGAAACGTTCTTCTACTCTGCTAACCATGCATGTTTTTTTACTACAAGCCTCCCCAGACCTCCGGTAATGTAACAGTCATGATATACTAAAACACGCACACACAGGCATTCCGCCCAGCCATGAGAGCAGATCGATTCAAAGTAGTTGTTCACATGGGTTTTCTATTGAGGGGATTCATCCTCCCTTGCTTGCTTTCTCTATCTCCCTCACTTTTTCCATTTTATCCCTTTCTCCCCTCTCTCCCTCCCAGCAGCAGCTGTCAATTATGAGACTGAAACTTTCTTTGTTCCCATAGGGTGCCAGACACACACACACACACACACACACACACACACACACACACACACACACACACACACACACACACACACACACACACACACACACACACACACACATATCTATGTCCCCCATGGACTTGAATTTGAGTGAATGTCAGTCTCCACTGTGATATGTGGAAAATAAAACATCTTATTGGACTGACATTCACCCAGAGAACAGAGCAGAGTAGAAGGGATCAGTGGAGAGGATAGAGAACAAAGAACTTCAGAAAACAGAGCGGGGTGTGACAAAAGAGCAGTTTAGAGAAGACCAGAACTAGCGCAACAAAGATAATCTGAATTTGTAACACTGTGATTCAGGGTTTAGTACCCTAAATTATCCAACTGTGTCCTGCTTTCTGGTAGTTGTTCTGTAAAGTTTTTGCTCCATCATGTTCGACTCGGTTAATTTAGCTGTGCCTGAAATCACTCAAAATTAAAGTTAGGGGAAAGGTACACCTGTCAAGGATGACGCAATTTACTGCTCACTTAAAAGTAAACTGTTGACTGTCTATTATATAGGAAGTAATGAATGACTGAATGATTTCGGCTATGTAATTTAGCTGTTATGGGCCTCCAAATAATTGTTATTCCAAATGAAGTAAGATTTTTGAAGTTTAACACTTCCCTTCTTTACTCTTCTCTTCTTATTTGAATACTAGTTGCATTAGTACAATCTATATCCTACTATATCTATGTGAACCACAAGTGAAGAAACATTCCCATCTAAAAGAACTATTTAAACAGGTTCTAACAGTGTATACTGCTCTCTTCTGCAGTGGTAAACTGTTCTGACCCCGGTCACGTGGAGAATGGTGTGCGCCAGTCTGGCCAACGTTACCCAGAAGTCTTCAGCTATGGTGTAACTGTGGCAATCCACTGTAAACGTGGCTTCTACCTCCTGGGCTCTGCGCTCCTCACATGCCAGCATGATGGACGGGCGGACCGACCAATCCCTCGCTGCCTAGGTATGGATGGACAAAATACAGGAAGTATAGACTTTTTTGTGTTGAGGGAAACAATGTCCATACAAGTTTAGGAGACAAATGAGACAGAAGCAGAGACAGAAAAAGCAATAGATGGGCATTCACAGGCCTACAATGAAAAGTTTGTCCTATTGCGAACAGGCTACAAGTTTTTGGAATTCTGCAAAAAACAATGTCTACAAAAGTTTTTCGTGCTGAACACAGGTAGTCATAAGCAGGTGGTTTTCTATTTATTTTTCTTTGTATTTGTCAGGAAAAGCCATTTGAGGAGTGAAATGGCTTGAAGAGCCACTGGGAGGAAGATGAGGAGCGAATGAGAATAAGAGAGGGTTCAACAGACAAAATGGGTGGAAAGTAATCATAAAAAGAGGGCAAGAGTATGAATGAAAGATGTTTAAAGGTTTGAGCATGTGTAAAAAAAGGTATGCATGTGTCTACTCGGGCAATAGGCTTTCTTGTCAGAGAGCTACCATGGCTGATAGAAACAGAGATTTAACTAGAGAGCAGAAGGAGGCGGATTCTGAGATTGAGAGAAAAGCACAGGGAGGCGAACAGGGCCAAAGAACAGGACAGTAACAGAGAGGTAGAGACAGGGAACTAGACAGAGAGGAAGAGAGGGGCAGATGCTGGTGAGATGCTTGTGTCTGTACATCGAGCATTACATTTAAGAAACAGGGTCTTATCGGAAAATTGGGGCGAGAGGGGTGATGACTGAGGGGCAAGGAGAGGATGGAGTAAAACAAGTATGGGGAGATATCAGTGGACCTTTGAGGTCATTTGGCAGAAATAGAAAATCAAGAGCAGTTTCATATCTGTGTCCTACAGAACTATGTGCTCTGTAAAACATTGATTTTTCCTAAATTGAAGAAAAAACTAGAAGAATTGTTTCACTGATGTCACTGATGTTTCACACTATGGAACGGTTTCTACTAGTTTTTTACACAGATAAGTTATTTGAGGTAAAATTATTGGTTCTCTCTCAGGCATTTCAATTAAACTTGTAAAGAATGATCTTTACTGGGATGACTAATACTGTAGTTTATAGAACCCTCTTTTTTTCTTTCTTTCTTTATTTTCTGTGTGTGTACTTTAACATACACACACACACACACACACACACTAACACTTTCTCTTTCAATCTCCCACTGTCTCTGTAGCTATTTCCTGCGGTGACCCAGGTGTACCCCCTAATACAGTAGTATCTGGAACCAACAGTTGGACATACGGTTCAGTACTCCAGTACTCATGTCTGCCTGGAGGGGTGCTGGTGGGCAACGCTACCCGCCACTGTCAGGAGGATGGCACATGGAGTGGACCGCCACCATACTGCACTGGTAAAGGCAAACTGGTCGATAAAGAAGCATGAAGTTGTAGCTGAAGTGGATTTATGCATATATGCATTTGCATATATGCTGTTCAAAACAGGAGGATTGTTGGCTCTGTTTTTTAAATCTAAAGCAGTAATCCAGCAATCACAACCATTGGAATCACCAGCATCTATATTGAGACTGCCAACAGGGAAATGTGTATCATGAGATTACAATAAATGCTTTTTGGATGAAGTTTGTTAAAATAAACCAGAACAACCCACTTAAAATAAAAGGAAACTCTGTGACTTCAGTGAACTGAGGAATGAAACCTGTTTAGTTAGTGAGCAAAAAAGAAAATTGGTTCAGCTGTCAAAAATAGTCTTATCCCATCTGGTGCAATAAGACTGAGTCATATCACACAGGCCAATCAGTATGAAGATGTCTTCAGTGTGTGTTGCTGCTCCAGCATACATACTGAATAATGCCATCTGTAGCTTACACTGTGCTATATGACAATAGCAGGTACTAACTACAACTGACAGGTATATTTGATTGACAGTCAGAGTCCCTGTGTATTTCAGATTTCCATAAAGCACTTACTTCTTCAACTGGATTTGCTTTTGACGTTAGATCAGTGGTTATAATGTACTGTATTCAGATGACAGCGGAAGACTTTCAACTAGGCTACTACATAAATAACATAACATTATAATTTTAAATCAGTTAACTTTTTACTAACAAACTGTAGCAAACTGTATGTATATTTGATTATATTTACCTACTTTACAGCTTACAGAAAACTAGCCACTCTATGACCATGCTGCCCTTCTTTGCACATGGCATTCTCTTTGCTCTTCAAAAATAAATTTAAGAAACAAGTCTTGCTTTTCCTTCAAGGCCAAACGAGACTTGTTCCCGCCACCTTAACATCTTTGCTGTACCATGGAGCACTGAGATTGACTACAAATTTTAAAGCCCTTTCTCACCTTTCCATGGAAGATGGTCTGCCTTGTCCACCCGTAGACTTAACCATTGGCATAGTCTGCTTTCATCTTACCTACAGATCTACATCCTTCAAAATAGTTATGGGAGGTTATTGTCTTCGCTCCCAGAACCTATTCCTACTATCTGTCCCTAAAGCCAGGACTTAATTGTGAAAAATATGACATTTAAGTATGCTGCTCCCGCTGCTTGGAATCAGTTGCAAAATAACCTGAATCTTCGGGAGCTGGTCTCTCTAGATGCATTTAAAGTGATTTTAAAGGACTTGGAGGCAGGCATATCTGGATGTAGATGTTTAGATTGATTGATCGCTGATGTTAATGACTGTTATTGATATTTTATTGATATTTTATTATTCTTTATTTTGTTCTTTGGTTTTCATTTTAAAGTGCTCATATTATGCTTTATGGCTTTTCCCCTTTTATTTATTGTGTTATATATCTTTTTACATTACATTGCCTTACATGACATTTTATCCAAAGCGACTTACAATTGCTATATATCATCGCCAAAGGCATGTGTCATATCCACTGTGCCATTACCACCACATTTTGTGCACGTTATAGGTTTACAAAGTGAAAAAAGCCCAAAGTCCACCCCAAAGGGACATACCATCTTCCACAGAAAACACTGTCCACAAACTGCTTCAAACAACTCCATTGTAGTCCAGCCTTTACTTCCGTGACAAACGCGCGTCACTTTGTAACACACATTATAATGCTCGCCTAGCTGCTAGGCACGCCCTCATACTCTGCAACTGACTAGCTAGTAGTGCTTACCTAGCTACTGCGCATGTGTGACTCCCAACAAAGATGGAGTAGAAGTGTGATGCCTCACTCTGTAGCTAAAACACACAGGGTGAAAAGAGGAGCTGCAGCAGTGTGCAGTACAACAAAAAGATAGTGTTTTTTGAAAATTAAACCACATAAACCTATTCTGGTACAACCTTTAAATACAATTATGAACCTAACAAAGAGTTTAATATGAGCACTTTAAATTGTTTGTTGTGTGTTTTGTTTTTGTGTCTGCAACAGTGTGCCCGTCTTGGCCAAGATGCTCTTGAAAGAGATGTTTTTCTCATAGTTAAATAAAGGTTAAATAAAATAAATATTACCAGAGCAATCAATTAATTTACAATACAGAGAAATAAATATATTCATTACTAGTATAAGCATACTGCACTGTATGCAACGGCTTGAGCTGTGTAAGAAACAGGCAGGGGAAATAAGGTGGAAGAGTCCTGGTTTACTCCTCAGGTTGTAAGTGCTGCTCTACAGTAGGCTTACGCAGATCCCACAACACTACAACACAACAACACTGCAACTGATCATTTCCAAACTCAGCATCAACTGTCTCAATAGCTGAAATGCAATAAGCTTACTCTGCTGGCCTCAAAACAGAACGCTCAGCAGGGCAAAATCCATCCTGCAGCTGAAGACCTCATTGAGATGCAAGGCGCTGCATTTGGAGCTGTACCCTGTTAAACTCACAAATTCCTACCGATGGAATTTAAGCTGCTAAAATTGTGACATGCTCAGTGCTTTTAATGCTAGAACAATTTGGTATAGCCTAAACACAAAGTTCAGTTCTACAAAGTTTGTGTGTGTGGGTATGTACATGTGTATTTCAGTGTCACTGTATATGAAAGACTGAGTAGACAAAATATTGAGCATTTTCTGCAACAGAGGTTAGAAGATGACAAAATGCTTTTTAGTTGATGTTGTTGACCTGTAGTGTGAATTCACGCCTACATTATATTGCTAGCATCGTGGCCCCAGTGAGAGACAATCTCTTGCTCTGTGTTTTACCGTTTACTTAAATAAAATCACTAAAACCTATTGGGAGACTAATGGACATCACATGAATGCAGCTGTGGTTTCACATTAACTGTATTGAGTGTATTGGGATTTTCCTTGCATGTGGTTACGTGTGTTTCTATGTTTGGATCTCATCAGTTCAGGACTGTTTGGGGTCCTTAGTTGCTTCAATGGTGTGTGGACCTGTGTGGCTGTTTGTGTATATTTGGTACATTAACTTAATGTCTCTTTTTTCGCTATAGGTGTAAGTCCAGGAATCTGTGGAGACCCAGGGATGCCTCCCCACGGTGCCCGTCTGGGCGGGGAAGAATTTAAAACCAAGAGCCTGCTGCGTTTCAGCTGCGAGGCGGGATATAATCTGATTGGCTCAGCCGAAAGGACCTGCCTTCACAACAGCACCTGGAGCGGCACACAGCCTGTCTGTCAAGGTGGGGAAGCGCGGCAAAGACTTTATTTGACATAAGTGGCTACGTGAAAATTTGACTCTAATGAAAGATGGAACAAAAGTCACTAGACTCCTAGACTGCAACTCACACTTCAAACAGAAAACAGATCACCTTTATTTTTCAGCAATAACATTATTAATTCCATCATATCACTTGGTTCTGTAGTATTGATTGTCAAAGCAGTGAATTTTTTCTCAAGTCAAAACCCTTTATTGATTGTTTTGTAGTTAACAAAACTGCTGCTTGCCTTTTATAAGGGACTGTGATGCCCCTGTGTGAATTAGGTTTAATTTTGACAACATTACATTTGCTGAACTGTCTGTTTAGAAACCATCATATATTTTGATACCCTGTCTCATTTGAGGTTACTCTTTGTTAATCTTTGCTTTGGAGAATACAGTAGCACCAGGCTACTTGGCATGCTGGTGACAATAAGCAACTAATCCATTATCAAACATATAGGTTAAAGCACATTAAATACATTGCACACTGTATATTATATGTATATTTTGTAAGCTTAGTTTAGTTTAATTTAGTTTAGTTTAATAGTTTATAATGTCATGGACAGTCCCCTTTAATTAACTGTACAGTAAAAGGAGCAGCTTTAGCCTCTACGGCTAATTTCCAGCTGTAGTCCCCGGCCAGTTGAGCAAAGTTTACACATTGCTTATACACAGTTGAAGTAAGTATATAATTAAATAAAAAATATATACATATAAAAAATACAAAATAAACAAAATTCACAATTGTCTTTCAACAGCAAAAGTTCACTTAATGTAAACGGTTTATCGAAGTAGCAGTTTGTACAAAAAATATAAAGATTTAAGTTTGTGTGCGTGCATGTTTATATCAGTGTGGCCCAGATACAAAGGAATGAAGTGTGCCACTCCTAACTGACGAAGCTGGATCTTCCACAGTGCTGTGGTGATAAAGTGTGTCCTATACAACAGCAATTTTCAAAGACACTCTTTAAACCCATGGAGGTTTAGGGGAAATTAAAGTGGGTCCCTATAGTGCTGTAGACACTGGAATACTAAGCTGCTGCCTGTGTTACCTTCCCTATTTCCAACTATGTTGGGTAGGCCGAATAAAGCACTGCTGACATTCACTTCATTCTACTCCGATACTGATTTTAGATAGATGAGTTGTTCTAGCAGTAATTTAAGTGGATATGGGGACATTAAACAGTAGTCCAAATTTTGTGGACAGTTTGTTGTTGAGACTGTATGAAATACTGAATTTTACTTCTACTCTTTTGAAACCTCCGAGGTGTGTGTCTCTTTTGCGTCTGTGCCAGTGTCTGTGTTTGTGGACCACTAATTATTTATGTCTGTCTACAGTTGTTTTTCATTAAGCTAATAGTGGTTAAAAGCTGATTCAGAAAGGATGAGACATCTATCACTGACACACCAAAGACAAAGCAATCCATACACACACACACACATATATACAGACTGTTGCTCACAGCACGTATACGGATAACACTCAGAGACACAAACACTAAGCTGCCGTAGACATACACACGTATGGTGTGCTCCACCTACACACTCTGTCACACACACTCTTGGACAGAGCTTTAAAGAGCTTTAACTAATGGATCCCATCAATAGGTGTTTGATTGTTAAAGGCCGTCAGTTGTCATGATCTTATTAGTGGAGTGTGCTGTGGTTGGTCGGTAATTCCTGTCTCTTCTGTTAATGTGCTGTGCCTGCAAACTAAAGATCGATGGATCACTAGTTTGGACCAGAGACGTAGTCCCTTGCCATCTGCATTCTTGTGTCGTCCAAGTCTTACAATTTACCAGACCAGCAGTTGTTCTAAACGAAGGAGAGCTAGGAATGGATAAAGCCTTGACTTTCCAAGGAAAACTTGTTCCACAAGAATGAAAGGCAACCCCTAAGATTCTAACAACGCATTGTATAGGCCATGACAATTTTATTTAGAACACTGTGGCATACAGGCAGAAC
Source organism: Perca flavescens (assembly GCF_004354835.1). Taxonomy (NCBI): domain Eukaryota; kingdom Metazoa; phylum Chordata; class Actinopteri; order Perciformes; family Percidae; genus Perca; species Perca flavescens. The sequence goes on along the minus strand of NC_041331.1, from coordinate 27,923,704 downwards.
CAGGCAACAACTGTTCTTGGAGCAGTTTAAGGCTCTGTGCTTTGTTCAGTGGCAATTTGGCAGTTATAATGGGTGCTGTAGATGTATTAGCAGCCTCTAGCACACAACTGGAATACTCTACAGCTGCCAATCAGAGCTGGGAATCAATCCAACACCCTTTAGTTATTAATCTGCCTCACTACCTCAAGGACATATTTTATGTTATTTCCAGCTGACTTCAGTGATACGCTCATTATTGCAGCCACCACTGATCAGCCTTGAGTGACAGTGAGACAGCATTGCTCCCATTGATATTATCACTATGATTAATCCCCGCTGTTTAATATTTCCTCAATTCTCAGCTGTATCGTGTGGTAACCCTGGCACCCCAGCACACAGCAGAATTGTCTTCAGTGATGGCATCACCTTTGGCAGCTCAGTTGCTTATGCATGCTGGGATGGCTTCAAAACATCAGGCCTGACCACCAGACACTGCACAACAAATGGGACATGGACAGGACAACCCCCAGACTGCACTGGTGGGATACCTTTAATATCATTGCTTCTTCTGTTACTTGTACTGTTATTATTATTAGTGGTAACAGCAGAGGATGAAGTCATTGTTATGAAAAATGGCACCACATGTTCTATTGCAAATAGAATTAGTGTTGGTACATGCATAGTGGTGTTTTTTTAGTAAAGGATCTAAGAGTAGTATAAATTGTGCATGGACTGAAGCAACTTGCTGCAGTGCAGGTACAAGCCTTTGCATGTGTAAGGTTGTTGTGTTCGTGATTTCAACTTGTATAGTTAAACAGAGCCAGACAGAGGTTTGGGGAAAAGGGAAAAACAAGGTGGGGGGGGGGGGAAAAGAAGCTTCAGGAAAGTTACAGTAAGAAAGAGAGTTGAGTTGGAGGACAAGGTTAAGGGGGCAGCAAGAAAACACACAAAAAGCACAGTGAGTTGTAGTTGTTGTAAAAAGATTAGATATGATTATTGTGTCCAAAACGGTTACCTTATGCACTACTACACTACTGCAGGTTTGCTGGAACAACAGATATACACTCTAAATACTGTATTCATGACTTGTCCTGTAAAATATCTCTTTCCTCCTTAAGTGATCAGTTGCGGAGATCCTGGCCCAGTAGCCAATGGGATCTGTCTAGGAAGTGAGTTTGCCTTCAACCATACAGTGACCTACCGCTGTAACCCTGGTCACCTGATGGAACTCCCTGGACACAGCGTTCTGCGCTGCACTAAAGATGGGACCTGGAACCAAACCAAGCCCAGCTGTAAAGGTAAGAATTTGATTTATATTAGTCAGAAAATACTGGGTTGTTAAAAAACATATTTTGCATATGCTTCCCTTAAATTTGGTTATTTTCATAAATACTATTTGATTTGTTTTTTTGAAATAATTACAACAAAACAAGCTTAATAAACTAATAATAGGAAATAAAAATAATGAATACACATTGAAAAGACTAAATGTAAAAACAAATTAATATATACATTCAACGACTACTACAACTTGTCATTGTCAATTTTTCAACATTCAAGATTCTCAGTTATTTGGTTCTTAAAGAGTTTTGAATAACATTAGACAACATAGACATTTTACAATTAAAATAAACATAACACTTTCAGCAAACACCGTTCTATTTTTAAAGAGAAATTAAGTTTGTTTCAACTATCAACAGTAATTTTGAGAGTTGATATTGACATCCCATCACAAATTAATAATTCATCTTTATGCGTAAATGTATCCTTAATTTACAGTTAAAAAGTCTCAGTGTAAAAGAAATGTTCTAATAACAAGGTACTTAACAATGAAGGATAACAAGGGCAGTTTTGTTATAGAGCTGTGCAATTGCAGCAAAAAAGCTCCACAAAAACAGGTGACAATTTAAAAAAGAACAATAGTATTTTAATGGGAGCTGGCATACTAAAATAACAGATTGTGACTCTAACAAGTGACTCTGACAAAGTATTACATTAGGGTTTATTTCCTGAAACCCTTCTTTTTTTTACAAACACAAAGGGGAAAATAAAAAAAGAATGCATTAAAATAAAATGAATTAGAGTTTCACAACAGCCCATATTTAGAGTTTAGACCATAATACTCAACAACAGTAACAGGGAATGTTTCCTGAGATCCTCCCTGCCGTTTCTTCTCACAAACAGAAAATCTCCTGCTGGCTCCTGTAGTTGCAGAGGCTTTGAACTGAGATGAAAAAAACTGAGAAAGCCGGCAGAGAGGCTACTGAGAGCGAACCAGAGAGTGATGCAGAGAGAGGAAAACCAGAGAAGTAAAAGATACTGTAGGTGATAGAAAATGAGACTCGGGCAGGAAGTTTAAAAGAGAAAATTAGAAGGAAAGAGGAAGAATGGGAAATGGTGGAGAGATACAGGTAGAAAATGCTGCTAGTCCTATCTCTTTCTTTTTCTTTTCCTTTTGTTCCTCGTTGCCCTCCTTTGCACATCACTTTTCTCCTCCTCTTTAGGTTCTACTTCCTCTGTTCACATGTTTTTGTCCCCTTTGTTTTTTCCCACTTCAAACAATCCACACGTTTTCATTTGATCCTATTTTGGAACAACAGCTTCCTCACACACAGACACACACATGCACACACAGAAAGTATTGTATGGAGGAGTTGTAAGCCATGAAAGGGTAGCTTGACAGGCAGAATGAATCAAGTGAGGAAGAAATAGAGATTGATAAGGGAAGTAATGAGGTGGATGCATAGGGGAAAGAAAGAAAGAAAAAAAGTAAAGGGAGGAGAGCGGGAGGAAGAATTAAATAGATGAAGAGGTGTAGTGGAAGAAAACATTAACTAACAGAGAGAGGAGACACAAAAATGATACAGAGTCAGAGATTAAGAAAGGAAGAAATTGGGATGAGGACAAAGAGAGAGTCAAGGTGGTGAATGAAAAGGGAAAAACAGAGAATGTGATGAGCCATCAGTGGTGCTACAAGGAGAAAGTGACAGAGAAGAGTGAGAGAGAGGAAGCAAGTGATGGGAGAAACAAAAAGAGGCAAATCAATACCTGCCCCAAACCTGTAAACACACAGTGAGAAAAGGGATTAAGCCCATAAAATGTGTTGGCTGTGCCAAGAGAGATATACCTAAAAGACGAAGGGAGGGAGGAAGGGACAGAGGGAGAGGGAGTAATGGTGTAAGAGGGAGACCAAGAGCAATGGAAAGGATAAAAGAGGACTGGAGCTGGGACAGAAGGACACGGAAGAAAGGTGCAGTGAGAAAGAGAAGAAGGGCTGGAGGGAGTGAGAGATTGAAAAAAAAGTAGGAAGACAGAAAGGAGGCAGGGGACCAGTGTAAGAAAGAACAGAGTGGGGAGAGGAAAGAAGAAAGAGTGGGGAGAGGGAAACGGGTGTCAGTGATCGCAGTGACAGTGAGTGAAAAGCAAAGGTGCGCATGCAAGCGGGGTGAGTTACTCCTCCAGACACAATGCCAATCCAGTCTATTCACAACAGGGGAGAAACAAAGAGAAAATGAAAGAGTTCAGAAACCTTCAATTGCAGTTCTTTTGGGCTTCAGAGACTTGCAGAACTATTATTGTGGAATATTAACTGCTCAAACAAATAAGAGTTTTTTATTCTATTTTTAGACAGCTGGAGTTTGATCCCTAAGAACAAAGTTGTTTTTGAACCTCATCTAATTATTAATTTGAATCCCCATTAGCTGTTGGCTACACAATGGAAAGCAGGGAGGGACTGGGAATGAAAAATGGCCCTAGAGGTTTTGACTCAGAATGGCTCAACAAATTCCCCAAATAGTCTACATTGGTTGTTAGTCTCTAATTTATTAATGTTAAGCACTACCATAACCGTTGATGCATAACAATCAGTTCAACATTTTGAAAGTTTGCTGTAGCATGTCAACTTTTTTTAACGTCCCACTCCATCCAGGCTGTGGTGGGTCGGTTTACGAAAGGTTTCATTGACTTTATGAAACCTTTCAACAAAAGTGTATCCCGAACTGTCTTCTGTCGTACTGCTTCAGCTGCAATATGTTGACTAACAATTGAACTAGTATCACTGGGCTCACTGGGCTGCCCTCTCTGCTCTATTGCCTCTCTGCTGCCAGAGCCTTCAGACTAACTATGCTGAGATAAATAATTCATTTTTAAACATTGGCTGCATCAGCCTCAAGGGACTTCATCCTCTTCTCTCTCAGCCTCAAGGGACTTCATCCTCTTCTCTCTCAGCTTTTCAGCAACACCTGTGTGTGTGTGTGTGTGTGTGTGTGTGTGTGTGTGTGTGTGTGTGTGTGTGTGTGTGTGTGTGTGTGTGTGTGTGTGTGTGTGTGTGTGTGTGTTTGTGTTTTGTGTGTGTGTGTGTGTGTGTGTGTGTGTGTGTGTGTGTGTGCGCGCGTCCATCTTATTCCACCATGGCCCAGGTAAAGTTAAAATGGACTGGACCAAAAGTTATTGGCTGGGAGAGAGAGGCTGACTGATGTAATACCCAACTCGCCTGGGCCAGTCAGTCACAGAGCACTTAGTTATTTTTATTATTGCCAGGGCTGGGATTATTTAAATAAAAATTATATTTTGCTTTGCATCAGCCCCAATTGTCAAGCGGCCCACGGGGTAAACTCCCGGTGCTCCAGATGGCCAGTCCGTCATTGATGTAAAGTGATGAACAGCATGCTTTAAGAAACTGCATTTGACATTTTCTTGTGTGCAGGTGTGAAGATTTTTATAATGGGACTAACAACAAGCAGAACATGTTGTAGAGTGGAGAAAAATAACATGGGGAAATGAAACTCTTTTTGTGAGTATGGGAGGATGACTTTGGGGAGATGCAAGGCTTCTCCCGGACACTGGTGATATACAAAGCCAGAATTAGTCATCTGATTAGTTTGCTGCTGCGAGCACCCAGCAGTTGCCTAGAAACTGCAATGTTACAAACAAAAGATATTTTTTGTAGTACAAACTTTTTTTGTTAATTGCACTTCTGCATCCAAAAGACTGGTCATAATGTAACTGAGAAAAAACAAACAAGGTAAGAGATTGACAGAGGAACAAAACAAAACCAAGAATATAGAGAGCAAAACAAAAGAACAGAAATAGGGAATAGTTAAACAATGAGAGACGGAAGATGTCCATATGGTGTGTATATTTAGTATCACTGTTGAAGCAATACTTGTTATATTACTACATTTTGTCTATACATTGATTTCATGTGCTCATTGCTGCATCTACAGTATATACAGCACATATGTGTTGTCTGTTTGTGTATCTGTGTCTGTCTGCCTCTCTCTGTGTGTATGGTTGTGTGCACTGTATATCATCATAGCAGGGTGAATGGAGCATGAAACCATCTGTCTCCTGGTTAGATGAGAATTGCACCGACTTTATTAGATGTTTGAAACCATGCAGATGGTTATCATTATCTTAGGGCGTTAGGCACACACACACTCAGGCATGCACACACACAGATGTTGATCAGGGTATTATGAAGTTATATGCACAGACGTCTGTGCTCATACAACCCACTTGCATGTATCAAGCAATCGTTCGTGCACACAGTGGGTTTCTAAAATTTTACGATGAATTATCACAGACTCCATTCTCTGTATATAACAGATGCTACCATTAATGCATATCAATTGATTTGATCCACTCGACCATTTGATATCAACATTGGTTATGTGGGGCGGTTGAGGCTCAGGTGGTAGAGCGGATGCCTACCAATCGAAGGTTGGTGGTTAGATCCCTGACCCTGCAGTCCCATGTCGAAGTGTCCTTGGGCAAGACACTGAACTCCGAATTGCTTCCAATGCTGCACAATCTGTGAATGTGTGTGAATGTTTATCTGATGAGCAGGTGGCACCTTGTACGGCAGCCTCAGCCACAGTGTATGAATGTGTGTGAATGGTTTCTGTACTATATTAAAGCACTTTGAGTAGTTGTTAAGACTAGGAAAGGGCTATATAAATATAGTACATTTACACTAGCAATTTCCAAAGTAGCTGTATGTTTGTATGAATTTTAGCATTACATAAATAGCAAGCCCACATAGTGAGTCTCAAGTATAACCATGTATTTCTTCCTAAAATCCCCCAATGTAAGACAGTGTTTCAAAAGAAGAAGGTTCATAAAAAAGGTTTTCTTATGAATAATATTGCCAGCATTTTATTTAACAGAGTTGAGATAAAAAAATATCACAATTCTCTCCCAAAGCAGAAATGCCATAACAGACAATGCAAAACCCCAAATGCCCTTTCAGAAACTCTCCGTCCATATGATGACCACGGTTTATATTTTGGTTAAGCAATTTAAACGTGGTGGCCTAGGTCATCTACTGCTTCAAGACAGTAAATGTCCATATGGTGATCGCGGCTGTCTGCTGGTTTTGCTGTTCTTTGTTTTCACTTAAAGTCATGCCTCCCATCTGCCATCTTGTCATATACCATTTGGAAATCCCTCAAAGGAAGCACTTTTTATTTACTATAAATCAGGGATTAGAGAGGGTAAGCACAGGGAGTGGATCATTGGTCAGAACTATGTGGTGTTTTCCTGCATTTTGCCTGGTGCATGCTGGGGTTGACACCAGCCTCGACATGACTCGACATGGAAACTTAAGTATCTGGCTTTAGCAACTGTTACAATTTTTTTTTCTTTAAAAGAGTATTGTATCAATCATTGGTTAATATCCTCCACATCTCAGGGCTACATATCCACCAGGGACAAGTCTAAACCGCGGAAGTGGCAGTCTTCTTAGAAGCAAATTTATTTGTCTGTACTGAAGATAAAATTGCAGATCTTAGAAAGCAATCAAATGAAGTACGAATATCCCATTGTAACTGTATTAGCCATCACTGGCATACTATTTGTAAAACTACCGGTAGCTGTGTTGTACTGCTAGCTACAGTGTAAGAGCAGTGTCAGTGTGCATCCATAAAACAGTGAACTACAATGTTATAATAGTAATGTACATTATATGATATCCTGTGTGTGTGTGTGTGTGTGTGTGTGTGTGTGTGTATGTGTGTGTGTGTGTGTGTATGTTTCAGTGATCCAGTGTGGAACTCCTCCTCAAGTACACCATGGGAAAGTGGAAGGAACCGACCATTCATGGGGCTCGAGTGTTAGCTACAGTTGTTTCCATGGTTACCAGATGTCCACTCCAGCTGTGCTAACCTGTGAGGGGAACGGGACATGGACCGGAGACGTACCACAGTGTTTGCGTAAGTTAGCTGGCCTTCTCTAACTATAAACTGCTACTTAGTAGCTTTAGCTGATGTGCATCACTGTTTCCCTTTCAGTAATGTTAGATAGATAGATAGAGATACTTTATTTATCCCAAAGGAAATTAAGGTGTCCAATAGCTTATACACATCTTATACACATCATACATACACATAGGCACACAGACAATATGACATCCACGCACACATACAGTACATACTACATACTACGGTGTGGAAAAAGTGTGGAAAAAATGCAGAATGGCAATGGTATCATAGTGCAATCAGTCCAGTCCAGGGTAGTTTATGTGTATGTATGAAGGCACCCAGATGAAGTTATGGTACAAAGGGCAGTGTGCAGAGCAGACTTAAACACTTAAGTCAATCCCCCTCCTCCCCTTCTGTGTAGCATTGAAGAGTATAATGGCCCTAGGGACAAAAGATCTATGCAGCCTGTCAGTTTTGCAAGACAGAGACAGGAGCCTACTACTGAACATGCTCTTCTGCTTGGAGAAAGTGGTGTGCAGGGGGTGGCAGTCATTGTCCATTATAGATGGTCCTCTTATCTGCAACTGATGTCAGTGACTCCAGCTCCATGCCCACCACAGAGCCAGCTTTTCTCACCTGTCTCGCCTGTCCAGTTGTCCAGCATCCCGCTTCCTAGTGCTGCCTCCCCAACATACCAAAGCATAGAAAAGGACACGACAGACTGGTAGAACATAAGCAGGAGTTTGCTGGGGACACTGAAGGACCTCAGCCTCCTAAGGAAATAGAGCCTGCTCTGCCCTTTCATGTAAAGTGCATCAGAATTGGCAGACCAGTCAAGTTTATTGTCAAGATGTAACCCCAGGTACTTGTACTGACAGTCTCCACATCCACCCTGTCAATGGTGACAGGCAGCAAGGGAGTGGCAGGCCTTCTGAAGTCCACCACCATTTCCTTGGTTTTGGTGGTGTTCAGCTGCAGCTGGTTAGTCCTACACCATCCCACAAAGTTCTCCACAAGGCTTCTATACTCCCCCTCCTGTCCATCGTTGATACACCCCACAATTGCAGTGTCGTCGGAGAACTTCTGCATATGGCACGACTCAGAGTTGTACTTGAAGGTGTACAAGGTAAACAGTACAGGAGAGAGAAATGGTCCCTGTGGCGCCCCTGTGTTGCTGACCACAGCCTCAGATGTGAGGTTCCCCAGTCTAACAAACTGGGGCCGTTCAGTGAGGTAATCTGTGATCCAGATCACCAGGCTTGGGTCCACTCTCATCTCTAGTAGTTTGTCTCTCAGCAGGAGGGGCCGCATGGTCTTGAAAGCGCTGGAGAAATCAAAGAACATGATTCTCACAGCACTGCCTCCTTTGTCCAAGTGAGAGTACACCCTGTGTAGTAGATATAGAGTGGCATCCTCCACTCCCACCTTCTCCTGGTAAGCAAACTGTAGGGGGTCAAGCGCATGGCGAACCTGGGATCTTAGGAGGTGAAGCAGTTCAAACAGAGAAGAAGTGCTAACTGTATCCGTTGTCTCATTTAAGCTGTCCTGTGTGGCGATCCTGGCTCTCCTGGAGGTGGATTCAGAGAGGGGAACATCTTTTCTTACAGGTCAGTGGCTAGATATAGCAATCACTAACTTACACTTAGACACTGTTTTTCACATGTTTGTTTATGATAGGTTTGTATTAACACAAAGGAATGTTATATCTTCATTAAAATTACAGTACTAATTTTGTGGCAGCCCGCTGTGGCTGAATTTTTGTCACTGCCCTGTATATGGCTTTTTTAATAACTTTACCGTATGCCAACTAACATTTTGTCACTCAAACAGGATTGTGACATTTGCTGTAGTAAACGATTCATAAAGATGGTGTTGATAATAACTTAAGAATTATTGCACGTGCTTCATAATAAACGTGTTTTAATGTAAAGGATGCACACTGTCTTTACTGTGAAACCCCCGCAGGAAGTGTTGTTTGTTTCACCGAGGTTATCAAATATTGCCTATATAAAGTGTAAAGACATTTGTTTGGCCCTAATATCTGGATGTCAGTTTGAAACATTGCAAGGGGAAAATAGATTTTGATTAGTGGGTGACCAAAAACAAGGAAAAGATGTAGGCCAAAGCTCTAGTGGTAGACAAAGAGAGAGGTAGATAAGAAGCAGAAGCGTCTTACATATCAAACCCTAACCTGTCCTATGGATATCAAACCACACCTAAAATGATAAAGTGACAACACCAAAGCCGTATTTTATTACTGCTCATAACTTTTATTTGTTATTTTTTGTATGTGTGAATAAATATTTATTTTCCTATACAGGTCAGAAGTCAGGTTCTACTGCCATACCCCATACCTGTTGGTGGGCTCTGCCTCCAGAGTCTGTCAAGCTGATGGGATTTGGAGTGGCCAACAACCAGCCTGTATAGGTATTTAAAAGACCACAAGAACACAAAATACCGTTTGCCCTCAAACACACTGCTAGCGTACGTGTCAGTTTTCAAACTTTTAACAGTAGGCCTATACTTCCATGATGATAGTTATCTTCAGACTTTAGCTCTACTACTTGATACATTAACTTTTTACATTATAAGAAGCATCACGTTGTGGTGCGATGTTACACTGCATGCATTTCTAAGCTTTAAAAATACTGCCCTAAATTAAGTTGTTTTTTCACAGCACAAAGCTATTTTGTGCTCACCTTTGAAGGAAATAGTGAATACATAACCATCAACTTATGCATCACACATAGAAAAACCTGCATAAATTGGCAGAATGTTTATGTAAGTCTCTGAAATATTACACATAACACTCTTTCCATAATTGCGGGGAACAGACATTGTGTTTACTGCAAAGGAAAACATTTCATCAAGTTATGAATAGAATTGTGTGAAATTATTGGTAAACAAGATTGTGGAACTTATTCTTGTCCACATTTTAGCATTAATAATCCTGTGCAGATTGAGCTGAATATATTATCTATTCAGTAGATGAAATGTGTAGTTTTGATGTCAGAATTTGATTTCTATAGATTTTATCTTGGAAAGCAGCCCTTCATTTAAAGTGAAATTTAGGTCGTAACTTTTTTTTCCATAATTACTGCTGTACGTTGTCATTTTTTCCTGCACGTTATTTTAAGTACTAGAAGCGCTAGCTGATTTGGAAGAACATTTACTCAATTATTCTACTGTATTGCATTTTTGCAGTACTTATACTTTACTTTAGAATTATGTGCAATGTTATAACTTTACTCAACTACATTTCAGAGGGAAATATTGTCCTTTCTACTTACTGCATTTAACTTACTCATGTACCTACAGGTTACTTTGCAGATGAAGGTTTTACTCACAAAACATTTTGTATGCTAAGTTCTGAATACTTTTGCCATGACTGAGTACTACTGTACTAGCTGCACTATGCTAATCTTAGTGGAATGGATCTAAAAGCTGATGATTCACACACTGTACTGTAGCTGAAAGTCTGTGCTGAGAACATTGTTATGCTTACAGTACGTATGAAATATCAGAATGCTTCTTTCACTTGGAGAATAATTATAAAAACGTAAATGCATATAATGCTCTGTGTGTGTGTGTGTGTGTGTGTGTGTGTGTGTGTGTGTGTGTGTGTGTGTGTGTGTGTGTGTGTGTGTGTGTGTGTGTGTGTGTGTGTGTAGATCCAGCCTTCAACAACTGCCGTGACCCAGGAACTCCAGCCTATGGTATCCCGGTCATGGGCCAGGGCTTTCAGGTAAGAAATATATCAGCTGACTGTATACTTGGTAAACTACTGTTTAATCCTTCAAATCACATTAACTATACATGTCAGAAAAGACAAGTTTAGAAATACTGATGTGCATTATATGCTTTTTTTTAATAAATAACAAATTAATTAAATTGCAACTTGCAGAGTTTGGTTGGTAAGTAGGTTATACTCAATCTGAGATACAGTGGGCCTAAAGTTCCTCAGTTGGAAAAACAAGAACAATCAAACATTTTACATGCAGGTCAAAAGTAAAGGCATGGTAAAAGTGGTACCCAGATTTCTAGAGTTAGACTTTAGGGATGAAAAAGAGCAATGTGTTATTTCGTATTAGAGACCCGACTGCACAAATAAGAACCTGTTGGTGGAATATATTGGTTTTAATGGAATTTAAGCAAACACGCAAATCCTTCAATTTGTGGAGGGATAATTGGATATTATCCACATATCATATTTCCCCTGACATCTTTTCAAAGAGAGGAGGGGGTTACCACCCACATCATGCAGGACTAACAATATTACATTCACTAAAAGAGACAAAATGATAAATGTCGGTATTTATTTTTGTTCCCTGTTTTGTTAGATGTAAAGATTTGGCAGTGAGTTAAAGCTAGGGTAGGCAGATTTCTGTAAAAGGCAAAAAAAAAAAAAAAACTATATATAGCCCTTCTCCTTCAGCTCTCCCCTTTTTGTTCTAATCCCCTCCCACCACACACTCTTTTTCCAGTAACCTGTACGAGTACCAGTCAATCATTCCGATCATGATAGTGATCCTGATGCCGTTATTTTGCAGTGATTCTATGAGAATTACCGTCCTGTGTTCTTTTGCAAACTTGTGGGCCTGTGACGCCCTATGAGATGACATACTGTGATTCAAGGCTCTAGTTAGCTACGTAAACATGAACTTGAATGAGTCACAGCTGTGAGCCTTTTGCCCCAGCTTTAAGTGGTCAGTGAAGTTTTTTTTTTAGTTAAAGTTTAATGACTACTACCTCATGCTGAGTGTGGCAGCTCTTAAGAAGCTGAAGGCTCAACAGTGGATAAAGAGGACTTTTTTGTGCTTTTACATCTTGTAGGTTGGCAGTAAGATTTCCTTCAAGTGCCGCAAGAACTATCACATCATTGGCTCCACCACAAGAAAGTGCCTAGAAAATCTAACCTGGAGTGGAACTCAACCTGAGTGCATTGGTAAGGAATACATATGCCTGTTAGTACTCTGTGTACAACCAATATTATTTGTCCTTACCATAGTTTGGTTAATTCATTTGTTTTGTTGTTACTGACTTTTTTGTTGATGTTTATGTTGCATTTTACTCAGTTTTTATTATGGTTTTATAAAGAAGAGAGCAATGTCAGTGTTTACTGTGTGTTTATTCCCTCTTTCCTGTCACTCAGCCCATTCATGCAGACAGCCAGAGACCCCCAGTAATGTAGATGTTAGATCTATGGACCTGCCTACCTTGGGATATACGCTGATCTACACCTGTCAAGACGGTCTCTATCTGGCTGGGGGATCAGAGCACAGAACCTGCAAAAGTGATGGGAGATGGTCGGGCAAACCCCCACTCTGTAAAGGTATTCAGATCCTATCTTGAAAATGCACTGCTCATATAAAATAGGCTGATGTTGAGCCTAGAATCTTAACTGGATGTCATAATCCCATTTGGTTTGAGATAAATACAGATTATCACCCTGATATTATTGCTATGCTCTCGTAAAATCAGGTGTAGCATGAATGCTGGGGTGATGTTTTTTTTATAAATCACATAATCATGGCCTGATCTGGTCTTAAAGACACGGAGCGGATGGCTCGGAATACTGTTATGAATGACAAAAAAAACTATTTGGTTCCTTTTTGTCTGTAAAACCCCAGAACTGATAAATATGTAGTGTACATTAATAAATACCTATCATATTTTCTCAATCCTGTCATCCATTCCCATTCCTATCTATACCTAATATACTGTCAAAAAGCTTAATTACCAAGTGAGCTAAACTAAACATAATGCTGTTTTATGTTTCAGTTGGAGTGAAAGTCAATCCCAAAGGCAGAGGAGAGTCGGATGTCCAGAAGAATAAGATTCGAGGTATGAAGAATAAACAACTGCAGCACACATTGTAGTACTTAAACCACAGTACTGTATATACTGTATACTTATTGCACTTGCACATTTCCTTGGCAGCTTGTTTTTTCTGTATTTCAAGTTGGACTACTGGTCATTATACTGATTTGTAATGAACTGGATTTGCACTAATTATTTCCCAGAGATAGATGGCTACTACGGTAGGAGGTTGTAGTTACTACAAGGGTCTCCTGTCTCAACAAGCAGTCTTATTTTAGATTTATAGGATTAAGACTCAGACGAAGTAAATAAATCAGTGAAAACATTCAGGTGCAATACCATGTAATGCCTTTTAAGTTTGATGTTGGGTTTTATAATCAATATATGCATTTAGAAGTAGACAGTGAAGAGAGACTACCACCAGAGAAAAATACAAACGTTTTTTGCAAGAATACTAAAGCTGCTGAGTTTTGAATAAGTCATATTTCCCACACAAAAGTGTGGGATTCAGAAAGCCAGAGACTAACCCTCTGCAGTAGTCAATTATGAAGGAAACAGAGGTAGATATGTTTGTTGCTTCTTGACAAACACAAAGGGGTAAATCATCATTTCTGTTCTGTTACTTTTAACTTGGGGAAAGTTGCAAAGGTTGAGTTACAAGAATGCTAAAGTTGACCTTTTAAACCAAGAAAATCGCATGGTTTGAGGAAATGGTGACATTGCCAGCTCTTTTAATTTTTTTGATTTAAAAAAACAGTCAAACAAGCTTTACATTTATTTTTTGTGTCTGTGTCTCCATTACAGTTCCAGTGGATGTGTTCTCTCCAAACTCGGAGTGGAGTGGTTTTTACGAGTATCTAGGGAAAAGACAGGCCACCACATTTACAGTGACTGGGTTCAACACTACCAGCGGCAGAGTTAACGTCACATTACTGGAAACCAGTGGAGTGTCAATCAGACTGTCAGGTAAAAAAACGAGGAACAAACTAATATTATCAGTGAGTCACTCTAATTAATTTTACTCTGATTAACTTCATAAAAGACCTATAATTATGTGGTTTTAATGTTTTCAGAGCTTGAAAACACAATACTGTACATAAAACTGATTGGATCATTTTTATTTTCTTAGATTAAATTTGCATCAACAAAGCCTGTCTTATGTGTTAGAAGTCATACAATGTGTGTGAAATAGAAAATGCTTTCCCCTAATCAACATGAGCAAGATAAGTGGATATAGTGGACATACCAGTACAGGCCAAAAGTTTGGACACACCTTCTCATTCAATGTGTTTCTTTATTTTCAAGACTATTTACATTGTAGATTCTCACTGAAGGCATCACAACTATGAATGAACACATATGGAATTATGTACTTAACAAAAAGTGTGAAATAACTGAAAACATGTCTTATATTTTAGATTATTCAAAGTAGCCACCCTTTTGCTTTTTTTGATAACTCTGCAAACCCTTGGTGTTCTCTCAATGAGCTTCATGAGGTAGTCACCTGAAATGGTTTTCACTTCACAGGTGTGCTTTGTCAGGGTTAATTAGTGGAATTCTTTCCCTTATTAATAAAAAAGCAAAGGGTGGCTACTTTAAAGAATCTAAAATATAAGACATGTTTTCAGTTATTTCACACTTTTTTGTTAAGTACATAATTCCATATGTGTTCATTTATAGTTTTGATGCCTTCAGTGAGAATCTACAATGTAAATAGTCATGAAAATAAAAAGGAAACGCATTGAATGAGAAAGTGTGTCCAAACTTTTGGCCTATACTGTATACAATAGAGAATGGATGGAAAATACTTATATTTTGCTATATAATATGGCTAAAATTACAGCAAAATGAAAATAAAATAGACATGTCTAACTGAAAAGGAGCATTGTAACACCACCTTTGTTTTCAGTTAGATAAAAAAAGAGCAATCACATTCCAGGTGTTGAAGATTTGCAGACTTTAAATGCAGTGTAAATAACACGGGCAGAAGCATTACTGTAAGTGTAAATACACAGCAAGCTGAAAAAAAAATCCAGCTTTCATTCATACTTATTAGCAAAGCATCACTGATATCTTATATTGAAATTGGCGCAATTTCATATATTGCACCTAAGTACATACACACATTTCTATAAACACTCACAGTCTGCAAGACAAAAAAAATGGTTTTGTGCAAGAGCTTTAATCCGCTATATGATATAACTGGTAGGAATTATGAGCCGCCTGACAAGTTGTGTGCTTGTGCCCCTCCACACCAATACATCTGCAGAATCACCACACAAGTCTGAAGGGCCAAATTATTACCTGAGCAACCTAACCTCCCACAACAGTACTCTTGTGCACAGCTTTTAAAATGTACTGTGGAGTATATTGTATGAAAATGGCTGGCAAATGCAGTCTTGAGTGAAAACCTCCAAAATAATACAGTCGTAGCAACTGAGAATAGCTGTCTGACTCTCCCACTGACACTCATGTGTGTTTTGACATTTTACAATGACATTTCACAATCAATAGTTCACCTTGATCCGGGGTCATTAAAGATTTTCTGCAGGTACGAGGCAAGGGCTCTCAACGTATAAAACAATTTCATTTTGAGTCTGTGATATTTCTCTTACATGGACTTGTCATATTGCACAGCAACCATTTCTGTGTTGGCACTATAGTTAACCAAGTAGAGACATGTAGCTGAAGGGTAAATGTCACTTTCTCCCCACTAATGTGTCAGGTGCTTGGTGAAGAAAATAGAGTATGATCATTTAAAATGTCAAGGTGTCTCCTTTTCTCTGTTTGTCAGTCAACCTGTCTGTCTGTTTGCCTACCACCCTGTCTGTCTGTCTTTCTGTTTGTCAACCTCCCACTGCACCTTTACCTTTCTCTCAATGTCTTTCTCTTTTTCCTGCAAAGTGCCAACACAAATTAGAAGTTAAGTTACTGTTATTTAAATTATACCAGGTTCAGACACAAATCCTATCTTTTGTACCTCCAAAACAATTTCTTTCTACATATGTATCTGTTCGTCCAGGTACCTACAAGTCAGAAGAAAACCAGCTGCTGTTAAAGGTCTACCAAGTGAAGGGTCCAACGGAGCATTACTACAGCAAGTTTAAAAATGACAACTGGGCTGTGGATGGATATGTAAGACACACTAATTTTTCTATATTAAACATTTTAAAATGAATGTTGTTTTTACACATTTCTTTATTAATAATCAGTATCACTGCCCTACTCTGTAGCAATAATGTAGCAGCGTCCACACCACATAACTCACCCCACATCCACTACTACGCTGGACGGGGTCTTGACAAAGAGGTGTATTTCAATCCCAGACAAATCCACAGTCACATTATGCAAAACAGATTTTCAAATACAATAAGCGCTGATTAACATCTTTAAAAAAAGGCAAATAGAGGAAGGATATGGTTCACCAAGAAGCTTTTGTTCCAAGGTTCGTTTTGAGGTTGCAAGGCTTCCCGCAGAGACTTCAGGACGTTAGTGGCCCGGCCAATAGTTCCATCATGTAACTCCCCATAAAACCACAAATCTGGGGCTCAAATATTGTTAATTTATTGCGCATTTGATCCGTGTATTCATAATTTATCTTTGATGTGCATAAATGCTGTTTTCTTTAGACTGCAAGGGAGATTGTAAAAGATAGTAGCATCAGGGATGAAAGAAAGAAGGATGTAAGAAGGAAGGAAGCAGGCACATAGACAGCCAATTTAGAGAAAAGCATGACGGAGGAGAAGAGTCAGGCTGGTAATTGCTGAGTTGTGATTCCTGAAAACCAATAATTTTTACAGTTAGAAAATGAAATTTCGATTGTCGATTGGTGGGTAAAACGTTGCTGCTTCAGACTCCAAACAAGAGATGGTGGAGAGGGGAAGAGAAGGAGGGAGGGCAAGACCAGAGTACAGAAGGTGGAGAGATACTGTTGATGAGTGGAGAAGACAGGAACGTCCTGCTGTGCTTCTGGTTGACAGAGTTGAAGACCCTCCACCGTACTACTTCTGTGTCAAATTGGCACTTTATTCTGCAGCGCTTTGTACCTTCACTTAACCTACCACTTAATTCTTCATTGCTAAAACAACCTTTACAGTATCTCCCACTGTCTGTTCAAAGAGTTCATTTTAAACTCTACTAATTTAGGAAACCAGGGTGAATGAAGCGCCCCACCTGAATGGGCAGTGTATAACCTTTTATCTAAGATCAAACTACAATCTGAACACTGAATGCTCTGTTTTTCAGGTTACTGCAGAATCCGACCAGAAGACCTTTGTCTACCAGGGGCATATCCACAGTAAAGACTTTGGCAAGTTCCATCTGACGAGGCAAGGTAGGTCTGTCTGTAACATCAGCACCAATAACAACCACAACAAACAACAGCCTTGATCTTCTGAACATCAAACTGAAAGTGGAAGTAAAATATTCAGCCAAATTAAAGGAATATTATTGGAATGTTTTTGTTCGTGTAAAATGAATTTAATTTCAGACTGAGTAAACATGAGAAGCAGATCTCAAGTACACAGACTAATAATACAAAAAGCCTCGATTACACATGCTCAAAAGGGTGTTCATGCATGTGTGGGTTATCTGTGTCTGTACCCCCAGGGCCTGTAACCATGGCAATGGACCCATCCAACCCCTACACAAACAGCAGCTCTGTGGCAGCAGCCATCTTAGTTCCTTTCTTTGCCCTCATCCTGTCTGGCTTTGCCTTCTACCTCTACAAGCACAGGTAAGCAATATCCTCAAGAGTTAAAAACAGACAACCGGCAGACTAGAATACAAAACAGGTGTTTGCGTTGTTGATTTTTAGCAGGTTCACTTTATAAATAAATAAAAGAAAATATCCACCTCGAATTATTTACTGATGCATATACAACTTGTTTTTCAGTGCGTTTGAATGTTTGATTTTTTCAGTGCACCACTATTCCCTAATTCTGTCATTTATTTCATACCTTTCCTTGAAACACCCATTCTCTAACTTGTTTTAGTCTTTGGATTGCATTGTATTGCGGTCTCTTAAGGCTCCTGTTGATGAAAGCCTTATTACTGTATGTCTGCCTTTTGCTAAATGTTCGTCTCATTCTGAGGGGCTGGCATCAAAACTGTATTTATCATTTATCAAAAGAGTTTCTCAAGGAAATTAGTCCTAACAATTTTTCCGTTGCACATCATTTGTCCAACTTTTACTCTTTGGAGTAAAAACTTTATTAGCCTTGGAAAGTCATCCTACATTTTCAGGTTTAAGGAGAGATGCAGAACTGTTCTAGCTGGTTAGGAGTTTACAGTAGGTGGCAGCTGAATAAAAAAATAAATAAAATGAAATAAATAAATAAAAGATTTATTTTGTCAGGGATGTAATGCCCTATTTGCAAAACTCCATTAACAAGATGTTGTAATTTAAACTTAACTGGCAACAATGAATATAACAGTGGTCCTTTAATAATGTGATGGTATTTATTTGGATCTTAAAGCATCAATTAAAAGAAAACCTGAGAGCAAGTATCCAAATCTTACTAAATAACTCCTAAGTCCTAATGTGTAGGAAAGGTCAAACCTACAGCACAATTCCTAGGAATGAATCTGAGATGCTTGATAAATATGAGCACTGGTGCACAGTTTATCAATTGTTCTTCTCAGTTGTAGCTGGACTTAAAGTATTTTAAAGTGACAGGTTTTGTTGTACAAAGAATCAATGTATTGTATTTTTAGACACTGCTCTAATTTATTGAAGGTGCAAATGCAGGGGCACATGGCTATAGACTGCTTTTTGTGGTGATCAGAGGTGCAAGCACAGCCCTGCCGCAGCACAGACAAGTGGGCAAGATACGAGTGTCTGGCGTTAGAGCATTGCGCCTACCAACCATGACACCATGGCAATTGCCATACGGGCTAGTAGCTAAAATGTGTTTGCAGAGTTGTTCAAAAATGTAGTTTGTTTAATCCATTGCTTGACTGTATGTGTACTTTAAAGATCACATATACATGATAAACACTTTAACAGGGAAAGCCTTGACACATCCTACAAACAATTGTGGAGTACATTATTGTTAAGCATCACCCAATAATCCAACCCTGTACAAATGTAAAAGAAGTATGACTATTACCAAATCATTTACTTGCAACCTTCCAAATTGGGAACAAACATGAACGCCGAAATAGAGCCTGTGTAGTAAAGAGAGTAATGATGTATGTTTTCCTTTGAAAACATTTATTTGTGAGTCACTTCCAAACTAAGTAGAGGATACATGTTTGATGAATCCTGTTTCCTAAATCACTTTTGAAATATATTGAGTGGACCAGATACTTTTTTGGGAAAAAGAGGCAGGTTTACATCATTTTTCAAACATAATTATAGCTCTAAAACCCCAAGCGTACTATGAAGATTAAATCTCATTGACCTTAGATATTAATTATTGTTCCTAGAAAGTTCACAAAAGACTTACAATGCCTAAAGATGGCAGATAATACACAACTATATTGAGGGTAAAATGTCATTATTAACGTTTTCTGTTTAAGACTTGTGTGAGATTCTACACCTAAAGGGATGTTCTGACTTCTGCACTTCATCACTCAAAGTTTTACAAAGTCATTTAACTCAACAATAGTCATTATTTCCCGTTAATCCGTTGGCTTATCATTTATGGTAGCTGTATGCTACAGTATTCTATCTGCAGTGAAACATGTAGTGTCCTGACCTGTTGATGTTATTCAGGAAAAAGACATGTTTTGCAAACATGTTTTGTTAGCAAGTTAGTAATGTGCTTTACTATGTTAGTATAGTTAATCCTGTGAATACTAAGATGGTAACTGCTGTGTACAGGGCCATGCAGATATTGACTGTACGGTTAACATAGTATACCAATAGCTAACACTATCATTACATTACCTTATACTGTGTTACACAACCTGCTCACCAGTTAGCTGTGTGCAATGATAGTTGATGTATATTAAAGCTGATGGTTGTATACAGGACATTGTCTGCTGACACAGATGACAATGAGAGACCAAAAGACACCTGGGGGCCTGGCGGCAGGTAAGACTGGCACCTGTCATTCATCTGGTTTCAAACAGCAACCAGACCTCCGCCCGCCGCCACATCCTCTGTCAAACTCGTCATCCCTTGTTTTTAGTTTTGAGATTTTGCTTCATGCTGTTTAGTAAGGCTGCACAACTGACCAACATGTGTAATAAAAACTATGAAAATATGAATACTTTGTTCTACTCTAGT
This sequence comes from Perca flavescens, assembly GCF_004354835.1. Taxonomy (NCBI): domain Eukaryota; kingdom Metazoa; phylum Chordata; class Actinopteri; order Perciformes; family Percidae; genus Perca; species Perca flavescens. The sequence continues at coordinate 27,903,472 of NC_041331.1, read as the reverse complement.
TTGTATTACTGTAAAATAAAAATAAAACTTATAAACCAAAATCAATATTAATTCAGAGCGAAATGGAACACAGAGACTATATCAGCTAAAAGTCATTGTAATCTTAAAGGTCCCATGGCATGAAAATTTCACAGGTTTTTCAACATTAATGTGAGTTCCCCGAGCCTGCCTATGGTCCCCAAGTGGCTAGAATTGACGATAGGTCTAAACCGAGCCCTGGGTGTCCTGCTCCACCTTTGAGAAAAAGTAAGCTCAGACGGGCGAATCTGGAATCTCCCCCTTATGTTTTCATAAGGAACAAGTTTACCTCCCCTTTCTCTGCTTTGCCCACAAAGAGCATTTGGCCCACCCATGAGAAAGAGAGAGACATCATGACTTGCAAACAAGCAAAGGCAGTTGGTCAAGGCCACACCCCCACCCTCCACCTTGCCCCCCCCTCTCTCCTCCTCAATAGCTGACAGACACATAAATGGCACATCCTAAGGAAAGCTCATTGTGGGACTGGCTCTAGTGGCTGTAATTCTGCACCAAGGCTGAATTTCGGGAAAGAGACTTCAGATACAGTATTAGGGGACCACTAAAGCCTATATAAAAGCATCAAAAGAGCACCATGTCATAGGACCTTTAAGTTTTTAAAAGCAGTGCTGCCCTGCTGTGCCAAAACAGCAATCATTTAAGCTACGCAGATATTTTTTTGTCTTTGATCTCATTGTCATCTCTCTGTCAGCATGATTACATCAAGAACAAATACAGTATTTGATGTACGTCAAAATGTTCTAATCAAAACAAGTAATATATATGCTTCTGTATGCTGCTGCTTTTTTAATTTATTTTTTTACTTTTGACTTTCATTACTCTCACCTTGACAGTAGTTATGTGGTAAAGTTAACTTTGCCAACATAATGCCCTAGCCCAACATAATGGCAAGCCAACAGAAAATATTTCTTTACATAACAACAAGGTAAACAATCTTAAATAACAAACTAAAAGCAAGATGAGAGTGTGCACACTGTGGTTTCTTCCTGCATTGGCCCATATGTCTTTACAGTATCTATAATACTGTCAAAGCAATTATGTGTGCTGTTTTTCATTCTACCAATAAAACTAAGCTATTGCACCTACAGCCACAACCAGAAAATAGTGCAGCAACTTGAACCACTGCCATGCAGGGAGGTCTGTGGTGTGTGTTGGTGTGTGTGCAGTTTTGTAAAGTAATGGATTGAGCATGTAGGGTAGGCTTAGTGGCTCCCCAGGGTTGGATTTCTACCAGTTCACACACACACATTCACGTGTGCGCGCATACACACACACACACACACACACACACACACACACACACACACACACACACACACACACACACTTAATGAGGTCAGAGTCAAACAGTGTTTCAGCTGCAGCTCTCCTCCCTTCTAATAGTTCCACAGGGTTTGGAAGTAAGTGATTATATCTAACTGGATTATAGGACCTTATTATCCAAAAATGTAATCTGCGACAAACAGACAAATTATGATGGGGTAGTCATATTTCACAGCATATCTGTTTGAACCCCAGCAGTATGTTTCTTAAAATCCTCATTCAGGCACATTGAGTAATAATATGCAACAAACCATTGGGTACCATTTGCAGGATGATGGCAGGATGCAAGCAGACACACTCACATGAGAGCACCAGATGGGCACTGGCAGCTGAACCACTGAAGCAGGGAGTTGTTATGGTTCATGTTCCCACTCCTGCCATCATTCCCCCTGCAATTTGTAGATTTTTTACGAGAAATCTGCTACTTGCGCCTTTAATCTCAAGGGTAAAGCTCTCGCCCAACATGTCTAATAAGACAGGTGAAAGGACAGAGCGTGTTTTATGATTACTTTTTTGATTATATTTGAATTTGAAGATTATTTTTTTTAATTGGTTGTGGTCATAATTGTTAATATATTAAACACTTATAATTATGTACAGGTCTCTCTCCATGACTAGTACTACTGTTGAATAGGACATGCAATGTAAATTCTAGCATTGTGTATGTATGGTAGTAGTGTTATTTTTGGTGGCCTGTTTTAATTTTAGTTTTAGTCTAGTCCGTGTGTCAAGCTGTCATTTAAGTTTTTATTAGTTTTAATCACGTTCATACACTTTTTAGTCTAGTCAAGTTTCAGTCGACTAAAAGTCTGAGCATTTTAGTCAGAATTATCCATGACTATTTTAGTCTAGTTTTAGTCAACGAAAACCTGATGACATTTTAGTCTCGTTTTAGTCAATGAAAATTCCCATTTATTCTTTTTCTCCCAAAGACGAACTCCGGCTGGCCGGCCACGGTCCCAGCTTTCTCTATGTCAGACTTCATTTTGTTTGTTGTCGTTTATGCTCGTCTCACTCTCTAACTCACCGCTGTAGCTTCTAAATTAAATAATGCCGCAACAGGGCTTGAGGTAGTAACGTCGCCTGCGTCTGCGCAGTGCAACCCAAGTGCGACCTGATGCAACCCCTGAATTGAGACACAGGGAACAGAAATACTGCAAAATAATAATAATAATAATAATAATAATAATAACGTGACTAAACGAGACAAAATAACGTTTTAACATTTCGTCTCGTCTGGTTTTGGTCAACGAAAATGAAGAGACATTTTAGCATAGTTTTTATTTTGTATACCACATTTAGTCTAATTTTTATTCGTCAAAAATATTGCATTATACATTTAATTATAGTCATCGTCACATGACCAGCATTTACGTTGCGTCTCGTTTTCGTCATGTGATAAAGGTTCGTTGACGACGATATTTAGTCATAATTTTCGTTGACAAAAACAACACTATGGTAGTGGGTATTATCTTGAAATGTGTACACTTTTCACACAAGTGAATAAGTTAATGGGCCCTATCTTGCACTCAGCGCAATTGCTTTTGTACACAGACGCATGTATCATTCCTATTTTGCACCCGACGCACAGCAGACTTTTCCCTCCACAGACCCACGTCGGTAAATTAGGGAATGTATTTGCGCTCCCAGGGGCGGTTCAGTGAAAAGAGGAGGCGTGTTCCGGCGCAAACGTTCCCTAGTGCTATTTTGCAGTTTCAGAAAACAATTCCGCCACAGAACAGGAAAAACCTGGTCTAAAGTCAGTGGCGCTAGTCTAAAGTCAGTGGTGTGTTATTCAGATGCTATTTTAGGGGCGCATGCTTGGTCATAATGTAGCGTGTCACAACACGCATGGCTGCAGCAATCCTCTCCAGACTTGAGGAGATGCGCCCGAGAGGCCGCAGCAACATCGCCACCCGGCCAAGACGGGCATTTATTACTTTTGCCGCATCCCGGACAGCTAACGCTGGCGTGCGCCAGGCAAATCCACCGTTATAATAGCAATCCGCCATGGAACAAGCGCGCCTGCTCTTAAAGGGAATGTGAGATGAAGCTCTGGTTGGTTATTTTCACGTTACACCCAAACCACACCTAGCTACTTCAAACCAACCCATTTTAGATTTGCGTCGGGCGCAAGACTCATTTATCCCGCCGTTATAATAGCAACAGCGCCCGAGATCCACCCACAAAGCTACTTGCGTTCTGCGTTTCATACTTGCGTTTCAGATTGTTAAAAAGGCTCCAAAACAAACTTATAGACACATCAAATCAGAGAGCAATACAAGCATCCCATTAGTTTCTGGCTACCTCAAAAATTTAATCTAATATTTCCTGGCTTTTTTTGTTGGTTCTCCAACTTCAGAGAAAAATATCTTGATATTTAGCTGCTAGATGCTCAACATTTTTTACCAGTCACTGATTTACTGGGGCTCAGTGTTTTGTGCTGGGCAAGTAACAGGTTTGAGATTGTTTTATTGGAAATGCCTGACTGTGATTTTCTATGGGAGAGTTGGTGAGAGCTAATACATAATAAGTACATCAGCAAATTTGAGCAACTTAATCTCGCTGTCCTAAAATATCTGAGTTTTTGTTTTTCATTTTGTGTTTCAGAGAACTGCACCCATTTCGTTTTACTGTTTTTGTCTTTTTTTCCAAACATGCCAATACAACTTTGCAGAAATATCCTTGTGAAACCAAATACCTGCCATGAACACCATTATTTTCTTCTCATTTTGTTTTGCAGGACGCGTCCCAAGGTCCAGTTCAATGGCTATGTCGGCCATGAGAGCTCCAATGGTCAGGCATCATTTGAAAACCCAATGTATGACACCAACATGAAGCCCACAGAGGCTAAGGCAGTTCGATTCGATACCACACTCAATACAGTCTGCACTGTGGTATAGTCTTACAAACCTGCCACTACCTACACAGTGGTTTAGTCCAACCTCCATGTTGCAGTCTGCGGTGTGGCTTAACCAAACAGAGAAGAAAGAAGAAAACTAATGATTTGGACTTGTCACTGTGAGCAGTCTGTGTTGTAGCATGCTGGTCCTCTGTCAGCATAATCTGCACAGTTATGAAGCTCTGCTCCACCTCCTACCTGAACAACTGTATCATCCACCTCTCCCTACAGTCCAAAAGAGCAAAAAAAGTCTGAACCAATACACAAGGGAGTAGACAATGGCGTCGTCAAATATGTTATTCAGGAGATCAATTCTGGGACCAGAATTCTTCTTAAGCACTGTTGCTATTCAGACACCAATGAAAAACACACAATAAGGTGGTATGTACGACTAATTGAACTTCCTCCAAGAGCAACAACCTCATTTAACAGTGCTCATCCTGTGTAAGTTGACCCAACATCCTTATGGAAAGGGCTTTGTATGGCCAGAGTAATATGGCCCTTGAATACTCTCCATGCAACCTGAATGGTGGTTAACCCAACCTAACCCCATACTCCATGCCAAGTTTGCACAGTGGTAATAGGCTAACTCTTAACTTACTAACTCCCCTGATGCAGGCCACACACATGGGTTTGACCGATGCAAGGTTCTACCCTCAGGGGGAAGCACATACACTATTCCACCCTTCAACCCCCTCCAGACATCAAATAGTGATTGGATGGTTCCTATGTGTCAACACAAAAACCATCATTGGTGCTGGACCAATAACCTCCCACTGGACTTCACTCTGGACTTGACAGGACTGGACTCTCTGACCTATATACAGTTTACAGAGTCTGTTTTGGTGGAAGCTGATATCAATTGTACAGACTGCTGTAAAGTTGACAACCAAATGCAGTCAATACAGTGACAAGTTCAACCAGACCAATTCCTTTAAAGAAAATGATACTCTCATCCAGTACTGGATACTAGTATTAGATTAGTACTAGGAGAGGTTGACTAGTGCTAGACAAGCCAGGGTCAGATAACAGTTGCAGATACGTTTTAAAGGTTTGTTTTAGCCTACTTGGAGAACTGAATGGACTAGATTTAATATAGCAGGACAATCACAGAGTTAGGTAAGTTGAGGTGTCAGTCAAGTTCCTGTGATTGTTTTTACCTTCTGCCACTTACTGTATTGCCTATTATGACAATGTCTACCTACAGTATTTGGCAACTAATTTAGGCTAAAACATACCAGCTTTAATACGAGAACCTGGGAGCTAGTTCTAGATGAGTTTTGGACATTTTCAAATATTCTATAGAGATACTATACATCTAAATCAGTCCTATATACAATATTCCACACTAGCACTAGATAGACTGTGCTGAAGCAGAAAACAAGACACAATGGACTGGTTTCCAGAGGCCTGTCTAACACAATCAAAGAGTCAGACAACTAATTCATGTTCTTGGACTAGCCAGGATTCTGTGCTTGGTGGCTGAACAAGTGGAAGCCTGGAGGCAATAAGCTGTCAAGATCGTCAACTGCTGCAATCAGCTGTGGCCAAATCCAGGAAATGATTTATCTTCTCGTAACTCCGGTCGGGATTATCAGTCAAGTGATGACTGATTTGTTTTCTACAGCATAAGCTCCAGCCACAAAATCAGACATAGATGAACAGATTAACAGACAGATTGGTTGACTGGCAGAAATTAGACAGATGGACACGGACAAACGGACAGATAGACACCTCTGTCAGTCGTGCTGGAAAAGAGAGACAAGGACAGGTTGCTATGGAAACAGAGGCAAATAGTTGTCTCTGTTTGTCTCTTCTGGCATTTTTCTTCAGTGAAGATATTGATGAACAGACTCTATGTTCAAATACCCAGTGGCCCCATGGGACTTCCCAAACCACTGCTGCTGGGGACCCCAAAATATAAACTTTATATAAACTCCTAAACCGCACAAATTTTGCACTAGTGTGTTTTTCTGACTGGGTTATGAAAAAAATGAATAATTTTTGGGTCTGAAATGGGTTTGAAAAATAAGTGATTCAAAAGAGAGCATTTTATTCAAAAACTTTTATCTTTAAAAAGATGACAAAATGACAAAATACAGGGTTACAGTGTGTTTGTATATACACATTTATATTTCACACTCCCTGTTAGCAGAAGGTGTGACCACATGCTATACTGTTGTTTATTTTGTTGCCATGCCAACATGCTAGCCAACCAGAAAGTTGGTATCAGTTTACCCATTGACCTCTGAGCTTCTAGTGTCACTTAATGACATTGTGTTTTTAGAACAGTGGGTGTTTCTGAGAGCTCATACTGAATACTGTTACTGCTGTAATATGTGGCAGAAATATACAGAAAGGGTCACAACCATAATATGCAGTATGGACCACGCTGCTAGTTTTATTTGCACTCCATCTTTTTTCTGAGATACTATACAGTACTCTTAAGGTATGCTAAATAGTACACAAAGATTTAATAGTATCCAACCAATATGGGCAGATTATTTTTAACGGACAGTGTGAGCTATCAGAAACAACATGTGACTGTTTCTCTAACTCTTTAAAAAGATGTGTTGCAAGTGTCCCCAACTACTCACATTATCAAGCATCATCTTTCAACACATTTAACATATCTGATGCACATGAGCTTATTTCAACACACCTATTTAAAGAGCTCACAGCATATTTGTGATATGTTCGAGAATTGGTCATGTAAGGCAGAGGACAAAGAGATAGACTATGTAGACAACATGCACAATTATTGTTGTCGACAGTTGCGCCCAGAGCCCCTCCATTGTTTGAGAAATACCTCGTGTGCAGAGAGTAAGTTACATCCTGCTTAATAATGCTGGAACCTCATTGCAACAAATACATAAGCTTAGCAAGTGCAACCTAGCATTCAGTATTTCCTGGTATTTTAAGTCAAAATATCATAGTAACATACATGAGTCTGCAGGATTAAAAAAAATGCACCAGTTTCAAATCACTTGCCAAGCTTGTTATTTCTCGCAGTGTTCTCTCAAAATAATTTTATTTTTCGAAAGATGCTGCACTTGGTTGTGATCACAGATGTTCCTGCTTTCAGTGGGTATCTTTCAGTGTCTTCAGGCCTGTTTCTTGTTTGTTTCACTCTCCGTGCACATCATTCTGGCATTACACTTGAGGCATTTGCTTTAACCTGCGTGATTCTTTATTGTCTAAATGAATTTTTGTTTATGTTCCCCATGTTTTCATTCATTCAGCCTCAATTCATCATACTGTCTTACCCACAAACAATAAATCACAAATCAATTTTTCACACTAATGATAACAAATTGTGAGTAAAATGTATGAGATGTCAGACAATGAAAACTTACAACTCATACCATGAAACACAAGTTATAATATAGTGTTATATTTCAGGCCAAAACTCAATTCACTGAAATCAGAGTTACCTCAAATACTGAAAAGAAAAACATTTGGCAAGAGAAGGTTGTCACATCCATGTATTTTAAATTGGCAGCTCAGTGTCCTGAAACAATTGGTGATTATGTTTGGAAGCATGACTACGGGATGTTGTTGGTATTATAATATCCATTGTTAGCCGTCATTCACAGTCTCAGGCTCATGGTCATGGTCAGACAGCCAGAAACACATATACCAGTGTGTGGCACTGTAAATAAAGATATGCGGATGTGTGTACACACTATAATTCTAGTTTAAGAAGGCAAAAAGACAGAAAGGACACATTCAAAATCTTCTCACAGAAATAAACAAGACATCTGTAAACAACAGTAGAGCATCTGCTTACAAGATAGTGAGCCTCTTCTCTTTTTGTTGCTGGAGTGCACCCCATGCTTCTATTTTAATTGATTAAATCAATTCAGTGGATATTTCCTATGGAGCCAAGATAGCATAATGGAGCCTGAAAATTAGAGGCTGCAAGGTTTCCAAAGGTGTAATAAAATGTCTAATTTTTAACAATTAATGACACAGATCTGATCTCCTAGTGTGCCCAAACAAGAAAATCTAGACTCAGCGTTGTCCCAGTTTATCCTGGCATGCAAAGATCAGAATGGCAGTACAAGGGTTAGATTTCAGATTGTGTGTACCTATAGAAATTTGGGGAAATGCAAAAGTGACACATACCATACGGTCTCAAGCTTATAGCAGAAATCTTAAGTTATTACAGTATTTCTGTAATATTCACCTTGATTCTCACTCTGACTTCAATTTAGACTAAAGCTATGCTGAGACATGGTGGAGCTGCAGACAAAGTTAGAGTGAACCCAGAACCCCTCACAAAAACAGATCTCCATCGTGTCGGGTTTGTACTCAAAAAGGAGACAAATGTTGAGCTGATAGATAATTCATTTGAATATTTAATTAAAATTAAAGAAATGTGAATGATTAAAATGGGAAGAAAGGCAGGTGAGATCTACTGTATCTGTGTTTTCTCTCACCTATAAAAAGCAGAAAAAGAGATATATTTTTGGCTCTGATTAAGATGTAAGATATTTTTTGGACATGATCTTACAATGGACAACATTTTTATTGGAGCCAAAAGTGTGTTGCAACTTATTTTATGTCTGAATAGAATCACATTTTATAACAAAGAACCCTTCCTGGTGTGATAATCTAGTTTGGTATAGCTATTCTTTTTATTGCTGTAGGAAAATGTAGGAAAGACAGTGGGGAGGCTGCACGTAAGGCTGATACATGAAGTAACAAGACAGGCTATGGTATGTTCACGTTCACGTTCAAGTCTAGTGAAAAGGTAAATCGGTGAAAATATTCTAATTATAGTGTACACTTAAAGAGATATTTTGCCGATTTTACTCTGTGTCATGGCGGTGTGCAGATGAACAATCTCACTCTGTGATAGTTTGTTAGTCTCTTGTTTTTTCATAGACGCAGAGTGATACATATTTTGCAATGGAATTAGATGTCATAGTTAGTGTATATGGTTATTATATCATGGCTATCAACCAATTAGCTTGATTGATTTGAGCTATACGATTTATAAAGTATGATACAGGGAGTTAATCTGTTTATAGACCAGTATCCTTAACATACATAACCACATACCTTATCTGAAATGCCTCAAAGGCTCAAGACTTTCTTAACAATTTGTGAAGAATTTCCACATTTGGCTTTCATTTGGCATTGTCACCAGTCCTCACCGTTTAAAAGAGCGACAGCTGACTACAAGTTAAAAAAAAACAACAACTACCCACTAAATTTTAAAAGGCTAAGGTTGTTTCTGCTTTTTCAGCTGTGACTTTTCACAGTTTGGGTTCACAAGTTTGTCCCTTACTTTCTCTAAAGTGGTATTGTCAGCAGTCCTTATTGAAACAAAGGGACCCAGGTTGCTGCGAGCTTAAGTCAAAACCAGATAAACTTGTAAATGTCACACATTGCCTTTTCACAGTGTCATACGGTAGAGATGAGGGGTTTTTTCCACCAGGTATTGTAATACAGAATAAATTCAATACAGATATAAGATGTATCTAAATTACATCAAAATGGGGTCTGAGAGACATTGAAACATTGGTACAAATAGACCGAGGGAGAACTGCAGAGTGATGTCGCTGAACTTTCCTGTATTAATGAAGGAAAATCCAGTCGCAGTCCTGCTTGAGCAACTGTGTGTTCATATGTGGCTCAGCAGCCATTTGGACTTGTAGATGCATTTTGATCTGTTTTCGATCAAGTTTTATTGCCAGATGTCGTGCGTGCGTGTGTGCGTGCGTGCATGCGTGTGGGTTTCTTTCAAATTCAGTTTGTAGTGTAATCAAATAACAATATTCAGTATTGCCCTTGACAGGCCTTTATTTCACCTTCTCATTAGTTTGGATAGGACAAACTTCTCATGCCATACGGTCAGCATTAGAGCTTTGAAGAAAATCTCCAACCTGGTGTGTCTGAATTGAACGTGAGTTGACTGCAGCACTACTTCACTCATCAGTGCAAAGGATTAATCATCGTTATTTCGGCACATGGCAGCTTGTAGACTGGGACACCACACATATCTGTGTTATATTCACACATTCTGGTGACGGGATGCGTTCTCAGCAACACATATTGACACACAGTTAGTAAGTTTGTTGCTTATAAATGTGTACTGAAAAAATAGTTTCATTTTTGTTGTCCCAAATGGCACAGAAGATATGTTGAAAAATGGCAATACATCACCAGGAAGCTGCCATCATCATTTATGTTATTGTTTTAAGCATCATAATCACCATCATTATCATCGCTGTCGCCTCTCACCATCATCATGTGCTGCTGAACTTGAAGTAGGTGCAAAAGAAAAAAGTTTTTGTACAGAAATCTATTTTTTATGGAGAATTTGTAAAAAAAAAAATTATTAAACATGCTGTACTTTTTATGATTAATGGGTACAACGAAATCGTGTTCATTAAAGTCAATGTTTTTACTGTTACACACCATGTAAAAATGTATGGTTCAAACTGAGTATCAAATATCAAAATGTCATATGATCTCTTTTGTCCATTATGGCTGCTTTTACACAGGAACAGAAAAACCTTGTGGGACCCAGAGTTAATTTTCTTCGTGCTGGAGAGACACTTATCTCTGGGTCACACCTTAACACCTTAAACGTTATATATTCACAATCTAAAAAAAAAACTTCAGTCTTATAAAATTATGTGTCAGCTTCAACTCCTCCAGAGCTTGGGGCCAGCAGAGTATATGTTTCTTTTGAACATTGACATTTTTAGGTCACCATTCATTGCAAAAATATGATATATAATGGCTTATATTGTGGCTTTAAATGTGGCAGCTGTGCCATACGAGTTGCATTGGTGATTTCTTGGATTAAAATATGTTGTTTACCCACATTTTTCAATAATTTTAGATAAACATACACACTTGACTTTGTCATAATGTCATAAACACTATTCATGGATGGGTGGACACTTCCTTTAAAAAAGGACAGTGTTCTTGTGTAACAGCAGCCCTGATCCTAATAGCTCTATCTACGAGAGGGAAGACTTCCACATGCACAAAAGATTTTGAATGACTTGACCCCTTTACGGCCCAAAATCTGACCTCATACAGTAGCTGTCCAAGCAAGGAGGAATCTGGTTCTCCTTGCTTAGACATTATGGGTTGAGAGTGGGAAATGAAATTGTGGTAAATGTAGGCTCTAACAGCATTAGCAAATCAGCATCAGTTTTGGAGGCTCGACTGGTAAAACAAAAATGGCCTACTCTAAGTTTTAAATTTAAGGATGGAAAATGGCATTTTTCTGTCCTCCCATGAAATCATGAGAGAGAAACAAAATGGCGTGTTATAAATGGTTAAACAGATACTGTATGTGATTGCATACTGTATGCGATTGCAGCCTCACAACCTGCTGTTAAAGAGACTCACAGTTTATTTATCAGCTATTTTGAAAACATTGTTTGAGAATAAAGTTTTTGATACAATACTTTCTCATTTGTACCAATGTTTTTGTAAACTGCTATCCGGATTTATGAACTGTTTTTTGGTATGATTTTGACACAGAGTCAGCCTTGACCCTTTAGTCCTGGGTTTGAATCTGACTTGCATGGCTGAAGCCTCTCTGGGTGCATGCTTTCTTGAGTTTCCTCTAGGTGCTCCAGTTTCCCTGCACAGTCTAAAGATATACCTGTCAGGTGAGTTTATTTTATTGTTTGTCTAGGTTTATTAGCCCTCTAAAAGACTGTCCACAATGTACCCTGCCTCTCACTAAATGCATCTTGGGTGAGGCTAGAGCCTGGATGGATGGACTGACAAACAGAAATACAGGCTCATTAAACCAAGTCAGTATACAGTATGGGCGAGTTGCTTGATTTTGAATTCAAAGGCAAACCTCACTTTAATCCTGACATTAATAAGGCTTAATCCAAGGCAAAGTGTGTGCTGAAGAACCATGTTTGCCTCTGCATTGTGTGTATAGAATAATCTACACTGAGTCATCCAGTTACTGATAGCAAACAATGTGAAGGTCAATTACCGCTTATAATCGCATTGCAAGTATTGTTTACTAATATTTTGTTGTAGTTCGCTCTTTAAATAGAAACTTTTTGTTTGTCTTTGTCACCTTTAGAACAAGGGTTCCAGGTAACACTAACGTGTTGGTAGCCTAGAGACATGGTATTTACATCCCTAAATGCACACCATAGTCAAAAATGTGAAAGGAATTGTGAGGTTTGTGTCTTTTCTCGACTTGATATACTTTACTAGAATGTTACCATAGTTACACAGGTTGGTCAGAAACTTTTGAACCAGCAAATCATATCTCTGAGAAATTGATTATACATAATACACAACTAAAGAGATTCCATCAATGACTGATGATATGAAACTAGACAAGGAGAGAAACAGAGCAGTGAAGGGAGAAAAGCAGCACTACCAGTCAGCCGCAGCATGTGGCAGATTGATGACTTGTACCAGCTAAAACTTTATTTATACAGCACCTTACAAAACAAGGTCACAAACTGGTTTACAGGTGAATTTGGGATTAAACATTTCAAGACCTAAACAAGAGATTGGGAGATAAGAAATAAAACAGGAGAAGTCATAAAAGCAAATTATTTGAATAATTAAAAGGACAATGAAATAAAATCAAGGAAAACAAATTGAAGCAGTAAAAATAAAAGCTGACACTGATAAAAGAAAGGCTTTATCCAATAAAGAGATGCCAGAATAAAGTTGACATGATCTTGTCTATTGAAATTCAATACTATCTTTAACATCGCGGTCCATCATTATAAACTCATGTTATCTGGACAAATTCTGTTTAAACCCACGTATGTTTATATAAATTTACTGTGTACTTTTTCCAAAATGTGTCTTGTGTCCCAAGAGGTACACTGTTTGATATACAAAACACAATATTTAACCAAACAAAACCATAGGCCTTATACAAACATATCAGATATTACAAAAAGTGGAGGCAGTGCAATGTATTTAATCACTTTAATTTGCTTTTTAATGCTCCTCAGCTTGAGGAATCATAAGTAACCCCATTAACAAACAACAATAGTTAAAAAACAGTTTATGGCTGCAGGCTTGACATTCACAGACAGGTTACAGTGTTCTGTAAAGTGCCAAATGGAACGGGTTTTGATTAATTTATCTTGAAATGGATAGAGATAGCTTTATTTCTAGCTAAAGAAATTAAAAGATTCTTCTAAACCGAAGGCAACTGAGGATGGATCCATAAGGAACATCATGGGTGAGAGGTGGCCACTGAGGAGGAAGTATCACCAAATACTACTAAGTACGATTTAAAAAGAGTGGTATAGCAAAAAATATACTGTATATGATGAATACACAAAATTAGTATAGGTGTGTGCATGGAGTCAAGGGCAATATGTCAAAGCACTCAGTTGTTAGTTAATGTGACAGGAGGAGGAACAGGAAGTGGACACCACACTACCTTAACTGTTAGCTAGCTAGTCAACACCAAAAAAAATTGGAAGAAGGTTTTGGGTCCGAGGGAGTGCTACAAGTGTCACAAACTATAAAAAGCTAAGCAGCCATTGTCTCCTACTTCCGCTGTCTCTTTGGGCACCTGGTGATTTGAGGATCGGTGTACTTTGTCTGTCCAAACCATGGATGTTGTTCAAACTAAGATACAATGCGCTCTTTCACGAATATATGGTACATCAAGTTTAAGACCGACACTGGTTAAAATAGTGCTGAACTCCCTGCCACCAGGTCAGCAATGCCCGGTCATCTGTGGTCGACCATGGATGTATTAATTGAACGGTCAATACACTGCAATCTAACACGTTCTGACTTTTGGTGCTTTCACAGCTGTATGTGAAAGTCGTAATAAGTAAATGACAACGAGCCATGCTTCACACTGGCCATACAGAGAGACCGTCTTAGTTCACAAGTGGCTGGAAGGCCTGAGACAGTTCAGTGGTGCCATACCCTCCGTTTTAATGGTGAGCAAAACATTTATTTATTTTATTATCCACTGGCAATCTGCATCTGTCTGCTTTCACCTGCTCCATAAACTAGGCCTAACTGTCGCTGTCCGTGGTGCTGCATTGTGGATATACATGTTGGGTTGATTGCAAGCTACAGTACGTTAGTTGTTTTATGCGTGTTTCCTTGTGGAAACCCAAGGCCTGATCATTATCCATAGGCCTACATAGTGAGTCTAATATTTAATTTCTTCATCCTCTTGATATTAAGAATCGTAACGTTTGAGTTTTAGGTGAGTTAACTTTAATACCATTACAAAAAACTTGATTTGGTGAGCTCATTGTGCAACGGGATAACACATTGAAGGAATATGTTTCACTTAATTTTAATGTGCAGTATATTGTGTCTCATAAGTTGTGTCTCAACTTTAAGGGAAATAAGTAGAGATGCAGTGATTATTGTAACCCACCTTGTGCAGAGATCCCTCATAAAACCCAGTTTCACAGTTACATGTTGTTTTCAGGAAGTTACCTGCAAGGAGATTACACTAAACATAACGCAGGGGAGCTAATTATTACCACAAAACAGGGGCATTTATCCACAAGCCAAAACACAAAGTGGTGACATTTAGGCAATTGCTTTCTGATGCCACAGCCTAAGGCTAAGAAATATTATGGGAATTCAAAGTCCATCCCTGATGATAGTCTGCTGTAGGCATAGAGGAAATAATACTGTAATACACAATTTTAAGTATGATATATATCATCCACTAATTAAGAAACAACTGTTTTGGTTGGTTGATTGATTAATTCATAAGAAGTGTCTATCGATACAATTTGAAAGTGGACAGTCTTGGTGGCCCCTTGAGCACATTTCTAGCAGTGTTTCAGATCACTACCACTAAGACAGCTTGGCAATCATTCCTACACCATTTTTAGAGAGAAAGAAAGTTTGTTTAAACTTTACTTGAAGGTATCTACATAAGAGTGACATGACACTGTCTCATAACATTATAAACTTTTATGACATAAACCTTTTTTTTAGTAAGTGTCATGCGGTTTTTTGTCATGACAGGTTAGGGTTAGGGTTCATGTGTCATGACTGTGTCATGACAGTGTCATGTCACTCTTATGTAGATACCTTCAAGTAAAGTGTTACTGAAAGTACTTAAACAGAAGAGACATGAAACTGTATCATAAATAAAGCACCATGTCGTTTTATCATAATCATAAATCAAGTCATGTTGTAACAGCAACAGTTGTTACCAAGGTTGCTCTGATTAGGATTTTTTGGGCCCATCCCTGGAAGCAGTTTTGTCCGATGCCGATTATAGGGTCTATTTGAAGCCTAAAATTTATTTATTTAATTATTTTTGATAACATTGTTTATTAAGTATTAAACTGAAGAAATAGGAAAAAAGTGGCATTTAAAAACAGTTTTTTTCTGTTCTTAAGTAAATATTGAATTTAATTATTTGTGGTCATCTTCAATTGTCATTTTCTGTCTGTGTTTCATGTCTTTTCAGAATTCAGTCCCCCTTATCTAGTTGGACAGATCAGTATGTTATTTGTGTCAAGGTGAAGGTTTCTTCATTTGTCTCCCTTGGTAGAAATGTGTGTTGGACAAGTGTAAGTTGCTGCATGGACAATAGAAATACAAAGAAAAAACAAAAATAACATTGTGGACAGTAAAACCACAGGCAAAAACACCCAAATATAGACAATGTGCAAAACATCAACTCATTGACTGCTGCTACTTAATATGCATACTAATGTACAGTGAAAGTAACATCAAGTAACCTCAATGCTTTATAATATCATTTTCAGGTATTAATTTTCAAGTCTACGGTGTTGTAGATTACTACACCAGTTGATTGATTGATTTCAATAAATACTATATAGACATAGTAGAACGTCAGTTAAGAAGCATGTCCCTATCAAAGAGAATTAGTATAATTTTTAAATATGTGAAAACAGGGAGTCAGATGCCCAAAGTCTGGATTTATAATCCATGACATGTTTTTTTGTAATTAATTAATTAAATCTGTTATCTGCCTGGTATTCAGTGTGCAGGATAGTGTGCATTTATTTTCACTATGCTGCTCCTCACTTATAACAAAATAAACACTGTTATCAGTTACGGAACAAGTGGGAGAGTGGGAGGGCAGTGTGTGTGTGTGTGTGTCCCACCTACAGCTGTGGACACTTGTTATTCTTGAGTGTTTTGTGCTGTGATGGTATGCAATGCTTTTTTCCCTCCGTTGTTAAATTGCCAATCTCCTTTAATTACACTGGACACTGCTCAGTTATCATCATAATACAGACTATACAATCTTGGTAACCACCAGATAAGACAAACAAAATCGTGTTTAGCAGTATTTGGATAGAAAGGACAAAGCCGAACAATGAAAAGAGTTGGGAAGAGCGATCAGTTTTGTGGGAGAGTGGGCCCAATATGTGTCAACGTCATTTCCATCATTGCTGCTTCCACATAGCAGCTAACAATCTTTTGCAGTGTTTTGCAAGTGTTTTATCTATAATTTACATAACTGCTTTACCGTGTTAAGTAGATGTGTGTGTGTGTGTGTGTGTGTGTGTGTGTGTGTGTGTGTGTGACTCATTTAAAAATAACATTAATACATTCAAACACTTAAATGATACACTTAACACTTAAACAATAAAAAAAATTGGTAAATAAAAATAACAGACAAATTAGCAATCATGTATTCATGGAATTTAAAATGGTGATGGATGTGGAAGACTGGACAGTGAAGGGTAAACTTTTCCACAGACTGGACAAACCAAAGCAGTACTGCCAATTTTTAGAGCATGGTCAGCACACTGTGTTGTGATTCATCAATCATTGAACTCATGATGTGCCACAATCAACCCTGTGCCCAGAGCTGTCTCAAAAGCTAAAAAAAAAGCAAAAGATGGAAAATTCTAGTCTTTACTCATTTGTCTTTGCACACGTCCCATAGACTGCTTTGGTTGTCTTTTACTGTGTCACACAACATGGGATAAAACGACAAGTCGTCAGCCATGAAGGTCATATTCCCTCATGTCAATCTGATCGGGCCATTATCAGGCTGATATCATGTAGTCTTGGGAAGGCTTTAAGTTACTGTGAAAAACTGTAAACAAAAGTGAGCCAGGCTGTAACTCATTATCAAGGAAGGAGCTTCAGCCTCTCGATAACCTCACAGATTAGAGCCCTCACCACTCAGGGTTTAATCTTTGGCAGACAGTTGTTGATTTTACAGGAGCTTTATCACCACATGGTTTGCTGTCACAGAATTTCATTATTATTGGTTTTAATAGAGAGTTTTAGTATCACATCTAAATGCTGTTTCAGGGGCCTTTTCACACTGCCAAAAAACATATCTTGGGGAAACACTGAAATGCTATTATGTACTTATTGTATTGGCCAATTGCCTAAAATGGAAAATGGCAATGGATTTGGGCATCATTGCAGGGATTCGGGGATGATTATCATTTTGGCATCGTCCATGGTTGGCAGCATGCGTGAATCATTTCCCCTCTCTCCCTCATTCTTTCTGTGTATGCGTGTTTGTGTGTCTGCTAGAAGGAATGGAAATTCAGGATTCCTGTCAGGCAAATGCCTCCCGAGTCTCCTCTGTCTTCCTTCTCCGTCTTTTTCTGTCTGTGTCTTTTCTTATCTCTGCTCTCTTGTTCTCTCTCTGGATGTCTGAACAAGAGCGGTGTATGATGGTGGATATTCAACATGGCAGCAAGTTAGGGGAACACTTTTGAAATATACACACACAGCTTTGTCCCAGGGATAGAATACCTAACCAATGCTACCAATTATCAATTGGCTTGACGATAAAACAAGGCCAAAGTGAAAAGGGTAACAGTCTACTTAGCGGCACAGCAGGGCTTAAACTTAAGCTAATGTCAGCTTGCCAACATGCTCACAATGACTATGCTAACATGATGATGTTAAGCATCTGTTACGTTTACCATGTTCACCATCTCAGTTTAGCCTGTTAGCATGCTAACATCTACTAATTAGCACAAAATACACAGCTGAGACTAATGGGAAGGTCATTCTGAAGGTATTTGATCATAAACCAAAGTACCAAATTCCATAGCAGTCCATCCAAAAGTTGTCGAGACATTTCACACAAAATCTCATGGTGACACTAGAGGAAAAACCATGAATATCTATACAAAATCTGGCATTTCAGCCAAGGATTGTTGAGATATTTCCGTCTAGACAAAAGTGGTAGACCAATCGACAGACGGATTAACATTGCTATCATGGAGCCACTGACGCAACCATGACTAATGACAAATGAGACAGGAGATTAGATATCTGGAGAAAGGGTAAATAGGTCTATATGAAGACAAAGGAAGCAAAGTGTAATCTAGGTCAACCAAGCCACAAAAACCTCAGCCAGGGCAGGGCATTAGAAGTTGGCAGGTTTAATAAGTAACTTTGGATTGGAGCTTTGTGTGTAAAATCAATTTCACCACCTTTCGGAGCTCTGTGTGTGTGTGTGTGTGTGTGTGTGTGTGTGTGTGTGTGTGTGTGTGTGTGTGTGTGTGTGTGTGTGTGTGTGTGTGTGTGTGTGTGTGTGTGGGGTGTGTGGGGGTGTAGGGGTGTGGGGGTGTGGGGGTGTGGGGTGTGTGTAAATGTGTGCGCATGCATGCACTATGTGGGTGTCAGGTGTTACACCTAGGAGTGTGCAGAGGTTATAATGACCTACACCCTACACACACACACACACACACACACACACACACACACACACACACACACACACACACACACACACACACACACACAGGTGTCAGATCATGGGTTTTGTGATAGTGTTGCAGTCTACCATAATAGAATCTGAAGAGACAGAGACATACAGAGATTTTTAAGTGCATGTCCTTTCCCCTTGCCGCCCCAGCAGCTTTGTTTTCTGCTGCTTTATCAAACACCTCTATCCCTGGAATTACATTTTGACCAAAGAATGGCCTTTAAAAATAAAGTCTTATCTCCTATAGAGTCTGTTCCCTTTTTTCTGCCCATTCTTAGATTTTAGCTCCTTTTTTAAGGAATGATGAAGTCTTCAGTCCTGCATCTAACACCTATTTGTACGATGGTGGCAGCTTGAGCACCCAGTCTGCCCGTATGTGCTTCCCTTATTACTTTGGAAATATGAGAAACAAGTATCTATCATTATTCCTTGTGGAACTTGATTGTCAAATGAGAATCTGTTAACTAAAAGTGGGGACACAAATTACGTATACACAGTCAAACAGAGTCTGTTATATGATATGTATGTTATACTGTATATATACTGTATATATAGATATTAAAAATCAAATGAAAAACCAACTGAAAATGAAAAAAAAAAATGTATCAATGTTGGTTTCTGTTTTGGTCTTAGAATTCATGTCCTTGGGGCATTTCGGAGGTTGCCTGGAGACACAACTGGGATATTGGCCTACCTCTCACACATTGTGTTGTTTCTGTGTATATTCAGTCTTCAGTGTTTGCTCCTTTCTGGCTGCCAAGACTAAAAAGTATGTGTATGTTGGTGAAAACAGTCAAATTAGCACTCGCCAAATGCGAGTAGCATTGGCAGAAATAGGTCTTCTTCACTACAAACTCTCATCTACACTGGTGCGCATGCAGCGTATGACCGTCAATAATTGTATCTCAATTCTTTGATTGACCTTAGCAGTCCACCATAGTAACGTTTCCGCTTACTTTATCAAGCTAGCTACCTGGCTCGATTACATGTAGCAGTGGTACTAGCAATCGAGCCATGTACCACAGAGGTGAATTTTGCGCTAGCGGCAAAGAAGACCAACCGTGAAAGTGAAAAACTAAGAACGTGGTGGAAGTATGGTTAAAAGCGAATTTACCAAGAAGTGGTGACAGCAACACTAATACAACGAGCTGCAGTGTTTGCTGCAGGTACTCTTAGGTACAAATAGGACCTGCTCATTTTTTTGTGTTCATGTTTACCTTATACAGTTTTATGTCAAGTTAAAAAAGAAATGCGGCCGGTAAATTACTTCAGTTTACTAGCCACTGGCAAATAGACCAAAAGGTTCATTTATCCCATATTTTAGACCCTGGTGTGGACTGTCTGAAAGACTCAGTCTTATCTTGTAGTTTGGCTCAAAGCAAACCTGGAGCTGGTAGAGATTCTGTGTCATGGTCAAAAACACGAACAAAGGGCATCCAGTTGAAAGCTGGTCCCCTTCATCACTGCACCACGAAGGGCCTTGATACCACTGCTAGAATGACTTTGGAATGGCTGTCATCAAACCGATAGCCCTGATTACGTTTTCAAATTCAATGGCACAGTGGTTAGTTCCACCACCTCCCAGCCTTTGCATGTTATTTTCATCCTTGTACATCTCCACTTATTCTCCTTTAAACACTGGTAGAAATTTTGAAAATGAATAAAAGGATTTAGTGAGGCCATCTATCCTGCATCTGTTCTACAGTGTTGAGTACTGAAGGTATATTGTCAAGTGATTCTTATGTTATTCCTTTCTGCACTGTTTGACAGCAGTCAATACGTTTTTGCCACTTACAGTTGTGACTCTTGAGCCTGACAGCAGCAGGTTGCTAGCAAGGGAGGGATTATCATCTGATATAGTTCACTGAGTTGGATTCAGCTTTGCAAGAGGTGTCAAGCTTGGAGTCAAACTGAAAATAGTGGACAGTAAAAATGATTTTCTAAGCTAGAGGGTTTCATTCCAACTTTGGGGACACACTCGTGATCAGATGAGGATTATTGTTCCATGTGAAACGATAGTTACGTTATTGTAACTCCAGATTCTATGAGTATAGGCGTAGCCCTCTAAGCCACGCTATGGGTTTATCCCTTCGCGCATGCGCAGTCGTGAAGATTTTCTTTCCCGCCCTTGCGTGCCGCACGGACTTCAACTACGTCCGCAATTACTGTATAAAAACAGGGCGGACCCGTGGTTCTGCTCCCAACATCAGCTAATGCAATAGGAGCAGGTGGCCCGAATCTTAGAGGGCTACGCTTATACTCATAGAATCTGGAGTTACAATAACGTAACTATCGTTCTATTTCGTATAGGCTTCGCCCTCTAAGCCACGCTATGGGTTAGGGCGAAGCTGATGTAGTCAATGCCACCTGCGACAGATCCCACAAGTGGAACATAGACTAACTATTTTCCCTTACTGTCACTTTATCTCTCATGTGCTGCCATGGCAACGACCTGTTAGCTGGCTGAAAGCCCAAGCCGAGAATGCAGGCGTGCATGATTGATGAGGGAAATACATGATTGATAATTATGGGACGCCCGAGTTCCTCCCAGACACCCAGAGTAGGGGGGAGGGGAGGGGGCAGAAGAAAACATAAAGCGGCACATGTCGTGATTGTATAATAGTGACAAAAACATATACATATGTACATAATATATACAATTATACATACGACGGGGCCTCATTCGTCGTTGTGAGAAGAGAGGACCGAGTGAGTCAGGGAGGGCTCAGACACATCCCGCAAATAGAAGCGGATGAAAGGGCATGGAGATGCCCAAGAGGCCGCAGCACAGATTTCGGCCACTGACATGCCTCTGAACAGGGCTGTCGATGCAGACAGAGCCCGTGTAGAATGTGCCCAAATGCCCTGGGGGGGCACCGCCCCCTCCGTGTTATAGGCCTGGGTGATAGCCTCGCACAGCCAGTGGGACAGGCGTTGTTTTGACAGGGCCGCCCCTTGGGAGTGTTCCCTGTAGTGAACAAACAGCTGCTGTGTCCGCCTTATGTCCACCGTGCATAAAACATACTGTGATAACGCACGCACCGGGCACAATCTGTGGGAAGCCTCCTCCGCGTCGTTGTTATGAGGCGGGGGGAAAAAACCCTGGAGGGAAAAAACCCTCGACCGAAAGGAATTTGTTAAAATTTTTGGTGTGAAGGAAGGGTTGGGCTGTAGGGTGGCTGCGCTCCCGTCCCCTCTGATTGAGAGACAGGACAGCGAGACTGACAGCGCACATAAGTCGCTCACTCGCTTGGCTGATGTCAGTGCAAGGAGGAGCGCCGTTTTTAGAGACAGCAACCTGAGAGGGGCTTGTGCCAGGGGCTCGAAAGGGGGCTTCCCCAGAGCTCGGAGTACCAGGGTCAGATCCCATCGGGGCATGAGAGAACGCACGGCGGGTTTCTGCCGTCGGACCCCTTTCAAAAAACGTTTAACTAGGGGGTGCGCAAAAAACGTTCTCTCTCCATAGCCTTCGTGGCAAGATGAAATGGCCGCCGCGTAGGCTTTGACCGTGGATGGGGCCAAGTCGTTATCTACCAGTGTTTGGAGATAAGTCAGTACGACGGGCAGGGGGCACGATATGGGGTCTGACTCCCTCTCTGTGCACCAGCGCTGGAAAGCGGACCAGCGCGCCGCGTTACACGCTGTTGTAGATGGAGCTCTCGCATTCTGAATGGTGCGCACCACGGCAGGTGGCAAGCCTAACCTCTGCAAGCGTTCCCGCTCAGCAGCCAGCCCCACAGTCACTGGGTTATCACCGGGGGGTGGGCTATCGTGCCGTCCAGCTGTGACAGGGCGTCCTCGTGCCACGGCAATTGCCAGGGGGGAGCCGCCAGCAGCTGGACCAGCGTCGGGAACCAGGATGCCTTCGTGCGCTCCGGTGCCACCAGGATGACCGACAGGCCTTCCTCCTGGATGCGTTCCAGGAGGCGAGGGATCAGAGGGACCGGGGGGAAAGCGTATAGGAGGGTTCTGGGCCAGGGATGGTGGGAGAAAGTGTCCGCGCCCAGGGGTGAGTTGTCATGTGAGCTCAAGGAAAACCACAGAGCGCACTATGTGTTTTCTCGTGAGGCAAACAGGTCCACCTCCGCTTCCCCGAACCTGCTCCACAGCTTCCGAACGATAGTGGGATTCAATTTCCACTCGTTGTGAGAGGGTCCCCCCTCGACATTAGGTCTGCCGCCCGGTTTAGTAGCAGATGACTGTGAGACCACAGCAGGAGGCTCCTGGCTATTTCCAATAGCCGGGCCGAGCGTACGCCGCCCTGGCGATTTATGAACGCCGCTGCTGTGACATTGTCTGTCTGCACCACAACATGTCTCCCTGCTACCTTCGGGGCGAAGTGCTTCAAGACCTTCAGCACCGTGGACAGCTCCAGGCAGTTTATGTGTGGGAGGGGAGGAGGAGGCCATTCCCCTCCCACCACCTGTGATTTGCACATTCCTCCCCAGCCAGTGAGGGACGCATCCGTGTACACTGTCACGTATGATGTCACTCTGCCCAGGGAACCCCAGCTGACAGGGTCTGGGGGTTTCCCCAGTATGACAGGTCTGACTGCAGAGAGGGAGGGATAGTCAGCATTCGCCACTTGTGGCGTATGGGGTCGATGTGCTGAGCAAGGAACCACCTCTGGATTTTCCTCATGTGGAGAAGCCCCAGGGGTACTACCATGTAGCCCGCGGACATCATGCCCAGAAGGCGCATGATAGACAGCGCTGAGACCTTTGCACGGGGCGTGGTGCGCGTCAGGAGAGAAAGCAGCGCATCTTGCCTCGGCGTTGACAGCCTGGCCCTCATAACAATCGAGTTTAGCACTACGCCCAGATAAACTATCGATTGTGAGGGAACCAATGCGCTTTTCTGCCAGTTTATGGCAAAACCGAGTGTCTGCAGGTGCTGCAGGACTGACACGGTGTGTAGCGCCGCCGTTTCCCGAGAGGGAGCCAGGATGAGCAAATCGTCCAGATAAAACAGGACTCTGACGCCTTTTTTCCGCAACGGCTGAAGTGCCGTCTCCATGCACTTGGAAAAAGTGCGAGGGGCCAGTGAGTAACCGAATGGCAGTCGGTTGTACTGAAAAGGAGCCCCTTGGAAAAAGAAGCGCAGGAATTTCCTGTGTCTGGGGATGACTTGGATGTGAAAGTAAGCGTCTTTCAGATCCACGGATGTATACCACTCTTGGTAGCGCACGCATTCCAACACATGTTTGATAGTCAACATGTGGAATGGACGTACCATGACGCACCGGTTGAACTGGGACAGGTCGAGGATGGGGCGAAACCCGCCTGACTTTTTTGGAGTGAGAAAGTATCGGGAGTAAAAACCCTCGTTCTCCTCCCCAGAAGGAACTCGGGAAATTGC
Organism: Perca flavescens; assembly: GCF_004354835.1. Lineage (NCBI taxonomy): Eukaryota > Metazoa > Chordata > Actinopteri > Perciformes > Percidae > Perca > Perca flavescens. The sequence goes on along the minus strand of NC_041331.1, from coordinate 27,879,170 downwards.
TCCCTTTGACAGCAGTTCCCGTAATTCTGACATCATGGCATCTGATTCCGCCTGGGACGACACAGTTGTCTCCAACACGGGGGGGAGGCGAACTGGAGTGTGTAGCCCCGTGATATCAGTTTTGACATCAACGAGTCCATGTGTGTCAGTCTGATCCATGCCGCGCTGTGCTCTGAGAGCGGGCGCGCGCATGTCTGTGTGTTGTTCACAGACATAGCTAGCAGGAAGCGCAGAGCCCGTCCCGCCGCTGGGCGAGACGTGGGTAGAACGTGTCGCCCTGCCCATGGTAGGGCCCTGTAGAAAGGTTGACGGGTCATCGTCTATGCCAGCGGGATGAGGAGAACTGAGCAGCGCTAAGTGTAGCGGCATGGCGTCTGCTCCCGCTGTCTGCATAGTGAGAGAGCGGTGCAGCTCCGCGAGCAGCGGTGACCTGGTGTGTGCTTGTGTGGGGAACATCTGTCATATTATTAGCGTAATGTTCAGTGGGAACAAGGGCTGCTAGGTTGAGGGGAAACTGCTCTTTAGAAAGACTTGAGTGGCCCTTAAAAGGGCTGTTGTGTTTCCGATTTTCAACCGTGGAGGGACAGACGTTCCCCGTGCCCCGTCATTGCCACCGTCGCCGCTGCTTGGTGGGTGACTCCGGGGGTGGGTTAGACCAGGTGGGGGCCGCCTTCATGATCCTTCGACCCCGTGAAGCCTGCCGGTCGGGGGCCGGCTGTCGCTGTGGTGGGGCAGGCGGAGGGACGGAGGTCGAAGCCTGGGAGGGCGCAGCCGCAGCAGAGGCTGTGGGGCGTTTCCTCTTATGGTGGTTGGTGGAGCGGTGGCGCTGTTGTTAAGGCGCCGCCTTCCAGGAGCCAAGCCGCCGTAGCCGCTCCGCTTTTTCAGCTGCCTGGTGGAGGTGGGATGTGGCTGTCTGTACACGAGGTCCACATAGTCCATTGGGAGCTATGGGACCGTACAGAAGTTCGCGCCTGACCTCCGTGGGTAGCTGTGACATGTGGAGCCAGATATTTCGCTGGGCCTCAGTCTGCCACGCCTGGATCCTCGACAACGCCACCGTGGTCGCCGTGGTGAGGGTGAGGAAGCGCCTCCGGGTTGGTGTCCATGGCGGAGACGGCGGAGGCTAGCAAGGCTATGTTGTTTTGCGCCGCTAAGCCCTGAGCCACACACTGGTGAGACCGGTCAGTGACTTGGACGCAAACCTGGTCCTGGGGGGGGGGGGGTCGGATTCCGGTGCCCAAAGAAGGTAGCCCTCGGAAGCAGGATCGACGCCAGGCTCTGCTCCAGAGGGGGGACCGAAGGAAAGCCTGCCTCTGTGTCGCCATGAACCCGTGTGAATGGGGAATAGCGCGAGACTGCCGCCCTCAGTTTCCCTGGCTGAGAGAGAGCCTCCTCCACGAACGGCTGAAGCTCCGTGAAACGCGGACAGAGTGGGGCCCGTTTGGACGGCGGCTCCTGAGAGTAGATGTCACCGCTCAGGAGGCCGCGAGAGGGGGCTTGAGGCTCCGCTGGAAGTGCTATGCCCCTCTGGTCCGCCGCCCTTTTTATGATCTCCGGCAGGTCCATAAAAAGAGCCTTGGTGGTGGAGGGTGGAGCCACCTGAGGCAGAGGGGAAGACCGCTGAGGCGGTGCCCCTGGCCGTTCTGGAGACGGGGAGAGCCGTAGCGGAAAGGCATCGATCCCTGTCTCCAGATCCAGTCCTCCCAGTGGGGAGGAAAGAAACCCGGTGAGAGAGTCGTCGTTCGGGGGAGACGAGTCATCGGACTCGTGCCCGTCGAAGACGCCCTCTTCCAGCGGTTCCAGGGCGTCGACGGTGTTGCGTCGGTCCGCCCAGCTGCCGTCCCCCTCTCCGTCAACCTCAAAGGCCAGAAACGCGTCCGCCCGCTCAGTTGAAGCTATTTAGAAGGCAGGCGGGCGCAGAACGGGCAGGAGGCGTCGGAGGTGAGAGCCTTGCCGGCGTGAGAGGCGCCAAGGCAGGTCTCGCAGCGGGGGTGGGGGTCCGGCGAGAAGATGTAGCCGGCCTCACAGGAGGGGCAGAGGCGGACGCCGCTGGAGCTGTTAGTCTTCATTACCTTCTTCATAACTGCTCTTGCTTGAAGAAAAAGTGGGAGCAGAGCAACGGGTCCGCCCTATTTTTATAAAGTAATTGCGGACGTAGTTGAAGCCCGTGCGGCACGCAAGGGCGGGAAAGAAAATCTTCACGACTGCGCATGCGCAAAGGGATAAACCCATAGCGTGGTTTAGAGGGCGAAGCCTATACGAAATAGAACACAGAAAGAGACTCAACGGCTTTGTTAGAGAAAATATTGATCAGAATGGTCAGAATGCATTTAAATCATTTTCAAAAAAAGAAAATTTGTTCAGTGAATGAACAAACGTAAACACAGCAGCACATCTAAGTAGGGCTTGATATCGTTAAAAAGATTTAGAGACCGGAACTGATAACAATACCGTGACTTAGATACCGGTTCCTTAACGACTCTTTTTTCGATGCCAATTGTATGAAAAAAAATAATAATTACAAATGAATGTGTAATGTGGAGTTTTTCCTGCCTGCCTCTATGACGTGTAACGTTAGACAGCCAATCACAAACATTATTAGATCTTGGTAGAAGCATGCTGCATGCTTAATGGTTCCCTGACTCTGATGAGATGTACTCATTAGGTATTGAAATTTGGTACTGAATGGCGAGGTGTTTTTCAATACTTGATACTTTAAAGGCAATTTGGTCAGTGCCTAAGAACTATTGAATTTGGTACCCAGCTCTACATCTAACTAGGGTTAGAGTTATTATACCTGAGGGCAGCTGAAAAAGAACTGCATACTGGCATTTTGGCATAAGACCTGCAACACTATATCCCACTTACTCTTTAATCAAAAAATATATATAAAAGATATTTAAGCTGCAACAGGCTGTAGCAACCATAACACCCATTTTATACCTGCTCCACTGGAGCATGTAGTGAAGCAGAGCAGACACTAAGACTCATGGTTGCATGAGCAGCTCCCGAAATCCCCCTTTTAAGCTCAACAAATATTATCATTTCAGTATGCCAATACAGCAATTAAAATGTGCTGACAGACAGGAAGAGGAAGAGAGAGAGAGAGAGAGACAGAGGGAGAGAGAGATTAAAAAGGTGAGAGAAAAAAGAAGAAGGTACATGCAGAGACAGAAGGGGATGAAACATGTTTGGCTCTTGGTGCTCTAGTAACTAAAGCAGCTGTCACGATCACCTGGCGTCTACACACACACACACACACACACACACACACACACACACACACACACATACATAAAGAAACACATCATCTCTTACCTACTGTAGCTACCTCCACAGCATTATGTAAGTGCTCTGCTTGCTGGCTCATGCCTGTGATTGGGAACTAGGACATAAGAATCAGACACAAATGTACACACAAACACATACAAACCAAATGTTGACACAACCCATATGTTATAATCCCTCCTTGTTATATAGGATGGTGGGTAGGTATAAAATCATACCTGCAATGTATGTTTTGGTCATTTCTTATTCTTAGAGACTTGCAAAAAAGCAAAAAGTTTACCTGTCTACAAATAAGTGATATAATTACTTAATAGTTATAATATTATACATATAATTATAATATTTTATTTCAAAAGGTCTTTACTCAACTGTATGTTTTTAACAGAGGTTGTAGTTAGTGATTGGTGTTGTACGTGATTGCATTTTATTGAAATATGTTTCTAATATTCCTTATATAATATATAATGCCCACACAAACATGACATCAAACTCTTTAGATGTGAAAAACAAAAACTATAACTTTTTTGTTTTAGGAATAATTAATTGTGCCAGAAATTTGTAGAATGATATCATAATATATTATTTGTAACATGATATGAAAATTGACAAACAATCATTTAATTGAATTATTGCCCACTGCCCAGACCTTCGCTCTACTCTAAATTACAGCTGCCAAAATGTAACCACTGCAGTCGTTTGAAATATATGGATTTTGCATTTAAATCCGAGCCTAGGCCTGCTTCTGCTTCCAAGTAGTTATGCTTTTGCATAACTGCATTGTGTGTGTGTGTGTGTGTGTGTGTGTGTGTGTGTGTGTGTGTGAGTGTGTGTCTATGTGTGTGTGTGTGTGTGTGTGTGTGTGTGTGTGTGTCTATGTGTGTGTGTTTGTGTGTGTGTGTGTTATTCTGAGCGCACAATGCAACATTTTGAGCCCCATACTCCATCTTGAAAATATCAGTGCAGCTCTTTTCATTTTCTCTGAGCTGGAGCACATAAATGAAGCACTTGCACATTCAATGTTTCAATTATGCTCAGGGCCACTGAGCATGTAGCTTAGTCCTGAGGTTGAAATGTCTGAACACAGTCAAGGACTTGCTATGTACAATTTTATTGCAACTTGTTGATGTCTTCCACTCTGTGTGTATGAAAGCAAAGAGAATAACAGGCACGGGTCACTGCATTGCTGTCCCTCATATTACTAGAGAGAGCAAGACAGCGTGTTTGTGTGTGTATGTGTGTGTGTGTGTGGGGGGGGAGGGGTCTTCTTGACAATGATTGGCCATGACAGAGGAAGTGTATGGGCATACTGCCAGGAGCAACAGCATCCTGCTGCCACGCACACAAATATACAGACACAGTTCCATCATATCTTCACTAAACAGTTTGACTTTTAACATGTCTTGCTCTTTTATGCTTAAATTGACCTTACATTTCGTCCCGTCGTTCACACTCTTTCTCTTGCTGTGTTTTTGTGTTTATCTTGGTTCCTTCTTCCTCAACTTTTATTTCCTTTGTGTCTCTCTTAAAGGCCGTGGTTAATTGTTTGGCTGGTATTTTTGGTAAAATAAAAGCATTTCATTGTCATGTTACCTAATGCCATAATACACTGTAGTGTGCAGAAGGGTAAAAAACAAAACAAAAGCCTGAATAAATGAGTGGAGAAATATTAAAGACGCATATGGGCAGGAGGGGTGACTGAATGGTTTGATTAGTACAGAAATTACGTGAATAATCTTCCAGGAGCCTTCACAGTCATATGCTTGCTCCCAGTGCAGAGCAGGCACACTTTGCTCCTCCTCCCCCCTCTTGTGATTTGATGTTGTACCGTCACGTGATTCAGCGGTGCACGCACACAAAGCAGGACAGAGACGGAGCAGAAGAACAGCAAAGAGGAAGAGGAGCTCCGTGTGGCTATATTTTCAGGCCGAAAATTAAACAACGGCAAGCTGTATAATTTGTAAAAAGGCTGTATGATACAGTGGTAACACAACAGATGTATTCAAGCATATGAAAATTCTTTCCTGGGTTTTAAGTAATTAATAATCCGAAGGTAAAATCATAAAAACACTTAAGGTCATAAAATATCATTCAAATTTAGCAATTTATCTGTTTAACACATTTTATAGATTTTTGCCAGTAAAAAGACAATTCTGAACAAAAAGCAGTTCAAATCTTGGCTGTACAGAAGTGCAGTACAAGTGGTACAGAACAGCAATAATCAAAACACCCACCCCACGCTCATCCAATCCGTTCATCCCAACCCCAACCCATCCAGTCCAAACCCTACAGTCTGTCCTAAGAAAGAGGCACACTATAATAAAGTATGTTACTATAAAGTAAATACCTATAAACATAACCACAGTAAATAAAAAATAAATAAAATAATAAAAAATAAAAAAAAGAATATATAAATACATACCCAAAAAATAGATAAATGCAAAATCACAGGGGTGAGAAAAGGGGAGAAGGGTGGGGGGAATGTCATCATCTAGTCAGTTTCCTGTAAGGGTCTTTGTAAGCTCTCAAAGTATGTCATGAAGGGGGTCCAAGTCCTCTCAAAGCTCTGTATGGAGCCTTTCAGTGTGTATCTAATTTTCTCCAGTTTCAGGAAAAACATAATGGCCCTCATTTATGAAACGTGCGTACGACCTAAAACAGGCGTACGACGGGCGTACGCCGATTCCTACGCAAAGCTCGGCATTTATCAATTTCGACGTGAGCGTAGGCTGCGATCAAATCTCACGTCTGGTCTGAACTCGTGTACGCAAGTTCTCGAGTCAGTGTGGACTTGCAGTGCAGCATATAATCAGTTTAACAGGAGAAGCAGAAGTCATCAGTTGATCACATATCAGCAATGGCAGATCTGGCTCTTTTAGAAGACCTCTATGCCCCGGTCTGCAACATTGTTTTAGCCTGTGGGGTTCTGCACAACATCTCGCAGGAAAACACGGTGCCATAAATGTAGCGATGGAGCCAGATGACCCGATGCCCAGAGAGCAGTGTCCAGAACAGCCACCAACTGAGGGCTATATGAAGGAGACAGGATATTATTCCTCACTTTTAAAATGTAGCCTATAGTGTTATGTTTGGCAATGATATTCAATACAGGAAACATGACGATGCACAGCATTTTTATTTATTCTTCAGGTTTTTGTTTCTCTTTCAAGTGAATGATTTATTTCTGCCATTGACCAAGTTATTTTGGCTTGTTTTTCCAGCCCCTGTGCTGTCAGGAGACAGGGTCCAGCACGGGGGGGCGGAGGACACACGCTCTCCCTCAGCTGTTGCCTCGTTCCGACAAACACGAGTAAAATAAAAGACACTGCATAAACTCCGCTACCGTGTGTTTATTTAATTATAGGTACACCTACATGTAGGCCTAATAGATTGCAATAGAAGCCTGTATATTACTATTAGGACTATAGAAAATGTGTCAAGGATGTATAAATTAAATAGGCTAAACTTCAGCTGGAGTCCGATTTACTACGGCAACACTGTTGACCGCATCAGTGATCTCTTTTCATCCCGCATTCTTTCTACAGCCTTTAATACCAGTTTTCAGGCTGCCAAATAGTACACACGTTAGTGCAAATGAACCTGAGAAATCAGGGTTTCAATCTCCACCTCTGAAAAGTGTTGCTTCTCAGACGGATTACGTCTCGCCATGTCGTAAATTGTAGGGGCGAGGCCTCAAAACCCAGAATATATTGGGGCGTGATATTTAAATGACGATCGTTTCCAGCCGCCGCATTTATCAATGTACGACCATTCTTACGCTCGGATTGGTGTGATACGAACTTTTCATGAATCCCACGTGAAGCCTGTCGTAAGATGATTTCTGCGCTCATATCTGCGCTGGTTTCTACGTTAGGTTGATAAATGAGGGCCATTGGCCCTCATCCATCTACTGAATGTGGGTGGTGTTTGTTCCTTCCACAGGAATAATATCTGGCGTCTAGCAAGCAAAGAGGTGAATGCTATAACAGCAAAAGCCCTGCCTTTAAGAGATTTAGTTTCTTGTGTAAAGCCAAATATGGCACATATTGGATTTAGGGGAATGTCTATACCAAACATTTTGGAGTAGGCTTGAAATATGTCTGCCCAAAATGTCTTGAGATAAGGGCAAGACCAGAACATATGCATGTGATCAGCTGGCTGACTTTTACAGCGGGGACAAGCAGGCTCAGCACTAGGGAAAATCTTGGCCAGTTTAGACCTAGTCCAGTGTACTCTAAGAAGGATTTTAAGTTGAATTAGGCTGTGTCTGGCACAAGGAGAGGAGGTGTGTACTAGGCCAAGTGCTGCCTTCCATTGATCCTCTCTCATTGCTTCCCCAAAGTCATCCTCCCAGAGCTGTCTTATTCCTTGCAGCGAAAGGGGAGAAATGTTGCAGATATCATAATAAAGAGTTGAAATTAAGCCTTTCCGATGCGGAGATAAAGAGAGAAAATTGTCTATTGTATTATCTGTTGGAAAGTATGGGAAGGAGGCAACGTTTTTTTGTACAAAATGTCTTACTTGGAGATATCTAAAGAAATGTGACTTTGGCAGATCGAACTTCTCAGAGAGTTGTGCAAATGACCCAAAGCTGCCCTCAATAAAGAGATTGGAAATAGATGTAATGCCTTGCGCCAGCCATATCCCAAAGGCTGAGTCCAGGGTAGAGGGTGGGAAATTATAATTGTTCATGATCGGAGAATGTGTTGACATTGTTGATGAATTAAAATGTCTTTTAAATTGTGACCAAATTCTGATTGAATTAAGAACAATGGGATTTGAGGTTAACGCGACCAATTACGGATAGTGGTAGATTTGACCATCTCATCATATCTTGTTTACACTTATCAAAAAGAGCACCAAAGTTTTTAACAAACAGTGATGAAAAGGTGGGCGTGATCTCCACCCCAAGATATTTAAATCCTTTTTTAACTATTTTGAATGGAAAAGTAGTTGTGTAAGTATGACGGACCCTGGAGAAAAAAGAGAAGCCTTTTTTGGTAGGATATTTAAATCTCCAGATGTCTGAAAGACCAGTCTGTGTACAGAATTTATTGACAATTTTGGCAGATTTACGAAGACACTGAGGTGTATTTGAGGATCTATCCAATGTAGTGTTGAGTACGCAATTAAAGTCACCTCCTATTATCAGATTGTAAGTATTATGGTCAGGTATAGAAGAAAATAGTCTCTTAAAGAAAATGTGATCATCAAAATTTGGGGCATAGATATTGACAAGAATGACAGGGAGAGAGAATAACTGCCCAGTTACAATAATAAATCTCCCATTACTATCAGCGATCACCTCTGCCTGGCTTTAGCATTAAACCGTGAGTGGTACAGCTGTCCCACCCAGCTTCGTTTAAGATAATTAACAGAATCGTTTTTCAGATGCGTTTTTTCAGATCTGCCTGTAATTGTTGAAGATAAGACATTATTTTCTGTCTTTTCACTGTGTTATTCAGGCCCTTAGCATTAAGAGAGACGCATTGGATAGAGCTAGTCTGACCGGGGTTAACTTGAGCTGCCATTACCTATCACTTGAAATGAGTAGTCTGACATGTGGACATATAGGCAGCCATGAGAGGCCAATGTAAAGTGAGATGATGACAAGGGGTAAGGTGGGGAGAGGGGGAGAAAAAAAATAAATAAATATGCAGGGTGACTGGTAAATTCTCCTTTCAAGCAAACAGCACAAAGAACACATGCTCACGTTACTTAAACTCTACACTCTGTTAATATGGCACAGCATTTCTTAATAAAAACATAGTTTGTGCACAACACCGTAAACAAATGTGGCGTTTTGGGCAGGCTAGCCTAAAGAGCACAACTGAACATAATATTGGCCCATCAGCCAATTAGAGTTCAAAATATCCATAAAGAACAAGTTTAAAAAGAAAAAGGGAATACAGTCCAACTAAAAGACGCAGGCCTCCATAGCCATCAATGGGATAGCGCTGTCTGGACTCTTTTTAAGCATTAATTAGTGTGGAAAGTACAAGAAGGAGTTGAGAAAAAAAAATAAAAAAGTAAAAATAAAACCACACTGATGACTGACACGTCAATTGAGCCAACAGTTTGGCGAAGTGGGCTAATATGGCAATCAGAGCTCGCTTACCAACATAAGTCCATAGACTATAGTAGTTAGCGTAGGCTACTCACCCTATTATAGGCCATTCAAACAAAATTATGCGGTTTCTGTCTGTATGGAAATATCCAGGTCCAGTTCGGCTGCACTTTCCAAAAATGAGGAGGCCTCGTCGGGTGAGAGGAAAATCCGCCTCTGCCCGTTCTTGTCGGTGACCTGGAGCTTGGCGGGAATAGCATCCTGTAGGAGAGCCCAGCGTTTTTTAGCTGAGACTTAACAGGAACAAATGCAGCTCTCTTCCTAGAGACTTCGGCACTGAAATCCGGGAAAAAGTGAATCTCCGATCCGCGAAAGGACAGAGAGCTTGCCTCTCTTGCCAATTTTAGAATGCACTCCCTGGTCTGATAATGATGAATCTGTACGAGGAATGGACGTGGTCTCGGGTCGGATGGACTCTTCTTAGCCATGGCTGTCCGATGAGCCCTGTCGGCGATTGTGGTGGTAGGAAAAGCCTCGGTTCCAAAGGTCTCCCTCAGCAGTGTGTCAATGAATGCGGTGGGCTGTGATCCCTTGACTTTTTCAGGCAGACCTATTATGCGGATGTTGTTACGCCTAGATCGGTTTTCCAGATCTTCCACTTTAAGTTTCAGTGCTTCGTTATCGGTGGAAAGGGCTGTAAGTTTAGGATCAAGTCTTTCAAGCCTCGTCTGCGTGTCATTGAGCGAGGTTTCCAGGTGTTGAATGGTTGCATGGTGTTGATCAATAATCTCTCGGTCAGCAGACAGTTGAGCAGAGAGTTTGGCTACTATGCGTTCTTCCATGGAAGTCAGCAGCCTCTCCATATCACACAGCGTTAGCGGTGCGCGGCTAATGCTAGCATCAGGATCCGTTGGTTCAGCTAGTTTAGCTGCGTCATCTTGAATTACTTTCGTAATTTGTTGGTCCGCCAGTTGATTTGGTTTTTTAGTGGCCTTCTTCATGTTATAGGTTAAGTACAGCGTTTGCGCAACTAGTTGTGTAATATCAGACGGATATGACTAGGATTTTACCAGGATTTGAACAAAGTGATCCCAGTTTGCGACCTACTCCACCATGCGTCAAACCGGAAGTCCAGATTTAGCAATTTATGATGCATCCACCTTAATTATTAAAAATTATCGATATCGTATCAGTATAGGTGATACTGGCCCTGTATTTACTTGGTATCAGCTCGATACCAAATATTGCAGGATCGCACACCACTAATACCATGAGTTTTTATCACTTTTTGAGACATGCTTACTACGACTTTTTATTTATTTATAATTACTTTTTTAATCACTTTTTGAGACATACTATACTATGACTTTTTATCACTTTGGAGACATACTATACTTTGACTTTTTACATTACAAACTCTTTGGTGGCACACAGTTCACTGATGCCAACAGGCAAGTAGTCACTGCAGACTTTGACTCAGGTTCGATCCCCAGTCCAGACCCTTTTCATGATGTTTTTTTCAACATACAATACTATGACTTTTTTCAGCATCCATACTATGAATTTGATATCACTTTTTTCAACATGCTATGCTATGAATTTTTTCGACATACTATACCATGACTTTTTTCCATATACTATAATATTACTTTTTTGTCAACATACTATTCTATCACTTTATCACTTTTTTCGACATACTATACTATGACTTTTTATGACTTTTTGAGACATACTTTACTATGACTTTTTTATATTTACTATGACTTTTTATGACTTTTTTTCGACATACTATACCATGACTTTTTTATCACTTGTTTTGACATACTATACTATGACTTTTTTAATCATTTTTTTAGACATGCTATACTATGAATTTTATGACTTTTTGAGACATACTATACTATGACTTTTTTATTTATTTACAATGATTTTTTTATGACTTATTTCGACATACTATACAATGACATTTTTATGACTTTTTTCAACATACCGTACTATGACTTTTTAATGGCCTTTTTTGACTTACTATGCTATTACGGTTTTCACCATAAATTCTTTGGTGGCACACTGACTCGGTTGTTAGCACTGCTGCCAACAGGCAATATCACTGCAGACTTTCAAGGTTTGATACCCAGTCCAGGCTGTCACTTTTCACGACATTTTTTTCAACACACAATACTATTTTCTATACTATTTCTGTACTATGATTTTTTTCGACATACTACACTGACTTTTTAATTTCTATACTATCGACATACTGTATGTCAAAAAAAGCCATTAAAAAGTCAGTACAGTATGTCAAAAAAAAGCCATTAAAAAGTCATATACAATGACTTTATAACCTTTTTCGAAACACTATATTATGATTTTTTTTATTATTCTATACTATGACTTTTTCGGCATACAATGCTTTGACTTTTTTCGACATACCATACTATGAATCTTTTATGGCTTTTTTCAACATACTATGCTATTACTGTTTTCAACATAAACTATTCTGTGACACTGGCTCAGTGGTTAAAACTCCAGTAACCACTGCAGACTCTGACCCAGGTTTGATACACAGTCCAGACTGGCCCTTTCCATGAAGTTTTTTTTTTTTACTACAATACTATGACTTTTTAATTGCTTTTTTTCAACATATCATACTCTGACTTTTTTGACGTACTGTACTATGACTTTTTTTTAGAAACACTATACTATAATTTTTATAACATTCTATTTGGACATACTATGCTTTGACTTTTTTCGACATACCATACTATGACTTTTTGATGAATTTTTTTTACGTACTAGCCTATTACTGTTTCAGACATAAATTTATTAGTGACATTGGCTCAGTGGTTAAAACTGCTGCTGATAAGTATCCACTAAGTCGTCACTGCAGACTCTTACATATACTATAATTTTTATAACATTCTATTTGGAGATACTATGCTTTGACTTTTTTCGACATACCATACTATGACTTTTTAATGGCTTTTTTACGACATGCTATGCTGTTACTGTTTTCAACATAAAGTCATTAGTGACACTGGCTCAATGGTTCAAACTGCTGCTGTAGGAAGTAATCACTGCAGACTCTGATCCAGGTTCAAGTCAAGACTACCCTTTCCATAATGTTTTTTTTTTGACGCACAAAACTATGACTTTATCACTTTTTGATATACTATACTATGACTTTTTTCAACATACATACTATGACTTTTTGATCACTTTTTTGACATGTTATACTGTGACTTTTTTTGGACATTCTATACTATGCCTTTTTTGAAATACTATGCTTTGACTTTTTTCAACATACCACACTAGACTTTTTAATGACTTTTTTGACATATTATGCTATTACTGTTTTCAACATAAATTCTTCGGTGGCACAGTGCAGTGGATAGCACTGCTCCAACAGCAAACCGGCAAGTAGTCACTGTAGACTCTGACCATAGACGGTTTAGAACCATTGACATATATAAAATGGACCAACAGACCCCTTTGCTCTGGACGGAGACCAGTGAAGGATATTAGAAGCACTTTTCCGGTGAGCGCTGAGCATTACTGCGCAGCCTCCAACTGAGCTCGAAGACGTAGATGTGACGTGAGCAACCTGTCTGAAAGTTGTAAGTCTTCTGGTAGCTGTTCCAAGAGAAATCTCAATCATTCCGAATCTTGCAGAGACGGTGAGCTTAGGTATATGTAAGGAGATAACATAGGCACAGGCTAATTATTGCTAACTAAAGTGCTAGTTAACAATAGTAATTAAACTTAAACAGCTAATGTGAGTCAAAACTGCCTGCGAGCAATCAATGGAATGCTAACAGGAGGTGATGGCTTGTTAGCATCAAAATGGCGCCATAGAAACTACGCGTTCCGAGGAGAAGCTTACCCCCTTGTTTAGAACCGAGACGCCCCAACTCAGAGTAGTTTCCTGTATCTGTGTCACGTGGACTCCGCCACGGCCACGCCTCTTTAGGAGACTAGCGGCAGGTCCTGAGTGTATTGATTCCAACGGGAGAAGTGAACGTGAACACAGATTATAAGCGATTCTTTCGCCCCATAGTTACCAAAGTATATATTGGACCAATTCTTTACAAGCCACATATCTCCAGAACATTCTGCCACTAAAATTGCATTTTTCAGACAGACACATCAGGAGAATTTGTTTAAGACCTGTTTCTGTCTCAGGACCAAACTCTCGCGAGATCTGGCAACACAGAGAAGCTAACGTCAGCTAACGTTCGTGAACGCCCTAACAAAACTAATCTCTGTGATGCTAAATATGTCTTTTAGCTGTGTAAATATCTAACGTTAGCAAAAGAACATATTCATAAATGATTTAAATTATTTGACTATAACTTTTCATCCATCCACATGACATTCACTACACGTTTAAACGAGGCCAATGCCCCTTTAGGAGACAGGAATGGTTTCATTCCATTGGCGCTGCTTGAAATGCGCTATCTTTAGTATAGAAGATCTTTGCTCTGACCCAGCTTCGAAACCCAGTCCGGGCTGGCCCTTGTCATAAAATCTTTTTCAACATACTATAGTTTGACTTTTTTTGACATACCATACTATGACTTTTTAACAACTTTTTTTGACATACTATACTATGACTATCACTTTTTCAACATGCTATACTATTACTTTTTGATATACTATACTATGATTTTTTTTAACATTCTATACTATGGCTTTTTTCGACATAATTTCTTTTAGTGGCTCAGTTGTTAGCACTGCTCCAACTAGCATCAGCAATAGGACATGCAGTTCTGACCCAGGTTTGACACTTTTTTCAACATACTTTACCATGACTTTTTATGACTTTTTTCAATATACTATGCCTTTTTTCAACATACTATAGTTTGATTTTTTACGACATACCATACTATGAGTGTTTAGGACATACTATGCTATGTATTTTGAACATAAATTCTTTGGTGGCACAGTGTCTTAGTGGTTAGCACTTCTCCAACAGGCAACTAGCAAGTAGTCACTGCAGACCCTGACCCAAGTTTCAGGATGTGTTTTTTTTCAAAGTACTAAATGTATTTAGTATTGTGAGAAGAAGAAAATATAGCAAATAATTTCTTGTTTTTTACCGTATTTATTCAGAGAGGTGTAAGATTAAAGAGAGGAACTAAGAAAGAGACCAAATTACATTGACCATAAAGCAGCCTGAAAACGAAAGCTTCGTTAATATATGAAGTGCACCTCAATCTGCAGCTCCACCATGAACTGTGATTCACACATACCTGCATGTAGCAGAAGGGAACATACGCATATGGACATATGATGCATGCAGTGACAGCAGGTGTGTCACAGATTGGAGTCTTTCTCATTAGACTGCCACTGGAGAATTTGATCATCGGGACCTTGTGGACAAGAGTCCTCTCCTCTAATCGTAAGGTCACAACCACAAGCCCTGTACTCATGTCCATGCATGCATATTAAAACACACTTCCACGCAGCAGTAATAGCTCTCTGCTGGACTTAAACTGCTCACTTCACATTACCAAAGGCTGGATTTGACCTGTGGGACTTTTGATTTGCATACTGTCCTCCTTACCAAACAAGTAGGCCACCATTCTTTTTAACTTACAGTATATTTATACAGCTGCAGATCAGCCAACACAAAATAGTAGTAAAACAAAGTAGCAAAAGCAATTAGATTTCTCATATTGTTAATTACTCTTATATAATCACACTGTGAGGACTTCCTCAACATAAAGTACAGTAAAGTTGTGTGTTTGTTTGTATAACTATTTTTAAGATTAAAGATGTTAATAGATCACACATTCCAGGCTGTGGATAATGCTATGCGATAACGTGACACATTTTTTTCTTGACTTTAACCAAGTAGTTTTAGTCACCTAAAACTAATCAAGTGGCAGATCAGAAAACGCATATATGAACTGAGATTTTAAACGATTTATGATTTCATCATTAAAATCACTGACAAATTTGAAATCACTGACAAACGGTCTTGTCCAAATGATAGTGGTGCCGGATCAGAAAGCATTTTGTTGGACTTGTTGCATAAAATGAAGGTATCTTTGTTGCTCCATGACTACTCTTATAGTTTCAATTTCAATTTTCAATTTTCAATTTTATTTATAGTATCAAATCATAACAAAAGTTATCTCGAGACACTTTACAGATAGAGTAGGTCTAGACCACACTCTATAAATTCCAAAAGCCACAGTAATTCCCTCAAGAGCAAGCATTAGCAGTGGCTATTGCGACAGTGGCAAGAAAAAACTCCCTTTTAGGAAGAAACCTCGGCAGACCCAGACTCTTGGTAGGCGGTGTCTGACGAGCCGGTTGGGGGCGTGATGAACAGTGGTGATAACAGTCACATTAGATGTCACATTGACTTTGAAGGTTATCGTGGAAGTTCATGTCATAGCAGGGCACATCGTGTCATACTGAGTAGTGCAGTCTCCTATACCGGATCCTGACTACTCTGTGCGTATGAACATCACAGCAGGGCGTGAGTGTAGTTGGTCTTTAAATATGTCTTTGTCATTAGACTTATTTAAAATCATTGTTTAACTACAGACTGTGAACACATAAAATACATTAGTACCTGCACAGTACACCACTGGACATTTAGTACTTGGATGTGTGAATGTCTTTTGCTCAAGAGGCATTCAAAGAAAGCTTTTACACTTTAATTGCCCATGTAATATCAGAAGGACTAAAGGACAGGGGAAGAGACCACTACTTGTGGTTGTTATTTCAGTAAGAAAGGAAACATATTTATAGCCACTTAAGATAACGCTGTCAGTTGTGGAAGATCCTTTACTTACTCTTAGTAAAAGTAGCAAAGCCGGCTTTGCTACTTTACACTGTACAAGGGGCCATTCTACTGTGGCGCCACAGTAGAATGGCCCCTTGTACAGTGTAATATCTTTGGACCATTTTTATGACCTTGCCATGTGTTTTGTTTGTAAAATCTTAATTTTCAAAGTAACTACTAGTAACTGTAACTCTCAGATAAATGTAGTGGAGTAAAAAATGTGATATATCTCTCTGAAATGTAGTGGAGTAGAAGTATAAAGTGGGTTAAGGTACTCAGAATTGTACTTGAGTACAGTACGTACAGTAATTGAGTATATACTGTACATAGGTACATTCCACCACTATAGGATGTAAAAACATTTTGGAGTATCTGAAAATTATACATGGTATTAAAATCAAAAAATGAATGAATGCTCACGATTCTTGGCTGTGCTGCTTGCAGCTGATTCCTTGATGGCTTCTGGGTGTCAGGGTGAAAAGTTGAATTTGAAGTGGCTGATTACGATGTAGCTTCTTCCTCTGAATCTGCCCCCTTAGCTTGAGGAGGTGCAGCACTCTGCAGTTCAACGCAAAAAGTCAAGAAGAACATCTGATGCATGGAACAGAGCAACAGACAGGTGAGCCAGACCTGGTGTGCTGCCTTCACATAATAATCTCCGTGAGACAGCTGGCCCATACACATCAAGTTAAAAATGAAAATTGCCAGTAGACTCGACAGCTTCTTTTGTCTGTGACTTCGACATGTTGACAGGCATCAGGGTTGTTTCCAAGGAGCTAAAACGTCATCTGCATGCAGGTGAGAAGGGAAATACGGCACATTATTGTGAGCCTGTGCATAATAGTGCATTCTGCAACACAGATAAGCACCAGGATAAACATGTTCATTCCTGTTTTAATGATGCACTTTGCAAAACTGGGACTCCATTTATCTGCCTTCCTATCGCTGTCTCTTCTTCCAGCTGCTGCCTCTCTTCTTTAGTCTCTCATCTGTTTTCTCACCCACATAAAGTCAGTGAAGCAACTGTATAGGCTCCTGCTTGTTGGCACCTCGCCAGTACCACCAATTTTAGGTCTGAATTGTGTTTTATATGTCTATGTTTGTGAGTATGACAGTGAGAAATTAAAGAGTGAGCATGTGCAAAAGATAAAGAGAGGGCGGGAGACTTGCAAGGTGTCTATGTGAGTATGTCTGGCTGTCTGGGTGGGAGTGCCTGTGAAGCTGCAAAATCATTTAAATTGGGAAAGGAATGCAGGAATGCTCTCTAGTGATTT
Source organism: Perca flavescens (assembly GCF_004354835.1). Lineage (NCBI taxonomy): Eukaryota > Metazoa > Chordata > Actinopteri > Perciformes > Percidae > Perca > Perca flavescens. Next base: position 27,861,748 of record NC_041331.1, on the reverse strand, counting down.
TGATCGGAGCCAAATTTCTCTGTCAGATAAGTCCCCAACAGGCCTCCTTGCAATTTCACAGTGATTGGAGAAGGACTAAAAAAAGAGAGAGGGAGGAAAGACTGAGAAACATGAGAAATAGAGGAAGAAAGGGGTGTAGAAATGAATAGAAAGTACTGTAGATCGAGTTTGAGGGAGATAGAGGCAGGGATACGGACAGACTTGGGAGGGTAAGGTAATACTGGCTGCATATTTGTGAGTAATTCAGCTGTAGGGGGAGAAGGAACAGTGCTGTCAGATGAGACCTCCATCTGAAAAATAATTCAGCTTTCCAGGAATAAGCTACTGAAGTTAAAATCACACATCATTCTCATTGTCTCCCATTCTCACAGACTACAATCACACTACCCATTCTAAGTTTCACTAGTCATTTTCTCTGGCGACTCTCTCTACCCCATTTCCAATACGAGCAGGGCGACACAGGCTCAGACAGATGATGAGTCACATTTATTAATGTGACAAATTTAGAGACTCCAGTCATACTAACTATCATGTCTGCAGTGAATTGAAAACGAGAGCTTGCATGTCCATGTTTTGGGTTTCTATAAAATGAGCTGCTTTACCACCCCTTCCGACATGGCTCTATTGAGAGCAAAGCAGACCCTTGTGGTTCTTACAATTTAAAAGATGATCACACGTTGACACAAACAATGCCTCTGGATTTAATGCATGTAAGGGTCCGCAGCATCCCAGCAGAGTGGCATTAGGGCTGCAGAGTGGAATGGCAAGTAGGTGTGCTGTCCTTGGACCAGAGATCCAGGGTTTACGTTCTCATGTTAACAAGCATCCGCCCTGCTGAAGCATCCAACAGCCAGACACTCAGTCACTACAAACTCTAGGGAAGCTACTGTGTAGCTGAGCTACCGGACTTCCCTGCAGAGGGAGAAGCATGTTTCCTGCAATGCATCACTTACATTAATATCACTAGAAATATACCAGATGTGAACATTAAGCTTACCTCCTTGTTAAAATGCACAAAAATGCAGCCTTACAGTTGCAGTTTACAGAATGTGTTTTGAGCATGTGAGGGAATACGACACACACAAGAGGTTTCTCACAAATATCATGCCTGATGAAAAGATGCCCAAATACTGGATTTTTAATCACAGCATGGATCGAATCTGCTCTCATCTTATGAAACTATTTGAATAGCCCAGTTAGCCAAAGACTAGTACAGCAAATGAGCAGCAGTACTTGAAAAAGCAGCTCAAGCTGTTTATTTTGATCTCTCCACTTGATTATTTTTTCCTATGTTTACAAATTCTCTCCTTCCCTCCTCATTTCTCTATCTTATCCTCCTCACCTCTGTCCCTGTAATTTGCTTTTTTGTGATCAGTTTGACTTACTACACTACGGTATATTGTCTGTGTTGCTTCATTTGTATTGCACAGAACAAATGTGTCTGTAGTAAAGCTGGAGGCACAGTGGAGGATTACTTGGCTGACTTAGTCTATATCTGCCACCAAACTGAGGGGAAATCCCAACTAGAGGTTAGACACAGCCGATGGTCAGCCAGGATTATCTGGTAGTGTGATGGGTTTACAAATTCAATCTATACCGCTCTGATCAATGAGCAGACACGTTCCAGCTATCTTGAGGATGTCAAATTTTATACTTATGATCCAGCATTGAGTTTTTTGATTGGAGATTGGAGGTGATGACATGGCTGATTAATCAGGAAACAAGCAGGTTTCTTTCAGTTATAGCAGAGTGTATGACACCCCACTTTTTTCTGATTGTAGTGTGAGCACGAGACAAAAAAGGTGAAAGCCAACAATGTGTACTTGACGCAATGCACTTTTCAAATCAGTTCCCATTTTAAAGTCCAGAGGTTTAATCAAGCCACATTTTTGCTTCTCTTCCTCTTTTCCTCCCCTGCTTTTTTCCCCCCTTTCCTCTCTCCCTCCTTCCTCCTTTTGTCTCCAGAACCTCTCTGCACTCTCTCAACTTTCTTCCCCCTCTCTCTCAGCATTACCCTAACCTTTCTTCCCTTTTGCCTATAGCTGTCCTTCTACTCACAGTAAAACAAGGAATAATCTGTGGTGAAACAGCGAGACAAGCTTGCAGAATAGCATGCTGCTTGTTTCTCCTCTCACTCTGTCCTTTATTAGTTTCTCTCTCCTCTCTTTCCTCCTTCCCTTGTTCCTCAGGTCCCTCTGTGCACGTCTCCTCCTCTCTCCTTTAGGAAAAAATCTGCAGTAATGAATATCATCAGAATAATTGTCAGCATTTACCCAGGCAATGCAAATTGTGTATTACAAATGTATGTACATGTGTGCATCATAGCAGTATTTTAAAACATGACTGTGTCAATGCACACCCACAAAATGTCTCTGCTCCAAGTGTATCTCATTGTTTAAACAGCACTGCTTTAATTAGAACAGGCCTGTCTATCCTTGTGTGTGCACGTGCAAGTGTGTGCATGTGCCCAAAAGTGAGTAACAGTGTCTGAGTGTGTGTGCATGTTTACATAGTGCCCCCATGTGGAGGACTGTAGAAGAGCACATATTCTGGAGTCTTTCTCCACACAACCACACGCTCCAATGACACGGTGTTATATTTGGAAACACAATTTCATGCTATCAGTACTGGCTAGCTATTCCATTTAGATAGCAGTCATATATGTGTGTGTGTGTGTGTGTGTGTGTGTGTGTGTGTGTGTGTGTGTGTGTGTGTGTGCGTGCAGTAGATGTGTCTGTATGTATGCATCTATTTGTGTGTCTGTGAGTGCACAGGCTATCTGAGTGTCTCACAGAGATGAGTCCCGTTTTTTCAAGTTTATTGAAATTAAAATTTGGTTGTCATGGTAACATTTGGATTCTCAGTAATTATGCTGATTAAAAATGTGAAAATTAATTAAAAAGTCAGGAAAATGATCTCACAGCAGATGATCAGTGAAACATCAAAATGATTCAGATCCCTCTCTCTATTTCGCCCCCCCCGCTCACACAAGTCTCGTCCTCTTCCTGTGGCTCTTCAGAAGTCCTTTATTGCCACGCAACACCAAAATATCTACATTCATTTCTCACATGTGCATTGTCTCAGTCTGTTTCTTCCTTTCAGACTTACACACAATTTATGACATGAGATTTGTCTTCATGACCAAAAAACACAACAGCAATAAAAATAAAACACACACACACACACACACACACACACACACACACACACACACACATCACTCTTATGTCTCTGCATTTCATTCAATCAGTCAACTCATTCTCAACTTGTTGACAATCTCATACCGCCAGAGCAGACTCATCAGAAGCGAAAGTAACGCAAAACAACAGCAATCTCGCAGTCTCACTTTCTCTCTTTCAGTCTCTCCATTACTCCAGTTCTCTCACAACCTGCCTCTTGTTCTCCGTCTCTCTCCCTCTGTGACAGAAACAGGCTTAGCAAAGTGTAATCGCTTTCTTTTATTAGCAACAGCAAACACAAAAACAATGAAGTTACCCTCCTCCCCTCCCTCTCTCATCTCCGTCTGCTCTTCTCCTCTCATCAGCTTTAATGATCCACAAATCTCATCAGCCATCTTTTCATCAGCTCTGCCATCACTACTTCCTGCACTTTTTTTAATCGGACTGACATCTTATAGCATTGCTGTTGGCTGATGACCAGGAGGGTTGTACATAATGGATATTTAGGTGTAAGGTAGAATAAATGTAGATTTAAAAAAGAAAAAGGAAAATTGTGCTAACAGTCAGAGTCAGTATTAAGCAGAAATCAGTTATGACAGTTTTCAGTGGTGGCAGTGTTAGTGTGACAGTACTGCTCCATGGCTCTGGTTTACTAAGTGGTGATTCACTGCCAGCTGATCGTCAGCATGTTCAATATCTCACCATGGTGATGGAGGACGGTGTTTTGCAGCCATCAGTTGACAGAGGTGGGAGCATAATAATGGCTTTCTACAGCCCAAGCTATTTCTCTCTGTTCCTGTGTTAACATGTTCTTTGTGAAAGTTAGCATTATTGCTGGAGTAAAAACTAAATAGCGTTCCAGCATTCATCTCGTTAGACATAGCAGTGACTTGGACTTGGAGCAATACTAAGCTTGTTTTGTGCATAAACATCCTGCAGAAAGCATTATAGGGGAGAGATTTTCCAAAACATGTAAATTAAATCTTTCATGTATAAAACAATGACCGTGAGGCCGAGCCAAGCTATTGATCGCCCGCTCTCCCCCCCCCCCAAGTGGGCAGAGTGGGCCCACCTCTCTCACCACAGGGCCACAAATTGGCTTTGCACCGTCTTCAAAGGGTGGTGGTGAGGGTGTGTGAGGGGGAATTAAGACATTCTGCCAACGGCCTCATGAAGCACAATATGTTGCACACCATGAAAAATGCAGGCATCAATGAAAAATGTCTTTTCAGCAGCATGCTGATGAGGTCATATCAAAGCCATTGTTCCTAAAGTATCAAGTTGTTATGTTGTATGATGTGAGAATCTGTTTTGAGACCGGGAGTAAAGCTTTGAGGGGCTGAAGCGTTCTGACCACATGTCTCCATGTTGGTGACCAACAATATACTCTATAACAGTCTTTTTAATTATAGTATATGTATTGATTTCGCCTCTATTTAAGTCAGATCATTAGAGTTTATGGTTTTTTTTTCTCTTGTACACAGAGCTGTCAGTGAAAACTACTAGTTTAATTGTTCTGCTTTACTTACATTCCAGGATCAGTTTAAAAACAAATTTCAGTCCTTTTCCAGCAATAGTTTTAATGAAATTTCAGCTTTATTCAAGTTTAATTTCAATTACATTAGTCATTTCTAATTAAGTCTTGTTCAGATGTGAACTAGTTTTATATTTTAGTCATTTCAGGGTTGTTTTTTTGTTTTCATAGAGAGATATCACAATAGCATTTTTTTTTGCTTACTATAATCGCTTAATTTTACTTTAGCTATCAGGGTTTTCTTGACTCTCTAATTTAACGCCAAGTGTGTTAGTTCCATTTCATTTAAGGATTTTAATATTTGTCCAGCTAGAGAATACCAATGAAAGCTTGTCTGGTTTACATGTGAATATGTTTCTTCCTCATTTATGATTGTCATGCTTTCTACTTCCTCCTGGTAGGAGTGGGACTCTTCACTGCTCTTCCGGCCTTAGGAGGGGCGGGGCTAGGAGTGGAGGGGCTCGGAGTGGACTGGGCGGGGCTAGGGGCAGACTGAGTCTTGGGCTGAGGGATCTCAATGGGAAGTTTAGGAGGGATCATTATTTTAGGGGTCAGAGTTGGTTTTGCTTCAGGGATTTTCTCTCCATGACGGTACACACTGACCTGGAGAGCGAGAGAGAGAGAGAGCGAGAGAGAGAGAGAGAGACAGAATAAGACATAATGTTAGTATTATGTAAACATTTCCCATACATGTATTTACTCTACTGTATGTATGTAAAGAGTTTGAAAGGGCTAAACATTTCATGCAAACTTTCTAGCATTTAAGCACATCATTTTGAGTCTTAGGTAAAGAATATGCTAGGTCAGGATTCTGCATTATTTTGTCATGTTAATCTTTTCATGTTAAAACTGTCAAGTCACGTGGCCGGGATAGCTCAGTAGATGACTCCGACCTGCAGCCCTTTGCTGCATGTCATTCCCCTTCTCTCTCCCCTTTCATGTCTTTTCATTTTGCCCACAAAAAAAAAAAATCTTAAAAAAAAAAAAAAAAAAAAAAAGAAAAGAAACTGTCAAATCAGGGTCAGACAAAAATCACAAGGTCAAATATCAGCTCTGTTACCACCCCTTGTTACACACAAGTGTGATCACAAAAATATCTCACTGTTGGGCCCCAATGAAAAGATAAGATTTGTGCCACAGATGGTCAGAAAAAACTCCATGGCTCTGAGTAAATCCAGTCATATGTGGCACACAGCAGTGACACTCACCACTATATCCACAGACTCCCCTCCGTATTTGTTCTGGACAATCATGGTATATCTGCCAGAATCCTCCATGGAAACACCTTTGATCGTCAGACTGGCAAATTTGCCCTGGTCCAGGGAGACCACGTACTGAAATACGAAATCAAAGGTTAAGGAAGTGAGAAAGCCACCACAGGGAGTTTAGCATGATTTAACATTTAAAACTCCTGTCACTTTGAGTTTTACTTCAAAATCAATGTATCTTTTACTCAGAGCAACAGCATAAGCTTTGATTACCACCAAGCTTTAGCAAATGCTGAGCACTGCTTGATGGGCTTGGTGGACATGAGGACAAATTATCTATTCCAGTCTGTTGTCTATTCATATCTGCTGAGGCCTGTTAGATCAACCATAATATGATTGGATTAAATGACAATAAAAACATATTCCATCCGTACTTCTTGAGACCACAAAATGTTGTGATTTTTAAAGCCTTTAGAGTTGAAGTACACTTGTGTAGATATTCTTCAGACACCTGAGACAACATAGAGAACTTGTATTCTGACTTGCACCATGTGAGCGCTGCTGACGAAAATACAGTATTTTAATTTCCCTCTCTCATGCAGTACCTGCCCACTCATTTGCAACGTCTGGGCATTAGTACATTTTATGGAGTGGCACTTGTAGCATGCTAATTAAATTGCTATTAAGAGAAATAGTTGCCTTTTATTTTGAGAAATTAAAAAAAAATTCTACTGGCCTAAAAATCAAACAGACCTAAAACAGATGTTTGCAATTGATGGCCTTTTTTAATTAACATGTTATATGGTCTTAGATAATTGCATTCATTTATTAGACCAGTGCAGGCTAATCTGTGGGTTGCTAGTTTCTCTTTTGTTTGACTGATGAAAGGTAGCTCCTGTATTAAAAAAAAAAATCATGAAATTAGGTAATTATGGTTTTGTGAAAACATGATTATTCCTGGTATTTACCACCTGCTCCAACACGCCTCTATTTAAACCTGTATAGTTTTAGAGTAACACCTATTCCTGCTCTGAGTTTATCCAGATCTGTATATATTTCTGTTTGTTTTTCTGTTAATATCTTCAGTATCCTCTGTGGTAGCGAGGTAGAGGAGACAAACTCCTGAGGTTTGGAAAACACATCACCAAGGACATCTGTTCTTGTTTTAGACAGATTATTAGCAGGTGAGGGAATGAATAAAGAAGAGGGCAAACTTCAACACATATTCCACCTGGACCGCGGTTTCTCAAACTTAAATCTTCAAAGCCGTTAAGAGCCGCAGGATGCTGATGCTGTTGAAAGAGCCTACACTGACTGGGGATAGGCTGTAGACTTGTACTGGTTGGCAAGTAGGTCAATGAGTTATGAGAGGTAGATTTGTTCCATTACCGATCCAGAAGTGTACTGATAATGCTGACTTCACCTAAAGTATGCAGATCCCTCCAGTGAGGGATTGTAACTGGTGCTCAAGTCTTAATCCTGATCACCTCAGCAGTACATATTGAGGCTATATAGAGACTTCCAGCATTGCAATCAGTTTAACAAGGAACTAAAGTGTATCATTGGGGATCTTGTTTATTTCATCAGTTTCAGTGTTGTGTACTAATTAAAACTTAATTGAAACATGCACTACTTAGAAAGTACTTTGTTTTTTTACTACCTCAATATTTCCTCCAGTATTCCCTGAAACTCTTATTCAAACATTACTTTTCCATTACTTGATATTAGTTTGCATCAGGGGCACAGCATAAAATTCTGAGCCATGTAGAAAGGCATTCTCTATGGGCCCCTCCCCACATCCACAGCTATTCAATCTAGCATCTTTTTGGGCCCTCTCCACATGAGGGCCCTGGGTCCCCTTTCCACCCCCAGTCTGACACCCCTGGTTTGCATCTAATTTTAAAAGGCAAAATGTCTTGCTCTGGTAAGAACATCTACTGTGATATCATCACTGTCGGGCAGAAACCTTGTATCTCTGTATGTTTTGTCATTAAAAAAATCATTAATCAATGCTATTGGTCACACTCTACATCCGTCTGTGGGATTTAACAGATATTTAAACAGTGACAAAGTGATTTGGTCTGACTTTGCTTGAGAAAAGAAGCTTTCAAAGAAAAGAAGTTCAAATTAGCATTTTTTTCATTTTCTGAAAATATACGCTTTTGGACATACAAGGTTTTCGTCCGACGGCGACCGGTATTGTAGTCATGGTTGTACATTGCATTTTGAAAGTACAATATGCTTTAGGATGCTACCCATATGAATCCAAAGAGTGTGCAATATATAAAAGCCACCGGGAGTAACACAGCAAAATCCAGTAGACATGTACTAAGTGCGGAAACCCCTGAGTATCACTAGACAAGTTATTAGAAACACACTATTGCAATAGTGGTTGATTAATAAGGTAATGAATCATGGGCATCTACGGAGGATCTCTGTTTGGGAAGGGAGTAAACAGCTTTAAGAGTCAGCAGTTGTTTGTGGCAGGTAGAAACCAAAGAAAGAACGAGGCCCTGTTTGAAGTGCTTTTTTTCTGTTAGTGTGGCTGAAGCATTTACCTGATCGTCAGGTTCCACATCTGCTCCATTCTTTAACCATGACACCTGAGGCTTGGGGTCCCCACACACTGTACATGTTAAACTCAGGGTCTACAGGAGGAACAAAGATGACTTTTTCAGAAAAACATGTACAAATTTACAGATACTTAAATCATATACACTTAGGCACTTACCTTCTTTTCCATAATAGTGACAACATCAGGCAGTCCTCCCACCACCTTACCACGGTCTGAAACAAGCCACAGTGCTAATATTACCAATCACTCCTATTGCTTATTATATTGATAATGAACTTTGGGTCATACTTTTCTGTAAGACAACTAAACAATCAGTGGCTTTATGCTTTTTTGAGACGTCTGAACAATGATCATTTTTTAACTTAAGTAACTGTAGAAAGTTACTAAGAAAAAGGTAACTGTAGTAAACAAAGAAACAAGGAGAATGGAAGGATAAACTCACTCTTCTCAGCATAGGCCTCAGCCCTGAAACACAGAAAATACAGTCAGAGGTCTGTCTCTCAATCTCTCATACAGAAAACCTGTAGTACAATTATCATATACAGTAATGAGTACAACACTGTAACCTAAAATTTATCTTTCAGTATTAATTTGTCTTTCAAACTAAAACAACCAACAAATAATGATTTGAGGATATAACCTGTATTTTAATGTAGTACAGCCACATATGGTTATGGTCTGTTTCCACCACCTGGCTCTGCTTACTGACCACACACATGATAGCTTTTTCATTTTTGGGTCAGTAGCAGTAGTCAGATGGTTTGCCACAAGGTATTCTGGGTTTAGTGCCAAACCACATAGTACTGTAGTTTACCCAGGGACTTAACAGAATCTTTTCTATGAAAAAAAAAATGATATTGCTTTGTAAGGGCTGTCGGAGCAGCATGGGAGGACCAGAGGTCAGCCACAGGACCAGATGGCTGGAGGAACTCTGCTCTCCTCTCGGCATGTTGATGCTCAATCAAAAGGGCAACAGGATGTCACTTGTTTCAATGTGTTTGTAAAATATTGTGCTTATATGTCTCTCTTTGTATGCTAATTAGAAAAGGGATTTGGACATGTTCCACTCCACATGCAGTGTTTAGTGTTTCAATTGATTTTTCTAAATGGATTTGCAAAATTCAGTGTGTGGTAGGGCTGGGTACTGAATTCAATACTTTTTAGGGACCAAGCGAACTGACTCTAAAGTATCGAAAAATGCCTCTTCATTCAATACCCAACTTTAATACCTAAGGAGGAAATGTCATCAGCGTCAGTGAGCCAATAAGTGTGCAGCATGCCGTAATGTGTAATGTAATGTAATTTCTTTTTGTTTTATAAAATTGGTATCTAAAAAAGTATCGTTTAGGAACGGGTATCAAAGTCACAGTATTGGTAACTGTACCGGTATCAAATATTTTGGAACAATACCCAGCCCTAGTGTGTGGGGTTTCGCCCAATTAGCCAAAGAACCCAAAATGAAATGTTCCAAATTCATAAACTGAAATACAGTTATTTCAATAGAAAGACCCAAGATGCATGTGGACCATGCATCTTGAGGTCAGTAAAGTAAGTTGTGTATGTAGTAAAGTCAACTTGAAAGTCAACTCAAGTTGTCTAACTGAACGGGTCTGCAGGCTTTACTCTAACAGGACCGAGTAAGCAAAAGGTTTTGTGGAGATTAAAATATAAATTAACTTCATTTCTTATTGTTACCATTTTGATAACACTTTTTGAAGGGGTGGTCATTATTATGACAAGACACCTGTCATGAACATGAATGAGTCATTTTAAGTGTTCGTGACTGTTGTCTTTAAGTGTCATTCAGTAAATTATGAGACTTTTAATGCAAAGTTAGCATTTTCCAAGATGTCTTTGTCATGACAACTTGACTTTAACAAAGACAACAATCTTTGTGTTATGACAACTTGACATTAAGAAAGACAGTACAACCTTTCAATGTCTTTGTAATGACAACTTGACATTCATTTTTAAAGGCTATGCTCAAAATGCTTGAAATATTAAAGTGAAAATGTGATTGACTCCACACTCTCACAGACCGTATACTTGTCAAATACCGACGCCTTGTCACGGCCCTCAACGTCTGACAAGGACGCCATTACTCCACCATATCTTTACATAGCAAATCGTTGTTTACTGCTATATTAACGTTCTTAATATCGAGTACAGGTCATTTTAATATTCTAATATTATCAAACGACTCAGTTAAAATACCAAATCTATTTATGGTAAATGGTTGTGCTTTGAAACAAAGATGAATACTTTTGTTTTCAGTATATGAACAAAAAGTATCCTGGACAATCATTATACATAACTTTTTGCTACCAGGTCTCAGGTTAAACGCGTTATTAATGGCGTTAACACAAACCCATTTTAACGCCGTGAATTTTTTTAGCGCGAGACTAACGTTCTTTTTGGCCTAGCAAACTTTGTAGTTTTTTTCACATGCTGTTGCAACAACTAGTAACAAGCTACAACACCACACCAGATCTAGCTAGACCAGAAACAAAACAACAGGCACGCCGCACACACTTGTTTGGGCTTGCGAGCTGGCCAAAGAGTAGTAGGTTAACGTTACGTGTTGAGTGGATGGCGAGACGCCGAAATGGATGCCAATAAGATTCTGAATGGAAAGATTACTTTTAAAAAGTTGCCAAATGGTTCCATTGACAAGACCAAAGTGATCTGTGTATTTTGTCATTGTCGTCCAGTCTGAAATACCACTGGTTTGGCCAAGCACACAGCTGATGCGAATTCTCCACCCCCTCATCAAAGCCAGGTGACAGTGGATGACTTCAGACAGAAGCACCTGGATAACACAACTAAGAACAAACTTACTGCAGCCATAGCTAAATGGGTGGCTACTGCATGTAGGCCTGTTAACGTTGTGAATGACTGCTCCAAGTGAGAAATGTGAAATTGAACACTACAGTATATGCCAATGTTGTTTTCAATAAAAAAACATTTGCACAAAGGACGCTGATCCACTTTTCCATGTTGATAAGAGCATTAAAATGAAAAAAAAATAATGGGACAAAAATAAATCAAGGGACATTTAGAATAGATAAAAATGTGCGATTAATTGCGAGTTAACTATGACATTAACACGATTAATCGCGATTAAATATTTTAATCATTTGACAGCACTAATTGTAAGTTGAAATGTGAAAGAAACAGTAATTCATCATTAGCAGAGTGAGTCTGACTAAAGTATATACAGAAAGGCACAAGTAAAGAAAGGGATTTGAGAGTGTAGTCTTACTTGAGTTTCTGGAACTCAGCAAAGGCCTTCTCATATACTGTAAAAGACAAAAACAGAATTGCACTGTTAGTCTTCACAATACTAATTTTTACTTATTTTTAGAGTGATACTCCACTAAAACACTAAACCCTAACTAAAGGTGGCTGTGGCTCGCTCCTTCATGAACAACTGCAGCAGCTCTGCAAAATTAACATATTTTGGTAAAAATAGAAATACACTACTTCTGGCAGAACTTCAGAACATGAGGTGGGGAATAATGCAACATCCAATCTAATATTTGTCAAAAAAAACTGTAAATGACAGAGGAGTACTGCAAACTTTTTACAGCCAGTCCCAAGCATCCGGGGATGAGTGAGATGTTTAGATTTGGGTTGGAGTATAGCTTCAAAGTCTTAAACTACAGACTGAAGCCAAGAACTCCATAAACGAGAGAGACTGTGTTGTTTCCATTCCCATTTTTACCCAGAGAGAGAGAGAGAGAGAGAGAAAGACACTGACCTTCACCACTGAGGTCCAGTGTACGTTTATGTGAGTTTTCACGGTCAGTGATCACGATGGAGTACATTCCTTTATCCTTCTCCACTGGCTCAATCACCTGTGAATCAATTAATTAACAAACCCATCAACTAATCAGTGTGCGGTTGTTTATTCCTACTTTATTTCATGGTTTACAAAAAGGTTCATTCATCTACAGTACCGGCTAATTACAATTATAAAGCTTTCTGACAAAAAGCAAAAAGGAAGATGCGCTGTATAATTAAGTAGAATGAATTTTAAAATGTATGATGTTAATATTCATTAGCTATCCCTGTCTAATTTGTCTCAAAGTTGCCTTGGTATCACTTCTACAAAGGCACTCGGAGGACTTTTCAGCAACAATGCCACTGCTTGAGGGTCTGTCATGTCATGAAATTACTCATGTATGATCCACCTAAGAGGCATATACTGTTCAGCATTGTACAGGAGATGATAATACCTCCATGGTTGCCATAGCAGGGGTTCCTCCAATCATCATCTTGTCACTGTGGGAGAGTTTAGTCTCACTGAGGAGAAGAGAGGAGAGGTTAGTGTGTATGTAGTGTTTGTGAGCAGGTGATGCCTGTTGCGGAGGTAATGGAAAATCATGTTTACATGCCTGCCTAATGTTACGCATAGGGATACCAATTTCTCTCTCTCTCTCTCTTGCTATCTGTGGCTCTCTCTCACACATACCAATTTCTCTCTCTCTTGCTATCTGTGGCTCTCTCTCACACAGACACACACAGACACAGACACACACACACACACACACACACACACACACACACACACACAGAATGAGCCGGGAGATGTTAAAAATCTAATCTCCAATCTCCAAAGACTGGTTTATTTTTTAACAGAACAGCTTCTACTACCCTGTCACCTTCCTCTATCTCTCTCTATTTCTCTTCATTCCTTTTGTAATTTTTTCTATCTTTCTTTCTGTCCAGTCTCTCTCTCACTCTATTCCTCCTCCCTCCAAATTTTATAGGCTAATCTTCAGGGTACGACAGAGTGCTTTTAAAAAAAGCAGAAAAACCTTGCTTATTTATAGAAAATGATAAGGGTGGGAGTTTTGTCACAAAACAGGTCAATTTTACTGCAATAACCCGGATAATGAAAACACTTGCCAATAGCCATCACAAGTTTCATTATGTTGCTTATTGTTTTTGTCACTCCCGGCAGTTTAACTTGACCGAAAAGATGTTGGTCAGCACGTTTATAGACAAACTTAAAAGAATACTCTCATTCTTCCTTAGCACTGCTACAAATACTGGAGTTATTGTCGTTATTTTCTTCTTCTTTTCCTCCTTAGTAGTAGTAGTAGCAGTAGTTGTTGCTAGTGTTGTAGTGGCAGTCTTAGTAGTGTTATTAGTGTTATAAATATAATTTCTTACCCATGACACCAGGTGATGTTCATCTCTGAGGTGTAATACTTCATGTGACACTGCAGCTGAATGCCTGTTGCTGTGCACTTAATCACCAGCTCCGCTGCACTGGCTCCTAGAGGAGGTGATAGAGGTTGTGGAGGGGCACATTTGAAATGAGAATCCGATACATATTTTTCATCTGCTGCTGATTAACCTGGCCTCTCCATGCCTGCTGCATGATGCACTTTATTGCTCAGAATAAAAATAAATTAAAAAAATCAAACTTCCATCTGTAGCCATTTGTAGTATCTATCTTAAGACTTCCCTTTTGATGTTACCTTTATCCAGCTTGGAGAGCAGAATTGTACTAATGAAGCAGAGTGCAGATTTTAGAGTGCAGACTGTTTGTATGCTGCATTCAATAAAATGCTTCAAACATCAAACTGTTTTTAAATGCACATTACAAGTGAACAAGTGTGTTATCCACCTGTTCACATCACTATGGTTTCCCATTATCACAGTAATGTACCCTCCTCTCCTCTGCAACCACTGCTGTAACAGTTGCCACAGAGCTGTCAAGTTACTTTCTCTTGAAATAGGAGTAAAAGGCTCCTACACACTGTCACTGTGACAGCGCAGTGGAATTTTAAAGGAATTTCACCACATGATGGCCAACTGCCTCCAGCATGACAACTTCTGCCACACACTGATACATTGACACACTGTGTGTGTGTGTGTGTGTGTGTGTGTGTGTGTGTGTGTGTGTGTGTATGTGTGTGGGGCAGTGGGATTTTAATAAACAGAAATATATGATCCTGGGGATGGATCTACTAAATCTCTTAGCAATGTGGTGTGATTGTGTCATGTTTAGATAATTTGTACTTGATCCCTTCAGTGGATAGATGATGATGATGGTGATTATTTTTAATATGGATGTGTTAGTGAGATACTAATTATATGTGTGCGTGTGCGTCTGTGTGTGCGTGTGCGTGTGCGTGTGCGTGTGCGTGTGTGTGTGTGTGTAAAAGACCGATACACACCAGCTAGTTGGCTGATCTTGTTTATGGCATCGTCAAAGACTAGAAGAGAGGCAGAAAAACATGGGTCAGGGAAAGAGCCAGGACAAGGGAAAGTCATGATGCTGCCCTCTTGTGGCTGCATTAAAAGCTCAGTATGGAAAAGTTCAAATGAAAGGTGTTTTATTTATCTCCATACCCTGTGACTTAGTATCCCTGTTGCCATTATTAACCAATTAACTGAGTGTTCTGAATTCTGCTCTTTGGTAGCATCCCAATTAAAATAAAATGGGTATGAAGAGCTGTATCTGTCAGATAATCTCTCCCTTAAGGTCTGATTTAATACACACTAACCTCCATTACAGAGGGGATAAAGGAGGATCTGACAGTAATAGTCAGTTCTGCCATCAAAACATACAAAAGTACAAGCTGAAGTACTACAGAGTATCAGCCTAAGTTCTTTCACATAAGAACATTCAAATGGATTTTCTCAGGAATAAATACAGCCAGCAGGTGAGCGAATTGTCACATGGCAAGAACTATTTTTATACAGTAGTTGGAAAAACAAAGTTGGGGATTGTTTTGTTTAAAAAATCATTAGTTTACCACATACAGATACAGTGTATACATTTGGATCATATTTCTTTCCTGTCTCCCAAGTTTTTAATGAGCAACAAGCTCTTTCTTCAGTTTATGCTCAGTTAGAAAACCAGCCAGCTGGCAAGTCAGTGAATTACTCCCCCAATTAATCAGCAAGATAAATTAAGCAAGACAGATATGTTTACCTTTTCCCGAGATGTCAATTTGGCTCATATCTTTTCCTCTGTCATCACTGATGGTGGCCTTATAAACTCCTGCTGTCTTCAGAGAAAACTGGAGAAGACACATAACATAGTGTAGGAAGGAAGGAGGAAACACATAAAATCATGTAGAGGACATAGAGAATGCAGATTTGTTGAATTCTAAATCTGAACACATTGTGTTCCTGTTTTTGGATCCTCAGAGAAACAAACAAAAAATACAGCATCCATGCCTTGACTAAGTAAAGCCACTATGCTATGCTTCATCCTGGTATGTGCATGTATAACCGTGCATAGAAATAATAATACTCTATCTGGTTTCCTCGAATTCAGAAGATTTAACATTACAAAAGAGAAATTACCAGTTTAATAGGCAGTTTACAGACTCCTGATCCCAGGTCAGGCTTTACATCAGGGATGATCTCTGTGTCTTCTTTATACCAGTGGAACGCTGATTCCTTCTTCAAGTTAGCAACCTGCAATAAGAAAACATAATCACACATATTACTAAAACATTATACAACTTAATTAAATAAGAAGAGAGGTGTTTGATTCTTTTATAGCTTGTATCTATCAGATCATCAAATCGTAATGACACAAATTAAGTCTCAGAATTGCATTTTTGCATTATCCCCATTAATCTATCTCTAAAAGTCACTTATAAGTCCAAAGTTCAATGTGTTGCAACTCATCTTTTCATGGCAAACAGGGCTATTTAACACTTGGCCATTAGAGAGGTTCTGTGTATATATAGTTCCACCTCAGAGAAGCCTGTTAGCAATGCCATTAATGCTGCACACCTCAGATTTTATAACTCATTACCAGATACTAATTTAAGTCAGTGAAGTGTGGAATATTCACTTTATGTGGTGTCACCCCATCTCACGGATAAAAAAATCCACTCTTTCCCTCAAGAGAACTTTGGCCTGTAGTCATTTTTAATAAATATATTGTACCCTAACTTAGCACTGACACCAACTACAAATTAAGCCTATTTCGGCAAAATGGTTAATGCTTGAAAAGAAAGAAGTTAATGCCTGCTCTGTATACTGTGGTCACAACATCCACCCACTTAATGTACTGCATATGTTTTTCAAAATTATTCAAAATGCCGTTGTTTGGGCTAAACTGACAAACAGATTAAACAGATGTTGGCATCAGACTGTCTCAAGGGATATGAACAATACTTTCATTTCAAAATGGTCTTAATTATGTGCTTCATGTTAACAAAGTCAAAAAGAAATCCTGACAGTGTAATTCTGGTTATTTTCAATCTGGACCTTATTATTACACAGTATTTTTTAAACCCTGCACTCAGCCTCCTAGAATGGATAATCAGCTATCCACAGAAGTCAGACTCCCATTTGTTTAGAGTGTAAATATTCAAGAATTATTGATTGATTTAGCTGTGATTACCTTGCAGACCAAACTGACAGAGCAGTCGTCTCCAACTTGAAGTGTCAGGAACTCACTGAAGTGGGGACCTGTGGTGGATAAAGGCAGGAGAGAAAGGCCCAGAGAAAACATGAGCTAAAAACAAATTACTTATGGATCTTGACTGTATGAGCTATATTACCTGCCTTATATGCACAACTATAATGTTAAAATTGTTAATGCAAAATACCACTATGGAAACACTTGCACGTGTGGTAGCTGATCTACACATTTTTTAATTTGGGACTTATTTTGTCATGTAGCGAGCCATTTCAAATGGGTCATTTTTACGTTTTAAGGTTTCAACTCCAACTTAAAGTAATGCAGGTTCTATCATCAACTGTGTTTGGGAATGCTCAAATGTAAGTCATTTTGGGAAAGTATTACTAAGAAAAAAGGTAAGAATGTTCGCCTCCAAGTGAAGCTATGCATTTTAGGTATACACCCAGAGAACTTAGTTGTCAATTCTAAGCAGCCAATGCTGATAGACTTTTAGATTCCTTCAGGCCAGGAGAATGATTGCAAATAGAAAATATGCAAATAGTTTCTGTGAATTTCTGGCTGAAGGAGATTGCAACCTACCTTGCTTTAGATAGACTGATTTAGATTAAGATTAAGACATACTTTATTAATCCCGCGAGGGGAAATTACATTTCAAGGAAAGACAAAACAATTTATTCATATTGATCTAATAGTTGTGTAAGTTTATGATCATTTTGTGACTTTTATTTTTTATTAGTTTTGTATGTGTAAAAATATTGTTTACATAAAAAAGTAATGCAGGTCTGTTACTTTCCTGTACACTCATCATTAGATTAGTTGTTTCCTAGGCAACATAGTGGTGAGCTGGTCTCAGCCTAAGTAGAGTAGAAGCTCATACAAGCTTAAGAGTGGATGATGTTTTGTATTTCTTACCCTCCTTGACTCTGATGTATTCTCTCCTCTGGTAGTCAGCCTCCGCCAGTGCTGCTTTGAAAGCTGTGTGCACATACAGATACACGTAAACACAGGATAATTAAAAGATCAAAGCGTTGCCAGTAGTTGCTACAGATTCTGTCAGTGGATTAGCTAGCAAATAGACCTCTGTATGAGAGTTGAATCATAATTTATGAAATCAGGCTTCTTCATTTGAATCTCTAAGTGTCCTTCATACACAATGGCTTCAAACCCACCTTTGCATTCATCAACTGAATACAGTTTCTTAATGTAGTCTCTTATGCTAGAGATGGAGTAAGTTAAGCACATACTGTATATACTTTATACTACATGTCTCAACAGGCTGTGTTCATCTTGGCTGAGGCTTGCCAGCATATCCTGGGGTGCCGCCCCCTCCCTCTGGAACTACCTCCCGCATCTCTACGCATCTGTGACTCTACTGAGCTGGACACTTTCAAATCACTCATCAAAACACACCTCTTCAGATTAGCCTTCCACCTTCAATAGTCTCACATATTATACACTGTTAGTTGTTGGTTTTAATGTTTCACTTGCTTTTAATATGCTTGTTTTATGTGTTTGTTTCATTGCTTCATCTATTTTTGATGTGCTTAATGTGCTGGCTTTACTGTAAAGTGTCTTTGAATACCATGTATGGCACAATATAAATAAAATGTATTATTATTATATCCACTGTTAGTAAGCAGGAAAATAAGGATTTTTAAAAGTCCTTTTTGCACCCGTAGACTCATCATACTGCATCAACAGCTTGGTTGTTATGGTTGTGATTTAATACCACTGTAAAACCTTAGTGAAAAAATGTGTTATTGTCCAACGTTCTTAGGTGGTAGATTGTCATCAGTAGCAGGGCTGTATACTGTATGTTGTTTGACCAGTTAAGAAAGACAGTGGAGATGCTGGTAGTGAGAAATCAGACCTGGCCTCTCTTACCATCTCCTATCAGAACCAGGGAGCTCTGTGCTTTGCCTCCTCCATCTGTGATCATGCAGGTAAATGTCCCCTCATTTTCCTCAGTGAAATGGTCCATGATGAACTCAATAATACCTGAAGAGACATCATGACCCATCTTGTTGGGCTGCAGAAAAATAGAGTTGGCTGTTGTGAATATGGATACTTTCTTTATTGTGATTTTAATGCTGCAACATGCAGCTGACTGAATTATGGTCAGCGTACATCAAGGGAAGACAGATAATTCTTTCAGCTTGAAGCCAGAAAGTAATTTATTTCCATTTCTCCCTAATGTGTGTCCATGCCCTAAACTACAGTACAGTGTATCTTACATCAGCTCCAGACAGTTCCTTGTTGTTGGCAAAGAATTTGTAGGTGACATTGGAAGAAATCTCTTCAGCCTGCAGCCAGAACCTCATTCTGCCTCTCTCCAAAATCTTATAGGCCAACTCTGACTTCAGCGGGATGACTAGAGGAGAGAAAAGGAGAAAGAAAGGTTACAGGTTCAAAAACATTATTACACTTATGTACTAATAACTTGACCAAACTGGTGTACTTTATTAGTAACAGGAGAGGAGAGAGAGGGGAGAGGAGGCAAAAGGTGAGGTGAATAGTGGTTAGGCAGGTGATGTAAAAGCAGGTAAGACTTTTTGGATCAAATAAGAGAAATCCGAAAAGAAAAAAAAAGAAATCTGAAAGGTTCAAAGCGAGTCAGAACAAAGCAAAATGAAGGCATGAAAGGGAGAAACTGATAAATGGAGAGAGAGAGGGTAAATCAGACGGAGCAGAGGAAAAAGTGTGAGAGAAGAGAGATTAAAAGGGACAAAGAGAAACAGATTATGAAAGATTGAAAGAGTCAGCCAGAGATACCTACTTGGGTGTCTGATATCATAGCTGAGTGCCAGCATCTTTGCCAACTCTGAAACATAAAGAGACAGCGTATTCATTTCATGCAACAATGGGCACAAACAAGTAATTAAAATGCATCTCAAACACAGTACAGAGATTAATTTTATCATGTACTTTGACGGGTGTTTCAAGTACCAAGTTTGGAGTTGGAGAGGTCACTACTGTGATTGTGTTTAAGAGGCAGATAAATGCACAGACACTTAGGAAAGACAATACATTATTCTTATGGCTGGTTAGTGAAGCCTTCTCACGTACCTGATATAAGGGAAAGAAATCGAACCTTGTATAATAGGAGTTTGGAAAATCTTGCGAGTTAGGCTGAAAAAACTGTAGGCCAAATGGGAAGCAATCAGTGTAAGGTGCACTGAATAATAATGGTATAGCCTCGACATAAAGCCCTTTGCCATGAAGATGCTGTTTTAAAACACACACACACACACACACACACACACACACACACACACAACACACACACACACACACACAGCCCCCCAGTATTCATCAGATGTGTAATGAAATTGTTTCTTGCCTACATGCCAATGAGATTGTTTTTTATTCACTGTCTCATTGCTTTCATCTTGATTTCATCATACACATCGCCTCAGTTCTTCGATAAATAGTGCAGTTTTAATGTGTGGATGTTTTGCAGTACAGATGTTCAATGATCAAGGCATGAAATATGAATATTTGCATGCACAACTTTAACAGATGGAATATCAAATTCATTCAAAATGATGTATGTCAACAGGAATAATGTTGACATCTGTCAGTCTAGGCTGTCAATAACTGAAACATAATATATTCAAAAGTTTAGGATGCAGAGAGAATTTTTCGTGTTGGATTTCATTTCTGTACATTTTAAAAGCCAGAGTTCAGCCGGGTGGTTAAGCACCAGAGCCCCACTTACACAGTGATTGATAAATCCTACCTTCAGCAGAGATTGTATAGCTGGATGACACTCCCTCTGTTTTGGTGACAGAAACAGAGTATGTCCCAAAGTCTTCTTTCTCTGCATTCTTAAAGATCAGCTTTGAACTACGATGCAGGGCAGGAGAGAGACACAGACAGACAGATGGTGCACATTTAAGATTTTAAAATGCATTTTCTTCACAGTATTCACATTGTTCACATGTGTACACAAAAATATTTGAGTGTGTGTGGTCTTACTGGCTGCCTTCGGTCTTAATCACTCCTCTGGAGAAATCTGTAATTTCTTTATAATCTTTCTTCCAGATGAATTGAGAGCCCTCGTTTAATTGGCAGGACTCGAATGACAGAACAATGTCACCTGACTTCTCATCCACAACACAGGATACCTCCTGGGATCCTTGAATACACATAGACAAACACACACAACTTTTTAAACTGCACCCATTTCAGTCTCCAAAAGAAGGCACAGAAGGAATTGACGGTAGATTTTATATTTTGGTGGAACTGTCTTTTTCGTTCCCCACTTTCATTTTGCCTCTAGCACTTTCAAAAAGAGTGCACAATTCCAATTTAGCGAAGCCATGTGTTGGCTATGTTGCGTCTTTTCAAATGGATGCCTTTTTCATAAATTGAGGACACATTTTTGATAATCTCCTACTGTTTGTGAATAAATGTTACCTTCCAAAGCCTTGGCAGTCACGGGATCAGAGGCCATTGAGGCCATACCCACTCCTGCAGCGTTGACCGCACGCACTCGGAACACGTAGCTAGTGCCCGCCTCCAGACTTGTTACCTAGGAAACAAACACACAAGAAAACCTAGTGTTGGTCTATATACTGTCTATGGTGTTGGTGAAGGGAGTATATTTATAATTTTTTTTCTAAACTGGTGCCATCAGTTTGGGCAATCTTGACAATAACTGGCATTAACTCTGTTGCAGTAGATTTCTGAGGTAACTTATTTGGCAGATGAGAAAGTGACAGCAGTATCACTTCTGAGATCCAGCAGCTACTGCAAAATGTGTCATATACAAGATTTTAGTAATAAATAGATTCACATAATTTGTATTCACTCATAATTATTCTGTACTGTTTTGCAACCCTTGTTTTATTAGACTGGTAAATATTATTTGCATTACACGGTACTCAAATACATATAATTTTGATAAGGTGACGGCCTGTGTCACATTTGAGATTCAATTGCTACCACTTTTCATTCTAAAACCAAGCACTGTCATCTACCTTCTTAGCTTTGCTCAGCCTGTAACTGTTTACTTTATCCACTGGATGTCAGTGTCACACAGTTTAATATAGTGCCCTTTATTTAGAGAGTGTGGCCAACTAGGGAATCAAATGTTTTGAGCTATCCCATTATGCGATTGGTTCCGATCACTGAAAAAATGCCCAACTGTTGTGTGTTTGGCTGCCATGAAAGACAGGGAAGCGGCAAAAGATTTCACAAGTCCCCCTGTGAACCAAAAAGGCAAAAAGTATGGGAGCTGTTCATTATTGTGAGAGGTAAATGTCAATTTCTCTCTTATGATAACAAATTACATAGGACAAATATAGTAATACCATAGTTAATGTGTACCATGCTGTCAAAAAAAGTGCTAACACTGCTTAAGAAATGAATGAAGTTTGAAGTTAGCCATGCCTTATGCTAGCGTTAGCTTTTTTGCTAGCACTCCATGTACCTAAATGCTTGTGATCTTGCCATAGTCATATGGCTTTTGGTCTCGACTGAGTCCAGCTGTCTTTATTATGTTCATAATAATATTGGAGGGAAAGTGAAACACAGCTTGGACAGGGATGTTCGGCTTTTCAGAAGTTTAGACAGCTAGCTAACGCTACGCCAATGTTTGCTAATGTTTGCGCGGCAAATATTACAACTGCCTTCGGAGTTTCCTATATCTGCGTCCACGTTGTCAACATAAGACTTGTGGCGTTAGTGCTCCTTTTGTATCATAATTTTATTGAATGAAATATTGAGTTTCACTCCTCTGAGATGGGTGGGTTTGTGTTACGTTACACACAAAGCTAGCTATAGTTAGCCTGTATGCTGGCGGACATTAGAAAGGTAAACAAACGACGTGGTCCCTCACTACAATGGGCATTTTTTTTAGGGCCATTTACGATATAGAAGGTAAATATACACTGGAATATTTCTGTAAGGGCCTTTTACATATTGACAAACGTTGATAATAACATGTATATGCCTGTTGATGGTGAAAATAAGCGATTTATTTCAAGATAGCATATTCGCCCCATAGGGTTAGCTACACTGGTATCCAATATGGCAACCATGATTTGAGTTGGCCACACTCTCTAAATAAAGGGCACTAGTTTAATATAAGTGTATCACTGCATTGTACAATAGGCTTAATAAAACACTATAGTCTGGTCCAGAAGGCTCAAATGTAATGTATGGAAGTTTGAAAATAATATTATAGCGAACAGGATCCGATGGAGAGACAAAAGTATAGAGACGCACAGAACTGAACATATTAACATAAGCAACATACAATGTAGGATCAGGAGCACGGGTAGAACAGTTTTAACTTGTTTCAGCAGTGCTGACATTATTACACCAGCATCAAGTTTATCCAAAATACTATTTTACAAAGTTAAATCAAGTTATATTCTGTGTCTTTTTTACACTTTGTAACACATGTCTGATTAAGAAAAACTTTAACAAATTTAAACGGTTATGGCATAACTTAAAGACTGAAACTAACAATTATTTGAATTATTGATAAATCGGTCGATTCATTGTTAGTCTATAAAATGTCAGACAACAGTAAAAATTGGCCATCATAATTTCCTAAAGCCCAAGTTGACCAACAGGCCTAAAAATATTAAGTGTACAGTCATAGAAGACTAAGAAATTCAGCACACATTCACAATTGAGCTGGAACCAAATATATTTTTGCTTAAAAAAAGAACAAACAATTTATCAATTATGAAAATGTATTGATTATCAACTAATCAATTATTCAACTTATTATTTCAGCTCCACAAAACTTTTATGTCAAATTGCAATGTATTAAGATACTATTATATGGAAGAAATTCAGATAAATAATCATACTGGTAACCCTTACGTAGATTAACTATAAACCATATTGAAGATGCTCTCACCTTGAGGAAGCGGTGACTGAGAGCTGTCTCATTGGCTGTGGTCCAGTCAGAAGTGCCCTTCTTGGCATACTCAACATGATAACCTGTAATTGGTCCAGAACCAGCATAGACAGGCTTTTTCCACTCAACCACCAATGAATTATCTCTCACTTCACTGAAAGTCAGGTCATAGGCAGGGCCTAAAGGACACACAGAACGAGAGAAGAAGAGACACAAACCCACATTTGTATTTGATTGTATTTGTGTGGACAATCCAATGACATTATTCACTCTCTTACTCCCTATTCTCAAGGCTATTTGGTACACATGAGTATGATTGCCATATACCGTACTTGTATGAGCTTCATATTTTTTAGGCAAATTGCAAAGTATGACAGTGTGACAAGTCAGTCAGAAGATTTACTAACCAGGCTCCGGCATAGTCCAGGCCTCACAGCTGAAGTCGGCTGAATGTTTAGAAGCTCCTCCGAGGCCAGCCAGGTTGGCTGCATACACCTGGAACTGATAGACTGCTCCCTCTGTCAAGCCCTCCACCTGTCAGTTTTTTTTTTTACCATGGTTACTAACATGGTGATCAACAATAAGCAAGACACCTTTCAAACTCACACAAGCCGATCCAGCGTGAAATAGTGGAGAGTTGTAGTGAATGAGTGTATCCAGTAATCCAATCTGACCCAGATATTTTTCTTAGAATGTGGAAAACCAAACTATAGTTAAAAGAAAGTAGGTATGTGACTTACGTTTTGTTGTAGTATCAGAGAACAACTAACTTAAGTACTTGTATCCAATTTATGCTAAAATTGTTGCTCCCTCTTCAGTGTGTTTTGACGCTTTAGGTAAGCTGAACAGCAGACATTATTGTACCTTATAAAGTCTTTCTGTGATGGGTGGGATGTGAACCTCCCTCCACATGGTTGTTCCGCTGCGTCTTTTGTCCACATAATACTCCTTGATGTTTGCTCCTCCAGAGTGAGAAGGCTTTTTCCAGTTCAGAACCATTGAATGGCCGTCACAGTTCAGCAGTGCAATGTCGTAAGGAGCAGAGGGGTGGGCTGAAAAGGCAGTTGTGAATTATGATACTTATAATTACAATAACTGTACTTCGCAACCTTCAAAATCATTATCACAGTCCAGCAGCAAGACATTACAAAGCAGATAATCATCATTGTCACCATCATCATCAATAACAATGATCAAAAAATATGCCAATACTGACTTAGGGCAGCCTTAACAGTCAGAGGTGCAGACTCCTGGGATTCATCACTAAGCCCCAGCTCATTGATAGCCTGGACACGGAACACGTAGGTTTCTCCAGTGGTCAGACCACTAACCACAAACCTGCACAAACAGAATCACATGCATGAGTATCACTTTTGTACGCTATAACCAAAAATCAAAGAAAGACATGTTTTTGTTTAGTTGAAAACATACTTAGTGTTCTTGTGAGGTTTGTGATTGGCCGAGGTCCAGTCCTTAGACCCTTTAACACACTGGTCGATGTAGTAGCCAATCAGATTGTTGGGTTCCTTTGGAGGAGCCCACTGGATGAGGACAGAGGTGTTTGTTTCCCTGGTAGAAATCACCTGACCGGGAGCAGATGGCACACCTGAAGACAACAAAAAATAGCAAGTGTAAATATGTACAATAAATGACAAAAACACAACAGCAGCTTAAGTGCGGATTTATTCCACTGTAAAAATGTTTGTAACAATGAAAGGAAATTGACAGAAAAATACCTTTGAGTTCCTGAGTCTCAATCGGTCCAGTTGGCTCTGATGGCTCACTGGCTCCATACATATTGGCAGACAGAACTCTGAACTTATATTGTTTTCCCTCTGCCAAGTCAAAGACAGCATAACGGGGAGAGCGAATAGGAATCTGAGTGTTAACACGCTGCCACGCACCACTGTCTGCCATGCACTGTGGGGAGAGAGAGAGAGAGAGAAAGCATACCTTATGTTACTATACATCCACACATAATGCGATGTGCTACATTTTAGCCTGAATGCAAATCTTTAGTAATTGTTTAGATTAATCTAGTCAGTTCACACTTGTAAGATCTAGTGCAGTTCAGAAAGCTGCAGAAGGAAAACTATTTTCATCACACATGGAAACATAATGTATTCTACAGAAGCAAAGAATAGTAGTGTATACTGTCATATACAGGTTAAATGGTTGTTTCTTTGGCACCAAAATTGAGGTATTTAACACAAACGTCAGCTTATGAATGATATTAATATTGTAGGACCAAATAAAGCAGTGTACAGTATTTATGTACTTATTCAAACCATTCTAATGTGCCTCTGATTAAGTAATCCTGTTATTTTAATCCTCCCCTAGAATTCCAAGGAGAAAAAGGAGGATAAGAAATGTGCGCACACAAGCACCCAACAACAGCCTTTGACCTCTTCATTTCAAACTATATTGCAGATTTACTAGGGGAGGAGGGGCTTTCAAATACAGAAGAACATGCATTCTTACACTACTAGAAAGGTAGTTTTACGGTGTGAAGCAGCATTGGTGACAGTGTGACATTGTTTGTTACCTTTTCTATGTAGTACCACATGGGAGCCTTGCTGGAATACGCAGGAGCTTTCCAGCTCAGGACAACATATGTCCTGTCTGTTTCTGAGGCATAAATTCCTGATGGAGCACCTGGGGGCTTTCCGTCAGCTAAACAAACACACACACACACACACACATACACAGATGTTGTATACATACTTGCACTGTGAAATACCCACTGTTTTCTCCTACTATGTACATAAATATAACTAGAAGGATATTATAGAGATTATATATAATATAGATATGTATTCATTTGAGGAAAAACTCACCTTCAACATCATCATGGTAAGACACAACATCTAGTTTTCCTCCAAGTTTTTTGGCTACAGGAAGATAAAAAAAAAAAAACATTATCACCCATCTGCTTTAGGTTCATGTTAAAGTTACAGAACTGCATTTATTGTTCATTTAGTCAAATTGTTTGTTTATGTTGATGACAACGGACCAGTCATTTTTAAGGCTGCACTAATCAAGGAAGGGCACATTATTCAAACATAAACCATACTTTGTACAACGACCCTTAGATGTAACTGAGTCTAACAAAGCAGTTTGGTCAGTGAAGCAAAATTATCAGACGCGCAATAAATTCTGCAGAATGTCATGTAAGATAAAAAGAGAAAATGTGAACTTGAATTGAACCTGAATTTACAGTGAGTAAAATGTAAACTATTTACATTAAACCATAATTTTAAGGTTTTTATAATTCAGTGATGCTGTAATAGAGCAGCAGAATAACTGCACTTCAACCACATCTCATCAACACAACTTGTGACATCTACAGATCTGATTTACCTGCTTTGTGTCCAGTCAGTAAGAGAAAGTAGCAAAACAGACATTTATTGATATGATAATGTCAGAAATCATTACTTTAGATTCCATACAAGCATACCAAAACAGCAGCCACTTTTGGCATGTCAGTTACTACAGGACACATTTCTTCAAGTCTTTAAATTATGTAATGCTAGTGCAATGCCCGTTGAAAATGTGCCTGTTTGGAACTGCTTGGCCTTTGGTATTGCTGCTTGTAGAATTCTTCAAAACCAAATTGTACCCCAGAATTACTTACAGAAGGACCCCAAACCACTTAATATGCAACCCCACTGTATAGCCTACTACTGACTTACAGTGTAGGCTACGTCTACATCAGAGGAAGACATTGTACTACTATATTTACCTGACAGAGAACGGGGAAGATTCAGAATGTAATCACAAAATATCACATTGACAATGTGGAGCAATCAGACATTAGCGTCATGGACTCATGGCAGTGCGCTACCCACCCGGCCCGTTATAAGAGCTAATCAGCACATATCTGCGTTAATCAACCACCAGAACCAGATGGTGTGTGTGTGTGTGTGTGTGCGTGTATGTGTGTGTGTGTGTGTGTGCACGCACGCAGAGAGAGAGAGAGAGAGAGAGAGAGAGAGAGAGAGAGAGAGAGAGAGAGAGAGAGAGAGAGAGAGAGAGTGTTGTCTTGTGTCGTGTGATCGTTAACAAATTTAACACTTCAGCAGAGGTGTTCATTTCCATACAGGTTTAGTGGCTTGATGGTTAACGGTAAATATGGATTTGATTAGCGGGTATTTTGGCGACGGTAATGTTATTAGTGTTGTAAGTTAGCAGTAGACTTAATTAACCTGACCCAGGGTGAGTCTGATAAAAAACTGATGTGTCTGCCCGGTTCAACTCTGAGATTTTCTCGCATTGCACAGCGCTCTGAAGGAATAATCTCAGAGATTACGTTGTGTTCTGCCAGCTCACAGCAATTTAATACAATAACAGGAAAAGAGTACCCCCCATGTTGTAAAGCGTTCTGCATGTGGCGTCTGTGTTTGATGTGCAGGTTACCTTCCCCCCCAAACACGGACACACATATACAGATACATCTCACTGCCACTTGTTGTCTCTTGTATCTTTTTCATTTCTAATCCAAACAACGTGGCAACTTGGCACTGCACTTACTCGTGTCCGTAGCAAGACACCTGTCAAGTTTGAAATCCATCGGACTAACAGTTTGAGAGATACGCGCATAACACACAGACAGACAGACAGACAGACATATGTTCCTGCAATTTATAGATAGATAAAAGGCAGGGATGACATTTCTCTATACTAATCCAGTTAAACCCACCATGGAGCCTCTCAAACTCAGTGGGGTCCATTGCAGCGATAGGATCAGACATGCGGGATGCTTTGCTGATTCCTTGTGAGTTGACTGCTCTGATTCTGAAGTAGTAGGAGTGTCCTTCAAAAAGCCCAGACACTGGGTATTTACAAATCTTAATGGGGTGCTCATTGCATTGGGTCCAGTTTTCAGTTCCAACCTCACATCTACAAAATGAAAAGAGACAGGAAAATGAGAAAAGGAGTTTAAAGTAGAGTAGAACTTAAAATGGATAAGTACAGTACAATAGTCCATTGTAGAAAAAAAGGAAGGATTCCCTGTGCTGTACCTAAAGACAATAACCCCTTCATATGTACAGATAGTCAAGCAAACTCTAAGGAATGACTTACATATAGTAATCAGTCTTTATGTTGGTCAGTTTAACAATTTATGGTGTTTATGTCAATAACTCCTACTTGTCCACAAAGTATCCCAGGATTGGTCCCTCTGTGGTGGTATTTGGGGGCTTCCATGACACAATGACATAGTCTCTATTGGCATCGTGGATCTTAATGTCCATAGGAGCGCCAGGTGCACCAGGGACTGGGGGAGGACCATCTACACAGGAAGTGACAGTGACATTTTAATAATCATATTGTAAGTATATAACACATATTTAAATAAGTAGTTCTGTAAACTCTGTTGCATCATGTTAACAAGAAATCAATAACAATGAAATAAAAACCCAGTATGAGTCTCTGTTACCTGAGACAGAGACAAATGCACTGTGTTCTGCGCTGCCTCCTTTAGTGACCATGCGTAGTGTGTAAAGGCCTTCATCATCTTTGAAGAGGTTTGGAAGAGTCAATGTGGTGACTCCTCTGCCAGTGTCAATCTTCACCCATTTAGAGTCAAACAGACGTGTGTCTGGAAATGAGACAGGATCATTTTTTTAGAAACCTCCATTCTTAATTAATGTAGCAATATGTATACATTCATGAGGTTTGATTACATGTAGTGATTTTGAATTTAAAAGATGAACCTATTACAATTTGCTTTTATCCCACATGGTCCCTTTTATTTAAGGTCTACAGACACACATAGCAAATTAAACTACTCATAAATTGGGGGTATATCGCCAGAGTGTATTTAACTACTTTCATTATAATTAGTTAGCAATGAAAATGGTGTCTGTAACATATTACCATTTTTCCACTGCTGTGCCTCTGGCTTCATGTCGACTAGATTGGGTCTGGTAGTCGTGGTGGCAGGCAGTGTATATTACCAGCAATTAAAGTGTAATAACTTTGTCATAAAATGCTACT
The DNA here is from genome assembly GCF_004354835.1 of Perca flavescens. NCBI lineage: Eukaryota > Metazoa > Chordata > Actinopteri > Perciformes > Percidae > Perca > Perca flavescens. The sequence continues at coordinate 27,831,974 of NC_041331.1, read as the reverse complement.
TCATAACAATTACCATCTCTATACCACTGTGCCTCAGGCTGCAGGTTGGCCAGGTTGGGGTTCAGGGTCATGGTAGCAGTCAGACTGGTAGATTCTCCCTCAGTGGCAAACACTGGCCCAAACTTCTCCAGAAAAGTAATGTTGATTTTAGTGTAGTGGATCTTGGGAAGCATGGCAGCTGAGAGATTGGGGGGGAGAGGGGGGTGACAGGGAATGAGAGAGAGATGGGATCAGGTCTGTCGGTAACGGCTTGTTGCTTCACATACTACTAATTATGATGCTTACCTGTGTAAGGCAACCATGCATATGAACAGGACTCCTCCTCCTCCCTGAACCCTACATGATAAAAAAAGCATCATTATTAACAGCAGCCAGTTGCAATAAGTGCTAAGAAATTTAACAATCACTAGAAATGTTAGAATTGTTATTAATATAACTGATATTAAGTAACAATGCATTTCACCCAGAGTTGGTCCTGTGACTCATTATGTTTACCATTAAATGTGTCCAAAAAATATCTTTAAGTTAAGGGTGAAGAGCTGCCATTGTGAATTGAAAATGTGACCTCCAATAATTAGATGTAATCTTTTAGCTATTTCAAGACTTATATAGAAACCACAGATACCCTCTTGCAATTGGTAATGCAAACCAGAACTGGACAAACCTGGCTTTAATGCATTCAGACTTGCCAATCAGCATGTTCTGGTGGGACTGTATGATACACATCACACTACAACATCAGATAAAGGGTATTCAGGACTTACTCTTGACAATGACGGAGGCCTGACTAGAGGCCTGTCCATGGATGTTACAAGCCACAGCAGTGTACTGGGCAGTATCATCAGTTGAGCATCTATAAATACACAATAAAACACAAGTTTCCAGGTCAATATACCTTTCAGGGCTCTCATTGTATCTTGATCAAAAGACTTCTTAGAAGAGATGTGTAAATGACACCATGAGTCAGGGTTTTATCCGAGCAAGGTTGTTTGTAGTCACCAAATCAAGCCTTAGGTAGAAATGTGTTAGTAATGTTTACAGTCATCTGTAAAAACATGAAAAATGCCTACATACCAGATGAACTGTATATCCACAAGGATCTGCTCCAACAGGACTAAATGTAAACCACTGAAGTAGTGCCAGTGGGGATTTGCTTTTACAAGGTGTATGAAACTAATACACCAAATGAGCAATAATTTGCCACATGAATGCAAGTTGCCAGGTATAATCAGCAGCTGAGCGGGCACAGTAAAGATTCAGTAAAGCCCTGTTCGGATATTCAGTACGACATTCAACATTGCTGGTTTGGATGCTTAAACAAGACTTTAGACGTATTCCTTTGAGACAGTGCCACAAATTGCTGTAACATAATCATGTCTTCTTTGTGAATAGATCAGAATTGGTCAAATTTCCAGGAAAGTTTTATAAGCTGCAAAATGCACGCTGTGATCGAGTTGCAGGATGTAGTACATCACCTTCTGTGTCTCTTATGATTGGCACGTTTCCAGTAAATCAGTGGTTCTCAATCTTTTTTCACCATGTACGACTTCAGAAAACATTAGTCTCTCTAAGTGGCACCATTATGGCCCACGTTAAACTAGAGTAGCAGCTACGGCCACTTCACGCAGGAGGCCGGTTTATTCCTAAAAACAATTAAAAGCCACAGCCACGCTGTACTTCCTCCGTCCCGCTCTAAATGAATCCAAATTTGAGGTAACTCAGGTCATATCTCCTTACTGTTTTGAATTGTTTGTTGCAAGCAAGTGCTGTGGAGACTTCACTGCCGCTGCGACTAGCACTTGTGCTCGTCCATTACTCGTTTCAACAGGGCTGCTCGAAATATTCTCCTCCTCATCCACACTTCACTCTAATAGTTCCTGTTTGGAGCCACAATTGCAGTGTTTTTGAACCATTCATCCGCTGCTTACAATCTTGCCATCACAGCTCGTAACTAATCAAGGATGTATGCTCACTCATGTAGCAAGCTGAAACTGAAACAAAAAATATAACACTTAAACCTAAACTTATTTTTTGAAATTTTGTAGTATTTCTATAGTATGTTTTTAAATTAATTTATTTCATTTTTTTTTTTAAATATATCAGAGATTCCATCCGCGTACCACTAGAAGAAGCTTGCGTACCACCAGTGGTACTTGTACCATAGTTTGAGAACCAGTTCATTAACTCATATTTTCATAAGATGTTGCTGCTTCTGTTCACTCTACAGCCATATTGCCACATATGTTTGACAATCTTAGCAAGCCCCGAGCAAATTGCAGAAGCTTCTGATCTAAATAATCAAGTTCTGTCCTCAGATGGTGCCAACATAAAAAAACAGCATTTACAGGCTTGTTGGAGAAAAAGACTAAGTGGCACAAGAGGGCTGCTACAGGGGTCAAAGTCATTTTCGGTGTCAATGTCATTGCATGCCATGCATTCACGATATGAAAGCCCAACCTCAACGTCTGAGATCAATCTCTTACTTGTTTCATTCTCTCTTTTATCCTTAAGTCTCTTGATATTTCTGTCCCTCTCTGTATCTCTTTCACTTCCTGATGCTCTTTTCACCAACTTTTCCACAACCTCATATTACACCAGTATCAGCTAACATGGGAATTTCAACCCGTGCAGAATGCGTAGGCTGGTGTGGTCATGAGTTGATGACTGACATTTATTGGCGGAAGTGACTACTGTGAGTTGCAGCCGTGAGCTAAAGGGAGAGCAGCAAATGTATTCTTATTTTGAATCATAATAGCATTCAGTAAATCCTTCAAAAGCACAGTGACACTGGTGCAACTGTGTGTGTGTGTGTGTGTGTGTGTGTGTGTGTGTGTGTGTGTGTGTGTGTGTGTGTGTGTGTGTGTGTGTGTGTGTGTGTGTGGGAGAGAGGGGATGGTAAGTATAGGAATGCCATGGTGGGGGAGGGGATTCTGCATTTTCTCTGTCTGTCATGAACCATCCTCCAATGTCTTCCAGCCTATTTTTAAAACATATTTTTCACTTAAAACCCACAGCATTCAGTGCAAATGGTGATCTATCTAATAGTCATGTGAGTTTTAGACCACTTAGGAGGGTGATGGGGTTAAGGAGTATTTCTTTTTAAAGTATTAATTGCTGTTGGCTGAACGGTGTGTAAGTAACAGACAGAAGGAGCTAAAGGTGACTGGATCCAATGAGAGAGTGATGACTGAAAGAATCCTGGTGGATCACGTAGCACTGAGGTCAGCACTCGGAACAGCTGAGCTTCCTAAGACTGGAGAGAGAGCAGTCAGTCAGCTGACTCTGACGTTTGAATTTGTGTCGTGACCCTGATGGGACTGACAAGAAAGATTTTCTGAAGATGCAATACAAAGTCTTGGGATAGGTGATAAGGTAGTCAGTATCCAAGTAGGCAAGTGTCATGAATAGTTACGTGTAGCAGTGAATCATGTATTACAAACCCAGTAGAAATACAATTTTATCCTCAAAGCCTAACAAACATATAAATGCCAAACCATTGCTTTAAATGTTTAGACACATAAATTGTTTACATCAGCTTGTAGTCTTCTCTTTATTCTTTTATTGGTGCATTGCTGTCTTTAATAGTGCATTATACTGCCACAAATAGTTGGCCCAAATGTGTATCATGTGTTTCCTGTAAGCTGCTGCATGATTAGTAGAAAATAAGATGCAATTAAGGGTTATTCCAGTGTTTTAGTATTGCACTAATATAAAGTTGGGGAACTGGCAAGAAAAAAATAATTGAAGTAAAGAATCTACATTGGTGCAGTAGAGGCTGAGATATCCTGACGTTTAATCCCTATTGTAGGCCAAGCTTCAAAAACGATAGATCCTACGATTTGTATAATGCAATTCAAAAGCATCTTTCATTAGAGCTGTTCTGCCTTATAAACATCCTTATCTTTTAAACTTCAAATCTGCAGTTCATTTGAATTCTGACATTAACAAAGCTCCCTCCAGAGCCACAGAAGTCATTACACAACTGTTTTCACAAGCCGGGTAGTACTTAAACCGTGTCAAGTAAACAGACCCTTTATGAGTATAATTGGTGGAGTACCTCTTTTAATATGAAAACCAGCTTATCAAGTGGTCAAAACATCCACGGGGGACCTTTTCAATTATCTTAAAGTCTGTGTTTTTTAAAAATTATTTCACCTTGGGATCTCCAGAGAATGGATTCCACCTTTAGCTTGAACCAGGTACTGTCCAGAGGACATGGACAGGATTACACCATCTTTATACCTGAAATAGAGAACAATTACTGCTGACCAGCATCAAGACGTGGAATCATAATAGACAACATTTTTAGCAGCAACTTTTCATAATATCACTGCTAATATTGAATCGAAATACTATCATATCTAAAAAAAAAAAAAAAAAAAAAAAAGTGAGATGCTAGGCCAACTTTTTCTCATGAAATAGTGTACAGTTGAGTTAAAAAAATTAATTAATCATTTAGTCAGTTTTAGTATAAGTTTACCATGTTATTAAAAGAAAAACACGTGTTTAGTTCTTACTCACCATTTTACATCCGGTGTGGGGAAGCCCCCAACAGTACAGAAGAGTTTGATTGGAGTGTGTTCAAACACGGTGTGAGATCTGAGTCTGACAAGGAACTGCGGTCCCCTGATCATAGGCTCCTCACGCACATATTTGTCCCCCATCTTTGTCCTTACCTAGACAGGGAAACAAGAATACCAATAGCTTAAGCAATAGAATAATATACTGCTCTTACTCACACACTCTCTATATTGCCTTATTATCCTATTACTATAGTACCATATTATAACAAATAAACATTAAAAACTTTACACCTAAAAATCTTTTAGAACAATGTGGTTCAACTACCATTGTCTCAATATGAGCTACAGATAATTACACACAATTTTCATCCAATGTTTATATGCACATCTGGATAGGGAAAGTTTATAGATTCTTACCACTTCCTGGATGCGAGATTGTGTTTTGTGCTCATATCTTTCCTCCATCGCCTCAGAACTAAAGACAAAACAGGGAGTCAGTTTTGCTAACAATCAGTTTTCCTTGTACACAGGCGGAGAATTTAGTAAATTCTTTAAAAAAAATATGGGATTTTGAACATGTACCTACTGTTGAAAATATTTATGATTTGACATTAGCCTGATATAAGGGTGTAAACCTTCCCAAAATAACATTTACAGTAAGCAGCACTGGTTTCAAAACATACCTTGGTGTGAAAAATGCCTTGTGCTGTTGATGGGATTTGTTGAATCTAAGCCTCTAAAATAGCTTTAGTGCTGCGCGTTCGTCTGTTTTGATACACTATGTGCAACAGGCTGAATGGAGTCTGTAGGCAGTGCTTGACAGGGCTTGTAATCTGATTGCATAGCCATTTTTATAACTATGACAATACTTTAAGTGAAAGAGTTTTAATTTTCTTAAATAAAGGTTATCCATTACAACCAAAGTTCTATGAGCAATGATGGGGTCCTCTAGCAAACTCTGCAGGACAGCTCACCTTTCTCTGCTGAAAAAAAGTGCACCTCCATTTTAAATTATCAGTAAAGTCAATCAGTACTGATCTACCAATCCCACCTGGTACTGTTATTTTTCACAAAATCCCCCCGACAAGCATTAAAGCCAGGTGCCTTTAATCTCTGCCATGAAACCAATATTAGGCCAAAGGGTGCGAACCTGGTTCATGCAAAGAATGCAGGACACCTTCCAAGATCTTTCAATAGTAGGGACAGAGAAATAAAACCTCCCTGACCGAGCCTGACCTTACAGGCTATCAACACACACTCATCTATGACTAAGAGACACCAACTTAATAAATATTTCATAGGAAGGCTTATGTGTTTGACATCAGAGAGCCTTGAGCACCAAAGAGAGAAGCTTTTAAGAGGTTAGCTTAGCAGGGTGCATTACTGAACACTGTTCAACATATGTGTTAAAGACATGGCATCTGAGCTTCAGAGAGTCATTAGCTTTAAATGTGGTAAATAGTATCTGCTTGCACACCATTGGACATTGAAAAATATGATGAGGCCTTCATAATCTCTAGAAATAAATGTTTAACTAATAAATGCATATTTGTAAGCTGAACCTTCTGGACAACAACAACTGTTTTTGTCATAAACCATTGTGGCTGACACAGCTGTTTAAAAGGAACTAACTCCATAACCCTAACATCCTCCATTTGTTGCTGCTTTACACAATCTCTTTGTGCATGGCCAAATCCTACATTCAGCACTCAGACTATGCCACTGAAGGCCCAACAGACGAGAGGCTGCCCAGACCTGGCAACAGGCCTGTTATCTGAGAGAACAAAAAAAAAATCCTCTCTTGTGGTTGTGTAAATGTGCCTGGAATTGTTGTCTAGTCTGTAGAATAATCAATCATTTGAACATACAATAGTTAACTTATATTTCATCAGGCAATCAGTGTTTAGAGCATGTTACAAACACAAGCTTCATACTTACTTGAGTTTGAAATAAAAGATGAGAGAATCGGTTAGGAAAATAAGCTCTAAACGAGCACTGCTGCTACATTAGTAAAGATAATTCAACACTTGTCAATGAACACTTTGTTAAATGAGGTCAAACAAAGGTCAGACTTGTGTGCTGGTTAGCTGCTTATTAGCAAAAAGAATTTTAAAAAAGAAGCAAGAAGAAGTGATCAGCAGCAAGAAGAAGATTTTTAAAGTGGTAAGTATAGACATGAAACACAGCACACAAAAACAAAAATGTACATAAACACTCTACATAGTTACCAATCACAGCAGCGCAAAATATGAAAATCTGTTAGCAAAATATTTTTGCGCCCATCAGCTAGTTTGTTAGAGTGACAACTGGGGATTTCTGGACTATTTTTCTACATAATACAGCTTTCCAGAGAGGCCAATATTAAAATTAGTAAAGCCAATCCAATTTAAGTTATACTTGAAATCTAACCACAAACACACTCTGTGGGAAAAGGCATCAGTTTCAGAGTTTGGCTGTTGAAGGTTTTGACAGCCTCTTTTAAGCATGAGAAAAATACTCAAATTCAGAGCAGTTTTCTCAACCTGCTCACTGTATGCTTCCAATACAGGACCTTCATCAAAACTGTGCAGTTCACTGACTCGCAATTCTGTGCATTGCAAATTAGGTTTCAGTGTTTTAACTGAGCACAGTGGGGCATTTTTGACTGCTGTCAAAATCAGAAAGCAGTAAGTTACCAAGGACTGAGGTTGGATTTGGCTTAATACAGCCAATATCGATCTATTAAATTGATCAGCTATCATATTGATTTCGAGGATGAGCTTGTTAGTTTGGCATTGATGTTAGTTTAATGTTAACCAGGTCAGCCTTACTATTTTCACCTAGTCAAAGCTTACTACTGTTAAAATACTACTGTTTAAGGGCTTAATGTTTCAGTTATAATTTGTATTAGAGTGTAACATGTACCTGCTGTATTCTTTAACCACATATTTGCTCTGTTTGTGGTGGTATTCGTGGTTGTAACTCCCACGTTTCGTCCACACTGACATGATGACACTGTAGATACTGACCTGTTGGACCAGCAACACACAGACTGACATGGTAACAAAGTACAGTAGATCCTCACTTACAAGTCAGACCAGCAACACAGTGACACCAACATACACAAACACAAGGGCTACCAACCCTAAAGGACCGTCAAAGTGACTTCATGAAGTAGATGCAGTCTAATGAAGACAAATGTAAGGAAGGAAAGAGATAGTTAATCATTAGGAGGACCGTTTTGAGCTTTTCAGAAACATAGTCCTGTCTTTCTCTCTAATAACGACTTGGTGCTTTGCAACAACCTCTAGTAATATTAGCAGACAATATATTTTGTTTACTGCCTCATCCACTGCTAAAAAAAAAGCCCTCCTGGAATTTGGACACATGGCTTTGGCAACACTGTCACACACAGCTTCAGGAATGACAAGGTGACACTTTATTAATTTAAAGACGCCAGTAACACGGACACACATGTACACATACATAAACAAAAGGAATGGATGTAGATTATTGTTGGACCAGTAACTGACAGTACAGCTGCACCAAAGACGGTCCATCAACTTGACAGCTCCAAATACAACACAAGCAGTTGTATATTACAGTTTTATATACAGTGGTGGACTGTGAATACCGTTATTTTTTACTTTAAAGACAAGTAATTGAAACAATACTAAATTAAACATGAAAGGATAGCATAACATGGTATGGATACAACACTGAGAAAAAAAAAAGAAAGACAGAAAGAAAGAACTGCCACACACGTATCACTGACAGTTAAGTTGCTGTGTTTGACATTTACAGTACACACACCAAAGCAAGAGCATAACTTTGTCTTACATCATGCAGTCATAGCAGCGTTGGAACATAATTGCCTTACATCACCTCAGACACCAGAAATAAGTTCAGATGAAACATGAAGCAACTCTCACTGCCCAACCTCACCCTGAAAGCCACTGAGATGCTCCACTGGCAAAGACATTCCTGTTTCCACATCTCTGATACACTCGCCCCAGCATGTGTAACTTACTTCTAATGCCCGAAAACTGCCAATAAAGTAGCCAGTCAATCGGATAGATGACATCATAATGCCCTAACCACTGACATCTAACCTCTGACCCTTAAGTCAGCAATAACAGTTAAAGCAATAGTATGTAACTATTTTACCTTAAAATGACAGCTTCAAAATCATTTCATGATTCACTGACTTGTAATGGGGAGAATGGTGCCTCTACCATTCCTACTCTGCGCCCCAATCGGCTGTTCTCGCAAGCGGGTACGCTGCAAGAAGCCGGCCTTCTTGCTGTTGGACTAGTGAGTAATATTAGCCGGCTTGCTATTTCTTGTGTTGTTGCACTTGCTGGATGTTTGGCTGTGTTAGCAAAGTTGTAGATTGGCAAGTTTTTATTCATGAGTATTGTAACCATAACAAATGCATGTGTATGGCTGTCCATATTTACAACAGTGGTGTATAAGGGAATCGCACACTGAAGCTGTAGTGGCGCCATATCTTAAAAAGTACCAATACTACTTATCACTTGAATCATGTGGTTGTGCAGTAAAAAAGCCCCTAAATTATAAATTTGTTACAGAAAATGTTCTGTGGTTTCACACACTTCACCCTACTTGAGGATCAGTAAACCAGCCTGTCCAACAGTGTCACAGAGCTGTACCACTAAAATCACTGAAGTCCCTATTGTTCCTTGTCAGAAAGTTATTTATTATTTAGATTATTTATATAGCACCTTCTAAAGCAGATCAAAAATCAAAGCCACAGACATAGGAAGACACTCTGCTCCCAAAGAATATCAGCATTAAATTATTATTATTATTGGTGGTTATTATTCTATTCCCATCAGTTCTACAATCCAGTTCCAGTGGCTGTCCTCTGCCTCTGTCAGTCCGGCTAATACTGCAACAGCACAAATGCCTGCCAAACCCGAAACCCGAGCCTCTTACCGTCTGTGACAGTAAACCTCTAAAATTCTAAATCATAACCATAAAACCTCTGAAATTCTGCAGCTTAATAATTATCAGTTGCTCATTTGTATTTATAAGTTCCTGAATTAGAATTAGATCAAATAAAGTCAACACTTTAAGTCCCAAAACTACACACCAGCAATCTATGCACTGAAGCAACAGTCCCAGGTGTCCCCACCAAATGTAACTGTCCAGTTGGAGTCCATTTTAAACAATTAAGAGTCTAAGTATGATAAATACACAGACCCTGCTAACATTGGTTAACTCATTTATTCAAATTGAATTTCAGCACATTCTTCATAATTTATATATCCTATCATTCATCAGATATTACAAGTATTATCAGCTCTGGTTAGGGGCCATGCACCATCTCTTAGTCATGCATGCCATAATCTGCTCTCTATTCCTCCACCCCACTGGTACTACCTGCCACACTTGAGTTTGAAACAAAAGCAGATAAAAAAGCTGAGGATACATAGGTGATGGAAACCGAAAGAGAATTAAATTATAGTTTTCTTACCCCTTGAGATTTCCTTTGCAGCGACTTCGGTTCTCAGCCTGAATCCACAAGGGAGTCAGCCTAAACCAAGTACCAGGCCAACGAAACCACCACCCGTCTCCAACCGACCCCCACCTGCCTCTCCCTGAGGCCTTATAAGGAAAGAGAGCTGCCTATATATAACCAGTATCCTTCAAGTCTCAGTACCATTAGAACCAGTAAAGTATTTGATTAACAGAGTTTGCCCATTACAGTTTTTTATCAGTTTGCCCAATTGCTGGTTTCGGGAATGTTAGGTCAACAACTGATGTTAAACAACTGGTTATTCAGGTATACCAGCTGATCTAGAGAAGGCAAGGAATCTGTTATCGGAGACAGCACCACACATTTTCAAGCAACACTTTTAGCTCTACAGAAAAGGCAGCAAGATGGTGAGCTTAATCAAGAACGTTGCAACAAGGCTGGTCACTTTATTTTCTTCCATAGTACAATGGCATAGTTATTGAATAATAAAACATACTTAAGACGGCATTTCAACGCTTGTAGAACATGCACCTTCAAACTCTGAAAATCAATTTTAAATTCTGTGTTGCAATTTATATCTAAAGTATACAGCTGTTTCACATATACATTTAAATTGTTCTAGCTTTACTTTAAACAGTACTTAAGTCCCTCTCGGGATCTTTCTCCATCTGCACTTAGAAACGTCTTGAGACACTGTGTCGCATGTCGCTGAACTTTTACCAGGGCCTATTTATAAAACTAGCTACAGTTACAGCTAGACTATTCCTGACACAGTGGAGGAACTGGGAAACACATTTCACATCTGAGGCGAAATCATATTATGGTACACTGAGTTACATTTGAGAAAAGGAAAGAGAGAGAGTGGCAGGATGGCGTCTTGGGAGTGAGTGAGTGAGTGAGTGAGTGAGTGAGTGAGTGATCTAGTTTTTTTATATTAAAAAATGTTATGTAATAATAATAATAATAATAATAATAAATAAAAATAGAATAAAATTCATAATAATACAATAAGAAGAGTTGAGCGTAGCTTGGGTTTTGAACTTACAAGGTCCCATCCCCATTACCTTCATAATAATGTCATGTATGCTGAATATATTATTAATTTATAATACATTATAAATACAAACCATATTAAAAGAATTTTGTTAAGTGGTTAAACTGTGAGAGGTATCAGGAGTCAATACAATCCTGCATTGAAAACAGACAAATGAGACATATGACTTGTTAATTTATTAATGGTTTATTATGCCTTAACATTTTTTTGAAAGTCTTACATCAACAAAGGTTAAAAAAAACTTCAGACATTCCATGTTAGATTCATTGTAATTATGTGCACTAATCTTTGTTAACTCTTTTTGTCCTGGGGTCGAAAAGAGCCCCCTGTTGGACATGTGGTAGTACACTCTGTAACCAAAGCCCAGTTATAATTTTAGTACATTATGTTGTTGGCTGACAGTGAGGTGTTGGTAAGCCAGTGATCCAGGGTAATAAGGTGGTGGTCAATTTTCAGCAATTTGAACGAAGAAGAAATAGCATTGAATATATATATATATATATATATATATATATATATATATATATATATATATATATATATATATATATATATATATATATATATATATATATACACTACCGGTCAAAAGTTTGGGGTCACTTAGAAATTTCCATTCCACTCCATTCCAGACACAATACCTGCTGAGATCAGTTGTATTGTTTTTTTTAACCAGGGCAGCAGTTTTCAGATTACATTATGTGCTTACATAATTGCAAAAGGGTTCTTGACTGTTGTAGAAAGAAGTGGCTGAAGAAACACTTGAAATTCATGCTTTTTGGTCTAAACGTCATACCCAAATTAAAAGTAGTACAGCTCCCATATACTTTGACACTCAGGGGTGTGCCTGATATCATTGGAAAGGAAACATTCTCAAGTTTGTGTTACAAGTGTCAGGGTGATTCTAGGCCTTACTGACACAGAGTTACAGAGGTTAGAATGGAGATTTTTTATTTCTGTCCAAGTTATAAATCTGTAAAATTATTAAAATACACTGCTGTAAACACATCTGACAGGTGACAGACAACACAGCATTAGCCACGTCTCAGCTTACTACAGAAAAAAATTCAGAAGCTAAAAGACTCAAAAATGGATTTTATATGAATTCTTTTCTACAAATATGTCTGTGCGTTTTTTTATTTCTATTTGAAAAGTGCAAATAAAAAAGCCAAAAAACTACAAAATACAACACTTCTCAAATACACAAACAAACCCACATCAATCACCTATCCAATGATATCAGGCACACCCCTGAGTGTCAAAGTATATGTGAGCTGTACCACTTTTAATTTGGGTATGACGTTTAGACCAAAAAGCATGAATTTCAAGTGTTTCTTCAGCCACTTCTTCCTACAACAGTCGAGAACCCTTTTGCAATTATGTAAGCAAATAATGTAATCTGAAAACTGCTGCCCTGGTTAAAAAAAACAATACAACTGATCTCAGCAGGTATTGTGTCTGGAATGGAGTGGAATGGAAATTTCTAAGTGACCCCAAACTTTTGACCGGTAGTGTATATATATATATATATATATATATATATATATATATATATATATATATATATATATATACAGTTTTGTTGTATGATCATTTGCTTCTTCCAGTAGAATATTATGACATTTTTAGTATTCCAGGCAACACCTTGTGACATTGCAGTCCCTGGAGATATAGCAAGATGAATTATTCTCTCATTTTAGTCTCCTGGCATGCTTAATTTTACACAGTGGCTTATAATGAGTCATTTAAAAAGGAACCCCTGGGCATTTCATACATTTAATAAGTCAGGCCTGTCCGATTAACTTTAAATTATGAATCGTTAGTGCAGAGCACTTTGCACAGGGAAATGTCTGACTGAATATTCATTTGAAAAAAAGAATGTGGTAGGCATGCAGCAATAGACACACATTTAGCTGACTGTCTCTCTATTTAGACCATTTAGAAAACACCCATTTCTGAAACTCATCAAGCATTATTTTGATCTTGGATTTACATTGACCAGGATTTCAAGCATTTTGATCGAAAATTATATCAACTGCACCTTTCCATTAACTACATAGTGTGTTCATATAGGCTTTTTAAACCTCTATTTAAGTCGCATGACTTCTGTTAGGCTTAGAGAAAACTACAGTAGCTGTTAAGACATTAATGCACAGAAAGGAGATTATATAGTAAATCCCCCAGTATGTTGTGAACGTAGCTAGTCCAACAGTTCATGTCCCTTCTATTTTATAACACCCAGCAAATACATATACTAATAACTGCAAATCATTTATTTTGAGTAGTTTGGTTATTGAATACCCCATTAATTTAACTGACTACAGATTAATTAAGTAATTTTTGGTGAACGCATTGCTAAACTGCCATTCTCTATTGACACACTTTTATAGACACAGTTTGAGCTTCCAAATTTAGCCAATGCTGTGATTAAAACTATACATGGTACACTGAAGTACAAGTTGTCTCGATAGGGACGATTGAACAGTGTTACGCCAGCAAACCTAGTTTCAAAACATAATTACAAGGCTTTGGACAAGAAGCAGCCGGTGTGTTCCGGACAATAAATCAAGCCACCCATCCTACCACGTGATGACGTATACGGCGCTCACGGTTGGCTGAGCCAGAGAATGTCTAATAAAGGGAGAACTTCCACTCTCGGGAAAATTCCGGGTTGGTACAATGGGGCTAATAGGGAGTGAGATAGGGAGTGAACAGGCTCTCCATAGACAGGCTCTGGCTGTGCAGACAGGTAGGGAATCTGCTGCGGGACGTAAACATATACTGTCTATGAGTGTTCCCTTGTACTCTGTCCTGTGTGATCTACCTACCTAGCTGGTTAGGTTTTCTACATGATAAACTGCACGGCGCTTGAGTAACCACCACAAATCTTCGTTGCAACATATCCGCCACAAGGTGAGACATTTAATAAACGGCTCAGCCTGTTCGGTTAAATTGAAGTTTAGTTTCACGCTGTGTCCGTTTTGCTCTCACTGTAACGTTAACTTATTGGGTAATGGTCCAACTTACGATATTATTTCGAGTTTAAGATCAGCTTAGCTAACGTGTTTACACATTTAGGTACGTAACGTTACTGTAACTTAATTTGTTGTGCCTGACCATTGACTAAGTTGGCCGTCGCCATCCATATAAATACGGTCGCCATCTGTTCGTTAACTAGCTAAAGTTGCAGTTGTATTTCAATCCGAGTGTGTTAACACCATTTGTTCCTACGGTTGCTGCTGTGTTTCTAGTAAGTAGGCTACATGAATACGTGTTTGCCATTGTTGCTGACTTTGTTGCTTGTAGCAGAGCACGTTTCGCAGACGTGTTTTTGGTGTTTTGCAACAAACTGGACAATTTCATGTGCGAACTTCAGCCTGAGCTGTGACACAGAACTGCACATTTTAGCACCGTTGACAGACCCTTTGATAATCGCTGTTATCAGATTCAGAATTAGATCATTTCTTATATCACTAAATAGCCTAGATCAATTGTCGCCTCCATGATTGATGTGATTAGGGTAGCCTGTTTTTTTTTTGCTAAACTGGCGCCGTAATATGTGTGCATAAGGTTTCAAATGCATTTTGTTATTGGTTGTGTATTTGAGGTAGAGGTTGCTGAGTTAAAGGTCTTTGATAATTGCCTAATTACACTCCCCCCAGTTAAAGGCACTTCCTGTTATTCTTCTTCTGTCTACCACTGTGTGCATGAACCTGTTTTTCTTGCTCAGGGAACCAGCCTAACATCTACAATTTGTGTAATACATGGAACATTGGTCTGATTCTATACTCTGGGCGTTGTTTAACTGTTGTTGTTATGTGGATGTTGCAGGACCCTGATGTCCAATACTGAGTTCTGCATAAAAGCAGCTGTTAATTGACAAATCTATTATCTTCTTTAAGGTCAGACATGAGGCTCTGCTTCCTTATTCTGCTCTGCCTGGCAGCAGCCCTGTCATCCTTTGTGATTTCACCTCCGTAAGTACAGACAAATAATATACTTAATAATAAAAATAATGTACGTATAGAGGGATATGGTGGTAGATGGTCTAATGAACTGCTATTTCCTGCCTCTCCATTTGTATGTCTGTTAAATTACCAAAATAAATATGAAATGATCTCTCAATAGATAATGTTGTGTCCTCATGTATAAATAATAAACAAACTGGACTCCACTAAAAAATGAATGTATGTGTGCATGTTTTTCAGACACATGTGGACCAAACTGATCCTGACCCACCACTGGCCCAGCACCTTCTGTAGTGTGAGTTTCTTCCTGCCTTTATTTATTTAGTCTTTGACATTTGAACCTTTTTAAAGATGCAATAGGGCTGCTTCACAGAACAATTTGACATATAGTAGGAAAGCACAGATGTAAATAATAAAATTGATGATTGCCATTTAGCTGCTTGAATAGCACGGAGCCATCATTAATGTTATTCACACCAATGCTTTTCCTATGAAGACAAGTCAAAATATCCGCTATGAAAAAGGACTTTGATTCATTGGACCAGAGCCAGATTTGTTATTAGTTATTCTTTCATTCGTAGGATGAAACAGGGCTGTTGCTTACTTAAGTCCCTAAATCAATAGTTCAGTATTCAACCGGATTAATATTAGATGTCTAGATATGTTTGAGAAAGAAGGTTTTCAGTTCATCATGATAGGCATCTACACTATCAGCAACCTGTGGTTGAGTAGTCAGTCACAGTCATCTCGTTGTTTAATACACTTTAGTGTATTTTCATGTGCAGCATTCTTAGTCCAGCAATATCTTTAGCCAAAGTATTATGTCTGTGTCTTGATAGATCCACTTCTGCACCAGCCAAGATGAATATAACCCTGTTGTAACCATGTTGTGACAAATTGAAGGTAGTATAGATGGATAGTATTCGTCCAACAGTTATGATAAATTGATTAATAACATGGTATCTGATCTTAAGACAATGTTGCCCTCTTATGTTGCCCCAGAATGTTATATATATATATATATATATATATATATATATATATACTGTATCACTGAGTCAACATTAAATCCTTAAATGTCATGTGATGTCTGAATCACGAGACTGACTGCGTGTCAACAATTTGGCCTGATTAGGCAAGATTCTGTTCAACACAGAAGATGTGGTTTTAAACTTTCAATAAGTCACAATATTTAGCTTTGACAGCACTTTTCTTGCGTTTTATGCTTTTTTTGAGAACCTCTCTGATAGTTCAAACCTTTCAGTGGCATGTGGTTTTGTATTACATGCCTGGCTGTGTGTCAAAAGCAAAGGTTTGGCAACGTTGTGGTCTTGGTACGACAAGTTTCTGTTTGGGGTTGAAAATGTTTTGCCATTGATTAGCTCTGGGTCTCATTTTGCCTAATGATTGACAAACTAACCTTCTCAGAAGATAGAAATTTCTATCAAGTCAATTTTGGGAAGAATAAAAAAAAATTTAAAAATACTCATCTGAAGCGAGATACATGTAGATCCTTAACTGCAAAGCCACAGAGTTGCTGCAGTTCCCCTTTCCACTTGACGGTGTGACATTCCTTAGTGGGAAACAGAAGTACTTTTTTACTTTAGGTGGTTGGCAATGCAATAGTCAAGCCATATTCTATATTTAAAGTGTGTATATTTTCATCAGTCACTCAAGTCTTTTATGAAGTGCAAACAGTAAACCATTGCTAGTGGTGCTTTCATTCACCACCCACAATTCATGGGCTCATCTAAGAATATCAAAATTGATCAGTATCAGTAATAAAATAATCACTAGTTGCAACCCTTGTAGCTACTAAATTCACTTTGTTTTTAAATCAACTTTTCTTTGTCTTTGCACCCTCATTGAGGTTTTGACAGATTTGTGTTCTTCAGCTCAATGAGGCACTGCCAGCTGAGCAGTGAATGTTTATTACTAATAACAGAATTAAGTGTTTGGTGTCCAGATGGAATAATGATACTAATTTTCATACATTTCAGATGGAACACCCAGCATGTCATCCCAACATTAGCTACTGGACACTACATGGACTCTGGTGTGTGTGTGTGTGTGTGTGTGTGTGTGTGTGTGTGTGTGTGTGTGTGTGTGTGTGTGTGTGTGTGTGTGTGTGTGTGTGTGTGTGTGTGTGTGTGTGTGTGTGTGTGTGTGTGTGTGTGTGTGTGTGTGTGTGTGTGTGTGTGTGTGTGTATAATGTCTTGTCTGAAAATGTTTGTTATTACAATATATTATATATACAGTATAGGAATAAAATCCAGCTCAGAACTTATTACAGGGACGTAGCACATTTTTGTCACTAATGTATTTAGGAAAGTTGCTTTCTATTTTGCAAAGGCGCCGTTGCTGCATCCGGGGCTTAGCGCCGCCTGTGGTTGGTTTTGATTGGTTTAAAGTAATACAAACAAGCCAGAGCGTTTTATTTCCCCTTTCCCAGAATATATAAGTGGTAAGATAGGTCTGGCAATGCAAGACTACTTGGGGAAAGAATTGCCAACGCATGGCAAAACGGCTCTTTTGAAAAAGCCATCGTTAGTTTGTTGTAATACCAGTTTTTGCTGCCTGTTTTTTTCTCTCTATCTCTGCAAATGAGTAACACAGGGCAATCTTGTGAATCTTACTGTTTTCCAGGCCAGATAAAGGGATTGACTGCAATTCATCGTGGCATTTCAACTCTTCTCAAATAGAGGTACAACACTGTTAAGACTGAGTGTGTCTTAACAACTGGGTGTAAAATTCTTGTAAAGTAATTTATATTATTTCTGTAAATCAGTAGTCACTTTAATGTATCAAGAAGAACAAACAGACAATGGTTACACTGATGACAATTGGCAGGACTAAGAAAAAACGGGAGAATACTTGGTTCTTCATAAGGCTAGATGAAAAGCTCTTTTAATCTAAAGCACACAAAACCGAGGCAGACAGTGAAATTTGACATCACAGAATTTGGGAAGGGGAATTTATTTATTATTTTCTCCTCCTTTTCATTAGCTTGTATACAGTAGATAAAACATCTGTTTTGGGGTTTGTGTTTTCAGGACCTGCTTCCAGACATGAAGACAAGTTGGCCTGACTTGCTTAACCCCTTGTCTGCTTCTTTCTGGTATTGTATCAATCAATCTATGAAACTTTTTTTTTTGTTTAGTATGTTCTAGAATCCTGTTGATGGCTATAAGCATTGACTTCTACGTTTTTTCTGTGACGGCAATATACAGCCATTTCTGTCTTCCTGATACTCTACTGCACAATGTTATGGTATAGTATATGTAGCCTCACACTACATAGCTGGAAATACCATAGAATGCAGTGTCATGCATTTATCAATTTGCATGCATAGATTACAGTTGGTGACAAGCACACTGTGCTCAGATATGTAAAGTTAACCAGCCCTGACTACAGGATCTGTTTGTGTGTCTGCCTGTCTCAACAGGAAGTATGAGTGGCACAAACATGGTACATGTGCAGCCAAAGCACCTTCTCTGAATAGTCAACATAAATACTTCAGCAAGGCACTGGAACTATACCATAAAGTGGATTTGGACAGGTACAGTACACACACACACACACACACACACACACACACACACACACACACACACACACACACACACACACACTTTCCTCAGAAACAATGTCTCATTTTCTAGTTCTTAGTTGTGTCTTGATGTTCCTGCATATGTTTGCTGTCCACAGTGTATTTCAGAATGTGACTGTTGTATAATTATTTTAATTCACTCTGGATGAAAGCCTAAACAGCTCAAAGTTTTAAATATACATGTTTCTGTTATTGTAGCATCCTGAAGAAGTTTGACATCACCCCTTCAGAAAAATACTACAAGGTAGGTCTATTTATATTTTAGCATCAAATTATGGTATATTCAAATCTCAAATATCAGTGTTATGTTAGGAATAAAGCATGAAAGTAACTCTGTAATAATAATGTCTGTATTAATACTATTGTTTTTCACTTTTGATTTTCTCTAATCCCTAATGTGTGTAGCTTTCACAAATTGAAGGAGTCATAGAGAACTTCTACAGCATCAAACCTAAGATCCAATGTGTCCAACCATCAAAGGTATAGTTTCATTTAAATAATGAAATCATGACTTGCTGTTTGTGTTTTGCATTGTCCTACTTTTCAGCAATGTTCAGGTGCATTTTTGTTTCAGGTTTGGTTGTATTTAAGCTATGTTTTAAAGGTCCAATGGCATGAAAATTTCACTTTATGAGGTTTTTTTAACATTAATGTGAGTTCCCCTAGCCTGCCTATGGTCCCCCCAGTGGCTAGAAATGGTGATAGGTGTAAAACAAGCCTTGGGTATCCTGTTCCACCTTTGAGAAAATGAAAGCTCAGATGGGCCAATCTGGAATCTTGCTCCTTATGAGGTCATCTCTGCTTTGCCCGCCCAGAGAATTTGGCCCATCCATGAGAAAGAGAGAGAGACATCATGGCTTTCAAACAAGCGAAGTGGCAGTTGGTCAAGGCCACACCCCGACCCTCCACCTCTCTCCTCCTCAATAGCATTTAAAGCTACAGACACAGAAATGGCACATACTAGGGAAAGCTCATTGTGGGACTGGCTCTAGTGGCTGTAATTCTGCACCAAGGCTGAATTTCGGGAAAGAGGCTTCAGATACAGTATTAGGGGACCACTAAGGCCTAAAAGCATCCAAAAAGCAGCATGTCATAGGACCTTTAAATATTGGCTGACATTCTCTTCATTAAATTGTGTCTTTTTGTGTTTCACAGAATGCTGATTTCCAGATTTTGGGGCAAATTGAGATCTGTTTCAACCCCGACTTCACCCTCCTGGACTGTGAGAAACAGTTTACAATGGAGACAACATCTAAGGGAGACTGGCACAATCCCGTTGCGGTTGACAAGGCATCTGGGTTCAGTGTGTGTGACCATGATGTGCCAGTTTACTACCCACCTCTTCCATAAAACACATACATGTGCAAACTGAAACGCAGCAGCACACTACGACCCTACTTATACACACACACAAAGAAAACATACAAACAAATCAACTGTACTGTGATTTAACATGTGCGCACATACTGACTAACTATAATTCTATTTTTCTCAGGCTTCACAATGAACATCATAACTGTAATGATAATGTATGTCAAAAATACCCTTACACAATCTGTGCAGTCTGAAAACATTTTTTAACTGTATTGAAATTCTGGCTGTGACAGGTACTTGAAAAAGATCTCCTGTGCAAGGTTATTTTTATATCCTACAAAAACCAGGACACACACTCAATCACTACTTAGTGCTTTAATGGAATTATGTCCCTTCCTGACCCTCGCTATTAGATGAATCCGATATAGAGCACAGCATGTTTCTTTTTTTCTTCAGCTCAGGTCAGGCAAGGCAGGCGGGCTGGCAGATGGACACTTTGTACATTGTTGGCAAATGAGTGGAGCCTTACGTCAGATTTGCAGGTGACTCTTAATGTTATTGGTTGTGTAGATGTCAAAACATATATTGTGACAGCTGGCCATATTTTATACCACATTTACGTGCCACCTATTAAGTGCCATCTCTTTTTTTGCGGGGTGATCATATTTTTTGTTATTAAATAAATGCTTCTTCAACATTATAATTAATTATATCTATTAATCACAGTATACTATATACTATATATAATATGCATATTTTTTGGATAAGGGTCATTATTACATAACACTGCTGCTTTTCAACAACATCCACAGCTTTCAGGTATTATACACTAGTGGTAGTTATCATTAGCTACCTTCTCATTTTTGCCAAGTACATAGGCCACTATTCAATGTTGTGCTGTAGGCCTAGTTAGGTCTGTCTATGTTGCTGAAACTGGATGGCTGGTCACTTTTGGGAGTTAAAAACTAGGGTTGGGTTCCGAACTCTGTACTTTTTTTAGGTACCGACCGAATTACAGTATGTCGGTACTACCGAGGACCGATTCACGCTAAATCAAACTGTACCAAATTCCGGTACCTCAGAGCGCATTAGCGCAAGCTTATCTGTCCTCTCTGCATATTGACAGAGAGCGGATCTCCAACACACACACGCGCAGGTGCGGACGGAGTAAACTCGAGCAAACTACGACGGCTCTGCAGTTTTGTTGAATGCCGATAAAGTGGTTTCAAGTATGGTTACAGTTTTTCAAAACTTCACGTAGACAGCGTTTGCTGCGATATGATATTAATGGCGAGACGAAAGCAGTCGCTGTGCTGTTAATGTTACACTTCCTCTGAGACAAGCAGGCACAACAGTGGTTTCTATGCCCTGGTGACTGACTGACAGGCTGAGGTTGTAAGGCAAGGCAACTTTATTTCTACAGCACCTTTCAGCAACAAGGCAATTCAAAGTGCTCTACATGAAACCTTAAAGAGCAGCTAAAAACGGTCAAGATGAAAATAAAACGAAAAAAGAATAATATACAAATATAAGAATAAAAGTTACAGTGAGTAAGAAATCAATAATTATTCAATTTAATAGGTTGTAGGAGGAGAGTGGGAGGGTTTTAGTGTAGTGTAAAATATTCTAAATAAATAATGTTCTAAGTAAATAGGATAAATAGGTTTGGAATTATTTTTACAACTGAAATTAAAAAAATGTAATTACAGAGCGAAAGTACCGTTGGGTACCGGAACCAAATTTCAGGTACCACTATCGGTGTGAACGGTACCCAACCCTATTAAAAACCAATATATAACCAATGTATAGACTATAAAGTAAATATAGTATTTGGTGTATAGAGTAAATGCTTGAGAGTCTTCTACATTGTTCTTTTTTTAGTAGATATGAGTCCAAAAACCCAAGTACTTTGCCATGGAAACCTCACCACCCACAATTAACACACAAGTCAAGTCACGCAAGGTCATTACGCACAATTTTTGCCACAAATGTTTATGTCTGTACAGATAAATTTCTTGTTTCTCAAGGATGTAGCAAATGTTTTGGCAAATGCTGTTTAATCCCCAACTGATTTGTAAAATGACTTGTTTCTATTGATGCTGTTTGGCTATGGCTGTTTTTGTGCATAGACAAATCAATGTAGTGTAAGCTGAAAGGTAAAATAATTGTAATTGCAGCTACAGTGGACAAATGCTGTGCTGTGAAATTACTGAAAAAAAGTGCTGATTTTTTTTTTATGTCAATAAAACATTTAAAAGCTAGTCAATTTGCCTTTTAGTCATCAGTGAGTTATTATGAAAATGTTGATTAAAGTGCATCTATTTGCATTATTAATTTGTGTTATTGAAAGTAAATTTTACCTATAAATAGAGCTTAGTGAATTAATATAGAAGGGCCACCTTCCTGTACATGGTGGTGTCAGAATCATTTAGGGTGCATCTTAAGTTCTGTCAAAATGTCGGTATATATGTAGTATAATATATTATTACTATTAGTAATAGTACTATGTCTGTCTTTCTATCTGTCCTCTTCTACTCAGTGTATGAATATTAATTTGGTGATCTCCTTAAAGAGCCTTAATCCTTCCAGGACAAAGACAGCAGTCCATAATCCTGAATCTCCTCCCACAGCACAGCACAGCAGATTGACTAAACACATCTAATTACATTTTAAATAGTGCTAAAATGCCCTGATACTATATGCCAGCTATATTCTAAATGTGGTCCAAATCCTGTCAAACACATGAGAACAGCACTATGAGCTCTTGCTTTTATTGATGTTCCAAGTTTAGGGATCAGCTTGAGCGTTTGAGGGGAATTACCCTGGCTGAAGACTTTGAAATCTTATTTTAAAATTAAATTGAATCCCATGTCAGCTATGGATACTTGAACCAGGTAGAGCAGCAATTCTGACTTTACCCACTGCTTCCAACTTATAAAGCCCCCCCATCTCTCCGACCCTTGGTCTCTATTTCCCTCCCTCTCCCTGGTTATATAACACTGCAGTTCTGCAAATCTGCTGATGTGACAGATCCAAGTACCTACACACACACACACACACACACACACACGACTAGTGATCAACCAGATCACGCTGTACTCTCTGTAATTGCTGTCCTTGCTTCTGTCATCACTATCGATTGTAACATTAATGACTGTCCTCAAATTGAATTTGGATGTAATTTCACTGAATCTGAGCCACAGTATTTTCCAAAGACCTCTACTGGTATGCTGCGTACGTTCTACTTTAATGTTGTCATTTGTCATCATTTTTTATTCAGGTTGTAGGCTACGTGTTATTGGATGTCAGGCCTGAGCTAAAGAGAAGGGACAGAGGAAGAGGGAGACAGAGAGAGGTAGCTTGGTTACACTATGTGACCCCGCCAGCTGTTACTGTATGCTGGTGGGAGAAACAGAGAGGGAGGTGAGGGGCAGGAACAGGGGATAATCAAGGAGGGAGGGGCTGTGAGCTAGCCTGCACAAAATGTGCCTGGTGACAATCCCTTCTGCAGAGAGAGAGAGAGAGAAAGAGAGAGAGAGAGAGAGAGAGAGAGAGAGAGAGAGAGAGAGAGAGAGAGACAGAGAGAGGCAGCAGGGGATGGACACACATGCACAGGCAGGGATGTGAAGAGGGAGCTCTCACACACCTCTCCTGATTCAGCGGAACAGATGTATTCGTCACCTCTCCCGGAAACCTCACGCAGCGAGCTGGTTGCAAAACACAAGACAATCCCAAACCCAGCAGCACTTGCCCCATCCGCCAACCCATCTATCTGTCTGCGCAGATTAACGGCTCTGTTACAACTCTGACTGCGTGCTTACTGGCGTCTACTGCGTCTCAGAGACAGAGGGGGGACACGACGTCCAGAGAGACGAGCGGCGAATGTGAATGATGGGAAAACTAAATAGCGACGACTGCATTGAGCATAGGCCAATGGATAAACTGCGGGACAAATAGATAACCAAAAGAAAAAAAGCTTTGTTTCTGCATGTCTACCTTAGGACCCCTCTGCAGGGAGATGTTCATCATTATGGGATAGATGCACAGGTCTGCCCGTTGCCATGGATACCAGCACGCGAAAATTCACAGTGCGGAGATGGTTTTCCATCTACCTGAAGAACAAGGCGGCAAGGAACAAGAACAACACTGGCTTCTGTCAACTAGAGGTTAGTCAAGCTGTTTGGACACCCACCTAGGACCAGTGCAAATGTCCATCAACTAGATAGATTAGTACATGTGTGTAAATCTGTGCATGCTGGGAGGGGGGGAATGCATTGCAGTTGCACCATGTGTGTGTTTGTGTGAATATTAAGGCCATAACAGCAGCCATCTCTTATCAACAGTAGATGAGGATGTGTGTAAAGAGTGTGTGTGCACATGGGAATGGGTGTGGGAAGAATGGGTGTTATTTTGTTTGTTGTGGAGTGGTTCAGGAGTCATTGCAGCATCGTTACAGCTGTTCCTCTGCCTGTCTGTAGAGAATCCAGATAACAGAGGGGCAGAAATACACTGTGTTTTCACTATGAGAGAGAGAGAGAGAGAGAAGCTACATGGAAATACAGTCAGCAAGATAAAAACGCAAACAGGCAGCCAAGCAGGCAGGTTGATAGATAAATGGATAGAGACAGATTGATTTAGTGGAAGGCCACAGCAGTGGAGGTCTATTTATAGCCCAAACAAACCAGCGGGGAAGAGAGAGAGGCAGTATGCTGTTTGCAGCACATCTACCTGTTTGATTGAGATATAAATAGAAACCCTCTCCTCCTCTGGTCTTTGTTGTTGTGACCAAGTGCTGATGAGTCATCTTGACAGGCTATCTACCTGTTTGTGTGATTGTTAGTCGTGCTGGCAAATGTCTGTCTGTTGGACAAGTAGGAAAAAAGGTAATAAATTGCGATAAATGGCAGAATATTGCAATATGTTTAAAATCGCAATAATATCGTATTGTGACATAAGTATCGTGAGACCTCTGGTGATTCCCACCCATAGTGTCTGCTGTGTTCCGGCTGTGTTCAGAAGCGTAGCGTCTTGCTTCCCGACTCACAGATTTTATTGTCTCTAGAAGTACTTTACAGAACAATTACGTGTTTATTAAACTAGTATCTACCTTCCACTCCAAGCTAATTAAACTCCATGCCTTCTCTTTTTTGGTGTTGTCATGACAAAAAGGAAAATAGATGTGGCGCGTATCTTTAGCGGAGCGCACGCTTCTGGGCACGCTTCTGGGCACGCTTCTGGGTCGCGCTGTTGCGCGGCTGGTGGAATATCAAGCATTGACCTGAATGGCTGCGATCACTCGCGGGGCCCGCGGCGCCTCTGGAAAACAGCAGAGACGCACCCTGTGGAAAATGCCTGTTAGACACTTAAAGTTTTTTATTTATTTATTTATTTTTTATTTTTTTTTGGGGGGGAGGGCCTTTTCCCTTTATTTAGACAGTGAAAGTGGATAGACATGAAAGGGGGAGAGAGGTGGGGGATGACACGCAGCAAAGGGCAGCAGGTCTGATTCGACACTTACAGTTTTAGTGTGCAAAGAGCTTCACTATCTTTAAACCCCAAATGTTGTGTTACACTCAAAGTTACTCACGTGCTCATTGCTTAGAATATAGCCATCTCATATTAACACTGTGCTCAAAAGCTGTTTACTCAATAAACTTAATGCATAATGTATTATCTAATTTGCATAAGGTAATCACTATAATTTGATACAGTTCCACATACTAAAATTTGAGACTCAGATCAGAAGTTGACATCACAGACTTTGTTATGTTTAGGGCTGGACCCAAATATTCATTAAATATGGAAACAACAATACAAATAATACTGTAGATAATCAATCAAATGAATGCATTTAATTAAACTGGAGCCCAAAAAAGTATATTCTGGAGGACAGCCCAGTTTATTGGGTGAGGATCAGCACTGTTGCTATGCTGTCATGTCAGTAATAAACCCAATTCACTGTATTTTTTATACAATTTTTTCCAACCATTTCAAGCTGCACATCTGAATGTCTTGGTGCTTCCTCGCTAAAAAACAAAAATCTCAGGAAAAGAAGGACCATCACACTTTATAAAAAAATTAAATAAAGCTTATGTGTTTGAATTCACAACTATTTGGCCTAAGCCTAGCTTTCTCGATTTACTAACACCTATTAGCATTTCATACTTGGTTGACAGCTTACACTATGCATCACTGCCAGTGACCTCAGCCCATACCTTTCCAGCAATTACATAATAGCTCATCAATAATCATCTTTGTCTTTAATCGTCTTTGGGTGTATTTATAAAAGTGATGTACTTTATTTTTGTTTGTTTTATTGATATGGATGTTACATGAACAGTATTTCAACTCTTATTGTTTTGTCTGTTAATGTTTCAGATGTTACTCTTTCACTTTTAATCAACTATTTTTTTTTCCTGTCTTTGGAAATATGTACAGTACAGGCCAAAAGTTTGGACACACCTTCTCATTCAATGCGTTTCCTTTTTATTTTCATGACTATTTACATTGTAGATTCTCACTGAAGGCATCAAAACTATGAATGAACACATATGGAATTATGTACTTAACAAAAAAGTGTGAAATAACGGAAAACATGTCTTATATTTTAGATTCTTCAAAGTAGCCACCCTTTGCTTTTTTATTAATAATGGAACAAATTCCACTAATTAACCCTGACAAGGCACACCTGTGAAGTGAAAACCATTTCTGGTGACTACCTCATGAAGCTCATTGAGAGAACACCAAGGGTTTGCAGAGTTATCAAAAAAAGCAAAGGGTGGCTACTTTGAGGAATCTAAAATATAAGACATGTTTTTAGTTATTTCGCACTGTTTTGTTAAGTACATAATTCCATATGTGTACATTCATAGTTTTGATGCCTTCAGTGAGAATCTACAATGTAAATAGTCATGAAAATAAAGAAACACATTGACTGAGAAGGTATGTCCAAACTTTTGGCCTGTACTGTAATTGACAAATAGTGATGTCTGTTTCTCTCTCAGGATGACAGTATACTTAAGGAGATTGACATCAGCCACCATGTTAAGGAGGGTTGTGAGAAAGCAGACCCCTCTCAGTTCCAGTTGCTTAAAGTGCTGGGACAGGGCTCCTATGGAAAGGTACAGGATGCACATTTTAACCAGACCACTAAGACTAATATCTCAAACAACAACTAATGTAAAAGGAAATATGAGAGAAAGCAGGTTCTCTCAAACCCTTGGATCAGACTCCTGTCTTAGAGAAAATGTATCAGTGCAAGCCAAAAGATTACATACTAGAATATCTGGACTTCACACACAGGCCTACACTAAAGGCCAAACGTTTATCTGTGCACTAATGTGTAATTGCTATACACATCACATTCAATTGCATTACTATGATGCTAAAGCCTCCACCGCTTTAGGAAGTCATTCCAGGAGATTCTAGCTCATGCCACAGTTCACTTAGTTTATTTAAATTAGTAAAGACCAACTGAATTGTCACATAATACTCTTATCTAGCTAGAGGTCTGCATGGGGCGGACATAAAACCACAGCAGATGTTGGCGGGTGGAGGCAGTAGGCTACGTTACAGTAGGCCTACAGTCATAGCGTGGCGTGGCCTGGATAGCATTTTAGCATAACTAGCTAGCTTATACATGCGCTTACTTTGCAACCGTGTGTAAATCATAGTTGTTGTCTCTATCACAGTGAAACAGTGGTCATGTGAATCTTTTATGAAAAGTTATGGTAGCTAACTTACCTCTGCTCTGTTCAGTCGCCTACAAATTGCGTGTGAGGTTTGGTGTAATGTTAGCATCTGAAGCAAAAAGAAGGGGCGTGGCATTAAACAGGTGTGTTGTGCTAAACATTAATGAAACAAGTCTTCTGTTAGTAACCTGAATGACATCAATATTAATATACTTCCTACTTGTTTTTTTTCTTTCTCATAAAACACAATGATGATGATGATGATGATGATGATGATGATGATGATGATGATTCCAGGTGTTTCTGGTGAGAAAGATTAGAGGAGTGGACAGAGGACAGCTGTATGCCATGAAGGTCCTGAAGAAAGCCACACTGAAAGGTAAACAATTAAAAGGAAACATAATGATATCAAAAATCATTAGACAAAAGTCCTAAGAGGATGTTGTTCTTGTCATCATGTTATGCTTTTCATTTTTAAGTAGTAGTCTACTTGTAAATACTGTTGTTTAACCTACAGTATTTGTGCATCTGTAGCATCTAAGAATGGAATGAATTACTGAATTTTGACTGAGACACATTACGCTGCAATAACAAATTTGTTCTTTATTGGGTGCTGAGTGATAATTTGTTAAGATTAATAATGGTTATGCCTAGGAATGAAGAGATATAAGAGATAGTGTCAGTTTTCAGTGTGCCCTACATTCAGGAGAATTTGGAGCAAACGAGGTTTGTACTTTTGATGCAGATGAACTGAATGGGAATATTGAACACAGGACGTGCTGTAATATCAGGTTTAGATGTCATGTGATGATTAAGTGTCTTTGTACACGCTTTAATCCTCTTAACCTGCACCTCTGGAATACTGTGTGGTCTCATCCTGTCAAGGAAAAAAATGCTGCAACAGACTATAGACCAGCTACGCTTGAACCATGGGATGGCTTAATTCAGTGTACATGTTTTATTGCTTAAATGCAGTTTCATGATCCTACATAAAACATTCTCATGGTATTAGAGGCTTGACATAATTTATCTGCACACAGATAGAAATAAATGAATATTATGTTACTAAACAAATTCTTCGTCCCACTATCTCCTTCTTAGTTCGGGATCGCGTGCGATCTAAAATGGAAAGAGACATTCTGGCAGAAGTGAACCATCCATTTATAGTTAAACTGCACTATGGTAAGTCTGACTGTCTGATGGTCCTCATTTACATGTTAGTTTGTCTCTCTAAAATCACAGTGTGTTCCCATATATAACAAGATCCTTTTTTTTTTTTTTTTAGCACAAAATAGGTTTAAGTAACTTTTCGATTCCCAACTTGTAGGAAAGTTTTTGGCTGAATATTGTTATTTCATTTCATATACACCTTTTTTATGTTCAAATGCATCCTCAAAATAACAGAATACAGCCCCAATACAGCTGTATAGTCTATAACTAACTAACTTTTGTGTGTGTGTGTGTGTCTGTGTCTGTGTCTGTGTCTGTGTCTGTGTCTGTGTGTGTCTGTGTGTGTGTGTGTGTGTGTGTGTGTGTGTGTGTGTGTGTGTGTGTGTGTGTGTGTGTGTGTGTGTGTGTGTGTGTGTGTGTGTGTGTGTGTGTGTAGCCTTCCAGACTGAAGGAAAGCTCTATCTGATCCTAGACTTCCTCCGAGGAGGAGACCTTTTCACTCGTCTATCAAAAGAGGTAGGATTGTCCTGAAACGTTCCCTGGGTCTTTCCTCGTTGTCACTAAACAAATTACAAGCCTGTACTTTTCAGGGTCTATTATGGGCTGTATAACACTTTAATATTTACTAGTAGTGAATATACCTGCCATCATTCTCCTTGCGAACGCTGTGTTGATGTGACCCTGGCCTCTATTACTGTCATGCTGATGAATCATCAGTAAACAAAGACTACACAAGTGTGTAGCTTGTGAGGTGTGTTTAGCTGGATAATGTTTTTCAAAGAAAGGTGAAGTTTTATTTTGCATTTATATATATATAAATACACAAGTATTTTATTTAATATTTTTATTTAATACTGACTAATATGACCTGGAAATGTTGTGTTAAAGGGAAAAATTACCTCATGATAATTGAAAGATAGTTGCCAAAATGAGCCTTCCTACTGCTTTTTAATTATTTTAAATATTTTGCAAATGTATTTTTTCTTCCTGTTTTAGATCTTTTAGGATCTCTTTTCACCTGCATCCACATGTCTTTTTTTGTTCTAGGTAATGTTTACAGAAGACGATGTGAAGTTTTACCTTGCAGAGTTGGCCCTGGCCTTGGACCATCTACACAGTCTGGGGATCATCTACAGGGACCTCAAACCTGAAAAGTACTATCTCATAAAGGCACCCTTTTTTGTATCCATCTATTTTTTACAAAATTATTTTAAAAGTAGCTTTTAATGTTCATTTTTTTTTCAACAGTATTCTTCTGGATGAAGAAGGACACATTAAAATAACTGGTCAGTGCATCCAACTGCAAATAATCTTCTGTCCTTTTTTCTCTCTTTCCATTTATCTTTTACTTAGTGTCAATATTTCTGCTTACATTGTTTCCCCCTCCTCTTTTTCTCTCTGTGTTTTAGACTTTGGATTGAGTAAGGAGGCCATCGATCATGATAAAAGAGCATATTCCTTCTGCGGAACAATAGAGTACATGGCTCCAGAGGTCGTGAACAGGAGAGGGCATACACAAAGTGCTGACTGGTGGTCATTTGGGGTACTTATGGTAATAATTGTTTCATCTTAAAATAAGCTTTTACTTTGACAGTCTATTTTCAATTATAATGTGCACTTGTGATCGAAATACATACGCTTTTTCTACTGACTTGCAAGTTTTGTCTGATCGTGCTGTCAAAAACAGCATGCATGAATTTACTAAGTCTATGATCTATGACTTAACTATGATATCATATGAGCCAAAGGCTCAGGTCTTACATAATGTGACAGTGTACTGGTTTCTGAATTTGGCTTTCTTCTGTCAGTAAAGCTGCTTAATTATTGTATCTGGCAGATTACGACCCATCACTTTCGGTAGTCGTGCATCTGTTGGATTTTGCTTGTTTTGTTTGCCTGGTGGTTACTAATACTGAAAAGGAGGTTAGCATTCACTGACAGCTGACAAACAAATAGCTGAACATTTCAAAATACTCCCTCTGTATGGCAAGCCGTTTTAACATTTAGCAGCTAGACTGGATACATATGTATTGCAAATATCCGTAATTCGATTCTTCTTAGTCAAAAAGAACATTTAAAATATCCACAATGACATTCTTCCTATCCACAATTGTGATTTCAGATATCCATAAAGTCATTCTTCCTATCCAGAATGAACACTAGATATCTGAAATATAATTTTAATATGAAGAACAAAATGGAAAACCATACATTTTGACTAGTAGAAATGTAATTACGGATATCCACAATTGGCATTATGACTAGTAAACAATGCAATTGTAGATATCCACAAACGTATTGTGGCTATATCATTTTGGGTATCTAAAATTAAAATTATGACTAGTAACAATGCATTTGGCATAACTGTTGAGAAACATCCACTGCTACTACATTACCTTACATTGGTCAGCCGGCAAGTGCTTTGACAATTATAATCATCTCTTTTCCAGTTTGAGATGTTGACAGGATCATTACCATTCCAAGGAAAAGACCGGAAGGAAACAATGGCGCTTATACTAAAGTAAGACCAATTAAAACTATAATTTATTGTTATTTAATTATTTTTCCATGCGTTACTGACGTTTTGTTTTTTGTTTTTTTCATGTGTTACTGTGTACTAGTTCTAATAGTGTTTTTCATCATAAACACTATGTATGGGATTTTACTACATTTTGGTCATATTAAGTTATTTCTTTCAAAGTTTCTGATTAGCTTCCTCTTTCCCTTTGCAACTATTTTTCTATGTTCTATATTCTGTCTAATATTTGAAATAATAATGTATTATGGTTCATTCAAGATAAGCTGCTTAAGTGTACCTTCTATTATCAATCTCAGGATATCCCACTATACCTGAATACATTTAATAATAAAGTTAAACTGGTCCAATACTTAAAAAAATATATATATACAGTACAGGCCAAAAGTTTGGACAAACCTTCTCAGTCAATGTGTTTCTTTATTTTCATGACTATTTACATATTTGATTCTCACTGAAGGCATCAAAACTATGAATGAACACATATGGAATTATGTACTTAACAAAAAAGTGCGAAATAACTGAAAACATGTCTTATATTTTAGATTCCTCAAAGTAGCCACCCTTTGCTTTTTTTGATAACTCTGCAAACCCTTGGTGTTCTCTCAATGAACTTCATGAGGTAGTTACCTGAAATGGTTTTCACTTCACAGGTGTGCCTTGTCAGGGTTAATTAGTGGAATTTGTTCCCTTATTAATAAAGGATGGCTACTTTGAAGAATCTAAAATATAAGACATGTTTTCAGTTATTTCAAACTTTTTTGTTAAGTGCATAATTCCATATGTGTTCATTCAGTTTTGATGCCTTCAGTGAGAATCTACAATGTAAATAGTCATGAAAATAAAAAGGAAACGCATTTAATGAGAAGGTGTGTCCAAACTTTTGGCCTGTACTGTATATATCACAGCACTACCAAACATCTGCATATGCATGAACCGGTTTCTTGTCTTTTCTGAACAGGGCTAAGCTGGGAATGCCACAGTTCCTCAGTCCTGAAGTGCAGAGTTTATTAAGAGCACTCTTCAAGAGGAACCCTGTTAATCGTCTAGGTACTGTATACATAAAAAGTGGAAATTGACAGGCAAATATGTTTTCAGATTAATGGTAGTACATTTACATTTTTGTGCTTTGGATTTTCAACTATTAAGGTCAATTCTTACCTGAAGGGATGCAAAATGTAAGGCTGCAGATAAAAGCAGCAACCTGAAATGAAAGCAGGCATTTTGAACACTTTTCAAAATAGTTACATTCCATTACATGTCATTTAGCTGACGCTTTTATCCAAAGCGACTTACAATTGCCATATATCAGAGGTTGCACGCCTCTGGAGCAACTAGGGGTTAAGTGTTTTGCTCAGGGACACATTGGTTGATGTATCACAGTGAGAATCGAACGCACACTAAAGGCATTTGTTATATCTACTACGCCATCACCACCAACGATGAACTAACATGAGACACTTCACACATACAAACCTGGGGAGCTAATGCTAAACCTCATCCTGATGTGGTAAAATAATATTCTACAAATCAGGTTTATTCATATCAAGCAGGAACGTTGTGAAAATGTCACTTTAACTATAGCAAAATTGAAACTACAGCATGATACGCTTTCTATAGTATGCTAATAATGTTAAGCGATATCATTTATGTTTCAAATGTCCAAGCAGCCAAACCAACATGGAGGTCCATTGGAAATTTGTTTGGTTTTTAGTTTATAGGTGTTTTTGCCATGCTGTCTGTTTGTCAAACTGATGTGAACAATGACATTATTCTTTTAAATTGAATCCGTGTGACTGATAGGTGCAGGACCTGATGGAGTGGAGGAAATAAAAAGACATCGCTTCTTTGCATCGATAGACTGGAATGTAAGTTCAATTTAAGAACACATTCTGCCATCTGCATGATTTTAGGCTGTCTCATTGCTATTATTTTTAAACGGAAGGACGCTATTTGTAAGGATACTGTTAACTTGGATGTTATTATACACTTGTTTAATCATTGACATTATGCACATACTGTGTAGTGAAAAAGGTTATCACAGACTCAGCCAGAAGTGAAACAAAGTTGGCTTTTTAACACTGCTAGCGACAGTGAGGACAGATCTAGGCCTGTTTCGTATGCAAGTATGTTCTTTTTTCCCTTTTCATGTGGCAATTGTACTGGTTTCCTGGCAGTTGCACTGTTCAGATTAGTGGCCTTGGTTAAGTAATTTGTTCTGAGATTAACACATGTGAATCACATTGTGTGGTGACTATAGTTGTTGTACTCTGTCATCGAAACCATGCAGCTGTTCATCTACTTCCTCAGGAGTTGCCCACAATCATCAATCATTAAACATCCTCAAAATGAGATTTTGCTCAGTGGCAAAATACCTCACTTCCCTGTCTACATGTCTTGCCTAACTTTATTGTAACTAATCCATTGCCTGTGCTATCACAATCTAGTTTTTTTAATGAAAATTCTCTGGTACAGGATATAAATCCTCTGCACTAGACTCTCCAACTACAACAAACAAACAAACAAAACAATACCACAATATACATAAACATAACATAAAACCTTGACATCCACTCCTTGAACGTGCGCTGCTTAAAAGGGATCGTTCGTTCAACAGTATGCACCCTTGCTCAAGACTTCTACTTACAGTATCTGGGTTATATGTGAGTAACTTTCATGTTGCAGAAGCCTTCTGCTGCATACCCTAACAAGAGTATTTACTGTAAAAGCAACGCAACAAGCTTACATTGGTGAAAAGCAAAGCACTTATGTAAATACTGCTATCAAGAAGTACATCATATGTATGTTTTGTTCCTAAATATGAGAGCCTTGCTTATGGTGACACTGTTGCACCCATTTCCTTTTTATCAGAGCTGTTCGGAAGGCTTTTGACTCTTGTGTATCCGCTGTTGTAAGTAGTGATGCTCCCTTTTCAAACAAAATCCACTATTATCTGCTTTTCATGGCCACTAATCTCTGCCCTCACCACCAGCTCTCACTGTACTCCTCACTACATTACTACCTACTAGCCCTTGCCAAACACCACATTTTCTCATTTACAGATGGTGCTGCTGGGTTGATGTGACAAGCTACCAATAAGAGGCTTACATTCTCCTGCATACTATGCTAATTAAATCCGTGTGCTGTATCAGGCAGAATGCTTTCCGCTGTTGAACGTCAGAATCTTGCTTGACTTTTTCTCGGTCACTTTATTCATGTCTCGATCTTTAAGAAGTTTCTCTCATAAAGCTGACAAAACTGACAAAATCTGCATCCACACCTTTTACAAAGAATGTCAATTGCAAATCAAACCGCAAGTAAGAGTGTGTATTACTGTCAGTCTCACCAATATATATATATATATATATATATATATATATATATACAGTACAGGCCAAAAGTTTGGACACACTTTCTCATTCAATGTGTTATTTTCATGACTATTTACATTGTAGATTCTCACTGAAGGCATCCAAACTATGAATGAACACATATGGAATTATGTACTTAACATAAAAAAAAGTGCGAAATAACTGAATATGTGTCTTATATTTTAGATTCCTCAAAGTAGCCACCCTTTGCTTTTTTTGATAACTCTGCAAACCCTTGGTGTTCTCTCAATGAGCTTCATGAGGTAGTCACCTGAAATGGTTTTCACTTCACAGGTGTGCTTTGTCAGGGTTAATTAGTGGGATTTGTTCCCTTATTAATAAAAAAGCAAAGGGTGGCTACTTTGAAGAATCTAAAATATAAGACATGTTTTCAGTTATTTCACACTGTTTTGTTAAGTACATAATTCCATATGTGTTCATTCATAGTTTTGATGCCTTCAGTGAGAATCTACAATGTAAATAGTCATGAAAATAAAAAGGAAACTCATTGAATGAGAAGGTGTGTCCAAACTTTTGGCCTGTACTGTATGTATGTATATATATATATATATATATATATATATATATATATATATATATATTATTTTTAATGTTTTTTTTTTATTCTAGTGGCCTTTGTTACAGTTATGTATTGTGATTACTACTCAGAGACCCTGCCAGACTGTTCACAGCAGGCAACAACTGACACTGCAATGGCGACACCTCTGGGCAATATTCAGTAATGCACTTAAGTAAATAAAAAAAAACAAAAACAGGATGTGCATACTCTGTGTACTCTTTTATTTTGGGCATACAAGGGTTTTCACCTGGCATGACGTCAAATTATATAGGTGTCCTTTTTCGTCACTGTCTATACAATTGGGACTTTTCATTATCCATTAGTTGAGGCCAGACAATAATTTCCAATCTAATTCTTTATTGTATTTTCTTCTTATCAAATTTGCTTTTTTTGTCCTCCCCATTAAATTTGTTTAATTTAAACACTGGAATGTAATGGAATGAATGAAAGCAAAGTTACGTGTACATAACACTTTTTGCTAACTATAAGCATCAGATCATGTTTAATTTTGTTGTTAAACCAGCCGTTGCTGATAAGTGCTGGTATTGTTGTGGTTTTCTGCAGAAGTTGTACAGGAGGGAAATGAGGCCTCCTTTCAAACCGACAGTTGGAAGACCTGAAGACACTTTCCATTTTGACCCTGAGTTCACCTCCAGAACACCCACTGGTAATTGAAACACACAAAAACATACACATATATGCATTAATATCTATATATAAACACACGTGCTTAAAAATAAGAAAGAAAAGAAGAAATAATAGTATAATTGTAAATTTTGTAAAGCATTGTGAGCACACGTTTGTATCTGTGTGTCTTTGCCTATCCAGATTCTCCCGGCATCCCTCCCAGCGCAAACACACACCAGCTGTTTCGTGGCTTCAGCTTTGTTGCAACAAATCAAAGTCAGGAGCCTAGTGTTGCTACAGTAGCGCCTTCTCGTCAGGAGGTGAACAGCATCAACCCCATAGCAAAGGTACATGTCTTTAAGAAAGCAGCCCATGACCTCTCTTCACATCTAATGAACTGATACACTTGCACATTGAATGGATAACAAATTAACCATGTTAATAAATCACTGAATTGATGATTGATGATTAAGTGATCGGCTATTTAATTATGCTGACCCTTCTAAACATAACCCTCATAAATCACTCTCAACAACATTACTATAGCAACTGATTGCTGAAGCAAAGAAATTATTCTCTCACCTAATATATGACTCTTTTGACAAATTTGACTATGACAGATATATTAAATATAATACAAGAGAGAGTGTGGGTTTGGGTGTGTGTGGGTGTGGGTGTGTGTGTGTGTCTGTGGGTGTGGGTGTTGTTGGGTTCCCTGCAGCATCTCCAAGGTGATGTGGCCTTCAGTGATGTTTATGAGCTGAAGGAGGAAGTTGAACAGACGTTGACTTCTGTCTGCAGAAGATGTCTGCACAGAGTTACTGCTGTGGAGTATTCAGTGAAGGTAGTGGACACTAAACTTTTACTTGAACTTATTTAGAGATGCAACAACATTATGATATTAATATATTTAAAGTATTTTTGAACATACATACATATAAATTATTTATAGTTTTTGTCCTTGTATTTCATAGCATTCACAGTCTGACCTCCAAATCCAACCAACAAAATGTAGTAATTACAAAATGTATGTATAAGGTGAGATAGTGATGTATTGCGGGAAAGATTGGGATTATTTCATTAAAACCACCCAAACAACATGCTTTGTGCATCATGGTCATCCTGGTTATTTAGAGGTTTAGAAGATGGATATGTGTGTCTTCACAACATATCCTGTGTGTTCCCTTTTTTGTGTCAGATCATTGACAAAGCGAGGAAAGATCCATCAGAGGAGATTGAGATTCTGTTAAGATACGGACAGCATCCAAATATAATTACTCTGAAGGATGTAAGTGCAACAAACATGTACCCCTGACACATGGTGCCACACAGTAAATTATTTTTATTTATTTTTTCAAAAGCCATGGTAGAAGAGCTTCTTTAGCATCTTTATACCATTTTTTAATACAGTAAGCCGTGTGTCATAATCCTGTGTGTGTGTGTGTGTGTGTGTGTGTGTGTGTGTGTGTGTGTGTTTTACAATTAGGTGTTTGACGACGGCCAGTGTGTGTCCCTGGTTCAGGATTTACTGAGAGGAGACGAGCTGCTGGACAGAGCTCTGACGGTGCCAAATTTTACAGAGAGAGATGCATCAGACATCATCTGCACACTGACCAAGACTGTGGAATATTTACACTCACAGGGGGTAAAAATAGTTGTTGAAACCTTTAACACAAGACTTCTTGGCATCAGTATACTTGTTTACACTTGCAAAAAAATACTTTATGTCTGTTTGGTTTTGAAGATTCAATAGCAGTTTGTGCAACCATTGAATCATATCTTAACTTGCTAGTCATGTGTGTGTTTTTTTGGCTGTGTTTGTCTTTCCCTTTTTCAGGTCGTTCATCGAGACCTGAAGCCTAGTAACATTCGTTATTGTGATGACAGTGGACTCCCAGAAAGCATCAGGATATGTGATTTTGGTTTTGCCAAACAGCTTAGGGCTGAGAATGGCTTATTAATGACCCCCTGTTACACAGCTACATTCATGGCTCCTGAGGTACAGTATATCAGTAATACTAATAACAAGTCTAATATCTCACCAACACTTACACAAATTATGAAATGGCTATAAAAATACACCAAAAAATAATTAAAGAAACTTATCCCACCAGGCAATCTATTGAAATGATTACTTGCTGTGTGTGTGTGTGTGTGTGTGTGTGTGTGTGTGTGTGTGTGTGTGTGTGTGTGTGCGCAGGTTCTGAAGAAGCAGGGTTATGACGCAGCCTGTGACATCTGGAGCCTGGGGATCCTGCTCTACACCATGATAGCTGGGTAAGTTTAAAGTTTAAAACTGAATGTACTATTGCCAACACTCCCCCTTGCTGCTATAAACAGGATGTGCGCTAAACGTACACTACAGGGGAGGCTGTGGCTCAGTGGTAGAGCACTTGCCTGCCAATCGGAAGGTTGGTGGTTCGATCCTTGGCTCCATGTCGAAGTGTCCTTGGGCGAGACACTGAACCCTGAGTTGCCCCCGATGCTGCGCATATGTGTGTGAATGATTATCTGATGAGCAGGTGGCACCTTGTACGGCAGCCTCGGCCACAGTGTATGAATGTGTGTGAATGGTTACTGTACTATGTAAAAGCACTTTGAGTAGTCGTTGAGACTAGAAAAGCACTATATAAGAACAGTCCATTTAAAATTAGTGTAAAATCAAAGGTTGTTGCTTTTTATTTTCTCTGCACTGGGTTTTTACTGTCCCTAGATGTTATAATGTCAGAGGTCTTAATTTCTTCAGTATTTTTTCACATCAATTGTAGATTTTAGAAGGCTCCCTTCAGTATGAGTTATTATCTGTTATTTTAATTCAGCCAATTTTTGAATTGCTTGATTTGTTCTTCTTCTTCTTATTGGCCCAGTTTCAGTCCATTTGCCAGCAGTACTGAGGAATCAGCAGATGAAATTCTGGCTCAAATCGGCAGCGGGAAATTCATTATCACAGGAGGGAACTGGAACCTGGTATCAGACGTTGCTAAGGTTCTTCATTTTTTTCTTTTCTTTAGATAGATACACATAAGAATGGTTGCGTAGTTTACGTGGCAATGGTACTGTCTAAATATACCAACATCACCGATTCATCTATTCATCAACAGGACATTGTGACCAAGATGCTCCATGTGGACCCTCACCAGCGCCTGACTGCACCCCAGGTACTATTAGTCGGTTAAATGACAGTTGATAGAATGGTAGTCTTTACTGTAGTATTGACCATTTACAATCTGTTGACGGTAAACATTTACAGAGTTAAATATTTTATAGATTACAGTATATTATCTTTCTGTATTTTTTTTGTATATCACCATTGAAAACGCATCAGGAAATAAGTTTCCCTGTGTCGCTATTAGGTTCTTCGTCACCCCTGGATTGTAGACCGAGACCAGCTCTCTGACAGAGCTCTCACCAGACAAGATGCTCTTACTGTCAAGGTCAGACCTGTGTGCATGTGTGTCTACAGTAAATATCATCAGAACATTTTGTAGAAATTTTTGTTATTCTCAGACGTTCAGTGTTCATCCTAATTGTAAGAGAATGATAGTTAAGGTGATGAATGCACAGTTTATAAAACAAGTTTATAACATATTGTATGTGAGTGTTTTTTTGTGTGTCAGTATATCTATTGACCTGAAAGACTAAGCTCTTAAAGAAACTGTTAGGACGTATTTACGTTCAAAACAGAGTTCCAGCATGCCAGCATCAGCAAAATGTAAAATGGAAAAAACTGTAATGTCTTTCTCTGTCTGTCCATCAGGTGGCACTGTCTGCCACATATTTAGTTGTTGGACAAATTAGACTAGTAATAATATGATATGATAGTCTTCTTTTATTCCACCAGGGGGCACTGTCTGCCACATATTTAGTTGTTGGACAGATTAGACCAGTAATAATATGATATGATAGTCTTCTTTTATTCCACCAGGGGGCGCTGTCTGCCACATATTTAGTTGTTGGACAGATTAGACCAGTAATAATATGATATGATAGTCTTCTTTTATTCCACCAGGCGGCACTGTCTGCAACCTACTCTGCTCTGAAGCGCTGTGCTCCTGCTCCGCTCTTGGAGCCTGTTCAGTCCTCCAGCCTGGCTCAGCGGCGAGGAATGAAGAAACAGGGGAGTATCAAAGTTAATTCAGACCCTAAAGAAAAGGACTAGCCTCAACACTCTGAATGCAACTCAAGCAATTGAACCCACATAATTAGAAGACGTAGAGCTCTTTTGAAAAGCATATTGTTACATAGTGTTAGTAGGCCTACAAACTGAATGTAGCAGGTATTAAAAAAAATCCTATTGCAAAAAGACTACGCCTAATTAACTATAACAATGAAGCAGTCCACTAGCACTTATCATGCATTAGGACTAGCTTCATTTCACTCAATTCAAAGTGTAAATTGTAACCCTTTTCATTTTTAAAACTAATTGAAGTGATCTGCAGCTGATGTTCAAAGGGAACGCATGGATGTTTACTTCTTTTGGGTCATACATGTCAGAATACAGTTAGTGCTGTAGTGCAATAATATAAACAGAACAATTGTCAACATCTACAGAAGCTCCAGCAGCTGAAAGTGGGATGAATAGTCCGCTCACCCAAATCAGAAATAGCTGTATTCAGTGCCACAAACAACATGCCAAGTAGTTGGTTTACTTTAGTTTTTTTTTATATTTAGCACATACATGTATTTTACCAGGAGTTCATGCCATACATTGATACAGTCTTCCACAGTCATAGCTCTAATAATTAGAGTAACGTGTTTGAATGAGGTACTCTCACATTTTTTCTTCAATCAATCCTCTGAATTCTACAGAGTTATGCATGTTAAAATGTAAATGTCCTAC
Source organism: Perca flavescens (assembly GCF_004354835.1). NCBI lineage: Eukaryota > Metazoa > Chordata > Actinopteri > Perciformes > Percidae > Perca > Perca flavescens. Next base: position 27,791,208 of record NC_041331.1, on the reverse strand, counting down.
CAAAGGGAATCATTGACAATGCCATTGAAGTCTTATTGTTCCTACTTTGCTTAACAATTTTACTGTATGAATTGTTGTCTTACATAAATACAGCCTTTTACTATCGTGAAATGTATTGTTAAATGTATCACTACTGCACTTCCCAAATCAGATGGAACAGTGAGCTATGAAGGTATTTATGTTGAACGTAGTATGTTGTGGTTTTTCATAACATATTCTAAATGTTATTTGGCTTAAGAGAAGCCCTGGAGAGCATCATGTTTCTCTTTTGGTAAATGTCACTCTGCAGCCTATACTACCTTGTATTATTAACTCAGCATTCAGTGTGATAGATCATCTTTCAATGTGTGCTCGAGTGTGTCAAGTAGCTGCCAGTAGACTACTGTTTGCTGTTAGTGTCTGAAAGCCAAAGTGTTTGAGAACCACTGTGTCAGAGGATTCTATATACTGTGTATTGCTGCTGCCCTGATTGCATCTAATACCTTGTACATTCACAAATACGAGGTAAGACTGAACAGGGTGGTTTGCAGACGTGAGTAGCACACTTTGTGTTGTAAAATTTACCAGTAGGATTGTAGATTATGATGCTCCACAATTAATACACATACTTATTGGTCAGAGGTACTCACATATTGTGACGGGAAACCAATAAGCACTGTAGCAGAGATCCCGTTATTTTGTACATGTTTGCTGATACACCGGCTGTATGTGTTATGATTCATTGCACAACTGTGAGAGGTGGAGCTGGGACTGATGCAACTATGAGTATGCAGATAAGGTTGTAGATATTGTGTTGTACAACCACAAATTTGAGGTAAAGCTGTAAATATTGTTTACTAATTTAGATTGTACATATAGTGTTGTACAACTATTGGCAAGCAGTAAGCCTGTATATATTGTGTTTGCAGATATATAGAGATTGTACATATTATATTGTGTTGTGCATCCATTGCTCAGAGTGTACATACTGTCTATATACCTGGCCAATCACTGAAATTATTGGCTAGGATGCCAAAGTTTTACAAATAAAGGAAAAGAACAGAAACGATACTGAAATGAATGAAGAGGTTGTTTTTTTTAAATTATATTTATGTACCTGCATGTGTAAATGTCCATACTTAGAAATTAACAAAGTGTATCACAAAAAATTAACTTACATCCCTAGATGACAATACGCCTTTTTCCAAACACGGCATTTTGACTTACAGCAGGAAAAGCATTGGTGTTACTATTAACATTAATGAGGACTCTGTACTGTTCAACTGTCCTAGTAAGTGTGACAGTGAGCCAGCATGCACAATACCAGGACCCTGAAACTGAAGCAGCTAAACAGATTTTAGCCACCATTCTTTTGTATTATTTACTCCTGTGCTTTTCCTACTGTGACATGTCAAAATGACATCTGTAAAAAAAAAAAAGGTCTATTCGTACAGTGCAAGATTCAACATTACATCTCCAAACAATTGACACATTTTGGACCCAAAATGATAAAGGCAAAGCCATTGTGTAATTCTTACTTTACTTTCCTTAAATCTCAAAGCAAGAACTGAGCTTATAAGATGTAATCAAGGCATTTTGAGCATAGTTAAAATATAAATTATGAGGGGTGACATGAGGCAAGAAAAGTTAAAGATTGCACAGGTATAGTTTAAGACAGGCACAACTTAGTAGACAAATACATGTAACACTTTACGTATAACAAAGTAATCAATCTTAAAAATGTAGTACTGTAACATTAAATACTGCAATATGCTACACTCACATCACATTTGTGAAAGCCATGTAGATGTCACTGTATTTAATCCAGTCTGTGCAGTTGACATGTCAGTGTAGTATTATATTCAATACACAAGGTCTCATTCAAAATGTTTCCAAACATGTCACTTTTCAGACATTTCACACCATAGTCACTGATGAGCTATTAGCAGTTCAGGAAAAAAAAAGGTCTTGCTGCAACACTTAAATTCTTTAAAATACTATAAAACACATTGAGCCTGCCTGATGTGACCCACCATAAAATAGTAACAACTTTCTTTCATATTTATTATTATATATTATTTTCCATTTGAATATTATTTCAGATTGCATGCATTAAAATCAATATAAGATTATGACTAATAACTAAAGGTGGAGGAAATGTATATTATTTGCTTTGTCTTTGATTAGTGTGAAACATAATACAGTTTTAGGCTGTGAGAGTTCGGTCACTTTCTTTCTATCCATGATAATGTGGCAGCAAGCCACTAGATGGCAACCAATCATAGCCTATGCTCTTACTTTCTCTCGTTATTTCTTACCAGAAGTTGTCTTTTTAGAGCCATAATACCCCCCAAAAAGAAGCAAAGAACACTTTAATTTATATCAACCACCAGGCTCACACTCTGTTCCATAAAAGCTTTTAGCAGGCGCTGAGCTGATGTGTCAGGTGGGTGTGGCAGGCTCATCAGCCCTGACATTTAAGTGCAGTAGTGCTCAGAGCAAAAGGGATTGTAGGATATGAGTAGATACGGATGACAAGCCCCCCTGCGTAGATGATTGCAGTGGAGTGACAAGAGGAGACCAAACAACAGATAGAGGAAGGAGAAGGAGTCAGGAGGGGAGAGATGAAAGGCAAAAGAAAGATAAAGAGCTTTGAGAAACAATAACTCAACCCAAAAAATTACAGCTTTATCAGAATGTATATTACCTTTCATGAAGGACGAACTTCAAAATGTATTTTCTCATCTTATTATAAACTCAGTATAATGTCATTTATATTCCATCACAAGTTAATATAGTGACTCTTGTGTAGCTTCAACAAAACATTTAATCTTACCTTGACGTACAATCAGAAGTAGTTCTAGTGTCAGGTTTTGGTCTTCCTTTCAATAAGCACATGCAAGTGAAATGTATTAAAATAATGAGTAGGGAACCTGGTTTGCACCTGGACATCCTTTAACCAGACAGCCAATGATCAGGTCCGTGTAATACCTAAACAGCCAAAGTGTTGTTGAGCAAGTTACTAAATAATTACCCAGTCTGGAATGGCTGTTTTGTAGCATGACTGGACCTCTGACCTTTCTGTAAAGGAAAGAAAGTGAGAAGACATTTAAATTTACAGCATATGGAAGGTACTCTTCTGCAGAGCACATAACAGTGCTGCTCAATATACAAGACGAAGACCAAACACTACCAAGAGAAACACACATATACAGTAACATTGACATAGACTTATTGTACTGTGTATCAAGCCAAATGGTGATTTACTAATGTGGAAACTGGAGGATGTTGTGAGATCAGAATTAGACATTTGAGACATGCAGGAGGTTACCTAAGCTACTGCTACACACTGTCCTACTGTGCACATACAAATAAACACCAATTCTGTAAGCATTTTCCTGGATTAGACTGATCTTTCAATGTAGATTCTAGCAGTCAGTTTAGTCCAAGACCATACTTATTCAATGGCTGGGACAACAGCCCTTTGTAGTCTTGTTCTACAATACAGTACTTCACAACTTGCCTCACTAAAAGCCAGTGAATAGCATTTCAACCATTTACATGACATAGGACAAAGGACAGACACAGTCAAGGGATAAAAACAAGACAGAGAAGACGTGTGTATATATATATATATGTCATATCTACACTAACTGTAATCTGTTTCACAGTGACTTTTTCATTCTTACCATTTTAATGTATTATAATATATTACAAATTAGTAACACTACCAGATCACGTGAAATATTTTTTAACAGAAATCTGTCAAGTATGTATAGGCAGTTATTCCTGCAAGTAGCTGAAATTATGGAGTTAACCTGTGTACTCCTCAAGCTTCAACTCATCATCTGGAACACATTTCAATTCAAATACTACAGGAGATACAGTAATACTGTCCTCCCTATAGAATGTACAATACTGAAACGTTTTCAGTACTAATTACTGCATCCAATATACAGGAGAAAAGGGTAGTATTTAGTGGGTAGAAGAAAACTTTGTCCTGGGGGTTATTACAAAGATGGCAGGTATGTTATATTTTGCAGGACTAAAGACTAAACACATGATGCTTATTTTTATATCAACAGAGCACTACAAAAAGTTGGATTTAACAACATTTGCACATGAACAATATTACTGGACTATTATTTATTTTTTATTTTTCCTGTAACACTTGGACATCACTCAATATTTCCACTAACCAGATAATAAATGTTTTTTAATGTTGCTTCTTAATTAATGATCAAAGTGATTAGACTTAGTTCTAGGCAGAAATTAGAGCCATCTTGTGGAAGGCCATCTGCAATTTAACATGTCCTATGAAGGAAATGAAAGCTTCTTAATATTTCACATTTAGTTTCAGATGACACACAGAGTGCTGATGTTTCTCCAGTCACACTGGCTACAAAATAGGTAAAGATAAAGATGGATGCAAATAATCCATGAAGAGCAGGTTATATTGAATTGGCTTTTAAATGTAAATTACAAAAACTCCCTTGTGTATTTGTATCTGTTTCTCTTATGCTCCCCATTCCTTCTCTGTCACAAAACAGAGTTCTGAAGACAAGCGACATACACACACTGACAGGGACGGAGATCCAACCACCTTTGGCACACACACACACACACACACACACACACACACACGTGCGCGGACACCCTGTGGCACTACAGCTAGACCTGCCACTCGGACGTTCACCGAATCAGACGGACAAATCTCTAACAGACGGCTTCTGACAAAGAGATTATCACCGTGACAGGAGAAGTGTGTGCAGCTGTGGGTGGTGGAGTTTACAGCGGGGGGATGGTGGGGGGGGGGACTCTTTGCGCATTCACACATTTGGCTCTTCTCTCTCAACATACCAGTGTTCGGAGCCTAAGTCAAACTTCTCTACAAGATATGTTATTGTCCATCGTATGTATGTGTGAGTCGGAGAGAGAAAAGAGAAACACACATATACAGTAACATTAACATAGACTTATTTACTGTGTATCAAGCCAAATGGTGATTTACTTATGTGGAAACTGGAGGATGTTGTGAGATCAGAATTAGACATTTGAGACATGCAGGAGGTTACCTAAGCTACTGCTACCCACTATCCTACTGTACACATGCAGATAAACATCAATTCTGTAAGCATTTTCCTGGATTAGACTGATCTTTCAATGTAGATTCTAGCAGTCAGTTTAGTCCAAGACCATACTTATTCAATGGCTGGGACAACAGCCATTTGTTGTCATGTTCTACAATACAGTACTTCACAACTTGCCTCACTAAAAGTCAGTGAATAGCATTTCAACCATTTACATGAATCATGCAGTTTCTTGTCTTGCGCTATACTGACATTGTGCAAAGTGATGTTCAATCCCTATTTATAAAGAAAAATGGCCTAAAAAGTACCTTAGTAATTAAGTAGTAAACGGCTCTTGCTATGGTTACTTTATTTAGTACCGTTATATCAGACTCAGGCATTCACAATGTTGAGACCAACGTAAACATTGTTAGCTCTTTATGCAGCATCATTTATGAGTGATCAACTTCAACAAACAGTAAGTTGCATGTTGTGTATGACATGCAGCGTATGACACATTACACTATACATTGTCAAATTGGTTTATGTGTTTCTCAATTTATGGGTGTTTATTTAGTTGCACTGTTTTGTAAATATTGTCAAAGTGATAAAGATGTTTTCTTTAAGTTGCAGTGAGCTCTCTCAGCCGTATAAGGGTCACAACTTCACACTTTACCCATGCTTGTGGTCCCTGTTTTTTGGGGTCTGTTCCTCAGAATTAGATCTTATACAAATAAGAAGAAACTAACAAAGGACAGATACAGTCAAGGGATAAAAACAAGACAGAGAAGACATTTTATATATATATATATATATATATATATATATATATATATATATATATATATATATATATATATATATATATATATATATATATGTATATGTCATATCTACAGTAACTGAAATCTGTGACTTTTTCATTATTTCCATTTTAATGTGTTATAATATATTACAAATTTGTAAATCTACAAAAACTGATGAGTTCAGAATTATCTTCATTACATTAATCATTTATAATCACAAAATATTTTAACAAGAATGCCACCAAGATTTGCTCTAATTGCATGAAGGTACCAAGTGGCCACTGTGGATGAAATGGTTGATGGGACACAGTTTGATATTTCCTGGCACCGTTTTCAACAAACTGCAAATTGCCACAATAATGGTGATATAATCATGTAATCCAAACACAAATACACTCACAAGTCAAAGGTGCCAGTGGAGGATAAGTGAAGCTCTACAGAAAGTCAATTAATCTTTGCAGTGGTCCCCCTTCCCTCCACCCTGCTTAAAAGCTTCATTTACCTCCTATGGAGAAGAGATAGAAACACCATTAGTGAGATGATGGCAGGACTAGAGAGGGGAAAGGAGAATCTCACAGTTGGATGAGCTGAAACAGTATAGGCCCCCGTCTCTTCAAAAAGTGTGTGTGCGAAAAAAAAGGCGAGAGCATCTTCTGCATGGGTGAGCTCAATTAGGTTCTATCTTGATTATCAAAGGTAGTGGCGTACAACTTTTAAGGCGGAAGTGTGCTTCAAATCCTGGGGGCTGGCTGACCTGCAGAGTCAAGCAAGAGTTGGACAGATAAAAGTGGAGATATGACTGATGGGTTTCCTGCTGCAGAGAGGTGCTATGCAAGGCGTACATTAGGGGATAAGACCTCAACCATTATTTCCATATGCAAGCTGATGTCTTTGTGCATCTGTGTGCATCTGTGTGCATGTGTGTGTGTGTGTGTGTGTGTGTGTGTGTGTGTGTGTGTGTGTGTGTGTGTGTGTGTGTCACATGGGACCCCAGCTGGATAAATGATGATCATGTGTGTTTACATGCACGCGTTTGGGTGTGTGAAATGCCAGTGAGCATATAGGCTCTGCTTCACTGAGCTTGGCTGGCTACTAGAGCACAATTGGGGGTCTCTCTGTGTGAAAGAGGTCAAAACACAAACACACACACACACACATACAGGGGCAAAAACACAAATAAGGAAGTTTGGCTGAATACTCATGACTCCGATAATCAAACAGTATGCTAATCAGGGAGTTCCTTTTTCCATGCAGAGACAAACAATCCCCATACGAATGCCCGAGTTAGAATAAGTCACACTTGGGATGCTATTGAAATTCATGTCACATATACAGTACATATCACAATATTGTTGCATTATTTTGTATATTTCTTGACATTTAAATTCAAGCCACCTGAGTTCACCATTTTATTTATTATGTAAGTCAAGGTGCAACATGCTTTCTTCTCTCCTCGCATCTACATCTCCTGCCATGTGAATGTGTTTGTGGCTCAATGTGTCTGTGTGCCTGTTCACACTAGTCTAGTGTGTAAACAAATGTTTTGTCCCAGTTAACTAGGTCCCAGTCGGACCAAACCTATTTGGCATTGGTCCGCTGATGCCGGTGTGCACGCGTTTGGGTCGCAGCAATATATGAGCGGGCATATGTGTGTGTTGTGAATGTGGCAGCCGGGGGATAGCATGCTACGGCTGCTGCTGACACTGGGCCTGTCTGCCTGGTGTGCCCCTTTCTGCACCAGTAGAGCTGGCACTGCCTCCTGCCTCTGCCCAGCAGACTCGCAGTGCGCCAGCTGGGCGCTACCAGGAGAGGCCCTGCAGAGAGAGGACGCAGGTCAGCCGTGACAGAGGGATACAGCGAGAGAGAGAGAGAGGTGTGGAGTAAAGTGGCAAGGTCTAGATACAGAGCAGGGATACAAACATACTGGAAGAGGAAAAGGAGGGCTGCAGTTGCAAGACAACCCCAAAAAATAAGACCTTATGTTTATGCTAATCAGCCAGCTTAACTGTTGTTCAGGCCCTTTGATGGAAGTACCACCATTAGGAACTCTTAGATTTGTTATTTTTTTACATTGCACCTATATTTCAATTTTCAGTGAGGCCTCGTCAGCTGGGCCCCCTGCCTCTCCACACAGGCACGCACGCACGCACGCACGCATGCACGCACACACACACACACACACACACACACACACATATGGTAGTAATGGTTGAGGTCTAGCACCTTTCTGCAGCAGGAAACCCATCAGCCATATCTCCACTGTTATCTGTCCAACTCTTGCTTGAGTCTGCATGACAATAATAGAGGCCAGGGTCACATCACCACAGCGTTCACAAAGAGAATGATGGCAGGTATATTCAGTACTGGTAATAATAAAAGTGTTATACAGCCCATAATAGACCTTGAAAAGTAAAGGCTTGTAATTTGTTTAGTGACAACGAGGAAAGAGCCAGGGAAAGTTTCAGGACAAACCTACCTCCTTTGATAGACGAGTGAAAAGGTCTCGGAGGAGGAGGAGGAAGTCTAGGATCAGAAAAAGCTTTTCTTCTGTCTGGAAGGCTACGCACACACACACACACACACACACACACACACACACACACACACACACACACCTGTGTAAACTGCTATTTGTAAAAGACACAAATGAGTTGCCAAAGATGTCAAGATGCATCACTTTGCTCCATTCTGACATTTTCAAATGATAACAAATTAGGTAATGTAAGACACATAAGTTCATTTGGTGCTTGGGAACACCTCTAGAGGATTTAGGCTCTGTGTTTCTTGGTTTGCTCATCCATGTGTAAATAACACTTTTTGCAATGTACAGTGATTAGGGGAATTAGAGACCTGCTTAAGAAAATCACAGTGTGTGCTCATCCACTAGGAAGTGGGGTTGCTGCAACGTACAATGTCAGACATTGACGCTGGGCTGTGTAACTTTTTCCACTAATGAGTTACACAGTTATTGAAACTAACTTTTAATCATATGTTTTGAAAGTCATGTCTTAAAATTGCCAACTTACTTTTACTTACATCTGCATATGCACTTTTGTAAGAGGAAGCAAGTGTTAAAAAGTTGAACAAACACTGCCAGATGCAGTAGAATCACCAAGCATGGATGGTGTGCCCTTCATTCTCAGATCTTGTGTGGTTTTTGCAAAGTTTTTAGTCCCTCACAGCTCAGCTAAAACAATACTTAAATATTTCTTAACTGCACAACTTTTAAAGTCAGTGTAGTCTGCCTGACTCCAATCATGCGTGGTTCCCCACAGCCAATGTTTGCCTAAAGGCACACAATACAGCCACACACAACTTGAAATGAAATTAGTAAATTTAATAGTATCACAAGACAAAAGATCACACAGATCATTTCACATTTATTACATTAGATAAGAATTTTGGTTAGAGTTGCAGTGACATTTACTCTATATAGGGTAAAGAAAAGGTTTTGCATAAATTGATAAGTGAACAAAGTTGGCCTGGGAAATGTATATTTCCAAACTTTTATTAAACGTCCTTCTTCGTGTCAGGTGTCCTGAACAGAATACTTTTCAAAGTTGCACATACATACGATTTGCATTTTAGGTGATACAACTAATATCCTATGTGTCCCTTGTCTTACTGGTCAGACTTTACTTGCAGGTAAAGTTTGATGGAATTGGCGTTCTACTTTTCAAATTATACCACTTGGATATCTTACTTTTGGCCAGTTCTACTGCTAAACTACCTTCAACAACAGCCACACAGGCTTCATCCCACATTCAAAAGTAATGTTTCAAGAGTCAAGTAACAAACTGAACTTAAAAATGAAAGAAGCGATGGAAAAGTTTGCAATGAACTATCAAAGAAGGAATAAAAAAGAAACTGACCAGGATGGTGTGTAGCTTAATGATCCTGATCTAGATTTAGGCACCAGCACTCTTGTCCCTGTGGTCAGTCTACAAAATAATGAGTTTAGCAAGGTGACAGCACAGGCATGTCAAAGGTCTCTGACCCTTTCACTAGAGGCTTAATCAGAGAGATTTGCAGAGGACTACATAAAACAAAATACAGTTGAGGGTTAACATTAAGATGAAGTTAGCGACAGAACAAAGACTATATATATATATATATAAAGACTGTATTCTGATGCCTTTCTACGCACACCTGAGATAGGTACCAAAACATTTTTAAATATAGAATGAAAGTCTTTCAACCATGTCCGATGAGGGGGAAACACTTCTGACTAAGAAGGGAAACTGACAACAAGGATAAGACAAGTTAGGAAGTTATTTTTGGCACAACATATACATGCCAAATACAGTACAAATATGTAACCCTGCTGCCTTAAAGGATAACAGCTGGTTGCGTACACCTCTACCGTCACATCCCCATGTCGTCCTGTAGCTCAAAGCCCAACTGTGCTGGCTTTTGACTTTGCAGAGCTGCAAGGCCGTACCTTAAGCATCAGAATCAATGGAGAAGTCATTACACCACTAAAAGCAAAGGCCCTGAACACCATCACCTCTGTTCTCCTTCTATTCCAACCCTCCTGCCCCACCACAGACACTCTCCGAACACCCCACCCTAGCCCGTGCCTTCTCCAAAGCGGCCTCTCTCCCGCCCCCTTGTCCATGGGCCCTGGGTCTCTGGCTGGGGCAGGCTGGCACAGCTGTGCCGGGAGCCGTGCTGTCACAAGCGGTTAGGGTGACAGCCACTCACACTTCATAATGTCCCTCTCACAGGTCACCGAGCGACAAGCTGGGTCACCTCGCTCCAGCAGGCAGCCCCAGGGGAAGCTGAGTGCCCCCCCACCACCACCTCTCCATCAAATCCCCCCAACCCACCCTCCATCACTTCACCCTCCTATTGCCCAAGAAAATAGAGAGACAGAAGGGGGCAGGTGGAGGGAAGAGGTACTCTATTGAGCTGGGCTAGGCTACAAGAAGCTCTCCACACCCGAGACAACGCCAGGGTCACGATTAGGGTGGGCATGGCGCTGATAGTTCCTCTGATACAGATGATGCTGGCAGCATGGGTTAGGGTCAATGTGAGCTGCTTAGATGGTAATTGTAGACCTCAGAGGAATATGATGATGTGCTGCCACTCTTGATACTGTAGGTCTTTAGGTAATGGTGTGGAATGCAATAAAAAAAACAGTTGTCATACAATCATGTTGTACAATAAAGCTACATTAACGCTAAATGTGATCAAATGTAATAAAAAGTTGTATTATTTATACATGAATATAGGAGGAATTGTGTCTTAAAATGGATTTAATTTTCTTGTCATCCTCCATATGGGTGAAGGGATGGTATGAACTTGGTAATGGCCATAGGAGAGCACCATATGCTCCTAATATCTGCCATCCAACTGTCATTAATTTGCATTACCTCTGCACTCAACCACATTATGAAGTCTAATCTGATAGCAATACAAGACTGAACAGACAACATTAAAATTCACATTAGTGGGCTTATACTGTCCCTCTAATTGGTTTGCCATTTTCACCTAATGCATAGCTTTTAGGTCATCTATATTAAAACTTGAATTAAGTGGCTTGCCCCTTAAGTATTCTTATAATATAATAAATATGAAATTGCCTTTAAATTAAATGGTTACCTGTCTTGAAATATGTGAAAATAGTTTGAAAACAAGAGTTTAAACAGGTGTACTGTATACAGTATGTGAGAACTGCACAGAAAACCAGGGAACTATAAATGATGTGTTTTCCTTCTTCATGCACTAACAATCGACAAGTTAAGCATGTGAATTTAGGGCCAGATAAGCTAATTGGATGCAATGCCTGCAGTTGGCTTCAGCTGTGAATGAGAAGCCTCATACCTAATTCCCGTTATTCAAACAGTCACACCCTGAGAGCGGTTAATTCACTGAAGGTGCACACCCACTGAACAATGTGTAGCAATTAATTTCGCTCTCCCTCCCACATCTGGCGCTTCTGTGTGACCCTGCCTCTGCTGTTTCGTGCCGCTCAGGCTGGGCAAGCCTCTGCAATTTCACACGTAAGGGACCCCAATGAAACGTGAAAAGAATATGTGGCATTGTTAAATTGCATTAAAGAGTTTCAAACAGTAGATATGTGCACCCCCTCCCCTGCATGCTACCAAGAAAACAAAGCAGTAAATGTGCTCAAATGCTCAGTGATGAGGCGTAACATAATGTAATACGCACCGAGGGTGCATTTTCACAAAGGGGGAAATGTCATCATGAGGCCCTATCCAATCATGATACACAACTAAGGAGAGGGACATGAACTTGATGCCACAACAGGAGTCTCGCAAAGGGACTGTCAGACCCCTCTGGGTCATGCATCAGAATGTCCTAATTTATTTTGAACTTACTGTATTCACATTATCCTCAGAGTGAAGAGCAGGTTGAATCTAAGTACACTCAAAGATCAACATAGGCCAAAACCAATTAGTCCATTAACAGATTCATTGAGCAAAAGCAATTTTCCTAATCAGTTAGAAATTTAAGTCATTTATCAAGCAACAATTGTAGACTTTAACTGTTTTAGCTTCTCAAATGTGATGATTGTCTCTGTTACGGTGATTCTTTGGACTGTTAATTGGACAAAACAAGAAATTTGGAGAGGTTAAAGGTACCCTGTGGAGTTTCTGACCACTAGTAGCACTAAAGAGCAATGATTTTGTTTGTTTTATTATACTCAATGCATTTTCATGAGAAACAGTAAATGTAAACATTACATGTGTTGCACCTTTAAAGGAATAGTTCAGATTTTTTGAAGTGGGGTTGTGTGAGGTACTTACAGCGAGCTAAGTAATGTACTGCTGTGAATGACAAAAATTCTAAACTATACATTTAACTTGGGCTCAAGGATTGAGATTATTTTTCTGACTAAATGATTAAATGATTAATCAAACAAACACAAAAGTCAATAATAATAATAAATGTAACCTTGAGTATTATGCAGGTAACCGACATCTCATCTGTTGATTTTGAAGTCTGCATTTGTATAATATTTACTTCTTCTTCTCCTTTCTACATACACACCATTCTCTCTCTCTCTCTCTCTCTCTCTCTCTCTCTCTCTCTCTCTCTCTCTCTCTCTCTCTCTCTCTCTCTCTCTCCCCCCCCCACTGTGCCAGTCACCCTGCTCTAGGGCTCTGGAGATATTTCAAACATATCTGGGAAATCAATCTTACAGCAAACTGAAGGAAAACATCGAATGTCATTGAGCAATAAGTATGAAGCCTGTCAGAGGTAGAGCTGAGGGCTGGGCCTGCGGCGAGTTAGGCCTGCCAGTGTCCCAGTGAGAGGCCTCGTCAGCTGGGCCCCCTGCCTCTTCACACAGGCACACACAGGCACACACACACACACACACACACACACACACACACACACACACACACACACACACACACACACACACACACACACACACACACACACACACACACACACACTCTCTTCTGACAGGACGTTCAAATGCAGTTTATGCTGTTATGGCAGTTTTGGTTCACACCACTTCCACCTCTCTTTTGGATATATACATACCTAAAATACAATTCTCATATGTCATGTATTGTTTTTTTTCTTTTCTTCTCATAATCAAATCAAGTTTTGAAAATAAACTTGCTGGGCATTACTGTAAACAAAGGCATACAGAGTATTTACTGTGGCACAACATAGGGCTGTAAAAAAAATTCAAGTAGCAATTATTTTCATTGATAAATCATTTTGACACAACCCACTACACTTGCCCAGAGTCCGAGGTTATGTCTTCAAATTGATTGTTTTGTCTGACAGTCCAAAACCCAAATCGATCAATGAATCAGTTAACTGTTATCATTATACAAACCTTTTGTTATGCAAATGAATAACTCCAGGCAAACTGTAATAATAAAACAAAACTAAATGAGTTAACTAACTTTTTGTTCTACATGTGCAGAGTGTTGTGTCATGTAAGCATTGGAAACACTTTATTGTATTGAACATCAGTTTGATTATTTCAGATGTAATTTTGCACATACATTTAAAATATTTGGGATATATACTGATATGTAATATTGATTTTAAACATTATACTAAGCCCTAACATGACACTCTCTCACACAAAAAACCCACATGCTCTGAATCTAGATGTCCTCTAGTAGATGGTTCAGGGTTATCCTTTACATCTAACAGAGGCTCTCAGGCAGTTACACAGACATGGAAAACATGAGAGAGGAAGATGGATTTCAGGAGGCAGGAGGGGAGAAGGGCATGAGAAAGAGAGAGACCAGGCCCAGACAGACAAGTGAAGGGAAGCAGAAATTGATGAAACAAGATGTCACCATTGATGGGTCATTACACCCAAGTAAGCATGGGACACTAGCTGGGCCTGCACCCCCCTCTTTTTCTCTCTCTTTTTGTCTCCCTTTCTGACAAGGAACTACAAGATATGCTATTGCCTACGTTTCTCACTATTACTTTAAAGGCTCTGTGGCGATTATCCTCACGGTACAACAAATCACTGCAGTTCAGTGTTGCAGCATTCCTAATTGGCCCACATACACGTGTTTACATCTCCAGGTCAATTGAATTAGGTCTTATAATGAGCCTGGGTGCTGAATATCTAAGGCAGCTCAGCACATTGAGGCATAAACAGGCACAAATCAGGTGAATCCAGTTAAGAGTGTTTACACTTTACAGCACATGCATCCAGTATTTGTCTCGCGGTCCCTTGCTGCACCCATCCTGTTGCTTATCATCAAGCCTGCATGAAGATCAGGGCAACGGCGTCTTTGATGCCACATCAACGGGTCGAGGATATGAGATCAAAAAGTGACACTAATCTACAAATCCCTAGTGTGAGAGTGTAATAGTAAAGCTCAACCATTATTTGTTTTAAAGCTTACTCATTATTTGGTGACTACACACACACAATGTCCATATCACACAGCCACTGACCACATCCCAGATATGAGCCAGTTGTTAACAGTGAAATGTTAATATATGGAAGAAGTTTGGGTGCAATTATAAAAAAAGGTCTGGATTTGAGTCTGTGAGAGATGAATTACTAATCTGTCAGTGATTTAGAGTGATAATGAAATGTTTGTTTCTATTGATGGATAGGGGAGCCTGGATGAGCCCTGTGATGTGAATATAACAGAGTGGGATAAGGATTTTATGGTCCTTAGGCTGTGCAGTGGCAGAGAACATAGAGGTTAGCGTTTATGTAGCAGTGCTTGAACAGATACAGGAGAGCCACTTGACTATGAAATGTAAGGTTTTATGTGTTCACTGTCTTGCATCAACTACTCATACATTACTCGTATTGAACTGTATAATGAACAGAATATTAACAAAATTACAATAAAAGCTCATTGACAAGCTTTGTTTACTTGATTCAATAATGATTCATTGTGGCTGTAAATATATGTTTGTGTGTGTGTGTGTGAGAGTGTGTGTGTGTGTGTGTGTGTGTGTGTGTGTGTGTGTGTGTGTGTGTGTGTGTGTGTGTGTGTGTGTGTGTTTTCTACATCATGTACAAGCCAACAAGCATAACTTTGACTCCTAAAATAAAAACATAAGTGAATGCAAATAATTCAATCAAAAAATCTCAAACCCGGGCCTCGCCATCTCCATCAATCAAATGAAAAATACCAAACTAATGTAGTCAGTGTCAGATAATAGTTTCAGGTTGTCACACATGAAGAGCGGAGCGGCCCAGAGGGACCTCACATCAGCCTTCATGTGTGCATTTAGACTAGTGACTGGAACTAAAACCTGGCTCGTGAAAACCAACACGCCTTGGCTCCATTGGGACACACATAAGCGACAATAACAACCAAATTAACCATGCACATGCAGGCGTCGGCGTGTTGAGCTGATATCGGTGAGCCGTGGGCTCACTCAGTGGCGTTGGGTCTACTCTGGTCCACTGAATCGAGGGACTACAACAAGCCATCGTGCAGCCAGGAGTCTGCACTGTGAAATTAGACTGGGGTGTGAAAGTGGAAAAACCAAATAAGCATGAGGTTGAAACACGGTATCACGCTCTCTCGCATGTCTCATTCCTGCACCTCAACACTGTCAAACTCGATAAAGAAGAAAATTGTCCACGATCAGAAATATCTTGGTTTCTCTGTTGTGACTGATGTGCCATCTTTGCCGCAAGCTTGATAAAATACTGTCTCCTTTATCTCTATCTTGAATTACTAAGCCATGCACATATCTCTCAGCCAGCAAAAGAGAATAATGAAGCAGTTTGAAAACCAGAGTGAAACTTATATTCTTACTTTTCCCAAGCATTTTTGATTTTACTTCAAGGCAACAAAGGTCAAGAGACTGCAGCTAAATAAACAATGACCACCTAGTTAACTTTTTATCTTCCTCATAAGTGTATTGTAGTGTTACTTTGTTATTATTTTGACATTAATTTTGACAAATCCCAACTGAGGATCTCTTGGCTGCATTCTATCAGATATCTTTCTGTCAATCTGCAATCCTCCTTTGACTCTCAGCATGTTGCTGCCTCCATGCTGGCTACTCAAAAAAACATCCACAGAGACCTGTCTAACACTGCTTAACACACACACACACACACACACACACACACACACACACACACACACACACACACACACACACACACACACAGTTGTATTGCCCACCAAAGCAACTTTTTCTTGACACTCAAACAACACACACTGACACCTCTTCCCGTTACCTTAACCTTTTGGGCCTTCACTGTCTTGGTGGCATCTGAAGTTGGAGACTCCAATTTTAGTATCCATGACCAAACACACAAACACTCTCACACAGCAGCTGAAACAGTCAACATGAGCTAGCAGAGAGCTGGTCTACAGCACTCTCACCACACCAGGCCTAGTTATACTCTGCCTGTTTGAGGTACACTGATTACTGATATTACATACACACACATACACTACCTTCACTGCAGGGTATGTGTAAACTCACCATGCAGAAGCAGGTCGCTGCATTAAACACAAGCATATGCTAGCAAGGAGTCTTACTATGATCTTGCACACAGCACTCCACTAGACTGGGCTTCAGTACGCTACACTTGTCTGTATTCCACTGCATTACATTGGGCAGAGCAGGCTAATGGTAGCTGATGCACTGCCACAGTGTAACAAGTGCAGGGCCTTGCTAACAGGATGCTGGGCTAGGCTAAAGCAAATCAAGGCCTCCTGCAGTCATTGGTGTGAGAGCCCATTTTCACAGTTCACACCCGACCTGCTAATTGCTGATCATTCATTCACGCTCTCTGTTGATTGTGCAGGCAGGGGGTTGGCCAATCGTACAGTTTGCTAATGTACCGTACATAGTGAGGATAATCAGGGAGAGCAATAAGCATGCTTATGTTCTGTTGGCCATGAAAGCTGAGGTCTGGTAATCTGGGAATATTTCAGAGAAAGACCATGACTGAGTTGCGTGAGTTGTCGGAGCTGCAGGTCGGGACAGTAACGGAAAACAAAAACTTTTAAACTTTTAATCAGTGAAATCTAATGATGCTCATTATTAAAAAGTGTACAGATGTCTTATCATTTCCATGCCCATTTCTGATGATAATGTTACTGTTTTAAGTTTTAGTGCAATAGACCCTCCACTTTTTTTGTCATTTCCTTTGGTGAAGTTTATATATTATATTCTTGACGCTGAACACCGATGCAAATCTGTTTTTGCAGTCACTTTCTGCAGAACTGCTTTAATTTGCAGTAAATATTGAAAGCATTACATACACATTTCAAA
The DNA here is from genome assembly GCF_004354835.1 of Perca flavescens. Lineage (NCBI taxonomy): Eukaryota > Metazoa > Chordata > Actinopteri > Perciformes > Percidae > Perca > Perca flavescens. The sequence goes on along the minus strand of NC_041331.1, from coordinate 27,773,630 downwards.
CTTGCATTTTCCTATAGCAGGTTGATCTCTGATTGATCTTTAAAAACACATTAATATGTTTTTAGGCTATTTTTGTCACCTTCCATGAAATCCATTGGCAATTCTGTAACTTGGTGAAGCAATTTGTGATTAGATATTAACTTATAAAGCCAGAAAGATTACATCTGCACATTTTAACGCTTAATATATAAATAAATTGCCAAACATTGTTACCCTCTTGCCAGAGTACTGTAGGTGACCATACTGAAGGCAGTTTCTGCACTACATTTCAGACCATTCGACACTGACAAACTTGCTCTAGGTTTGACAAAATATTTTTTCTATGGTTGCACAGTACGCTGGACACCATAGAACAGATTGGCATTGGATGGTGTGATGTAAATTGAGTGAATTTAAACTTAATAGGCTACTATGGCATAGAATTGACTGATTGGGGCATTAAAATCACAAAATAGGTGAGATACAGTGATCACAATTTATCATTTTGTTCCACCATTGTTAACATTAGCTTGCATGCTATTTGAAACTCAAAACTGTTTGAACCTATCATTGGTTGCAGGTAATGTATGCTGCACTGTGCCAATTCAGTTCATGAAAGATTCTCAGGCCTAGCAGCCCCAACAGTCAAAAAGGCATAATCTCTTTTTGCGTTTTGCTCTCCTCTGTGCTCTATTATAGGAATGAACAACCATAGAGGACAGAAAGTATTAAGGTTTTCATTTTAAACACTACACCAGATGCATTTGCTGATGAACACATCTTAAAGCAGAGAGGAGGAAGTGATGAGTTATATCAGCAAAAGTAGTGTAGTGAAAACTCTTGGCCCTCTATGGGACACGCTTATTTGAGCTGTATCATCTTAAATATCTTGGTCACAAATAAACATTTCACATGCTATAAAGGGACTACACAACATTTTGGTGGTTTTGATCATAAACTAATCCTGCTTTGTGTCATTAGACTGCTATATTACTGTATTTTGAGGTGATGTCCTTAATTGGAATGTCATTTGCTCTCTTTAACAAAGATTTATTTTTATGAACCTTTCAAATTTCTTTATTCAATACAAATGAGTTACTTGTTGCTTTTCCGGCGCCCAGATAGCTCAGTTGGTAGAGCAGGCGCACAATATATATATATTGCTTTCTCTCTCCCCTTTCAAGTTTTCAGCTGTCCTGTCAAATAAAGGCCTACAATGCCCAAAAAATTATCTTTAAAAAAATGAAGCTTTTTCTAATGTGACAGACACTTAAGCTAATCTGTGACAGTTAGTAAACCTGAATATGTTACTAATTAGTGAACAGAGGGGCAGGGGAACTAAGTCTGAGGGAAGAAATAAAGCTCACAAATAAAACCCTTTACATATTAAGGCAGGCTGCCTCAGGCAGCATTGGGCTGTTAACAGTAAAAACCCATTCACTCCCTATAATTAACGTCAGTATGTACAGAGAAATACTGCACACATTATCCACAGTTTCCTCGCTTTCACTGTATTTAGAAATTCTAATTGACATTAGGCCTGTATCAGTTTAGCATTTTCTGTGTCAGTAAAGAGCTGTGAGGCGTGCTGATGTGAAACATGTTGCATCTGCCTCCCTGTTTTCACAGTGCATTAGGAAAACCTTGTAGAATCAGTCTTTGAAATCACACCGCATTTTCTGTGCGACTTCACATCCTTACCCTGTGGATGAGCTTGACTCTGCTACCCTGTCCATCTGGATTTTCCAGCTCATCCCAGAAAGTCCAGTTTTGCCAAACATGACAAACTTCCTCAACTATATTGGATTACAGCACGAGAGGGAGCGTGCAGCCTCGGCTTCAGACTTAAATGCACTCCAGGCTAAAAAGAGAGTGATAGAGTTAGTACCAAGGAAGCATAATTAATGTTCTTAATTGGGCCTTTCCTTACAGTGGCGACTGATAGTCCACTCATAGCCAGCTATGGCTTCGGGGCCACTGCCATGCGCTGTTAATGACGTGTGTCCTGTGCTTGTCTGATCTCATACAGTTGCTGGCCTATCCTAGCAAGAATCTGTCTCAGACAACACTCAGCTGTACACTTTGGTCAGAGGGGATGCACTCTCTCAAACATCATCAAGCTGCATAGCAGAAACTCCTTACTTCTGTTCAGACAAAACGTGTTTCGTAATGTTTTAAGATGAATCGAGTCATATCAAGTCCCCTCTGTGTCTCTTCTGCCTGTGTCTGCTACAAAATGGATTTAACTTCCTTAACCTGCTCTCCCCCCAGAGGTCTTACTTACAAGCACTCTCCTCCTCCCTCTGACCCATGGCTTAGTGACTTCGGATGGGCAACGATGTGTAAATCCGCTGCTCTTACAGACCCCTGTCACAGTTAAGTCAGGTGTGACACACAAGCCTGTTTGGCAGGGAAATAAATAGTATATCCACTTGTGCTGAGATTAGTTTTTGATGTTTGATTTCATCTGGTGACCTTGGTTCTATGTTATGTACTCTCTCTCTCTCTCTCTCTCTCTCTCTCTCTCTCTCTCTCTTCCTTCCCATGTTTCCTGTCTCTTGGTCAATTATCCAATAACAGCAATAATCCCCCAAAAAGGGTTGTATAAAAACAATTACAGAATAAATGAAAATTAAAGGTCAATACATGGTAATTCCTGCAAAAAGCTGTCAGATTTCCAGCTTTCTGCAATATATAATGGATTATTATGGATTTATGTTTTGGGACTGTACTGTACATTACATGACTGTAAATCATGTAATCTACATTACATGAATACAACTACATGTATTCAGATTCAAAGAAAAGTACAGATAAAGTCTTGAAAAACCAAAAAGCAGTTAATTTTAAATCAAAGGAACAATATTTCTGTTGATTTACAGTAATATGTCACTGGACTCCTGTTTTTCTGGGCAAGATTACACCAGCAGGGGTCAGTAGTGCACTGCTATCAGAGCTCCTGCTCAGCTAAGCAGGCTTCCTCTCACAAGCCAACAGCACCAAGCTTTCACCTAGGTTACACTGATTATCCAAAATATATAAAATATATTTCCAACATAACATCATTGTTTGTATTCTATATAGTGGATAGTGACACTATATGTCTAGTAACATCACTTCGGATTTAAAAAAATAAGAAGACAACATATTATTAAAGATAATTATGGTCATGCTTATAGCTCATATTATGAATGTTGATGAGGGTCAGTAATTCGTGGACAAGAGCTCTCATTTAAAAATCATAATGAACTTAGGTTAGAGTAAGAGGCTGAGACATCACTGATGCACAAAGGTATAGACAGACAGACATTACTTTGTAATTGTTAAATTTAATCTGTATTTATAATATTCACCCCAGTGAATTCAGATATCTCATGACGTTCCAGCCTAAATTTAAATTTACTTTATTTCTACGTCTAATTAGATACCATTAGAGTACACGTCTATTCTTGCTGTCTCTGCATAAGGCTGTCGTTGTTTATTGTGCTGTATTTGCATTGAGTGACAATTAAAAAATAACAATGAAGAGATAAAAAATGAGGGAAGGAATGCAGACTTTAAAACAATCACATCATAACTATGTAAATAAAGGCCATTTAGCTACATCTGCACATAAATCAGTGTGCTGCTATGTTCCTTGGCTTCCATGGTTAGAGGCACGGGGTGGCAGCTTAGTGTCCAACATGGGAAAAGACTGACACACTTTCTCTCTGTGTTTTCACCCTCAGGCAGAGAGCTAATTAAGGAGGGACTCTGGTTTTATTTACTGTCAGCTCTTGGCCTCTGGGTGTGTGTGTGTGTGTGTGTGTGTGTGTGTGTGTGTGTGTGTGTGTGTGTGTGTGTGTGTGTGTGTGTGTGTGTGTGTGTGTGTGAGACCAGGACTGATTTTGCCCTATCTGAGACCGTTCTCAGTCACACCAGTTTAGTCGGGCCTTGCAATTTTGCCCACATTCAGCCAGCGGCACTATGATAGTGGTAATGCTGACCGTTATCCTTTAGCTAAAGCCTCCCTTAGAAGAGTATCTCCACAGCGATGCAGAGAGGTGCTGGGCAAGGCAGCCAACGCTGCAGAGAGAAATGTAATTACTATGCCCTCAATATGATACAGATATCACAGATATATCAAAGATGTGACGTGGAGATTCGCTGTGCATCAGAGTGAGCCATCACAGTAGAATGGGTCATTTATGAGATCATTACGTCATCTTTTAATCATAATTCAATGAATTTACAGTAGCCACATTTTATAAATATTCTAAATAACCCGCTTCTAAATAATCCAGCTGCTTTTACAACAACCTACATGTTGGTTTGGATTATTAAACCCCCACAGATTTGTTTCCTCTTTGTCTGCATCACATCATTTATCATTCACCATAATTAGGGAAAACTGAGAGTTAAAATGTCCTTAACAACCTCATCAGTGGACTTCTCGAAGTGTGCCTAATATGTTTTAAAGTCAGTACTTTATAAGTGAACATATTTTTTAGAATATATTATATTTTAGATGTTCCTTATATGCTTTAAAGCCATTGAAAGTCTAACGCATTTGATGTCATCATATCAGTATATAGAGCACAGGTTTTTCAGTATGTAACATACTTTAGATTCAGATTTAGATTTCAGTTTCACTTATTGTTACTTCACTTGGATGTTTGACCTTCACTTTGCAGAATAATATATGTGCAGAGTTTGACACTCAAAGGCTTTTCACAATGATCTGCTTTAGGGGGAATGTTTTCTCGCTTGTCACCTTAAATCTGAGGTTAAGACATGTACGTTCAGTATAAGTGTTATTTTCTGACATCAAAATTAGTATGGAAGCCAACCACTGCCCAAAATGCAAATATAATGTCAATGTGAAAACTTAAAAACTTTAAAAAAAAAAGTAGTGAAGTAGAAGAGTTAAATTCAAAGATGCTGGATTTTTGATAGCGGGAAGAGTATACATGCCTCTATGGATTTTTCACTGGTTAAATCTTTTTTGTGTGTATGAAAACACCTGTTCAAACACAAAATATTTGCATATATCTTAAAGCGTGTTTAGTGGGGATCTTTAAACATAGTTGGACAGTTTAAATAGTTTAAATAGTCTTCCCTGTTCTGGGCTTGCATTCTTACATTCAAACTAAATTTGATACATGTCTACTAGACAGTTGTCATTTAAAAGGAAAGGTTACGGTACAGACCCGCTGACTCCTATCCTGGCCTTTATATCTGCCAGTGACCTCTTTAGAAATTATCGACTTATCGAATTATCAAGCGACTTTGAGTCTATGAAAAGCGCTATATAAATTCAATTTATTATTATTATTATGCTCACTTTCTACCAAGTGAAGGATATAGCACCAGCTGATCTTTAATTTTTACTTTGATTTGAAGCTGTATTCTTAGAATATTACAAGCTATTCTCTTGAACCTTGCTTTAAAATACTGCCCCTTATAACAAACACCCACTGTCTGTGTTGACTGTGGTTGGTCATTTGTAGTTAAGCTGACAGTGGACATCCTCCCAACATCCGCTGATGTTGATCAAACAGAACCTGCAGTCCCCCACTGGCCCCAAGCTGATTCAAACAGTACCTCAGCAGGACTCTCTTTACAGGGTTCCACTACAGCTCCATTTGTTGGTGACAGCGCTGCTGCAGAGGTGACACACCACGGTGACAGGGGCAGCCCCCCCCTCCACCCTCTCCACCACCATCCACTCACCCAGCGGTGGTGTCCCAGTAAGCCCTGTACCTCGACCACATCAGTCAATAATCCACGGGCGGCCACCCACATACACGCACGCACACACGCACACACACACACAGACACACACACGCACGCATGCACGCACGCACACACACACACAATTTTGAGGGGAACGACAGGACAGAGAGGGAAAGGAAGTGAGAGGAAGGAAGTGATAGATGGATGGGTGAATGGAGAGTGTTTGCATGGTATCTGAACAGCGAGCACAGTGAGGAGAACTCTCATTATGTGCTATTTTGTCTGACAGCGACGGTGCTGTAGCTGTTATAGGGAGTTGATGACCCAAGTGACCCGGAAAGCAAGGCGTGGCCCGCACAGCTGTGGTCACCGTGGTGATCTCACACAGTGTAATTAATGCACACAATCAGAGGTGTCTGCATACACGTGTGTGTGATTGTGTGTGTGTGTGTGTGTGTGTGTGTGTGTGTGTGTGTGTGTGTGTGCTTGCGCGTGCGCAGGGGTTTGCCTGCTTATTACAACCAAACAGTGAGTTACAATCTGACAACAGAGAGCTCTGGGTAATTTCCCATCATGCCTCATCAGGAACAGCGGGGGGCCAAGAGCCTCGCCACATCAGCTCACACTCGGACCTGGGTAGAAAATTACCATCATTAAACAGCGATGTGCAAGAGAGAGAAAGAGGGAGCCAAAAAAAAAGAGAGCCTGTGATAGACAATGGGATAGACACTTCATCAGATGAAAGGAAACAGGGAGATTGGCACAGTCAGACCAGAGTAAATGCCAAAATCATGATGCGGTATTGATTAAGGAAAAAATGGAGGTCTCAGTATCTGTGATCCACAAAAGACAAATCTATGATACAATTACACTTTGACGAAAAAAAATCAGAAAAGAGCTGTACCGGTTTTCTTGTCTCTCTTTTCTCTGTCTGTCTTTTTCTCCTTCTCTTTAGCGAGTGGCTGGGATTGTATTGGATTGAACAGGGACTCTGTATCGATCTGGTCAGCCCTCTGAGGACCAATGTAATCAGTGCTCTCAGTATCTGTGGGTCAAGAGGCGGTGGTGGAGGGCGAGATTAGCAGTGAGACAGGTGGGAGAATAGGCAGGAGTCAAGCACTGAGGATCTCTTATACATGACATGTGTTTACAGTTTATATATTTTAGTGTGCAAGGTACTTAAGAAAAAGTAGCAAGACCACAGTAAGACACAATATACTGTACTTAAAGACACAGTACTGATTGTGCATATTTGCCCAATTCAGAATTATAGAAAAAGTATATTATTGAATTAAAATGATTTACTTTATATACTGTCAAGTAGCATAATCTATCATAATGCATCATCATTTATTTGTTGATTATATTTCATATTACAATAATAATCTGAATCTGCAAAGTAACATGTAACTTTAGCTTTAAAATAAATATAGTGTAGGAAAAAGAACGATATTTGTCTGTAATAGAAGTAGCATAAAATTAAAATAATCAAGTAAAGTACAAGTACATTTCTTATTTTTTGGAGGTTACACGGTGTGAAAGTCGGTCTCTGAAAGAGGCAGTCTCTTGCTTGTCAAATTTCACTTTTTCTTTCATAACACACCACACAATATGATAGATTAAAGCTTTGCGGCAAAGTTACAAGCTGAATCCTAGTCTCTGATATCTTGTCTCACGTCTGCCTAATGGAACAGTGACACGTAAATATTTGGATTAAATCTATAAGAAGATATTAAAGCAGTGGTTTGCTACTTAAAGACATATCTGTAAAATCACAACCACACTGTGATCTGAGATGAGTTCTGGTTGTTCTTGGAGGGACACAATGTGTCCTGACAGTCTGTAGTCCCACAGCTCCCTGGCCGTCTTGACAGCTCTACTAGGCCCAAGGCTCTTCTTAACTCCTTCTGTCTTACTATCTTTCTCTCAGCCCGATGCTGAAAGTGTTTACCCTCCCATTCCTCTACCATTACCTTCAGTGTCCCTGCACATATGTCTGCAGCTCGCTGTTACCCACCTTGACTCCCTCTTGCTTCCCCCCAAACACCCCCCACACCCCCACCCCCTTTCTAATCCCACAGTGCTCTTTTATCTTCTCATCTGTCTCTCCCACTTCCTATAGTTCTCTTGTGAAAATAGCAAAAGATAGCATCACTTGATCACTTGACTGAGTGTTCACCTGACTGCTCTGTTGGCTAGAGATGAGAGGAAGGAAGAGATAAAAAAAAATGAGATGGAAAATAAACAGAGAGAAGAGAGAAAGACTGAAAGACCCAGGAGGAGAGATGGACATATGCAGACCAGAATTTATGTTTTGTTGAGGAGCGGTCATACTTTGCCCCCCCCCCCTTCTATAAAACATATTCTATCTTTACTTAAACCTTGCACACAAACGCACACCCGCACACACATAGACACACACAAACACACACACACACACACACACACACACACACACACACATCACATTCCCCATGTAAAGGCCTACACAGATGCGCTCTTGGTGAGGAGGAGAGAAGAGAGTCTTTGCATGGATGACCCAGTTGGGCTTGTGCCAGTTCTGGAGGAGCCTGGAGCCAAAGTGAGGACCTGGAGACACACACACACACACACACACACACACACACACACACACACACACACACACACACACCATCTGGTCCCGTGCCTTTTAATAACTGAAACAAGGCACAAGATGTAGGCAGCATGGTGCATGGTTTCCCATCAGTCTGGCAGCGAGAGAGCAGTAAGTAACAATAGCAACAATAGCCCTGAGAACAGTAAATACACAAAGCATTACAGGTGTAGATGGAAATATAAGGCCTTTGTTTGCAGAAAATTGGAGAATTTGTTGAAGGAGAGTATAATGCTTTTATGGGTTTCAACACACAGGATGTTCAAAAGGATGCAGCCGCGCTTTCTCGCCATACCCAGCATAAATTCTTTCCCTTCCTTTGCTCTCTCCCTCTTTTTTCTTCATCTCTGTCTTTCTCCCCTGCTGCGTACAGGAGTCAGTCTGACTTTTGATCCTGACATCTGCGTCTTGCAGGAATGTCTGTGTGCTCTCTCTGCCCTCTGATGTAGCTCCAGGAACTAATGGAATGTGAAAGAGACAGACGGGCTTCTCTTCTGAAAAACACTGCCCTCTCTCCGTACACGTGTGTACATGTGTGTCTGCATGTGTGTGTGTGTGTGTGTGTGTGTGTGTGTGTGTGTGTATGTGTGTGAGTTGAGAGGGCACTCTTGCTCCCACACATATCTACTGTCTGCTTCAATCCAGCCATTTCTACAGCATCTCCAAAATAAGATGAAATGAAATGAAAAAGGGTGAGACAGGGGAGAAAAGCAAATGATAAACGAGGTGAACACCTCAATTCATGATTTTGCACATGGCAATATGGAGCATGGTTTCAGATTGACTAACCTTTGAGCTGTAGTGTATGGGTTAATCCCACAACTCTTTCACTTACTCTCCCTCTCTCCCTCTCCCTCATTCTGCAGAGAGAGTCTGAAGGTCTAAAAGGGTGTTTACAATTCACTAATCTGACTTCAAAACCAGCTTAACTCTGGGAGACATCAAAGGTGCGCGCGTGATGGCCCCACTGATCCCAGTAAGGGGGGGATGTATGATAGACTGGAAACATAGTGAGAAGGGGTGGGGGTAGAAAAAGGAACAAGAGGAAACTAGATATTTCTGAGATCTTGTGATGATTGTCTCACTTGATCCAAAATACAACAACTGTTCCAGACTTAGGCTTAGAAATTAAAAGCACTTCACGAGGATGCCTAGAACACACAATCTTGGATTAATTGGATCAATTTTTTGAATGAAATAATCAATGGAACCCCATTTGTTCATTAACAAGATTGGTCATCTTTGTGACACACATCTCAAAGTCTAGCTATAAATTGTTTGTAACCCAATAATAAATGCATCCATCTGGCTTTGTCGTCTTTATCAAAATCACTAATGATATAAAAAAAAAGCGCTGTTAATATATTTGCTTTTCATAAACATATTCATTAGGAATTGAAAGCTGGATTCTCTCCTGTTCCAAGAGGTGGACACAGAAGTATTTGTCCTGGTGAGGCTAACTAATGATGAAGAGCTCATTTAGACAAGACTTGCATGAATATCTGCACAGGAGAAAATGCAGGCAAGGTAAAATTAGCCAGTAATAAATGAACATTGTGGAAATACATCTGGCATTAATTGTCATCCAAAGGTCACGGTTCATTAAATTACCATTAAAGAGTTTGACAAAATATAGTTGGTGCTCACTGAGGTATGCTGTCTTTGTGAAGTAAAATATATAAATAACTGTAATAACTATAGCTGTGTTTCTAAGACCTATTAATATCAGATGGAGAGGAGAAGCCTATTCTGCAGGGACGTTATCAAGGGATTTGCACTATTAACAGATGTATTTTTCCTCCTCCTTGAACACAGAAATAATGCAAATTATAATAAATTGTCATGTAATTAATAGTCAGGCCAAAAATGGGGACAGTATGACTAGTTATTCCGTATGCATTCTGAATACATCTCAATGCAAAGTTCTTTTGTGATTTCAAGATTGTCCCACATTTCTATTGAGCTATCAGGTACGGACATGTGAGACTGCCCCGAGCAAACATCTGCTCACACATGTACACATATGTACAAACATACACAGGCTGACATACATGCCCACGCTGGACCCAGTGGAGCCCAAACACTTGAAAAAAAAGAAAGAAAAGAATGCAAAAGAAAGTGTACAGTGGGAGCTCATTTGATTAAGACAAGGAGGAGAAGGAGAGAGGAAAGCAAAAGAGAGAAAATGTGTGTGTGTGTGTGTGTGTGTGTGTGTGTGTGTGTGTGTGTGTGTGTGTGTGTGTGTGTGTGTGTGTGTGTGTGTGTGTGTGTGTGTGTGTGTGTGTGTGTGTGCGTGTGTGTGTGTGTGCATGTGTGTGTGTGTGTGTGTGTGTGTGTGTGTGTGTGTGTGTGTGTTAGAGAGAGGCAGAGCAACATGAGACAGAGAGACTCGGGTGGACAGACACTGATTCCCCCAGGTGCATGTTGGGTAAGTCTTCAATAATATGGAGTGACAAGGAACAGAAGGAGCCGATTTCTCCTCATGTCATATCCTCTTTCTCTTCTCGCTTCCTGCTTCTTGTCAACAGGACTTTAAACTGGTGTTTGTTAAATTGGATGTCAGGGTCAACAGAGGACTTTGTTACAACGAATGCTCGTCTGTTTTTGTGCATGTGCGAGCCTGCGTGTGCATAAATATGTGTGTGTGTGTGTGTGTGTGTGTGGGGGGTTGCGTGTTCAATGCCGTCTTTTAAATGTGATAACATGTTGTCTCTTGGTATTAGAGGGTCAGGGTCAGAGAATAAAGCACTGCTGAAATACCTTAACTCGACAAATTCCAAAAACAAACATTAATATTTGATGTTACAATATCACATCACATGCAATTTAAACACAAAAGCCTCCATGACACTGATTCACTGAGCTCACAACCACAGCAGAATCCCAACTGTATTGGATAGAAAAGCCCCCGGAGCCTCCACTGTTCAGCCATGCCACTGTAGCAGGTCTACCCTGCCTTTCCAGGAAGCCTCAGATGAGTAGGAAGCCCCTGGACATCTCTGCTAATCACTCATCCCTAAACAAGCACTTTCTAAATGACCTTAGAGAGAAAGAAACAAGAGACAGACAAAGCACGCAGCCAAACAAGGCCCCCAGGCCTCTAACCAATTTAAATCCCAATTAGATTTATCAGATACTCTCAAGAGGTGAGTTTGTGTCCGTATATGTTTGTGCATGCTTATGCGTATGTTTGCGTGAGCGTGGATTGTCAGACAACCAGCTCTTCCGTACAAACAAAGGTCATTCCTTGTCTGAGTTGGTGTATGTTATTGTTCCGATTAGTGTGCGTGATTTTGTTTTGACTGTTAATGTTACAATCGTAGAAGCAGTTGACCTTTGATTGTAAAAAAATAGAGGATCACATTATTGTCATTGTCAGAGGATTTTGAAAATACCTTATCATGCTATGGCAAGTCAAAACTGATGATGGAAAGGTATACTGGTAATAAAAAACTAGTTTGAGAAAAAAACAATAGATCAAAGATTATGGACAAACACACAAACTCGTTAAGTGTCCATATTGTTAACTACTGCTCCCCACATTGAGCTCATCAGATTTTCTTTCCGTCCGTGCTCCCTGACTTACACCACAGGATAATGTGAGGCATTTCATGTTTAAACGGTTCAACTCAGTCTTTTAGATTCAAATCACTACTAAATGAGGTTTGCATATGTCCTGTCCCCATATTAAGGGAGTTACATACATTAAAACAAATCATGTATCAAATGAATATTTCTCATGTATGTGCTGTATCAAGTTTTATGCCATGCGTGTTAATTATGAAAGCAATGGCAAATTTCCACATTGTACACAACAAAGATTGTTTATCATATGTTTGTGTTGTTTATGGTAACAGCTGCTTAAAAAAAAATCCATTGGCCTATTAACGCCTTTTGATATAGCTACATAAACAGAAGCACACACATACACTGACAAACACACAACAGATGGCCACTCCCCCCTTCACCTCTTACATTAGGGTCCCCGTGGCAACAGGTCAAAACAGGTCCCACCTGAACGGGGCATTTCTGGTTCACAGGTGAGCCCTCTCTTTCCCTCTGCTTCTCCTTTTCTTTATAGTCATGTCCCGCATCTCAAATGAGAGCAGGTCAGCATGTGCCGGGTTACTTCTGCAGGCCAGATGGGATTTAATGGAGATGACATTCGGTGGATGACCCACTGATGTAACCATAGTGCGGCTAGAGATGCCTTTTCGTATCCTTTTGATAATCACAACAGAGGGGTTAACACATGCAGGCGCACACAAATGCATACATGCACAATTACAGCCTGAAATTCATTCTGATTATATGGTTTTAATTCTGTGAAATAGCAGCTACGCATAAATTTAGCACTGGCCTTTGTCATCAACTTTATCAGGACTGAATGAGGTTTAAGTCAGCCTTGTGCTCCTGCTTCAGTCCTCCCCACGCCTCTAGGTGGCAGTATTGTCATATCAACCTCTTAAACTGGTCTCTCTGTGCTTCGTCTTGGACAACTCCACATAAAAATCTCAACAGTTTTCATCCACAGTAGAATACTATGACTAAAACGCTGATCATCTACCTTGCATTCTCTCAATGCAGCACAAAATATAATACTACATCAAAAAGTCCATGTCCCAGATGTTGCCGTCTTATGTGTGTTTAAGCCTGCATAAAAGCTTAAGTTGTAGTCAGAAAAATCTATATTTACACAAAATGTTGTTTGAATGAAACTCCCAACTGACCTTGTTGAGTAAAAACAACAAATCTATGTATTACTATTAAATAAAAATGTGTTTCAGTTGTTCAAGAGGACGCAGTAGTTACTGTACTTGACACAAAGGTGAAGGTGAAGTCATCTCAGTGCTGAGGGCAACGAAAGCAGCATCATCACAACCATGAAGTCAACTACATTAAAGTATTTTAGGCTCTAGTGTGTGTGCACTCCTCTTATGTTATACGTATGTAGCAAGGTGCTTCAGTTTGATGTTGGTGGGAGCTTTGCGTGCAGAGCAGCTCTTGTTCCGAGGCTTAGAGTGAGCTAGAAGGAGAGGCAAAAACAGCCGAATGGTGTGTACAACACACAATTAGACTCATTATTGTATCCTGGAGATGAGAGAAATGCAACGTGGGCACTCCCCTGCTGTGCCTTGGCACCCTTTGGAGACAGTGAATCATGTACACATGTACACATTACCCACAACAATACAGCAGAAGCACTTCAAACAGCCTGCCCCATTCATACACTCTACAGCCAGCCAAGCACACAGTACATTTGTCAGTCATTGGCAAATGGTATTTAGGTATCTAGCCAACTCACCACTCCACACAGGTACAGGTCTCCAACTGCAGGCCTGTTTTCCATCCTGGGTTTGGGATATAATCAGTATATCCTGCATTAGTTGATAACAATCCCTTAATACACTCTGGTTTTAATTATCCCAAAAAGATATATTTCTCCATGCTTACAGGCCTCAATAACATGCATGAAGTCAGCAGTGGAGTTACCTTTTATACTGTAGTTTGAGTATTTATACACACGGGCTGCAAGACACCTCCTTGTGCCCTTGGTTTTCCCTCCTTCCTTGGCTGCAGGACTGTGGGTGCACCTGGACTCCCCAGCAGAGTGCTGGTCTGACAGCTAGCACTGTGCTATGTCACGGTGTGCACTGATTGTCTTATCTGCCCATTTATCACAGTTGAATTGGAACCAGCCTTGCCTGAAACCTGCTTTCAGACTGTGTTCGGGTGACTTGGGATGCATGATGCTGCAATAGTTGAGCTTTCGGAAATGGGGGTTCCTTTGCAAATTTATTCAGGGTTCTTTTAACATACCGAGACACTTAATGTGTTTCATACAGTATTTCGCTGGCCTAAGATAATCATTACAATTAGCCTGCCAGTAAGGTATGGTAGGGAAACTGTGCACAGTGTCTTGTACCCATTATGTTTCGACACAAAATGACTTCCTGACGTCTGAAGTTTCACCCACTTCAAATACACTTAAATGGGATTTTGCATGATTGTAAAACCTAAAAAATGCATCAGTGTGCGAGCGGTGGCTGGCTCCATGAGGCTGTCCGCACAAGCTGTTTGCACACAAACCAGCTCTGATGTCTTCTGTCAGCCCTCATTTTGGTAAACACTGATGTCTACACGAGGAAACGGAGTGACAGGTGCATGATGGAGGTACTTAAAGCAGATACTCTCAGCGACTCTCCTCCTCTCTTCTGATCTCTTAGGGTTGCTGTGATTCTCCTCATGCGTTTCAATCCTGACATTATATGCATCAGCTCTCTTTCATCTCCTGCCACTTTTGTGTAGGTCTCATTTAATTGATGTAATGCACCTATTGCAAGCTTTAGTGTTAATTGCGAGATAGTTTCAGCAGATCGTAATAATCACCTCCTTATCATTCACAGAGGCAGAATTGTTTTTCTTCTTCATTAAAAAGAATAGTAGCACTTCTGAGAGATCCAGTGCGAACTTGTTTGATTCTGTCAGGCAAGCACTGTCTTCACATAGACTTTGCCACCTTTTCAAAGACTTTGCTTTACGAACAGGTCCGCTTAAACGAGATCTGTAAAAGATAAACATTAAATATGCATCCAGATCTTCTGCTTGGGCGAGTGGACTGAATCTGTATGAATGGCTAATGTGTTGCTGTGACGGCAAGCAACTAGATTGATCACTCATTACGATATCTGCTCCATTGGCCATTAACACCCGCAAGGAGCCTAACCATGGGCCCCATCACACACCAGGGTTAAATTGAGAGTGAAAAAGTGAAGTGTGCTTGTATTATGTGTGTGTGTGTGTGTGTGTGTGTGTGTGTGTGTGTGGGGGGGGGGTGTGCAGGGTTGCTGCATGATCCAAATATGGTCAGCTATAGGCTCTAAGTTGAAAGCTGGAATGACAGTGGGTTCAGGTGTCCTGGTATACATAAAGTGTGCAATACATATCTACAGTTTCTCACCAGGGATACTGTCCTCGGTATTTATCACACTCACTAACCACTATAGGCTACAGAGAACAACACGTGTATATTTTAAAGTGAGTCAAGAAGCTCTCCAAACCCACCGCTGCAGGGATGTTGTCAAAAGAACAAAATTTAATAAACCTGTCCATGACACCTGCTCACACACCTTCTTTCTTTCTCTCAGCGTCTCTTGTGTTTTTTCTTTGTCTTTCTCTCTATCACACATACACACACTCAGACATACACATACACACACCTGCCTAAGTGAAGGATTTACTTGTATTACACACAGTACATTGAACACGCCAATCACCCAACAGTGCAGCTGTCTGTGTGTTGTCTGTGAGCTGTCTGCATTCCTTTAGAAATTAACTGTGCACCTCAAATACTCAGACACGCAGCTTTAAATGCTAAATTGGGGACAAATGTCATGACAAGCTGTTCTATCAGTTGCATGTCAAAATCACTCAAATAGTTTTTAATTACCATAACTGAATGACTAATGCTGACCAAGATATTAGATTCATACCGTCATGATTCATTCAGTACACAAATGAACAGTAGCTCTGCTACTGTGTAGTCTCACACCCCTTCACTGCACTTTAATTCCAAGATTAATTTCAAGATGTCATACCTTTTAAGCTTAGCTGAACCTTATAGTGACAGACAACAGGTGTAATTTATGTCTCTGAACTGCAGCTGACAATAGTGTTGTTGTAAATCCACAGGTGAATAAAATATAAACACTAAGTCAAAAACTAACAAACAGAAATGTATTAAATACATTTGTAATGTATCATTCCAAATAGTATAAGTATATTGTTTGTTCATGGAAATTGAATGTCTCATACTATTTCACATTTGTCATATTTAAATAAGAACAAAATAAAATAAAAAATACTTTAAAAAGAGGAGGACAATAATCTAGATGAGCCCTTCTTCCACAGCCACATCACAAACAAATTCCCCAAATGGACCAGTTTGAAACCCAACCATTGGAAGGCCAGCAATGATGTCGGAGATGCTGTTATTGACATAAAGCCTGTTTACTCCACTGTGCTCCCTCTGTAAAGATTCTGTCCAAAGAGACCTCATACAGGGTGAGGGGACCCTTATTCATCTCCTCCCAAATGGGATAGCATCCTCCAGGGGAGAGGGGTGACACAGTCCCTGCCAAAGCGATGGGGAAGTCCTTCTGCTGATAATAGCAGTCGACGGGGGGAACAACCTCAGCAGGCACCAGGCCAGACAACTGTCAATCAAAGTACCTCTCCTCTTTTTCCACTTTTGGTTGCTACTGCCCCTCCTCTCTATGTGTCTCTCTTTCTTCCATCTCAACTCTTCTCCTTCACAGTGTGCACACTCCAGAAAACTCTGGTTCAAATCTCCAACCTGGAGATCCTCACAGTGAACATAATGAGCATGATGCTCCGACAAGGATGGGCCGGGGCACCGATGAAGGCAGACATCAATTACAGATGTGTAACTGTAAATAATAAGGCATTTTAATGGCTCAGCTAATTGCGTATCAGCAAGGACAACAGCCACACAAAAGTAGAAAACAAACATCAGAACATTCTGTCCAACTATTTTCCCTCTCATCCCTCAGTGCATTAGATAACAAATAACAATCAACAATTGTGGATCCCTTTTACCTAATTAGTAATTACCACAATGATAATTACACGACTGTGCAATGGCATGAAACAAATTGTTATGAGAATAAAGTGCGTTCCCCTCTCAATTTGTTTAATTTGTATCTTTGAGTCTAAATCATCCATCCATCAATTCTAACAAACAAAAAAAATAAGCTGCATGGAAGAAAGAAGAACAAGGAATTAACAGAAAACTCTGTGATGCAAGTGCAAACCTAAAGACTTCAGTTTGTTTCCTGTTGCAAAAAAAATGCTGGATAACAGTTTAAGCCACAAAGGCAAAATACAGTAAGACAACTTCATTCAACAGTTTCAAGTTTTCATTTATTCCAAGTACAATAAGCACATATTATCCCTATTGTTATTGTTGCATGTTTTTTTTTCCTTTGTCACATGGACCTTGTATTGTATCCTATCGTACCATAACCTTTAATGTTATTTTTATGCTGCCTTGAAGGAAGAAAGTGTGAAATTATCTTACATGGCATTACATTAAAATGGGTCGTGTAGAAGATTAATTTAGCTCATTTCATTCCACAATAAAACCATTTTCAGAAACATATAGCACACATACATGACTTCTTATTGAGAGTATTCTGACAAAACAGCTTTATTCTGCTCCATGCTTTAACACTGAATTTACTGAAACGTCCATTTTGGTGTGACAGTGATCTAACAGGGAAAACTTGTTTTCTTCTTTACAGAAAAGTGTAATAGATTAAATTCCTTTGACTGATGACGTGTTAACTATACACTGTAAAACTTTTCACCGTAAATTCACAGTAATATACTTGCAGCAGCGTCGCCAGTAAACTACTGTTTATTTAGAGTAAGCATACAGTTTTTAAAAATTGTAAGCTATTTTACTGTAAATAGACAGTTTCTTACTTTATTATTTACAGAAATATACTGGCTGCAGTTAGTCTGGCTATCACCAGACCAAGCTCAATCTTTTAAGATTGAACATTAGTCTGGGGAGTCTGCTCTGTATTTTCTCTGCACAAGAGGCATGATCAACGGGCATAGTTCAAATGACTCTGTACGCAATTGGATAGTCCTTCAACCAACCAGACCAACGATCCGGGTGACGTAGCAGTGACAGCGCCATGAACAGGTTGCTGCGCTTCGGTGGCCGGCTTGTTGAACGTAAACAAAAAGCTGCTTGGTCGCTTCTCTATCATCATTGCGTAAAACCCGCCAATAGCGTGCCAATAGATAAGCCAGTTTGTGATTGGTTCCCGCAAATTTGTAATGGAAGCACGATAGATAAACATACAGGTTTCCAGCCTGAGCCGCAGGGCGAAATCAAATCGCCGGCAGATCGGGCTGGGTTTACCCAGTAGGCTGCAGTGTAATTCCCTCATTTTCCTTTATTTTCCCAAGATGCATTGATATTAACAGTAAATACGCAGATATTCGCAGATAGTGCTGTAATATAATTTTCTCCCAGAATGCATTGCCATTTACAGTATGATCCTTTATAATAATAAAACAGTAAGATACTGTTAGATTTTAGCTGTAAATTTACATCAAAGGTCTACTGTACCTTAGAGTGCAATAACAATAACACGTTTAACAGAAATGAAAAACCTACATTCGGTTGTATTGCAACAGAAACTTGCTGACTTGTTCTTCCAATAGGAATGTGTGAGCAATGGACCAGGGAGGAAAACACTTGCTTGTTGATAAAAGCAGAACTGTCACCATGGCCCAGTAAAAGTGGGAGAGGTAACGCCATTCTCTTGCTGCGAGCCATCTATTAACGAGCCATCTCTCCATCAGGGGTGGTCTGTTATGACAACTACCAGAGGCATTTTTGTGTGTTTTTGTTTGGTTGTATACACCACGTGTGTATGTGTGTATATTTGGACACTCATGTCCCAAAGCAAACACTGAATGTTGCAAATTTCTAAGATAAAAAAAAAGGCCTACACTGCATTTATGATGATGGACATGAACAATATAAATGCAAGAGACTAATCATCAGAATGACAGAATCACCAGAAAGATTGCATATACATATTTTTTTGGCATTCATTAAGTTATTTAATCAAATCAATTGCAATGTCGGGATTGTCTACATTAAATAACGTGTCTACTCAAATGTGCGTGAGTTGCTGTAACCCTGAATTGCATTACTGCATGAATCATTGTTATTGAGGTGGACCATCCACTTCTGTTTTTAAAGCAAGCTTTTTACATTTACAAGTCACTTTATTGTGTGTGTGTGTGTGTGTGTGTGTGTGTGTGTGTGTGTGTGTGTGTGTGTGTGTGTGTGTGTGTGTGTCTTAACCAGCTTTATGTATAGCAGGTATTTGCGTGTCTGGGAGTGGTATGGTATAAAAAGAAACCCCAAGACTCATAAAATATATAACACAACCCATCTTGCAGATTTTCCGATTGGAAACATTGGCACACACACATTCAACATGCCCCCACACACTGGGGTGCGTTCATATTTTAAGCAGTAGCTTTTGGAAATGCTACTTTAAACAGGTTGAGTCAGTTGTACAGCACATCTATTAAATCTGTTCTTTTCTCTGTGAAATGACATGGCTTATGTATTCCCAGTATTTGTAAAGAAATTGTAAAGAAACATTACATATCACAACATAACTTGCATGTCCAGTCTTACTGTTTACTTTATAATTTAGTGACTTGCTTAAGTGTTCTCTATATAGGGCTGGACAAATCGATGACACATTATTAATTTGAATATATGATTTCCACATATATGTTTTTATTTCCCAGGATTAACTATAAGACATTGCACATGTATGTACAATCACATAAGTTATTCTAACTGATGCTCGAAGCAAAGACCTGTTTTCTACTTGTATCCATTTAATCAGTGCAAACTCTTCATATTTTAAAAATAAGGTTTTAATTAGGTTACAATTACAGTTTGCTAGAAATTATTAATTAATATACACAATACAATTTGATCACATCATCATAATACAAATCACCTTAAAGTCAGTAAAAGGTAATATTGAATCATCGCAAAAGTGCATATTTCAATATGCAAGTGTGAAGTGCATACTTTCTGATCTTCTCAAATCTACTTCTTCTCAAATACATGAACTTTGCAATATAACCTTAATTCAGCTTGTCTGGAATTCATTTTAAAGTATTTCATTCTTTACAACTAGAACGAACACATATTGATGATGTTCTCTCTCTCTCTCTCTCTCTCTCTCTCTCTCTCTCTCTCTCTCTCTCTCTCTCTCTCACCCTCTTTCCCTCCCTCTCTTCAGTTTAGAGGCTCCACAGATCTGTGAACTGTTTGCTCTCTCACAGCATTTAGCTGACATCACCAAGAACTCCTTTTAACAATCCAGCAAAGTGCTCGGCATCAACAGAATGAACACAGCATTCAATCTTGCACAATGGATTCCCCCAAACTCACAAAACTCCCATAATGACCAAGTCTCTCAATCCATGGCTGGGGTTGATGTTTGGCTTGCACTGTTGCTGATATTGCCCCCTCCTCTTGCTCTCTCCTTTCAAGTCTATCCATTTGACAAAGTGAAAACAGCAACAAAAACACAAACAAAAACCTCCCCAAGCTCAGGCACGCACAACCAAACCTGACATTCTAATTAGTTTTAAAAGTAATTGCTCGAAATGATTAGTTGAGTTGGGCCACTTTCCCCTGTTACCTCTGAATTGGAAATATAATTGCGGCAGACAGTAATTGGCCAGCCATAGACTGTTGGTTATTGTAGTCTACTCTGGATGGCTGCATCATTACCAAGGCTTGGACGCGGTTCAGCTTTTGAACTACAGTGACCAAAGAGGAACACAAACACACACGCACGCAATGCTCTGCTTCCCCATGCCAGCTCTCCATCACCACTTGGGCCCATGTCCCGCTCTAAGGATCTAAGTTGTTTTCCATTCTGACCTCTCTTTTTTCTTTCTTCTCTTCTCCCTTTCATTACCCCTTCCCTCCTCTACCTTAGGGGCAAATGGACCGCTTGTTGAGAGAAAGGGAAGCTGGAAGCTCTAACCTGGAGTGGAGAATCTTCAGCCTGTAGTTAGAAATTAGGGAGCAGAGAGAGAGTGGTTGTACAGGAATAAGAGATGGGACTCGGGTGGATGGCAAAGTGTCATCTGAATCATCCATGGGGTACGTACTCATCCATGCCCGTCATATATGATAATTACCATGTCTTTTGTTTGCTACATATGTCTGTGTTTCTGTGTTTCTTTGTGTATACTCTCTCTGTTATTGCCTGGATCAGTCTGTTTATGTTTGTTGTGCAGAGTTTCTTTTGCTAAATTGTCTGGAAGCCGAACAGCCCCTATCAGTAAACCAGGCAGAAAGGGCTGCGTACCCTGCTACAGGATCCAGGACATGCCGGGGGGGACCACACACACACACACACACACACACACACACACACACACACACACATATATACTGTATATACGCACCTATGCACACACACACACACACACACACTAATTGACTGACCGTCAGAGAGTAAGACAGAGACACAGTTAAGTTTATTTCAGCAGCCATTGGACGTATGATCATGCTAATGACATAGACTTGTCTTATTAACTTGGGTCTTTTCCAAAGGTGACAAACAAGAGACCGAAGCGACGAGGGAAAACTCCACACCCTCGCCTCCTGCTCTATATATCGACCACAGAAAAATACTATCCAGAAAGAGAGCGCTTCCTAACCGCAAATGTGTATCTGCCAATTACTCTCTCCCTCTCTCTATTAAGCAACAAGAGATATAGGTCAGGCCTGTCAGACAAGGCTTCTGTCATCCCCCCCTCCTCTCTGTGCATCACTCCTTGCCTGAGGATAGAGGTCCCATAGCTTTCCATTAAGACTCTCAGTGAGTGTACTGTATGTACAGGAGAGGCCCCCCCACCCGATCCTTACACAAATTCCCACCCACCCGCACCATTAGAGGGGAAAAGCATTAATAGTGTTGACTGCCTTTAGGGGCGAAAAACACTAAGGCCAAAGGCGGGCTAATGTTCCTGCGAAACCTATTGACTTCATTTGCACAGTGTGTTACTGTAATACAAGCAAAAATATAGAAGCGTTACTTTGGGTTTTTAGAAGTTCACAGTCTCACTTCTTTAATGAAATCCAGCAAAAGTTAAGTTGTGTCTTCTAAATAGTCTTTGTGTTGGTTTGTTTTTTTCCCTCCTCTTTGATTAGTGGACTGTGAGTATTGACAGCCTGGTGTGTGTGATCATCACAACAAACTGACAGTAGGGAGCTCGATAGCCGTCCTACCCAGCCTCCAATACCATCTGTCTAGTATGGATCTCTGGAGGTTGACGCCTGTTGGCTTGGGAGATGTACACAGCACAAGCCACAAGGGCTGGCAAAACAGAGTTGGAGGAGGTGTATCTGCCCCACTTGAAGCTGTTCATTCATCTTCACACACAGAATAGGGACTGGTAAAGTATCCCCACTCTTTTTCAAACTCTCTCTCTCTCTCACACATACACATACAGAAAAGCAAGTGTGATCAAACGCAACTGTGATGTCTTAATTAAGAAGTACTAACAGGCTTGATTAAAAGGAGAGAATGAAAGGACCTGTCAATGAAAGAAGCAATTCCCTTATCAGCCAACAGCAACATGAGTGGATGGGAGAAGAGGGAGAGTAAAGGAAATGTGAAGGAAGAAAACAGGATGCATCAACAGAACAGAAGTATGCAAAGAGAGAAGGAAAACTTACGCATGGTTGAATTCATGCAGCAGTGTGATTGATGTAGCTTCGACTTAGTTATTGACAAGCAAAAGTTTGGTGTAATAAAAGCCACATAAGTTTTCATTAGTGACATCTTGCTGGTATATTTTTGTTTGCAGACAGCGCTAAAAGAGACATTTGGCTGCCAGAGTAACGCTGCAGAGTCTGACCCAAGTTTACTTTTGGGTCACGTTTCTACCATGGATATGAAAACAAACAAACCAGGCCATTACCAGTGATGGGTGGTTCTCTTACTCTCTTTACCCATTCCTCCCGCTCTCCTCTTTCACTTGTCTCTGCACTTTTACAGTAAAGGATTCAATTAACCTGAACTGAACTAAGGAATCAAGCAAACAGATACTGCCTGTCTTCCTGTCTCTGCCCCATATCCAACTATTCTCCACTCCAGTTCCCTCTTGTCCCTACTGTCCCTTAGGTTATTTCTCATCTTCCTCTTGCTTAACTCCTTTACTTTGTTTGTGCAGTAGTTTTAGGGAATACAGTAGCAAGGGCAAGTATGAGGACCCAGTGCTGAGTTAAATAATAATAAAGACAATGAGAATAATAATAATAATTATAATAATAATAATAATAATAATACTGAAAATAATGGTCATTATCATCCTATCAAAGCAATACACTAATCAAAATGTTTAGTTCAAAGAAAATGATGTTGCACACTATGAAATTAAAGGTGCTCTAAGCAATGTTACTTCTTGTTGAAGTTCAAAGTATTGTCAAACTAAACTGAGACTAGCTCGCCCCTCCCTCCTCCTCATCCGGTCCCCTCCCCCTCCCTTCCGTGCTTCCGCGCACTAAACCCCCAACACCCACCCCAAAATCCTTCTTGTCGGTTATTGGCTGGAACGCTCATAGACAGTATATAATGGACCAATAGACCCCGTTGCTCTGGACGGAGACCAGTGAAGGCTTTAGAAGCACTTTTCCGGTGATGGCCAGCTTTACTGCGCAGCCTCCAACTGAGAGAATGTGACGTGAGCAACGTGTCTGAAAGTTGTAAGTCTTCTGGTAGCTGTGCCAAGAGAAATCTCAATCATTCCCAATCTTACAGATACGGAGACTGTAGGTGTATGTAAGGAGATAACATGGGCACAGGCTAATTATTGATCACTAACATGCTAGTTAACATAAGTAATTAAACCTAAACATCTCATGTAAGTCGAAACTGCCTGCGAGCTTCTCCTGTACTATACGGTAATTCCTCTACTATGCGACAGTAAGTCACTTGGTTATGACACAATCGTTAGCCTATTTTTACAAAAACGTCTGCTACGGAGCCATAACGTAAGGTACAAGGTAATGGAGCCTTTTATACATTGTCGTGTTTCTTTGGAACTAAACAATGGACAAATAGAGTCTTTAAACGCTTCAGATGTAAAGTTATTCGCAGTCAAGTGACGTAAAAAAAAAAAGGAGGTGATGGCCAGTTAGCAACAAAATGGCGCCATGATGGCTCGAGTTCTGAAGCGAAGCTTACCCCCTTGGGAACACTGGAAGACTGTTATGTTTTGTGGTGCAGGTTGGCCAGTTTGTTTTCGTTGGCGTTTGTGGAGCCTGGGCTGTCTACAGAGAACTGCGTTTTTGTACAGTGTGTTCAGGGGACAGGCAGCTAGCAGATAGTGAGGAGATGTTTGCTGTATGTGACAAAAAACATGGTAGCCTAAAAAACATGTGACATCACTTAGAGCACCTTTAAGGGCCCACCTGATATTATAACTACGGTACTCAAATCTTCTCTGAATAGCCAAAAGAAAAGATTTGATAATTGTTTCACAAAAATCAGCTTTTTTTAACTCAATGCTGTGGCTCTTGGTAAACATATGAAAACAAGCCCAAGACATTAAACGTACAGCCACTGTTCATTAACTTAACATAATGAGCACTTGATCAGGGTAATTTGCTGTACTAATTGTGTCACTTTGTGAAATAGGCGGTCAGAGTTGCATTGGGGGTAATGTAGGCGCCAGGTTTTGACAAAGAGGAACACATGGATTAAAAAAAGATGACAACTTTGGTTCTGCTGCATCAATTTTTCTTTTTTCTAACTCACCATTATGAGTCTGACAATCTTATAGGAGTGCAATGCTTAATCGCTAGATTACACTTTTAAAGGTTTAACCATTGGCTTGGCACAAACAAGCAATAAGGATGTTTGAATAATTGGCTTTCACTTTGCCCTTTTTTTACATTTTTCTTAAATATTTTACTCAAAATCTAACTTTAACTATGTAGTCACTCTTCATGCACATATAACATCAGATACTGAGGAGCCTTTGATATTTCAGATACACAACTACATACTGTAGCAACATTATGACAATACACTTGTGTTCTGTCCCCCTGTTCTGTTACAGAGGTAGCAGACACACCACAGCCCTGCTGACAGCCCACAGTCTGACTCTGTGGTGCTGCATAGCTCAGCACAGCTGTCTGTTGTCCGTTTCTTCCGATCTCTATCTCTTCCTGCCTCACTCCCAGCTTTGTGCCCACTCAGCATGATAATGATATACACCTCTGCCCGGTCATCTCTTTGAAACTCTGGTCTGGACACAACTCAAAGAATGACAGCAAAGGCAACATACAGGGATGTACTGTATCTGTATACTTCAAGTAATATGCAGGTCAAACTTAGGTACTAGGCGGAGAGTCTGATTAGGCATAATTGTGAAACTGGCCTCTCTCTCTCTCTCTCTCCTTGGGAACAACAAATAAGACAGAGATACTTGTACTACACTGGAGGTGGTGTAAATCCACAATCTTCAGCTTTAACCTTGTTGACATTACTTAAATCACAAACTGATTTTTATCCACCAGGGCTTGAGTTACATTAGTAAACAGTCAGAGCTCCCTCTATGGGGCAATATCTTTAAAGGGGCACGCTAAGATTACTTGTGTCAGCATTTCAGCTGAACACTGGCTTCGTGTTGACACGCAGCAGATGAATATTAAACCTTGAAAAACAAAGATGTGCTTGAAGCAAAACCCTGCATAAATATATTTCATATGGACACACACACACTGACGCCCACACAATCTTGAGCGTCCCTCCCAGCAGGCACAGTCACACTCAGGCAGATAATTCACTGTCACAGGGAGCCTTGTCTCTGACCCTCTGGCCCCCTCCAGACAGAGGAAGCAGCTGGACAGGGACCCACGGCTGCCTGGAACTCACTTCCCCTGGGGAGCTCTAAGGAAGAGTCCCTCTCTGCCTCGGAGAATGACCAGCTGAGCTTCCCCAGCCCAGAATGTGAATGTGCTGTTATGTCCCCATGTCCAGGAAGGTCTGAGCAGGCCTTAGAAATGGGCAGCAGTGCAGGGCTTTTTGTGAAAGTCAGCAGGCTGATGAAAAACATGATATCACAGCCAGTATAGTTTTCCCCTCTGGTCAGATTTCTGAAAAAGTTGTTGCCGTCACTATGCCTTGCTCTAGGCTCTCAAGTGACAGAGGGCCGTTTTTTTTTCTGTGTGTGCTTGTGTTTGAATTGTATCTTCTGTTCAGAGGTGGTAACTGCATAGACTCATTTTATTTTAGCTTCAGCTTATTCAAATAGTGGATTTAATTATTTTGGATACAAAACAAAGATGTATAAAGCTACAGTAATGCTCTCTTTTCTCCACACCACTGCCACATTACTTCCCCCGTTAAGTCTTTGTCATGCACATGGGCTCCTGTGAAAGTCCAGATAGAAACCTGGTTAAACGTTTATAGGACCAAGAAGTCATGTTTCTCGGGCAGAAATCTAAAGTTTTTCTTAGTTCTTTAAGAGAAACATGTTTGGTTTCTACAAAAAGCTGACAATAATGCTATATCTTAAGTGCACACACACACACACACACACACACACACACACACACACACACACACACACACACACACACACACACACACACACACACACACACACACACACACACACACACTTGTCAGTGTTAAGTGAGGCCCTTACTAAGTGCTTATTAATATTGTATGGTTAAATGGGAAATGTTAACATATTTTCAATTGCCCTGGCAGCCTAATGAAATATTAAACAATAAGAGAGCTTTTGTTTTACCATAATACTAAGTAAGGGTAAACATGAAATTAATAATATCCTTTTTAAGGAAATGAGACATGTCTTTCCGGGGGTCATAGTTTACAGATTTAGACAGATATCCCTGTTTAAAGCACATATAAAACGATCCTGCAAATCTGTGGTGTAGGTGCATTTCAGAGCAAATTAAATCAAACAGATAAATTCAACCACAAGTAACCATCCCAGTATATGTACTGTTAGGTATAACTTAGTCTTTAGTGCAGGGGCGGATCTACAGGGGGGCAAGGAGGGGCAGCTGACCCCCCACTGTAGGGCCTTGCCCCCCCAGCTGCCCCCCTAACTTTGGCGTTCAAAAAACTTTGCTTGTAAAAACAAACTGCCACTATGTGCACAGGCTTCTTAAAACTTTGAAACAAACAATTAATTTATATTAATTCATAATAAATAATAATTTATTATGCCCCTCAAATACTTAGCTACGTCCCTGCATCAAACGTGCAAAGCGCCGTTCGCACATTCTGGCTCGCACACACACACACACAGCTGCTCGCACACACACACAGCTGCGGGGCGGTGGCCCTGCATCCCGGCAAAGACTGGGAGCGACCGAGCTGCCCCCCTAACCCCTAACCCTAACCCTAAAAGTGGGGATATTGCCAGCCAAGAAAATTCTGAGATGTGCACAGGAGGAAGAGAAGGAGGGAAAAGAAGGAGAAGACAGGAAACTGGAGCAGGACCAGGCAGGTCAGAGCAGGAGAAGACCACAGAAGGAGATGCAGAAATGAGGGAAGAAGAGGGAAAGGAAGAATTGACAGTGAGGGATGAAGAGGAGGCTGCAGGTTCAGAGAGAGGGACAGAGGCAGAGAGAGATCAGGAGGAGGCAGATGAAGATGACAGAGAGGAAGAGGAGGCTGCAGTTACCCCTGGACCATATGGTTGGTTTATATTCTCCTTACATATAAATTGCAGTACAGTAACATAACATGTCGTGACATGACGTGTTTTCAGTTTTTGGCTATTTCCATTCTGTTGTATATGTTATAGGGTTAGATATGTAAATATTTACATATACAACAACAGTTCACTCTTCTCAAGACACTTTACAGATAGAGTAGGTCTAGACCACACTCTTTAAGTTACAAAGACCCAACAATTCTCCAAAGAGCAAGCATTTGGTGCAACAGTGGCGAGGAAAAACTTCTTTTTGGGCAGAAACATCAGACAGATCCAGGGTCTTGGTGGTTGCTGGTTAGATACAGATGGATACAGATATAGAGAATTATGATTCATAATAATGGTAATTATAGTAAAAAGATAATGGAACTATGAATAGAAATAATAGTTGTAGCAGTTTAGGGCGTAGCAGTTTAGGGCATAGCAGGGCGTTGCGGGGCGTAGTAGGTCATAGCAGTTTATGTATGAGGGTTTCCATGTACCGTCTTCCCCTGCCACCCTACCAAGATCTCTCGCTACCCCTTTGCCCCCCCATGTAAAATTTTCTAGATCCGCCACTGCTTTAGTGTGTTAATTTAAAATGATTTGCGTGTCTTGTTACTGAATGAGCGCAATGCCCAACATAAACCTTCTGCATCTCATCTTTGCCACTGCTCCCTCTCTGCCATCAGCAGTTCCACAGAGACAGCTTTACTCGCTGCTCATGCAATGCTGTTCCTATAATGCTGCACAGCCACAGCCAACACACTGTAAGCCACAGAATACAAGGCCTTGTCAGTTATAAAACAGTAAAATTAATCTGGAGATGAAGCATGTATGATTGCATGGTGTTGCTTTTTGAACTTTAAAATACTGGGTGTGAGCCTGATTAAATCAGCTCAGCATGATTAAAGAATGACATTTTAAAATAAAAATGTAAATAAATATCAACTTTATTCAAAAATGATTGAAAACAAAGTAACGTACGGTACAAACAAAGTGAATGAGTCAGTCTGTGTCACTCTGAGTTTTAATGATCCGTCTGGTTGGGCTTTCACTGAGGGTCCCAAAACTATTTGGCGGCCAAAGCTGTATAGGACAAAGGGTACAGAGAAACAATGGGTTAAAAGAGAGATAAGACTCACATAACAACAAAATAAAGGACTTCCAACCATTATGTGTAACACTTTTTCTCATTTCTTGGACACATATTGCTAATGTGTTCGACTTCATACAAGATCTTGTTATTTCATCAGCTGTCGTAATAGGGCCTCCAGTGGAGTGCCGCTGTCCAATCAGATGGACAGAAGGTTGGCTGACCTGTTTCCAGGGTCGTGGTTGCTATGACATCCAGTGACATGACAACACAGCAGAATGGAAAGCTAGACAATATGTTGTCCAGGCTTTGGTCAATCAGACACATTTGCTTTGAACTTCAAACTGACTCACATCTCTGAATTGTGCTTAAAATGGCCATACTGGACTAATGAAAAACCAAATGAACACTGTTAGAACCAACATATGAAAGGTTTAATTGTAACTATTTTCCTCATTTGGCAAAATAACACTTCTTTATATTTATTTTTTTATAATAGATGACAAAATACAGTACACCTCCCCTGTTACCTTCAAGCATACTCGCCCTCGGATGAGAGCATATGGAATTGGGCCATAGCTCCTTGAGTCAGTGGAATTCCTGAGGTTATCCCCTTCTAGCCATACATGGCCTTTTGGAACCTAAAAACCATCACCACATGGAAAAAGGGCAAACAATGATTAACATATAGACTGTTTTACCCCACAACAAAGGAATCAAATAGAAGGCAAATCTCTGAAATTGCACCAGTTCTTAACTTTAATATGTAAAAGTGAGTTGAACTTTTATGTAGTGAGAATCTACCTTAACCCCACCCCCTACCTCCAACGAGTCACCTCAGTCATCCCTCCCTCCTTAGCCTATCTTAACATCAACCTGTCTGTCCCTCTTTAACCCCGAAACGTCTTAGGAGAGGGGTCATGGGTAACGGGCAGGGTTGGGAGGGATTTATAAGAACTTCAAACAGGGTCATTAGGCTGTTGGCTGAGATCTGCGCCCCTCTTACCCAGGGAGGGCAAAGCAAGAGAGGGGCCTGAGATAGCGGGGCAGAGAGAGAGAGAGAGAGAGAGACAGAGAGACACAGAGAGAGAGAATGGGGAATGAGGGAGATAGAGAGGGCTAAGCTGCGGCTAGCAGCAGTGTCCAAGGGTCTCCACCGCGGTCCGACCTGCCAGTGGGGCGGTCATCCAAGCGGGCTCTAATTCACAGTGACACCAATTATGATTAATCTCATCACTTTAGGAGAGTAGGCTTGTCAAGGCCCTAATTAAGTACGCTGTCCCCCTATATGTGCAGACAGGATCAACAACACATTATATTGTCATAATGGGCATCACAATCCACGAGTCTATTTTTGTGTTGCCTAACTTTTTAACGGCAAAAGTCTTCTGGAGGAAAGAGAAAAACATGAATAAGGAAACAGAATAATATCTTCACTGAGGTGACGTCACGTCTTCGCCTCTGCCAGTATTTCTTAGTCCCATCACCCTGCTCTTTGATTAGAGTCTTCGGTCCTACTGTGGGATGCTGCGTTACGTTTCATATTCGATAATTGAGACAGATGATGTGACATAATAACGAGCGAGTGACATGTTGACCTAACATGAGGTAAACAACTCACTGAATAACGACGACACAAATGAATATCATTAAAGGAGTCATCTGAGAACCATATGTCAGCATGCTGGATTCCCACCATTACACCTCATTAACATGGTAACATATGCTGGCTCCCAAGCACAGGAAATAGAAACACCACCGTTTGTCATCTGCCAAACCAGAACCCGCCGTTTCGCCTCATCTTCTATTTAAAAAATAAGCATCATCTTTGTTGCGCTCATCATCAAGACATAGAGGTTTGATTAAGAATAATTCAAGCGGCTATCCAGAATTTGGTGAAACCACTGCACACACAAACTTAATTGATTGAAATGGATGAAAACTTTTTGTAGGCGCTCTCGCCATCACTTCAGTTCTATTCAGGATCCAGCCTGAGTAATACCACTATGATGGTTAATCAATTTGATTGACAACAGCTAAACTAAGCACTTTGATTTTGAGTCCTGCAAAACACATGACCTTATTGCGAAACCCGAGCCTGAGTAAAGACAAAGGTACTTTAAGGATCAACCAAGCAGTATTTCGGAAAAGTGAGAAAGCGAAGAGGTCTGAAACTTGACCTGCTGTACTGCGGCCAGCAGTGCACGAGGATAAAATCGTATGCATATCACCTTGCAAGTCGCAGGTGTGTGAACAAAAAAAAAAAAAAAAAAAAAAAAAAAAAGAGTAAGTCAATGCAAAGCTCTGAATTAAAACCAAGTTGATGCAAAGCAGCGGTGTAACCAGATAATGCACC
Source organism: Perca flavescens (assembly GCF_004354835.1). Lineage (NCBI taxonomy): Eukaryota > Metazoa > Chordata > Actinopteri > Perciformes > Percidae > Perca > Perca flavescens. The sequence continues at coordinate 27,742,514 of NC_041331.1, read as the reverse complement.
ATCCTTGACTCTGCTTTTCAAAGACAACTGCTGTTTTATGCACCTGTAAATAGCCACAAAGACATTAGCGTCACTTGATTCTTTGCATGCACATAAAAGGTTGTGTTTTAGAAGCTTCTCTGCAGACAGGGTGGTGTGGAAATACCCAAGTCATTTGTCAGATTAGCACATAAAGAGCATAAACGTGATTTTGACAGTGTAACAGATAAAACTGTCATCAACAGACGTTTCCAACCACAAAGATTCCCAAAGATCCGGGTAGGCCCAACACTGAGTTGTAGTATTTTGAGTAAAGATACTTTGACTGGCTCTGCCGGCGGCTCTGGTGTGATGGACGGCAGAGATTGCACACGTTCTTTGGTTGTAGGCTGGGGCGACGCGTGGCATTGTGTACCTGTCAGAGACGTGTCGAGAGGCACTGAAACTGGAGCTCTCCTCGCTGTGGAGGTGTGTTGTTTAACAGCCACACCATTTCAGTGCTCATTACATTAACATGATTGAGGTGGTGAATTATGTTCATCTTAAATACATACAGGCGTATGTAGTTCATCTTTCACCATATTACTCTGTCTATCTTTACTCCAAGAAACAGAACGTATGGGGACATTTCACCTCTCTGTCACCCTCTCTCGCCCTCTTTGCTATAATATTAGGGATCAAGTGTCATTGTTTTGACACAATAGCTCAGACACAGAAATGATTTCTAAAAGGTGACAGGGCAATTAGTCTGCTGTTGGATCTCTGAGGGTGGAGAGGACCTGCCTGTCTGTCAGAACAAAAAAGGAGGTGATGACAGCGTCTAACACTGCCTTCCAAAATATATCTTTACGGGTCCACCCATAATGGCTCACACCATCCTAATAGTCACACACAAACACATACATCCTCTGGGGAAAAAAACTCCCTGAGGGAGCCTAAACATTTATGTTAACAGCGGGTATTTTCTCAGTTAGCCCAAATGTTGTCACATAAAGCCGGTGATTTTGCTCCTGGGAGTTAAAAGAATTAACAGCGGAAAGCATTTAAGGCTGCATGATATACAAATAAAAGGCTTAGTGACAGAAGACTAGCATACTGGTTATTTCAAGCTGCTCATCGGCTTTGTTTATTTGGAGTTGCAAAATATTACAAATGCAAAATGTCCACAACAAGACACAAGCTTGCTTGCTTATGCCTATAAATGCAGTCTCAAAGGGGGAAATTGTCCTACGCTGAAAACCAAAAAAAATCATAAAAGCTCTCAGAATTTTTTTCTCTCTCCGTCTCTCTATTCCTGCTGCATAATGAGCCAAACTCCAGTCATCCACCAGGTACACAAGAAAATCCAGGTACATTTGTTGTACCAGTGAACAAAGCTTTCCTGCCCTTATGTTGGATGTTTACAGGTATCACTTTTAGTCCTGCATTAGAAAAGCAATAATGTGAACAGTTAACATGAATAACAAAAATGTAGGGCTGTAACCATTTAAAAATGGATGGGTCAAATACAATGCCACAGTGTCTAGAATCAATACTAGCAGTTTTACATTTTCAAATGTGAGTAATATTTTATATTTCATTATGGCATAAAACCTGATGTGACAGTGGGGACACACAATACATGAGCACTGTGTTGTTCAACAGATTTATTTATTACTCCTCTTTAATTAATCTGCAGCAGTTTTTGGCAATTGACTAATCATTTCAATTGTTCAATCAAGCAAAAATGTCAAATATCCTCTGTTTCCAGCTTCTCAAGTGTGAGAATATCACTAGATCGTTGAGTTGTGTACTGTTAGAAGGATAAAAAAAGACATCGTTTTTGGCAGCTAGATGTTGGGATGTGCATTTTTGATTTTTGTTTGATTATTTGCAGCCCTATTCTAAACCAAAACCACCCTGTTAAATTCACCACATGCATTGACTGAACACAGGCCCTTGTATTAAATTATAAAATACACTATTGTGTATTCCCACACTATGACTAACATTAATCTTATCTGTGTGATGTGTAGTTAATAATACAGATTTCTTTTTTTAAATCTCTAAGTTGATTTGAGACAATATGTCACAGTACAGAATGTCATGGAGACACTGGCTGTCCTTTCTTGATTAAAAAAAGTTATGTGTGAAACTGGACCAAGCTACACAGTTTACATATTAAAAGACAACCATATTCATAATGAGTGTAAAGCAGATCCCCATAATCTTGATTTGGATTGACAACAGAAAGCAGATGAATGAATGGACAGCTTTGAGGATTTACAGAGTGGCCTAATACATACAACATGCCACCAAGATATTGTCATTTATTGATTGGTTTTCGGTAGCTGCTAGATAAAAGTGAATGAAAGCAGAGGAGCATCAACATGAATGGAAGTCAATAAGCTTTATCCAAAACAAACCAAAAATACTGTAGCTGTCCACCTAGTGGGAAGTTTAAAAATGACCCAAACTGAAACATTTGTCACTACATCCTGGGATCACGAATCACAACGCAATGATGTCACCCATTACAAGTTCATTCCTCTGTATGTGGGGGTGAAGCTAGTCGAAGAGGAAACCTCTTTATTTCCTATTTCATTTGTCGAATGACACTTACAGGCTTGGCCTTACGCTGTATGTTTTGCTGAACTCATTCAACAGTCTGCCCATAGTCTATAAAATACACAATAAATTCAAAAACATGCAACCTTTGGTTTGCGAATGTATGCACACGCGCACGCACACACACACACACACACACACACACACACACACACACACACACACACACACACACACACACACACACACACCTCCGCCCACCCATCAGTCTGTCCATTCGGCTGGCACTAACTCTAACAGGCTTCAGAGAGATTGCAGGCCTGAGCTGTGGGCGTTGGGGAGAGAAGTAATAGAAAAGCAATGACAGTGGTTTCAGCAGCAGAACCCCTGCTCACTCTCTGGTTTTATCACTGTTCTGAGGAAATATAGGTGTTGTCAAAAGCTGATATTTTGACCAATGACACAAAATGGATGTGTGTGGCCTAAAATGTAAACAACTATGATAGTCTATAGACAGCGGTACACACACACACAAAGAAAACCAAAGACAAACTGAGAGACGGTTTTGCATTATGCATAGAGATTCTGTTTGTCAGGGTGAAACAAACTATCAAGTACTTTGTTGCATACACAGTCTTCATTTATGCTCTATTTTACCGTATCTTTTTAACCTTTTTTCTTCCAAAGAGACTCTAAAACTACTAACATGAACCTTTTTTGGTAAAGCAGGTGATCACAGGATGTATAAGAAAAGCAGCTGGAAATCATGACACTTATAACAAATATGGACTTGTGGGATGTAAACATACTCACATATGTATGGGCCTTGAAAAGATCTGATGGGGAACTTGTGCAGACCTTGTCACCCTCCAGTCCAATAACCCTTTTACAAATGTTCATATGTGGGTCAAATGGACTCTTTGCAATTACTATATCACCCCTGAAAAAAACATAAACATAATCAGTTAATTTGTAACAACTCATGGCCTTGTGTTCTTACTGCCTTTCCCTTCAAATCTGTGTGTGTGTGTGTGTGTGTGTGTGTGTGTGTGGGGTGGTGATGTCTTTGTTTTTATAATGTGAAGCACTTTGTGTTACATTGCTTTTGTATGAAAAGTGCTATACAAATAAAGATTGATTGATTGATAATAATTCACAGAAAAGGCAAACTATGTTGTTTTATCTATGATGTATAAATTGCTGTAATCCTGACCTTTAGAAAAAAAAAATCTTGCAGTGAATCAAAAATGTAAATTGTGAAATGTCTAAATTGCATACAAATCCACTGTCTGAAACCCACTTCTGTATTTTGAAAAGCTGACGACTCATCCGTTCAGAGAAAACAATGTCATGGTTGACAATGGTAGGCTCCATGGATGGACCAGAACACTAAAGTAAAAAAACAAGAAAACATAGTTATTTCTTGTGCATAGATAAATTAACATAATTTGAGACCAGAAAAAAATCTGTCATTCATTCTGCAATCTTAATAATACTAACCACCACAAATTCTCCAATGTATTCAAATGCACAATGTGCAATGCAGCCATACTGGACTGTGTAGCCCACAAACCCCAAGGTCTTCCCCAGCACGCTGCGGAACATCTCCACCTACAGCACAGAACACAACCATGGGTTATGGCACAATGTCAGTGTACATACTTATCATAGGCTCTATACATATAGTGGTATGAAAGGATTCAGTGTTTGATCTATTTATATGGCCTTATGTCCTTTACAGGATGTCTAAAAGCAAAAGCTGTTTAGGGTTTAATTTCTAAAGGTGTGGACAAGGTTGTCACAGTTGGCCTAATGCTAAGATGGCACATTCCCTGGTGTTTCATTCTCAGAGGCTGAGCGGACAGTTCACACTAGAAAACTGCCCTGAACTTTGATCCTGTGTAGGATGGACCAATCAACACCTTGCGCTCAGGTGATGGACAAACACAGAGGCTGTGACACATCCAGCCAAGCAGCTCTGCACCGTCTGCAACTAGTCCCTGACACTGTACTGCCTCCACTACCACCACAATCATTAGAGCAGTTATCAACTTCTGTCAGCACCATAGAAACACAAAGACACCCCCCAGCACCCCTCCACCCGCCCTGCAAACACTGTCACACAAACACACACAAGGACTATCCGTGTGTCTTCTGAGCAAACATCCCAGCCCCACTCAGGTTATTGACTTTTACTCAAGCTGCAACCTGTTGGACGGACAGAAGAAAGTAAGTCAATCTTTACACACTGCCGTGCAAAGTGTGTACGCAGGCACACCTGCACGCACACATATGCAAATACACAAACAGATTGAAACTGTATGTTTTTGAAAAGAGTAAATAGAGCTTGGCTTAGAGGCTAGTCTGCACTTCAAACATTTTTACCTTAGGCCGCTGCCCTGCCAGTCCACCACAGGGTAAAGAAATATTTTTCTCCGTCTCCCTTATTCCTTCTGTCTCTTTCTCTATTTCTCTCTCCATGTCTTTTCTCCCTCCCAGGGTATTATTAACAAAAGCAAGTAGAGCGGAAACCAAAGCCCCAAATCCTCAGAGCTCTGGGAATGACTTCCCAAAGATGGACACGGATTAGACCCCCAATTTCTCCCTTGCCCCACCACCTCCACCCCCCTTTCTCCATAGGTCCCCAACAGACCGGGTGTCAGGTGGCTCTCCCAGCCCTGCCAAAGGTGTTACCCCTAATCCCATTACCCCCCTCAGCTCTTCACACACACACACACACACACACACACACACACACACACACACACACACACACACACACACACACACACACACACACACACACACACACACACACACACACACACAATGCTCTCTTATTCATGCCAACTATATTCCACCTATTAAACCCTCTATCCATTCTTTCATCCCTAGCATGGTTTGGCTCTTTGGCCCATTCGCCATCCTCTCTGATCCAAAAAAGACCAATTCCATCCTTTCACTTCCCCTTGTGCTGCTACTCCACTCTTCCCCGTGTTCCCTGATCACCCCTGGCAACCCTCTGCTTTTTGCCGCCACTATGAATAACAGCACTCGAGCAGGTGAAGGGGGACATATATATACGCTCAGCACAGGGCCCAAATGAAGTTGCCCTTTCCAGTCACATTCTGCTCTGGTCTCTTGTTCTGTTCCACAGGAGCTTTGAATGCAGTCCTCCCACAGCTGGTATAATGACACCTCTGGCCCTATATTTCCTCTGTTGGGAAGCAAGTGGTCTAAAGGTTTATGTGAATCTCTAGGTCCGCACTAAGGCGACATGTTCAGCTCTATTTGTCTTGCCCTCTGCTTCGTCCACCAGCATCTCTGTCATTGCGGTACTGTAATGCACTCTCAGACATGATCTTACATGTGCTTTTCCTTCTGCTAGGCTGGGGATCAGGAATCTTTGCTAGCACTCATTCGCAAAGCACAGTGGACAGCCTCCCGTACAGCTGCCCTCATATCTCTGTTTCAACCCCCCCTCCATTCCAGCCTGCATTCATCATAGGTAGGGATTAAGGGACTTTGCATAACAAGATCACACGGCCAGTGACTGATATCAAGAGAGTCCATATGCAGCCGCCTGGTTTTCTGAGACACCCTCTGTCATTGATAGTGTGTGCCTGTGTGTGTGCACATGTGGTGTGATGTGGTGCGACTGTGCACAGACAAAAGCATTACCTATGTGTTTCATAGAAGTGTATATATGAGCTGCAGCGACTCCTTTGGGATTCAGAATGAGGTGGGCATCCACAGAGACCTCTGATTGGATCTCTATTACCTCTAACTCCCCGAGCAAAGAGTCAGGCAACCCACACTATCTCTTAGCCCTAATACCCAGTGCATGTGTGCGTGTGTGTGTGTTGGGGAGCACCAACATTAATTGACTGCTGTATTACAGCTGTAAATTAACACAAAGTCTCTCTGTTAATCCAGGATTACACGCCAAACATGTTCATGGGAAAACAAAGAAAGTCAGCGCAGCCCTCTCTGCAGCACCATCTGTGGCCAAGGGCCTCCTGTGGTCACAGCACAGCGTTACAGTGGGGAAAAGAGGGGGATCCCAGATGAATAGCTGTGGATGGAAACACCTCATTGTGTGTTTAACTCTGTGACCCTCTTACTGAGGGAGCCCCGTTCACTCAGGACAGAGCGAGCACAAGTATGAAATTGAAAGATTTTTTTTTCCCTCTTTTTTTTTTGTTGCAATAACAGCTATGAGCATAAAGTGCAGCATTAATAGGGATGCCCATCACGGTGTCCACCGAGCTGTCAAAAGCATTTCAAGTGTACAATTTGAGACACTGCTGCAAAAACAAAATGTGAACAACGTGCATTTCTGCCATCAGCATTGACATGAATAAAGAGGCTTCCTGAATGTCGCTATGACAGACAAGTCCAAGAGAAAATGGAAATAGTCTCTCATAAGTTGATAAGCATAGGGCAAGTTGTTATTGTTCTTTCATATCATCAAATGCAATGCTTTCTCTGGATGAAAACAATGAAATGACCTTGGCAATATTCTAATGTTTAAGTAAATTGTCCTATAATCAAGATTGGTGGCATCTAGAAGCATTAACACATACATAAGAAATGTTTTAAAGGTTGGAGGATAAAGATACTGTTGCTAATGTCTTCAATATTTCTATAAAAGTACATTTGTAGATTGAAAATAATGTTCTGCTTCAAATCAACATAATAAAATATAAACATTGTCATTTTTCTGTCAAAGCTACGCAGTCAGTTCTGTTGCATTTTGCTAAGTATCAGTTGGGAAATTAAGCCTGCGTAGGAACAGCAAGCAAACATTTTTTTTGTGAAGGTGAGGCCAATAACAACATATCGAAATTGATATCTAATTAAACACACTATTGAAGCCATACGAAAATATTCAAAAAGGAATTACCGCTACTGGTCTCAAGAGAGTTGAACCTGCCATTGGCTGAGTAGTGTTAATTGATAAACATGGCCAGTCTATTAGAACCACAAAGAGAATCACAATCCAAACAGTACATAAGGGCCTTGCAGTGGACTCCTTACACAACTAAATTAGGAAAACATGGGCTGAGAGAGAGCTAGGCAACAGGGGGGCTAAGAGGCTTACAAGCCCCTTGTCAGATATTCTTTTTCTCCCTGAGGATCCCAGATGGAAGGGAGTCTGGAGGACGAATCCCACCTCTGATGTCTTCCTCTGGGCAGCAGAAGGCAGAGGAGGGTGTGGCATTAGTCCTGTTGCGCTTGTGCTTGATTTGATCTTAATGTGATCTATAAAAAGGAGGAGGTTTGGCAACCAGGGGGGTCTGTTTCAACTATCAGTCCAATCAGAGATAATCCTGCTGATTTAGACACAGACACCTGGCTGGATGGGGAGTGACAGATGTAAAAGTCCCAGTCACAGAGTACTATGTCTAGCCCCCAATCTTTTCTAGGTCTGCCTTCTATCAGAGGCTTAATTGAAGCAACTGATCTCCATATTGCTCTTTTCATTGTTGCTAACGGCAACACAGCCGTGAAACAGCTGAGCGAGGTTACTATTTGAGGAGCTGAGGGTTTAAACCTACAATCAATGGGTCAGCCAGAGCAAATAATAGCCAAGTGATATGAATACAACTGCTATGAATTGAAAGGAAGTGTGGGTTGACAGAGTCCCCAGCCAATTACATAGAATGGAAAAATCAGCCACTAAGCCTTATTGTATTGACCACATGCGAATGCATGGTGCTGGCCCGGTGCTGAGAGAATTGAAAGATCTTATCTGGTGTTGTATCAGATTCACAAAGGAGTTTGTGTTTTGCACTCGCCGGCTCACGACAAAGCCTGATATATTTTAACACTAGCTAATGACAGACACCTCGACCTAAAAGCAAACCTATGATTTCCTTTCATTCTAAATGAAATATATCTTTTCATTGTCTTATTTTTTTCCATCCTATAAATCAAGCTAAATATGGCTTGATGTACGGCATGCCGTATCAGCAAAAAATCTTAAAGAAAATCAAAATAAAGTAAAATATGGGATGTTGAATAAATGGAAAAAGTCCAATCCTTAGACAAAATTAGCTGCGTACAAAACCCATCCTACTCTTATTGTACTTGTGCCCTTAGAATATTACGTTTTTGTTAACGCTAACAAAACAAATATGGTGCATGTTGATGATAATCTTGCATCCCCCGGACACGAGAAGTGTACTGCTTCTCGCAGCTCCACACTGTTGGCAGAAATAAACTGAAGAAACCAAAACAATCTGACCAGGAAAGGTCTGACATGTTATGACTGCTGCCATTATATAGCTCAATCAGATACAGAGACTGATAAAACTGACAAAAAGACTGCAGAAAAACAAAAACATGCACTGATGACACATTGTAAAAGTGGGGAAAATGATGCTGTTTTTGTACAATTAGGCTGCTGTATTTACACTACCACAGACTGAATTGTGCTACACAACCCAAGGGTTAAATTGGGATTTGAGACAATTGGAAAAATTAGGTGACTGTACAGAGGATGTGGTGAAAGTTTCCACAGCAATGTACTCCTACATTCTGCACGTTGCACTGCTAAAGCTAGCTCTCCTCCGTCTGAGATGCAGGTCAGTCAGCGCATCTTATTTGTCTCCTATAGGCTTTCCACAATGCCCAGTGTTGTCAGTCATGATATATTCCCTTGGTCTCCTGTCAACACATATAAATCTCAACAGTGCTGTCAAAACAGCAGGACTGCCTCTACTGAGAGCATTTGTAAAGTGAGCAGTTGGGCTATTGCCTCCTCTGGAGCCTTACAGTATCCTGTGATCTTGTGCTGCCTCTGGCCTCTCTTAGCCACACAAAGCTTTTTTACAGCTGTCTTAAGGATTACACTTATCACTCATCAGTCAGCCAGTTTTAATAGTGGACATTATACAGTGCAAAAGAAATTGGCCTTTCCCCTGCCAGCGGTTTGCCTGATCTGATATGTGAAAGAGGTTTCCATCGTCAGTAGGCCTTTCCCAAAGCGGACATTCTGACTTGTCATATTAGGAACAGCACAGGTGTTACTAATAACATTAATGATGGCTCTGTTCTATTCAAGTGTCCCATGACAGTGTGAAAGTTATGGAGTTATATTCCTATCTTTATTCAAGAGCGCATTCTTTCAATTTGAGAGCATTTCTCACTGATATTACGTTCAGATTTTGTAATAATTTCCCTCGAAACCTTGCTCTCACACTCAAATGGTCATGCTCGCGCTTGGATTTTCTCTGCTTGTGCTCAATCTTTGTGCTCGGACTCAGATATGTTGTTCTGTGGACAGATTTCCTGCTCTCAGCTTTGAACCTTCTCCTCGCACTCAGCCTGATCCTGCGCGCTTGCAAATCTGCTGCTCTCGGATCTCTCCTGCGCGCTTGGATTTTTCTGTGTTACAACACTATCAAAATTCCACAACCAATAGAATGCCTAGGTGTAGTGTTGACCAATGAAATGATCCCGGCCCCGTTGAGGGTGCGTTCGTTTTATGTGAGAACATCCGTTGCGGCTGGCTCCTCTGTAACCATGGGTCTGTAACCCAAGTTTATTTAACCCCGCCGTCCATCGCTTTCTTATTAGTAAATGTCAATAATGTGCACAGAATGGTCGACGGTCTTTCACCTGCACCCATCAGGAAACGGGAGAAAGCTTTGAAGTGGGACATATCAAGTTACGTAGCTACACAACTATGAGCTATTAACTATAATTTAATGTTAGAGCCAAAAGTAAAACCTAAACTGTAATATAACTGAAAGAACACCAGAAACTGGATTGTTTGTGTTCTTTTTCCCATCACTGTTGTGTGTTGTTCATCAGAATTTAGTCTTCATTTCTTCATATAACATTAGTTTGAAAATGATGGATTCATATCAGTCTGTATAAAACGTTGTAATGTTAAGTACAATGTTATCACTATAATAAAAACAGATCTAGAATAATTTGCTCCTTAAATAGCAGTTTTTTTTTTTTAATGAATACAAAGCAAAATGAACAGAAAAAAACATAATTTTCTTTTCTTTTCTTCCAGTTGAGAATGAAGGGCTCGACCAATGCTGCATCATAGCAGCAGAGTCTTATCACCAGCCCATGAAAGCTAGAAGTCACCCTGCTGCTCCAGAGCTACCTACTGTATGACTGGCTACAGACTACAACCATCTGCAACATCATCAACAGCTGCAATTAAAGTCTCTTGGGGTCATATGGGACTCGGTTGTTCTCCATACTGCATCGTACACTATATTATTTTTCTGTTTTGTTATATTAGTAGTCTACAGACAACACCAAGTATCATTACTTAATCACAGTATATATTATTCTGGTGTACACTGTTGATGTGACTCACTGCTATTGATTATACGTCACTTTAGCTTGCTACTACCTCATAACTTTGCCTTAATTGCTCTTGTTTAGTTAATTTATTTTCTACTAGTTATATATACCTCCTATTTAATTCAATTATTCTATAACTTGTGTTGCAATACCTGAATTATCCCTCTTGTGAACACTAGGCTTATCTTTATTTTAGTTCATATCATAACCCTGCTCACAAACTCACCTGTACCTGGGTCATCAGTTTGCCAATATCAATGTTCCTGCTACAGTAAATCCTACAGGCAAAGTGTACTGCTTCACAGGAGTATGAACCATATGCTTTTTAGGTTTTGTGTCAAATATTGGGCAGTTGGTTATGAATTACTTATTGTTTTGACAAGGTAAATTAAAGCTGTTTAACAACCTGCAAGTGTCCACTCTGGTAAATTTAATTATACTGTTTTTAGATTTAGATTACAGAAAATGAAAAACCTATTTGCCTTGATAAGGGTTTTGATTTGTTGCAAGTATGAACATGGCTTTAATAATCTTATTGCTCTGAAAAACCACAATGATTTAAGAAATATCAGTGATACTTAAAATTTATTAATTGATTGTTTATGTGTGCAGACATTACAGGCACCTATTCATGTAAGCAGAGAACAAAATAGTTTGTTCTCTCTTTTATCACTTGGATTATGCAGGTGATGGTGCAGAAACGGGTGAAGTCCTTGTAGATCTCTGGCACTTTGAGGACAGACCGATCCAGCAACTCTCCACTGTTGTCTTTGTATAGTGTACTCCTATTTAAAACAAATTCATAGACATCAACACATAAGGTATTAGGTGTACATAGCTTTCTTTAACATCATTACTATCTTACCTTACCTTCTCTTCTCTGCTTTGGATTTGTGGACATCACAGTAATTGTCTCTCTTGGGCCTTGTTGTGCACCCTGTGAATTTAAGCAAGAAAGAAATAAGTGTATGTAACATGATTTTACAATTAAATTATTATCAGACTTGCCAATGTACTTGGTTTGTGCCACTAATGCCTGCCCTCTGCACACAGGTGAGTACAGGGGGAACCAATGGGATTTTGCGTTTGGAGTAATGTACTGACTGGAACAACACAGTAGTGTGGTTGTACAACACTGGTCCATGCACACGGTGCAGCTCAACAGGGGTACTTCAGCCCCACCTGGAAGAAGGGAAACTGAAACAAAATACTTGTTTGTTTTCTGTTCAATTTGCTTTGTATTGATTTCATAAGGGTAAAAATAAATAACTGCTAATTGTTTTATTATAGGAGTGGAATTGTATTTACAACTTTCTATATATATATATATATATATATATATATATGAATGTTATTGTTAAAATAATGTTATAAGAATTTAGAACATCTGAAAAACATGCAACAGTGATGTAAAAACTGATACAAACAATCCAGTTTCTTTTGTTTTTCAGTTATATTACAGTTTAGGTTTTACAATTGCCTCTAACATGTCTGAAATTAGCCAAATCCCCAGGAACATGGTTAACCAAACGAGGACAAATTTACAAAGTGGGGTCATTAAATACCAGTTGTAAATACACACATACTGTCCGTCATATATCGTTCCATCTAGCTAGCTATACTACTGATTTAAAGAAAAGCTATTTGTTTACAGACATCAAGCTAGGCTAGCGCCATATGCTATGTGCTTAATTTATGTTACTCACCCTCATAGTCGTGTAGCTACGTAACTTGATATGTCCCACTTCAAAGCTTTCTCCCGTTTCCTGATGGGTGCAGGTGAAAGACCGTCGACCATTCTGTGCACATTATTGACATATACTAATAATAAAGCGATGGACGGCGGGGTTAAATAAACTTGGGTTACAGACCCATGGTTACATAGGAGCCGGCCGCAACGGATGTTCTCACATAAAACGAACGCACCCTCAACGGGGCCGGGATCATTTCATTGGTCAACACTACACCTGGCATTCTATTGGTTGTGGAATTTTGATAGTGTTGTAACACAGAAAAATCCAAGCGGCGCAGGAGAGATCCGAGAGCAGCAGATTTGCAAGCCGCAAAAATCAGGCTGAGTGCGAGGAGAAGGTTCAAAGCTGAGAGCAGGAAATCTGTCCACAGAACAACATATCTGAGTCCGAGCACAAAGTTTGAGCACAAGCAGAGCAAATCCAAGCGCGAGCATGACCATTTGAGTGTGAGAGCAAGGTTTTGAGGGAAATTATTACAAAATCTGAACATAATATCAGTGAGAAATGCTCTCAAATTGAAAGAATGCGCTCTTGAATAAAGATAGGAATATAACTCCATAGAAAGTGACCCTGTAACCAAAGCAGCTTAATGGGATATATCCATCATTCATTTTATTATTTACCTGTGCTTTTTCTACTGTGACATAGGGCTGGGCGATATGGAGAAAATATTATAGATGGATATTTTTGACCAAATACCTCGATATAGATGTCACAACGATATTGTAGTGTTGACTATTGGTGCTTTCACAACATATTTACACAATGAGATTTTTGATAAATAATCATCAGTAATGTGGATATAATGACTAAGTTGGTAAAGGCAAATAATAGAACAGTTACAGTCAGAAAATGGTAAGTTCAGAAAATGACATAACTTTACTGTAATGCAGTCTTTAAAACCAGGAAAAGACAACACTTATGCCATATTACGATATTCCGATATCCAAAATCTAAGTCCATATCTAGTCTCATATCACGATATCGATATAATATCGATATATTGCCCAGCTCTACTGTGACATGTCAAAATGTCTCCTGTGAAATATGTTTATAAGCTGTAGATCAGAGCTCTACATTACACATTTTAGTGCTGAACCTCCCTTACAAACACATGTATGAGTTTAACACATTTTAGTTTTAGTTATTGGCGGAGACTTCAGCATACAAAAGGGCAGTTACAATGTGCTTAATTATTTTTTTAATCATTTAATCTATAGATTCATTTGTTGCAATACCTATTTTTCTGTTGTAAAATAGGTTCAAACTAGGGCTGCATGATATGAGTAAAAATATGCAATAACGTTGTTGAATATCGCAATACCACAAGAAGTAATACGGTTTTATTAATTTTTTTGGCTCACTTTTACTCACAACATGTTAACCGGCAACAAAGGATTCCATTCACTACGCTAAGCTAAGCTAGCGGCGGTGCTGCCGGACTAAGAAAATTGCATGGATTGAGACAAAAATGCGTTTGCCCACCTATATAAATATAGAGGAGACGGTGAGTTACCCTATTTCAACAAACGGTGGTGTGTTCCTTTAAAATGGAACAGATGTCTGATACATATTTTCCACTATTTTACCATTCCAAGAAGACTGAATGTGATGGTAAAAGCAGGAATAGTCTATGTTGGCATTACCAACTTTAAGCCTAGTGCTCATTACCCTGTGATCATTACTCACAACTCTAAAACTGTGAGTGCAACTCAGAAGATGCTGGTGCTCACCACATCTATCCACAGCTATTGTTGAACTGCAGTGACGTCCTACTGTATGCTTGCAGTGCTCTTCCTCCCCTCACTTTCCCACCTGCTGAGCCCTCCAAAACTGAATGTGATTGGGAACGTGATGCACAGGGATCCACACTGACATTAACTGTCAACTTAAAATGACTACAGTGTATAACCACAAATACACATAGCAATTTACATAGAGCTGCTACCATGTGCACAGACACATGAAGCTGCTTTGTATTGTGATGCACTTGTACAAATGCAATCAATTACCTATTTATTACATTAAATTACATAAGACCTATCATGACCTAAGGCTGTAAATTAGTAGATTGCCTCACCATCTCTTGACAGGGAATAGAATAGAATAAAATAGAGGTGTGATAAATTATCAATGCAGCTATTGTGATATGGTCTCTTATATTGAGATACTGCAGCTAACATCACAATATACTCTTTTGCCATTTGTCATTAAGACACCGGCAGTAAACATTTCTGTTATTTTGTAACATTTGGAATTTAAAAACTAATGTGTTATACTAGTCCGTAGTAATTTGCCATTTTTGTTGTGTTAAATGAAATAGTTTGAATATATGGGCATAGTGTGAATCATATATGCAAACTTCATCTAAAATAGTCAAATTTCTGGAAGTCATGTCTGCTTTATATACAGGTGGGAGAAATGTAACTCATGCATGTTGCTGTGTGTTAAACACTCAGATTCTATGCTCCTTCTCAAAAGGTTTTCGAATATTCAGTGACACTTAAGGCAATCTATTATGCAGTGAAGCAATTTAGTGTAGCCTACGGCTGGCTCCTCTACGAGAAGGGTGGTATCTGGGAGTGACACGTGACAATGTATCCTCACCCCTACGATAGAATAGAATAGAATAGAATAGCCTATTGTGCTGTTGTTACAGCTTTTATTCAGTATTATGTAATGCATTAATAAAGTATTTTAATTGCAGTTAATTATACTCTGACTGCTATAAAAGATATGGGTATGTAAACGAAGGGGCTGATTGTTACAAACAATATTAGGGTTCTGTAGTGTTATGCAATGAACCAACGAGGTCATAGCGTTACAAAGCCATGCTTTAGGTGACCTTTATCTTCATAGGCATTGAATAGCTGTTGGCCATTTCCAAGAACACACAAGATCACATTTATGTAAACAGAAAAAAGAACAAGCGATATTAGTTTTACTCACCTAGTGATTTGCTCCGATCATGCATTTACCACAACACGGCAGCTTCCACGGGGCCCCACAACAATCGCTGCGCTCATTGGTCGAGGACAACCAAGGTGTTCTTTGATTGGACAACGCGCCCCAAAACATTTACAGGCGTCACCGAGTTATAAGCAGTATGGCGGCCCCCATGAGCAGTGTGGCTAAACCCTCAGCTGAACGTTCACCGTTCAATACTACGAGTTTTCAGAAGAAAACGAGGAGCAAGTTAATCTCCATACCTGGTACCAGACCCTCGGTTCAAAATGGACAACTCTTAGTTTCGACCGGTGTCACGTCACTCGACTATCTACTCGGTCAGTCTGCTGTTGAGATTTCACGTTAGCGCTAGCTACCCAGGCTAACTGTGTTTCTCAATGTAACGTTAGCTATACACACTGAAGTTAGGTACCAAAGAATAATGTAATTAATTTCCCCAAAGAGAAAATGTATGATTGACACAGAATAGGGAGTTTTGTCACTGTCAGGACAATACAACCTGTACTAAAAGTGTGTAAGTTAACGTTAGCTTTATGCTGACTTCAGCAGGCATGTTCACATACTATGATTTTACATTGCAATGTTTATGGCCCATGGAAATGTATTTGCTTTAAGTTTTGTCTATAAGTTAACGTGCACTTAAGCTGATGTGACAGTAAGCATTCTCAGCTGTCTGATTTTAAGCCACCAAGGACCAAAATAGTCCAAAAAACTATGATCTCACTGTTAAGTCTTAATACATTTTTATATAACGAACAAATGTCTTAACATAAATGGCAAGATATGGTTTAATATCAGTTATCCACCTAACTGATATCAAATGACAACTTCTCTATGTCGTTATAAGGTCAGATTGATGATTCATAATATAAAATTAGACAGCAAAAGTTGGGTATCAACTTGACACCATTGTTATTATGAGCAAGTTATTAAGCTGGGCACTGATACACCTAAGTGTGATTATGAGAAGTTTGTCTGTGTAAATGCAGCAACGTACGTTAGTGTTGTGTCCGCAAATCGTATACGGAATATCACTTTATGCTTTTTCCCTAAACACTTATAATGGAAGTAAATGTTCTTAAGGAGAGAATACAACTTTGGAAATCTTTAAAATGAGGTAAAACATCCCCCATTTATTCTCTGTTCTCAAAGCCTTGATGGGGATAATCTTTATTTATTCTTGGCCATATTTTAATGCAATAAATAGCAGGTCTCAATCAACATGTTATGGCATATTTTCCCTTTTGATATGGGTATTTGGGTATTTATGAGCCCAAAGATACTCCTAAAATATAATTAATTTATATGCATTCCTGTGTTTGGGCCACTACCTTCTTGTGGTGTAAGTTTATTTTTTTTTGTATAGCCTAATTGATATGTAACAGTACTTGGTATTGTAATCATATCTGGTTTCTTGTTTCTTTGACTTGTAAAGCATTTTATAGGACTGCTCTATTTCATGATTATTCTCTGTAAAATAATTGTTTTTTAATGAGCAAAAACATTCAGGTGTGGCAAAACCTGAGATGTGTGTGTATATATATATATATATATATATATATATATATATATATATATATATATATATATAAAACCACTGTAGTCTCAGATTTACAGCCATGTACTCTCCTGCCATGGCAGACAGGAGCAATGTCTAGCAAAACCCACTAACATTGTGGGTTGAATAAAAAATAAACAATGTTCTGTGTTAATTGTATTCAGAATCACCAAGGACTGGCCTGAAATTCTCTAAGTTTACCAGTGGTCTTAGAATTTTTAACATGGTTAATGAAACGCTTGCCATAACCAGTTTGAAAGCAAAACATGCGAGACATCTCTTCAGATATCCAGATATTGGGC
Source organism: Perca flavescens (assembly GCF_004354835.1). NCBI lineage: Eukaryota > Metazoa > Chordata > Actinopteri > Perciformes > Percidae > Perca > Perca flavescens. Next base: position 27,725,073 of record NC_041331.1, on the reverse strand, counting down.
CTTTTTATCAGAGGACATTTTGACATGTCACAGTAGGGTTGGCAGTGGTTCAGAGGTAGAGAAGGTCGGCCCTTAACCACAAGATTGGCTGTTCAATCCTGTCCTTGAGCAAGACACTGAACTCCAAAGTTTCTCCCTGGACGCTATGTGGAGTCCACTGCTCCTAATGCTTAGGATTGGTTAAATGCAGAGATTCACTACATTGTACTGTATGATTGTATGTGTTGAATACTGATAACGTTTTTAAATAAAAGGAAAAGCACTGGTGTAAATAAGAAAATTCCTAATAGCTGAATTCCAATTAGCTGCTTCAGTTTCAAGGTCCTGCTACTGTATTGTGCTCAATATCAATCTTACTGAGACACATGAATAGAACGTAGCCATTGTTATTAATGATACCTGTGCTTAGGGCTGCACAATTAATTGCAAATGTATCGAAATCGCAGTATGGACTAGTGCAATTTCCAAATCCCAGGTGGGGCGCAATATTTGTTAAAGGCAAAGTATTTGTGAAACCATTCTGAATTAAGTATTGTGGTGCTGCCGAGACGTACCAGCCTACAAATCGTATCCAACAGACTTAAGTCCTCGCAAAAATCACACTGTAATCAATTTCATTTTAATATTTTTCAATGAGAATAATGATACAAAATTGATCATTCCCTCCAATATCGTGAATCATATTGCAATCGCAATATTAGTTAAAGTAATCGCAATTAGATATTTTCCTCATATTGTACAGCCCTACCTGTGCTTTTCCTGCTATGCCAAGTCAAAATGCCTGCTGTGAAAGAGGCCTACTTTCTTATAAAGATGAATTCATAGTGGAGATCAGAAGGGACAGTGAAGGAAACAGTTGGCCAAAGGGAGGCTCCAAGTGGTTTACAATGATTCAGAGTAAGACAGTCTCTGTAATATGTGACTGATATTATTATTGTTTCTTTTGTCTTCACAAACAGGTGGCGGGTTAGCAGTTGGAACAGTACTTCTCATAGGTATGTCTCTCACTTGACAATTGAACAAGGGTTTTAAGGTCCAATTAAATGGAATGATTGCTTCCTTAAAGGGTAACTACCATTTTTTTTCCTATGTCTAAGTGACTGATGGGAACAACAGTCTTTGACATTGTTCCAGTAGTAAGCAAGATTGCTGCAGTCGGCAGCAGCGAAACAAGCTGCAGTGTTAATAGGGCAACTGCCCAGCTTGTATTTACCTTCACAAAAGTTTTGCCACTGACAGGCTCAGATTAATATTCTAAGTGTCTGACAACATTATGGAAAGGATCCCTACAGATATAGACCTTTTTAAAATCTCTTTGAGACCTTTCTGTTTAACCAGAAACAGCTCTGAGGTCGCTAGCGCTAAACCCACCAGACTCCATTTAAAATAACAATACTTTTAGTGTGTATAGAGCCAACATATTTTCCCATGTAAATCGGTAAACTATGTTTATTTCAACCAAAACTAGAGTTGTGATGGTTGGAAAAGTGGAAAGACAACCCAAAATGGCTTTTCATGGTTTTATTTTGTTTATGTCGCCTTTTATGAAATGTATTTTACGATGCTAAAATTACTGTTTATTTACATGGAGTCTGGTGGGTTTAGCGAACGCAATTTCGTGGATGATTTTATGTTTAAAAAAGGATCTTACTCTTTAACAGAAATGTTGACCTCCTTAGAAATCCTTTCCATAATGTTGTCAAACACTTAGAATATTAATCTGAGCCTGTCAGTGGAAAACGAGAACTTTTGTGAACGTAAATACAAGCTGCACAATTGCCCTATTAACTTACATTGTAGCTTGTTTCGCCGCTGCCGACTGCAGCAATCTTACTTAATACTGGACCAGTTTCAAAGATTGTTGTTCCCATCAGTCACTTAGACACAAAAACATAGGAAAATAGGGTTGGAAAAAACTGTAGTTACCCTTTATGATATTCCCTGTTGAAACAGGGTGTTTGGGCAGGACATGAGACAGTGAGGAATACATTGTAAGTTCAAAGCAATCAGTTATCAGTTACGGAGAGAACTGTATTGTCATTGGACAGCCTAAAAGGCAGTATTATAAAAAAAAATGTGTGATGACTTTATTGGTCTTTTGTGTTAGCCTCACCGCAATTATTTTAGCACAAACTATGACCATATGGTCTGGGGAGTAATTTTGCTAATCATTTTTTTTAAATTGTTATCAGATGCCAAATTCTTGAGTTATAGCCATTTATAAATGAGAGTAACCTTTACCAAACAATACACCTCATTCAGGTTACAACTATGTCTTGAAGCATCATAAGCAAGTTTAAAGGGGTGATAGAATGATTATATAGGGTATTTTACACTGTTCCTTAAGGTCTCCTAATGGGGTATGTAACATTGGTTGGGCTGAAAATTGCCCAAATGCTATTTTATTAGGCCCTTAACTACCCTGTGAATATGGCTCTATTTGGAACAAGAGCTTTTCTTCCAAATATGGTATGCTCATGAATATTCAGAATGAGCTACGCGCTGATTGGTTTGAGCAAACTACATAGAAACACATGGGAGACTCGACAGCAGGTCTCATTGCAAAGTTATACATTACGTTATTAAATTCACTTCTGAGACTTTTTTAAGCGAGAAATCAACTATATAAAGCTAAAATATGGGCCGTTTTACGAAAATTGATGGCTTATTGCAAATTTGGTAAGACTGTGTCGGAGTTCAGCTGCCGGTGCTGCCTGTGTTGCTGCCTCGCTGCACGGCCTGCCTTCCTTTACACACCCCGGCCTGCTCTGAGCTCGATTGAGCTCCGTTACGGCTTGCAGCCCACAGCACTAGATACCCGCGCAAAGTCACCGTTTTGGGGTTAATGGACCAAACGCTGGTGCTCTGACAGAGCTCCAGGGCCTGCAGCTCCCCTCTTCCTTCTAGCTAAATGGCCCGTGTGTGAGAGTGAGAGCGCGGTCAGCGAGCTTGTTACACCAGCAATCTCTTACAACAGTTCCAGTTAATCTTGGCTGGCTGTCAGCATAACTAGCTATATTTACAGTTTGAATTTTGTCACGCCACTTATACAACATATCTCTAAAGGTCTTATAAAGCTAACAACAGTGTCCGATTTCAAGTTAATGAATTTTTGTGAAGATTAGGGGTTTCGTTAGCTATGACTGTCCCTTCAATCCTAGCTATGTGTAGCTAGCTACAAATCACGGATAGTTAGCTTCATTTTTGGCGTAATTTCTGTATATTTACAGTTTGAATTTCATCACGCCACTTATACAACATCTCCTTGAATATCTTATAAAGCTAACAACGGTGTCCGATTTCAAATTAATGAATTTTTGTGAACAGTGGGGGTTTCGTTAGCTATGACTGTCCCTTCAATCCTAGCTACGTGTAGCTAGCTACAAATCACGGATAGTTAGCTTCATTTTTGGCGTAATTTCTGTATATTTACAGTTTGAATTTCATCACGCCACGTATACAACATCTCCCTAAATGTCTTATAAAGCTAACAACGGTGTCTGATTTCAAGTTAATGAATATTTGTGAATTTCAGAGGAATTCTAGGAGGAGCTAGCTCTCATTGATAGAGCTACATCCAGCGGCAGGCTCTATCAATGAGACTCGCGGACAAGCAGCGTTTATTCATCCAATCGTTTGTTTAAATAACTCAACACATTATAATTACACACATTAAAAGATTAACTGGAACCTGTGGTAACAGATTGCTGACGTAACAAGCTCGCTGATCATGCTCTCACTCACACACACCGGGCATTTAGCTAGCAGGAAGAGGGGAGCTGCAGGCCCTGGAGCTCTGTCAGAGCACCAGCGTTTAGTAGTCCATTATCCTAAAACCGGTGACTTTGCGCGGGTATGGAGTGCTGTGGGCTGCCAGTCGTGACGGAGCTCCAAGTACCTCAGAGCAGGCCGGGGTGTGTGAAGGAAGGCAGGTCGGGCGGCGAGGCAGCAACACAGGCAGCACCGGCAGCTGAATTCCGACACACAGTTGGACAAAATTTGCAATTAGCCATCCATTTTTGTAAAATGGCCCATATTTGAGCCTTACATAGTTGATTTCTCGCATAAAAAAGTTTCAGAAGTGAATTTTGTAATGGAATAGCAGAGATCTGCGCGACCTAGATTCGGAAGACTACCTGATCTCAGGTCAGTTGTGTAGCCTATGTAAATGTTGGGGCGTGACCGTTCTCTTAATACACCCATGGGCTGACAAAGGTTCCGGTTTTTGGGAGGTTGACGTCAACTTCCAGCTTTGTTGGGATTCGCCTGTTTTCAGCGGCAGTTTCAAAATATGAAATTTTCATCGTTAAGGGGTATCAGTGCGACTTTGAGCTTATGTATGTCCTATTTACCCACCGAACTGTCGTTATTCAACTATGACAGGGTAAAATCGGTTTTGCATTCTATCACCCCTTTAATGTGTTATCATAGTTTGTGAATCAATGCTTTATTAAAACCTGAAGCCATATCCTTTTATTTTCTCTGACTGCAGCCATGGAAGAAAAGCTGCAAGTAATGAACTACCGTTACAATAGAAGTGGTCTTAGTTGATGTCAGTGCATTGGTGTTCACTGTTCAAAAAGATACATCGTATTTAATATTTCAAGCCAGTAAGATGCATGTATGCTACTCTTTTCTGAAGCATTATAGCCTTTAGCTATTTGGCAACTCTCTCAATCAAGTTGTATAGATTTTAAATGACACTGCATTAACCCATCGCTGAGAGTATACATATTATATATTCATGTACAGCAAATATTATATTAAAATGTATCCCCAAAACTGAATTCAGATGCACTTTTTAGCATGCCACAGCTAATGATACAGTCTGCCTTTTCTTAGGCTCTTTTTGGTTAGAGTGTCACCGTCTAGCAGAATAGCAAATAGACTAATGACCTGAAGGTCTCTAGTCAGAATCCCAGGTGTTCATACATCCACTGTGATCCTTAATTGACATGCTCATCTGCAGATGTGTTATAGAAGTTTTCGGAAGTACATTCAAAGCAAGTGTGTTTTCTAGGCACATAAATGTCTTCCACTGTATTATTATTGTTATTATCATTCATCATAGGCTAGGCTATATGCACTGGTAGACAGTAAGGTTAAGGTATTCTTGTTTCCCCTTCAAGCTGTAATTTGTGTGTAGCAAAGGCCTATACCAACTGATGATATTGCTTTGCCCTTTAATTCACCCCCCCAATCGATGCAGGAGTCAGTGATTATACACTAATGCGTTCTTCCCTTCCATTTTGTGAATCAATGTACGGTTGGTTTCATCTGGTAATGAGAGACACAGTAAAGGTGAATTGCGTGTGTGAGCTCTCTTGTGTTTGAAAAAGCAACGTGTGTGTGCACACTGTGCTGTCTGCGTGTCTGTTTTGTTGGGGGAGTTTGGAGTGTGTGTTTGTTTGTTTGTTTCAGGCAGTCGTCTCCTACAGTCTGCCCCTTTAGCTGTGATGGCCTGTTTGTGAGACACAGACATAAAATTATCAGACTGGTCGTTGTCTGCCTTTTGAAGTGTCTTGAGCTGTCCATCCTGATTTGTCTACTAGAGGGGGATCAGCGCAGTATGGCTGCTGTCTGAAGATCTCTCATCTCTTGTGTTTTTGTAACAGAAGGAACAAAGCTTTCCAGCTCTTCTTATGTCGAACACGTATGGTTTCATTCCATTAGTTTAAGTGAATATGGTTATGCTTTAATGTACCCATAATAATTACTATTAAATGTGGCCTGATTGTTTCACATGTTTAAATATTTCAAAGCTTTAAAGTGCACTTTGAAAATTAATTCTCTTAGATTTGTGTATAATTTTAGTATTTATGTAGAAGACTATAACATATATTTTGAAAGTAGTTCATCATAATTATTACTCTGACAAACTAAGCAAGCCTAATAGTTAAAAAGTGCATATAACATATTTAGTAACATATTTATAGAACTACAGGATATGCAGTGAGAATGTGCAGTATATCAAGATGCAATGAAAATACATCAACCCTAAAGTTACTTAATCACAATTAACAACACTTCTATGGTGTTGCATTCTTAAAGTGTCGCAGGTAGGTTATATTAGGTTTCATGACAATAAGTTCAGATCTTTGTTGTCCCACAAGAGGAAATTCTTTCATCAGCATAAAAAATATAAACGTAAACACAATTAAAAGACATTAAAAGTGCTATATATATACATGCAATACAGAATCCAATTTTCTTTTTTCTAAAAGCAATGAAAAACCGCAACAATAGGAATAGGGATAACATAAGATCATATGCAGGATCTTTCAGCTGTAACTTCTACATTTGAGAGGAACTATTTGACTCCTAACAGCTCCAAAGAGGCCAAGTCATCTGTTTAAAAACTGCAGTTTTAATGTGTCAAGGGTAAAGAATTAAAAAACACCATGTGCCTAACACTAATAAAGTGAATTGATAAAGAAGAACAATGGTCACAAGTTGAAGCCTAACAATAGAGATATATATCAGACATATAATGTATATGGGGCTCAACAGATGCCGCTAACGGGCATTTAACCGTAACCTAATAACCCCCTAATAACCAACCTTTGCAGCTGTGTTTACAATAGTGAATTAGATGTTTGGAAGCTAAAGTGTCTTTTTTATTTACCTACCAATAAATTAATTTGAGCTGGTTAGTAGAAATGCTTTATACCAAAGATTCATACAAGGGAGAAAACACCCTGACCTAGATATTGTATCTCCTCCCCCTTAAGCAGATGTGATTCAGGACTCTCGCACTCCCACTCCCCTGTTTAAAGGCAAATGAAGCAGAGGCATTTCCCCCCTTTACCAAACCTTGGTCAGAATCTGCAAAAAAAGGAGAATAAAAAAATCATCCCATGACTGTCCAGAGTGACTGATCTACCTCAAAGATATGACCGTCCTCCACCCCCTGTTGCTCCTATACCCCCGCCACCTCCCACCCCCTCCCTTACCCCCCGCCTCAACAGCCTAATGACTCCTGGAGGTTCCATTTGTAAGGCTCCCATAGAAACACAGCCACAATAGGCCCCATCTTGAGAGGGCCCATCTGGGAGTCTTTGTGGGGCCTGCTGAAAGCCACAAAGGCCTGCTGACCTAGAAACCCATCAATAAGAGAACAGGGAGCCCCACCGACAACAAATTGAAGAGCCATGGAATTTCCTGTGCCATCCTAAGTCCGTAGGTGAGGACGTAGACCGGGAACGTGGGAGGGGGGAATTCTCCGGATGTTTGGGGATGACACGTCAGGATGTCATTCCCAAGCTGTCAGCTGTATGCCCATTACCTTAAACTGTCACTGCTGCCTTTGTCCTTGTGCTCACTGTTTGTTATTGTGTGGAGAGGATGAAATCTTTACAAAATGATGATTGTGACAGGAAGCAGCAGCAGCAGCATGCTGGGTAGAGTTATGTGCCCTGCTAGGGGGGGAGGGTGGGGGGTTCATGGTGATAAAGCATGCTGTTTTTGTGGGTTTGGGGTGTGGAATGGCCAGGTGGCCACTTTGTGTGCACAAATAAAGGCTACCTTTGGGAAAGTATATTCGATGTTTAGAATCACTTGCCTGTCCATTTAATGCTTGAGACACTCCTTTAAATTAGACTGTAATGTCATCACTCCAAGCTGACAATGATCCTTTCCACTTTTGTTTAAAAGTATCTTGTGTAACTTTTGTATGCCTTTAAACTAATACATACAGTTCACCTGATGTGAATGACAGTAGAAACATAATAATGAAAGGATGCCATTGCCATCAGAATTCACACAAAAGCAGAGAAATTCAAGTGAAGCAGATGCCGGGAAGCATTCTGAGGACAGGCACTATCTTATCCTGCTTCTGCCTCCTCTTGTGTTCAGGGGGAGGTGTCAGGTGAATGCTTAAGACAGGTGTCTCCCTCTCACATCCACCGCTGGTTGGGGATATGATATGTAAAAGTGGACAGGAATACTGTGAGGACCTTAACGAGAGAGCTGAAGATGTCAGCTCCGCTTTGATAGCCAGGTCACACAGTAACACCTATGTTTTTGTGCCATGTCGATTGTCACGATCTGTTCCCTACAAAAGGTAGCCCGAGTGTGGTCCTTACATCAATTACAGTTAACAACTGTGATGTGGTCACAAACTTCTTCTGTGGTGTCTGAATGAATGTTCAGATTGAGACAAGATCCAATGATAGACTTGAGGTTGATATATTTTTCATAGGGAAGACATTGTACCTATTTTATCAGTAAATCATTTTCTTAGACTTTGCAGACAATGTTAGCAATATGGCATTGATTGACAGAGTGTGTTTACTTGAGTTTTCCACTTGCACTCTAATTCTTATTGTTGTTGTCTTTTGTTTCTTTTTTAGAGGAGGACCGATATGATAGCTACTCTCGTATGATCTTAAAGTACTTCCTGGCAGAAGGAGTGGTGTGTCGACATGAACTTTTTGTGGCGGCGGCTCAAGATAACCCAGATGACATCTTACAGGTATGAGAGGAGGTGCAGTCTATTCCGTAAACTCTTAGGAAGGGGATTTGTTGTACCGCATACGAGTATGATTTTCAAGCTACAAGTCTTGACAAACCCTCCACAAAGAAGCAAGAATGGCCTCAATGTGTCTACTTTAATATTATCCCTGTACAACTGTTGTACTGTCAAAAAGACAATTTTTGAAAAAAAAACTTTTGTTTACCTTTTAGTCATCAGAAGATGTTGAAAATATTCTGCCTACTTTTAGAAGTATTTTTCTGTCACAATATATCAGTCAGCTCCCACTGTAGAGTATTGAGTCTGGTTCACGCTGGTCAGACCATGATTTCCAAGATGTGTCAGGGTCAGCGGGGGTATCTGAGAGGTCGAGGGTGGCATGGTTGTGGCATTGTTGAAATGTTTCCCGATGCATCATTCTGTGAAGAGGACCCTAGGCCCAGAAGCTGACTGCCACCCAGCATACAGGAGGAGGGCCTCTCTCCCACTGATTGATAGTGGGAGGGGTCACAGCCTCACCCTCTCTTTACATATCAAAGGCTTATTAAGAGAGGGGGACTCCCAAAGGGGATATATCACATCATTTAGTGTTTTCACAGCTACATTCACAGTATGCTAATCTTCAGATGCTAAGGTTGTACTTTATGCATTACGTTAACATGCACACAAGAAACAAGCTTATTGGAAGACATCAAGTTAATACAGGAAATTTGAGAACGCGTTCACATGCACTTAAAAAACCCGCTTTTGCATGCATCAGCTAATCAGTCAAATTTTCCCACCCTACCATGATTTTGACTGGTTCAACAGTGAAAGAACAAGCTCTCTTATGAGAGAGCTCAGTTTTGTCTTGTTCTGCTCATCGCATTGAATTTTGCCAATAGTCTACTGTACAGTCTACTGTGCACCTTAAGAAACTTAAGATGACTTTTTTTTAGTCAGACTTTAGATTTAAATATGTTTGATACAAGGACACTCCGCTATAAGGATCATTCAACCCTTGGCACTGCTGTCACAGCGATATTTTTCCTGTGTAAAGACTTTGTCATGCACACGTGCTCTTGTAAAAACCCCATTAGCAACCCTGTTAAGTTTATACGTGAGCAAGAAATCAGGATTCTCCAGGAAAAATCTCACTGTTTTTTATCTGGGTGTTCTCAATTGCATCAATGAATCATCTACTGTGCATAAAACATATTTTTCTCAACTCCTGTTTTTAAGATCCAGCATCCTCACTGTTTATCAAGTCAATCTTTTTTTTTTTTTTTTTTACTGTTACCAACTTCATAATCATGCCACTCAAAATAACTACAATCTCAGGCCTCCTATCTGTCGAACATCTCAACTTCAGTTTGGTTTAAATTACAGAGGTTCGGTGATATGGAATGCTTTGCCATCAGATTTTTCAAAGCTAATACCTGTACAATTTAAGAAAGCTGTTAAAGGTTTGTTTTTGTCTGTGCAATGTTATCCCAATGGAATATTTTTGTAAACAACCCATGAAACTCCTAATATTATTTTACCTTTTTGTATTTATTCTGTTGATTTGATATTGTGTGTAATTTTAATTTTGGCTTTTCTTTTTAGTATTTTAGTTTCTTTCTAGTTTAATTGGATTATGGATTGGATAGTGCCCAGATTAAGCTCCTCTGTTGTTTTTTTTGTATCTCTCCATCACATCTGTAATTGATTATGTGTATAATAATCTGTAGTATTTGTAAACCAATAAAATAAAAATAAATAGCACAATTGAAGAAACCAGGTTTGCTTTTTGTTTACATTCAAGACATCAGGTTACTGTCAAAAGCTGACACTTAAGTGCACGTGCATGTACATTATGCACTGATAGATAAGACTGTACTGTCTTGTCATATGACACAAGTCGTATGATATTACACAGCAATGAGGATAATTAAAAAGTTTCTTGACCAGTCACAATCAACATATTTTAACTTATTATATTAATTGTATCTTTTTGTGCAGGAACTCCCGGCTCCCATCTTGGATGATGTTGCTATCCATAAACCAGTGGAGCAGCCCAGGCTGTCTTGTGAAGCTCAGAACAGTTTGGATGCCATGAAGATTGCCTGGCGTTATCAGAATCTTCCAAAAGTACAGGTAATCAGGTGATCACATGACAGTTATAATGTCTGTTATTACAATGAGTGCATCATATTTGGACTTGAATATACAGTAGACTATAGGTAACTTAGTAATCATGCTTCTTTTATTAATAGTCCAAGATCTTTCTCTGTTAATGATTATATGCGAAAGAACAGCACTGGCTCTCTGGTCTTAGTGGTTTAGCAATTGTCTCTACCACTAAATTCTAAACTCCTTTGTGGAGTGAATGAGGCCTCAGCCTCTCCTTTCAGAGCTGGACCAGATTACTCACACTTAGCTGGCAATAGGTAGGCTTTTCACTGGTCCCCAACTCACATATACACACATACACACACGCCTGCTCCCCTGCTTAGCCTGGGAAACAAGAGTACTTTGCAGCCTGTGCATTGACATGTCTGCTCGCTCAACCCTGTGACCCAGACCTGCACTTCTGTCTTCCCCCAAATCCCTGCCTTTCCCCCTGCTAGGGTCGGCAGCCCTACACTCTTTCTTCCGCTTTGAGGAGAGGTGACCCTCCCCTTCTACTTTTCTGCAGTCTCCCCCCCTTCAGTCTATAATCCATATCGCTATGTGGATTAACAGCACACAGTGTGTCCCTAGGGATCCTCTCCCTCTTTCTCTCTCCCTGGAAACTTCTTTATATCTGTGTCCTTTCCTCACCTCTCCCCCTTCCCCTGTAAAATCGTCTTTACAAACCACTAGTAAGCCCCACCAGAGGATTTGCATCCCAAATTCACCCCCAGAGTCAACGCTTACTTTCCTCTTACACACACCTCTCCTGGCATAGCCCACTGTGTCGCTCTCCCGATGAAGACATCAGATCAAAGGTGAGGCCGTCAGGGCGGGTATGGAACGCTAAGCGGGTTGCCCAGCTCACAAAGAGAAGATGAGCCCCTGACCCCCCTGCCCTGCTGACCCCCTCGTCCCGCCAGGAGAGGGACACACCGGGGGCCCTAATCCAGATTAGGAGTAGATTAAGGGCCCCTCTAACAATGGAATCCCTGGTTTCACTGAGAGAGAAGAGCTAAAACTCTCTCTTTCAGCTGCAGGAAAACATCCGCCTTCCCCATTCCCTGACACGTTTGCTTTGCTTTATGTGAAGAAATGATTAAGAGCGTGGTCGTAGTGGTTATTTAACTTCTCGCCTGTAAGAATGTTAAGGAATGACCCATAAACAATGCAATTGCATTACCATAGCATTGTGAAGTACGCTCGTTTAACATATTAGAAAGACAAATAAGATTATATCAATTGCTTTATTCTTATCTGAAATTAGTTAAATGCATTGTTTGTTGTAAGAAGTTTAAAGCAAGCAGTAGTGTTAGGCAGGGATGATTGAAAATTAATTCAAATGCTCTCTAATGAAAGGTCTTCTAGTGTTCATATGCTTTAACATGAGTTTGACTTGTCGACCTCCTCAGAGTGCCCTGGCATCCTCATCCCGGTTCGGGCATTACTATGACGTCTCTAAGACTATGGAGCCAGAAATTCGCCAGGCAGCCAAGTGCCATCGCTTCTACCCTACAGAACATCCCACCCAGTCATCACCCACACACAGGTAAAACGACAAGACATCATCCACAGAACGCATGGAAACCAATGAGACACCATCTGCAAAACACAGGCACACAAACACGACATCATCCACAAAACACAGTTACACAAATAAGACATCTTCAACAGAACACAATAAGCAAACATGGCATCGTTCACAGTACAGGTGAACCACCAATGCAGGCAGACCAACATAATTTAAAGAGCGCATACTCTAAGCCCTGCAACCAGCATGTGCTTTAGAGAAAAGTCAACCTGAGAGGAAGAAAGATTTAGCGCTCAACAGTATCATGCAGAGCCCTTTGTTTGAGATACTCATTTATTTTTTTTATATATATATATATTTTTTATTGCATTTAATACAAATTCCCAGATGAAAGTTCATTATACAGTTATGCACAGTTTTCTATGCCCCCCACCCTCCACCCCATGGGGCAGCAATGCTCAAAGTATATAGTCATATATACATATACATACATACATATACAAATACATACATATATACATACTGTACATACACACATACATGTAAAAAATAAGTAAGTAAAAAGGTTAATTCCTTGAAAAGAAACATTTGTTGAAAAGAAAAAGGGGAGAATAAAAACTATACTTATTTATTAGAATTGAATAAACTGTAGGGCTGAAACTAATGATTGTTTTCATTGTCAATTAATCTTTTCACATTTCTTGATTAATTGTTTTGTCCATAAAATGTTGCAGTATCTGTCCAGTAATTCGTATCCGCTCCAAAATGTAATGGGGTTTTCCTTGGCCCATGCTACATGAAAATGGAGCCAGTAGTTTTTCCAGAATCCTGCTGACAAACAGGCAAACAAACACACCGAACCCCCCCAAAAATGCAGATCACAGGAAAAACAAGAGCGCAAGTTAACATTAAGTCAAATGTTTTGTTTTGTGCGAAAAATAGTAAAAAAAGAAAGATATTTCATTTACTCTGATATAAAACAGAAAAAATGATGAAATTCAGAAACTGGAACCAGGTAATGTGTGAGATTTCTACTTAAAAAATGACTTTAAACAATTAAAAGTTATCGAAATAGTTGCTGATTAATTTTCTGTAGATCTAATCAATCAATTAGTTGTTTCAGCTAATAAAGTACAGTAGTACAATTTGTAGTAGTACTATAGTACTTTGTTTTGTATAGTTATTGAGATTCATTAAATTGCTTAAAAATATGAAACAATATTAATAATTACAGCTGAAATCTAAGCATCCACAGTTTTCATCATGCTTAAATGAAATATCCGGATTTGACAAAACTGTCTTTTTTTATTATTAATTTTAAAATATCAGTATTTTTAACCTTTAAAAGCTTATACAAAATGTGGCCGGGTTGGCTCAGTGGTAGAGCAGGCTCACGTGTACTGAAAGGTTTATGCCTCGACGCAGAGGTCCAGGGTTCGAATCCGGCCTGTGACGATTTCCTGCATGTCTTCCCCCTCTCTCTCCCCTTTCTCACCTAGCTGTCCTGTCAAAAATGAAAGGTGGAAAAGGCCAAAAAATAATCTTAAAAATAAAAGCTTATACAAATCAGTTAAAAAACAGCTTGGTTTATCTTCTATTCGGAGTAGCTTGCCATTGGCCTAAGACATTCATAGCCTCTTGGAAAGGTTGTGTATGTCTATTTAAATAGGTCTTGTTTGCTCAGCGTCTGTTTGATTTCTCCTGCGTTGAGTGTATTTAGGGTTCAGAGGTCACGCAGGCTCTTTACTCAGAGAGTGCTGTTGAACACACAAGGGCACACGAAGGCACACTCACACGCACTGAGTAAATACAGCAATCTGGAGCACAGAGGATGTGGAGGAGGCTTTATAGAATCCCTCTTCCTTTATTTCAGCAAACAGACACTGTTTAACAGAGCACCCATGCAAACACATTAAAGGTTGTGGATATTCAGTTTAAAGTATATATTAGCATTTGGTATTTTACTAAATATCACCTCAAAACATATAAAATATCTTCTCCATTGATGTTTGCAGCGTTGTGTGGAGTGTGTAGTGAGTAAGAGTGACATGGTGGCGTCTGTTGTGGTGTCTGAATGGGTCATAGACCTTACAGACATTTTGACAGCAGGAAACTACACCTGCATCGCACCATTGTACCCCCAGGCCCCAATACTGACACACACACACACGCACACACACACACTCAGCATATTTTACACACACACACACACACACATATATACCACACAAACTCCTAAGCAGGCTACTCCCCCTTGCACGTGTCCACAGCCCCATGTTGATACCCTAGCTGTTAAATTGCTCCGTTTCACTTGAAGGCATAATTGGCACAAATTGCTCTCTAGGTGATACAGATCCTGTTGTTTAAGACCAAGCATCCCCCTTCTCTCCTCCTTTCTTCCTTCGCTGAAAGACAAACACTGCGATAAAGAAGCTTCCCTGTGTATGATCCTAATTAGCAGACGCACTAGCCCCCGTAGCTAAGCACCTAGACCTTTTTGGTACCTGAATGAGGGGTGCTCAGTAGGGGTAACTAAAACACAATGCCGTCCCACACAATGGCTGCCAACCAGAGGCAACCTCCTGCTCAACTGCATGTCAAACCATCCCAGCCCCCTACCTCAGAGCCGGGGCATGGGCAGAGAGGCCAAGGAGGGTAGGTGTCCCTCTTTCACCAAACCAGCTCTATCATTAGCCCCAGCGGGGTCAGGAGGCACCATTGTTGGGCTGAATAACTGAAATAGAGTACATAGATGTACTTGGCGCAAGTGTAATCAGTGTGTATTACTGTTCTTTATGCAGGGCTATTGGCGTGTGACCAATCTATGTGTATCAGCTTCTGTAGCCTGCAGGTCGAATTGACAACTGACATAGCAGCCCACTGTGACTCACTACAGAGTGGTCATTACAATGGTGGGGCGTTCTTAAGTTGAGGGACCTGTGTAAAAAGATGGGGTTAACATTTCTATTGGCCATAATATAGGCACAAGAAAGTCTCAACAGTAATTCATCCCTTGACTGTTGCTAAATGTTGCTCCAATGGTATTGTATGCCCTTTGTCAGAAGTGCACATCTTACCCTTGATTAAACACCAAAATGCTGTTCCCTGTTAATTTTAGATATCAGCCCATTAATCCCCCCCTCCCCCTTCTCACTTATCGTCTTTGTTGTGTGTATGTTTGTGCATATGCACGTCTCATCTGTCTGTTTGTCTGTCTGTCTCGGCACAATCAGATCCTCGGGGAGCTGACAGAGAACCAGTCATGTTGTAATTTAATCAACCAAATAAATTAATTGGATCTCTTGATATGGATCATCTGTCTGCTTCAGTGGTTCTAGAAAAGCACAGTCAGGAGGAACATGCTGCAGTCATGTAGGATTAAGCTACTGCGGTGAAAGGCTTGGCCCAGTTTTATCAAAATGGTTTCAATTACAGTTTACATGTCCTAAGTAAACCTTTTGTGTTCTCTTTCTGGTTGTCTCCTCCACTATTTCCACTCTGTCCTCTTCCCTGTGCTCTTTTCAGTACTATGCCCGAGTCCTATTCTGCGTTGCTGAAGTCCCTTCAAGAGGTCATACACAGGGAGGGCTTTGATGTAGCAGCCCCTATGGTAAGGACCAGAAGTGGATGACTGCTTTGCAATTGTTTCTTTCAACCTGAATTCAGAGGATTTCTGCCACATATTTTCTGCAACTACAGTTTTCTTGAAATTTGTATCTCCAATTGTCAAACCATTTTAAGCAAATCAACTTTTACCAAACAGTAATCACACTGTGACTTTATTAGTACACATTTGCAGCTAAAATGGCAGGCAATAAAGCTGAACAAGAAAAATTGTCCCATGACTTCAGGCCAGCAATCTCTTCATGTTATGAGTGATCACTGCGACAACCCATTCAACCGGTTGAGTTAGAGTGGAATGTTAAAATGGCATTGGTTTTGTTTATTGAATTTGACTCTATATCAGTAACAAAACGCACCAGTCCAATTTGATCACACATGTTAATTCCCATAATCAAATCCAATGTTTTTAATCAGGTCTCCTCCCAGTGTTTGTGGATTTGGTTTTGGCTCTCTGATTCATGAAAAACATTGCAGAAAGTATGCAGTAGGCATGCAGTAAACTGCCGCTAGCAGTAATGCAACACAAAAGGCTGGTGCACATTCTTTCTTTTTATTCACTAAATGTCAGTAAATGTGAACTCTTTGACTTGCTGGTGCTCATGTGTTTGTGTTGCAAATGTCTGTTTGTAGCCCCACTAATTACAATGAGCCCAGTCAAACTATGCATAGTGCATTTAAATTATTATGTGTGATATGCATTAGAGGAGCATTTTTAAAACAGAGATACTAGAACTCCATCCGTGACCCCAAGCTCTTCTGTCACATTCCAACCACCACTTCTCATGAGTCTGTTTACCTCTCTGTCACCTGCTCTGGTTGGCCTCACCTGTGTGTCCCAGCTGTGTGAGTCTTACCTTTGACATACATCTTTTTAATAATCATCAGTCCTCTACAGAATGCCAGAAACAGCCATGGCCCGTCTGTTTCCCACAGGACCTAGTGTAATCCTCTTAACACTGTGATGTGCCTGTATATATGTATATATACAGTATATGTGTGTGTGTGCATGTGTGCATCCCACGCCTTATTCACCTACTTTCAGTGACCCAACTGCTCGTCACCTGGAGCCACCTCTCCCCCTGTCACTCACACACAGGATTTACCTCCAGTACCCCCCACCCTCTCTCCCTGAGCGCTGTCACTCACACGCCAGATTAACTGCTGACATCATTAAAGCAGTGTGGCCGCCTGACATGCTGTTGGCACAGTCCAGGAATGCAGACCGGCACAGAGCGACATGGGCACTGGCACAAGAATGCCCAGTATGGGTGATAGTCAGTGTGTGTGCGTTTATATGTTTATTTATTAATCTGCCATTATGGACTAGTAACAAAATGCAGATTTCATATAAACTGTGTTATATAAACAACAGATAAGAACAAGGATTAATCTCCCAGTATTTTTCAAGTCTTTTGAGATGAGTGGGACAGCAGGACTGTGAGTCTCTGCAGAGATTGGCTGGTGATTAGGTTGTGTCCCAGGCTGGCTGTAGTCTATAGGGCTGGCCTCTGGTCCTTGGCTTGACTCAACTGGCACTGTTCCCTGATTTTTCTATAGGCTAAACTATAGGAGTTAAGTTTGGCCTCTCCTTTTGATGCCACAGCAACAGTCGTGTTACCACAGTTCCCCCCTGCTGGGCTGCAGACATAGACATAGAATTCTAATTCTGTGGCCCCTAAGATCTGTGTAGGCAAAGGCTGTTAAACAAAGAAAGGGCATATCTAATAATGACAAAAGCGCAAGCACACACAGCACTAATGCTCAAGTATAGTAAGGTATAGTGATTCAGCAGTGATGTTGAATGGTGTAGAGGAGGATGAATGTAAAGCGTGGTGTGAGAGCCCTCCTTTGGGAAATTATGAGCCAACTGTGAAAAACTCCCAGAAACAATGGGGTTTATTTTTCTTAGATGCCTGTGATTCTGATCCAGATCCAAACGAATCTTAGGTCATACTGTTGGGAGAGGAAGTGATGGGGAGGGGGGTAGAGGAGATTTTGGGAGGGTAGAAATAATGTAGGGGGAGGGATCAAAGAGAGGAGAGGTTGGGAAAAAAAGGAAAAAAGTGAGCACATTTTAGGCCAGTTAATCACTTTTGGCTCTCACCTCAGTAATCAGGAGCCATCCTGAAGAAACCCTAGATAAAAGGCAATTGTAGGAAAGGTTAAAAACCTCTCACAGGGTCCTCCATTTTTACAGTTTCAGTGATATATATCCCACCAATGTTTGGCCACTTTTTCTCCGTTTTCGTGAGGGTCGGTTACTGTTGATCTGTTGTGGTGGGGTGGGGGGTTTCAAGAGAAGGCCCTCCACCCTTACCCAGGCCCCCTTGGCTGCAGAGCATCACTGTTGTGCCAAGAATGTGCTGGGGTTTCTGGGTGGCGGCCATATTGGAAGCCTGTCTGACAGGTCCATTGTGCATGTGTCAGATGGCCTCTGTGATTGGGCAGTTGTGTCCAGTCACGTTTGGGCACTGTGTTCCAATCGTCTGTGCTGGTGAGCAGACTGTCCAGTTTTTCTCTCCCAGAGTTTGGGAATACTACCCAATACAGCACCTTTCCAAAATAATCCAAAACCAGCAATCTGTTAATCTTCAAATGCAGTGGGAGAACTTGAAATCAAAATAAATTCTACCACTACATTAGTATGTGTGTGTGTGTGTGCTTCTGTAGAAAATTACATATTTTCATGACATGCCTGACCCCTTCTTCTTGCTTGTTCTTTCTTATAGTCAAAGTCACGTAACATCCTGCGAATTGGGCTTCACTCTCTTGGCTCGGCTCTGTGGGGTGATGACCTGTGTTGCCATGACAACCCTAGAAATGGCCACGCTCTCACTACCTTTCTCTATGGACTGCGTGCTTTGCTGAGGTCATCGCTGTCAGTTGCAGTAGTTACTGTGCCTTCACATCTCATCCAGGTAAGACAAGTTTTTGACACATGATAACTCGGCACAGTTCATAAGCATCAGCGTGCACTTAGAATACAACTTATCTGATTAGCAATTACTTGCTGACCTATTGTATAACTGATGTGTCCAGTTTTTATGATAGTTTTAATTAGTTCACAACAGTTTGTCATTAGTTTCTAGAATGTGTGGTACTGCAAGAATACTGTGATGTGCAAGGTTTCCTGTGCAAAGTCATAAATGCAGTATGTTCTGCTTTATTCTCTTCTTCACCTCTTTGTCTTTGCTTCTCTGTTTTGTCCTAATCCACTTACCTTAAATTGCCACTAGAGGGATAAATAATAAACGTTGAATTGACTTGAATTTACAGATAATAGACAGTTAGGGGTTTTTGTGCGTGGGTTGATGTTTGGCCCATGTGCTTTTTCTTTGTCTTGTTTATTAATGGGGAACGAAGTTTGAAGTCTTTTGTAGTGGGGCCTCCTCTTGACCCTGTGGTCCAGTGTCACCCTGGTATGAGTCAGGCCTGCGCGGGGGCCTCTTCCTCACCCATCGCTCCCCCAACAGACCCAGTCGAGTGCACACTTCATTCAAAGGCTTCTAAATCTATGTTTGTTTGTTTGGGCTTTTAATTACTTGAAGCTGTACACAATGAGAGTGTGTGCTTGTGTATGCATTTCAAATATCTCTTCTTGTAGATGTGTGTGTGTGTGTGTGTGTGTGTGTGTGTGTGGGTGTATGTGGGTGTTTGGGGGGGGGGGCTGGGCATGCATGCGTCTGTGTACAGTCTGGCCTCTCAGTGTGAAGGTGGAGTCATCTGCTGAGGCATATGGCAAACCACAGCCCTCCCCCAGACAGTCGACCATAGAAGCACACTCACCAGAAAAGCCATCTGAGACTTTCTACTAAAATGTTTTTATCTTGTCTACACTTAAAACACTTCCTTATAGTCCTCATACGCAACAGCATGGAAGCTGCATCTGATCCGTTATAGAAAGATATAGGTCGCTGCTTAACTTTCAGAACAGCTGTGTTGTCACAACATGCTCTGGCTCCAAGCCTATATGCTCAGTGCACAGCGGCCTTGGCCTAGTCAAGAAAGGTAGAGTGGCTAACTAGCAGATGTCAGCTGTGGTGGGAGCGGTCCCCCTGTCCCTCTCTGGCCTAGCCTCCAAACCCTTAATCTGTCCCCTCCCTCTTCCCCACCCTGGGGAGTGAAGTGAATGAGCGGGGGAAGAAGAGGAGAGGGGGAAATTTTGGATTGAATCAGGTGTTGGGTGACTAAGCCAACGTGGAGGTAATGAGAGGCTGTTAAAATGGGCATCTATGAATTGACCTTATGATTAGTTTAATCACACTTGGTGTTTTGTTGATTCTAATTGATCAGCTGAGGTCACCAGGGTGTGCAGGCTGCTCATTTTAAGTTACTGACAACAGTGTCTGGTATTTTTTAAGTATTGACATGTTAGCAGAGCTTCATTCTGCCAGTATCTTTGCTTAGATAATTAGCTTAGTTAATGGCATGTGGCCTTTGGAAGACTGTCTAGACTAGTAGCAGTGGGCTAGCTGGCCGAGACCGCACTGGACTCTATATCCATTATTGAGCAGCTTGGGAAGTTAAGCAACTCACTGAAAGCCTCCTCACAGCAGCCCAATGCCACAGTCCATCTGAAACATTAATTAGGCTTGTCGTAGCCTGGTCCTCCTCCATCATACTATCTCCTGCCATCATCTCCATCCCCACAAGTAAACATGTACAAACACAAACTACACAGTCTTCCCTAAAATGTATCCATACACACCTCGCCTGCTGCTCAGACTAAATGGTGTCCTGACCTATGCAAATATTTAGCTACTTATCTTTTGTTTGTTTTTAGTCAATTAAATGTAGGGCCACAACTAACGATTATATGATATGATTAATATGCTGATAATTTTCATATGCTGTGTTTTGAGCCCCTTGCTGTACTCCCTGTAGCAACTTTCGACTCCAACACCATCCTCAAGTTTACTGACGACACAGCAGTGGTGGGCCTGATCACAGACAATAATAAAAATCCTACCTAAAAGAAGTAGAGGTCCTGACAAGCTGATGTCAGGACAACAACATATTCATGAATGTCAGCAAGAGTAAAGACATAATAGTGGACTTTGGGAAGAATCAGGGAACTTGGTCCTTGGTCGAGCCGGCCTGACCCTGGTGCCTGGATTCTGACTCAGTGGTGAAAAAGGCAAGGCAGAGAATAATTTCACCTCAGACACCTGAGGAAATTTCGGGTATCCCCTCAGATACAGAGGAATTTGTACTCCTGCCTCATCGAGAGCGTCTCACAGGGATCATCACTGCCAGGTACGGAAATGGCACCGAACTGGATCGCAAGACCCTGCAAAGAGTGGTTCGTTTGGCCGAAATACAATAGGTGATGCCCTACCCTGCCTAAAGGATATTTACACAAGGCACTGCACGAAAAACGCTAGGAGAGTCATTAAAGATCCAAACCACACGTTGAGGTCGGGAAGGAGATACCGGATACACCAGGCTAGCACTGAGAGGGCTGAGGAGGAGCTTCTACCCTCAGGCCACCAGGATCCTAAATGAGGACATTGCCTTAGATAAATTGATAACTTTTTTGGGGATTTCTTTTAATTGAGAAACTGTGCCTCTGTTCCCAGTTGAAATCACATTTTTTTTAGATAAACTTCTGCCACATTAAACCCATTGCGCGAAACTGGGATTTATCAGTAACTGGTTACATGAAGGGACCGGGGTTTACCCACCCAATGACCTGTCAGTCAGTGATGGTCAGCTGATGCATAGGGTGTTCAAAAGATTTACTCTGATGGAATCTGAGCTAATTGAGCCAGCATACACTTTCATTGCAGAACTGAAGTGACTCTTGTTTGACCCCCTTATCAATTCTAAATAACATTTTCAAAAAAGATGTACACCTCCTTAAACTCAACTAGCTGTGGAGCACGTGCTGACGTCATTCTGCCCTTCTGCCACTGTACTCAGCAGACATTTTGGATTCTTCTGAGTTTGAAACTTTTGAGTCTTTGCCAAGGAGCCTCATCTTTGTATTTAAGTAGGCACAGAAGAGTTATTATAATTACAGACTCACACAGATAAAGTTTTTGCAGACCCTCTCTCTCGTATAGATACTATTGGCTATACTGTACCATTAGTGTTTTGAATTACACTAAAACTGATTTTAATTGCTGCATTTGAGTGACCTCACATACCCTGTAAGTTCTGGCGGTACTGACTAGGTAGGGGAATATGCATACTTTAAAAGTAGGACAAAAATGAAAAGGAAGAAGAAAGAGTGGGGAAAAGACATGAAGGCATGAAAACTGCATTAGGCGGTGGTAGCCAACACAGAGAGAAGGATGTGAATGATTCAAGAGGCAAAGGGATTAATAATGCAGGACTCCCTCTTTCCCTCCATCCCAGTGTCCCTCTCTCTCCCCTCCTCTCCTTTTACCCTCTGCCTCCACCCATTTGTATATTTCTCCTTCATTCTTTCTATCTACTGTATTCGCCCCTGGTGTGTGGTCTTTGTTGTCAAGTCACTGACCTAACCAGTAGGGGGAGCTCTCCCCATCAAGCCTCTGCTGCTTTCCCTCACTTCCCCTTTTTCCTCCCCTGCTGTGTGCAGGTTTGTGCACCAAATATGAGACTTTGTTTGATGACGTAAAATAGTGTGTTGCCATTGACATTCCCATGTAACTTTTGTATGCCTGATGTAAGGTGTGTGTCCATTTGCCTGCCCTGACATCACCTGTGTAACCCCTATTAGGGCTCTTTCCCCTCTATACCTCATCAACTTCACCTAAGCCATGGCCACAAATGACCTGGCCACGGGACATGATGACCTAATTTAATTGCAACACTGATGGCCCGTCAGGAGGCTTTTAATTACCTGCTCATGGTTCTCTCTCGGTGTCTCTCTCCCTCCCTCCCTCCCTCTCTCCCTCCCTCCCTCTCACTCACTCTCTCGACCCTACAGGACAGAGCTCTAATGGGCAGCGTAACCAGGCTATGTGACAATGCCATAGCCCTGGAATCATTCAAAGGCTCTGAGAGAGAGACCAACCCACTCTACAAAGATTACCATGGTAAGAGACACACACACACTCGCCTATCTTTCTGTCTCTTTTCCATCAAATACACACACATACACACAAGCAGTGCATTAAGGCTGGGGCTGGGCTGTGGATGGAGGCAGGGCAGCCCCCTTGCAGGCCAGGCTGTCAGTGCGTGTTAGTGTGCTGCTGCTCAATCAGACGTGCTCCTCAGTAGACAGGCCGGGGGGGATTCAGCTGCCACGCTGTACCCCCTCTCCCTCGCACCCTCACCCCCTTCATCCCTGCCTCCCCCCCTCCAGCAGAGCCTCTCTCCCTCTCGCCTCGCCCCCTCTCCATCCCCAGTCCCATACCCCTGAGGCTCTGGAGCAGAGCAAACCAACACTGGGGAATCGATATTCTCACCATCACTCTCTCTTCCTCTCTGCCTGTATCTCTCCATCCCTCGCTCAATGTCTCCGTGGCCAACATGCTCTGCTAATAAATGGAGGGCAAGGCTTTCAGTAGAGGAAGAGGACACCGGTAAGGGACGATTGGAGAGACAGAAACGAAGAAAGGGAGGGGGGCAACATAGTTTATCTCTGCTCTCTCGGTCCCCACCATCACTTCTCCTTCACGGTTTTACCATTCCTTCTTTCTCCCGTTTGCTTCCCCCTTTTCTATCACACTCTTTGTGCATAAAGGTCAGTTTAAGCGAGTCAGGTATTTTTAGCCGTGCCTCTCGAACTCTCCGACTCACTCTTGCGCTTTTCCTCTCATTTCCCCCCCTCCCTCCCTCCCCTCCTCGGGTTAGACAGCCCCGGTTGTGACAGATGAAGGGATGAGGAGTAAAAACATTCAATGGCAGACTTTGGTTTCATCCAACAGCATCTTTTATTTAGATACCACATCCCATAGTGATCACATTCCTCTGCATTGTAAAGGCAGGTGGCATGTAAACACTTTCAAAGTATTACCGTTTCAGTGCATAATTTTTTTTTTTATATAATTTTGTAGTACAAAAATGTTGATTGGAATTTGCAATTAATAATATTTGAATTTCTTGCTCAAGAATATATCTGCCCTCTGTTTAACCAGCCAGAGAAATTCTGGTTGGGTTACGAAATACATTTATGTGCATGATTGTTTTGATGTGTGTTCATGAGTGCAAACGCATCTGGTACGAGTGTGAGAGTGCGTGCGGATGCGCGTGCGTGCATGTTTGCGGCAGCAGTTCAGGGCTGCTCAAAGCATGCTGGGAAGCCTGTCACTGCAAATCAGGCAAGGGGAAATCACCCAAGTGCACAGAGGAGAGAACCCACCATCCCCCACTTTCTCTGTCTGTTTCCCTTTCGCCATTACTCCCTCGATCTCTTCTTTTCTCTCTCACGCTCATTTATACAACCCCACTTCTACAGTACTTTTCCAGTTTTATGAAAATGTAACTTTGTGGTGACAGGAAAAGAGAAACAAAGAGTAAAACATCTTCCTTCCTTTTATCCTTTGCAGGAATCCCGAACTTGTATGCTCACTTTCTGTCCCTCATTGCTCTAATGTGCCCTTTAATTGGCATATTTCCATTAAAATACACCAATGCTCCAACCTGTAGGGAAATGAAGAAGAGAGTATCAATGAATACATAGGGAAATGGTTAAAGATATCGGGTAACAAGTAATTCTTTGGTAGTGTTGTCTAACAGTGAAACGTTTTATTTCACTGCAATCACACCATGTTTGTAGTTTCTGGTCAGTGGCGTTTACCTTCTGTAACTATGAAGCGTAGTACAAATGTAGATATCTATAAAAAAAATACTGGTTTGTTAATGCCTGTCCAAGTAGACAAGCACAGTTCAATCTTCTTCAAATCAAATAAGGAAAAATTTAACATTGATTTTTGTGCAACATTTAAAAAAAAAAAAAAAAAAAAAAAAAAAAGGGTCAGAAAACTTTGGACAGAGAATCCTAATCCTCTGTAAATTGCATTATTTTAACAAGCCTTTACACTTTAAAAAGGAAGCACACAACTTTGTCTAGGTTGTTTTGTATTGGCACAGTTTAACATAAAACATGCACATAGGACAGGATAGGACTGGAATATCTTGCTTGAATTTTTACTGTAATTTTGTATGTCAGTTTTAATCTGCTTTCACTGTCCTTCACAGGTCTTCTACATGTACGCCAAGTACCTCACCTGAACTGTCTGGCGAGTAAACTCCCTGACCACAAGGACCTGGCCTTTAAGCTCAAGAGAAAACAGTTCAGCATTGAGGTAAGTTGTCAAGGTTACTTAGCATATGCCAGGGTTTGTTCTTAAACAAAACATAGTGTTATAGTGTGTTTTATGCTGTGTTTTTTGTAACTTGCCATGTAATCATTAACCTAAAACAAGAGCTGAATTTAGATAAGTAATTATTTATTAGGAAAACCATTACGTTTGTTCCCATTCATCGTGTTCATAGCAGTGCTGAAATTAAGTGTTGACGATAATAACAAGTCTCTCGCGTTAGTTCTGCCAGGCTGTTTTTACTATTGGGTGTCAAAATCAAAGGTGAAGCTATTGATTATACACTGTTGCAGCCACACTTATTCCAGTGTAGTGTCTAGAGGCAACGGAGTGAGAAAAAATTCTATTTATATTCAAAATTCGAAAGAAATACTGGTGGCAGTTTAAGTCAAAGATATAGTTCACATTTTTAATAAACTAAAGGAGTATGAATGAATCACCAGTCAAGATATTAATACATGGACATGTCCCCAGCCATCCATGACAGACAAAAATGAGGCAACCACAACAAACTATCAGAAACATTTTAAGCCACGATAGCTCTCAAGGGAACCAGCTGTGTACGGTAGGTGCTGCTTACTTTGTCTGCAAGGTCACTGTTTATTCATTCCCCAGCTGGCAACAACCAAGACCTGTTGAGACAAAACGAGCAGTAGACAGCCATTTTACTTTATACTGTAGCCTATAAACTCATTTGAATGGCAGTGTGATCAGTGGTGGTTTAAATGGTGGGCCAACAACTAGACATATTTGACAATTTGACATATTGTCCAAAAATGAGTCAATTATATTTTGACTCCTCTACAGCATAACCACAAGACACTACAGGATTAGGCAAAATGAGGCGATGTGATAGATAAACACTGCTTGCACGCTGAATGATAGCAATAGGAGGTGAATAGGAGTGGCATTTGGCACGGATGTATGTTTGAACTGAATGCAAGAGGGAGGAGTGTAGAAAAGGACTGGGGAAAATTATTCCCCATGAATAAAGGCAAATAATAAAAGTCACTATTCACATTATTAAACTGTTCAGCAGCATTAAGTTTCACACTAAGCCTTCACCATAATGTCTAGCCATGAGTATTAGAAAAGTAACCTGATGTAATCCGATTACAAATGCATACTATGCTATAACAGCAAGATAAACTAAATATTTCACTCAACAATTCAAAGCTTTCTTGAAGAAAAAGGAGGCACTGCAATTTGTCCTCTGAGAAAACTTTTCAATGATTCTGGTGTTAAAATCTAGCCTGGATGCCAGCCGAACTTAGCCCCGCCCACAACATTTGAGGACGGAAAGTTCGGTCTGGACTTGAACAAGAACTGTTTGGACCAATCAAATTGTCAGGGCGGGCTTTATACGATGATGGACAGATGATAGAGACAATAGTAACGTAATCAACCACGTCACCAAAGAGTGCTTGGGTTGAATTGAAAGGTGGCTGCCGCTGTAGAATTGAGATGTGTAGATTCCGCCATTGCATCTGTTAGAGAAGATATCGACAGCGCATTCATTTTAAAATCCTCAACCGCCCGTCTCAGCTCGACTAAAACCAGCTGATGCCTGGTGTCTCTGCGACTTTGCTGTTCAAGTCGCAGAGGCTGGTTTTAGAACGTAAGAGACGTCTCCTGTTGGAGAAGTCAGCTGGTAAAGTCAGCTATAAAGTATAGAAATAAAATGATCCATAATCCATTTTATTTTTATGTTACAAACAGCTGGTTGAAATGGCAGAGTTTTAGACGGAGCCTCAACGACCGCCCGAAAGCACAATAACGTTAATGCTCAGACACACCGACCAGACGGCCGACCCTCGGCAGAAAAGGCAGTTGGACTGATCAGTCTCCCTGAGTTGGTCAAAAAAGTGCCTCGAAACACACCAAAGAGACGAGACGTAATACGTCTCCATAACAGCAGGCGGCGCTAATCTTTATTGTTGCCCAAAAATGAAAACCGGCAGCTGATTGGATGAACGCGTCACGTGGGTCTGGTTTCTCCGGAAATTCAAAGACAGACTGTCATGACGGCTCGTTCAGAATACGAGCTCATATTGTTCTAAAATAGTTCACCGAAACCTGTTTCTGAAAACATTTTAAGCGAGAAATAGGCCATGCAGTTGCTGAATCTGTCTTCATTTCAGATCGACAAAGGTCAGTTTAAAAGATTTGTGTCAGATTTTGAGAGACTCTAGTCACGCTCATTCTGCTCCCAGTTTCCGGGTTAGCACTCTACAAATCAGAGGGGTCATTTGAGTCTGACTGCCAGCAGTGCCCGCCCTGCCAATTATACATGTCAAATCGGCCAAAATGAAGGCCGACGGCCCCCTCGGACGGACGAAGTCACAAAACACACGGAACAGACTCGAGTCACTGACTTCGCCAGACTTTCCGACGGCCGATTATCGGCTCAGTGTGTAGTAGGCTTTATATGATCGAGAGAGAGAGACTGAAGAGAGGGAGCGCCCAGCGGCATTAGAACAAAGCAGTGAATCAGAGAAATAAAAAGTGTTTTCGCCGATTCATCACTAGAAATGCAAATGCAGCAAACATCTCACTATCACCAACGTTATCCCACATTCATATTTACACAAAACAAATGATATATTCAGCTACAAAAAATTCGATGGAGACAATACACCGTCTCGTCTCATTGGTTTTGAGTTCTGTTGACAGTTGCGTTGAGTTCCGTTTCTATGATTGGTTGTAGGTCTATCCAATTGAGTGCAGAGGCATTTTCTTTCCTGGTTCGGATGAAACACGCCCCATAATCACAGCCCAGTGGAGCAGTATCAGACTCATATTCTGACTAGAATCTGAGTTCTAGAGTTCCTCTCTCTCCCCTTTTCATATCTATCTGTTCTTTCCATTAAAGGCTGAAATAGCCCCAAAAAATCGAAAAAAAAAAAAAAAAAAGTCACCGCTCAGCCTGTGAGATGATAATGTTACATGCCTCATTTTTAACTGGTGCTGTATTAGTGACTCTTCTAGCCGGTTCATCTGCTATGTCTTGGGTTGTAGTGGCCAATCTTTCAGTTTGCTGTGTCATATTTGCTGTTTGATATATTCCCTTTGAACTGAACAAAAGCATTGCTGACTCCAGCTGCAGCATGACAGCTGGTGGCCTTTGTGTTGCCTCTACGAGGGCTGTAACTAGTTTTGGAGACACCCGAAAGGAAGGTAACGAAGGCCGTCAGACTCAGGTCTGAAAAAAAAAACCCTGGCAGAGCACAGCTGCTGCCAAGTGAGAGCTTGTGTGCATAGCAGTGCACAAAATGACCATTTGGATAGGTTTCCTTCATCAAGGTCTGTGTGCTGCAGACATTCCCACTCATCATGGCGACACCATTATACTGCGATCAACTTTTCCCCAAACTTTAGTTTCTCTGGTATACTTTTGATGGTGTTAGGCATCTTTTATCCTTAACTTCCATCTCTAAATGACGTTCTCTCACTGTATTGTTTGGCAATACGTATCTCAATACAAGCACCAGCTGGGATTTGCATGACACATCATCCACTTGCACAGCAACAAACAATGTCTCAGCCACTTGCATAGCAACTTCCTCCCTGTACACCTTGTACAGGAAGTTCAACAGCTCATTTTGAATTGTGCTAGAGGTCCTTTTGAAAACTCGCTGAGCATCAAAGTGTCTCCGGAGCCTTGAGTCGCCCTCGCGCATTGTTTCAAATATGTATCGTAAAATCCCAGGGTTTAGACCGTGCGCTCAGAGCGCCATTTCACATTTTCCACACAGTTTAATACAGGTCACTCAGTGTCAATTTGGGTAGCTATGTTTGCTCTGCCTGCATAGAGTATAGTGCATATACACAGCACAGGATTGTATGGCCTTCCCATTTCTTCTATTTTGATTGATAATTTCTTATCCTCTTTCTCTTCTTGTCAGAGATGCATCCATTTTGCTTGTGTCACATCATCACTCTCCCTCCGAGCAATCAATCTGTCACTGAACTACCACTCTAGAGACAAATTAAGGGGCCCTCCTCTTAGCTCAGGCTCATGATTGGTCCTCATTACATTATCATTACCTTATCACAGCCTCTGGTCCTTGGCTCTTAGTGAGTCCTATTGTCTCAGGCAGGAGGTGAGGGGGAGGAGAGGAATGGCCACCCCTCAAACCTTCTTCGCATCCTACAGTCAACCCCTTCTCATTTTCTGCCAGCCTTCACCAACCCTTCTAAGCCTTTCTCCTGTCTGTATTGGCCCGTTTCCCCTCCTTTCTCTGACCCCCTGAATAGGCCACTCCAGTATAGATTTATATGGTCCATAAAAGTCAAGGTGGTTATCCTCAATGGTCTTTTAATTAGGCCTCTGTATTGGGCAGGCCAGGGGGCAGAGGCCTAGAGCATCCATGATGCTCTGTGGGGCCTAGATACTGTGTCATATATCCCAGCAGCACATTGTAAAAACCAAGCTTTGTCTTCCTTCCTTGTTTAGGGAGCTTTATTGGAGTTTTGTTGTTGAATGGTAACCATACTCTTGTATTACCCTCATACACATAGCATTGAAAGAGTGATATCCACAGAAGACCTTTTTTCTAAAATGGCTGTGATTGTTGACACAAGAGAGTACATAATATAAACTGTCAATCACAATCCTTGGCCATGACACATTTTAATGTGTCAGGGAATTTCCCAGAGAACGTTGTATTGTATCACATGCATCAAATCAATCAAAACACGCATTGTAATATGCTATTACGTTCTCGTGCTAGGTTCTGCGGCACCGTGATTGGCTGTCATTAATTTGTACATCACCTTGGATGGAGATGTCACAAAAGTATGCATGTTGGCTTTGCGTCCCTCATTGCAGATATTGGTTTATATCAGTATACCTGTGAATTACTTTGCATGCAGGACTACCGTTGTGCTCTTACGACATGGCTCATAGTATACTGTGCTTGAACTGTTGGTCAACTGCCTCGGTGGGCCACTGATTGGCACATGAGATGGTGATTGGATTCTTAGCCCAGTGTTTGATGTGTGACAGCTCACACCATCCCTGCTAATCACCTCATTTACTCAAACTACAGGACTCCTCTGCCTGAGGCCATATAATACAGAATTCTCTTTTTCTGAAGTGCCCACAGTCTTACTTCTTCCACACATTTATTGTGGTAGTGATAGATCACTTCTCCTACTATGCATTTCAACTTTCGACTCCTTTTCCATATTTTAAATGCAGCAAATCCAGCCTCACTTTGTGCAACATCTATCTGGATTAATTTGAAATGTGGTGGTGAATGACAGGTGATTGACAGCGCTAGCTTCTCACCAGTTGGGTCAGGCAGCTACATGTCACCCCAACTGTGCATGGAGTCATGCTGGTAACTAATTTCTTAACTGCTGTTTGACTCATACCTCTATCACCTAGCGCCTCAGGAATGCGAAAAAGAATATGTGTTTGCCAGCACACAGAGTATAGGTTTTGTCAGACAAGACATAATTTTGTGTTCAGTTATTTGTATTATTAAATTTTTTCCTAATTTCATAGTCCCAAACTCAGCACCATCATCAAGGTTCTGTTGGTTCTATGATACGGTTACCATGACAGTGGCTGACATTTCCAAGAGTTCAAACTGCGGTTGATGAGCAGTTATTAGCCATAACGCCTGAAGCCAGAATTAACCCATGGCTCTGTCTGAGCAGGTGGAGGAGTGTTAGGTGTTTAGACAAGATTAACACATACTCATAGACACATACACAAACATTGCTTACTCCAACATATAGATATTGACATTCATGCAACAGCACAAGTACATACTTATTGAGAAACGCATGTACAATGTACCGGTACATTGGTGTCACGCAATGCGTGCAAGAATTTTCTCACTCACTAATATTAAGCCGACACAGTCTTCTGTCACTACTTTCACAATGCAAGATGCTTTGAGGATGAAGGTCTGAAGAATGCAAGTGGTACGCAATTACATTCTCCTTACCTTTGTTTGACCCTTTAAACTGACAGGCAATGTGCCTGTGGGGTACTGGGGTGCCAGAGGCAGGTCACAGGGTCAAATACAGTATAAGACGGGGATTTGTGTCAAATTAGACTTATCTTAGACAGGCTTTTTGGAGGCGTCACTGACGAGCTCTGTCTCTTGAAAGGCTGTGCAGTCTGTACACATTTGTTGGCTTTAAGGAAAACTTTGTGGTCTTGGGAACTTTGAGTTTTATGTTGTATGTTTTGATTTTACGTCATTTTGAAGTCATCATTGGAGAGTCAGTTAAAGACACATGATGAAGGTCCTAGGCAGATTCATACATACTGATTGAAGTTGGTTATTGTAATTAACAGTTTATGACTTCTAAATACAGTTCACATTAACATCCAAATCAGAATTACAAACACAAAAGTTGAACCTGGCTCAACTTTTGCCAAAACGCCAATTTGGCCAATCAAATACGTGCAAGCACACATTTTTGGCAGATTAGCTGTAACATGAACATAGTTTTTCTACTGTTTCCCGCCTTAATGAAAGACATAATGATTGCCTATGTGAGTTGTAAAAGACTTTCTCAATATATTATAAACTGCTGTGCATTGTTTTGGCATCTGATCGGCCTTGATACTCATCTTTTAAACAATTGGGCTTCCTGAATTGTATATTATTATCTCACCAGTACCTAAAAGGGTCTGAACACCCATAAATAATTGCCCAAAATAGCAAACAAACACATATGCCTCATCAAATGCTACTTTAATAGATATAGTGCTAGATTGACTATGCACTGTATTTTTAACCCTCACACGACCAACTTTGCAATCACAAAAACATCTCAAGTTGTCCAGTGACCTTCCATCCCACATGACATGAACTTGACATCACCCAGCTAAGTGTACTTTTAAGCTAAGTGGAAGCAAAGAGATAGCAGAAAAGAGGGATGAAGAGGACGATGGTGCTGAGTAGAAGAAGACTTAAGGAGAAGAGGAAGCCGAACTATAAGAGTCCGAGGGAGGTGTATAGAGTAGGTTAATGTTTCTTGGCATGTCCTCAAAACGTCTTTAAGACAACGCCTGTGTCTGCCCCCTGTTGAAGCCTGTGGGTGCCGAGGGAAGGGTGTTAATGGACCTATGTGACGAACAGAGCGAGGCTTGGAGAGGAGGGGGGAGGCATAAGCGGAGAGGAGCAGTTAAGTGATTCTCAGGTCAGGTCTAATTAAAATGAGGGCTTTTCCTCAGAGGCACCAAACCGTTTTATTGAGAGAGAAATAAAAAGGGAGGGAAAGAAAGAATTGTAGAATGCAGAATGAGTTAGACAGAGACCCAGTCCTCAGGGCTTGTTTGTGTATTTGCTTATATCTTTGTTTGTATTCCATGCCTTGTCGTATATCTGCTTCCCCATGTCTGAAATAATGCTTGGTACTAAAGATCAGAAAAAGCCAATGTTAAAAAAAATTTAATTAATTTAATATTTACTTCCATTAGCAGATCACAATAACTATTCACAGACTGTGAATAAACTAAATACAAACAATAGGCCTTTCTGTCTTGAACCTATTAGTAGCAGGTAAAAGATCCTTAGGTTCTTCATATATCTGCCTGTAATTCCTACATCTGCCTTGGGAATCACGATGAGATTAGAATGGACCTTTTGGAATAATATTCCAATTGAATAATTTATACTTCCTCCCTTGGTGCACACCAGCCTCTGTCGCATTTTGGAAAGAGGTGTGCTTATGGTTTGTGCATGTATGAGAAGGAAAGAGAGAGAGAGCCGGGTGTAGGCCAGTCAGTGGCACGCGATCAGACCCCTCAGCCGAACAATATTCACAACATACATCAGATTTGCATCTATTATTTAACAGGGATTTTATCTATTCTGCAAATGTGCATGTGTGTTTGAAAAGGCTCAGCTTGTAAGGTCTCTGTGCTGGGTCTTGGGTGTGTGGGGGATGCAAATGTTTGCACGTTTTGGAGGTTTGTTTGTTGTGGTGTTGTGGTAAGTGTGTGGACTTCCTTAAATACTGATCTTTGTTAAATCTATTGATTAAGAAAAATCAAACCCACTTCATAAATGCCAAATCTCATAAAGAATCCGCTGAGTCTCATGGCTGGAAATGCAAACTTGGCCCCCTACAGCGGCATAGGTGATCTGATGTGAAATCAAGTTTACTGGGCATGGAGGATGTGCTTGTTCTGACAAAGTCAAGGTTCAGAAATCATTAAAGACACCAGTTATGACAGTCCCCAATGAGTTTTTTTTAAAAACATTTTTATTGCCAAACGCCTAGGGAGAGAAAGTAGCAGCAGTTGTGTTTGCTGTTAGTCCAGTCAACGCGCAGTAAGAGTATATCTGGGACTTTGCCAAATGTGCTGCCCTCTATACTATATCAACGCAATGCCGAAACATTTCTTGCAAACAGGAAGTATTAAAGGAAAACAAAACAGGGCATATGTGCTCCTCCTGCCAGACTGAGTAAGAGTGTGGTCTGCCTGAACTCGCCCTGGAAGTGAAGCTGTTTCATCAGTGAGCAGTGAACCCTTAACATGGTCCATGCACCACTCAGCCCCCATCAGACTGTACTGGCTACATTGGACTCAGACCTGATTAAAGTAGCCCTAGTTGTCTTCAGCTCCCATTAGAGAGAGAGAGGAAAAGAGGCTGTAACTTGCATGCCACCCTACATCCATGGGGTCTTGTGGTACTATAGGGTATGTGTAAGTGTGTTCAGAAAGGGCTCGCTATTAGCATAATGGTAGTGACTGAGGAACCATAGGCCCCCTGGTGCTTATAAACTGGGTCTTCACTGTATCCTTGGCTTCTGAATCTTTTTGTTGTGTTATCTCCCAATTTTGCCTTAGGTCCATGCACTTTTGTGCAAGTCCTAAAAACAATTTGTTTATTTGCAAGAGTGGTAAATGTGTTCATCCTGTACACAACCTCTACTGTTTTTCCTCACAGTCAAGAACAGTTCGTCATTTTCTTTTGATCCTTGGCCATGGAAACCTAGTACTTGGACTTAGTTGTTAATACAAACTAGTAAACATATGATGAAGCAAAAAAAGTTGTCCTGTTTTGGCTGGTGTAATTTTAAACCAGCCAAAATAAAACAGTCCCCTCACTGCTGTTGGTCCGCAGAAAGTTAAAATTGCCATCATGGGCACAAACAGCTCCATGGTCGGAGTGGTTCAAAGGTGGAATGTTGATCCGGTGCAGGAGCATCAAACTTAGGAAGGCTCTCTGCTTGGGTCCTAAAAATAACTTTCCCACACTCTCACTGCTCAGTGTCCTGAGGGGGGTCAGGAGGAGGAGTGTGTGTATGTATTTCTCTAATGTGAACACATTTGAAAACACAAATAATGTGTCTATTGCGATGATGTCCACACTTATTTTCAGATTATTATTATCATTATTATACTTCTTCCTCTTCAATAGTTTGGCAGAAAAACAATTTTTTTTATTTTCGTCATTTGGTAAAGAGAGGAGTTGAATGGACACATACACACATTTATTGTATAGAGATATGATGAAAAAACGCTTCTTTGTTTAAGGGAGGTAAACCCCAATTTTGATGTCTGCTATTTTCGGAGATCACAAACTCACTTCCCTCAGTCATGTCTGTTAAGGTTGACAATCAAATGTCAATATTTATTAAAGGCTTGTTTTTCGGTTCTTACTACAACGTCAGACTAATTTCTTTGGAAATCCTATCCACACGAGGAGAGTGAGAAAGTGGTATTGTGATGAGTCCATCATTTCTAGACTCCTCACAACAGAATATGTGTGCTCATGCTTTATTCATTTGTTTGCATCACAAAAAAGTAGATTTAGAGATGCCAGACCAGTTGGACACTTTTTCTCTAAATGCTTTCTCCGTCAGCAATCCCTCAATAAGTCCTTGCTTGATGAAAACAGATTGGGTGTCTTGATCCTCTTTCTTTCTCTTCATCTCCAAGCACACTATAAAGGCATTTGTTGCAGCTAATCACAGGAGCTACTTAACCCCTGCTACTGTGAATATGGTTGTATTTAAAAAGGATTCACCCAACAGTCAACACAGAGTTGTTTAAAGTGGTGTTGGCCATTGAGAAAAGTTGCCGGCCGTTGAATGTAGCAGTGCTCATGAATTTTATGAGCGCAAGCATCACTGTCCTTCAGAGTTCACAGGTGGCTATTGAAAGGCCTGGCCAGATGATGGAGGATAGTTAGGACACATATAGAGCCCTGAATAGACTTTAATTACACTAAGCAGATGAGTCAGAGGGGCATTCGAAGGACAAGCCTGCACTTCAAAAGGCAAGTTAGAGGGCAAGGTGATGGCGCCTTATCGAAATGTTTGCAACCCCATCCACGAATTAAGGTGCATGTTTGAGTCGGTGGTCTTGTGTTCATGCTGCAAAATGCTAGAAAAACATGTTGTGTATTTGTCCTGTGTGTGTGTGTGTGTGCGTGTGCGCGCTACTTAACACACATACGTGAATGTGCGAAGGTGGGGGAGGCACTGGGTGGGAGAATACTCCAGTGTGTGGCTTAACCAAACTTTCCTTTTGTCCCTAACAATGATGAGTGATGATGAGTGACAGGGGTGTTAGGAGTGGGATCTGGGGAACAGAATGCGCCTAAGCAGTGCTCACCCAAACTCACACAAAAGGCAGCAAAAGGTCAAATTTGAGGCAAGCTTCTTTTCCACTGGCATATAACATTGCATTCCATGCTATGTGTCACATAATAAGCTAAAACATGTCGCGTCTCTGCTGTGCTCAGACTGACGTGACACTATTATTTTTTTATGCAGTTTCACTACCATCCTGTACATCATTTTTTTTTAAAAAGTACTTTTGAAGTATACACATTCTGTCAGTTATTGCTTACCAAAAGCAGTTCTAGTGGGAGTCTTACCACATTGTGCTCCTGTGACACCTCTTGCCTTTTCTTTGCCCTTATTTTAAACTGTAATAACAACAAGGATTGCTTTGAGATACTCTCTCTTTCTCTCTCTGCATCACTTCCTTTTCTTAACCCAAGCAAACTGCATATCAGTATATCCCCTCACTCTGAAGCAAGTAAGAAAACATGCACAGTTGTCCTTTTGTTACACAAAATCTATACATTGTGCTTACACAGCTCAACTCTACACACAGAAACCCCTCCCTTTACTCCTCCCCCCCCCACAATATTTTGCCCCACCGCTAGCTAGGGGTGAGGAGGACTTGCGTGCAAGTGTTTCCCAGGAGGCAGTTGTAGACTGAGGGTTCTGAGGCCCGTGGATGGCTCTAGATGGCGGTTAGCGAGGAACCAGTATTATTTTATTTTTTTTTTTGCCTGTTCTCTTCCTACCCCTCCCCCTTTTTGAGCTCAGGCAGTGATCGTAATGGGGGGTGACAGCTCACCTCTCCCTAGCGTGCCTAAGGTCCTCGGAGCGTTAGACCCCCCTGCGTAACCCCAACACCAACCCCCAAGTCCCGGAAGGCCACAAAGGTTACTCCATATGTTAGTCTGAGGATTCTTATGAATCTTTTTTTTTTTTTTTTTTTTTCTCAGACAAGTATATTTTCTGTGAAGTCTAGAAAGATTTGTATGAATCAAATCAAATCAGGTACATTTCAGCATGATCCCCTCATAAATTTATGGGCATGTGTATGGAGTCTGGTTCATTGTTTTATTTTTTAGCTCTGTTATCCTCTGCCTCCTGTTCTTCTGTGTGAGTTGCGACTCAGTGGTGTGAAAAGATCCAGGGCCTGGAGTTTCACATCTATTAAAGGCTTCATGTTTGGAGAGGGAAGTGATCTGATGGCCTGATGTTGTACGCTCACTTACACAGGCTGTTTGTATGGGGACGTCATGTCCGCTTGCTTCATCAACCACCGTGTGTGTGTGTGTGTGTGTGTGTGTGTGTGTGTGTGTGTGTGTGTGTGTGTGTGTGTGTGTGTGTGTGCGCGCGCGCATGTGCGCCTGTGTTTAGCATGCATTTAATCCTGACATTGAAGCCCTACATGCCTTTGCAATGTTACAGCATTAGTTTTGTTTTAACTTTCCTAAACATTGTTTCATTGCTTTACTTTATTTGGCAAAAAGTAAGACAAGCTAAGTCAAAAAGTTTGAAGAAATTCAGTATTGTTTGTTCACTCGAAGGTATGACGGTAATATTGTATATCTGTGTAGCACATATCAAAGTTTTCACTTCTTGAGTGTCTTAATTTACGCATATCAGAAATTACCTTCTTACCTCAACAAGATGAAAGATCCCAATGAACATCCTTCTCCAGATAACTCTCATCGGACATGAAAGTTAACAGCCTCCTTTGATGCACATCCTTAAAAACATTCTGACATTCAGCAGTCATCGTTTGAGCTTTCTGCATCAACAGAAGTCTTGCAAGGAGGCAGGACATGTAATGCACAAAATTATAATTAAATCTGGACACTGAATTTGTTGCACCTCTCAATAGATAAAGCATCTTTGTGTTTGTGTGCGCTTTGAATGTTGTGAGTGTTAACGCTTATGCAAGTCTTGGATAACCGGCTAGTGAAATTGTATAATGAGTAGTGTGTGTATTGAAAGGAGGGTTTGCGTGCTTAGATGGGCAAGGAATAGCGCACAAAAGCATGTGTAGTGGTGAATATTAGAGTAGGCAGTGTTAGAGTGTTAGCAAGGTCACTCTGTATACAGAAAAAAGTGCTTTCCCATCTCAAACTCACTCCCTCTTTCTCTCTCCCCGTCACTCTGTTTCTTTTGTCGGATGCTCCCTCTACTCCTCTTTTTTTAATCATAGTGAGCTTTTAAAGAGTGTTACTCTTTCTACATACAGAGCCTTCATTCCACAGCTACCAGACACAAAGTCAGCTTGGCATTTTATAAGCTGGTGCCTGTTTTAAGATGTTGTAATAACCCCACCTCCCCACCTCACACCCCAAAAAAAGAAGAAAAAAAGACAGGCAAGCTCATTTGGATGGTCGGACAGAAGTGCACAGACACAGCAGCACCGCTGTGGGAATCAATCTGCAAGCTAAGAATATGCAAGATAAGTGCCAAACACCCTGCAGGCTAAAGTGGAATCCCAGCCACGCCCCACACATCACCTCATGTGATGTTTGGGGACGCATCCGACACCAACTCTGGACACGCAACATTTCTTTGAGCCTTCTATCTTTTTTCAATGCAGTGTACAAGCGCATCAACCCTTCTGGCCTTAATGGCAGCCTACATATCAGAGAGGAGGCACTGGCCTGGTGTAATCTGACTTGTCTTAATTACAGGCAGTATCCAGTAATAGGCTGCTTCCATAGATATCAGCCATTAGAGCACTGTCTCTGACGGGAGAAGCCCGATTGGCTACGAGGTAGGTGATAAAGAAGCCATGCCTCATTTACCTCCAATTTTTTGTTCACACATCCCTGTATTAAAGTCAAGCGTGAAGATGGCTAAGGACTGTGTTAAACAGATTTATGTGCTCTCCTATGTGGTGGTAGCTAATCTGCTCCTCCTGATTGCATTGTCAGCAATCAGTGCTGCTCTACAACTAAATGATTTCACTGGATGGAAGTTGTTTCAGCAAAGTTTCAATGCTGAAGCGTTTCATTAAATAGTCCCTTTTCTGGACTCATTAAAATTGATGCATTGTGACATATGTTCTTTAAATGTTGTGAGCTTATAAAAGGACCCTGCCTACGCTTTAGACGTGCCTGTGTGGTTTCACATCCAAAACCTCAAACCAGCAGCTCTTGTCTGCTAATTGAACTAAACCACAACAAGCGTCCTCAAAATGACTTTACAAACTTGAACAAGTTCTTCTTTTAGCAGACTTTTACCGTTTCCTGTCAACTGTCTGCACTTGTCTGCCTTTTTTTCTCTCCCCACAAGTACACACACGCCCTCTGACCGACTCATTGTGTGCTTTGCTTGAGGTTGAGCTGGTATGATGTACAGTGATGTAAATGATGACCAGAAGGATATTGATGATACATTCCCAATCCTTCCATCTCACCCATTCACTTTGCCTTTGTTAGCACCACAGCAGCATGTGATCTGATGACATGATATGTTTCAGTAATTCCACAGACGGCTTCACCATCCATTTCAAATGCCATAAAACAAAGTCAAACCATTAAAGATAATATACCCATCATTAGTATGGAAATTAGAAATGGAATGCCATAGAGTACTGGAAGCTTGTCACTTGAGTGACAGTTAAAGACACTCCTGGTTCAGTGCACTGTATTTAAGATATGTTTGATGTTTTTCAAACTCCGTATTTGGCATATTATCCTCGGGTGGCAGCTCACACCTTGTTGGTATTTAAGACAGATTTCAACGGATATTACCGGATTGTGGTGGCGGTTGCATTTATGGGTGCCGCTCCCTCATAACAGGGAGGTGTCGTCTGCTGACAGATCACTGTCTGGATGAGAGAGCACAGCAGCATCCCACCTCATTACCGTAGCAACACACTAACTGAGGGACCGACACACTGCTCGCTGTGATTAAGATGTAAATTTCCTCTAATTGGAATGTAAATTCATACATTTATATGAAGACGTCAGCTGTCAGATTGCAATATTGTGTCCTTTTTTCTCCCTCTCCCCTGTTCCCCAGGCAGGGACTAGGTGCCTGTAATCTGTATCATACTCCCGCAGTCATCCTGGGATTTGCCGTTTGTTTAATGTCGGGCTCATTGTCCTGCATCCAGCCCATCATTGTAATGCTTCCCATTCATGTTTCTGTGTTTTGTTGCAGTCTGATTTGCTCTCGCTACCTGTGTTTGTTCCTCCATGCATGGATGAGCCGCCAGGGCTTCGGGGATGGGGGGACTTTGAGACGGGGCTGGGGTCATTGGGTGGCCGTATTTTGTGTGTGCATCGATTACTTCTGCTGAATGTTCCTCAATGCAAATAAGTCTGCCACTTTGAGAGGAAGCACATGTATCTGAAGTAATTAATTTTACCCTTGAATGCCAGCTGTGGTGTTTGTGTGACGTGTTCCAAATAGAGCTTTCTCACCAAAAAGGTGTTAATTTAGGGATTTGGCAGATGAAGTAAGTGTGTTTGCCAATGTATATGACGCATATAACTGGGATGCGCTGTTTTTGTCCTGCTAATTCTGAGATTGGGCCATCATGTCAAATTTTTAGATTACATTGTGATATGGCTCATTGAAACCCAATCATTTTTAATTTGACACCATACAGAATTCTCCTCACTCCAACGTTACAGTAAGTATTGTCTGAGTTATGTCATAGTGTGCCTACCACAGCCCTGTATATGAAAAAAAATCAGTAATGTTTGTCTTTTTCAGAGATATTCTTTTGAGTGGATAGATGTTATGCTTTTATAATGTGTGTTAAAAGTGATAAAATTAGGTAGTTTATCTAACTCAGCCTTGTAAATACTTATTACTATTTTTGTGCATATTTTCGACATACATTTTAAACATTCCCCCACTCATTGGAGAAGGAAGAAGTAAGATATTAGTATTAGTATAGTAGTATTATTTTTTAATGTAGGATATTTTATTTATATGCGTTCTGACAGTTCAAACACTTAAGACTTCAGACAGCATACTAATCCTATTTTCACACAACAAGCTTCACCAATACCTGTCTCAACAGGTTATGCTCCTGAATGGATCAGTATGTTTAGAAGAACCATAACAAATTGTCATTCATCTGATATGCTCATATAAAAGCAAACAGAATGTAATTTGCATGAGGAAGTAGAAGAGAGAGCAAACACTTTAATAATGACTTTCTTTGGAGACGTCTCCCATCTTTCTTATTAGCACCACTAATGTTATGTACATCAGACCACCAGTAAAGAATTCTGATCAATCTTGTGTTTCTGTGATGTAAAAGTCATGGGTTTTGTAGAACTTGTATGGCTTGGGATGTGACTGTTCAGATTGAGGTCACATTGCCACAGATCTACGATGTATCGGATCTACCGGACTGAAAAAAAAGAAGTTATCACAGTGACACTCATTTCATCCTCTATCTTAGCACTTGCGAAGTAAACGGTGTAATTGCACCATTTGTGTTACACAATAATTTACCTAGAATGTTTCCTTTGATTGACCAACACAGTGCATTGATTGATTATATTGCATTTTATTGTGGCAACAGCTGAACTAGTTTTAAAATTTTTTTTTGAGTCCTATGCATTGGCACACGTGGATGTGCTCTAGTAAAATACATTTATAAGAATCCATTATATGTGCATTATTGTAAGTCATGGTAAGGTCTCACAGACATTTTTTTTATATTATCCATATCTCAATGGTCTCAAAGCTACAACAAAAATCCTTTAGTGAGTGAAAGTTTTATTTCCAAATCGCAGTCCCTGAGTTCATCATGAGTGTGTAAAATAATTTCCATTTGTTGTGTGTAAAAGACAGAACTGGCTGCCGTGCCAGACACCTGCCCACAGGACATGTTGATCATGAAAACAAACAAAAGCTGCTTGATTTCCTGTTTTTTTACAGATCATCAGGCATCCTTGGGTGTGTACTCGAGGATCCTGCATATCTCCTGTACATTCTTCTCAGGCACAGGTAGCGTGTGAAATCTCACAGGTCACGCAAACCTTTCTACCAAGGAGGTTCAGATGCAAGGCTTGCATGGGCATCTTCCATTGATGTATTGAAACGCGTATGTGCGCCTTGTTGGTGACTTTTGACACTAAAAGTCGCAGAGGGATTGCTAGACTGGGGATAGCTAGTTGGACGTGTGCACTCAATAATTACTACGCTCTTTAACATTTATTCATTCAAAACAAACAACGGGCATATTCTACATGACACGACACGTTCTATGACACGTTAAAAAAACAGTATGCTCATCCAGTGCCAATCACCTGCACCTGTGCTGGAGAGCTCCCTTATATGGCTGCCATATCCTATTTAAACACATTTAACATATTAACATATAACTGTAATGGCTGTAACACGCCTAAATACCTTAATCAAATAAAAACAGGAAACCTAAACCTTAAAGACAATAATGTGTTCCCAGTATGTCAGTGCGTGTGAAGGGTGCTGCAGAGTTTGACAACACGTGTAGGTGTTGTAGGGTGCAGGAAATTAAAAACACTGGAGTTCACAGAAGGAACCTCCAGGCCATGTCAAGCAGAGAGGAAGAAGAGAGAGAGGGTGAAGGGACCCTTCGATTTTGAGGGCCAGCTGGCAATCTTAGTAGCTGAACCTGTGTTAGTTAAACACCAGTTGGTCTTCACAGGCCTTGCCTTTTGTGTTATATGTGAAAGAGCCTGGGATTCCCATGCAGTCTGATTCCAGCTGAGGGTTGAGCTGTACACCAGGAATCCTGACTATGCTGCCATAACATGTCAACACTACTCCACCCACCTGTGGCACCTGACGTTCTCAGCGTGCCCTCCCTCAATTAGCCCTCCATTAGGAAGGAATCCTAATAAACCTGCTCCTTTCACTTCCATTCCGTCCATCATCTTCTGTTTATTACACCGAATCAACAGCGTGGAAGACTGACACGTTCCCAGCCGTAGTTTCTGTAAACCAGGAATCTGCCTCTGGTCAGGTGAACCGGTCGGCCCTGGTCATGTGGGTTGTTTTCAAGTTTGGGATGTGCTCGTACATCCTGGTGACTGGAGAGCAGCCTGTCCGGAATTATTCTGATGCACCCCCCCCCCTTACACACCACCCACAGTGACTTAAATTTCCACCCATCACCTGACTGTTCAGGTGTCA
This sequence comes from Perca flavescens, assembly GCF_004354835.1. Taxonomy (NCBI): domain Eukaryota; kingdom Metazoa; phylum Chordata; class Actinopteri; order Perciformes; family Percidae; genus Perca; species Perca flavescens. Next base: position 27,682,382 of record NC_041331.1, on the reverse strand, counting down.
GAGGAGGAAGTGAATCATCTCGTTTGCCTTCAGGTGCCATGAGAAAAGTGGTTCACTTACTGTACAAGTTGCTCCATGATTGAGATTTGGAATTTGAGATGTTAAAGACTTTTATTGATTTGAATTTTTTCAAGATATTACTAATGATGATGATATTTCATTCAGCCCGTCCCTTGCTCCTTTAGTCCTCAGGCTCTTTTGCAGCACAGTGCCACACGACCAACCAGGCTTGGCTTTCGTAGTCACAGAGCAGACGAGAGGAGAGGGAGGAAGCAACTGGGGTAGAGAGAGAGAGACAGACTAGAGATAGAGAGAGGGTAGAGAGAGAGAGACAGAGAGAGAGAGAGAGAGAGAGAGAGAGACCATTGTGTCCCCCAGGTATGACAGAGTCACTCATGCAGAAATATCCCACATGGAGGGAGGTGGGAGAGAGGGAGGGAGCATGAAGGAACTCTTGGCTTCCACTCCTCGCTTGTGCCCCCCTTCCCTGAAAACACATCTGTCTTCTTTTCTTTGCCACACACCTTTTCTGCATCCTTCGCTCACCTTCTCACTCCAGTGACAGAGACTTTTTAGCTGTTAACAGCTTAAAATGTTTTCTCATATTTTGGGGGCGGCCAAAAAGTCTATTCCTTCGGAGCGTTCCTTGTCACATGTCATGCGGCCTGCCATATTTCGTCGGCCTTTCTGGGGATCGAGCTCTTTGGCTGCAAGTTCATTCTCTTTTTAGCTAATGTTCTTTGGCCTTCGAACACACTGCTGTTACCGTTACCCCAAGTGGTCTGTCTTACATGAAAATATCTGTCGGCTCTACAGTGATCACCATTTTAGTCCGCGGCAGAGCTGTCTCATGGCTGCACGCATTAAAACAATTAAACTTTGCCCCTCCCCCGCCACAACAATCACTTGCGGATGTGTTGGGTGAAATTTAGCAAGAAATTATCATTTTCTGAATCACTTCACTCTGCTTGCTCGGTGTTTGTTTCATTCTTTCTCTTTCTCCGTCTCGTCTTTGAGCGGTTTAAAAGACTTGGAGCCCCCCGCATGTCCTTCTTTTTGCTTCTTTTCTCTGTACTTTTTTTTCATCATTATCCAACAGCACTTTTCTGTGCGTGCAAATGCTTTCTGAACGGCGTCCTTTCTTCCCTTTCAGGCTGGATGTCATTGTTGCTGCCTGTGGGCTGGGTGTATTTATTTAGGGGTAATTGGTGTGTGGATGAGTGAGGTAATGAGGTGCATCCACACTTGGCTGCTCCCCTCCCTGAGAGCCTGAGACAGACGTAGCCTAGCTGGGCTCCGGCTTGAGCGATACCACACTGCTGTTCCTCCACACAGGCCAGAATGGCTCTTTCATACCCAGGTGGACAAACACAATCACAGGGGCTGATACCTCAATGAGGCGTCTGCAGTTTGAAGTGGTGTGTGTGTGTGTGTGTGTGTGTGTGTGTGTGTGTGTGTGTGTGTGTGTGTGTGTGTGCGTGTGTGTGCATGTGCATGTGCGCGCAATGCGCGCATATCCTTGTATGTGTTCATGTCCTTGTATTTATGGATAGAAAAGGAAATAAACAGCGCTTAGTTGTTGGCCTGTCTCTGTCTTCAGTCCTTGTTTGTCTTGCGGCTTGTGTTTGTATAAGTGATTTTCCCTGTGTGTTTGTAAGTGCATGTATATCAGGCTGAGTGGGTGTTCAATGGAGCTCAAGGAGGACCTCTGGCTCTCATAGCCCCCTGCCAACCTCAAACTGCCCCTGATATCCTACAGAGTTACCTAATGATTTCACTTACACCTCCCTTATCTGTCTGGCCCGTGTGGCAGCAACCGTCTAACGTGTCAGCCTTTACATGCCATTTGCTGCCTCATATCCTGTGAAATTCAATTGCACAGCTCCAACTGTAGCCAGAGTAGGGGGATCTCCCTCCCTCTCTCCTCTCTCACACTGTCTCTCTTTCTGCCATCTCCCATATTTGTAAAAACAAACAGTTCTACCATCACACTTTTCCCCCCGTATTATCTTAGAACAACGTTGCATCGTGTTTTAGCACTCTAAAGTTGACACTTCATTTCTCCGCAGTGTGCTGATGACAGACTTTGAATGAGATGTAGAAGTCTTAATCCGGGAAGCTTGGATGTTTGAGGCTGCCCACAGGTGTGCGGCAGATAATATTATGCATAGATTGTTTTGTTGTTATCAGGGTAATTGGTGTAGACCTGCCAGCCTTTGATAGACACACAATTACTGTATGTGATGCATAAGTGGACTCATTTTAGGGCAGGATTTTGAGTTGCTAATGGTGCATTATTCAGCTTTTGGTCTGTCCCCAAAAGTGCCGGGCCAAATCAAACACGCCGCTCCAGGGTAATTGAGGCCCACTCTGCACCCCCTGCAGTGAGCAAGGCAGAACTGTAATCCCCTGACAACTCTGACTTGGCCCCAATTTGGCAGGCCGCCCATTTCCCAGCAAAACGCCTAACTTGACATCGGGGAGAATGAAGAAGCTGATAGTCACATTTGGAACGCTTTCCAATTTTGTTATTCTTTTCAACTCAACAGCCCTCTCCAGCCATCTCTGTGCTCACTCTTACTTTTTTATTTTAAACTTTACTTCATATAATATAATTGCACTCCAAAGGTTTGGAGAAAATAAACCTAACCACAGAAAAGCTTCCACTTTTCTTTTAAAACTGTTGCCAGAAACTCTACCACAAAATGAAAGGCTCAGTAATTACAGAACATTTTAGCAACATTTTTGACTGACTTTTGGACTGAAAATCATCCATTCTGTTAATTTTGTCAGATGCAGTTTTGTAAAATTAGGAAAGGAATGGCATAGTTATTTCAATTGATAGTCACCTTACTAACCAAACTGGTACTGCAGCTTGCTACCTGCAGATAAACTTTGTTTTGATATTGATTATTCCTTCATTTCCAATCAACTCTAAAACACATTTAGGGGAAATTATAATATGCTAAATTGGCCAGAGTTTCTAATACAACACCTAGACTATGACATTTACCAAATGTCTACATCAGACATTTGATATTAAATATTATGTTTCATTAAAGACCTTGTGACGAAAAGTCCGCATTCTCAAACATGTTGTAACAAGTCTTTTATGGATGGAGTATTTGGTCTCCTTTTACTAATGTGTACAAATTGCAAATTCATTATGATTTGACAATGTATCTGTAAATTCTGTTCATGCCACTTTATCTTGTCTGTAGTGCCTCCTCTTATAGGGGTCACTTGCAGAAAGGATATCGCATGCATTTAGCATTGTCTCTCTGATTTTTTTACTTTACCATGCATCCTCCCCAGGCCCTGGCTCACTGTTTTAATGGCTTTAGTAATGCTTCACAATTAACACTCAGCCAGCGCTCTAGGTTAGAGAATGTGTTTCAGGCAAAATTAGAAAACACAAAACAAGAATTCCCCGTCACCCACAGTGCTTCTAGGACCTAGAGGTAACGGGGTAAATGAAAGGTGGTGAATTTTTTGACAGGGCAGCCAAGGTGATGTCTCATTCCCTTTGACATCTTGAACACCCTAAAGGTGGCTTTGCCAACAGTCTACCCAGGAAGCACCTCACCTAGCTGTGGCTAAATTTACACAACCACCTGCCCACAGGGAGAATACTGGAGAGAAGAGCAGAGGTGGAGTTGAGGTGAGGATGGAGGACAAATAGGGGAAGAGAGAAGGCGGGGGTAGGAGACTAAGGTCAAGTTTAAGTAGCTACATTGAACTGAGATTGAAGATTTTTATCCAAGAAGTTTCAACATTTCTGTTTAGTATTTTGTCCCTCTTGGCTCGGCTTTTCCTCTCTGCCTGCTTTTTTCTGTTGTACTGCAAGTTGCATCAGAGTGGAGACAGAGAATAGGTCAGATTTGGGTTTTCCAGAGTGCCTTTAGGAGTTCAGTGGATTAGTGGAACCAAGCATTTCAGCCCCCAGGGTTTCCAGTCCACTGGGAGCACATCAGCTGTGTTCTCATATCATTTCAGTGTGTAACTGTGAAAGAGGTGACCCTCATTTCAGAGTGTCACAAATAACAGTGGTAGACTGATGACGAGTAGATGTAAATACCTGAGCTCATTGCAAGACAAAATATAAAACATCTCATAAGAAATGCCGTATCATGTTTTCCAGTACTTTTGTATTTGTTCTGTTCTTAATCAAACTCATTTATTTTATGTTATGTTTGTTTTACTCCAAGATATTTTCATTTTACAAAATGTAAGAAGTTGGAAAGTTCTTAGTGCTCTGGAAAGTTGTTAGTTGAGATGCACATCTGCAGGAACACTATTAGTCACACAGCTGCTGGCTGTCCATGGGAAAATAGTCGTTGCAACTGTATTATTCTGTAGCACCACAAGTTCTTCTGTCTCATCTTAATTATAATTAAAAGTCTAAGTGAAGTTCCCTAGCTGCTATTGTTTATTACCTGAGATAACATATTGGAACAGCTTTTTTAGTTAAAAGCCCAGATTAACTAATACTAATACTAGATACTGAAGCAATTATAAATTATTATGATTATTATTATTATTATTATTATTATTGTTTTGACATTGCCACATTCTCGCCACATTTTAATGAATAGGCAAAGACTCTTTCCCTTTAAAACTGTATATTCATGCTTTTTATAAATTTACTCAAAGGCTGCATATATTGAAGATTTCAAGACAGACAGTCCAATAGAATGGTAACAATTCTAGATGCTCCCCAGTGGCAGAGTTCAGGCCGTTTGCCTGTGGGCTGATGTGGAGTGAATGGCCTTAGAGGCTCTAGGCTGGTCTATGTGTGGCCCGGCTGGTCCAAGTCAGCAGTAATGACTGGCTTTGGCCAGCATGCCTGTTAATGTGAATGGGGTTACTCTGGGCAACACCTTTTCAGCTGGGTCCTATGAAGTCCCCAGTATGGTGGTCTTTGTCCACACAAGGGCTGTCCTCTCAGCAAAAAGGGCTCCTTTTTTTGTGAGGACTATCAACTGGTGATGGATTATACCCACCCCCCTTTATTCATCCGGGCAGACTAACAGACACGGATGCATGCAAACATACACACACACACACACTCTCACACGCATACATACAACCACAATGACATCAAAAGTATTACAAACACATCAGCACAAGTGTTTTAATAGATGGTCAAAATGTGCACATATCTTTCTTAGGTATACTCACCTAACAGGTCAACATCAATTGATTTTGCGTTGTTCATTTACTGTCCCCTTCACTTCTCATAGACATGAAAATAAAGTTTGTTCCTGATTAATCTTGAGTTACAGAGAAGGTGTAGTCACTTCTTTCTCTTCAATATTACTTTCTTCTATTTTTTGCTGAGGGATGATGTAGAAATCCTCAGAGACATTAGCTCCATGAATGCCGGTTCATATCTGCATCCTAGATGTATGTGTGTTCCATGTGATTGCTTGAATAGTTCCTGTAGATTATAAGCTGTTGAACTTGAGTATATGATCCCGAACGTAAAATAATTTATCAGTGATGCTTAAACACAACTGCACCTCTCCTGCTCTATGGTCAATCTCCTTTACTGATGAGTAAACAGAGTATATACTATATGCTATTTTGTGCTGCTCATTGTGGCACCAATCCAGCAGAAAACAGTTTGTATTGTTTTTTTTTGCTATGTTCTTCTCAGTTTGGGTCTTACAATGTCATAAAACTGTGCAAGATCAGTACTAGTAAGCAGGTGGCTGGAGATGAGGTTTACAGACTTGTGGAGAGCTTTAACGTCATCATGTTGATCTTGGAAATATTTCAAATGGCAGATAAGATGTTGTCATCCTCGCCCTTCTGTCCTAGTACATCCAGGTCTGGTGTGCCCTATTCCATACTTGTCTTTTGCTCACAAAACAACAAACTATTCCTCAGTGAGTGTGGTCGCCCCCACCCCTGCTAAGGGGTCAGCCACTTACCCAGGCTGACACAGTAACCTCCAGACGACCTTTCGCTTTGCCAAATGTTATGCCTGTAAACTGCCTGAACTCCATCACAGTGCAAAAAAGGAGACAACAGGAGAAATAAGGTGTTCTGTTGGAAGGCAGGCTGGGTTCAGGAAACCCTAGTTGTACTGGCCGGCTTTGTGCACTCATGTTGTAAATACCTCTGTGTGACACAGGCATAGGCAAGTGGCAGTGTGTGTCTGTCTGCTTTTGCACATGGTTGTATGCACTTGTAGACTGAGTGCAACACGATAAAATAATGAATAATACATGTCAAAATATCCTTGGTAATGCTCTGGCTTTTATTTTTTGGTGACTAAAGCAGTGACAGAGCCAGTTAGGAAAGTGATCTTAAAGGAACATTTCAACATTTTGGTAAAAACGCTTAATCGTTTTTTTATCATGTAAGGTTGCCAGGCAACCAGCGGCGGAGACTCTAGGAAGTCACTACTAACAGCCAAGAAATAGTTTTGCACAAAATCCATCTAAAAACCACAATGTGTTGTTTTTACACTTCGCTTTTGAATGGATTAAACAAAAAGTTAGTTTTAAAAGTAGGTAGGCAGATTTTGTTACCCTTGGACAGAGCCAGGCCAGCTCCTTCCCCCAGTTTCCAGTCTTTATGCTACGCTAAGCTAACTGTCTGCCTGATCCAGCTTCATATTTAAAGGACAGATATGAGATGGTGTCCATCTTCTCATCTCACTCTGCAAGTAAGCGTACAGTATGTCTCAAAATGTCAAACTATTCCTTTAAACCATTACTTACATTGTTTAAGCATTTATAGTCAGTTGATTGCTCAAACTGTTCTGTGCAGTGGTATGATCATTTTATTAAAAAAACCTTAACACTCAAAGTGGCCTATAATCTTGATTATAATGAGGAAATGGGCTACATTGCCTATAGAAAGTTGAATATTGGGTTAACCTATAGCCTTGTGCTGTTTTTGAGATTAAATAAATTGATATGTAGACATTTTCTCCCAAGTGTGATTATTATAGAAGGGCATATATGTAGCACTAGAAAACCTGCTTTTACCAAAAGTGTCAGTGGTGTTTTCACCTGAGGACGTTTATATCAGAGTCATGGCTTGAGGTGTAAAATGTGTGTTTGAGGGGCGGAGGGCACAAGAGGTCCCCCAGATATGCTGTCATAACCCATGCAGCTGCGCTCTTTGCAATGGGCCTATCTGTAGTGAAGGCAGCACTTAGACATGTTTGTACTCTATGCCCTACATCCCCCTCCCTTTCTCCCCAGGCACCATGTCACTCCAGGGCAGACCAGCACTTCCTGACTGTGCCCAAGTCCATAACACCAACTAACCCCCCCTTACTACCCACCACCACCGGGGTCAATGTGCCCTCGCCTACTCACCCTACAACGCCCACGGTCCATACCAACACTGCCCTCCAAAGAGAAGCAAAACCGAACTGAAAAGAGACAAAATGGCCCCACGCTGCTTCCCTTGTCAAAGCTTTTGACAGGCCCGCGCAGAGGCCCCCAGAGGAGGGTTCAGTTGAAGATGATGACGACGGAGATAACAAGTCAAGTTGTTGTGTTACAGCGCAGTTACACTTTGGCCCTTGTTTGTCCATTTGGTTATTCAGAAGCTTCGCGGAGCTAACTGATTCCCATGCATGTCATGTTTAGTAACATGACAGATACTATCCAATGCTGTTTTACATCAGTCTGTGGAGCGTGAAGGGTAAGTGAGGAGCTAGCTATTAACATGAATAAACATTCCATTAGGTATTAAAAAACCTTGAAATATTGTCAGCTAATCAATTTCCTGTTTGGACATGCTCACTTTAATGGAATTCAGTCAGTTATTAGTCCCCTCCTATTCTTCCAGTGTTTGGGAATATAATTACACTCAAAATGCTTACTCATCCTTCTGCCTGCCTGCTGCCTACTCTGTCAGATGCATTAGCCATGAAGCAGAAGAGATGAGGAGCCTGTATCTGTCTATCTGTCAGTCCGCCTGACTGTCTGTAAGCCTGCCTCTCAGATTATCCTGGATCAGGCAGCAGGTGACATGGCGAGCAGGTGACCATCACCCAATTACCAAAAAGAAACTGGAGATGAGCTCCAGTGTAGTTTAAATTTGTGTTCTTCTCCTGTCAATCTTATACTCTTTTCTTATGCCCGTGCTTTACTCACTAAACATTTACGTTTACATTATTTGCATGTCAACAGGATAGTGTAGTTGGGAAATGTACCCAATCCTTACATGTTATGTCAAATGTTATACTTGACAAATTCAGCTGATGCTGAGGGATGCAGGATAATGGTCCAAAAATGCCCAAAGAATAATCACATTTGTGCGAAACAATGAGGAAGATAAATGAAAGAACATTGTTTAAACACTAAAAAGTTTGAGGGATAAAAACGTCCCTAGTCAACAGGTTATTGTTAGGGCAAGGTCAGGGATCATGTTGCACTCTTTGTTACCACAAAAGAAGAGGAAGGAAGAGCTTCTTCTCAGCTTTTGTTAGGTGCAGGTGGGCTAGAATTACCAAAGTGATGGGATTTATACTGGGTTGTTTCTGCATTTTTTCTGGTAAGGTAGCGGAAGTATTTTGTGAAGTTTTCCACCTAAATGTGATGATAGTTTGCTTCTCCAATAGAAAAGCACATCACTTAATTATGTGGATTTTGGTGTGCAGAAGTTAGAACTAGTTCCTATAGGTTCAGCGAATGATTTCCCACACAGTGCAGTGTAACTTTAGAGGTGTGAGGGATTACGGCACTGGGAGGTGATTTTGCTTAGTTTAGTGACTGGATAGACCAGCAAGTCTGGGAAATTTCTACCAATTTCATTCTGCTACCATTTTGACCCTTGAATGGTTGTAGAAATGGGACTGGAAATGGAAGACGTTGACCTGTTGTCATGGACAGACGTACACATTAGTTTACAGTGGCTGCACTGCAGCTGTGCTGCTCAGGGAAATTGAATTGGCAAAAGGTGTCACCTCTAATGTGACCACTGTCCATGAATACTGGACTTGTGGTATATAAATCCATTCAAACTATATTTTTTAAAATATGTGTTCTGCAACAATACGATAACTGGAATTTCTTATTCATGCATTGACAGCATATAGCCAGATTGCTTTATTGACATTTCCTCTGTGATTGTAATGACTTCAACTTAGTGATACAAAGTTTGGTTTCTCTCATTTCACTGACTTGATAGAGCGTATAATATGCTGACGAAATTACAACAATAATTGTGTTAAGTAGGTGTTTATGGTAAATATCATGTCGCTTCCATGAGCATGTTACAACGTTGGCTAATCTGATTGGAACAGCCAGACAAGTCGTCAGATGTTCCAACAAGGTGTTGGGTTTCCCATAGTTCTAAGCTGTACATTGACACGGGCCATTTGAAAGTGTGGCTAAAACTCTATGGAAGAAATGACTCGTTAAATTAGCACCTAATACTCCAGTCATTAGCAAGCCGTTACCACCAGTGGAATGCCTTTGATGGTGCTGCTTTGTGTGAGTAGGTCCTGTTTAAGCTCCAGTTGGAAAAAGTGATCCGTTTGTATCTTGGAATATAATGCACTTACATAACATTCCTATACTCAGAACCAAAACTTAATAAAAACCTTAAAAACTAGCCATAATGCACTGATGTGATTTCCACAAACAACCACCGGTGTATGTGGAGATTGTGAACAACCGGTTACGAGCAGCATGAAACGCCATATTCCTTAACCGGGTCTTTGGGGTGGTTAGTAAGCTGAAGGGAATTGTCCATTGTGGGGTGATATTAGTAACCCTCTTAGGCAAAGCTAGTCTGTGGGCCGGCCCTGAGGGCTCATTTCAAGTGCTTAGCGGTCGTTTGGAGCTTTGTCACCCCTCACCCTGTTGCCAGCATGTCCCCAGCCCCTCTGGCTGTGGAGCGGAGCTGAACCACAGACCTTTACCCCTGCCCGCCACCAGGGAGGGAACACTAACATCCCAACTCAAACGCACACTCACTCTCACACACATACTCACACTAACATTGTGGCACATATCCATTTTCACAACCCCCCCCGCCGCCCTCCACCAATGCACCACAGCCAATGGTCTATTTTCCCGCCGTCCACTCCCATCCAACACCCCCACCTCCCTTATTTTTTTCCTCTTTCTCCACCCTCGTGAAGGTTGCCAGGCAGCAGAGAAAGACTTCACACACACACATCCACCCCACTATGCCTCTGAGGGTTTTCCGGATGTCCTTGTTTACATCATGGAGTGTGCAGGTCGTAGGGAAGCAGACTTAGAGCCTCCCTGGTTATGTCTGTCTGAGTCTGACACTGACCTCTATTCATTTGGTGTCAATGCAAATGTTGATGGCAGCCCCGTAGTTGGCTGCCATCAACATATTTGGGTGTAAATTTCCAAATTGGGGTTGAAAAAGAGTTTAATATATAATAATATAATATTTCTCTTGGATTGTCCTCATCCAGTTAACCTGCATTAGCAGTGGTATGAAAGTAGTTTATTTGATGTGGAACTGAATGTGAAGTAAGTTTTCATGGCCCTGATAACCAATAAAAGTTATCAGCCCTAATATTGGCTGTCAATAATGTGCCGGGTGGTTGCTGACTGTTACTAGGCTCCCTCTTCCCTCTGTGTCAGATCGATTGGTTATGTCTGCTCCTCCCTCCAACTTTGATGTTAGTATTGATTGTTCCCATATGCCCCTGAACTCAAAGGTTAGAGGAGCTGAGCTGCACTTCTGGATTGCTTTGACCTTCGCTCTGCACATGCTCAGTGTGTTCACAGAGCTTGGAGCCAAACAGACACGGTATAGCCAGGCCCGTGGGTGCGTGACAGCCAGACAACGGTGTGATGTCTCTTTTTTTTTTTTTTTTACTCACCCACTGAGGGTGATGTATATGTGATTGATTTTTCTCCTACCCCTCTCTCTACCGCGTTTCCGCTGCAGTGCACTAAGCAGGACTGAGTCCAGGCTTGATCAATGCATTGTTTTTCTTTTTCAATCACACTCGAGTGAGCTGAAGACACGAAAGGTTACACAGGTGAGGTTTGGCAGGGGTGGAAGCTGGAGCTTCTGGAGGCCCCCTCAAGGCCAATATATGTGTGTGTGTGTGTGTGTGTGGATGTGTGTGTGCGTGTATGTGTGCGTGTATGTGTGCGCGTGTGTGTGTGCGCGTGAGGGAGTCAGAGAAAGAGTTATACAAAAAGAAGTTTAACTAATTTATCAAGTTTCTTCCAACTTGATCATTCTTCTTGTGGTGTCACAAGAGTTATTCTTTGCTCATCATGTATTTCTTGTCTTTTCTCGCAGTAGGATTTTCCGTCCATGCCTCTAGAAATCCTTTGTAACCTTACCTTTACCATCTGACATTAAATTATAGGTCCTTCACAATGTCTCCGAGCTCACCTGCCCCAGGTAAAAAAGGGCTGCGTGAAGACTACTGCTCTTGTTTCCTCTACTTGCTTGATAAACGGTCTACTGACACTCGCACAAAGGCAACGTGTTGAACAGAAAAGAGCCCACTTGACGCGCCTCTGACCTGTTAGCGACAGTAGCCGGAGCACAAGGCTTCATATCAGACGTGAACATTTTGCAGTTCAGACTCAGAAGTTTCAATGTTCTTAAAAAAAAGATGGTATTAAGCGTGGGGTGGAAATAGTCTACCCTAGAGGGATACAGAGTGTTGCGTAGTCCTGAATTATCTCTTAGTAATGATGCTGTTAAACCCTGTACCCAAGCACCTAGTCATTAAGAAAAAGATAAGTATCTGTGGGAGTGGAAGGGCTCTCCTAAAGTTCCATGTCTGGAGGGGGTAAGGATGTGGCGGGCAGGGAAGGTGTTGAGGGCTAGGGTGGGGTTTATAGCAAAGGCTTTGACCAGCGGGTGTCATATGTCATGGCAGATTCTTTCAGGGGCAAATTACAGGGTTTAACTTCTCTTGTACCCGGGATGCCTGTATTCTGATTTAACTTCCTCGATAGACACTCGACTCAACAACATTGTTGGGCGCACACTTGACTCACTTGGAGGTACTTCACCTCCTCTCACGCTCTCAGCACCTCTTTAAGTCTCTGTTCACGGAGTGCCATTGGCGGCCTTTCTAGCCGCTTGTGGAGAGACCAGTGCAGTGTAGCCCCTCTTAAGCTTTATAGTAGTTAGCGTGTTGGTGTTAGGGGGCTTTACATGAGTGGCCCTCATTAACCTCTTAGCGTCTTTGTGCTTTGAGTTGGCACAGGGCTGCTCCATAGATAAGCTACGAAACAGCTAAAGGTCTTGATTCTAATGACTATGGTATTAGCCGAACATAATCATTTGTGTTACCAACTCAGCAAATCAACACAAGTGCAAACACATCCAGATTTTGCATTCACATTTGTGTCTGAACACACACTTTCTTTGACCTCACCTCATAAATGCATGCGGTTGTGTCCCATACACAACTTCTCAAAACACACACATTCCCTGTGAGCTGTAACAGACCTAAAGCTCTCTGAAGCATTTAGCAGCACGCTAGCAGGTTTACTCTACGTTGCCAGTGCTGAGGGGAGTGCTGAAGCAACTAATGCAATTTCAACCCAACATGGCTCTCTGTGAATAAACATCACTGAAGTGTACTGTCTACTGTATGTTGATCCACTGTAGTGTTTTCTTTTTTTCTCCATACAAGCTGATCTAATACTCTGTCCCCCCTCCCTTCCTCCCTCTGTGTTCCCCCCTCTCTCTCTCTCTCTCTCTCTCTCTCTCTCTCTCTCTCTCTCTCTCTCTCTCTCTCTCTCTCTCTCTCTCTGGTTTCTGTAGAGAATGCATTTGCCTCCAGACTTGTCTGAGACGGTGAGTCGTGTGAGCAGGGGGGAGCTGGCCGGAGCGGTCATGGTGGCTTCGGGCTGTGGCTCTGGCACTTCCGGCAACAAACACCTGGACTTCTAGCGCTCCCACACAGTAGCCATGGGCAACCAACACCTGGAACGCCGCGGCGTTGTCCTCTTTACCGTGGCGACCAGGTTGTTCCCTCGCCCACGTTATGTCAACCTCGATAACCCTGCCAGACATTACCACCTGCCAACTGTCCCAGCCAGGGGTGAAGATCTAAACATCCCCAGTACCTCATCTCATAACGGACACATTTCATCCTATATTTTCTATTTTCTTTTTTATATAAACCTAAAGTACACTCTGTGTTTTTCTCTGACAGCTGATATTTGCACATTCCAAGCTGTCATGAGAAGTTCATTTAGCTTAATAAGCCAAGGTTATACACAGTTTGCTTTTTTCCAATGTAAGTTGAAAAAAATGTGGTATTTTCAAAATGTTATATGATTGGCAGATTGACTACTTAACCCAATTAAAATGGAAATGGAAAGATGGAAGGCTTATTTAAGATGTTGTACATTTGTTTGTTTTTTGTTGTTCCCCTTTCTCTGGGGATTTAGCTTACAAGTAAAGTATAATACTTTTTTTTTTTGCCTTCACAGACTCTCACTCATGGCAAACATTAAATAATTTACCTGTTTCCCCCAAGCTCCGAGCGTACTGTACAAACATAAGTGGCCACTCCTAACTAGCTCCACCATGTACAATAGTAAAATAAAATATTTTCTTGGATAATGCAATGCAATGTGCTTTTGTTAAGGTAAATAAAAGAAAAGAAACACAAAGTATAAAACATATGCTCTTCATTTTTTATTCTCTCAACACCAGCTTCGAAGGGAACGTCGACTACCTGTGAGGATGTAAAGTGAGCATGTTATAAATGACTGATCTCTGGTCTGCCTCACAGATTTCAGGTTCACTAGGGATGCCGCCATCTGACCCTGAGACTGTGCCGCTGAGTGACGTCTACTTCCAGTAAGCTGGAGAGCTGAGCAGGGATACGGGCAGAGGGTAGGAAAGCTGGATTTGGGTGCAGGCTTCACACCTCATCAGGCATGTTTGCTGGATGAGCTGCTTTGCCATGACAAGCCCAAAAGAACAAATTAGGTCAAATGGTGACATGGAGAAACAGAGAAAAAAACAACATGAAAAATTAAATGTTTCATTTTTGTTTTCCTCAGTCTGCTGCTGATGCCAGTTTGAATAATTTTGCCTGTGAAAACTGGCAGTATTGGTAACCATCTGCAACACGTGTTGGGAGAGGGTAGTGTTACCTGACAGTTTCATGCATGAATGGAGCGCTCTTACATCCAGTGTATGAGAGAGAGAAAGATGACATACACAGGTCACTTCTATACAGGTGAACGAAAGCTTGAGTTGTCAAGAAAAAAAAAAAAAAAAAGTTACGGTTGTCGAAGAGCTGGCATATTCAGGGTACACTTTTAAGGTAGGATTAAAGAACAACAAATTCATTTTGGCATTTGTTTGTGTTGTTTATTACACTGCCACGTCTCCATGTCACCATGGTGCTGATTCACTTTTTGTTTAGTCAGATCTGAAAGCTGATTATTTTTTTAAGTTTTAAAACCCTCAACAAAGTTTTATAATGTCTGTTTCTTCTATGCACATTATAAACAATGAGGGTTTCTCGCATTTCTATGTACATGGTCCCAGAACTCCCATTAAAACCAAGGCTCATTTTTATGCACATTCAGTTTACATATAAAATACATGTAGCTGTGCACTTTAATCAAGATTAAAAATAAACATTTAAAATATAACTTCTTATACCTTCTTCCCTCAGGTAAAGTTGGTTGTACGTGGTTAGACACTACTGTGGGTTAGGATTAGTCACACATGCTTCTGTAATAACTATGAATAAGTCATTTAGGATAACAAGAAATATCAATTAATTTAAGACTCTGAACACAATACGTGGAAAAATCAGCTTGAGGATGTGTTCTCTCCTCTTCAGGATGATTTTTTTTTTTAAATAAATGATCATATGAGGCTATTTAGACGCCCTCATCCCCCTCACCTCACCCACAGTAAAAAATAAATGAAAACACAGTAGACTGTACTTAGGACAACCCAGACATTGTTTGATTTCTTATTCTTAATCTTTCTTATTGCTTGAATCTCAGTAATTGTTTATACGTAGCATGTTATTGTTTTATAAGTTTTATAACATCATAAAGTATTTGAATGTCAGTATTACATATAAGGCCATTTCTTTTTTTGTTTCCATTTAATATTAATGAAATCTGCAACAATAACCTTAGATAAACACTCAGTGCTGTTGGCACGTTTCAGTAGACCTACTTCTTGAAAGCCTCACTAGGCCTTCAGCAAAGACAGGAAGCCGTGGGGCCGAGTGTTGAGAATAAAACTTTTATAATTGTGTCTTTTGGCAGCTGCTGCTCATGTCCTATTGATTCCTATCCAAAGCCATAGTTGTTTTCCTACAGCAGCTATAGCTGAGGTCTTATGGATGCTATTATTGAACAGCCGTCACTATTCAAGTAATACAATGTGGGACAGTACATTTTTTTCCACACTGGATATCTCGCTGCCACTTTTGTTTTATTAAAGCAGACGTATCTTCAAACATGAGGTTAGCCTATCGGCCAAATACAGTTTCCAAAATGCACAAAGCTTGACTATTATGTATTGTATTTCCAATGAGGAGGGAAATGTTAATTTGTGTTTGCTTAAAGCACACACACACACACACACACACACACACACACACACAGAGCACAGAGCTTAACTGCTGACACTAAACAGGAGAGTGTCAGCTTCTGTTCGCTGCTGTGGGAATTCAGATTTCCAGGTCAGAATTGTTGTCTAATTAAAAAAACAGCTCAAAGAGCACAAAGTTCTCAGGAACTTTTCCAGGAACTTATATTGTCTGACTTTGTTTCCGAGCGAGAATTACATTTAAACCTTTTTATCCCGGAGCCGTGTATTATTTAGACCTCCACTAATTGCAGTCTTTCTTGCATTTTGAATCTCTCTTTTATTCTCTCTCTGCAATTATTAATGTTCCTCCTCTGCCTGTTCTCCCTTCCCCTCCCTGAGCTCTCAAAACAATATTCCTCCGTCTGTGTGATAAACTGGATTAAATGAATAGAGAAATTGCATTAGCCACCAGAAAGGAAAGAATCCTCTTAAAAATCTGATTAACCTCCAATCCTCTAAGTTCTGATGGGACTATTAAATATTGAGTGAGATGTGTAAATTCAATTAATCAGTTTAGCAAGATATTTGGTGCTGTTACATGCTGTGTGAATGTTACCTGACCTCACTCTTCTGGACATCTTTTCCTTTTAGATGCTCTCTCTTTCTCGCCAACACACCCCCTCAAATCCACACAGACACAACCCCCCTGCTGAGGCAGCAAGTGAAGCAAAATAACTCACTCTGCCACACAATCGCTCCTTTGCCTCGCTCTAGGCACTGACTGCTTTATTCCATGACTTTTTTTTTTTCCTCTCTTCTCTGCTCTCTCATCCTCATTGGTTCTGTATTTTTTTTTTTTCATACCACCGTAACTCTACTACAACAAGAGCCAGTGATGGTGAATTGCTTGACCTTTCTCATTGTGCAGCGGTGTTGTGCTGTGTGGTCCGTGTCGACTTCGTTCAGCCCATAAATCAAGAGACGTTTTTTATTTTTGGACAACTTTTGCTTGGTGGGAATTGGAAGTGTTGCGTGTGTGTGCATTACAAGCCCTTATACTGGCATTTGTCAGCATTTATATTTGTTTAAATTTGCAGCTATGATGCATTATGACAACATTTTTTTACTCTACTTGCTCAGTAAAGATTGACACTGTATAAGACACAGCATTGAACAGGCAAAAGGCTTTCTTTAAGACACAATTTTACTGTACAAAATGTTTTATAGTTTTCACAAAATACATTTAGAAAGCTCCATTTTAAATAAAATTAAATTGAAATATTTAAGAGACAGCGTGTAGACGTTTTATCTCAGAAGCATTGCTCAGACGTAAACCCAGTGTGTGTCCATGTTCTACGTACACACCAAAATAAAAATGCAAAACTCAAAAGAGCATGACAGATGATGCTAGAAAAACCCTCCCATGGTCTTCAATTATAAATAAGGACTGCGGGGTTCAACTGCAGTCTTACGAACTCGAAGCCAATGTAATCGAACAGAACGTGTTTACAAAATTTTGCAACACAAGACTAATATCTTAAAAAAAAAAAAAAAAACATTGTGTACTAGATGAAATACAAAGGCTTTGGTCTGTTTTACAATCAACAATGATTAAATCTGATATGTACTTGTAAACAACTGCCAAACACTTAAGTTTAAAACTCTGTCAAGCAATGTTTAATCATAATTATAGGAATTAAATATTTCTAGTTGCACAATTTTTTTTTTTTTTGACCATAGGACACTATAATACAACTATACCTAAGAGACAAATTGTACCTGACCCTAAAGAAATGTATTTCATGATGCATGGAACATTTATAGAATATTCTCGGGGATATAAATGAAATCAACCTTTATTGGTGAAATCTTTTTGGAGAAAAGATTTCCAGGGAAGACAAGTACTTTACATTTTGACAAACAAACTGGATTATATCGAAGACGCAGTCTACCATTTACAGACTACAGGTTTTCTTTTACACCTGTTTTCCACATTTAATGTTCTTCGTGGTAATCTAGAGTCAATCCAACCACCGAAGCAAGAGGTCCAAGGTTGTGTCGCATGTTGCGCCGTCTTTGCACACTTTGAGCTGATGATAGTGATCCGTGTTTAATAAGCCGGCAAACAGGCCCACGTCAGGGGAGTCAAGACCACAGCGTCAGTGGGTGGATCGAGTTTCCTCTGCTAAATATCCATTCGTAAGAAGTAAGACCAATAAATAGTTGTTGTTTTTTTTTTGACACAGTAAGAGTCTTCCCTCCAGCTTTTCGTCTTTAATGATATGCAACAGCGTCCAGAGACCATGCAAAGGCTGGTAGAAAGTCTCGATATAAGCAGATCAGAAGATAGTCATGGCAGAATCTCTCAGCTTCTCCTCTCTCAAACAAACACAAGACCAACATGGTTTTCTAGCAGTCCATCTATCAGTACTTGATCTTGGTTTTTCATATTAACATACAAATGGCCATTTACTAACACACCAGAGAAAAAGGAAACAATGACTGAAAGTTGGAAATAGACAAAAAAAAAAAAAAAAGATAAGTTTTTGTTCCATAAAAATGTAACACCGAGGTCCATTGTTTTTCTCTTTCCATCGTTGTTCTCTGTTCCAAGTCCTCGTTTGAATGTGCCTAGAGCTACAGAACAGCACACAGTCCCACTGGAAACACAAAGCCCAGACGTCCCAAGGCTCTCCCAGAGTCTCTCTCTCTCTCTTTCCCCCTGTCCTCTCCTGTCCTTTGCCTCTTCACAACCCTCTCTCGCCTTCTCTACTCTCCTGTGCCGTGTATGTGTGAGGAGCACTGCCGGAGGGCGATGGTGGAGTGGGTGGTTACAGGGTGAAGTAGCTCTTCTCTCTACTGTAGTCTTGACCAGTACTGAGACATGTCAGGCTCGCTCCCTGGTACTTGGACAGGGACAGACACTCCAGGAGAGATGAGTCCTGCAGAGACAAAAAGAGAAAGATGTCAGTAAAAAAAAAAAAGTTTAAAATAAATAAAATATAAACAGAAGTCAACACGTTAAATTAGATGAGTGGATGCACCATGCACAGTTAGTGTGACAGCTAATGGCACAGAGCATTGTGCTTTAAACGCTTGTAAATAGGTAGCCGAGTAGTGGAGCCGCAGTGAGTCACAATGCTCTGCACATGGTTGCACAGTAAAAGGCTTGCAAGCTCGATAAATTGAGGCTTTGGCAATGGCATTTAAACAGAGAGAGTAGAACAGCAAATTAATCAAATTAATTAGCAATTTAGCACAGAGGAAATGTGGTTATGCATGATTAACTCTTCATGACTATAACCGGTATATATGGCTCTCAGTAAAAGCACCCTAATGGGGTGGAACTAAACTATGGGCTGGAGTAGTGGGGTTGACACGATGGCGTAGAGTGGCGATGAAATGAGCTTAACGCGACTGCAGAAGGAAAATGATGTGGAATGTAGAGATATTGATCCGTTTAAACCATGAAGTTTCTCAGATAGATGGAGGGGAAAAGGTAAGTTGCTGCAACAGATCATGAATCAAAGATGGCTATGTAGTACCCCCTTATTTACAGGAAAGGTGGCAGATATGTCAAAGAGTGCACTGTTTATGATTAATTCCCAAGCATGTTGGTAAACAATGAACTGTCTGCCTACCTGTTGAGGTGGTACCAGAAGTGGTCATTGATTGGCTGTTCATATGTGCCTGCATATGAGGGGGCGTGTATGTGTCGTAGCTCCGCCCATTCACAGGCGGACTGGTAGGCAGCATGCAGGAATAAGAGGAGGTCTGGCTGGGCTATAGATGGGGGGAGAGAATGTTACATTAGCTTAGCCAACCATAGTTGTAGTCTGTAATACTGTAAGGCAGTGTCTTGATTTAATTTATAATTTTAGTTCTCTGAGAAAGCTATCCTCTAAATTTTTTTGTTTGGGCAGGAAACAATTTAAATTATTCATGGTCTTATTGATTCCACCCTTAAATCATATACATAAAATATCAGATAAAAGGTATATCTTTGATATAATTGACTAGTGAGCATTAGTCTTTTACTTACTTGCATAGGTAGATTGTTCGCCATGGTAAAGCTGGGCATGGGAGGCAACGCACTGTAGGTGTTTGCCAGTGCAGAGTCAGGTCTACCCAGCATTGACCCTGAGGTGAAAGACACTGTGAATGAAGATTAAAAAAAAGTGTTTAAAACCTGCTGAAATCTCACACACACACACACGGTCTTCTAGTGTGAGAGACCGTCTCATTAGCGTTAAGTAGTACATGCGTGAGGTGACGCCTTATTTGACAGGCTGACGGGCCCAGACACATACTGTACAGTGTGTGTCTCAGGTGATTGACTTGTGAGCATGAGCTTTAGCTCTGCCGGTGTGCCCTCGTGCCTGATTCGGTAATTACACAGATAGTCAGCTGAGAAGTTTTGCTCAATCATCCATCAAAAGGAAACCACCGGTGCTTCTTCATGTGGACTAGAGCGCACAGCCTTCGAGGCCTCTTTTCCCCTTTTATATTAATCTGCAGGCTGTCACATAATAATATTCAGTAATATTTCACATGGACCCTGTCTGACTTGAACCCATTGGCATTTAAATGTGTTGTTTACATCATTACAGTAATAATGCAATGTGACTATAATACATTAATAATCTATGCAGCATTTGTGCAATACTATAGTCAACCAATTCTATTTTAATATTATTTTAGGGGGCGGGGGTATCCTGTAAGAGTTGCTGTGGTGGACCTACCCGGTGTAGTGGGCTGTGGGATGGCCTGGTAGACGCTGGTGCTAAAGCTGCTGCTGATGGGAATGTGACTGGAGGAGTTGTTGGCCTGCCGGCGCTGGTTCCGCAGCTTCTCCTCTCGCCTCCACTTTGCTCTTCTATTTGAGAACCATACCTGCAATGAAAGCTGCTTGTTAGTTTTCTTACATGCACTTTTTTTTTTTGCAACTTTTAAAAACTTTTTTTTTTTTTTTTTTAATTAAATTACAATAAAAACAACATCTGATAACTTACTTGTATTCTTGCTTCGGGCAGGTCGATTTTCGCTGCTAGTCTCTCTCGTGCGAAAACATCTGGATAATGAGTTCTTTCAAATTCTGCATTGAAAAAAAACGTACACAAAAGTGTTAGTTAATACGTAATACATTAGGTCGAGGCTAATTTAATTTTTGCAGGGCTATTAGTTGAATAAAACGTATGTCAAGTGCCTTAATACGAAACTATGGACTAAGCTTTGTGCCATGTCGGACAGACAGTAGGCCTGTTATTCGGTTGTTATTATAAACTATAAAATAAATAAATAAATGTAGCTTTCTTAATTCACATGAGACAACGTATGTAGCTATATTTTACAAATTACAATAACATTTTGTAAAGAAAAAATGTGATGATGCTGATTGCTCGACCTTTTTCCAGTGCTTCGATCTGCTCCTGTGTGAAGGACGTGCGGTTTCTCTGGAGTTTCCTCTTGAGCTGCAGTCGCATCTGTGTCTCCTCTGAATCCTCCCCGTTCGAGCTGATGGAGTTTGTGTTTTCTCCTGCGCCGTCTTGTTGTTGGCAGCCATCTGCAAAAAAAGTAAGATGGAAATATACATTCAATTAAGCTAATTGAATAATTAATTTGCGGGTCTCGTGTTGTATTGGCCTAGCCTACAGCTAATTGTACAGAGCGAGGAGGTGCAACGTCATAAACTAAAGCCCATATCATGGCTGATTAAATTCAAAATCAGAGGAATCATTGCAGTTTCTTCTTAATGTTGCCAGATTGCAGACGACTGCCTGCGTGAAAAGGAACAATGTGAAAAAGGCTCCGCGGTTAAACTGTTTATAAAATATTGTGGGAAAAACAGGCTGGCGAGGGAAAAGGCTCCGCGTACTTATCGCTTCCCAACAATGGCGTGTGTTCTCTAAAGGTTAAGAGAAATGTGACAAGATGTGGCGAGCCTCTTTTCAGAGCCTATGAAATGTATTAAAACCCCAAACTCTCTAGCCCCCTTTTTTTTAGGGCAGAGCAGTGCCTCAATGGCCGTTCCCATATGGGCGTTGGCATAGCCATTGAGGTGACCACCAACTTTTGAATAGGAGAAGACGCTTTTCAGAATGATACAATGCCTTCAGGAGTAAGGGAAACCATTAAACTATGGACACAGCCAGGGACGAGCAGTGAGCCCTCGGTGGGTGTAATATATGGGAGGGGGGCTATTGGAGGAGATGACAAAAGGATCCTCTCTCTCTGGAGGCGCACAGGCTATAGTACTTTGGCATTGTGCGCACGAGGATCCCAGTCAACAGAGCTTTGAGTCCAGTGTGTAACCCTTATCCACTACCATCATTAATCACGTCCCCCGGCCAGCTATACGCCAGTCAGGATTTCTGTCTTCAATTGGAAACAAATGAGTGAGGAGAGAGCATGCAACCCCCTGAACAACCAAAATAAGGCCAATCTATTCAGTTGCAGGGCGAGGCTTATCGACTAATGTCTGTCTTGTTGTTGGACATCATTATCACACCGAGAAGTTAATGCGAAAGTAAGCAGGGGTGCGTTGATAAGAGGGTGGTTTATGTAATATCTCACGGATGTTTGTCTGGAGCCATGGGTTGAACTCATGAAGAGGAATTCAGCTTTTTGTATGCATATTGTGTTTATGTTTCAACCGGATTGGCTGGTTAGTGAGTAGTGCCTTGCTCAAGGACAAGAGGTTGTTGCACGGTGGGAGCAGGTGCATTACGGCCTCTATGTAGCCATGCACTAGGCTTCTGTGCCCTCTAAAAAGGGGTTACATGCACACCCCAAAAAGTTAAGTTTCTGTGGGCAAATTTTCTTTTGTCTTGTGTGAAAGATGTAGTTAGAATATATATTTTTTTAAACGTTTCCATCATGTGAGTTCAAGCAAAGTTGCACGTTTGCGCACAGTCAATTTTACATGTTTGCTGTAGGCCTGAAAACATATTTAGTGTGTCTAAATGTGAACGTCTTGGTTCACTGGAGGAAAACCTGATGCTTTTTTTGACAATTTCCCTCGCTGCAAAATAGACAAAAGTATTCTTCTACAGGCCAATAGTTTGTATCCGCGCTATTTGTTTCTTCACTCTGGATAATCCATAAAAAGGAGTGAATGTGCAGCTTTTATCCGTCTGCCAGACCCACTGACGCTAGGATGGGATTTGTTTTCTTTATAAAAGCGCTGGGAAATAAACTCATTCTTTAGTATCACGATGTCTCGGCCAGTGAGGCGGAAAAGCAGCAAAAAAGAGATACCGAACCAATTGCGGCACCTTTCAGCTGCTGAGACCGGATCAAAACACTCTTGAGAAACCGCTTAGAACTGAAAGAGAAAGTGAGAGACTAAATCCTATAGACGGGATTTAGAGCCATATAGCCAGCGAATGAGAAAGAGATAAAAGACAAAATCGGTGAGGAGTTTTTATTCGTTCCTTTTTGGATAGAGTTATCTTCTTCAGGGGCCCTGTCACTCTCCATGTAGCCATTATATCTGCTTACTCGGCTGTTGGATGGAGAACATATTTTCGTTCCCCTGAGACAATTGCTTTACTTAAAAAGTCATTGAATTAAAAACACAATAACTAACCTATTATTATTATTATTATTAATATTATTATTATTATTATTATTATTATTATTATCATCATCATTATTATTGTTAGTAGTGTTATTTCTGGTGTTATCATAATGTTATCATAATAAATATAATGATAATTAATATAACCTGTGACCACAGTAAAAACTAAAAAGGTAGGATATTACTTGTGTAAAATAATAATAATAATAATAATAATAATAATAATAATAATAATAATAATAATAATAATAATAATAATAATAATAATAATAATGTTATTATGATTCCAAAATAAAGTTAATCATTTAGGCTAGCTGTTTATTTGTTTCCGCTTTCCTGCTTGTTGATACCAGCCCCACGTGACCAAATGGTCATCATACAAATGCAAATTATTATTTGCCACCACTGAATGAAGACTCAGTGCTTCATCGTTAAGACTTGTTTGATGAATGCATATTTAAGAAGCAGCGTAAGCGTTAAGGTGGTGCTTCCAGTAAGAAAATGTGTTTGGCCTGCAGTAGGCCGACAGGAAACCCTCTCAAGTGGAACATTTCCTCAGCAGCCTTACCATCTCCACACTCCTGCATGTTGCCATAATGAGAGACAAAGCCCTCTCTAATGAGCAATTACACGTAGTGCGGACCGTTCCCATAACCAATCATTGCGTGTGAAGGAAAAAATTCCTTTGTACTAATATCCCAGCACACAGCTCCCCGGCTCTGCTCCCCATCAGAAGGGGAGGAAAATGCAGGCTGTTGGGTGGACACCTCTGCTGAAAGGACAAGCCGCTGTCACGCACATCCATGTCTGGGACAGTGGAGGCATTCAGACTGCATGCATGGCCTATGGCTTCCTCTAATCGACTAGTCTTAATTGGGGATCTTGTACCGGGCATCAAAGCATGCCAATACTATACCTTCCTGCAAACAAGGTCGTAGACCGGAACCACTGGAATAGTAAACTGTAAAACTATTCATACTCAAAAATGGCAATTTATGTGTATGAGTTCCCAGTTATCCTAATTTATCACCTTCAAAATATTTTTTTGTGATTGACCATACGTGTTACTGAGCCTGAGCGACCGGCTGTATCCTTTTCTTTTTTTTTTATACAAACGTGCATGCGTCAAGGTGTCTTTATTGCCACTATGTGATAATGAGGCTCACCTTGGTTGGGCTGCCCTGGCACTGATGTTCCGGGGTACCAGCCGGGCCGGGTCCCCCAAGTTCCTGTCTGACCGTTGAGCATTCTCAGCTTGTCATACATGCCATCTGCGCCCATCTGTTGCTTTTCACTAGCCAGGTTGCGGAGGACTCTGTTAATCGATGACACCTGAATGACAAATTACATATGATAAAAGTAAAGATTAGATAGAGCACCATATCAGTGTGTTTCTACAAATACACACACACACACACCTTAAAATCATAATAAATGTGCACAGGAAGATGTTCCTGTAAAGCGCACAAATGGACTGGGAGCTCCTTCTAATTGACTTTATATGTTTGGGTGATCACATAATGCGCGCCGCACACAGTGTATTTAATAAGACTGAATGGTTAGTTGCCCATCTCCTTTTCCTCCACTGCATGAGAAAAAAAAAAAAAAAAAAAAGTCATTTCATGTGGCAAATTAAATCATGCACATAACTTACAGTCAGTGCACTTACACTGGGTATATTGTCGTTGGTGCAGATCCCTTCCGACAGAAGTCTGTCACGGATTTCCCACGCGAAGATAGACGGACACTCCCGCTTGTACTGCGCGATTTTCGCGACCACCTCTGGAGTGGCAACCCTGGGCTTGCTGCCGCCTATTGCTCTCGGTCTTATGGAGCCAGTTTCATAATAGCGGCCCAGGATCTTGCTTACGCAGCCGTTGGATACCTGTATAGAAAACAAAAGACACAATTCACATACATTATTTACGACTATTAACGGAATTTCTAAGATGACGTCAAATAATTATCACCTTTTCACTGTCCAGCACTTGGACTTCATCATGGGTCTATAAACACAAAAAATATGCCTTGAATTGTATATTAGGCATTTCTTACAAAATATGTATTCTTTATGAGAAAAGGCAAGATTTTGTCGGCCTTATTACATTTCCAGTAAACGGAATGATGTAACTAGTAAATAATAATTTTACTTACTTAAAAACAACCATAACATGCATCGTTTAGGCTACAGGAAACATGGATGTAATGTGAAAAGCATACCGTTATGTCTTTCATAGTTTGCTTAAATAAAAGCAGTCTCTGTCCATTGAAAACAAAGTATGCATAAAATCTGTTTTCTGATCAAAAAGGAGTGTGATTGTCACCTGCAGTATCCTGGAGATGTCGCAGGGTCGAGCACCACTGTGAGCAAGTTCAACTATTTTCTGCCTGGTGGAATCCGGCAGCGGTCTACCATTAACAAACACACCACCAAGCTGGTTTACGCCACTGTGACCTACGTGGAGACAAAAGCATCAGTCATCCCATCGTATTAGAACTCAAAACATAGGTGATAAAGCAAATGAGTTGCATTTAATGGAGAGGAGAATGGTTTAAGCGCGCTCAGGATAGCCGAGTTAAAGATGAAACACGAAGACAGCATATGTACAGAGCATTTATTGTTGTTGATTTCAAACATGAAATGTAAAACCGAAGTGCACTGATAAAACAATAGTTTTAAGAAACGGTTACACCGCTCGGTACATTCTCCTCTGAAGACAAACATTGCGCAGTTATTCAGTAACATGGATTAAACGGCAAAAGCCTCACATAAAGTAAATCATAACATCTCAATATGGGTATTTTCATATAATATATGATCAAGTCAGTCGGTCTTTTACCCCGAGAAAACTCCAGCAACCTTTTAGCAAACCAGCAACTTCGGTATTAAAACAGGCGCACCGGTATCCATCCACTCATGCAGCTGCGCATCAACAACACCAGCACCTCACTCATAAGCTATCCTCAAAATAATAACCAGCAGCACCGACAATCACATAAAATACTAGACCTGAAATAATGTGTTAAATTAGCCATCATTCAAAAGCATCGCCTTTTTCCGAAAGTGACTTTAAATCGACAACTTCCTTCTACCGTTAGTCCTTCAAAACACACAATAATTACGCATCAATAAGACAGACACCACATACTAGCTCTAAAACAACATGTTTTATGATTGGTTATTGTCTAAAAAATTTTTTTTAAAAGATTGCTTTTTGGAAATTATTCCTAAATGATTCTATGGTATTTATCTAAAGCACAGAATAAACCGGCAAACCTGAAGCCAAATGGGAGAGCTGACTCCCCGGAGTGCCTGAGCTGCTCTCTGTTTCTCCGCTCCCTTCCCCTGCGCTGCCGCCCGGTACATTGACTCCGGGAGCAGAGGCTCCTTAGCAATAAATAAGCTCCAAATATAGAAGAGGGGGAAAATATGATGAGCCTGCCTGACATTTGTCTTTAAAATAAAGCTAGCTGCACGTCAAGTTTGAGCTTAATTTCTGGAAATAGGCGGAAGTCGCCTCGGATCATGCATGGGAGGCTAATTGAAAAGATCAGTTGGAGCACTTGTGGCAGGCATGTCACTTTATGACACCGCTCTGCTTTTGAAAATCGCATCGTCACGACAAATAGTAGCATGATAAAACGACCCTTTCTGTCTGCATTTGGATATCACTCAGACAAAATTGGACGCTACTCGTTTACCCTCCGAGGGAGACTTCGTTTTAAGGTGGCCAGGGGCTACGCGCGGTCACAGAAACGAGGGCGCGCCTGGATTCTTAACATATTAAAAGTGACATGCAGTTTTTTCCCCCCCTTGTTTGTATTTGACAACAAATGCTCACAGCCACTGCAGTCCTGTTGTGTGCAATCGGTAGGCGTCTTTACTCTGAAATATGTCACAGGGCTCTGGTTTAAACTGCAAACTTAATTTTATATAGGCTAAATGATCAAAAGGGGAGGCGGGGGGGGAGGCTATGTAGGCTACAGCTAAGTGAAAATAAACCTGTTAAATGGAATAACATATCCATTTGGCCGCTATGTGTAATAATCTTCCAGCGTGGATCAGATTGATAGTAAATCCAGTATCATCCCTCCTGCTCTTTGGTAATTCCAGGATTAAGTGGAATTAATAGACTTCTTACGCTGAAATTGGCCTACTCGCATTAAGTAGTCCTGCTCTGCGGGTTCTCGTGGGCTGGTCCGTCACCTTTGATTTATAGCCATCATATAAATCCTCCGGATCGATAAAACCCGTCAGATAAGCACATCACATGAAAATCAAACACTCCTAAGGTTAAGTCTTAATCATGGCACAATTCCCTCAAGTGCCCAGAGTCGATCTCGCCCGCTGGCGCTGATTATGCGCCTTGTATTCTATTGCAAGTCGACTAATAGGAAAACATATGGTGTCAATTTGGACGCTCCCCACCACATACACCCAGGAGTTATTAGCACAAAAGCCACCGAGGCCGTCGCGACCTTTAGACAACCCAAAGGGCCGGGCCCAATGATATGTCCTCAGCAATTCGCAACAGACATCACAAGCCAGGGGAGCATCCCATTATCATCAATCCTCTGCAAAGCATTGTACACAGCTTTGATAAGGCCCCATCAGCTCTTACAATGGGAACACTGGCAAGCAAAAATAAAAAAAATAAAAATCATAAAAAATGTTTTTTTTAAATCACAGTAGCTATAAAATAAGACTCGAATGCAAGCAGTTCGTACAAGTATTTTTGGTTTTCATCACAGGTCACTTTAATTATGAATCACACCAAACAATCCAGCTGTCCAACATTGGATTCTAACATTTGTTTTCACTAATGCGCACAGATTACAGCACAGACACGTCATCAAGGTATATGGAGAATAATAAAATAAAATCATCCCACACACCTTCATCACAGATGTCATACACCTCTTGTCCAGCAGCAAGAGAGAAAATGTTTCATGTTTATCCTTTTTGGTTTCAACACACACCAGGAACAAGACAGATATTCAACTCATGTAGGCCACTTTAAGGCCTATAAGAAACTTCATGTACCATGTTTTTTGATTGGCACCCACGACAATATGGTTGTTAATATTTATCTTCCGCTGTAAATTCAGCCTGCACCAAACAGTGAGGCCTGCGGTTATAATATGAGCATTTTCTTTCTAGTTCATGCTGTCTGTCCGTGAAGAATATGGACTAATCTACATAAGACATTATTGCTATTCCTCATGTTTCATGCAGGGCTCTTCTCTACGCAGCTAATCTTGTATGCAGCCTGGCAGCCAGCTCTAACGCTAATGCAGACGGCTGTGCAATTATTTAATACCAACTCAAGCAGAAACAAAAGTCTCCCTCTCAACCCAACCCCCTCTCTTCTCCCTCTCCCTCTCTCTCTCCCTCTCCCTCCCTCTCTCTCTCTCTCTGGAGAAGGACGACGTGTGATTAACTTGTTCAATAATAACTTCTCTACCTATCACTGCAAAAAATAAATTAACAGCAATGAAACGGCCATCAAATAACTGAGAATATTTCGCCCCTGCACCTCAAAGGCATGTAAATGTATGCCTGCACATACATTTCCTACATAAAGTGTTCTTTAAGTTATTGCGCTATAACAACCAGTGCATAATGTCAGTGGGTGTTCAACCACATTAGAACTTGCGGTTGTAATCAAAAGTTTCAAAAACTGAATAAATATGAAAACAACTTACTGTTCTGCATCATTGAGGCTACGCCAGACTCCCACGTGGCTTGGTTGTGGTATTCTACGCGTCACAAGGAAAAAAACAAAGCTGGTTAGTATCATGTACACATCTTTTTTTTTTCAATGTCAAATTATTTGCAACATTTTTATTTATTTATTTTTAAATAAAGTTTCTCATCTCATCGTTCGATTAGAATGTTTGCGGATCTTTGTGCTTAAAACATTATTGATGCATAATGAATTTTCACATCCTCAGTGTATGTATGTATTTTAATTAAACTTGCCTGGAAACAGAGTTGACTGTCCACTCTATAACAATTTAGTCAATCATCTGCCGTTTTCACTACTTAATGTCTCCCTATAGGACAAAGCAAAACAACACATTAGCACAGCCACAGCTATACTGATGCACTTACTGTATCTTTATTGGTGCCCTACATTTACAATTAACCTAAATGTTGCTGCCAAGCAAATAAAGAAAAAATAGAGGCGGTACAAGATTATTTATGATTATTATCTCTGTTAGGTATGTTTCACACAGCACTGAAAATGCATTCAAACTAACAAGCTCGCCGTGATATTGGGCCTGTAACTCTTTAACAGCACTATTTCATCCAAGGCTTATAAAGCAATCAGCCCTCATCTTCTCAGCAAGAGGCAATCCAATAGTTTTGTTCTGTTTTTTTTTTTAAACTTGATAACCCTCCTCTTGTGGAGTCTATCGTGGAAACTGTACAGTGACACACGTTGTCTGCCTCGCCTCACTGCTCTGTAAAAGTCCAGACCAGGAGGGGGTACAAAGCTGGTGTACAAAGCCTGCTGGACTCCCAACAATGCACCCCCTTTTCTGCCTCCGTATGTCTCAAACCCGGGGCGAAAACTCGGCCTCCGCGACTAGAAACACAGCTTCCCCACTAAACACACCAACAAGTTCAGATTAATACAAAGAGCCGGAGGCATGCATCCACCCCCTCCGGGACCATTCACACACCCTCTCACACACATAACACATTCACACACACACACACACACAGACACACGCGCACACACACACACACACACACACACACACACACACACGACCGTGAACCCGGTGCCGCTGGTGCGTGAATGTGTGTTTTGTTGGCCCTGCTTTTATAGAAAAAAAATTGAAAAAGTAATTTCTTGTTACAAATATTTGGTGGTTATTTCGTGCTGCTGGTGCGGGTTGTAAAGCGGGTTTAAAGACACAACAGCGCAGTAGGGCGCTCAATTGGAAAAGACAAATGCATTAAAGAAGCTATTGACTGGGGGGACAGATAAAAAGGGGGCCAGAGAGGGAGAAGTCTGAATTTTTCGTTTTCTCCCTCCATGCAAAGTGTTGTGGGCAGAGCAAAATGGCCTGATAGCGACGTCTATAACATACTGTGTTTAGTCCAATGCTAGTTTGTGGGGAGGCACGCAGGGCCGCCATTGCATTTAGATTGTAGCTTTCTTTCATGTTTAACAAATAGGCTGCATTAATCAAATTCAGATTCCATCACACTGGCCCACATAGCCTGAGTTAGCCTATTTAGCATAACTTAAAATTACCACAAAAAAAAACAACCACTTACTAATTCAGACATTATTATTGTCATTGGCCTAATGTCATGATTTAAGGTGGAATAATAATATCAGTAAAATAAAAGCAGCCTATTTAAGCCTGACCAGCCTGAGAATTCACTGCACTTGTAAGGTCCAAGTGGTTAATCATTTATTTAAGGTCGAAAGCTCAAACGTTGTTGTTTCCGAGGTTAACTACGATCTAATCTGCATTTCTTTTCCTTTAGTAATCCGTAAAAACAATGTCCTAATTCAACATGTTTTATTGTGGCCGCGCTCACAACATTCATATGCAGAAATAGTGCATGTAGGCCTTCAATATAACGGCCCCGGTGCAAGTTGCAGGCTAACAGAAAATATATAGCCTGTATTAAAATACGCAACATGACTTTAAAAATGTGTTAGGCTACAGATTACAGAAGAGTTAGAAAATTAGTGATTACCATGCATGTACCAACAGTTTAACC
The DNA here is from genome assembly GCF_004354835.1 of Perca flavescens. Taxonomy (NCBI): domain Eukaryota; kingdom Metazoa; phylum Chordata; class Actinopteri; order Perciformes; family Percidae; genus Perca; species Perca flavescens. The sequence goes on along the minus strand of NC_041331.1, from coordinate 27,651,543 downwards.
ACAACTCAAAGGATCAACAATTATAGTGTATGGTAACATATCATTGTGCCATATACTAGTATGTTTTTGCTATACGTCTTTTTTTTATTTTATTATATTTTTAAGCTGAATTATGCTCAATTTATCTTCATAATTAGAAAATAAAAATGCATACTTACAGTTAATGAATACATCTGTTTTATTTGACTAATTTGTCTACCTGTTTGACAACATTGTTTAAAAGCAGCAGCAATTTGCATCCATATTTAGTGTTTTATTACATGTATGAAATTATTCAAAATATTATTTAGCTTACTATTTTAGGCTGATATGCCTGTCAAAGAGTGTCTGACTATTTTAAAATGCCACACAGCCTAACTGCTAAAATGTTCAAGTTGTTTATCTTGCTGCCATTAAGGGAAACAGCGAAGAACAAATGAGGAAAGTTGCACACTAACACGCTAACACTGGCCTACTCCCCAAGTGCTTCATGGAGCTTCTATTTTTTGTTTTTGTTTTTTTTGTAGAAGGCGCTTGGGTGACTCGCCTGCATGAATCAATCTGACACCTTTCCTCAACGGGTCATTGCGCCCCATTCTCCACGATGATCACTGTCCTGGCCCAACGTGACTTTTTACTCTTTACTGTCATAAATAAGCGGTAAGCTATCCGTAGGCCTAAACACCCCAACAAAACCGAGCAGATAAAGCAGACAGAGGCGCTAAAGGCTGTTCGCACTTTTGAGAGTCCAGTCAGAAGACAGGCTGCACAGTCCAAACGATAAAACACCCACAACCTCACCGTTGAACCTCAACCTACAGCCGAGAATAAATCACCTATAATAATAATTATAATAACAATAATAATACACAACACTAATTAATATAATAATTATTGTTAAAATAATTAATGATAAAATAATAATAATAATAATAATAATAATAATAATAATAATTAAACAGAACAGACAAACTTTAAGTCAGGATCTTACCTTTTTGGGGCATCCTGCGTCGTTGTCAAAGTCCTTGGTAAACTATAGGCTACAGCCTAGTTCTCCACACCACAGAAAGAGCAAAAAAGCCGACCAGGATCAGTCTTTCTCGGGAAGTTTAGAAGAGGAAAAATTAGTTTCCAGTGGTCTTCGGCGGAGACGGAGGGGATATCCCTGCGAAGGGGACAGAGATTGACAGTGAACTCAGATGTCAGGACGCACGGAGTTTGGCGAGGATGTGCGCTGGCGTGTGAGAGAGCGAATGAGAGAGTCGGAAAGAGGGAGAGTGGGGAAGAGAAAGAGAGAGAGAGAGAGAGAAGGGGGAGGGAGGGGGGAGGGAAGGAGGGAGGGAGAGTGGTGGTGGTGGTAGAAGGAGGTGGGGGTAAGAGAATGAACACACCTATGCTGATTGGTGATGGAACAAGTGTATTAATGTATGTGTTCCTGGTCTGCTGTGTGCGCCTCGCCTCGCCTCGCCTCCCTCCGCCGCTCTTCACTGGCCCATTAGCGCGACCCGACCTCTGTCATCATCCCCCATATAAACACTTCCCCCTGCACCACAGCCAAAGCGGGAAACGGGGCCGAGCGACAGCGACAGCGACAGCGAGAGAGAGAGGGAGAGAGAGAGAGAGAGAGAGTCTTCCCAACCCACTAATCAGCCCACGCATGCAAATACCCTGCGCTCTCTTTGCTGAATATTGCCCTATTGCAAAGCAACTGCCTCGGAAATGCCCATTGGTCGGAAGGCTCTATTCTTCCAGGCTGAATTGGGTGAACAGGGACTCTTAGGCAGCTCCAACCTGAGGCTAACTAGCGCTGCAAGGGGGACGGAAAGTAGCAGTGGAGCAGCAGCACACGTGAACGCTGGAGCCCATAACACCAAATGAAAATTACAAAGAGCTGCGGCGTGCTTTTTATAAAGCAGCCGATGCTCTACAGATGCTATTAATGTTATATAGACGCATGTTATAATGATGCTATGCTGAAAAGTTTGGAGACAGGTTTTGTGGGTTTTTTTGCATTCACGTGTAGACCTGCAGGTGGTTATGATCACTGACAACAATGTTCCCTTTGACAAAATACAAAATGTTCAAATAACTTGCATTATCTTTGCTTTCCTATTGAATTTAAAGCAAACAGACATAAATCAGCAACACAGGAATTAACTCTATATTGTTCTAAAATAGGAAATTGAAGCCCCCAAGAGACCTCTGGTGCTGCAAAGTGCAGCTGAGTTTGTGAAAGTTGTGTGTGTTTTTTAACAAAACGCTCCAAATGAGAGGATACTTTGGAAATCTTTTGCGTTTGAAAATGGCACGGCCCTCCCTCCCTCACTAAAAACAATCAAAAATCACCACGTGCTTTTGTTGATTCTTTTGGGTATCAACTTCCCCTGAATAGCCTTACCCCTCCTGTCAACAAGAACACCATGCGTAAAGAGCGCAGCCTTTAGGCAAGCTCCGGTGCTTTTTATGGACACATTTGCGAGGCACGGCGACGTCACTCCTGCGACCTGACAGCAAATAGCACGCGTAAATAAAGTAAAGCAAATGACTGTGTAGCCATGGCCACACGCTCCCAAACTGCGCTGGTTGAATGACTGGCTATTAACGCATACCTCAACGCACCCAAAAGCAACCCCTCTGCGCCCGTGTTTGAGCATACACTCGGAGCTTTGGGCAGCACCAGTCTCAGCACTGAGGAGCCCCGTCGCTCACTCCAAAAGGAGGAGAACCGAAGGGAAGAGAATGAGGGTTGTATGGATGTGGAAGCCAAACTAAAGCAGAAAAGGGGGTGCATGAAAGGGCAACGAGAGAGAGCGCGAGAGAGAGAGAGAGAGAGAGAGAGAGAGAGAGAGAGTGGAGGGATAGGCATAAGCAGGGGGAGGGGAGAGAAATTGCTTCTTTTTTTTGGATGAGAGGCCATGAAATGAAGTCATGGAGGCCTACACTTGACTTTCTTTGACATGTGAAAAAGTAGGAGAAGTCAGAGCTCATCAATAAAACACTTCGGAGGTGAAAGAGGGCTCCCTAACAACCATCGCATTCCTGACTATGGGTTCAATGAGTAGACAAACGACGCTGCCAGAGAGAGAGAGAGGGTGAGAGGCAGGGAGGGAGAAGGAGGGAGGAAGGGGGAGAGACAGAAAGAGGGACTGCCCGGCTTGAATGGGGCCCTCAGTGGGCCGGCGAGATAATGAGCTGAGAGGACCGGCTCAAACTGTCACCGAGGGTCCCGCAGTGAGGAACAACACTTTGGCCAATACTCCTTCATCAAACAACCCGTAAACTAAACGAGCACATTCATCTGTTTCTCCTTCCTGCATTGTTTCTACTCACTTAGACTGGTGGCTCAGCCTATAGGCCTACCATGAATGGCCGCAGCTTATATCAGCTAAGGGGGGTTCCCAAACATTTTCACGTCAAGGACCCCCCTATTAGACATGCATTAGACCACAAACATTAGAAAACCCCCCCCCCCAACCAGTCACCCCCACCCGATAGGAGTTTTTTGCAATGAGGGGACCTCGTGTTGGTTATGATTTACTGTAAACCTGAAGGTGGAGTCAAACTTTCAACAAACATGGATCATTAATATTCAGAAATAACTTTTTTTTTGTAGAGCTTAATGGAGGGAAATTATTTTCTTGTAAATGCACTTGAATTAAACTTAACACTAAAATAGTAAAATAGATAGTTGATGACAGGACCAACGAGGAGTCTGAACTCCTGCAGTGTTTACTAAACTATATGCATCCTCATGTCAGTCAGCAAGTGCATGTCGGCTTAGACAGCAGCTGCATCAGAGCTGTGGCACCTAAACCACAGCAAGTAACGGAGTATTTCATTTTCTGATTTGGACACTTAAGCTAAGCTCAATTGTGTAAACAGGTTTGCTGATAAACATACAAGATCTCGTTCAATTAAATGTTGTAAAGAAATGCGATCTCAATTGCAATAAAAACAGCCTCCACCCCATGTATTTGAAATACTTGTGGTTATAGCCTACCTTTGTAGTGCAAATGTTATTGCCACTCATTTGTCACAGACTGCAGCTGTCAAAAATTCACACCAACCTAACCTGCCCTCGCTGAAAAGACCGATTCCCCGATGAGTGTGTCAAGTAGTTTTCTTTGGAAACAATACCTCCAGTAGGTTATTGATTTCTTTGGTTAAGCTGTAAATCCGCTCCAAGAGCTAATTCGTCTCCAGATTTTTTTTTTTTACAACCTTCACTCACATGCCAAGTAGACAATCTTTATCAGCTCTTTTATAAAATATTTTTCATGTATATTTTTTTTCGGTTTTGTAAAGTATGGTCTGGATTGTGTGGAAGTCTGTAAAAAAAAAAAAAAAAAAAAAAACAAAACGGGATAGGCTGATTTTGGGAAAGCAATTAGCCCAATTCGGATTAGCAGCAACTAATGCCACAGGCCTTGAAAAGAAAACCTAATCTGGTCGCTATTTCCCCCTGAGGCAACGTGGTATTCGTACCCATCTAGAAACTTTTAAATGCAAAAAAAAAGAAAAAAAGAAAGATAGAAAAAAAAAACATAAGGGGAGGGAGCTGCAGTGTAAAACAGTGACATTGTTTTTAGATAGGGAGAAGGAAGATAGTGCAGGTTAACCCCTCCCCCCCAATTTAGTTCTTATTTGGGATTTACCCTTTACAGGTTGATGCACATTTATACGAGATAAATCCATCATGTGTAAAACTGGTGGAATAGTGCTTCCAATTGTTTTTATTTATTTAATTGTTGTGGGTTTTTTATTCACTAATACTTGTTTGCCTTTGTGATGATCCCCCATGGAGGTCATAGTTCACTCACCTTTTATATGTCAGGACATTTGGGGAGGTCTATTAGAACATGTTACAAAGATTGCTTCAAGATTTGTTTTATAGTAAATAAAAGATGGCTTAGCTGAATCCTTCTGATCCATGTATCCCCTTAATTTTAATAAGAGTTAGTTATTCCTTAAGGAAGTAACAACACCAAATCCTGTTTTGATTTGTTTCAGGAAACTGCTAGGTGCATTTTATACATCCTGTGTAACTTTTATTATCTCCTACAAATTCCAACTCTACTTGCTTCTCATAAGGGATCATTTATAGGCCTCACATTTTATTACACCTGCTTCATGCACTGTTGAGCAAATAATTAAATCCAATATCATAAATTATATATCATGATTATTATTATTATTATTATTTCTGCTATTGTTATTGTTGATGATGACGGTAATTATTACTTATTAGCTGGTAATTGTAACAGTCTTCTTTCTGATAATAGTATTGGCTATTTGGTTATGACGGACTGACGGTTAGTATAAAAAATAATAGTATATTAATAGTAGCCATTCGAATTTTTTGTAGTCAAATCAAAATGAACCTACAATTATTATTATTATTATTTATTTTTATTTATTTATTTTTACTGGTGTTGTTCATTGTGTAATCTCAATAATCACTACAAATTTCGACCTGAATTTCTAAGATGTGTTCTTGTTGAGATGACCTGTCATTCATCAAACAGCCTCGGATTGTCAGATTTATTCTCTGTGAAGAGATTCGTGAGGACATCGCTGGCTTATTAGCATACATTATTTGCACTTTTACAATGTGCAGTTCTGTCAACAATAATCAAACAATCACATCCTTGTTTGACTTTTTCGCAGTTCTTTTTATATTTTTTAAACCCTGCTGCACATGGAGCGCGTCCAGGAAAAGAGAACTTTATTAATGTCTACTAATTTCTCAGCACATCAAGCAAAAATGTACGGAAACATAACTCCATTAGGAACAATTTAAATGTTTGCAGATGGTCCTTATACTGCTTTTCTAAAGGCCTAACAAGCATCTGCTTTATAGGTGCTTTTAAAACATGTTCCATCACAATAAAGGTCTACATGCCTATAATAGGCCTACTTTATTTTGAGCTGAATTAGGTTGCACCCTCCTCCTCCTGGCAGGATGTGTTGAGGGATAAATACATTCATGCAAATTTTGATTTAACTAATCCATGGTGCACGATCTTTGAAGTTTGTGGAGAGACATGGAGAGGATCTAAGATTGGTTGTGCAGCCCACAGAAAGTGCATAGTCCACAGAAGGCTCAAATTCAAAGGCTCCCAGCTACTGTTTGGAAATCAGATTGTATCTTTATCTTTTTTTTTTTTGGGAAAAAAAATAAACACATGGAAGCTCATCTTATTGGAGTTGGGATTGAAATAGAAATTAAAAAAAACACATAAATAAATAAACACAAGGCCCAGGCCCTTTTTAATCAATCTCAGACCCCTCAGGACGCACACGTCATTTCCCTGCAATCGTAGTTGCACTTGGAAATTTGACATTCCCTTTTTTTTTTTTTTGCAAATTACAGCCAACATTTAGAAAATGTATTTTACAACACGACCAATAACTTCTTTAACTCAACATGTAAGCCAACATATTACGTTTTTTCTCCAAAGATCGCACATGGATTGCAGCGCGATGAGGAAACGCAGCCAAACTGAAATATTACGCTGATGGACAGCGTCATTTCCACCGCGCTGATGGATGGAGCAGGGCTGAATAGATCCCCATACACATTCAATTTACTGTACAGGTCGAAGCCTTTAATTGTCCCCAGGAGTAAAGCTCACAATTTTTTAAAGGAGTGACGTGCGCTTAATTCCTCAGTGAAGATCGCTAATTACACGCTATGTGTGTGTGATATAGATGACAACAAAAACGAAGTCAGCTCGCTTTGTTCAACTTTGTGTGGGTGCACACCTCCTGTAGGCTACACAGAGCAACGTGCAAGCACTTAACCCGTAATTTTACCTAACTTTGCCCATGCCTCATGCTTATTAGTCTATCAATCTACATGCAAGTTTCTGCTTTTTTCATTTTCTCTACAGTCTTAGGAGATGGGGGCAAAGTTCGCACATTTGCAGTATTAAGATATCCTCAAAAAGGAGAATTTCAAACGTATCAGGTCTTTAAATATTAAAAAAAGAAATTCAAATATAGCCTAGTCCGTCCAAACTCACCGGATGAAAGGCAGTAGCTGTGTCTGACCGGTATCCTGTGCGTAAAAAGTCGCTTCTTCCCTCCCCCGATCTCTCCTCCGAGTCACAGCGACAGAAACGTATAGGTCCCGATTAAAATCTATCTACCTTTGGATCCGTCTTGGAGTTGAAATGTCAATGAGAGTGGGAAAAAAAATCTGCAGCTCTTACCAGCAACTTTCCCTTCAGCATCCGCCTCAAGTTGGCAGTGATTGGCTAGAGCGACGGGTCGACGTCATAACTTGGACAGGACACTAGAGCACAGAATGGGGAAGTGCACAAGGTAGCATATAGGCTACATGTGGAGCACACCGGCCTGTTTACTGTCCCAGTGTGTGCTGTGCGCCGGGACTGACAGCTAACATATCACTCTGCTGGGGAACGTCCTGGTTTATCTTTTGATTTTAGTTTATCTTATTTTACTTCTTTTTTTTTTTATTCCACACTGTCCCCTGTTGTGCCAGATTAAAGGACGGTTTCGCAAAAAAAAACAAGGTGTCCAGTGATTTTAGGAAAACAAGTCATAGGCCTACATGGAGAGAGGTTCGTGATCTTATCCTGAAGCTGAAAATAGATTAGTAAAATACATGTTTAATTATATGCCAACAACATGCAAAATGGCTTGTATGCATTGACTGGTAGGCTTATTTTAAGTTTTAAAGCTTTACATGGAGTTTTTGCGAGATATTTAATATAACTTTAAATGGATGAAAACTTAATCATCACCACAATTGATTTAGTCTGTAGGACTTAATAGCTGCTACTGACTATAATCGTAATAAGACATGAGCAAGTAAATAGTTGCGTTTTTTTTTTTAATCTAGGCATGCTCAGTGTGCAACAGGTGTGGACAGCAGAGGTACAGGCAAGTCTCAACCAATAGACCTATACAAATGCCTTTCGCTGTTCCTCGTGATGTATTTGGGCAGTACAGTAGGCCTCGACACATCTCCAAAGCTCTGGTATTATCCTAGTACAGTTTTGTTTTAAGCATTTAAAATTGTAATCGTAAACATACATTATGTTGGAGACAACTTAAAGCGTTTTTCTACAGCCCTATAAAGTTGTCCTAATGGGGCTTAGCTTCTCTTTTACTAAGGCGGGCTAAAAGCCTCGAAACCTATTTCACAACCTCTGATGTTTGTGTCAATTTGAACAAGGCGGTGAGTAAATGGGCAACCACGCCGCCGCCTGTCTCTCAGGAAGAGACCGGGGCAGCGCAGGTACGGGCCAGTCAGGACTGGCTGTGTTTGGGTCATTATTTGGAGGGACAGCCATTAAGAGGCCTTGATACTGTGCAACGCAGCAGGGTGCTCGACATCCGCGCTGGAAACCGCACGGCTTGGTCCCTGCTTATCAGACTGTCAATAAAAAGAGATGGGATACAGCGGTCGAGCCAGGTGCTCCCTTTCCCTTCCCACACAGCCCCGCTCTCCAGAAGCAGATCAGGCGTAAACGCAAATCTGTCCAGCCGGTTTTCCCTCTGCCGTCACCACGCTGCTGCACAACGCCACCTCTCTCCCTCCCTCCTCCTACGCACACACACACACTCCTACACTCACACACGCACGCACACAGAGTTTTTCTGATTTTCTTAAATATGCAAACTGTTTCGCAACTCTAATACAAATGATAAAGAAAGATCTGCCTATATTTTCCTGTGATCCCAATCTTCACTGCCATGCATATTTAGCAACCACATACATTTAGTACAAGTTAAATATCTGACATTATTCCCACCGAAATGTTGATGTGGACAGGCCTGCATAGACACGTGAATACAATTTATGGGGAATATCTTTAACTTAAGGATCCCTGTGCGAGCTTTCCAGTGATATGTCAATCTCTTGCTCGCTCTGACTTATCAAATTTGAAACAAATTGTGTAATGATCGACCTCCCCTCTCTAACCATGCAGAACATTATGCTGCCATAGCCTACGCCTCATGAGCTTATTGTTTACTGCCGCTGTAGCAGACAGAGAAAAATGTCCAGGGGACCGAGCACGTTACCAGAAAGCAGAGGGTGCACGCAGAGTTGATGCTGCGTTCAAAGGGGGCATTTCATCCATCTTAATTAGGATTAATTGCAATGGAAACGAGGAGGTAAGTTTTATCTGAACTTCAACTTTAAACTGGCTGTAAAATAGGCCCTACATGTGATTGAAACTTTGTAAAAAAATGCATAAAGTAATGGGCTTTTAATTGCATTTTGAGTTTTTTCGCCTCAAAAAGAACCTGATAGTGTTAAAATTGTAAAGAAAGGCCAAAGTTAGTCAAAATGGACCCTGATCTGGCATGCAGTGGCTAAAATTGCCAGGCCTGTTCCTGCTGACTGCTACTCAAACAGCAGGAATGAAGTGTGCAGAGATGTTTAGATGTTTTAAATTTAAGATACAGTGTCCAAAGATAATATAGCCTAATAACCCCCACACTGCACGCGCGCACACATGCACAGACACACAGACTCCTCGTCTCTCTCTCTCTGTCCCCCTGTGTGAAATGTTTTAATAGGCCCTACACGCTCTGTGTGCAGAGTTTGATTTGTTTTCTCTCCATGCTCCCCGGCCCTGGATCGAGACATTAGCCGAATTCCCCCGGGGTGATTGGATGCAATTTGTCCGGAGTAGACAGGCACGTCCTGGATGTTAGGAATTCACTTTGGCTCAACGTGACAAGTCTGACTTCGATCTACAATTGCATCTGAAAGTGCAGCGAGCGGAAAGATCCCATGCCATTAAGTGTTCTTCTCCCCCCATTTCTTTAGTGCAAAATAACAAGATCCTCCATTTGCTCACAAATATTCATACCAATTCTATTTGCGACACCTCTAATCTGCTAGTGAGGCCTGTGTGCAGCGCTAAATGCGGGCTGCGTCGGCGGTGATGCACATGGTCAGTCCTCTGAGTCAGACTGAAGAGAGACAGTCCAAACGAGGGGATATTATGCCCCAAATCTATGACCCTTTAAATTAGATTAAAGATTGACAGTGGGCTGGATCTAAAAAGAAAAAAACGTAAGACTGACACCTGCAACGCAGACTTGCCTGTGATTGATTCTGATGCTTCGTGCTGGCAACAATAATGCTGCTGTTTTGCGCAGGGCTGAGAAGGCACATTTATCACTCGCTTGCCAGGAGTGGCTGAAGTCAGTGTCCGTGTCGCGCTGTGAGCTGACAGGGGAAAATGGGAGCTAACGAGGTTGTCAGATGTCCTGACAAGACAAATGAGAGCTCGTCACTCCCTGCGCTTTAATAACGTTTAATGGAAACGTATTGCACCGTTCAAAATAAAGTGTTACACATACCGGGGTCTGGCGGCGACGCAGTTAATTACGCACGGCGAGGTAAATTACGCATCAGCTAAAGGGTGTTGGCCTGGATTCAGCCCCACCAGAGAGGACTGTATCTATATAACACCTATGATTTGTAGTTAACAGACCATCTCGAACTTGGACTTTGTGTTGTAACTTTCACGAGCAAGTGACTGATGTTGATTGATAAATAATTAAAGCAAAACTGACTTCACATGTGGACAGAAGGTTTTAGCATATCACCTGTTAATTGGTGAATAGATCATATATTGGAATGAACAGCTGTTTATTGATGCTGACTTAGGTTATGTAATGATTACTTTCTCAAGTATATTTTCATTTTGAGGGCAGTACCAAAATATGAAATAAGCCGTTTTTACATTTAAGATTTAACATAAGTCTTAATGTTTTCAACGCAGAAATAAAACACAACTGTATTATCTTGTCGACATGTGTGCAGGACATTTATTTACCTCTAATTATGTCAAGGTCTGGGGTTCGAATCCAACTAAGACTGGAAACGTAACAAAACTTTCATGACTTATTTTTCACGTGTAAATGTTAGTATGAAATGTAACTCTTGTCACCTGGCTGTCGCACCCTCTGCGACGGTCTGCACCGAAAGTGTCTCGTCTTGCCATCACTTGTGTGAGGGCTGTTATCTCACGGATTTTTGTGAATAACGTTGAGCGCGGAGGTTGTGCATTCTCCTGTGTAATTCATGGTGTGCGATATAGCCAACACACGGTATGGTAGTTATGGTCATGATAATCCCCAGGGCAGGGCTGGTGCTGGGCTCTAACCCTTGCTGCTTTAAAGAGACGCTTTTGCGGTGCTGTTTGCTGCATTGGAGACTTCCTACCAGTTTATTTGTATATGACCATATCAATTTGTTCATTTATTTAATCATCTTCTATTATAAACAGCTATCCATCGTATGAGGACCACGATGATCTGCTCTTACTCTCAGGTGTCTGTACTCATAATGATGCTTTCTGTGTAATCTGTCTTGTTTTCGAGGATACATAAATAAACATGGTGAGTGACAGGTGATGGGATGGTATTTGTAAAGATCTTATTCGGTTCCTGCCTCTTTTCTCTGCTGATGAAGGGGGCGGGGTGTGCGCGTAAAAATAGACATAATTTCAATAATGCCATCACCTGGCCTCTGGCACTTTTCTGTGCAGGGTCGGAGAGGCCAGAGCACCTGCTGCAGGAGGAGCAGCGAGAGGATCCGAGGAGGAGAGGTAATTATACTGTCGGCAACGTTGCACACATGGTCACATAGTGGAGCACCCAGCTACACACAATTTAGATTGATGGATAGAGACTATTTCTGTGCGTAAAACTGTAAAAAGAAGAAAATGTTCAAATGTCCGAATAAATGCGCATGTGATGGCCAGTGGGACCTTATACAAACAAGTCTATAAACGCAAGAGAGAAGCAGAACATAAAACACCAAATGTGACGAACTCAACGCAGATCTGTGTGATATGTAGCTATAAATGGATGCTGCGGCACAACGCTGTACGTGAACTCACACAGATAAATGGGCTGTGTAAAACAACACACACTAAATCAGGCAATAACGACGACAAACCGTCTGGAAAATGGACGCACAGTGCACCAAAAAAAAAAAACACTTCTCGTCCCCTCCCTCCTTCTCTGGGCACGTTGGTCTGGATGACAAATCCTATCCTGGAGTAAATATTTTGAGGATAATTGAACTGATTGTTATTTGCAAGTTTGTCTGTCTTGAATATAAAAGCGGCGGCGAGGCTACGCACTGATAATGACTTTCAGACCATTGGCAAGATATATTCATAATGTGGCGAATCTTAAATTGTTAATATGCAATTCTGCGGTATATGTCAAGATGCATTATTGATTTGGCTTTTTTGTTGTTTTTTTCCCACCGCAAATGTTCTTTTAACACTGATGGGGATCCAGAGGCTCTCAAAGGTGCTGAAAAAGCTCGTCGTTAAAATGTGACATTTAAGATGACCTCCTCACTGCTTTTAAGAAAGCTCACTAAAGGCTGCCAAACTCTGAAGGGAAGGGTTGTAAAAAAAATAAAAAATAAAAAGTGCCAAATATAATGCAGACAAAAAGGCGAGAAAGGAAAGCGAATATGTTTGTGACTTACTCTGCTGTCAATTTGAGCATATATATTATTGAGTACTTCTGTGAGAAAAATAAAGATAACTTTCGGGTCAGTGCTTCACTATTGATCTTATTCACTCCATCTCATATAGGCCCGTTATTCAGCAGCACCCTGCTGTGGATACACACTACATTTCAGCCTATACAGTGTTAAGCCTGAGTACTGGCAACAGAAAGCCTCTGTATAGACCACGAAACGTTTCTAAATCTAATCACAAACGAACCGTAATTAGACAAGTAATTACCGGCGTAATTAACAGCCTCTTTCTGCTCGCTGTGCTTTGATATGGACGGGCAGCAAGCTCTGCGCTTTATGGCACACAGGCAGCAGCAGCGGCAGCGGATAAAGTCTTTATTATTATTGCTGGAAACCCATCTGGTAATAGTCTTGCCCGAGACCTCCTCCCCCCTAATCAAGGTTTTAATTAAAGACGGTTGAGGGCCGTGGAGAACATGAAGGCCAGTAATTAAGACTAACATTGGACCCTAACAGATGCAACCCTCCTCCTGCGTTGGTGCAGAAAAGGGAAGCTCACAAACCAAGACGCGCTTAGTCGTTTATGCATAGATGTAATATTCAATAAATAATTTTGGTTAAACTATGATTGGCGGTTGCTGATCACCATGATGCTTCACAGTGCGAATAATAAACATGAAAACAGTTGTTTTTTCATGTAACTTGCACCAGGTTTACTATCAAATATATATTTATGTCAGAAAAGGGGAGTAAACTCTATTCCATTTACTGAGGAGAGTTTGTGTTTGTTTTCATATTTCTTTGACATGTACTGATTTGAAGACAGCTCTGAGGTTTAGTTGCAAGAGAGAGCCTCCGGTCACCCTGCATTAGTTTGATGCCTGCGCACTATAGCCCGTCATCTGAGGCTCCAAACAGCACGGTGGTTGGACATTGTCATCATTATCAATCACACGAGTGCAGTTGAACGCGCGTGTAAAAGTTGGTATAACACATTACATATTCCACTTTAAGGAGTCGCGTTTGGATTTGAAATTAATATATTTGCTTTTATAGTAATACATTTATCTGAGGTTATGATTCTCAACCCGCGCGCCCAGGACGAATAAGGAATTACATTCGATTTCAAATGAGAGAAATCGCCTCATGGACAAAAGTTATAGTGATATAATAAATTGATCGCACATGCATGATCCAAGGTAAAGACAGGGTTCAGTATAGATACCATGATAATAATAATAATAAAGCACGAAATAATCCTAAATGCTAATCCAAACCTGCAAACATTGGGATTTATGGGATTATTGTGGACGTGTCGTGCGTAAAAGTGCACCTGGTATTAATTACGCAGACCACGTTATACTAAAACCTAATAAAACTGTGTCAAGTGTGGTTATGAATATTCAATCAGTCTCCACTCATCGCATCTCTCTCCTATGCGCGCTTTCTCTCTCACACACACACACACACACACACACACACACACACACACACACACACACACACACACACACACACACACACACACACACACACACACACACACACACACACACACACACACACACACACACACACACACACACACACACACACACACACACACACACACACACACACTTCATAAGTTGCATTGTGTAAGTTAAAGCTTTGCCACTCTTCAGATGGGCCAGCAGATGGAGGGACGTTTAGCCAAAATCCCCCGCAATGTCCCCTGCCTGCTCAGCCACCACTGGAGAGGGCCTACAAGAAAGTTGAACTTTGGCTTCACGACCTCGTCACATCTCCCTTAACAAAAGGCTGACCTGAAAAAAACTCAAGATTCAGCCTTGGGAGACAGATAGCCATATAAACGACGGAAGAGGGGAGAATATTGTCAGGTGGACCCAAAGTAAAAGCACTCCAATGGGAAGACTCATGCAATTGACGCATGCAGTAGCATCAGCTACTCAAGAAAAAAATAGTCCTTATATTGCTATGTGCGACTATAATCAGAATAAGAATCCGTTTCAATGGCCAAGTTAGTGTAAACACAAACAGGGGGCTTTATGTTGCTCTCAAAATACACCGAAATCGACATACGGTAAAAACAAGGACAGCAAAGCTGAACAAAGTAAACAAACATTTGACTACTGTGTACAGATATGATTGTAACTAGTGATATAACTTTGACTTACAGTAACAGAATTTCTGGTTATAATGTGATGTTTTAGGATATCCAATTTTTTTTTAAAAGGACTGCAATGTAAGTAATTGTACTAATATTCAAGAATTCACTTAAATCACACATGTATATCTTTTACTTAATCGGCGGGCCATGCTTAACCTACAGTTAACAAGTAATTATTAACACTAAAATCAATAAAAACAAGTTTGAACCAAGTATATCTAAAGCTCTTTATGCGAACCAAAAACGAAATCTTACAAAACCATCTTCAGATGATTACGGATAGAAGAAAACTTGGCCTGTGTGTTGCAGCAGTTCTCTGCCACACTGTGCTCTCCATCATCGCCACTTGTGGGGCTTTTCTGCCCCCTAGCGCCCAACTAGAGACCCACACACAAAACTGACTGACGGTTTGTGCAGTTAAATGTCGAAGTTAAATATGCTGCTGGGTTCATTTGCGCTCTGCTGAATAAAGGGTGACGTGGCACTGTTTGTATTCAGGTGAACTGGTTTACTGACTCACCGTTTGAGTCCACTACCTCGGAGTTCTGGCATCAATTACATTATAGAATAAAATGAAAACTGTTTTGACAACTTGTAATTTGTGTTTATGTACGTTTGGCATCACGTGAATGAGGTTCAGGGGGGCGCACAGATTCTGAGAATATAGTTGTATTGCTAATCTTAATAAATCTTAATCTATTCATTCATCTATCTATGTTAATCCCAAAAAAATTAATGATATCTTATCAAATATGTGGTTTTCACATCATAAATCATTAATATACAAGGTGTGAGAACAAATTTAACTTTATAAGTACTATCACAACTGATTTAATTATACATTAGGTTCTCTCTTTGTTACACATTGGAGCTGTTAAATAAAAATATTTCCATGGGTTGATGCAAATGTCAACATCTTAATGGCTGCTGACAAATATTGATGTTTTTAAAGTCATTGTCACACATTGTTCATTGATGCAGTTAATGTATGTATGTAGTTCCCTGGTGTGTCAATAGAGATGACCTCTATATCACTGAGTTTATGTTGGCAGACTACGTCCATCCATCTACTTATCAAGGTTCTAATACCACTATAAATACCTTAAATATTGTATAATATGCATCAGACACATCTACTTAGATAATATAGAGATGTTTAAAGAACAAAAATAGTTTTTCTATTTACAGTAAGTATTTATGGATCTAACATGATTATTTTGAGTATAATAGAAAAAAACAGACCCATGTGTGTCAATAGACTATTTAAATGTTGGTGTCAGGTTTTCACCCGATGGCTAATTATAGGAATCCCAATTTTCAATATCCATTAAATAATAAAGTAATTTTAGATAGCACTAATATAAAGCTAGTATAAATAATGAATATGTATTAGTCTTTTAAAATCCATTTGAATACACACAAAGGTTGCCATTTTCACGTTTGGGCCAAATCCAGAACCAAAGCAAAACCTAGTAAACATTTCAGAGCAGTAAGTGTGATTTTTTAACTAAGTATCATTTCATTACAAAGACTGCTGAGTTTTAGTCAGTTATGTAGTGTATAGTTTAAGAAAGTTTTCCTCTCTAAATTTTACCAATTGTATACATGTAACAAATCATCAAAATCTAAATTCATGTGAGATTAAGTATAATTGCTTTTCCTTTATATTTTTAGCAGTTGTCTTTATGACAAACACTGACCAGAGGCTTTAACTAACCCACCCTTTTTTTAGCACTACATCACTGGTTACAGGAGAGCAATTCCCTAAAGCTTTCTGCTCCAGGTGCACAAGTAGGATTTATGCAATTATTCATAATACCCCAGTAATGTTAAAAGAATGAGGCTTAATTTTCCATCTGGTTGCATGGAGAGAAATGTCAAACGTATTGGATTGAGACTGTGACTTAATCATTAAGGGAGCACAGTGAAGGTTGATGAAGAGGTATTACAGTTTTGCTGCTCATGCATAATTTAGCCTATTGATCAGGTGAGCCTGTATTTCATATGGACAACATATATTGGCTTCTTGGACAATTTTTGGAATCTTCCAAAGTAAAAAAAAAAGAAGTGTTTTAGTTTTTGGAATATATACTATAATATACACAGGTCATAATATCTGAGTATAAACACCATAATTCAATGAAAATATAAAGATTATTGTTGATATTTTAGGTTGAGAAATAACTCTTAAGTAGGCTAACAGTTGTTGCATCTACAATAGACACAGTGTGTGTGTGTGTGTGTCACAGAATTTTGTCTTGTAATGGAAATGTGTTTCCCTTAGAGGATCTCTGTCTCTCCCTCTCTCCCTCTGTCCCTCTCTTTTTCTCTCTATGCATGGAAGGAGGTTGGCATTTACTTGACAATTTCTGCCTTTAAGTGCAGGCTTTAAGTGCAGTGTTTTTATCTACACCTAAGATAGCTGCAGACCAGGACAATTTAACAGGCAATTTAACTGACCGTGTGTTAGTGAAGCTGTCTGAGTCCCACTCTCTGCCAGAGCACCATGGCATGATGGATGTAGGCAGTCTGGGCTAGGTGAACACACACACACAACACACAACACACACAATCCTATTGAATACACAGACACACCACCCTGCCATATTTTCCCAATACAAACACATATGGGCCAATCCACAGCCAACCCCCTTCCATTAAGTCAACATCTTGTGCTGGCGGTTGGAACAGTGCAGGGCTGGAGTCAGGTCGTCCAAATCCGTCAGTAAGAGGAGGCAGAGATGTTTGTCATCCTCCTCTCTGGGCACCATCCTCCTGGAAGAGAGAAAGGGGGGACAGAGGGTGGTGGAGCTACGTAGCATCTGGCTCTGGTAGCTCCAGCTGCAGGGAGAGGAGGGGACAGGAGCTGCTCTGCTGCCCAGGGGAGACACTCTTTCTGCAGCCAAAACCACTCCACCACCATCCTATCTGCTGGATGGAGAAGTGGCGAATCAAGTCAGACGATACAGAGAAAGAGTTTGCAGGTGTACCAGTTTGCAGGATAACCTACAGTGAGGAAGAAGATGTAGTACAGACAAAGTATTGATATTTAGTTTTTGGATTGTTGTTTCAGTGTTTTCATTATAACGCCAATTTTGCATTGATCTCTTGATTCAGTGCTTTGAGAAGTATTAGGGTCATTAGCCTATGGAGACAAACCTTTTTACATCGGATAATAATAACATCTTTCTGGCTACACTTAGCTACCGAGTGTCCTCTGTCACAGAACAACCCTGCAGCGACAGCACAAAGGCTGGAAATGGCGTCTGTGGCACATGCGCACACTTGAGCACAGTTTCCCTCAAATATGCCACAGTGCAGAGAAGGTGTAAAGAAAGTATAGTAACGCCAACTGACTAGAATGTTGGACCAGAGGAAAATGTCACCCAAACGATGACCAATAAATCACAGCCCACAGTCAAAACAGCCAACGCCTGGAGACAATCTTTAGTATCTCACGTCAGCACACAAATGATGTTTAGCCAGTGGCAGACACTTAGCACCAGACTCTATCGCCTCTAAGGCCACTTTGTCACAGATCTATGGATGATTCAAAGCCTGGGGACGGCATTTAGTATTAGTTTATTTGTGTTCCAGGGTTTGTTCTCAGGCGATATAGTTATGCTGATTGAAGGAAGGCGATCAAATTAGATGTTTTGAGGGAGAGGATGAGAAGTAGTCAGAGGGGCAACACATGCATTGTCTTATTGTGAAGTATGACCTTTATGGGGGGAAGATCTAAGGGGCTGAGGAGCCCCTCTCCTCAATCTAAGATGTCCTCTGGGAATAATTAACCCCATTCTCCCATTAGGCCACTGGGATTCACATTGCTTAGATTGGGAGTAATCTACATGAGGAGCCTACACGCACTGTTCTTCTGATCTCTACCAGGTGTGTGCATTTCCTGTTCAATTTTAAAGACATCCTACCCCTTATAATGTGTCACAGTATTGTCAAATCATTGAGTTTTTTGCAGGATATGATATTGTATACCTTACTCCCCATGAAGGATGACGGTGTAGCTAATTTCAGATGCTGTAAGACACACAAATTAACATACGTATATATAGTAGAGAAGAAAGGCAAATGAGCACCATATATCAAACAAGGAAACCAAAAAAACTCTCAAGTTTTTGCACCTCTTCCTTAGTTGCAACACAGGCCTTTACCACAATGTTGTGGTTAGCTGGAGAAGCTAATGAAATTAGCGGCACAGATCACAAGCATCTGTTTGATGTCGCTAATGATGTGTAAAGGGGGCTGCCATGTGCTATTGTTCTGATCGCCTATAGGTGCATGTCTGCATAAAGTGATGAATGTCAAATTCTCAAAAGAGAGAACACAAATTTACCATTCTTTGTGAAAACTAGACCATTAATGTCAATCATGTGGACAGCTACAGAAAGCCAGAGGGGTGCCAACTCACGACAAGCGCTGGTCCCCACAGTCTCATGATGGCGGTCCCCAGACGGTCTGCTGTAACAGCTCCAGCTAATCTTCTTTTCATGGCCTCCATTACGACCTGTCAGGACATAAATTGACAGTAAATTGCCATGTTTATTAACACAGCACTAAAATAGCAACTGTTCTGCCCCCTCCCTGCAAATGTTAACGTTTAACAGTGACCAATGGGATCAATTAAGATGCAGCATAAAATGATGCTGCACCAAAACAAATCCCCTCACACACACACACACACACACACACACACACACACACACACACACACACACACACACACACACACACACACACACACACACACACACACACACACACACACACACACACACACACACACACACACACACACACACACACACACACACACACTAATATGCCTCCTCAAACATTATGTCCTCTGTTGATGACCCCCTTTGAAGACCTATTCAGACAGACACTTGCTCGCCACATATTTGCAGCTCGAGTAACGATGGGAAGGGCCATGCTTCACGGAGCACTGCATCAAGAGTGTCTTGAGTCTGAGACTTGCTGCGGCCTTTGCCATATAACACAGTAATTACTAGATCAAATCTGTTCAAATTGAGGCAACGCTGTTCTGTGATCCCTCCTATACTAATCAGCACACTGAGGTATGGCTGTGCGACTATAAATTGCTGACTTAATTAAAACCAGGACCTCTCTGTCATCTAATTACAGGGAGAAAAGGTTATTGCTTCAATGCAATTTTCCAAATATGATTCCTTCACAGTTATTAAAGGCTCAGGCGTCGTTTATTGTTTCAGATTTTTCAATATGGAAATGGCCCCAGTGACAGACGTAATGACTCGGGGAAAACGCTTCATCTCGATAGTGGCCTGGCACGGCCATTTGTCTAAGATAAGTGGAGCGGACAGGAACGGGGAAATGTCATGGGAGGCATCCCATGATTGCCTCCACTTTACAGTTGTCATTAAACAGAGCAAAGGTTTCTTTTCTCCTATGTGGCAGCAATGGGAAGTTTATTAATCTATCCAGAATAGTAGGGGCGGTGAGTTATTATAACTATGAAAATTCACAAGGGAGAGGGAAATTGTGGAGAGTAATTGTGTTCCCTGTTATTGTTCAGTCAAATCAATATTCTACTTCAACTCTTCCACCAAGCTGAAACCTGAATAAAAACTGTTGTAATGAACGTCACACAAAACTCATATTCATTAAGAAGAGCACAGGGAAATCCCAAGAAAACACTGCAACCCCAAACAATTTGTAAAAAAATAAATGGGAGGAACTTTGGTGGAATTACGGTGCCTGACGAAAATAAAGCAGAGAAGTAAATTAAGAAATAATGACATTGTAGTTTCAAAGGTCACAACAATAAATGTGCCAAATTCTCTCTCCTACATGGATGACGTACAGCAGGTAGGCCTGCTCTAAATAAATGAGCACATGGTTATAATAAGATTCATTGTTTTTTGGTGAGCCAGTGATTGTTTTAGTCTAATCTGCTTTTTTGACTCTTTTATTGAACAACGTAAGGAAAATGTTAGCTAGCACCTTTATTGAAGTATCCAAGATACATTTTGGGCACATTTTTTACATGTTTCCCTATTTTAAACTAGGGCTGCAACTACAGCCCAAAAGCCATAGATATTCATTCAACTATCAAAAATCATTAAATCCTTACATTTGAGAAGATAAATGTTTGTCATTTTTGCTTGAACTATGACTAAAACAATGAATCTATTATCAAAATATAGGTGCCAATTCATTTTTTCAACTAACTGATTTGCTTAAATTCAAATATTATATAGCAAACAGGACTTTTCTGGGTATAACATGGGCATAACATTAAAATCATCATCGTGTTATAAGTTTGAATTGTTTTCCACTCTGATATCTGGTTTAAAGCTGCAATTGGGCAGCTTGAAGTGAAACAGGAAGATGAACTTTGCCTGAGTTGCAGCTGACTGACAGCACAGAGCAAAGCACTCTTAACTTTACCTCAATTTGGTCAGATGCCTGAGCAACAAATTAAGCTTTGACAGCAAAAAGCTGAGAAATTACCCTAGCAATATCTATGCGATTCTGGCTTTATCTTCACTAAAAACTGGGGTACATCTGTTCAACAAGCTTCAAGAAGAGACCACTTATTTTTCTACTAATATTGAATAAAACATTGCTGAAAAATCAAACAATTATCTTCAAAACAAGACGCATTTCCTTTCAGGTAAGTACTTTGTGTACTACCACCAATATGTAATGTAAAAAAATAAATACAAAAAGTCACATTCACTTCCATAAATTAGTGTAAGATCTGTTATTCATAAGCACTTAAATATGCACATGTTCTGATTAATCTTTCACGCATAAACAAACTACAAAGCTTTCGCTCCACCAAAAAAAAAAAATTGTCAATCAGATAAATAGTCTGTAGCTGTAAGCGTGGGGCAGAAAGGCCACAACAGAACTGTATATCCCGGACACTAATGCTCTGTGTCTCCCACCATAGGGTTTTCTTAATTACATTAACCAAATGCCTTCTGCAGTGTGTGTAATCTCATGGTTAACTGAACACCCCTGTAGCTGCAACCCCCTCCCTTTTCTATTCCTCAGTGAAATATTCATGTTGAAAGCCACTCTTCCCATCTACTTTCTCTCTCCAACATGTTAATGCCTGCAGTTGTTCAACCATGCTACTATTGTTTGAGATTAATTCCAACTTCCTGATAACCTTTAACACATTGGCTATGCCTCAAAAGCATCCACTGTTAACCGGGGACTACGTCGATAAAATGGTATATATTTTAATATACTGTATATAGTTAATATATAGTTAGGCGCCATGGCTAAAGTTGAAACATCTATAATATCGTTTACAAAAAATAGAATTTCTTCTTGTAGATCAAGCTTGTTAGTCTAATATCAATAAGTATTTTTTTTATTTTTAATATAGCCCAGACTTAATAAAGTTTCTGTTGATTTATATATTTTTAGTAAATTTTAGAGATGAATCTCACTGGGAAAAACACATTTGTATTTCTTCATGTCTGCACAACACACTGATTCAAAGTGACCAGGCAGGACTAATTTAAATATTTTAACTATTCATTAATTGAATAAAGAGGCTAGTTAGCCCCAGGGCCCCTTTATAATCATAAATTGGGGTGTACTATTTATGCTAAACAGCTAAGTGCCATGTGCTGGCTTATTATGCTACTGATGAATGGCAAAGTACATGTGTCTCCTGCCCACTAAGGAGGATTAGGCACGGCAGTGTCAGCAAGTTGTTTCCAGGGTACAGAGTCTGCTCTTCCACATTACAGCATGTTGAGATGCTTCTGAGTAATGTGATTCTTCTAGTCATCTTCATGTAAATACGATTGCACCCTCTTCCCATGCAAACAATTTCTGCGTCTTTCTCAAAACATTGTCGTAAGTTAACAAAACCGGGACACCTCCAAAATATCACAGTGACAGGCGTACTACAGACTAGAGAGTGTTGCTGCCGCGTGCTTGTCTAGGTTTAATACCAGGGTGCACCGATATAACTTTTTCTCTCCCAATACCCATAACTCAGGGTATCTACCAATACAGAGTATGATCCGATACCAGTGTTTCTTTTCCAAATATGAAATCTCACTGTGTAGAACTCATTGTAATACTTTCCATGTAAAGGTTCCTTTAGGCTCCATGGTGCCAGGAATTGTAATAAGTTAACTTTGCACCTAAAAAAAAAATAATTAACTGCTGCAAAAAAAAAAAAAGGTTAAAATGATTGCTTAATAGAGACTGTGAAAGCTTATCATCCTGGCTATGAGTTATGTCATTTTTAAAGCAATTGTTTTCGTTAATTTTAGTATTTGTTGTATTTGTTTGTTGGTACCATGATGTCTCTCAGTCACGACTCCTGAATCTGTGCTTTATTTATATCAAAGACCACAGTGGAAATAAGTCTTGGATTTTATTGTGTCACACTCTTTTCGCTATAGCTGTGATTATGACTACAGCCATGAAATATCTTTTGCTGTTGTTGTCACTGGTTGTGGCTGTAGTCATGGCTGTGCATTGATGTGATTAAGGCTGTGACACATTAGTTTTTAAGGGGTATAACACTAACTACATGCTGGAGTTGTTTGTGTGAAGTGAATTGACATTGTTGAGCTGGCTGAGCATTAATGAAGCTACTGTATTCTTGAACTCCTATGGTGTATTGATAACACATTTGTCAAATTTGATAGAAGCACCGTGGCTTTGAATCCTATGTGGCTTTACAATGTTTCCTTGGCTAATTTTAATAGAAGCTCTAAAAAGTAATTACAGTAGGCCTGCAGCTACCGTAGCCATATCCATAGCATCATAGATTTAACCACAAATGTAGTCATAGTCTGAACAATATCCACAGCCACAGCTCCAACCACTAGAGCCAGGCAGAGAAGCAGCAGTTGTGCTCACAGCCAGTGGCTGTATGATGGAGTAGGATAGAGTAATGTGCAATAAATGCATGATGTAAAGTGTCACATCATCTCTCCTTTCTGTAGTATCTGCATCTGAGTGTTTCCCTAAACTGGCAGTGTATCAGAACTGGACTGGACCAACAAACTAACTGTCCCTATGTATCAGTGGGAATGCAACACCAAACGTAATGTAAGGGAACTCAAAAGTAGTTCAGGAAAAAAGAAATTCAACTGTGAGACCCTCCCCAGCATTAGGCAAATATTTTCTTTGGATGCTCCTTTGTACTTAGAAATACTGCAATACCCTTATCCGAGAACTAGCTCTGTTGGTGCTGGACCTAAGCATCACACCCAGAATATTTTATTTTCCCCCACCCTCCCAGACTTCAAATAATAACAAATATGAAATATATCAGATGTACTGTCTGTCATGATTAAATCATATGATGCCTAAGTTGTATGGCCAGACATGTTGGAGACACAAATATCAAAACACACTTTAATCACCATCGGTAAATTAAAGTTCTTGCTATTCATGCACTCTCTCTTTATGGTGCCGGTTAACTATGCACAGCTGAAATGGCTTTTACAGGCAAAGTGACTTGAACAGTAACAGTTTCAATTTCAGAGTGAAATAGCTGCAGGCCCATGATTTTTATGACACATAGCACAGTGGAAAAGTAAAATAGAAAAAAAAAATCAAACCAAACTTGAATGAGTGCTCAATACAGACAGCCATCCCTTAAGCAAAAAACAAAAAATACATAACCCTCCCACTTTTCTGACGCTTTCTCATTCCTAATACATTTTCTACAGTCCCTAAACTAAAATACAAACTACCAACTAACTTGCAAGCCTTAAAACTCAAATGATTTAGCAGCTATTATTCTCCATAAAAAATAATTCTCACACTCACATTCTGAATCCCAATCAGAATCTGGTTTAAAGTAGGTTTTCACATACAAGCAATTTGCTTTTGTGTTTTGGTGCATATATAATAAACATAAATAGCCTATATAATAGAAAAAAATACAATAAAAGAGCTGCAGGAATGTGCAAAGATATATTCTAGGGGATATCCAAACAGCTTTTGTTCAGCAACCAAACATTATAGGCTACATTTTCTCACTCTCTAGATGAGGTGCAATGGTGCAATGTGCTGTACTATTGAAGTATAGAATTAACAAAAGTATGTAAGCTACTCAGTATTCACTTCATTTTGTCCAAAAAAGACTCACAACAGTGCCTCTAAAACACACAAACACAATGTCTGAACATGTGCACAGGCCACCTAAAATATTTTTAAGTGCAGTGTTGTTTGTTTTCAACAACTTCCTGCTTTGGTTGTAACATTACAAACTACAGCCGAGACAATACTCTCTAGGGTTGCATATTTGTTGTTGACAGTGCATAAGCAATGGGGGCGTGAACCCTATACGTCGTGCACATACCTGTACGCTCGTACATTTACACACAGCCACGCCGTAATGGCGGGTGCATGTTGGTACGAGTGGGAACACGACCATGATACATGAGCAGCTCTGCAGGTTGTAGTTGTAGAGCTGTAACAATTTCGTATTTTCCCTCCTTACTGGTTTCAGACTGACCCATTCTGACTCCATAGTGAGCTGAGTTTGAGCGTGAGCGTGCAACGTGGCGCCCTGAATCCCTCTCGTGTTACCGACATCCCGCAGACCAATGGCAGGGATCCTGGCAGCGGAGGAGGCTGGGCCCTGCCTGAAACGGACACTGTGATTGGCTGTACGTAAGGCGGCAGAAAATCCCGGTTTGGTTGCATCCCTCCCTCAGGAAATAGGGCGCAAGTTCTCAAAGGGGGACAGGATTGCCTAAAACCGTTTGAGTGAGGACTGGAGGTATTCTCAGTGGACCTGTCTGCAGCCTCAGGTCCTCTCTGCAGGTTTGGTTATTGCGCAACTGCACACATCGCTGCTAAGGACAGGAAAAGAGAAGTTAGTGTGTGTCGGTCGATACAAGCAGTGAAAGTGGCTACACAGCCGCTTGCTTATTGTGAATTGTAGTGTCACAGGCCTGTTTACAACTAAGAACCTCCATCTTCATCTCTGACAGATGGACGTCTTCTCCTTCGTGTATGCTGCGCTTCTGTGCACTGTTGTGGTGCACGGTAAGCCAACGTTAAGGAAAGAGAGAGTTCTTCATGACCCAGAACTGGGAAGGCCTGCCCACGAAGACAATAAAAGCTTCCAATACGACCATGAGGCCTTTCTTGGCAAAGAGGAGGCCAGAACATTTGACCAACTCACCCCCGAGGAGAGCAAAGACAGGCTCAGGTAAGCACATCCTTACTCTGACACATGAGCTGATTTTGATATCAGTCTCTTGGTGTTACTGTCACAGGCTCATTTGAGCCTTTGTTTTTGTCAATCCCGCACACTCACTTCTCTCCTGCCGGAGTCTGTTGCGTGTAACCTTTCAGGCTAAGGACATTAAAATTTAACAACATGAGCACAAGTGCCTGAGAAAGCATTATTGCGCCAGCGGTACTATTCGCACACACTCCTACGGAGTTAACTGCTCAGCCGGAATCTTAATTATACATCGTCATTAAAGAACCATTTGTAAGTAGTGAAGTTTGAGTAAAGTTGTGCGGCAGTAGACAGTGTTCATATAGAGCTGCTGTCACTGTAAAGTCTACACTTCATGTGCTACGTAGTCCTGTTTGTGTGCTTCAAAGTGTTTTTTCGCCACTGCCTAGATGTCAAGTTGGCACCATGTAGCCTAACACACGTTGGCTAAATAGGCTTTCCTCCCAAAGAAAATTCTTTCCTGTGGTGATGAGAGTGGGAGGACCCTGTCACCCCTGTAACATCACAACGTGGCAACCCAGGTCTAAGAATACACCCCAGCTACACTGCATTCTTCACTGAAAGGGGGTTGCCTGCGCCTCCCTGCTGAAGCCACATCCCTTAATAGTAAAAATTGTACTACCAAATATTTGTTTTCTCTCCTGTCTGCTGGTAAGAATAGTAGCTCAGTGTATTGAGGCGAGACAGCACACAACACTTGACTTTTGTGCTTGTTAATCATCCTTGAAAATAAGAAAGTGCCTATATTGGATCTTCAACATCTTGTTTGACCGTTGAAAGTATGTATAATAACTCTAACAAATGATCTCTGTCTTTATTCTCTTGCTTTACAGTAAAATAGTGGATCGGATAGACGGCAACGTCGATGGCTACATCACCACAGCCGAACTCAAGGCTTGGATAAAACGTGTACAGAAGCGTTACGTTTATGAGAATGTGGCAAAGGTGTGGACAGATTATGACCTGAACAAAGACAACAAGATTTCATGGGATGAGTACAAGCAAGCCACATACGGATACTACCTCGGTATGGGTGTTTTCGGCAGCTATGTCCTTTTCTTTTTTTACATACAGTAATAAAGTAGCAATTTATACACATGAGAGTAACCTGATTTTAATTCCCCTTCTTTAGCCAACCCGGAGGAGTTTGATGAAGCAACAGACCAGTTCAGCTTCAAGAAGATGCTCCCTCGTGATGAGAGGAGGTTTAAAAACGCTGATCTGAACGGGGACCTTGCAGCAGACAGAGAAGAGTTTACATCCTTCCTCCACCCTGAGGAATTTGAACACATGAGGGATATTGTGGTTCTGGTAAGCCCTCTGTAACCACATGGTAATTAAGTATGATTAGAAAGGGGCAAGGCTAGTCTGTCTGTGGGTACACTAAGCACAGTTCAGATTTGCATGTAGGAGAAAATGAAATTCCCTCAATTTAGAGTTTTGCAATTTGTCTGTCCACTAAGAGATATTATTTAATTACTGGAACAGATTTGAGTTTCTATTCCGTGTCTTTAATCTTATGGGCCACTTGGATGAATGTGCTACATTTGGATAACTACTTATGCAATTTTAACTGGGCAGGGAAATGATTGACTTTCTGCATTTTTTTTTGGAACAGGTCCAGTGGGATAGACCAACTGTCCCATTTAAGACCCAATCTTTAAATATAAATTTGGCTTCATGGAACAGTTGCGTGGCAAATGTTAGCAGTGATGCACTATGCTGCTATGTTCATAAAAGTTGTACTACCCATTTGACAGAGTTAATTATTAATCTCTCATTTTTATGACATCGAATGTTGCCAGCCAGTGGCGTCTAAACTGATTGTGGTGAATCTGGTGGAAGCTTAGCCTGTTTCTCACAAAAGTGGTTTGACTCGTTTTCTATAACACACATCTTTCACACAACCATGCAACAATGAGTAATTGATGGTGTATGTGGGGAAAGAAATGGGAAAAAAAGAGATACTTTACAGCTTTAGAAAGGACATAAGTGTAGGCTAGCCGGACAGCTCACTAATGGAGCTTGTAGTGCAGGAACATGAAGTCATCTCACTGAGTCAACTGTGCACCTACAAACTCATTCACATAACGAAGCCCTCTGTTTAAATGTCCGGCTTCACGTATCTACCTGCTGATATCTGCTTTCAGAGGCCAGAGACCTCTACTGCATTACACTGTAAACTGAGAAAAAACACTGAGAGGTTTCTTTCAACCTTGGATAGCCTCCTCAGTTTCCCCTAATAAGTACAGTGTATCACAGCACAGTTGTTTGGAATGGCATATCCCATAATGTCTTTTATTGTGTTGTAATATTGTCCCAGAAAGGCTTTAGTTTAGTGCAATTCCAGACACATGAGTATGGTTCACCTCCAGCTCGCCACAGAGCCTCCACTATAGTTGTAGGTTGGTTACCTGTCTGCCTTTTGATCTGTGGTGTTATGAAGAACCATAGATTCTTCCAGCCAACATCTCTCAATACCCATGAGCTAGTGGTAGTACATACATTGTGTGTACATTGGATACCATTCTTAATCTGAACTTTTGATATTTTACTCTAGTTCCCATTTGCTTTTTATTTACATACATATTTTTTTATACACTTACATATACATTACCTTTTCCTTCGTCATGCTGGCTTATGTTTTGTATGTTTGGTATGCCAGGTTAATTTTAGTATGACCTGTGGAAAATTCTGGACAGCACTTTGAGCAGATTGGTTGGTTGAATATGATGTTAGACGCCATTGGTTGTTTCACCCTTATTCCTGGTTTAATGATATGGGATTTAGACTATACTCTTTTGTATAGTAGTGGCCATAGTAGCAAACTATGACTAGTATGTTACTGACTGAACTGAAAGTTATAGACTAGTGTGATTGTGATGGGCCTCTCAGATGCTTCTGAAATGTACAGAATGTCACGCTGTCAGTGTTTACAGGGGTCTATAGTGGTCTATAGGTCATATTTTTAATGGACATATCCTTTTTTGTTTACACACAACCTTTTACAGGTTAAGTGGGTAAAGAAAATGGATGGATGGATGTTCTTGTTTATTATTAGTCGGCGATTAGACTACAGAAGCTACATGGCTATTAATCATTCAGCAGGTTTCAGAGAGGGCCTCTCACCTGCAGGTAAGGATGCATACAGTCATTTCAATCTGTGTAGCTGCGTGTGTTATGCCCGGATGCATTGCAATTAGTGTACATGTGTGCGGTTGTAAACTAATGATCAGCTCACACGGCAAGCCTTTAAGTAACCATTCAGTCAAATTCACACTGTCGAAACCAGGATGTGAGAGAGAGAGAGAACCATCTACCAGGGCTTTAAAAGCCAATGCTTGCTAACGTGTATATCATATTTTAATGTGGAGGGTTTGGCTCTCATTAGCAGGGAATCCTGTAATTATGTCAGTCTGCCAGTCCAGCTGTAAGCTGACCCTCATACCTTTACTCATCCTGCCTGGGGCGACATGTTTCTCATTTATTACTCAAAGTGAAAGTTCCACTATTGTTGACCCTTGTGTCTCCCTTTTTTTAATGACATCATTAACTCCTTCTGAATGCAGGAAACCCTGGAGGACATTGACAAGAACGGCGACGGACACGTGGATGAAGATGAGTATATTGGTAAGTTTAAGTAATGAATTGAAATGATTTGGGTGAAATTAATTAAGCGTAGCAATATGCTATCCAATGCAATACAACCACAAGTAGAAATTAGTAGCATAAAACAGATAAATGTGAATACAGTAAATATAGTAAAGATGGAAATTCATAATGGTAAACCTTCTACACTGAAAATGGCAACAACAGGCCGGTTGTCACAGAGACAGGAAAATACAGTTGGGTATCATCATCATAGCTGTTATTAGCATAGTTTTATTAGCAAAATCAATTACCTTTTCTTTGATTTACCCCCACTTTTAGGTGTGTGTGTATATGTGCCTTTTGGGTTTTGTTCATTTATGGTTTTGAGTTGCATTCCACTACCTTTTAGATATTTTGTGTTGACCTGATGAAGGAATCAAAGATAACATTTGAGGTGTAAATCATTTTTTTTTTTTTATTTAAACATTAACTTAAAACTTTAACTTTTTCAATTCCGTTGTCCTTGGCTGTTTCAGCCGACATGTTTGCTCATGAGGACGGGGGTCCGGAGCCGGACTGGGTCAAGACCGAGAGGGAACAGTTCTCTGACTTCCGAGACCTGAACAAAGATGGTAAAATGGACCAGGACGAAATCCGCCACTGGATTATGCCACAAGACTACGACCATGCGCAAGCTGAGGCAAGACATCTGGTGTATGAGTCTGACCAGGACAAGGTGCGTTGTTTCAGCTGCATCAACACG
Source organism: Perca flavescens (assembly GCF_004354835.1). Classification (NCBI taxonomy): domain Eukaryota; kingdom Metazoa; phylum Chordata; class Actinopteri; order Perciformes; family Percidae; genus Perca; species Perca flavescens. The sequence goes on along the minus strand of NC_041331.1, from coordinate 27,621,305 downwards.
TTTAAGATCCATTTCTTGTTATCTTGTGTATGAGGTCTTGTCCACACTTAATGATTCATTTGAAAGTGCTTTTTATATGTTGACCCTTTTCAACTTACACTAGAATTCTACACAGATGCATCTTTACGGATACAACTTGAATTTTATTATTGCTGTGGCCATGGCCTGAAAATTTTTTATTATTTGTTTTGTCACATATGTTAGAATAAGGCTTACTTATTTTGCAATTTCCTTGTCCCTCCTCAGGACCAGATGCTGACCAAAGAGGAGATCCTTGGAAACTGGAACATGTTTGTGGGAAGCCAGGCCACCAACTACGGAGAGGACCTCACCAAGAACCATGACGAGCTCTGAGATCTCAGCGCAGTTTCTGACGCGTACGTGAGGAGGGTTGGTGAAGATCTGTCTTCAGAGGCAGAATCAGACTCTTGCACCTCCTCCCACCACCGGAACCACCGCTCCATCCTTTCCTTGTTACGTTGGGACAGATAGTGTGTTGGATTGTAAAACCATCACTATAGATACCAAACGAGGAGGGATAAGGGTCGGTCCTACCACTAACACTAACCGTCCATCTCGGTTTTATAGCGACAGTTCTGTTTCTGACATTCAGGAGCAAAGCCAGATCCAGTGGACTTACTTTCTGACGGTGCCTTCCTGCCGCATCGTCGGCTTCACTGCCACAGAGATCTGTGTGGATAGTTTTAAAAACCTGTCAAAGCTGAATGCCGAGCTTCAGGTCAATTGTCAGATACCATGCAATCTGACAAGGAACAGTTTTTGATTGCCATGTTAATGTGAAACTACAACAGATTATATTTATTTATCAAATCTCTTCTCAGCTTTAGGTTTGAGAGGAATACAGTGTTCAACTAGAGATCGTTTTTGTTCACAAATGATGTTTCTTTATTTACAGTTTTCCTGACCATATGACTTTAATGATTTGTTGTTGTTTTGATTAGCTAAGTGCTTTTAAGAACTGTTCATTAACTGATGTTTAATGGCATGGTATTTGCACCCGTTTGGTTTTAGCTGGGGTAGCCTGTAAAAGATTTTTTTCTTCATACTTAGTTTGAAATGTATTTATTGGCATACTTCAGGCCAACAGTGTGCTCCATGTTAGATTTGTATAGACCTTTGCTGACATTTGAGCTTTACCTTTTTACAGCGGTCTAATTTAATTAAGGTTGTTTTTTTGAGGATTGTATTGGTTTAAATACGTAACTTCATGTGACTCCTTGCTTCCTGTTACGTCACTTCAGGGTCATCTTTTTGTATCGGATGTACCAAATGTTTTTCCACATTTTTTTGTGTTGTTTAATGGATAGTTTGTATGACCGGTGCATAGAACTATGCAACTTGTGAAAAGATCAAACTAGGGCCAGAATTTGTAATGGTAGTCACATTAATGTCACTCAAAACTATTTTTTTTTTCTCCTTTTTGTATTTTTCTGTTGTGCTTTGTTGTCCCAAACCTCAGATGCATTAATAGTCCACATCACAAAAAACATGTCAACATATCTCCTTTTTCACACTGCACATTCTAACAAACTATGTATAAATAAAAAATAAAAATGTATTGTGTATTTTGTGTATTAAGCTGCAAAGCATCATTATTGGATTTGTAATTGTTTCTCTTTTGAGTATTGCTGTTCAAGGATAGAGACTGAATACTGCATAAATATGATAGGCAGAGTAAAGGGATTTTTTTTACAGATTAAATTTATTAATTATTGAGCTTTCGATTTACCTTTTGGACCGAGCCAGGCAAGCTGTTTCCAATCTTTGTGCAAAGCTAACTGACAGACGTGAGTGGTATTGACCTCATCTAACTCAGGGCAAGAACGCAAATAAGGTAATTTCCCAATATGTGGAACTGTCCCTTCAATCAACGGGATTACTACTCAAACACAAATGGATCCATCTCTCTAATACCAGTTTACAATACAGTTAAAACAATAGTGTAGCCTTTAATGCAACTTTTTTTTATGTCATAATTTCAAATTGACATTTTCTGAGTCAATCAGTCTTGACATTTATGGAAAATCCCACAGTCTCCTCAGAATGATATGCCTACATATAAATAATTAAAATACTGTCCTTCTCATTTCTAGCTTAAGCAGTGTCCTACTTTCCTTGTCTCCCTATGATTAAAGAATATGGGTACAGGTCAAAACTTGTCTGTTCACTCGCAGTCTGCAGCAATTAGATTCTAGACTACAATACATGATACTTTAAACACCCTTTCTGTCCCCTAGACTGATACTCTGAGCAAGTTCACAATTTCCTTCTTACGTTAATGCTCACACTCATTCTGCCTTTGCTCACTGGCAACAGACCATTTTTAAAGACATCAGGCTCATTTTGTTGTGCATTTGAGTAGTTATTTGATAGAGGTTTTTCTCTTTTGGTTCTCCTAGCATATGCTATGTACTGCTTATATGTGTACTGCATGTGCTCAAAGTTTGACATGGGCATACTGTATCACAGGTAGCTATATTGGGTATACGCCATTCAAATGTTCAAGTCTGCTTTTTAACTTTTGACTCATTGAACACCAGGAACATGAACGAGCGGATGCTGTTAACACTTCTCATGACTAATTGCGGTCCGCACACACGCACAGCAGAGATGGAGTTAAGCTGACTTGCTGTTGCTGCTGGCTGTTGCAGCAAAACTCTCAGATGTAACTGAGAAAGCAGCTCTGCCACCCAGCCTGTCCCCTCTGCTTGCTCATGTGGAACATATGGATATATGTGTGCCAGTTAGCATGACAAGTCAAGCGGGACCAATGCGATAAAGCTCATTAGGAACAAGGGACAGGGCGATGTATGTGTGGGCTGGCTTATTCTGTTGTGATGTAGGACCTTCTTCAAACACTCTCGGACCATGACTGCAAGAAGCCAAAAATGTCTGGAAAGCTAATACATATACAGGTCAGGTCTTTTCATATATATATATATATATATATATATATATATATATATATATATATGTCTTTGACATTTTCCAGGTTTAAATAACTTTGTAAGAGGGCAACATGAAAATAACAATGATTATTTCATAGAAATTTTCCAAAAATAGGTTACCAAATTCTGGCGTTGCTCCACTTGTACAGCTTCATCCAAGAATACAGATTTCTTTTCAGATGAATTCCTTTTTTGTTCATCTGACAAAAAGCTCCAGGTCTGAGGAACATTCAAAGTAGAGGTGTTGCCTGTGGTGACATGTGAAGTTTTTAGTTATTTTTGGTCTTTATAATGTCCATTGGATAATCTAATGGTTGCTCTATTGCCTAAAGAGTGTGGGGTCAATCTTGCATCATGCATTTGAATAATTGGGAGGACTTAAACACTAAGTAGCTCAATGTACTTCCTCCAAATACCATATGAGGTTTGTCATGTGTCAGGGTGCATCTGTGTGTCTGAGCCATGTGTGTGAGTGAAGGTGGATGAGTATTAGGGGTGCACAGAGATGTAAAAGAACCAAATTTGTGTTTGCCTGAGCAAGATGGGGGCACATGGACTATCTGTGCAGCCTGCCTCGCGGCCATGTTTAACAGCCTGCCCCTCTTGTTTATGATAGGTTGCTAATCATTCACACTGGGGGAGTGTGTGTACAGTAATGCCTTCAGACAGCTCTCATATGAGTGTCTGCGTAGATCAACCCCTCTCCACTGATAATAATGAGCCCTCTGGGTGAGAACAGGGTGGAGACAGTGGGAGAGGAGGGTCATAAAGTGAAGAATATTAATGTCTAAGACTATAAGCCCCCCAATCCAGTGTAATTTTCACTTAGTCTTGTCCTCCAACGATCTCCTTTTAAAGAGCTTTTTTTTCAAAGTACACTGCCATTTCCATATCAGCAATTAACAGCAGCAAACCCAAAGTGACTACAACAATTAAACTGCCTGCATAACAAACTGTAGTTTGTGCATCCCCCTTCAAATCCCCTGCTCCTCTCTGACTCTTATCATCACGATGCCCTATTTTTCATCGGAATATATATCCACGCTCCCTCATCTTTGTCTTTCATCTCTTGTGTTTGTTCTTTCTACCCTGGGGATTCGTAGCCCACTGTGTTGTTTGTAATGATCTTTGGGACATCTGACCCATCCAGTGCCGAGGCTTTCATAACAGGCTTTCTGCCCATTATATAAGAACATGCATCACTAAAAAAACTGTACAATCTCCGTTCATTATCGAGCTGTTTAGACAAAACATTTGATATTTATCAAGATGAACGGGAACTTTATATGATTTTTTTGCATTAACATTGAAGGTCAGATTATAGTATTGTTGAAACTGCAGTGAATGAGTCAAATGCATACTGTAACCGCCCACAGAAGAACTTTTTATATTATATAACATTTAGAATAATATTATTGTTATTGCTATTATTGCTATCACCATCATAATGCTATCACCCAGTATGCTAGGAGTTGTATATAGTTATATGAGGTCATGTCTTGTAATATGTCTGGGAATTTGGCAGTTTTACCAACCTAAAATGAGGACTTTAAATTTATGGTCAAAAACTTGCACATTAAAGGCCAAAAAAAAGAATGTTGCAGCAGGAAAAACATTTGTCAGACATGAACATAACTTTATACATCACATTGTTAACGAAGAACTTTTCTTCAAGTAAAATCTGCCACAAAAAAGGTCCCCCTCCTAAAACACACCTCAAGTTTAAAAAAAAAGAAGAGCCCATCACTTAAAAGTGTAGCTCTTAAATCATTATATTATGAACAAGAAAACATCTTCAACCATCTCCATCTTCAATCTCACTTAAGAACAAAGTTTTTCAATATGATGATATATATAATTAAGGTGACTACTTAAGGACAATAAATGAAGTATTCAAGGATTTCTCCACCAGCATTTTTTCCATGGCAGTGTGGAATAAGTATCATTTCGACCATCATGTAGGAAATTCAAATTTATGGAAAATATATTTTAACAGTGGAGTTACAAAATATATTTGAAAAATCCAAATGAAACGGAAAAATATACCCTCTTTCTGGTGTGTGGTGGAGGGGCTGCATTGGATAAACTTGGACCTCTGACCTCAGTATTTCTAAAATGCTGGCGACAGCCCTGATGCTATGCAGACTATTCCTTCTGTGTTTGTGCAAGTTGTGTGATTGTATGTGCGTGTCATGTGAATGTAGGCTAATTCAGTGCCTCACATGTTTCTACTTCTGGACAATGAAGCTTGAAGGAATCCATCAATCTTTCATGTCATCTCAGAGAAAGTGGTTGTCCCTCTTCTCTCGCATCGCAGGACTCTACTCCCCCTAGTGGTGATGAGACAGAACAAGAGGAAACCTCTTTTTAGCAACTGCACTTGTGCTCGTCTATCATGATGAGTTTTTATGTGCCCATCAACGCAGTGTAGATAGGGAATCGGCCATTAATGACTACACAATTAGAGAGGAGCCTTTAAAGAGCGATACATTTCAATTTAGGAACCATAAACCTAGTGAGTTGGTAACTAATTGTAACTGCTTCTGGAGTAATGGGAGCCCTTTGGACTGAGGTCAGGATGACTCAAAATCAGTTTCAAACTGCTTTTACACAGCTTCTTCGCTGCTTTAGTCGCCCAATCATTCTGACAGGACGCTGCATATCTTATAATGATATGTGCACAGAGAAACTTTTCAAGTTTTAATTAAAAGATGGGCAAAGTGGCCCACAGTGGAGTTGTTTTGGAGTTCATGGCAGGGAGGTTGGAGACAATGCTATCCCAGTGAGACGGATATCTTTGGACAAAACGCCTCTCTCGCTCCATTTGTCTCTTTCCTTTTTCCGATTCTCTCTCCCCGTGTCCCAGCATCTGGATACCTTAGGGATGGAGGGGAGGACAGGGAAGACAAGGCCTTGTTTCATCATTCCCATCCCGCTGTTCCCCAGGGGGCTTGGGTTGGTTTGTGATCTTGTGTCTCACATGATAGAGACACATATAATCCTGTTAGGCATTAATATCTTCCAGCAGAATAGAGGATACAGCAGGAGAAAAGAAAAGAGGCGAAGATGAAAGATGGGATGGCTGACGAGAGAGGGGAATATTTAAATAGCTGTGCATCTATTTGCTGGCCCACATATTGGTTTGGGGTTATACATACATGTGTGTTTATGTGTTTCTGTGCCTGTGTAGCCTCATGGGATCCTTCCGGCTGCTGCGTGCATTTCTGACAGACTCCTCTCAAGGTGTTTTCCCCTTGCTGTCTTTCTATATCTGCTCCATCTCTGCTCCCTGAGTGAGAAAGTTTACCCTCTAGGCCCCATCTGAGCTCCAGGCCCCCAAGGCCTCTGCATTCCCAAAGCTCCTACACACCGGAGCCCCTCAGGCTCCCTGCTTTACCACAGGGAATAACCCCCAAGAACCCCTCGGCCCCTCAGACTGTGGAGCAGCAGCTCTGCACAAGAGAGTCAGCCCGAGGGGAGGGGGGATGCTGTCTGGGAATACAACTAAGAACATGCTTCACTTAACATTTGAACAGTCCCTGACAGCGCCTCCTGTTGGTGCAGCATTGTCTTTGCATGCAAGCCTCCTTGTAACCCCGTTTAGTTTCCTCTCTGGGGCCTTGACCCTGTTAACAATCCCTCAGGGCACATAGAGGCCTCTGTGTGCTACATGTGCATTGACCTTTCCTTCTCCCGGAGGTTAAATAATGTCTTTTTGGCCCAAAGAAACACAGCCGGAGCTTTATAGTGATTTGGATTCACCTGGGACTTCACTGAATGACATATTGAGAAATAATATGCCTCCTTATCAGACCAAGTAAATGAAAAGACTCATTAGCATGAATAAAGTAGAGCTTGGAACTTGCATATATGAAATGAACTGTGCTTTTTTCTTGGCTTTCATTGTGACAGTGAGGTTAATCCCACTTGCATTCAAAAAGAAACCTTTTTGGGGAGTTGCATGTTGATATGGAGGCTGTGAAGTTAGCAGGCCTGCTGTCCTACAGATGTCTTGGGCTGTGTGTTACCAGGTGTACGTCACCTGAGATTACCCACGCTGACACCCCTTAAAGGCAAAGTGCCAACAGTACAGCTGAGGGGGCATCTGGTGGCGTGTGTGTATGCGAGTGTGTGTGCATGTATATGTGTGTGTGATCATGCATTCAGATTGGTGGTAACGGTTGGCAGAAGTAGAAGAGTGAAGACATTGTGGTGTTATCAGATACTTCCTTCCACTATCACCAATCAGAAACAATGTATTGAAGGAAATATAGATCAGGTGGATCAATGTAGGGTTGAGGTCAGTGTCTCCTTAAGTGTGGGTGATAATGATGGCAGTAATAATTGAGGATGTTTAAAGCATGGGTTCCTCACGCTCCACAAAGCCTTGGCAATCTCCAGTTAAGAGCAAACTGGAGTGAGTAAAATGTTCAAGTCGGCTGTCCCTCTGATCTTCCTGAGCTTCCCGGGGCCCCTGCAGAGAAAGAACAAAGAGAAGCACTTCTTAATCAAAGTGCATTGGATTAAGAAGCAGGAAAAAAACAGAACATCACAGAGATACTACCTTGCAGCTATTAAGTGGATTGGAAAACAACCTGAATCACCACTTCAAATGAGCGGTCTGTGACCCTGAAATAGTCGAACGGCATTTTAATATTTCTGTTAGTTTGGCAAGTGTCAGGATGTGCTGTGAAAATGAAAGCAACAAAGCCACATCTCACAAACGTATAATGATTTATTAGACGAGGAGAGAGGGAGTTTGTGTGTGTGTGTGTGTGTGTGCATACTGTATGTGTGTTTCTGAGTATGAGTGAATGTCTTCAGTGAATGTGAGCTGTTGTTTCCATATGTGAACATGTAGCTAACAGCTAAATTTACCATGTGCGTGTTAACATCGCTTTTCCAGGTATGTGACATCATTAGCCCACAGAGCCATGCCACTTTGCTATTTTTCCCACATTTAGTCATATTTTATTAACAAACCTGCTGTAGCTGAATCATCTCATATCTTATAAACTTGACACAGAATTCCATCCACATCATGTATATTTGATGGGCCAGGGCATGCTCTGAACGTGCCTTTCCTTTTCTCACTTTCCTTGATTTTAACATTTTTATTGTAGCCACTCAGGGCAAGACTGAATTGGACATGCACTATATGAAGACTGAAGTGTATGATGGGGTCAGTCACACTTCAGCACTCACAGCTCAAGTCCCATCAGCTGGGCTGAAAAGGCTGATACTGCCATCATGTGGCTGAAGGATGTAAAACTGGAGGCTGTTATTTACAATAGAGACTTGAGTGTGTGTGTGTGTGTGTGTGTGTGTGTGTGTGTGTGTGTGTGTGTGTGTGTGTGTGTGTGTGTGTGTGTGTGTGTGTGTGTGTGTGTGTGTGTGTGTGTGTGTGTGTGTGCATATTGAGGCCCAGCCTATGCAGAAGGGGGCATTCAGTGAAGTACAGCCAGCTGACATGGAGGTATGTGTCTTTTCTAATGAGATTTACTGGGCTCCAGATGTTCCTAGTTATGAAGATGTGTGTCGGAGATTTAGGAGGGTGAGACCTGCACCCTGTCAGAGTCGCAGTGGGGTGCTGTTTTACTGTCTGTCACCCCCCTCATCCCCCACCACCACCAAATCATAGGTGGCCTCTTAACCTGACAACACCAACACCTCTTCTTTCTCACACACACACAAGCATACACCATTACCCTGGACAGCAATGTGAATCAACATTTTATAAACTTAGAAAAACAGAGAAAATACAAAATGAATGTCTATAAAGGTTAGCAAATACACCACATATATACAAAGCAATTTAGTGAGTATATATACTGTAAGAATATAAAGATGTTTACATTCCCCAAAGCAAAAGAAAATCTCAATTTAATGGACAAAAAAAGAAACATTGTCCATTTCCTAAATCCAGTTTACATTGTCCAGCACATTTTCCAAGTGACACAATTAAAAAAAGAAGCCAGTGCAAGTGTACTAAAATAATCCAAAATAGTGTATCAACATTTTCCTCATCTCACGTAAAAAATATTTGTCTTGGCTCAGGATTACTGTGGTATTGTACCCTCTCAGTCTGAGGTTTTATGTCAAAAAAACAGAACGAGTGCTAGTTGAGGTGCATCTTGAAGATCTGGAAGATCACCAGAGTCTCTTTGACGTTGGCTGGCAGAGGGAGGCATCAGCTGTGCTCACCACTTCACAGAGTCTGGCAAGGCACCATAACTGCTGACCAGGCTCCAGTGTCTTTCTCCACTAGCTGGCACAACATATTGTCACCTTCCTCTGCGTCCTCCTCCTCCTCCTCTCGCTGCTCAGATGGCAGGCTGCAGCTTGGTCAGGTTCCTCTGGTGCATACTGTGGTGGCGCACCAGCTCGTCAGAGCGGGCAAACTTCTTCTGACAGTTGGACCAGCGGCAGGTAAAGGGCTTCTCACCTGACAAGGAGGGGACAAACATGGAAAAACAAGAGAAATCATTGCTTTAGAGTGAATTCAACTCTTGGAAGGCAGTCTTGTGTTTTGTTGTACACAAATTAAAGTCAGGGGGACCAACAAAAAAAATAATCTCACTAGAAAAGGAATGGAGAGGTAGAAAATAAAGGTATACGCACTTGTTTTACCTGTATGAGTCCGAGTGTGCGTCTTAAGATGATCTGACCGTGAAAACTTTCTCTGACACGTCTCGCACTGAAAGGGCTTCACTCCTACACAGGTGCAAACGGTTGTTGTTGTTGTTGTGGTGGTGGTGGCAGAGACAGAAATAAGAAGAGGGTGGGGTGAGGGTCAAAAGTTTAAATATACAATTAGATGGAGCAATCAATGTGGAGGTTGAAAGCATTACAAATTAAAAACTGTCCAGGTTTTTTGTGTTTGGTTTCTAAAAAAAAAAAAAATCACTTTTAACTTCAAATGATTTAGAATTCACAAACAATAATAAATTGGACCTTTTTATGTAGTACTACGGAAGAAGACTCCTTTTCTGAAGCCCAGATTTATATGGTAACAGCGTCATGCAGTTAACATTAATTTGTTGTTATGCCTGTGTCAGATTTGTGAAGCTGTAATTTGTACAGGTATTACTGCTGTTTTGTAAAAATGAAGTCATGTTGTGAAGTCATTCAAAAATAAAATTAGTTATTTTAATAGTAATAATAATAATAATAATAATAGTTTTGACTATTTGGATTTCATTCATTTAGTTTCATTCATTTTGTGGTAATTTGATATCCCAAAGCCTGTTTCATATCCTTATTCACACTGCTGAGAATACAACTCTGGCGGGAAAATACTAAATCCTACATATTTATTAATTTATTTATTGACCTTAAAGTAGTCAAATTTAAATATACTGAGTCTGAAAACCCTTTGCCTATAAAACACCCACATTGTGTTTTGAAGTTTTTTTTATATTGTGGAATGTAAACTCCTCCCAGGTTTGTAAAACTTCCAAATTTATGAGCCCTGGAGGGAACTCATGCAGTAGCTTGACACTGCTGTACCTGTGTGTCTGCGCTGGTGTCTCTTCAACTGGTCTGAGCGAGAGAATCTGCGGCCGCAGTCTGGGAAATCACACTGGTAAGGCTTCTCTCCTGTAAAATAAACCACCCATATCAGCAGCTTTATCAATCTACTTTTCACATAGTTACACACATTCAAACCTGGGCATTAAACCCTTCACACACTTCACTCTTCTACGAGTGTCTCCCTTAGAATACACCACCCCTATTTTATCTTTTTTCAAACTTAACTTTAACAGTCTATATGAATTTCTCATTGTAACATATAAAAAAACAGCAGTTTGAGGTCTGGGCAGTAAAAGGGGTATACATCAAATCCTCTTGCCTGTGTGTTTGCGGCCGTGCATCTGCAGATGTGACAGTTTGAAGTATCTCTTGCTGCAGCCAGGATAAGCACATACAAATGGACGCTTTTCGTTGGCCTCTAAAGATCTCACAACTGGTGGACCAATACCACCTACGCGGCGAACATCCTTTAAGAAAGAGAAGTCAGAGAGCTTTGTAGTATTATGTACTGTATATGTCTATGTGTGTGTGTGTATCGTGTCTGTACGTTTTGTGCTTGCATGTGTGTTAATCTGACTAACCTGAAGTCCTCTGATGACACCATGTGTGTGTATGTGGTACTGGGCACTGAGGAGCATGGGTGGAGGCGGGGCTGTGGGTTCACTGTCATAGCTGGGTACATGGCCACTGTTGGGCAGGAACAAAATTAAAAACATTAATTAAAACACTGAGAAGTTTGAGTGCAAAACTGACAGGTTTTTGCAAAACAAATAAATTAATTTGACGGGTGGTTGGACGGTTGATAGAATAGGTACATGCCAGATTTGGTTCATCCAGTCCAAAATAATATAGTCAAGGGTAAAAAAAAGTTTTATCTCTTTGAGATTTTTTTTTTTTAAATCCCAAAAAGTCTTTCTCTTCACCACGACACACACTTTTTAATCACAACTATAGCTATCCTTAACACGACTGAACTCTAAAACCAACATGTCCTCACTTTGCAAAAGCATAAATTAGTCTATAAAACATACAATAGAAGCACAAGAGTACACACAAACATGCACATATGAATACAGTCTTCTCCACTTCCTAATTAGGAAGGCCAACAGCCATTCTGGTCAAATCCCTCCTTCTTCCTCACTACCACAAACACCGGACAACACTGATGCATGCAGGGTGTTATTTAAAAAAATAATGTTATATAAAATTATTATAAAAGAAAGGCTCACCTCTTCATGGAAGATGCCAGGTTGTTCATTTGGTTCCATGTTACACAATCCAGCTGAGATGCCATTTGGTATAGGTTATCACTGAGGGAAACATACAGCACTGTCATTAGCATTTTACATTCTTTTTAAACAACAACTCGATTTTCACTCTTTATTTGGTGTGTGACATTTCAAGGCAAAAAAAAGACAAAATGTACCACATGCTACACATTAATAAATCAAAAGGTTATGAAACAAGGTTAGCTCTGAGGTTATGACAGATGTAGGGGAAATACTGTATATGTTTTGTTTTATTTTTCTTTCTTTATTAATTAGTTATTTCTAGGGCATTGTGAAATAAAAAATAATTGAAACACTGACAATATTTATGTTACTGTGCATTCTTCCTGCTTTTTTTTTCTTCCCTTGTATGGATAATGAAGATGTTTCATTCAGGGGGAGCTCCAAATTGCTCGCTTATTAACACATCCTGTCCACCCACCACACTCCTCACTGGCTTCATTAAAAAACATGGGCTCTGAGTCATTCTTTACCTTGGCAGATCACACTACTGCACAAACACACACACACACACACACACACACACACACACACACACACACACACACACACACACACACATTTGACAGAAACACACACACTTGGAGATGTGGCTGTGCACTCTGCGGGGGTGAGTGCCTCCGTGCCTAGTACACCATGGACCAGTGCATGACATCACTCTGTCCTCAGTATCATTAAAGGCGGGAACCAGTTTCAGGGGAATTCTGGACGGCATTCCTTGAGAAGTCCTTGAGGGAAGGATCGCGATGGCTCGCTAATCAGCTCTGAGCTATGTCAAACTGTGGAAAGACTCACTGATATCAGACATATATTCACGGTGTGTATGTGAGATTCTGTGCGTGTGCATGTCTCTGGGTTTGTTTGAGTGTTTCCAGTTCATGCCATAAACTCTAACAACAGTGAAGTCTTCCTTCCTCTTATCAACATCTGTTCCAGTATTTGGGTTGTACATGTTCCTTTTCTCCAACAACATCGGAGGATGACATTCAAAGAATTTCATCCTAATTTACCCTTTGAGATGTTTTGCATCAAAATGAAAACAAGTTGGAAACACATTCAGAGGTTACATTGAGCAGATTCCCAGCCTTAACTACCTCACATCCCCTACTTAACTTTCACTGAACTTGTATCTTTTACTTTTCCCCTCATTTTTCCTCAGGGTGGACTCAGACACATCAGCAGTAGATCACTCAGTGTTTATTTTGGCCTGCGGAGCACCAGTGGGCAGCACTTAACCTCAGAACAAATTAGGATTCCGGATCCAGACAGTGCAGAGGCAGACGCAGGGCTTAACGTAGGATCAGAGAGAGTTCACACTTCTAAAAATGACCAGCAAGTGAGCGAGTTGCATGGGGTGTTGGTGGAAAGAATCTGACACTAATTGATGAGCGAGGAGTCTGAAAACGTTTGGGAAGAGTGGAATTGTACCGAGAGGGGATTCAAGGTAGCAGAAGTCAAATAAAGCAACAATAGGTGCATACAGCCACAAATACTTGTACCTGTTGTAGTTTCTCAGCAGCAGAGCTTGGCTGCTCGGACAGGATTCTGAAGGATTGTGGCAACCAAACATGGGGGGGGGGGCCGGGTACTGCTGGTCAACTGAAAACAAAAAATACAAAAGTTGTTTATTTTCTTCATAATTGATTCATTGTTTTGTCTATAGAATGTATTGTTTTGTTTTTCCAGGAGGTGACATATTACCAACCTAAACTCCAAAACACAAAGACACTCATTTAATCATCATAGAAGACTAAGGAAACGGGCAAATATACACACATTTTTGATTTAAAAAAAATAACTTAAAGGAATAATAAATTGTTAAAATTGTTGAAAATAAATGTTCTAGCAATCAACTCATCGACAACTGGTCTGAGCTTTACTTTTAAAAATGTCTAGTTGTTAAAGTTCAGGTTTCCATTGCCATACAAAAGCTAACTATACGTATCTAATAGTATTAAGCTGAAAACTTTCTACAGAATGATTCTGTACCGAAATGTTTGTATTTGATTGTATATTTAATGTTCTCTTCAGCTAAATAGACCAAAAACACATGAAAATGTACTTTTAAAATGAATATAAAGACATATGCACACTTTTGTACATGCATGTCTGCACATGACGCACAGCTCTTCTTTTCAAACAGAGAGAACAGGTCAATCAGAAACAGTGGTCCTTTTCAGGCTCATATAGTATATTGGTCCCCAGACAGTTTTTGACATTCCAGCAGAGCTACATAAAGCTGTTTCCTCAAGTTATCATTTCCAGAGTCATTAACCATACGTATGCTTATAGAGCGAGAGGGAGGCTGTGTTTATGTATGCCTGCGTATATTCATGTGTGTGCAGACAGAAACGAAGAGAGATGAAGGGGAAAGGGATAATAGTGATTCTGTTGTGATGTGAAAAATGATGGGTTACTTATATAACCTTGCTGTGCCATGACAGTCTTGCAGTCTGCGAGTCAATTTAGTAATCAGTCGTCAGGATGCAGGCAGTTACCTATGTTGTTTGGCGGTGACAGCGTGTCCTCGTGTTTGAAGGACAGGCTAGAGAGCTGAGGGGTGTGATGAGACGGAGTGTGACCATAACTGGGGTTGCTGTCTAAACCCACTGCTCCGTAACCTAAAAAAAAGAAAACAAAAAGAGAAGCAATGGAAAGTTAAAATGATCTTATTCGCCCGGTCCAGTCATTAGATTACCATCTTGCAAATGAAGCTTGCAAAGTCCCCAGTATCTGGTCAGTTATCTGAATCCCCACTGGTAGAAGCTCTTAGTCCCTGGCAGGGTTACCACAGAGAGACATTCATCAAACTACTAAATCATTTTTCCTTGTAACATGTTCTTTTTCCCCCCATCTATCTTTGGCCTTGTGGTTGCATTATTTATGGCAGGTGGAAAAAGAAATTTGGCAAACACACCACAGGCGGACCGAGATGAGCTACTGTAGAATATCAGTAGAAAAACAAGGTTGAGAAGAAATGAATTGCATGTATGCTAACTTAATTACAGTTGTAAAAAATGGTAACAGTAAGTATTGTCGCGTCTATTATTGCAATTATTTGAGTGTAATACACGAAAGGAGAATGTTGCAATTGAGATAGCTATGTGAAAGTGATGATACAAATGTGTGTGCAACGTTTGTTTTATACACATCCAGCTTAGACAGGCTGCTTTACAGGCCAGAGGGGGATGTTGAAAAGTTTCTGAGAAAAATGACTCACAAACTCTTCCTTATATCCCTGCAGCCTGCAGACCACTACGCAGAGTAGTATACCACTTCATCAAAAATGACATTCCACTGAGGAAACAAGACTCACTGCATACTGACTGTGAAAGTCACATTAGCTGACATCCTTAAACCTGACCTTTGAGTACTAAGCCCCAATAGACAACATTCACAAGCATTGTTTACAGTAAAGGTAGAGACATCATATCCATGTCAACACTTGACAGGAAACTTGACAGGAAAGTTTTATTCCAGATTAAGATTCCAGATAAATAACATTTACATTTTTAACCTCTGATCTGCTTTGTGCAGGTCAAGTGTTGTTTGGAGTAGTGAATCAAGCTCATGATTCACAGCTCATAACTTCCGAAATGTTTCCACTTAATCATTAGTTTTTGTTTTAGGAATTCTTCTAGAGAATCTCTATAACTAAAGATCTTAACACAATACGTTTTTGTCCTTATTTTTTATTTTTATGGCAGAGGACGTTTTTTGTTTTTCACAGCAATTGTGGTCTTTTTTCCAAGAAAACACACAGTCAGTAAGGGTAAAGTTTTTTAAAAACTCCATGTAATTTACGCAAAGTCATGATGACATGTTGTTTAATCTAACACTGCCCAAAAAAATCAAAACTCTAAAATGCAAAACTTCAAGGTAATTTATTCACAATCAGCTGATGAGCGCATTCAGTATCTTTGCCTCCTGTCTTTGGCTAATTTTAATCCCCTGGAAGCTTCTTCCCTATGGCTTGTATGTATTATTGCTGCTGTTAGACAAGCTCAAATACCAATAAACCTATTAGTTGGACAAACTGATGTGCATGACATTCAAAACGGCAAAGCAGTGTGGCTTAATGTTTGGCATACGCATCATAAAATACTTCAAAGTACAAAGTACCTGCACTTTAGGATGGATGCATTTGAGTTACCATTTGAAAGTTTATGACTAGGAGCATTGCATTTGACAAAAGGAAGGAATGCAGTAATAAAACCTGGTGAAACCTTATGAAATATCTACCTTCATCTGCCTACACAATAATACATTTATACTGATGCCTTAACAGTTGTTGTGAAGATCAACAAACATTTATTTCTGCTTAAAAGCCCAATGCAAAGGAACTATTTTAGATGTCTGCCAGAGCATTACCAAAAAGTTGTCAAGCTTATTCTTGACATGGGACAGAATGACCCAGTACAGCACATAACATCCTGCTCAGACACAACATGTTGACAACCCCCTTAACATGGAGATACCTCATGAACACATGCAGCAGGAAATGTAGAAAAACACTGACTTGGATTTTATTGAATGGTGCTCCTCGTCTTTCACTGTCTCTACATAAGATTAAGCTGATGAGAGAAGACAGAGGTGGGACTGGTAATGAGCATGCTTACCCTGGTTCCTGGGTGCAGGTGGACTGTCCATACAGCTGGGCAGGTAGGTTCCATTGGGAAACATCCTTGCTTGTCCTGCAGTTGGCTCTCCGAAGGCCCCAACTCGACCCGAGCCTGTAAACTGGCCAGAGAAGTGCACTGTGAAGGCCCCGAGTCCACAGTGAGGGTCCTCTATTGGATCAGTGGTCCCCCAACCTGGTTCCTGCTTGATGAGGGAGTGGTGGGGGGGCAGGGAGCTGTAAGGAGAGCCAGGATGGAGGTCCAGCAGTTGGGTCCACTGGCCACCACCAACAGACATCCCACAGCCACCACCAGCACCTGGTAAAGATGACACAGGAGGCGCTGGAGGTAAGAGGGTCAGATCTCGAACATCTGACCCCATCGACATGGCTCCACACGGCTCGGTCAGCATTGTTGGAAGCAGGTCAAGACAGTCCAAAGAAGGAGCGATGGTATTCCAGTAGAAGACACAGCTGGGAGATTAAAAAGTTACACAGTAATAAACTGTAAAGTCTCCTGAAAGTTAATCAACTGAACACAACGACCTGAAGAAGCAATGAGCACGTAGCAAACTCTTCTGCAGAAACAAACATCAGTGGTCACAACACACTATAGGAGCCATATTTTCTGCCACAAGTCACAAACTGAAGAATGAAAATAAATTAACTAGTGACGATGACCAAAATTTGGATGCCAAATCTCAAGCTCCCTGGGTATCTGCGATGGGTTTGGAGTGGGAGTAACAGTGCCTTGTCCCTCTGTCTCTATAATGTCTGACTTTCCTTACTCTCCTGAAGGCTCAAATACTACATAACTCATTGGACAGGGGGAGGAGCGAGGGAGGCTGAGAAGAAGATGACTCCCTTGCCTTGCCACTGGTCAGCACAAACTGCACTTCTAAGTAGATTCTGACTAACGTCACATTTGAATAAGCGGGTGTTGCTCTTTATTCTTTGTTCAAGTTCAAGTGTTGCTCATTTTGAATGTTTGTGTTAGTGTATGAATAAGTGTGTGCAAGAAGGAGAGAGGTTTTTTTGTTTAATTTCTCTGAAGGACTGTTCTGACTTAAAGCATGCATCAGCTACATGAGTATTAATCAGTTAGTAAAAGTAGTTGGTCAAAAGTCCACATCAGGCCAAAGTCCATGGTTGCGCATATTCAAATTGTAATTAATTGTTTTTATGGCTCAGAGATTCGTAAAATTTTAACATTTTATTTTCAATGTGTGTGCTCCTAAAACATCCTGCAAATCTGTGAAATTACACATACTCAAAGACAACAAAAGATCCCAAAAAATTATCTGTAAACAATAGGTGCATACAGCTGTAAAAAAAAGTTATCTGTAAACTATTGACCTGAGCTGTTTTCTCATATATACATCATCATTTCTGACTCTTCTGACTCACCTGGTTTATGAAATATAGTCCACTTTCCTAAGTTCCCAAATGGATGAGGCAACTATATAAACAAAATAGACGAGGCAAGGTCAGAAGTTGCATCTTACATTTTTACTAATGCATTAATTATGGTGTACATATTTACATATCCAAAGTTAAGAGTTTTTTTTATTAAATATATCGGCTGCAATGCCATGTTTAAAAACGACTGGATTTAATTACAATTACAAAGGTTAATTAATTATTACTCAAAATGTAAAAATGGTACAACATGCAGTAAACGTGCTCTGAATTGTCCCATTTTGGGAATAGTACTGTTTTGCTAAAAGCAACTCACATAAATTGCATGGACTTGGAACAAAGCCACATCACACAAAATAATTATTTATTAGTCAAGGAGAGGGGGAGTTTGTGTGTGTGTGTGTGTGTGTGTGTGTGTGTGTGTGTGTGTGTGTGAGAGCGCTTAAGAGATAGAGGTTCTGACCTTAACTCAATGTGAAACTACACAGGAATGCAGTAAGTTGGAATATGCCTATAAATCCAAGACAGCTGCTGTGGATCTTTTAACATTATTGTTACATACTGTATTTTTCATATCAGCAGTTGGGTTCCTCCTTTCCTTGAAAGCTTGAAACAATGACAAAGTTGCTTTTTAAAAATATGTGCTACATTCAGTGTAGCATAACTTTTTTTTATTGTGAAAGAAAGTGATCACAGAAGAAGTGAAGACAAAAGAGGTTACATAAGGTAAGACAGAGACATACGACAAAAACAAACGGGATGAAAATATCACATTTATCTTAATATATATATATATATATATATATATATATATATATATATATATATATATATATATATATATATATATATATATATATATATATATACACACACATATACACATACATATGTCAATGAACACATATTGCAATTGTTAAAGCCCTCCTTTCCTATATTTTTTGAAAATCATTGCTTTGTACCTTTTTTTGAACTGGATTATGTTTGGACATTGCTTTAGTTCTGCACACAGACCATTCCACAATTTCACACCACTGATTGTAATGCATTGACTTTTAAAGTCGTGCGAACAGCTAGAACCTTGTATTTAAACGTATCCCTTAAAGCAAGGGTGGCCAACCAGTTGAGCATAAAGAGCCACAAAAAAACACGCACCATAGAAAAAAGCCACACAACACATGCACGTCCACATTACAACAGCAACAGTGACTTCCAGATCTAATGAAAGTCATAATACATAGCAGTTTTCATAGGTTTTTTTTTCTTAGTTAGATTGACTCAGTGGGAAACCTGACAGTCTTTGTTATCCACAATCCTTTTTAGGTCTGGTTGTACTCGGTTGTGGCCACTCTTTCACTCATTTGTCACTAGAGGGGCTTTAAAAAAAATCAGCAGTAAAAGGGTTAATGAGGAAGGTGATCTGTGGCCGCTTTTTTTCCTCAGGTAGCAGAATCTGTCCATAAAAAAAACTCTGCTGCATTATTTTTTATTTTAAAATAATTGGCAAATGCATCATTCAAATGCTTTTTCTTTTTTAACTTATCTGAAATGTTTCAAAAAGTAAAAGAAATCCACCAATAACATAGCCCCCAGCCACACAGTAAGAGCCTCAAAGGAGCAAGCAAAGAACCGCATACGGCTCAAGAGCCACAGGTTCGCCACCCCTGCCTTAAAGTATAACCCCCCTGTCTATCAAAAAAGAAGTTCTGAATATTACCTGTTAGTAGTCTGTTTTTTGCTTTATACATGATTTGTGCAACTTGAAATTCAACTAGATCAATGACCTTTAAAGCTCTGGAATGTAAAAACAGTAAGTTTTATGAACTGTCCTTATGGCTCTTTTTTGTAGTGTGACCAGTGGTTACAGTGTGCTTTTATAGGTGTTCCCCGTGAGGGAGATGTGTTTGTGAATGCTGATTTAACCCAGTAATGCAGACTTGTGGAGATAACATTCATTCAGGAGATTAATTCAGGGGCAGCACGCGGCAGGCTAATGGTTGCAAACGCTTCCACACGGAGAACACTATTGAAGACAACGACTCTGAAAGGCTATTCTTGTTTTCCCACAAGAAGGGAAACAAGGAGCAGCGAGCAGCGGACACGGAGCAGTGGACGCGAAGCCTGATGGCAGGAAAGACCGATGCCACCAACTAGGTGAGTCAGTTTAACACAGTACAACCCCTCTTATATAGGAAAGTATACACTCATCCAGGCCAGCTCAGGTCTCATTCTCACGTTAAACAAAACACGCAGGGAGAGGAGACCAATACCATTAATGTTACATGCTAGGTTAGCCTTTAGTAGCTGTTTTTGTCATGCCATGTAACAACAGGTATAGCAGCGGTGCAATAACAGGAGCTGGAATCCTCCTGTCAGTTACTGTATAGTTGACCACAGCTTTCTCTTGAAAGTTATTTCACTGTTAGTATTACTGTGAAAGTAAATATCATATGAATTTAAAAATTACATATCGGATTACTACAGATTATGAAATGACAGACAAAAACATCATATTGGAGATCTTGAAACACTGAACAGTTGGCTATGTTCATCATGGTGAATTTGCTGGACATCAATGAAAAATTAGCAAGAAACCCTTTATGAACAGAAAAACAGCAAAAGCAAAAGTAGGCCTCAAGCTGTCTGCCAATTCAAATTATTAATGACCCATCGGACAACTTTGCCATTTAGACCCCAGCATGGCAGATAAGGATACATTTGCAACTAGCCAATTCATTTCAAACTCTACTGTCAATTTTAGATAGAAGACCAGGGAGATGATGTGAGGTGAAGAGTGTTAGCCAGTTCCTGTCATCACCATCTGGAATATTAGTCTAGGATTCCGGTGAACGTCAGTAACCCCTAATTCAACTCAAAAGAAGTGGTGGGTGGGTGGGTGGGGGGAAGACACAAGAAAGGATACAAAAGAAAAGAGAAAGAAGTCTAACTTGACTGTAAGAGTGATGAAATCAGCTAGTAATCTGCTGAGGTGGCTTTTACAATTGCACAATGTCACTGACTGTATCCTTCAATGCCTTCTTAATTCCACTTTTGCTGCCTGTTGTGTTTTAAGTTAAGTTGAAGAAATACTTGCCGCAACCCTACAGATACAGCAGTGTTAAGTGTATTGATATATTGGATAGGGGACATTCAGGATGCTGGTACAAAACCACTAGTCTTGACCAGCAGCAACAGCAGCTTGATAATAGGTCAAAGACAAACCCCCATTTCTGTGGCATGACACATGGACCCAAAAAAAGAGGCATACTGACAGCTTAACCCTTCTAGGACTACAATAAAATACTTATATTTCCCAGTTTTTTCAAAAACAAAAAGGAATATATGACAATCTTATAGTCATACGGTCAGAACCTTACAAATGCTCCTTAAAGCTAAACACAGATTCATCTGGGTGGTTTGTGGTCAAGGAGAAGATAAAGTGCTCTCTGACTTACTCTATTCTGGGAAATAAACGAGTGCAAAGGCAGGCCCATACCCCTGAGGAACACATTTTGGTGGAAGTCCACGTAGCTGACTTCAAAATAGTAGCAAAGAAAATTAATATCTCCCAAAGCAATTTGGAAAAACCTTCTGTGGTCCACCCACTACAAACAAACACAAACTAAAGTAATGTGCTACATGAACAAAAGGTTGTGGCACAATTAAAAAAAAGTATCTGTAGAGAGTGAAAGAAAAGGCAGTGCCTCTGAGCCAAGGCAAATGCTGGCCGTGCCTTCCCCAGTGGAGTATTTAGAAGGGATTCATCAAAGGTGACGGGGCCGGGAGAAAACAACCCTTTCAGCCCCTATGACGGATGGCAGTCCCTAAAAACACCCATTCTTGAGATCAATCTCTGGTTTACTCAGGGTTTAAAACAACATCACTGTGCGCAGGAAGGGAAATGGTCAATACTGCCTCTGACCCTTAACAAGAAATAAAACAAGGCTAAAACTTTCTACAGCACGATGAGTAAGACAGAATTTGAGAAGGGTTTGTTTCAGCCAGAGAGACGAGCAGAGAGTATGATAAACTACGCAGATATGTGATCTGGCAAAACACATGAAAAATAAATTACTTTTTTCCATTTAAACCCTCCCTCTGTATTCATGCTACTGCATCTGAAGATAAACAATTTATTAAGGTGCTTCTTTTCAAATCAAGAGCACTGGTGGTTTAAAATGACATGATATATTTTTTAAATATGAATAATTTGTATTAAAATGGCCGAGATATAATGCAGGAGAAGACTACCAAAGATCAACAGGTGTTACTTTGATGTGCTGATAGTGGCATAAAAGAAAGGACCAGTCCTTCACTTCTCTGTGTGGGCATGGAAACAAACTGATAACCAACCTAACAGCATTGTGTTGTAATGTTTCATCATTTCCCTCCTATCTGCTTGTGGCCTCTAGGATATGGTTACTATTTAAAACAAAAGTCAGGCAGAACAATAATTCCTCTGTCTTCCCTACTTTCTCAGAGCACTATTTGGACGTTTGTGACAGCTGGCTTCTGCTCTTTGAGATAACAAAATAGGAATGCACATGGCCATCATTACTCACTGCTTTACACAATTAAGGATACAGTGCATTTGGAAACATTCATGTTATACATAAATGAATGTTCTCTTGAAGACAGTGTCAAACTGCTTTAAAACAGCATATACATTGTTTCTCTTCCCTATGACCCCCATGAAAAACAACTATCGTCAGTTTTTAATTCTCTCCCATGTCATCGCTCTTCAAAGTGCTGCATATCAGACTGGAGATAAGAAACAGAGAAGAAAGATCTGTGGGAGAGTGGGCATTTTCATGGTTCATGTGTCAGACACAACACTGGTCCAATGATCTTTCACATACCCGTTCTCCTCTTATTGTTGATGATCACCTTTCCCCTCTATCACCAAACTCAAGATTCCTCCCTCTCCCGTATTCATATCCATTAAAAGCTGCATGCTCCTGGATCAAATGCAAGAAGAAACATTTTAAACCAAGGAATCCAAAACACTTCTAAACTTCTTCACACTAAACTACTGCATACTGATGTCATTGAACGAAAAGGTGGACGATATTCAAAATCCTTGATATTGTCAACAAATGACAACAATGTCTCAGTATCTTTTGACTTTCCCAGCTTTTCAGTGGCACTCAGCCCCAAGCCAGTTGGTTCCTTCTGAATAGGTAAGCATTTATACTGTATAATAATTTTATCTTTTAACCTTCACATACTTACATTTTTTTAAGCTAAATAATTTGGGGAAACTGCTGTGCACTGTAGTTTTTAGCAAATATTACTCAAATAGAAGTAAACAGTGTATTTGTCAGGGACTATTTTCAGCTACGGATTAAGACACATTTGGTGTTCTAGTGAGTATTTACAGCAGCAGGATGGTGTATATGGGAGTGAGACTTTATTAAGAATCCCACTGCTTTTGTTGGCAAGACACGCCCTGCGTAGGATTCAAGCGCTAGGATTGGCCAAGTGCCCATGCTTGTACGAGGTACCGTAAACCCAATGTGTTCAGGTCCTATCCCCTAACCAGTAGGCTATCCTGACCCTAACCATTCGAGGTCAATGCCTAACCTTAACCATCTGCTGCTACACGAGAAAAGCAATGAATTTATAATAACATGGGATTGACTCAAAATAAACTACAGTGTCCATGTTTATTATAATTTAGGAACGTGTCACTAATTGATGTTTTTTTTTAATAGTTTTTGGACGATGGAGCTCTGTGGCACAGATGAATAAGCTGTATCCGATTTCTTTTTTTTTTAAAGGTTTGTTGACAATAACAAAAAGATTGAACATTAAGTCTGTAATTATTTTGAGAGAGGACTTGTTCGAAATTTTGCATTTTGTGTTTCCATTTATACTTTTGTCAGCCATTCTGTTTAAATATCTGGATATCTCTTAGTGATTACTTAAAAAAAAAAAAAAAAAAAAAAAAGGGTAAAGGAGATGTTGACCATTTCCAAATCAAAGATAAACATGACAATAGCTTGTCGTTTGAAAACCTGCATAAAGCTGATTAAATTACAAAATTTAAATCAAGGCTATGAGTTATTCTACTATCTCAGACTTAGCTGTGAATTTAATAGTGGACCGCTTATATAGATTACATACAATTTATTAATGAAATACATGTCAGTGATGTTAAAAGTGTTTTATTGAATTTTGCTGGACAACCTATGTCTCATCCCAGCAGGAGCCTGTGTGTCAGGATCAAGGCCAGCCTTTATCAGTTCTTTACAGTAAACCACAGCCTCTTCTATGCTGTCACACCCTAGCAGCTGGCTGGGGCGTAAGCAGTCATCAGAAAACATTTCAGATATCTCTAGCGGTTACTGTCTGTTGTCATACCGATGAGCCTCATTCTGTGACTAGTGTACGTGATGACTCTGAGGTATGTGGACAATGATGGGAAAATATAGAAATTACTGCAATCAGCACAGAATGTGACTATAGGGAAATGACGCTCTACTGCAACTTTCTCAATCCAAGGAAGACAATATATTTAGTTTTGGTATTTAAATGCTTTGCTGAAAATAATGTGCTTGATTTGTAAAGGCTAGCAGCATAGTTATCAATTTGTAGATTCAAATAAAAATAATAAAATAATCCCTTTAACATACATCTTTTGTGTGAGAAAAATGACAATGATTTTTTTTGGTGTCTAAGCATTACTAAGAACCTTTTAATGGATGCCTGATCTCAGTCTTTTGCATTGTATTTATCAGCACTAATGAAACAGTCTGAATGGTATCTAAAAAGCAAAGGGTCACACAGTTTAAAATGCCTCTAATTAATATTTGAGATCTGGCTAAAAAAAGCTTTAAACCAAATATTGTGCAATGTATCCCCAACTGAAACACATTTGATTCTTTGTTTGACTGTGCCTTTTAAAGTCATATTGCTCCTCCTAGCCTGTGAGTGTGTGTGTAACATAAACACACTCTGATGACAAGAGACCACTTTATCATTAACAGTCCCAGTTCCACTGCAGTGACTCAATCTCTCCAGACAGGAACGTCAGAATTCCTGGAAGACTGTAGCTTTTCTTTTTGGTTGTTTCTTTTGTTGCTGCTGCTGCTGCCATTAGGTTGAAACAGAGCACACACATTCCACATAGGGGGGATTAACGACCTTAGATAGCTCAACACCAGAAATGCAAACTCACTTTGATTGATTGCTGCTTGTCTTTGGTGTGATATGAAGTTGGTCATTAAGTGATATGGCAAGATAACAGCGGCAGTTCACTTACCAACCTTCTTTTCTGGTGATGCGTGAGTTTTCGCTGCAGATGGCTCGTACAGTACAGCCAAGTCAGTAACATCTAGAAGGCAGATAGAAGAACAATACAATTCTAATTGAATGAAGAAAAGCTCACCGGAGAGTATGCAGCCTGATTCTAACACGCAAAATGTTTAAGATTTATTTTGGGATGCAACTATGGAAATCTTTCCATTATTGATTCATCTGCCATTTATTTATTTTCTCATTAATTAAATCAGTTGGTCTTTATGATTTCAGAAAGTAGTGAAAAATGCCCATTTTGTCCAACCTGCTGAAGATATTTAGTTCATTATTATATATGAAAAGGAAAAGCAGTAAATCCTCACAATTGAGATTTCTTTTTATTTTGCTCAATTTCTCAACGATACATTTGATTGATCAAAATAGCTGCCAATAATTTCACTTATTCGATTAATTGATGAATCGTTTCCGCTGCAGGGTAATTCTTTTAGCTGTGAAAAATATAAAGAGGAAAAATAGAGAAAAATGACAATGGGATTTTTAATAGCTCTCTGCTGTTGTGGACAGCAAAAGTCCATCAGAAGGCCCCGTGGGAATTTGCATGCTTTGTACTATTCTGGACTCTGGACTCAGCTCTGTTTAATACCTTGGCTGTATTTGTTTTTGGTATTCGTGTGTACGTGTGTACGTGTGTGGGGAGGGTGGGTCAGCTTATAAGTAATTAACATGCAATTCGCTCCACCTAGGGAAGCAGGGAAGTTACTCAAGCAATGCACGCTGACAAGGTCACTGGCTGATAGATGAGCCTGAGCAAGGGGATTTTTCAGAGATTGTGAAGGCAGGCAGAACTGTGGGAACTAGACAATTAGTGGGTGGAAGGTAGGCTGCCATGTTGGATGATGACCATGAGACAGGCTTACATGCATACTCACCACTTGGCTGGCTGACAGGGAGAAAGCAGACACCTGGGCTCAACTAACTCTTAACACACAATCATTTATCTTTGAGGAGGCTGAGCAGGCAATTTGCCAGCAGTTTAGGAAGAGATGTGCTTCTTACAATCAAACAGATTATGGATGAGGTCAATATAGACATATTGGCAACATAAATATTTCAGACCTACACATAAACATGAATAGATATTCATTTTGGATTATCTGGAGTAGCATTTTGCTCATTATACTCAATCTTATTATATGTTCTAGCAAATATAAAGGTAGGATCATTCACCAACACACTATACACAATATGTGTGCCTATAAACATAAAGTTAAAACCTAGCGCATTAACATTGTATTATAAGAAACCAAAGATGTTTGTTTTTAGCTTGTCCCTTCCTCAATTTCAAGTTACAGCTTTTACACATAAAAATAAATGTTCCGTATACAGAGGAGTCGGATAAGACTCTGTCCCAACAGACCTAAGAAAAGAAGAGACTTGAAAGACAATTGGGATTTAAAATAGAACATGCAAAGGTAAGATGATATGAATTATCTTTGACAATATCTGTAATGATTTCACAACTTCCAGGGTTTTTGTGACTTTAAGAAGAACATTGCAGCATGACCAATACTCCATGAATTCTGTGCACATATCCGCCAACATAAAACACTCTATCAGATATCAGTGCAAACTACAAAAAACATGGGCAATGTCTGCTGCTAGATGATACATATTGTGAAGACTACATTGGTAGGTTAGATTTAGAATGATATAAACAGACTAAATCCTAGTTTAATACATGTACCAGTTACGGTCTCCTTGGAGTTAAAATGTTTACTGTAGTCCAATATCCATGCTATTTTCAGGACATTCTGCCATGAATATTATAAAGGCTATCAA
This sequence comes from Perca flavescens, assembly GCF_004354835.1. Lineage (NCBI taxonomy): Eukaryota > Metazoa > Chordata > Actinopteri > Perciformes > Percidae > Perca > Perca flavescens. The sequence continues at coordinate 27,594,378 of NC_041331.1, read as the reverse complement.
GCACCATAACACACTGTGACATTTTAAAGACCTTTTACAGAAGACAAAAACAAAGTCTCACATGCACCTGGAGCTTCAAAGCCTCCAATACTCTTATTCTGGACTTGAAATACACCAGGTACTTAACAACAGCTGTTAATCAGATAATGAAAGCCTCAAAGTTACACAAGTACACTTGTGGAGAAGCGGCTATAAATTCTTTGCCATGACAGCATACAAGGGCAGGGAGAGAGTAAGGGTGGGATTTGGTACCAGGCACTTGCCTTCTCAACAGAATGACGCATCATACCAGCACTATGGTGAAACACTTCATCAGCCATTTCCCCTCAGCACACTATTTAAGGTATGTCCTGCAGAACGCAACAGAGTTCAGGTCCCTTACTTTAACTACTAAGAGTAATATGTAACGAGCAGACGTTAAAGGAATTATTACATGGCATGAGTCTACTAGTCTGTATGAATCCTCTAAAATACACATACTTTTGTGACAGATTAAGTGTGAGCTTCAGTGTGGCCTCAAAATGGAAAATACTGTGCAGTGTCTTCACCCTGGGACACAGCCTCCTCAACACCTCAGATGTTAGTAACCTGACTACATAGTTTTGGGGTGAACTCCTGCTCCACTTACCCTCTTCACCTCACTCACCTCAATCACCAAATTACCTGCCATGGTAACAATACAAAGGATCCCACTTGGCACAGAGGCCCATCACCCATAGGTCAGCGGGGTGTATGGTGGAAGAGTGTTGCCTTTGACACTGACAGTGTTTCCGGGTTGGAAAGCTCTGGGCCTGGCCTGCCATGGTGGTCCACACAGATGGACTGCAGCTCAATCAGATAACCTCTCCTGGGGATCAGGTTCACCTCTGTAACTCTCATCCAAGACATCCAGGGTTAATCTCCCACAGTGGAGATTGATATCTGGATCAGAAAGAATGAAGTATTAGGAGATGGCAGTGGAAGTCTGCGGGACTAACAAAATTTAGGAGGTTGTCTGACCTCTAGTCCCGCATTGCCAGACCTTCCTCTGAAGGAAGAGATTGCACTTGTACACTGAAGCTATGCAGCACTGGAAAATTTTCAACCCATCTGGAAAGATGCACAATTTATGTGCGTATTAATGGTAAATATTTTAAGAACTACACCTAGTTTTAAAAAGTAACAATACAGGGAGAGGGGGAAATGCTACCACAATCAATGACATGACACATCCTTCAACTGCAGTTTGTTGGGTTACTGTGGCTTTAATTGCATGAACCGGAAAAGCAAAGTTTCACCGGCACTGTTGCCTTTTCTTTTCCGCTTTGGTCTCCGCACTGGTGGGAGCGTGGATTTCATCATCAAGGCTCACAAAATCGCCAAAAATGAGCGTCCCAGCATTTATCGATATTACAGAAGAAGACCAGGTACGACCCGTGTCGTTAAAAACTAATTTGCATCCTCCCGCCTGCGGAGTCAATAAATGGGAACTATCCAACCAGATAACTTAGCATGCTAGCCAGCTTAAAATGCTAACCGTTGCTGACATGCTGACTGTTAGCTAGCTACATGCTGATTATGTGACATATGTGGAAGCTCGTTATTTGTAACGATACTATGAAGCTTACCGTTTAGATGGTTTGTATGTAAATGAGTTGAGAATCGTTTTATTTTCGTTTTCAACTCATGTTTTTACGGCTAACGCTGTCACAAATGTCCTTTAAAGTTGTTACGTTAGGAAAGCGAAGAATGCTAGCTGCTTAACGTTAGCCATTTAATAAACAAAGACGTAAATGAATAACAAGCCACCCAAAGCGTCCTCCTTGTTAGGTGACCATAGCTGATAACTTAACCTAGGTAAAGAAAAACAATTGGTACCTTCCCCTATAGCTGACTGCAGCAAATATTCTTGTGATTCAAACAAAACAAAAAAAAAAACATGACATGTTTGTAGATTAGCTATAGCGGTTAAGTAAAAACGCATTATGCTAAACGATTATATCTACATTTGTATACGTAGCTTGGTAGTTTTTGTGCTTTTAAATTTTATGTAACCACTGACGCTTTTATTTTACTATCTAACGTTACAGGCTTTAGAGCTGAGAGCTTACATGAAGGCCAAAGGAGCTGATATATCAGAGGAGAACTCTGAAGGTGGGCTTCATGTAGATCTGGCTCAGATCATCGAGGCGTGTGATGTATGCCTCAAGGACGATGATAAAGGTAGGTGATGATGAAGAAGTAGATATTTCGACAGGAAAAGCACAGGTGTAATTGATAACATTTAATATGGCTCACATGTATTAAAGACATACTTTGACTATATTCAACCAACTTTGTATCATAATAATGTTGTTATTATGTGTAAAAAAAAAAAAAAAAAAAAATCAATTTTTGCCCAGGTCTCCCTACCCACAGGCCAGCAGAAAAACCTTGTCATTTGGAGATATTCTGCTGGCCCTAGGGCCTGTTGCTGTAACTACAGACTGTACTTCCTGTACATACGGACACAAAGAGTATAGAAGTGGATTGAGAGAGACAGGGCTCCCCTCTCTCAGATTAAAGACAAAACTCAGATTAAACTGTAAAACTATGCAGTGCTGATCGAATTGAAACCAAGATTTGGTTACTGTATTGCCTATTTCTCGCCTAAATTGTTTTCAGGAACATATTTTTGTGCGTTGTTTGGCTGTGAACGCCATACTGTTCCCTATGTTGCTAAAACAGAGGCTGAAAAAAACTCGGGCTGTAAAACTAGGCAGTGTTGATCAAATATAACTGCATTGCCTGTTGGTGGCATGAATGAATGGATGGATAACACTTTCTCATTACTTATGGCTCTCTCTTTGTCTCTCTGCAGATGTAGAGAGTGTGATGAACAGCATTGTGTCTCTGCTGTTGATCCTGGAGACAGAGAAGCAGGAGGCTCTCATTGAAAGTCTATGTGAGAAACTGGTAACGTTCCGTGAAGGAGAGAGACCCTCCCTCAGGATGCAGCTGTAAGTTCTTTTACTTTTTGCCCTTTTAATCTATTCACAGTATTTACTCTTATGGTTGTTTCCAAAAATCTGACAAAGTATACATTCCACATGCATGTACACTAAGTGGGCCATTGTTTTGATGTTGGTTAATATGAGACTGCTGGTCTTGTAAGCTTACCATAAGGATACTGTCAACAATATCAATCGGCAAGAAAGCGGCTATCTTCTTTTCAAATCAAACAGCATGTGTCAAGAAAACATGGAACAGTTAAAGTGATGGTTTGGAGTAATTTCACCCTAGGGTCCTTTGCACCATGACCTCAAGCCAAACACCCCCCTAGAAGCTTTTTTCACCTGGGTCTAACATTGGGAGAGTTAGCGTAGAGCAGCGTTACCAGCTGAATAGCTTAGGGCAGGGGCTAATGGACCCACGTTTGTATCTCGTAAATGACCCCACTAATAATGCCCGAAATGATACCAAACGTCTACAGTAGTACAAATAGGTTATGTCCTCATAAAACGATGGATTGGAAAAGTTTGTAAGTACACCAGAAGTTTATTTAAATAACACTTGCCTGCTGGCTTCTGCTCTGTTGTTGTTGTTGTTGTTGTTGTTGTTGTTCCTGCTGTAAGACGAGTGCTTAGGGTCGTCTACAAATTACAACACCGAAAAGAGATGCAACAAAAACATTTTTTTATTTAACTTTTTTTTTTAAAGTAAGTGCTGTAGTATAACTAGCAGGAGACAAGTAATAACTGAGGTAAGTTTGGAGACATTACCTTATTTAATCATTAAATTAATAAATATTTTTGTTGTATCTCTTTTCGGTGTAGTTATTTGTAGACAACCCTAAGCACTCGTCTAACTGCAGGTAGCAGCAGCAACAGCAGCAGCAGCAACAGAGAGCAGAAGAGAGCAGGCAAGTGTTCATAAACTTCTGGTGTACTTACAAACTTTCCAATCCATCGTTTTATAAGTGCATAACCTATTTGTACTAGTGTAGAAGGTTGGTGTCATTTCGGGCATTATTAGTGGGGTCATTTACGAGATACAAACGTAGGTCCATTAGCCCTTGCGCTAAGCTATTCAGCTGACAACGCTACTCTACGCTAACTCTCCCAATGTTAGACCCAGGTGAAAAAAGCTTCTGGGGGCGTGTTTGGCTCGAGGTCATGGTGGAAAGGACCCAAAGGTGAAATTACTCCGAACCATCACTTTAAAAAAAGAAAATGAGTTCTCTGATTTAACACTTCTATCTGTTTTGTGTTTTGATATTACAGACTGAGTAATCTGTTCCATGGCATGGATGAGAACACTTCTGTGAGGTATACTGTCTTCTGTGGCCTCATCAAGGTGGCTGCAACTTGTAACGCCATTGCCTACATCCCAACTGACCTTGATCAGGTATATCTGTTCACCATGATTAGCTGGGATAACTGACCATGATCACTGCCAGCCACATATTGTGTATTTCTTTGCCTTGGGCTGTAGACAGCAAAGAAGAAATAAAGTTGACTGTCACATTTTTTAAATCTCCACAGACTGCATTTTTTTCCTCTGCAGTTGATTTACAATACCTGTTTGTGCTGCTGATCAGGTGCGTAAGTGGATTATCGACTGGAACCTGACCACAGAGAAGAAGCACACACTCTTGAGGCTAGTGTATGAAGCATTGGTTGACTGCAAAAAAAGGTAACTACATAAAAAGTCAGATGTGTAAAATGAATGTTTTGGTATGCATAGATGCAGAATTATGAATACACAGAACTCAAGATTGATAAACTCCTGCATGACAAAATAGTCCATGTTTGTTTTATGCACATATGTATGTATCTCTAGGCCTAAGATTCTTTGTAAGATTGTGAGTTATCCTTCAAGTAAATTATCTTGGTACAAGAGAGTTTTCAACAATGTATCTACTCACTTTCACAGCGAGGCTGCAGCAAAAGTGATGGTTGAGCTGCTGGGAAGTTACACAGAAGACAATGCTTCACAAGCACGTGTTGATGCCCACAGGTACACTTGAAGACCTTGTTTAACATTTGTCATTAAGCCTTGATATAACGTACATCCCTCATACATACGTGCGTCCATTGGTGTCCCTTATCTTTAGATGTATCGTCCGTGCTCTGAAAGATCCCAACACCTTTCTCATTGACCACCTGCTCACCCTGAAACCTGTTCGCTTCCTGGAGGGAGAACTCATCCATGACGTGAGTACTGAAGGATGTGCAATGTTTTGTGGTGTGGAATATATAAAAGACACTTCTGGCATTGTCAGATTATTGCTAGAAACATCTAACCTAATAACTTGAGTCCAATTGATTTTTTTCAACCATAGCCCACAAAGCACATTGAAAACACGTTTTTTTCATTGTGACAACCCTGTTCATCTTGCATGTGTAAAATGCCCACCTAGGCCATGTGATTAGAATTCTAATGCACACTGAGTGTGTATTGATACTTATCCCGGTTTTGATCGTATTCGGGATATAATGTTGACATGCAACACATATCGTGGTATACATGATAAATAATAGTATCCAGGTTACCGATTACTGCAGTCTATTGGCGCAAGCACCTGTGATGTTTACAAAAACAAACAAAGCAATACTACATTTACTACCACTTTACAGCTTTACTGCTAATTTCTTTTCTGCTCCGATTGCCAACACCTGTCTGCTCTCTCTCTCTCTCTCTCTCTCTCTCTCTCTCTCTCTCTCTCTCTCTCTCTCTCTCTCTCTCTCTCTCTCCTCCCTCTACTACACATTCGCAACGCACTGAGCTATTCCTGAAAGGAGCTAACTTACTCTTATAACACTGTCCTCCACTTTGACATTTCTGGAACTATCATAGGACAAGGGAGCAGTGGAATACTCCAGCTAGCATATTCATGTCTCAAAAACGGGGTTTATCCAGCTTTTTGACATCGGGATATGAACTCTACATGCTCAAACATATATAAACAGGATACTCATGTCCATGTAAAGGCATGGCGTGAAAGCATCTTGACTGTTTTACATAGGTATTGGGTGTGTTTTTGATATGTAGTCCCAGTGACTGCTAAGGCATCACAACCCAATATGTAAATGCTGCCCTGTTACAAATGGTGAAGGGTGAGCAGCAGGAATGTTTGTACATAACCAGCTTGACCGAGACAATGAAACAATATTTCTAAATATGGCGTGTGCACAGTTTCTATACGTGTTTTCATGGGTCAGCCGGTATTAATAGTTTCGTTTCATCAAGGACAACATTTCTGCATTGGAGCTGATCTGTCTCATAACCTTAATCTGGACATCATTATTATTACAATTTCAGCCCGTATGAATACAAAGATGATGTGACTGTGTTTCTAGAGTCCTATAATGGCATTTCTTCCTCTTCTGACTCTCTTTTTCAGCTGTTAACCATCTTTGTGAGTGGAAAACTAGCAGCATACGTAAAGTTTTACCAGAGTAACAAAGACTTCATTGACTCTCTTGGTAAGTAGCCATACGTTGAGATATTAGTTGCATCAGTTCTACACAAACGCATACTGAAAATGTTTAAAAAAATACAGTACACAGGTTGATTAATTAGGAAATATTTACATGTGCTGTGATAGTCTGATTACTGTAAAACCTCAGTGTACATGTAGTTGGTGAGTGATACAGTTTATCTCTGCTCCTTACCATATTTTTGAAATCAGTTTTGACATTTTAAGTGTTTTAAATGAATATGCTTGATAAGAAATGTGTTATGTGAAATAATACTGGCACTTTAAGAGTGTTTCAAGGGAGTACTGTCTTTAAAGAAGTTTAGAGTATTTATTTGTCTTTAGGAACTTCAAAAGTTTCAAACATTTCCCACTTTAAGGACTTATGATTTATATCGCTATAGCTATGATGGTGAAAAATGTCAAATTGCCTAAGAGGAAAAAAAAAAAGCTTGGGATTTGAATATAATGACAAATTTGATGCCTAAGAAATACTATTTGTGCTGTACAAAAGTTCATTTAAAGACCAGCTGAACCACCTTTTCCTAAAATAAGAACTTGTAAATATTGAGCCAATGTACTCTGTTGACACAGTACAGGAATGTGTGTGTGTGTGTCAGCAGTGTGTCTCTCACTACTAAAAGCTTTGGTGTAATTACGAGCATGTGTAGGATGGACTCTCAAAACAGACAATGTGGAGTGGTGTTTGTGTTAATGAGTAGATTCCCTGACTGCATGCTCCTAAATGTAGAAACAATTATCACAGGGAAACTCCCCGAGTCAAGAGTAATCGACTGTGACAGTTTTGTGCTTAATGATCCCTGCTTGTTGCTCTCCAGGCCTGTCTCACGAGCAAAACATGTCCAAGATGCGTCTGCTGACATTCATGGGCATGTCTGTGGAATTCAAGGAGATCTCCTTCGACACCATGCAACAGGAGCTGCAGATTGGAGCCGATGACGTTGAGGCTTTTGTCATTGACGGTACAAGCACTTGAGCTCAAATGAATCCTTGCTGTCTACTCTTGTTAAGTGTGTGGTTATTTTCTCACGGGCGACTAATGGGGGAGGAGGGGATAGAATAACTTTATCGTCCAGCCGAGGCAGGAATATGTGGGTAGTGATTGAACAGTGTCACAAACAAACACACATCCCCCTGACTTGCCGCCTTGTACCAGAAAATGATGTGTCCCTCCTTTAAAAACAGAATGCAGTGGTGGTCATGGGACACGAGTAGGGTTTTCACAATGAAATAATGGTATGGAACCAAGACTAGCACTTTTAGTGTTTGATGACTCGGATTAGCTTCCTTTTCAATTTAATTTTCCAAGTGCATTCTCTCTTAAAGCTTTTTTGTGTCTGTGTGTCTCAGTGGTGTTTTTATGGCTTTCTGTCAGAGCTTTTACTGCCTCTTTATGCTCAACCTGTCTGTTTTTTCTTTCTAGCTGTTCGGACCAAGATGGTGTACTGCAAAATTGATCAGACACAGCGAAAAGTTGTTGTGAGGTAAGTACTTTCATCAAACAACATCATGCATGGCTTAACTGTGTTCAATTTTGAGTAAGTACAGATCTGTATTAGAGGGGCACTTATTGCAAATGTAGCCTTAGTATTAATCTAGACCTGATTTACAGAAATCAGAAATATGTTATCTGTGTAGAAACTAAACTTTCACATGATTCTGTCTCCGTATAGCCAGACTGATCTCATGAAGTGGTGTATGTATGACACGCCATTTTTGGTGCTTTATCAAGATGCACACTCGCTTTTTAGCGTGTTTATCAACACCGTTTGGCCTCCATTGACTTACATTACCTTGCGATTGCATGTGAATTCACGCCGTAGCAAGTAGTATGAAAGGGTGAAAATGTGCGTAGGCTGGCTGGGGTGGTGGATGGGTCAAACAACACAGGATTTCACCCAGGAGACCGGGGATCGTGTCCCGCGTCACGTTTCCTTCGTGTCCCGCGTGTCCTTTCCTAAACTCAACCGTCACTTTCTTCTTTTACTAAACCCAACCCCGTTCTTCTTTTCCTAAACGCAACCGGTTCTTCTTATCCTAAACTCAACCCGTCCGCTGTATACGGTGCTCAAAATGCATACAGATAACACGCCACTTGGCTTAAGAAAGTGGGTGTGTAGGTTTACGCAAAGTCATGATGTCATGTTGGTATATCTTACATTTGAGGTCTTAGTACAGAATACAGGCAATGCCATTGGTCACAGTTAATTTACTATAGCTCTGCATTTTATTTCCTCAAAGTTGCAAGATGTGACCTGCATTCTTTTTTTTGTCAAGTTAACATTCTTGCCTTTCTGTTTTCCACTCAATCAGCCACAGCACACACCGTACCTTTGGCAAGCAGCAGTGGCAGCAGCTGCACGACAGCCTTAGCTCCTGGAAGGCCAACCTAGCAACCGTCAAGACCAGTCTGCAAGCCCTGTCACCTTCTGCTTAATTCCACCTCAATCCGACTGTCTAGACTGCCTGGCCCTCTATTTCTTTTCTGCTTTCCAAATCCTCTGACTGAATTGATCAGTTTTTATATACATCCAATTAAACTTTAGAACAGTAGAACTCACATGTGATTGCTCTTTTCTTGTTAAATAAAAGCTCTCGACATCTGGTTTTAGTTAAAGGAAGGCATGCCAGTATTAGATGAGCTGTGACTTGGGATGAGAAATGGCCTGCAACAAGAGGGTTACTTGTCTGGGAACAAATGAGAGGTGACAAAAGTAATGTGAACTTAAGATGACCCTGTCTGCTGGGGTCAGAGCTGTATTATTGTAGCATCAACACTTGTGGCATTCACTGCCACTACAAATTTGAAACTGTCCACCAGGTTAAAAGATACTGTTGGGCTGTAGTCAGCATGACTCATTGTCTTCTGATGTGTCTGAAAAGTGGAAAGACAAGAACTTCTGTATTCCAGTTTTTAGTTTACCTTTGCCCATTGGCTTTAGACTAAGTGCCATTTAACCCCACACAAAGATCTGTTCTCAGGCACCGGTCCAGAGCATTAGGATGTGAACTCTAATGATATATGGTCCAGGCATTAGGTGTAAAAGGGGTCTGTTGAAGTTCTCTCTCCCTCTGGGGCTCTGATGAAATCAGCACAAACTGACAAAGTGCAGACATTGCACTCTTTAAATCCCCAGCCCAAATACACTGATTTTTCTTTGACTAAAAAAAGCCTTGTTTTCTTTTTTTTTTTTTTTTTTTTTTTTTTTTTAGTGTTATGCCACTCCTCATTCTGTACAGATTTAAAGTCCTAATCTCATCATTTCAGCCCTGCCACTAAAACATTTTCCCTTGGATAAAATGGCATTAGAGGGACACATTTATTGCTGCAGTGTGTTCTTTTCCCTATCATAGCCGAGGTCTGCAGAGGCTCACCGCTCACTTCTGTCCAGTTGTCCACAGGGAGCAAGCATCTCTGACTCTTATCAGCGGGTGCAAATCATAGAACACATTCTCAGGAGTATAACCTCATCACAGCCACCTGCAAGGTGGAGCATAGAGCAGATATAAACTAATGTGACCAAGGCTTAACGCAACGTTTGCAAAGCCTTATATGTAGGTTTCCATTGCTCAGCATATGCTTCTTATCTCTGCCAGAAATGACTTACAAAATACTTTTCTCATTCTCTAAAAGTGACCTCTCTGTTCTTGTCTCTAATTTGTCTCACTGGCTCTAAGTTACTGTTTAGTGGATGGTCTGTCATGTTAGATGTCCCAGATGTTAATACTGTGTGCTGTGGGCCTCATGAACCCTTCTTATCTTATGTCAGAGTAGTTCTGCATTGTTCAGTGATGAAAAGCAAATTAGTGAATATTCCATCTGGAAGCTGCTTAACTGGCCTCTTTTGCACTCTCAGCAGATGCGGAAAGTAACTAATTACATTTACTCTAGTACTGTTGATGCTATTTTGAGTTTCTTGTATTTTCTTTTTCTTCTAATTTATACATCTACTACATTTCAGAGGGAAATATTGTACTTTTAACTCCACTACTTTAATTGTACAGCTATTGATAATAGTTCAGTTTCCAATTAAGATTTTACATAATAAAGGCAAGATTCAAGACTGAACTAGTGGTTTACAAACTTTTTGGTTTGTGAACCCTTAAAAAAAAGCAGTGTCTAACTGGGGCCCCTTGTCCATAAGTTGTTCGCAGTGCCACCATGGGTTTCCTCTCTAAATTTATCTGATGGTTTCAATTAAATAACTAACACCAACTAGGTGAAAAATGATCCAATATTTCACACAAAAGTGTGAAGGGACATTTGTTTCTTCTCCATAACGAGTACTTGTACTTTTGAACTTTAGGTGCATTTTGTACTTTTACTTAAGTACGTTTACTTGTATTTTTTTTTTACCAGTATTTGCAGTATTTTTCCATTCCATTATCATTGTGGTATTTGAACTTTCAAGTGATGGATCTAAATACTTCCTCCACCACTGGTCACAATTTACGGTGTTTGAGCACATGGATTCCCCCGCAGTAAAGACACTATTCATCATTATAACATTGATATGGCAGTATGTGGTGTAAGGTGGCAATATCATCTGACATCACACACTAGATAAAGTCTGGAATTTATCATTTTTCTTCGTATCAACATTCCTTTGGGTAAATCTAAGACTGACGGTATCCAGAGATGTAGCCAAGTACAAGAGAGGGGCTCTCACTGCCCTTCAATTAGCACCATCCAGTAGTCAGCCAGATACGGTTCAATTGCATCCTATCTCTGCTTTACATAAACACTGGCCAAGAGGCCTAGAGGTTCAGAGACAGATATGTGTATTTACATGGAGAGTGTGAAACATAAACACTGTTATGGAGGATGGTTTGCCAGGCATAATGGAAAACTTTATCTTTACTGTGTTGCTTCATGTTTTGCTGTTTGTGGTGCCTCTAAAGTTGCCATAGTCACCATTCTTTGTGGTGGAAAATGCCAGACTAAGTGCATTTTAACACAGATGCCTCTTTTCAAAATGACTCCAGAGCCCATTACACAACCTTTTCCCATTAAAAGGCCTGTGCACAGTGGTGCAGTCACCAGCTACTGAGAGAGAGACTGTTTAATGCTTTTAAAAGAGTCCTGATGCAAAGATCCCAAAAGATAGCATCGTGTTACAACAGTAATTCTCTGCCCACACCATTAGAAGTTAAGATACAACACTGACATGGAGACTGAATGACCCTTTAAGCTTTATGCGTCATTAAAGTAAAATGGGCCTTTAAATCCTAATAAATCTTAGTTGGGAAGATCAACAGGTTACATGATGGAACATAAGTCATGAGACCATCATGGCAGTGTCTAAAATGGAAGGGGAACAAAATAGACATGGTATTGCATAGTAGCCCCATTCAAAGAGTGGTAAAATGTGTTTATTGAACACTACAGCATCAAGCTCATACTATAGGCTATCGGCTATATAATGATCAAGTATCTGTCGTTAAGGAGTAGCCTAGGCCTACAGTTGTGGCATCTGACTCAGAGTCAGATGATGTATGTGTAATCCTATTTAATAGCGTACTTCGGAGTGAAAGTACTTTCGTGGTATTGACATATAAAAGTTTCGTGGTTTTAGCTGCCATCTAGCGTCCACTTTTATTTACGTATCATGTTATCCAGGTAAACGTGATCGATTGGTTGCGTCTGCTCAGGTAGTTTAGGCGGAGCAGAGGCTACCTCCGTTGGGAGTAAACAAAACCTTCTTAATCTACCGGGAACTGTCTGGAGTTGCTCAGCGACTACCGCTGCTATAATTCATTGTACTTTACCTATACACGTCACGATGAGCCGCGTTACATTTTTTCAAAGGAAGTTGCTAAGCTCAGCTGTTGTTTGTGACTATCGCTAAACGTTTCCTGGTTCATCTTATCAGCGTCGAGGCAAGTAACCTACCTACCTACCTACCTGCTCTTTTAGGTTTCATTTTGTTTCTGTTGAACTCGGCGTTCAAGACACTTATCATCATAGGTAGCCTAAAGTAGAAGTAGCTAGTCTACGTGGTGCCAGTTGGGGAAAGAAAGGCATATACATAGGATATATAGTAGCCTATGCTAGTTTGAAGAAGCTGGGTGTGCTGTTGATGGTACTCTGCCCTCTGTAGCCTACTGCCAATTAGTGCCCCACCCGCTCTCCTCGCGCAGGTGCACGCCCGACCATGTTGTTTCATCTGTTCATACTCCTTCAACTCCTGGCATGTGGAGATCTGGCCTGTATGAGGAGGTTACTCTCGGAACATGAAGACCAAGAAGGTGAGATTCTGTAGCCTACTGAAGACTTCCAAATGATTTCACTTTAAACACTCAGATCAGTTCTCCTATTAATGCATTTCACCGGTCTGTACACGCATAGTGTTTTTAGATGATGGAGGCGCAAATTCGTTCCTGGGTCGCCATCTGCTGTTCAACCGGTTTGACTTTGAGATTTTCGTTCCTGGAAATCTGGAAAGGGAGTGTTATGAAGAAGTCTGTAATTACGAAGAAGCAAGGGAGGTCTTTGAAAACATCCCGGCTACAGTTAAGTGATGCTGTTCATTGGGCTTCCCACTGAGGTCATTTACTGAGCATAAAGAGTTCACCCTACTAAAGATGCTTTGTTTTGCAGGAGGCTTTTTGGAAGAAATATACTGAAGGTAAGAGAGCGATACCTCAATTTGTTACTTGGATCATTTTAATAAATGCATGTTATCATTACTAAATATAATGACATAAGTTTTAAATGGGTTGTTGTTAAGGAACAGCTCTACACAATTCCTTGCCTTGCCTGTAGCAAGTGCAATAATGTTACTAGCGCTTCTAAAACCTGTTTCACCACGTTATTTCAACAGCCCACAGTATCTTTGAACATTATTGCTGGTTCTGCAACCCATTGTGTTGCTTGAATTCTAATACTGGGTTGTAAATTACCTCTGCAACTTTCACTAGTAATGACTTCATTCTGAACAAATCGAATCATTTTCTGCTGCTTTAGAAAATCGAACTATTCTACACTGCTGCTCTCAAAACCAAAGAATCAATTGAATGAAAACAAGGAACCACTCTGTGATATGTTGCTACCTTTTATTACATACTTAGCCTTAACCTACAACTCATGCTGTCCAATTACTCACTGTGGTCTATGATGATCCACAGATAATGACAATAGCCTCTCACGGGTTGATGTGACATCTCTTTTGGTGGGACTGATTGCTGGTGGAGTGGCCATTGTTATCGCTGGCCTCCTGGTCTGGTATTTATGTCACCGCAAATGCAAAAACAGGCATGCAAAGTAAGTGAGAGGGTCTTTTTTTACTATTAATGGCAGCTAAAAGTATTTATTTATATTATTTGTATAGGGACAAGTATGAAGCATATACATATGCCAAACACTACAGTGTTTATAGCCTAAAAATTATTATTATTATTATTATTATTATTATTATTATTATTATTATTATTCCTGCACAATAGTATAGGACTACTAGCACATTAAAGCTACAGTACCTCCAAGGCTATATATAACTGTGTTGCATGCAGGTACTTCAACAAACTGACAACCTGAATATTTTTTTAGCCCCAATAAAAAACACATACTATTTTAGAGTTTGGACATTATCATATGCAGACAACTGCAATTTAAACTGTTCCAGTATAATTTGATGCTGCTCTTGTCCAGTATCTTATTGTTCTTACCTGTTTTTGAAATTTGAGTATTTGAGAAGCTTGAACCAGTGACTATTTGGTAATGTTGCTTTGAAATTGACAGAATGAATTAGTAAATTATCAAAATAGATACAACTAGTATATTTAAATCATTTTCTATGAATGGACTATTTAATTAATCAATTAGTTGATTATTGACTAAGCTCTATACCTGTTCTAACAATATGTTACTGCTTCTTGTCACACTATGTACTGTCCGTGTAGCATGGGGGAACCTAAAACTGCAATTTGTTGTGCACAGTTGTATAATAAGAATAAAGTTCCACCTTAACCTTAATACTTGAAGGCATTAAGTAGGTCACATATCAAGGACATATGTATGTCATCTGTCACCTTCAGCTCCTCTCACAGGTCCATGCGGGGGCGACCGAATAGGAGTAATGCTTCTTTAATAATGAGACGGCTGGAGGAGGTGTCCTTACAACCTGTACCCCCACTCCCTATGGAGGAAATAGATCCCCCAGGGCTGCCTTCCTATGAGCAGGCAATTGCAAAAAGTGGACCGCACGACGCCCCACCTCCTCCCTATCCTGGGTATCTGATGCGTTTGTATTTGCAGTTATGTCATAACTTTTCAAGTTGTTCTTATACACAATCCATAATGCAGTCACGGAAAGGTTAACTTCTTCTCTTATTTTGGTTTCAGCTCTCAACCTGGAAGTATTCGGCGGTAGTATCTTCAGGACAACACGTCTGTCAGCATTAAGCAGACAATTTAAAACATTTACACTGTGCTGCTCTGCTTAGCATTGTGTACCAATTCTTTCCATCACAAAATGTAAAACACTTCCTTATGCCTTCTGTTTATTGCTCTGATTATATTTATCCATTCATAAATTTCATTTTCTTTCTGGTCTTTTTTTTCTTAGCAGTATAATCCCCCATCTTAATGTGCTTGTGCCAAAACACAGTTTTGTGATAGCCTCTACTAACTATTTTCTCAGGTCTGATTGTGCTTTGTAATATAGTTGTAAATCTGTGAAGAATAAGCTTTATAATACATGTTACCCAGTTTGCTGCTTTTTGTCTAAACGGAAATGAAGAATCAATAATATGTTGGACATGAGATATTTAAGTTGCTGGCCCCTAAGGAGCTGTTTCTTTAGACGCAGCATGCATAGAATGGCTTATAGCAAGGGGCATTATGATTATATTTCATTACAAAATGAGTATTTATTGCAATTAAAAAGAGACACTGATTTGTGTAGTTATACAGTTTCCTGTCTCCTTCAGAAGGAAAAGTAGTTCCAGCCAAACTGATTTCAGTGGCGTGATGGTATTCTATTGCCATAAAGAAAATGCTTTTAAGGATAATACAAGTATTTTTGATGTACTGGTCTACCAGCTTGCTTTGTAAACACTTTGTAATTTCAGCTGTATATTATCTTTTACCTTTTTTAATTGTTATTAAATTTGCTGGTTTATTAGCTTCTAGTGTGGGGATGCTCTTCTAAAATGTGAAGTAAGTTTTTAACTTTTTAATATATACATGTGGTTAATTATAAAATGTACATTACTATAAATAGACTGAGGTGGGAGCTCTTCAAAGGCAGTTTTACAATATTTTCCATTTAAACACAGGGACATTTTACAATTGTACAAGAAAATTATAGATGTGATGAAAATTACAGCTAAAATGTATTTCAACAGTTGTAAAACATGTGTCCAACATTTCAATAGTCACTTACTTAACTGTAATTTAAAGTCACTCACTTAACTGCAATTTGATAGCCTGGCATCGCCAGACTAAATTCGCAAATGCGTATCTGCCAGCGCAAATTAAACGTGAGCTCTCAGATTCGTCTGTTTCTAGGCAAGTGATTTGAATGAGCATTTTGCAAGCTGGTTGGATGCTGGTGTCTCATTCTCATTAGATGATAAGGGTTGAGAAGGCATTATGTCCCTGTAAATTACCAATAATAAGTTTCATCATGATTATGATAATTTATTTAGGGGTCACTTTGTTGAAGCTGATCTGAACCATAACTACTGAAAATCTTGTATAGATGTTTTAAATAAAATGGATATTTTAATTATTTTTTGTCTTATCTTTTAACTGTGTGTGTGGTTGTGTGCAAGATGGCTCTACTCATTCTCATTTTTTATTAAAAGAAAACCAATCAAGTCAATGCACTGCTTGACAGGATTTGTGTAATTTGTGGCTTTTTACCTTAAAATTAATCTAAAATTTAGCCAATAAAATGACACAGAATGGTTCTCAATAAAGCTGCTAATAAAAGCACTAACAATTCCGAAAAAGCCTTACCAAGGGGATATGCAACAAAAATTAAATATTTTAAAGCTTTCAAACAGGGTCCAATGACACGTGTAATTGTTTGTATGCATTAATTTATAATTAAAGAACTTTCCAAGTGACATTATACTTTAATCATATCAACACATTATCCAACCAGAGTCAGGGTATAACAAATCGGTTAATATGGGGATTTGGGGGTTCTATGACATTGTAGAAAGAAAGTGTCCAAATGATGTCAAAAACCATGCAGGTGGAAGATTTAGCTGAACTTTTGGGTGGAAGGGAGGAAAACTACAAAACTTCCAGCCAAAGTCTGCGGTGCATCCTGGGAAATCAACCAACATGGGTACGTGAAACCATGCAGGGCTTGTACGGCTCTCCATGACGGGAAATTAACAGAAAAAATAACGAAATCACTCAGAAGGCTAAAGGTACACTTTTAACCAGGATATAGCACGACTTCACGGCGGCTTTGCGGACTGTGGCGAGCTCAGACGGGACTGCCTGCCTTGGTCGGTTGGTCGGTCGGTGGGTTGGACCTGGGCTGCTACGATGTGTGTCCGCTGCTCCACGAAGCTCCGTCGGGGAAGTGAATCTTTCACCGGATGATGGACAGGAACTACCCGACCTCCAGCTTTGCGGACGCGCTGGCTCCACCAGCACAGACCGTAGCTTCTTGGGCCTATGACCGCAGCACAGCTAGTGTCAAACCAAGGTAAAAGATTAAGAGGGTGAGAAGAATCTTGTTGGAGGGCCTAGCTTTGCTGTCGGAGAAAAGTGCAGCGGTTCTTGTTGTTATCGGGAACACTGGAGGAATTGGAGAAATGTCGGAATTTTATCGGAGTTGTAGCGATAGATGCTTTGACTTGTCAGTGGTTCATTAGCCGTTTGTTAACATTACTGTCTACCACCTTGCTAGTTTTCGCTAGCACACCTCCTCCTCAGCATGACTATTTACAGAGTTAGTACTAACTAGCGCCCTGGCACTAGTACTAACTAGCTAGAGATCGGAAATGTTTTATGTACTAATGCCTTGACCAGCTAGACGGCTTAAACTAGCATTTCATTTGCCTGTTTTCTTGACTCACAGGTAACGTACTCGCCAAAGCCAAAAGCCAAAACAAGATAGGTAACGTAGCGAGCTACCAATGCTAATCATGTCAGTTAGAGCACCTCAAATTAGTGGACACATAAGTTAGCTATTTGTGTTGTTACCTATGAGCTAAGAGGCGACGTGTCCAAGTCTGTAACGTTACATATTTGTGTCATTATTTTAGCAACGAGTTAGATGTTTATTGCTATCTTTAACATTATTTTAACTTGGTTTGTATTTTATAAAAAAATAGACCGAGTAAATGTAACTGCAAACCTGCCAAAGTTGTAACGTTAAAGCTCTAACTTAGTCAAACTCTAGACTGTATTATTGTATTATTATCTACTCCATATTGTAATAATAAAAATGGATCATGCTTAATGACACAATTGTAGTATCTGCTTCAAATAAGTCAGATTGTGCTCACACGCAGCAAACGAGAGGCAATATCAGATTAAGTGAAGTGATCCACTGGCGTTACAGAAATTAATACCCAATCGATTTGTAGATGATGAATGATGAAGTACATCATTATGCTCCACTCACCAGTACAGATAAGCATTGTGTTTCATTAAGACAATCTGTAAACGAACTGATCAACTCAATGTAGAATATGTGGCAGATCTGTTGTATTGGATTGCATTAATTAGGCATGGCTATATGTTACTTTACAGGCAAATAGAAGAAGAGTTGCATAACAGCAGATCTCTGGTGGGTGTGCGTGTCTGTTGAAGGGACCAGAGGCTGATGACTGTTTCAGCTCTGTGTTCTTCCACAGATGTTTACCTTCTGGCAACAAGTGAACACTTTGGATAAGGCTGGCTGCATCTGATTACCTCTGCTTTTATTGCTGTTACCTATGAATTTTCTCCCAAGAGAATATAAAGTAATGTGTCAGATCTTCAACTTTTTTTCCCCTATTTGTTGCAGACAAATATCAGAGTTCTTCACACCAAGTAGAGCAATCAGTTTTGGTTTTTGGACATGAACAACAGTGACCGGTGAATGTTACAATTAACAAACCACTTTGTAAAGTTTTAATAGCCATTCAGATTTTTACAAGTAAGAAGTATGAACCTAACTATAGTTGGTTATTTGCCAGTGCGATTGATTTAGAATACAAAACTAGCTAAAACTTTGCTAACATTAGGCTGCTAGTTATTTCCACTCAGAATAATATTACCAACATGTTAATAGATTCTTATCCATTTTTTATTAACATTAATGGGCAAACATGTTCTCCTTTTCTGGACAAATGGATGTACTGTTTTGCTGTTTACTTAGTTGGGTGCTTCACTGCTGCTTGTAAAGATGTGATCTTTCATGTCGGTGTTTTTTGTGTTGATGCAGTTCCAGTTATGGTGCAGCACACCTTGATGCAGAGCTCCTCCAGCGGCAAAGTTATACTTCCACCCACCAGCTTCCCACCTACACTACATCACACCTTCCTGCAGCAGCAGGTGAGTTATGAATGCTATAGCCTACACATTGTTTTAAAGGGTCAGTTCACCCAAAGTACAAAGAACTTACTCTTACCCCTAGTCAGGCAGATATTTTTTTCGGGGTCATTTCTCCAGTAGAAACTACTTCCATTTCAAATCTAATATTTATATCCTTTTATACCAATATATTACATTATTATTATTTTTTCTTTGCGATTTGGGTGAAGTAACACTTTTATGGCTATTATTTACATGGTACATGGGATTAGCTTACTTTGTTGCCTACTGTGGTTATCCTTCTTTTCTTTTTTGACCATCAGGAGCACTTGACTCAAGCAGTAATACTTCAGAGAACTCAATCATGAGCTTCCTGTCAGCCATGGAATCTAGGAGTCTTCAGGCTGGTCCTGTTAGTGCCTCACTGCTTCCTCCTTTTAGACCCCCATCATGGCCTGCTGGTGAGAACACATCCACTCATTCTGTTTTATTTACACGTTACTTACACACCACCTATTGTGGTATAGATGTTTTTACTATGTATGTAGGCTTTTTATTTGATTTAACATGACCTGAATACTTGATGTATAATGCTTGGGTTATTTCCCTTCATGTTCCATTTTCCGTCCTTATTTTGTCTATTCTGTGCAACTCAGGTACCAACTCCTCCACCACAGAGCTGTATTTGACTGGTGCCCTGCCTTCTACTGCCACTTTCCCCTCTCCTGCTGCTCTGTCGTCCTATCAGCACACTGGTGCCTACCCTTCCAGGAGTTATGCTACCAACCCACCCTTGGCTATCCAGGAGCCTGCCTTCAGCACTTCCACCAATGGCCTGTTTTCTCACCATGACCCCCTTCTCCATCTCAAATCAAGCCAGACTATGCTTCCCACTGCACTGGCCTTCAATCATCTCTCTTCCCCCACTTTGGGCTCGGCTCTGCCTGTCCAGTCCTCCACTTACCGATCAGCCCAGGAGTCAGCCCCCCACCTCTTACAAACCCAGTTCAGCCTGCTACCCTCTGCCCTGCCTGCCCCTCATGGTGCCCCACAACCCTACGGGGCTGCAGTTTTCTCAGGCTCTATTGAAAGAGCTCTTCAGCGTGAATGTAGTGTGATCAAACACCACCAGAGGCCTTCCAGCAGCCACTCCTTACAGGGATACTTTGGCTCTGGCAGTGAAACGGATGTGTCATACCAGCAGGACCCATCCCGTCAGACCCCTGTGTCCTGCAGCCCTTCCACTGGAGCAGATTCCTCTCAAGGAGTCAATCGTGCTCCACAACCCAAAACAGACTCAGTAACTCAAGCGTATTCGTCCACTTCTGTGCCGAAGGCTAAAGACTGCTCTTCTAAACTAACTCCACACTCTGCTGGGGGTGAAGAGAGTCATGAGCACTCTCAGAACCTGACAGGTGGGTCTCCTGACCGTTACTCCTCCCCAGGACAGAAGCAGAACTCAGTGATTTCTAATCAGCAGTCAGTCCAGCTATCCAGCCTAATGTCCAGTAGTCTGTCTCAAACTTATATCACCCCCCACACCCAGTCAAAGTCCTCCCATTCCACCTCAGACAAACACCCCCCCCTTTACAAGACTCTGCCTTCCCTCTCCAGCCAGTCTGATAATGTGGCATCTGTTGGTCAGACACTTGTTTACTCCTCCAGTCCCGGCCTGAGCCAGGAACAGGAGATCCAGTATGGAGCCCAAGTCCAGGGCTTGTGTCAGGGAAATCTCTCTGAGAGCTACCCCACTTCCCACTCTCAGGGTGCCTCAAATGTGACTTTTACATCTCAGTCACAGGGGCAAGCTTCGGTGACTCAGAGCTACGCCACAGGACAATCCATTAACCTTAACTCCTCTTACCCACCCACATGTGTGCGGACTCTGCCCACATCAAATTCTTCACAGGACTATACCCTCATGCAAACCTCAGTGGGAGGTAAAACGCATGACACACTGTCCCAGCAGCAGATACAGTCCCATAAATATGTTTTGTCTGCACCATTGCCTACCTACTCTTCAACTGCTCAAGCCTTACAAAATAACATCAGATCCTCAATACAGGACATAAAGCCAACATATGGCAAACAGAAACTTGGAGAGCTTCCTATCCAGGACATAGATGCTCTCCAGCACGCATCAATGGAAGCCTCTGCTGCAGCTAGCAATATGTCTGCTCACAACAACGTCATCTATGTTGTTTCAAAAATGGATGATCATCACAAGACACAAAGCGTTATCCGAAGCAATTCACGTTCTGATGACCAGTTCATGGGAGTAGGTCACACAAACATAGTACAGGTAAAGGATGAAAGGATGGGTTGTCTGAGCCAACAGCACATTCATCTAAGCAGTGTCAATGGTCAGGAAACTGCCAACACAAAAACCACAAACTCCAGTATTATATCTTCACATGTATCCCTTAGCTCAGAGCAGCTTAAGCAGCAACCTCTCCAACTCAAATCACCTGAGCCACATCAACAAAACCAGAATCATACTGAGAGCCAGACCCCGGCAGCCCACACCCAATTTATCACCGTCCCCAGCACTCAGGTTCTCCTCGAGCCCAACCAGATGATTCTTCTCCAGCAGCCACTTGTCCACCATAGTCTAAACGCTTCAAAGGTGTTATCGGTGCAAGGTATCCAACCAGCCCAAGATTTGGGCCCTGTTCATGTCCAGTATCTTCAGATGGGCCGAGAACTGCTGGGTCCCAGTGTCACCGAAACCCAGAGACAGCAGGGCACAGTAGTGTCTGAACAGAGTTCAGGATGCCCTGAATCCTCTAAACACCACTACAGCCAGTCGGCAAATCAGCAATCAAATGATGCCAAGAACCACTTTGCTCTCAACTCCATTTGCTTCCCCGACTCCATGCTACTTGCAGATGACAGAAATATTTTGTCAAATGTCGATGACATCCTGGCTGCCACAGTGGCAGCATGTGGCGTCACACCACAAGACTTTGTAAAAGCTACATCCTCTGCTGAGGCAGAAATGGCAGTGATGGCAAGCCCCATTGATTCTAAAGGTCACTTCCAGACTGTGGATATAAGGCACATGTCTCCTAGTTTTTCCTCAGCGCAACAGTCAATCATGACTAACACTAACTCCCACAACATGACCATGACACTAAATGGAGCTCAGATGGCCCCAGCCTGCCAGGGCCAATCTGTTCACCACAACAACAGTTCTGAGCTTGACACGAATGGCGAAGGAGGGAGCTCTGAGAATGACTATCACTTAGCCGGGCAGGCGTATGACCCCCCAGGTCTCCAGAACAGAGTCAAAGGGAACGCAAAGTGTATTAAAACAGAGGATGGCCTCATGGAATGCCCAGGCAGTGAAGACTTTCCCAAAAAGAAGGCTCGCTCTAAGTCCCTGACCAAACCAGGTGGTCCTGAGGAGGATAGTGGACAGGCCAGACCGACCAAGCGTAGTGGACAGGCAAAGCGGCAAAACTCCAGGGGTAGTGACGTCAGCTCGCCATCATCCTCACACAGTGTATATGATGGTTGTCCGCAGCAGGAGAGAATGAGGCAGAAGATCCGTGAAGTGGAAGAGAAACAGCCAGAGGTCAAAACTGGCTTCATTGGCTCCTTCCTCGACTTCATCAAATCTGGCCCCAAACAGCAGTACTCTGCGAGTCCTACACGAACTATTAGTCGCCCGAGAAAGCCCTGCACCTCGTCCAAGCCACCGCCATGTACTTTGCCTTCTTTGCCTCCCAAACTGCAGACTCTGCCCGGGCCCTTGATTCCCCATGAGAGCCAAGGAGTGAGCTCCCAACAGAAACGTCTGGATGAAGATTTGCAAAAGAACTTGGAGACTCTGCCATCATTCAGTTCGGATGAAGAGGAGAACACTGGGAAAAACCAGGCCCTAAGAAACAGCATCAGCTCAGCGCTTTCAGCTCTGGATGAGTCTTCAGATCGGAAAACCAGGGAAGGTAATAATACCCTGCCAATATTGTTATTGTTAGTATCAACCTAGGATCTTTGATATTCTTGTTCATCTGGTGTTTATGTTTTCCATTATAATATATTTTATACAATTTTCAAAATAACAAATCCAAATTGCCTCTGTTGTCCAGCAGTCAGACCCCCAAATGTGTATTAAAATAAAAAGTACATTAATGTAAAAGGAAAGCAATTAAATCCTAATTTTTGCATTGCAGTAGCCAGCGGAAGCTAGGTTTTTTACCAATGAAATGGCCTAAAAAAGTATTGGTTATCAAACAATGTCTGGCACTAAACTTTGTTACGTGTTGCCTCTCCCATCTTTTCTGTTATACTTCCCTGTGTGATGTCATGCAAAATCAACAGTATTCTCTTAATCACTTCACTTAATTATACATGAGACCTCAATAATACCCTTATATGCTGTGATAAGCATTGTCTGTGTTTTTCTCTTGATAAATGCTGTCTCAAAACTCTTGTTTACATGTTTAATGTACAAGTAAGGAGTGTTTCCTCCAATATTTACATATTTGCAACCCTTCTCCAGATAACCAAATCCCGGGTTCGATGATTAAGCCAGACCAAGTTCCCACCATGCCCCACACTGTCATCGAGACCTGTTTGCCGCAGATAACCACTCCTACGCAGACAACAAATGCCGTCTCGTTAGGGAGTGTGTTTGCGGCCAAAGAAGAGTCTAAAGAGACCCTACCAGGCCAGCTGGCTGCGCAGTTGACGAGCGTGGCCATGGAGGGACTGACTGACGAGGAGCTGTCGGACAGCGGAGGGGAAGGAATGTACAGGGAGAGAGACGAGTTTGTCGTCAGAAATGAGGATATCGAAAGCTTGAAGGTACAGCCTTGAAAAACATGGATGGAAAATGAATGCTTGTCAGTGTTGATTTTCGTGTTCAGCAGAATTTAGGATTGTCCTATCGTATCTTGTGTACACTCGCAGTTGAACATTCTTTGTATCATTTTCTCATACCGTAACTACATACTGAAGCTTGTTCTGCACGGTGTCTTGTGCGTGTTTCCAGGTGACAATGAGAGCAGGCAGTGAGCCTCCAGCCATCTGGAAAGTCCAGAAGGCTCTGCTGCAGAAATTTGTGCCTGAGTTGAGAGATGGAAAGAGAGTGTTCTCAGCCACCAACAGTGTAAGTAAAAGCAGACCCGCCAATACCCATGCATCATTCAAATGACTCCTTTTGTTCTGCAACAAGTAACATATTGTTTTTCTTTGTGTGTAGTATCTTGGATACTTTGGTGACGCCAAGACTATGTACCAGAGGGTATATGTGAAGTTCTTGGACACAGTAAACAAAAGGGAGTATGTACGAGTTTGTAGTCGGAAGCCACGCTGCAAACCTATGAACTCGCTAAGGTACGCAAAAGCAGTACGTGACTGCTTTTTTGTTGTTGTTTTTTTTTAAAGCGTGGCTCTTCGGTAGTGTGACTTTCTTTTGTTCTGCCAACCAGGGGTGTTCAGGTGAAAACTTTGCTAGGCTTGACAGCCGCCCCTTCCTCAGTCTCCCAAAGCCAAAAGCCTCGACCCAAACAACTCAAGCCCAGGGCACAGCCCCCACCTAAGAAGAGGAGGAAATGGAAGGAGGAGTTTTCACATACTGTCTCTGGATCATCTGCAGAAGAAGGTGGTGAAGATGACGGTGAAGAAGCCTTTTGACAGTTTCTCATTAAGTCTAGTTTGGATATAAGTTGATGTGATTGTAGTATAAATCTCTCCGTGCTGTCTCCCTGCCTCTTCATAATCTTTGACCTCTCATAAACACTCTTCAGAGTTAAACCCTCCAGTGCCGTTTGCTTCACGGTTACTCAACACGCGAACCATGAAGGAGACATTCAGGAGCTTTGTGGAACTGCTCATCAGCATCGCCTTAGACGAGGATGTGATGACAGCACTTGAGAGAGCAAAGGGTGAGTGAATTGACTTTCTGGACATTGAGCTTCTGGCTTGATAATAGGCCAAAAACTGAATGACAAAAATGTGAAAACAAGGGTCAAGTGAGTCAGGTAGTGGAGTTAAGCTATGTTGACTTGTTAACTTGTCTTGTTTCAGATGAGTTGCTGCTGCCACAAATGAAACGAGTGGATGGGATGATCACTGACAACAGGAAACGCCTGCTCCACAAACTGCACATAGAGCAGGTCCTAAAGGTGAGTGTGATTTTTGTCTTTTTTTTTTTGGGGGGCATTATTTTCACTCCAAAAGGCAATCTTACAAACAAACCCTGAATCTATTTTAATGACAAAGAGACAAGCAAAGGTACAGGGCTTTGACTGCGGTGTATGAACCTAGGTAACTCTCCTGTTGTGTCTTCAGACGGCTCTAGACAGCTTCCCAGAGATCTCAGTGGTGACTGAACTGAAGAAGGACGGGGAAACCCCGGCCTTTAAGGTGCGTCTCAGTGGAAAGGCCTACAACAAGAAAACCATGAAGCCCTACAAAATGCCTAACAAAGTGCCACAGGTAAGACAAGATAATGATTTGGAAAAATTCACTGTGCTCTCGATATGTATGTCCAGCAGAGGGCACAGTGTCACCATTTTGTGTTTCTCGCTCATTCTTTTATTCCATTGAGCACTGAAGCCACTGTTCTTCTGTCACTTATTAGACTAATATCTGAATAATAGAATTTTCAAATATTCTTGAAATATGTTTGCTGTGCTTTTTCCCTTTTTCTAGGAGTATACAGTGGACCAGCAGAAAACTCAGTGGTTCTCTCTGTACCACTCTTTGCAGCATTACAAGTACCACACGTACCTCATGTGTAAGGACGAGGTGAGACTTTGGTTTACACGCGAATGCTAGCATGAGCTGCTGTCTGTGCAGGTGTTAAGTCAGTGTAGATTTTACTCTGTTTTGTAGGTTTTAATTTCAGATGCTGATTATTCTTTTGAGGTTTTGCTGTATTGAACTCTTTTCAAAAAAAACAATTCCATTTGTGGTTCTGCCCTCCAGATTGCATCTATGCAGCTGCAGTCAGGAGACCTGGGGCAGGAGGAGACGGTACAGAAGTGCCTGCAGAATGGAGCTTGGGTAGAGGGGCTCTACGATCGCTTCGGAGAGCTAATCAATCAAGTGCAGCAGGCCTGCCGATGATCCAGCCTCAACAGTCTTGGTTTAAAAAACAAACCAACATAAAAAAAAAAAAACAACAACAAAAAAACACAAAGTCCAACACTAGCATGAGGATGCCTCTATCTCAGCATGGCAGCAGAGAAGGATGGAGTGAGTCTCTCCTTCGAGCCACCGAGAGATTTGAATCAGGGACCTGTCAGCTGACTTGCCCGAAAGACGTTCGGGAGACTGTGGCCTAAAAGTGACAGCAGGTGAACAGCGGGACAGCAGTAAAGTTAATAGTCTGCGTCACTGCATCATCCAGCAGAAAGCAGTAACTTGATCAACAGAGGACAAAGACTTTGGTTTTGGGAGCATTTGTTTTTGGAAGTCTTCCACCTAACGCGTCTCCTAGTCTTTGTAGGTTTTTGTAGTTACAAGCCCACTTTTTATGGGCATTTTCATAGATTTATATTGCTTTGTTTTCTCTTTTTGTTTTTATTTAGTTAAATGCCAGACTATAACCAGTGAGGATGCACTAGATAGAAAGCAATCGGCATAGGAAGTAGAGCACAGCAAATAAAAATGCAGAAATCTGATTGCTTACAGTTATAACAAGCCTTCAATCATTTGATAAGTAGGCTCACATACTGAGAAGTTGATTTATTGTCAAAAAAGAAAAAATCTGTATTATGTATAACCGTAGCTATATACTGTTTGCAAATTATCCATTTTTTAATGGAGCGCCAACTTATATATAATGTACATTTTGTATAAAAGAACAGGGAGGTGGGAACTGTAGCGATTCTCTTAAGGAGGAATTTAGTAACTATATACTGTATATGTATACTGTGGTTTAACTTTTGTGCTTCAAACACCCATTTGCTTATAAAATGCAAGTCAGTGCTGTTCCAGTACTGCTTTTTATGGATTTTGTTAATCAAATATTATGACCTTGACTTAAGGTTAAAATTAAATAAATAAAAGTTGTCTTTATACGCCTTTACAGACATAGCCCACATTTTATGACAAATAGATATATATATTTTTTTCACAGAAGCAAATATTGTTATGTTATCATTACAATTTCTAAGACACTTTTTCATTGTTTTTTCACAGTTTTCCAAAATGGACTTTTATAAATCAGTTATCAATTTAATGCTATAAAAAATAATCTTGTTCTTTACAGATGCAGTTTGTAAATAAAGTGCCGCATGTATTAGATGTTTGCTTTGGGATGTTTTGTCTGAGGCAGTTAACATCTCCCAAATGATCTGGGACTCGTGTGTGTGCAGCATAAAAGCTTTAACTCAGAGGGGTTTTCCATGATCCCATTAAATTTGGAGCTACTATACTTAAACTTACTTGCTACAAAACTTAAAATATGCATTCTTACCACTGCATTAGAATGAAAACATTTTTTGAACAAGAGTTTCTGAGTACAATTTATAGGTAATAAATTCCTCTGAAGTACATTTTCCTGGAAGACTGTTATGAATTTTAGCAGTTACAGGGTAAGACTACATACCAAGGTTGTTCGGTACATAAAATTTGCTCCATTACTTAGAATCTGATGTCCTTGATTATTTCATAGGCTATTTTGACAGCTGATGTTAAGAGGGAGGAGGAGTGGTTGAGAGTGACCCTTCTGTTATGGTATCAGTGACCCCATAACCCCTCCAAACGCCGAAACGGTGAGTGCTGGAATCCCAGGAAAGTCCAATAAACATTAACCGAATTGTGCTTTCCTGGTTTACCTCATATACTGACTAATACCAACTACAGCTCTGCTACTGGTCTCAACCATGCAGTGCCCAACTCAAAAAGAACGTCTACTCAGCTCAAAGAGGTCCGTTGGTGTTAAACGTCACCTGCTTGTTGGAGTGTGCAGTTAATATTGGCTCATATTATTTAGGGGGGGGGATTGTCACGATGCTTGCCCACCATGCTCTCATGACCAAACTATTCACTGTGAATGGGTGGCCGACTTTGTGTCGTCTGAGGGGGTCTCGAGCCTGTTGAATAAAATATGATCGTCCAGCCACGATGCAAAATTACTGGCAACCCCCAAACAACAAAAGTGTCTCTGTGCTGCAGCGACGGCTCTGTGAGGAAAGCCTCTGTCCTCTGTCCTTTGGAGTTGCGGAGGACGGACACTTAGGCAAGCGTTTGAGATTCCAGTACGGGCACAACTGGGAGAGACAGATACTGAATGTGTGCTCTCCAGATGAAAAGCATATGAATTGTTATGCGCTGCATTGTTCCATGATGTGGGAGACAAACTGAGAGGACCCTTGAGGCAGTGTGAGAAGGGCACAGTAACTGGATGGCTCACTGCTTATTGGTTTTGGAAATGCCCTGTGGCAAAAGCTAATGTACTGTGTAGTGATGCTCTAGTTTTAAAGCAGTTTTAACCAGTCACATACACACTTGCTGAACATTTGCATCTGTGCATTTGGCAGTGTTGGAAGTACTGTACTTTTTAGTTGACATATTTCAGTACGTTTACATAAACTAACACTGTATGATAGGCTTTCAAATTAAACCATAAGTAATTACATTTTCTGGCTAACAAGGAAGCAGTGTTTAGTTGGCACCTCTTTCAGATGTCTACAAGTTCCACCATTTTTCCCTCTTTAAACTTTTCATTATTTCGTAAAAGTAATTGAGGCCAAAAGAGGTAAAACAATTACAGAATATTCAAAAAAGAATACCGATTTGTGTCTGAGAACCTTATGTTTTTTTCCATTCCTACCTCATTTTTCTCATGACGATTGGGATGGGGCCTGACCACCAGTTTGGGTACCATTTGACTAAACTACCCAGTTGTAAATAAAGTAGTTAAAACTAGCTCCACGTCAACCATATACAACAGTAAAATGTGACTTACAGCCTGGGAATCATTAGCATTAACAATCTAATAATGCCATATGTTGTTCAGTCACATGGGTCAATTTTCTGCAAAAGAGTACATCTACTTTTGATATTTTAAGTATATATTTTTAATTTTTAAAGATTATAGTGTTAGTGGTCAGTTGGTAGACCAGGCGCACATATATAGAGGGTTACTCCTCGACGCAGCGGCCGTGGGTTCGACTCCGACCCGTGGCCCTTTGCTGCATGTCATTCCCCCTCTCTCTCCCCTTTCATGTGTTCATCTGTCCTGTGAAAATAAAGGCCTAAAAATGCCCCCAAAAAATAATCTTAAAATTTCTTTTTATGTAGAGCCCTTTTTTGTTACGGAGTAATTGTACATCGTTTGAGTACTTCTTCTACCACTGGCATTTCAATGTTACATTGGATTCCTAAACAGAAACTTGCATAGTATTTGTATCTTTCTTTTTTTAATATCACCTTCTTGAGAAAATTCCTTTGCCATCGTCATACCTGTTGACAAATTACGACTTGACTAACACAGCACGACCGATAAGCATGAAGGGGAGGGAAAAGGAAATATGCACAGCTTTCCGGGCACATGGAGACAAGCAAGAGAGTAAATATTGCTTTGACCTTGTGGACTAGAATTTCTTATTGTTTAAACCAGAGCTCTCTCTCTCTCTCTCTCTCTCTCTCTCTCTCTCTCTCTCTCTCTCTCTCTCTCTCTCTCTCTCTCTCTCCTGTGTTGGTGTAAGACATGTTCACCCTACAGCACTGCAATCATCATAATGCAATGCATTCATTTGAAGAGTTGTAAAACCAGTTTGGCCCTCAACCGATGGCTTCTCATTCCAGTGGAACGCACTGAGTTACCTTTTATTTAAGGTGAGTTTTTTCCTTTTATTCCCCTTGCTTGGACGTAATGGCTGTATAAATATAAATATATATATATCTATCCACAGCAACAGAAAAGGTGAGTTTAACATAAACATACAGCACGTTAAAGCTACAACCAAGTATCCTGAGCTTCTGTGAATTCAGTGCTCGGAGATTGTTTAATGTCTGAAACTGATATGATTATGAGTCATAATTCATTGTGGTGGTGACCATGTTAACACATTTTTCAGTCACAAGTAAAGAGTGGGGTTTACTTTTGTGAATGCAAACAAGATAAATTAAGATGTGATATTCCATTTTTATATCAGGGAAGTCTAACTTTATTAGACAGCATCAAGGAGAGATGCAACAAAGATCGCCATCCAGACTCCAACCACAGATGTTGTGATTCATGTTCAGCGTCTTAACTGCTGAAAGCCTACTCTCCACCCCTACTTTATACTCTTTAAGGTTACTCCAGCAATTTTGCACTGCACTTCCATAAAGTTGTTGGACTCACAAGAGACAGATTGATGTAGCCAAGACATTCCTTACATGTATTTCCTGTTATGGCGCAAGCTCCAAAAACACTGGATCCTAAATTTTTCATAATGCAACTTTAGCATCTTTCAGTAGCCCCTACTGCCTCCTAAATGCCCACTTCCTTCAAACCCCCACAATTCCTTTTGTTTGTAGTTTTAAGTCTTAAACCCAAGCCATTTTCATAACTGTTTTCATGGACTAAGTAGTACTTCTTATGACGAGTAAACCAAACATTGTGTGTAAAGTTACTCACGTGCACACCTGCAGTTTCCTTAGAGCACCCTGCGTTGCTCAAGAGCAGCTCAACACTGTGAAATTTCTGGAAATCCAAACCAGTGACCAGCTCACAACTCTCCTTCTCTAATGTAATAGTTTGAAAAGGCACAAGAACAGATCTCTACTCCTTGACCTAGAGTAACCAAGCATTTTTCTACACGAGGAGGACTGTAATCAAAGCGGGTTTGCACGCCTCACCCCATTGCACCATACCTGTGTCGTGTGATTACAGTAGCTGTCTTCCTTTCTGTCTCCCTTTTCAGCGAGTGACATTGGGTTAACAGTATCACTTTACTACTTTTCTACGTCAGATAACACCTCAAGAAAAGGCACCAGCTAGGGGCCCCATTTCATGAAATCTGGCCCTACTAACAGATCCTGGGTTTATTCTGGGGTGTGTATGTTTGTTTGTTTGTTTGTTTATGAAGACCGTCTTGGAACATTCAAGTTGAGTGAGAAGCCTGATCCCAGACAAGTTGGAACAGCATCTGGGCCACTTGACACCCGAGGCACCTGCAGTCACACTTCGACAACAGAAAACAACAGGAAACTGTTTTTACCAAAACATCCCCTGTCTTTTATCGTGTTTTTATCCTTTAAATCCCAATCATTTAAACTCCCTCTTCTTCTTTTTCTTCTTCTTCTTCTTCTTCTTCTTCTTCTTCTTCTTCTTGTCTGTCTCACATGGTGGCTGCTGTTTCATACTGTAGGTCTTTATCAGATCAGATGAACTTAGTGTAGGCTTTAAGGGTGTGACTTTGTGAGTGTAAAGGTTGTGTGGAAACTTCCTGGATTTTTAGCATTTCCATCAAATTGAAAGGATTTGATTTGACCAATAAAAATGTTTAATAAAGTAGATAATAAGTGAATTTCCCCATTGTGGGATAAATAAAATATTATCTATCTATCTATCTATCTATCTATCTATCTATCTATCTATCTATCTATCTATCTATCTATATATCTATCTATCTATCTATCTATCAATTCTGCACATTGGCTACTCAGGATTCTGTTCAGGTCTACCAGTGATAAAATAAAAATGGCACATATGTGAACTAACGTTCCCTAAACGTCCTGTGTTAGTGGGGATGTAAAGGTAAAACCTTATGGAGGAGCTATGGTTACACCGAGGTAGTAACCATTCATGTTATTTACAGTTTCAGCTCAGGAAGATGCCCAAATGTAGGCTAAATGTAGAATAAGCGAGTTAATGCGCCTTTTGTCAAACTTCAGTGGAACAGTCGGAGCTGGATTATTACCATGACCGGGCAGGGCGGCGACTGGGACATGAATAATGTATGGCGGTGGGAGGGCACGGTTTCGGAGTTAGTTGCGTGCGTCACGTTGTGAATTGAAGACCAAGAACATGGTCTGAATGGCTGTCTTTACAATCACTGGAAGACGTTTTCATGTACCGAACACCAGGTAATAGCCTACTAATTTAATCACTTTTAGCTGATAAAATAACGGCTGTAGATATTCTTAATTTACTATCGTGTTGTTTTAAATTATTTGGTAGCCCGAAGAGTTTGGCTTCTTTAGTTATGACACTTGCTGTGTTGAGATGGAAATTACATTCCCATGTGTCAACTGCTGCTGATTTGGTTGAAACTGGTTTTCAAGTAGAAATGTTTCAATAACGTAGCCCACTGTATTGCTATTTTACGCACACCGTATGGGTTTGGGACTATTGTAATGGGACATGTTGCTAATCGAAAATGTTTTACTAAATATTGGACATTGTTACTAAATATACAGTGTCACCTTTGTTTAGACATCTTTGTTATTTAATTATACCGCTAAACATACTGTAAAGTTTTTTTAAAAGCTTGTGTGGTGAAAAGAAAAATTATACCCTTATAATAGGCCTATATATTTTTTTTTATCTCATCTACGGAACAACTTTCATCTACAAAAGCAAGTTATGTATTTACATGTAAACAGATGACTTTGTAGTTTTAAGCTCAACAGCGTTTGTGTTCAGTGCCTGCAGTGTTTGTGTTGAAACGGCAGATCAGGGTAAATACCATGGACTGGTAATTACGCATGTGTGTATAGGCAACCATACACTATATAGTGTATATACAGGCTATCACACAGGATATGAGGGTTGATATTCAAACGGGCCAATAACCCACCGTGGTTTAGCGTGTTCATATTGTGCCCTGAGGCTTGACCAGTTAATCTCACTGGTCTCAGCATGTTGGAGGAATGAAGGTATCTGACACCACACAGCGCATTTTCACCGCACGGAATCATTAGTCCCGAGTTTGGTGCAGATGCTTGCAACAGTGTTAAAAACATTAAATCAATGCTTTGGATTTGCTGCCGCAGTGACACTGAAGCTCGGGTAGAGTGGCGTTAAACCCCGTGTTCTCAAGGGGAAGATCCCCATGTGGCGACTGCGCTGCTCCCTCCGCGATTATTTACCTCCACTGATGTGTACAAACACACGGTGCACTGTTATCCTTGGCTGAATCACAGGCCATTACATCGTTTTCATCCTGCAATCTATTTTTTTTTATAAAGAGGACCACAGTCACAGGGAAGAAGTCTGGCGTCAGCTGTGCAAACTATGCTCTAATCTCAGTCTGGCTCAGGCAACAAGAGGTGACAGAGCACAGCCGGGTTCCCAGGATTGTTCTGACCCACACCTGACCCCTACTGTTTTCCTTTTTAACAAGCATTAATGGATATTGATCAGATCCGGATTTATTTTGTGACTGGTAATCCATGGGACCCCTGATGGGATTCTCCAGATGGTCCTCCTGCACAAACTCCTACATCAAGGATTTCAGTCTGATGTCTGTTTCTACTAGTTTTCCTGACCAAAACGTATATTATTCCAGTGATATTTTGTCTATAGTGAGTTATTTATTGACTGATATTTGCATAATAGGGACATATTCTCACATTTATTTTTAAAGAGCATTTTTCAAACTTGAGCGTCCTGAAGCAATGAAAGAAATATTTGAATTCATTGCATTATCATCAGCCTGTTATATTTCTCCATATTCCTATTATGCATACAAACACAAAGGAGCTCCTTGAACAACTGCCACAGCCCCATGTTGTTCTTCCCTGCTATGCAAATCCCCAGTTCAGGACAGTTTCTTCTCCCCCAGAGGGACACACAGTTTGACGTTGATGTGTCTCATTAATCAGCACATCGCCGAGGTAGCTGCCAAACACTGTCCTCCGCTCTCTATGAGCTGTTGTACATTTGAAAAGCGTGGGTGAACATCTGGTTGCTGCTGTACCGTTCCCGAGTGTTTTTGTTTTCAACTTTTACAGATGGGTCAATAATAGTATTTGTTGTGGTGTGTTATCTTAACATGGAGCCTGTGATACTGCTGACACCGCCTGATTTATGGCCCCTGGCCTCAGTGATCCTCTCAGATCCCCCCTAACATTTGCCCAACAGGCCTTAAATGTTTCCTGTTGTGAGATGAAAGACACACAAACATCTCACTAAGGCCACCTCTGCTTTCTCTCATTGGTCTGGCTTGCGGTTGATGCCACAAGTCATTTTCAGTAAACAAAGACCAATCATACACAGACGGTCAGATGAGATATTTGGAGAAAATGCACAATGGAGTGTTGAATGTGTGTTTGAATGCATGAATCATCTACCGATCTGTGTGCATGTGTTAGTAGCACTGCAGACCAGCCAGTGGAAAATTTCAACAGGAACATGTGAGGATATCTCTTGTGAGAAAAAGGCTCACAATATGACCATTGTCTCTGTTTCCTTGTGCGTGTGTGATTGAGTGTAGCGGGTGTAGAAAGATTACATAGGGTGTCTGGTGCAGTAAGAAAATCAGGCACAGATGATGCTCTTTGTTCTTCTTCATGTCTTTGACCTACTGGCTGACTACAGCATTTTATTCTTAGGTGTCAAACATCTGTTAAGTGAATTAGAATTATAATGCAGCATAATGTACACGAGAGGATTTGGGTTCAGTTACTACCCCCATGAGATGCATTGATCCTTGTGCTGTTACGCCCACATGCAGTAACATGAATTCAGATTGTGATTCTGAGAAAGTGTTCAGACAATAGACAAAGCTGAGAATGTCTATTGTGGAATAACAAGTGGATCACCAAAATAATTGTGTACAGAAAAAGTTTGTGAAGGTTTTTTTTCTACAGCGTCTGCATTTATTAAAGTCTATTTTAATGTTGATTTTTCTTGCTACTTGCTGTGCATGTGATTATGTATCTAATTCATTTATTAATAGCGTAATCAAGTGAAAAATGGCCATCACAATTTCCCAGAGCCCAATGTGGATATCTTCAAATTGCTTGTATCATCTGACCAACATACCAAAACCCAAAGATATTAATTTCACAATGATGTAAATCACAGAAAATCAGCAAATTAAAATGTGAATCTTGTGAACTGTCACCATGAAACATCCAGGAAAGCTCATTCCCTGCTTTTCCTTGCTGATATCAGAGTTTATCACCTCTACTTCAACCCTCATTCCCACGCCTCTGATTGCCTTTCCTACCCTCCGTCCACTGACTCTCTCCTCTCCTCCTCCATCAGAAGGCATGGCTGGGAAGCCTTTCCGGGCCACCTATATCTGGGGCAGCATCATCTCCAATCTCCACACTCGTGTGGCGGTAAAGCGCCGGCGTCACAACCTCAAATCCTACCATGACTGCTTCCTGGGCTCAGAGGCTGTGGACGTGGTGCTGGCACACATCACCCTGAACCGTTTTTTTGGTGATGAGGCGGTGCCCCGCTACAAGGCCGTCCGTCTCTGTCAGGCACTGATGGACTCGAGGGTGTTTGAGCCGGTGGGCGTCAAAGTTTTTGGGAAGGAAAAGAAGCGAGCCACATTTGAGGACAGTAGTTGCAGTTTGTACAGGTTCCTGAGCCCGACGACCGGCTCCTCATCATCGCTGACCAACACCAACTCTCTCTCCACTATCACCATCGAGAGCGGCTACGACTCACCGAGAATGAACAGGAACGAGAACGGCTACATTCCGTCACATGAAAGGTACAGACTCGTGTCATAACATCTTCAGATCTCATTTTTGATTTGCTTTGTTCTCCTTCCTCCAGAGCTAATCCCAAATCCAGTATAGCTTTAGACTGGGTGCCTTTCGAAACTAGTGAGGCATGACCGGAGGCTCCTGAAGTCCCATCATGTCTTGATACTCTTAAATTCCAGTAACCCCCTCATTACCAATGTGTGGGCAATGAGTTTTAAATTGAAATACAAAATTAAAGTGCAAAATCAAAAAGTGATTTTAAAAGATGCAACGGAGGTAGTTGCTCTAACACATTTTATTTGCTTTCTCGCTGAGAGTTAAATGAGAAGATCAGTGCCGCGCTCATATGAGACAACGGTATGGAACATCTCATGTTACTCTCAGAAAGAAAATCATCAAGTATTTTCCAAAATGTCAAACTAGTCCTTTTAAACTAAATAAAAAAGTTGATTGCCCTTTACATAGAGGCGGGAGAATTCAATTCTGAGGCTGTTGAGCATGTAGCAAAGACAGACAGGATGCCTTTCCATGAGGTGCTAACATCTTTGTGTTGTGTTGTTGTGAGAGTGACAGCTTCAGACTGGACCAGACAACAGGCCTCATTAATGGGAGATGAAAGATTCAAAGGAGCCATGTGCTTTGACAGCTTAAATTAGACTTTTGTTATTTGCGACATGGGCCATGTCAAGTCTTCATGGGAATACTATAAAAAGAGAGAGAAGAGAAGACTTCACATGTCCTGTTTGATGTTAATCAGAACGTATTCAATGCTGAAGGTCGAGTATTTATTTAGCCTGTTTGATCGGCATGAAATCAGCCCTAAATTGAATTGCACTTACAACAACATTACATTTGTCGCTTTCAATCATTTCCATTGATTGCTGTTATTATGTGACTCTTCAGACAAGGCATGCCAAGCTACTCCACCCACTCCCCTGGCAAAGCAAACAAATCACTGGAGGACGTGCTGGGAAACCTCAACCTAAGCTCCACCATCACTCCTCAGATGATCAACCTCGGCCTCTCACAAGAGCGTAAGTTGTCTTGACGTAAAACGGGCACTGTGTTTTCACGCAGCAAATGATGGGTCTGTGTCTGTGTACCTATGACCCATATGGCTTTTAACTCTGTGTTTTCACAGTTGTGGATGAGGTGTGGCACCAGCAGGCGGTGTTCAGGCTCTTGCAGCTGATAGAGCTCCCCCTGTTGGAGAAGCTGTTAGAGGGTAAAGACACATCGCGGCCCCCCCTGCATGGCATGGACAGCGACCCGGACCTGTTGTATACATCAAGCTACCTAGACAGAGAGGTCCTCAAGGCCTTCAGTGAAGCACAGTAAGTCATCTAAAGCTTTTACAGTTGTACAAGTTAATATTATTAATCAAATTTATTTTTCTTGTGATCTATCAGTCCTAATCTGCTGTTTCTTTAAACTGTAAACCAGCTGCTTTACAGACAAACTGCTAATAAAATCCTACATGAAATATGCATATAAGGATTTTCTGGTTGCGTTTTGCCGTGCTCTTTACCTAATAGGAAAACATGCGCTTATTATGCAGTCATTTGTTGATTTGTTGAAGGTAAAATGAGTTATCGATGTGAAAGCCATTTAAATGATTGTAATTCATTGAAATTGTGTTGAAACGAAAGTTATATATGCAGTGGTGGTACTCAAGTACTGTACTTTTACTGTATCATTTTGAAATACTCGTACTTGTCTGTTTAAAGCTACGTTGTACTTTTTTATCCTCCAATGCATTTCAAAGGGGCTTATTGTACTTTTTCACTCCGCCACATTTATTCAAATGCTATAGTTGCTACTTACAGTGAATATAAAGATTCTTCATACAAAGCACATGCATATGATGCATTTGTTACAGTATAGATTAAACTAGAGATGGCCCGATACCATTTTTTTGCTTCCTGATACCGATACTGATACCTGAACTTGCATATCGGCCGATACCGAGTACCGATCCAATACCGGTATTTTATTATGTTTTAACAACTGTATACTACTATCCCTGTATGAATGTGATATGATTTCTATCTTTGTTGTCGGTCTGGCTCAGGTTAAACTCTTTGTGAAACATGAACAAACACAAACAATGAATGTCGTACAACTTTCTTTTATTCTCCAGTTTGACAGTCAGTTATAACGGAAAAAGAACATAAATAAACTACTTTAACGTAGATTTTCTTTAGGGCTTTATTACGTGGTATCGAATCGGTGCATAAACTCCAGTACTTCCCTATACCGTTACCAGCTTTTTAGGCAGTATTGGAGCTGATACCAATACTGGTATCGGTATCGGAACATCTCTAGATTAAACTACCAAGTAGTATAAGAGGCAGTTAAAATCAGCTTGTTATTTTAAACATTTAACTACCACTTGCATGTTAATGCATCAAAAGTAATGATCCAATACTATAACACTGACAGGAGGCATTCTGCATAGTTGGTACATTTACTTTTAACACTTTCTATTGCTAATACTTCTGTACTATTATTGTAGTGACATTTTGAATTAGGGCTGCACACTTAATCGCAGTTTTATTGAAATCGCAATATGGACTAGTGCAATATCCAAATCGCAGGGGGCACAATATCTGTTAAAGGCAAAATATTTGTCAAACCATTCTGAATGAAGTATTATGGTGCTGCAGAGACGTCCCGACCTACAAATAGTATCCTACAGACTAAAGAAAAAATCTTTGTTTGGTACAGATCCTTGCAAAAATCCCACTATTTTAATATTACTTTTTAAATTTTAATAGTTTTCAATGGAAATGAGAATAATGAAAAATTATCATTCCCTCCAATATCATGAATCATATTGAAATATCAGTCGAATTAATCGTAATTAGATATTTTCCTCATATCGTGCAGCCCTATTTTGAATGCAGGACTTTTATTTTTAATTGTTTTTTATAGTGGCGTTGCTACTTCTACTTAACTTTTTGATATTAATTAACGTCCCTTACATTCAGCCCATTGTCAAATGAGTTGCTACAAAGCTAATTAAGCCTATCAGCTCCACACAACTCCCTCTGTATTTCTCAGTATGGCTATGTTCAGAAGATTGTGTCATCCGGTGACTTTCCCGCGTGTCCTCCTTGGCTACTAGCAACTGCGTGGAGGAGGGGTGGGGGCGTGAGTGCGGTCACGTAAGGACGTAAGAACTACGCACTATAGCTTTAAATAAATAATCCTGATGAACTACTGGTTATATAAAAAAAAATGAAAATCCGTGCTTAGAAGCAGTCGAGTTCTCCCTAAATCACTAAAGGTCCTTCTGTCTCTCTGTTTCACTTTGACCAATCTGTCAGCTGCGTTTAAAGTCATTCCACTTCCCTCTCCCCTCAGGGCTGATGAGTGGATGTCGGGGGCAGTGGACTGTCTGGAGTTTCTTCCTGATGAACTGGTGGTGGAGGTCAGTCGAGGTTTGGCCGGCTGTGCTGACAACATGCTCCGGTGTAAGAGTCTGCTCTACGAGGTCCTGGCTCAGCATTACGGACACACACAACAGCCACCTCTGCTCAGCAACCACGTGTTCGACATCCACTCTGGCATCTCCGAGCTACTTGGTAAAAACAGATCTCTTTGTTGTCCTGTTGTTTTGATGAGGCTTTCATAGTGATGCGCAAAGGCAGGTTTCATATACCATGCCAGTTTAATCACAAGCTTTTCTCACGCTCAGCATTTTCCTCCTGGTATTTTCTGTGGTCTGTTGTCAGTGAACGGCAAGCAAGAGCAAGCTCTAGAGGCTCTGCAGCTGAGCCTAAAGCTGCAGGACTCTCGCAGCAGGGAGGAGCTCCGCAGGCTCCTGAGATTCATGGCTGTCGCGGCCAAACCACAGGAGGTCAAACTGCACAAAGAGGTGAGCACTGGTGTGTCAAGTCAGTACATGCATATTCTACTTATGTTGATCTTTGTTAACACAAATACATTCTCTGTCAGATTGAGAACAGAATGGCAGTGAAAAGGTCTTTCTCAAGTGCCATCGTCTGCAGCAGAAGACTCTCCAAAGGAAAGGTGGACTTGATGGTTCTGTTCATGATGGATAACCACTACGATCTGTTCAAAGTGAGTGCTCCTAATTCATCTTTTTTGTTTTGCCTGCATGCTTGTGTGTGTGCGTGTGTGTCCGGTGTTGTAGGAGGGATGTAACAATCAACATCTCCGCTAGAGAAATTAGACGTTAGGTTGATGAAATGCTGTTTTAAGGCTCTGACACACCAACCCGATTATCGGCCGTCGGACATTCTGGCGAGGTCGGTGACTCGAGTGTGTTCCGTGCCGTGGTCAGTCGGAGGAGCCGTCGGCATCCATTTTGGCCGATTTGACTTGTTGAATCGGCCAGTGGACAGTTGGACTCAATGACCAATCTGATTGGTGGAGTGCTAGCCCTTGACTAGCGAATCAGTGCTTCTTCCAAGAAGAAGCCTGAGAGCTGACAACGCCAGTATCTTCTTATTACTAGCCATCGTATTTTCTTCCGTTCAGCGAGTAATGACAAGAATGATCCTTCTTGACTACTATCAACACTCTCTGATTAAAAAAAAATGACTGACGACAGCGTGCTCTGTGTTTACTAGGTCTAGAGAGATGTTCCGTCATTTCCGGTTTTCATTTTTTGGGCGACAATACAGTTTAGCACCACCTGCTTTTATGCTTTTATGTGTGCTTTTTTGTGGACTGTCAACAAAGTTAGTTTGATAACTAACAAAAGGGTCTGAAGACCAAAACAATTACAATTGAACAGAAATATTTTTTTCAGAAATAATAAAAAAAAATAGTCTGTGACAAAGAAGCTCTTGACTATTTATAAGATAGTCTGTGACACTTTAAAGAAGCTCTTGACTACTTATAAAAAAATCGTCTGAGACACTTTAAACGAGCTCTTGACCATTTCGAGACGGACTGCAGAAGACATAAAATAGTAAATAGTCTGTGACACCCTAAGCGAGTTCTTGACTATTAAATTAAGAATAAAATAGCCTACGAAACTAGCACGTTTCCTGACTATTAGAGGCGGTCTGAAGACCGTTCCGGGTTTTGCAAGGTTTGCCGAAGAAAAGAACTAAGCCTTGTGGTGACGACTGCATTGAAAGCTTCTGTAACTATGGGGAATGAAACCTCCATGTGAAGCATCTGGACCCAT
This sequence comes from Perca flavescens, assembly GCF_004354835.1. Classification (NCBI taxonomy): domain Eukaryota; kingdom Metazoa; phylum Chordata; class Actinopteri; order Perciformes; family Percidae; genus Perca; species Perca flavescens. Next base: position 27,553,647 of record NC_041331.1, on the reverse strand, counting down.
TGTTGGTGAGATGAACCAGAGATATGGACCGAACTGCTTGAGTTCGGTGTCTGACATATTGGTCCTTTTTTCAATTGACCTATTTTATCTGCTTTTATATGTTTAACTGTTTTAACTGTTTTTTATCAAGCGTATTTTATCTCTCAGTTCTTTAAATTCTTATACTGCACTGTAAAATGTATTCTTGCCTTTTAAACTGTTTTTAATTGTTTTATAACTGCTCTTTCATGTTTTATGTAAAGCACTTTGAATTGCCCTGTTGCTGAAATGTGCTATATAAATAAAGCTGCCTTGCCTTTTATGGAGACGTCTTGCGCACGCACAGAACGTACGCTCAAGTCGGCGTCGCTTCGGGTGTGTTCCGAGGCACTTTTCTGCCGACGGTCGGCTGTCGGGTTGGTATGCAGAGCCTTTACACAGAAGCAGGATTCTACTTATCATAATTGTATTCGTATTGATATTGGATCTTTAAGTCAAGATAAATGGAAACTTCATGTCTTATGTTATGCTCTCTTTTCCACCAGATTCCCGTTTCATTGCACAAGATGGTCAGTGACAGAATAATGAATATTGTGAAAGGGAAGGATCCAGATGTGACAACAGGTTTGCAGATTTTCCCTGTATATATTCCTGTTTTTCATATTCATTCAACTGTTTGTGTGACCACAGAACATTTTTTCTTGGTGCGAATAAAGAAGAACACTTCATTTATGTTTTTCCAATCTCTCTTTACTGCAGGACCAACGTACTGCACAAGAGTGAGTGCTAAGGCCTACTCAGAAAATACACAAAAAAACACTAAAGAGGAACTTTGGTCCTTGCTCCGGACCATCCATGAGAACCCTAAACTCTCCACTAAAGAGAAGAGACGGCTGCTGGGACAGTTTTATAAAGGCCATCCAGAGATTTTTGTTCAGTACTTTGGAAATAAGATTGTCTAGTGTCAACATGTTGCTACAGTGATATTTATTATCATGATCATGTATTATAAAAGAGGCAGATGTAAGAACAAAAGCTAATGTGATGTAAATTCTAAGATGTGCACAGTAGAATGTGGATTTTATTTACTTGTATGTAAATAGTTTAGACTACTGAACAAGAATGTGAATTTTAACTGTGGAACTTGTAATGAGCTGCGATATTTAAGGGCATATTTCATTTCTTAGATATTTTCTTTGGTGCAGGACACTAACATGAAATGTCCTTGTCAGTTATATATGAGACTGTAACTTACCCAGAATGACAAAATGAACCAAGTGTTCTTGAGAGTAAAAAAAAAAAAAGTTTTTACACTGCAACGCGTCTTGATGCCATTCGGACAAGTCTGCATATATCGCTTTTCAATGGATGTATTCTTTGTGCTTGTGCAATAGGAACAGTGTTAGCAATAAAAATGTGTCTGTTCATGTGGTTTCTCGTATACAATGTAATGCACTGTAGAGCTATGTCTTGAGGAACCCTCAAACGGAAATTTGAACCTGGAAATTTAAAAGTCCGATGTTGTGCTGTAGTAAACAGTCAGAGGCATTCATGAGAATCAGCCCTCTGGGTTTTTGTGTTTGCTGGAACATATCAGCAAAACAGATGTTTGTAGGTTGTTGTTTTTTTAACTTAAAACCATTGCCGCGTTTTAGTGGTATCTTCAGGGTTCTGTTTTGAATAAGGTTTATGTATTCATTCTAATCAGCTGAGGAAATCGCTTCCACATTTCCAGGTGACATAAACATTCCCAGACTAAGTTTAAACCACTCACATCTTCTTTGTATTTTGGCAAATCTTAATAAAATTCAACTGGAATTGTGTAACATTCATACATGTACATTGCCCCTTTTCATCGCAGACACAAAATGTGTGTATTCTGATAAGAAAAAGAGAACAAATGGAATCTGGTTTGTCAAGTTATGTATCCAGAATGTTGTGTCCATTCTTACTTGACCCCTACACAGGCCTCGCACAGACTTACAATCCCCTCCTTTTTAATAATGAGGCCCAATTGTGAAATTTAAGACAGTTTTTTTGCTATTGAGATTCCTAGTCAACTAACAAACTTATGAAATTGTGTTTTTCTGCAAAATAGAAGAAGTAGTTTGGAACTACTGTAATGTTGAGTTCATGTTTCATAAAAGGCCAGTACAGTACTCTGTCATTGTGTATATTCAAAACACATAAGCTTTAACATCAACATCTCACGAGTCCAGTTTAAAATGCAGTGGCTTGTCAATTCAAATGAGCAATGCTTTCCTTTCCAAGACTTGTCATCTAGTTTAGTTTTTGGTGGCTGACATTAGCCTTTGATGCTAGAACGAAAAATCACTGAACCCTTAATTATGTTTTCGACTAATGTCACAGTGTTACCTTTGAATAGGCTCAGAGCTAAGATAGGCTGCAACATATTTCGAACAAAGGCTGTGCAGGGCAGACAAATAACGATGTTATCAGGCCAATGTGAAAATAAGCAGCTGGCTGGCATTGAAAAATGTTCACTGTACAAATTGATCCCAGTCAAGGAGTTTGTCAGAAACTGTCTGGATATGACAGCTAATATTGAAATTAGTTTAAGCTTTTTCACACTCTACGCTAAATTGTAAAACGAAGCAAACCTTTTATTGTTTCAAAGCTATCCTGCCCTATTTAGATAGGCTAAAATCTAAGCCTATGAAATCCTGCTGTCAGAGGGAAACTGATTATTTAAGAAAAAGGAAGGATGATTGATTGTTTTTCAGCTAAGTGTCATATGCTGCCCCTTAGTGGTAGTGATAAGGCCTGGCATGGCTGTGCTAAAAGAGAAGTCTTCGTAAAATGTCCAGTCAGTTACAGAGAAATACAGCAATTAAGCATAAAGCATCAGTTAAATCAAATAAAAAAAGTCAATCTAGTTGAATTCTTTTTTCCATTTTTATTGAAAGGATTTGTGTTTCCTCCAGTTATTTAAAAAAAGCTTGATTCCACTTTGCCATCACTGGAACATCACAAGGCCAAAACTGAGCTCTGTGCCAAAATCAATGGTTGAATTAAAAATTTTGTACAGTATAATGGTCAGTCTTTAAAAATAAAAACTGTTGACAACGAAAAAAGCCACGAGAACACTCGGGTGTACATACTGTATGTATGTCTGTGTGAGTGTGTGTGTGTGTGTGTATGCTTGTCTTCTGTACAGAGAGAAACGAATGTATAATCTGTCAGACGCACTTAGAAATGTGGACATGTACATTTACCCGACATGACCACCTGTTAAGATTACATTCTCGTTGGGTTTAGTGTGTGTTTTAGATGGTTTATCGAATCCTCTTCTGTTGGCGTGCACGGTAGATGTCGTGTATGGGCGGAGCCACAGCTCCTTTGTCATCCTCCTCGTCGGAGTCTGCGTTAGGCCTCTTCAGTGACTTGGCAACAGCATGGTTCTCCATGGATCCATTGCCCTCCCCTCCTGCATCGGGCTGTCTACCAGTGATCAGCTCTACAGCAGCATCAACAGCTATAGAGACAGAAAATACATCAGTGGCATATCACATAGGGGGCAGAACAATTTTGACACATTTTATGCCACTTCATCTCATCAGTTGTTAAAGGTGCTCTAAGTGATGTTGGGTGACGGCACTTCTTGTTGACGCTCAAAGTATTTTCAAACAAAACGAGGCTAGCTCGCCCCTCCCTCCTCCTCATCCCGTCCCCTCCCCCTCCCTACTGTGCTTCCGCGAACTAACCAGTTTGAAGAAGCCAATTTATTTTGGCCAATGCGTCTGGTCCCCCTCCCACTCAAACAGATTTCTAGCTGGCCAGAACCTGGACGGGCTCATCACGACCGTTTATCTCACATGGGGCTGGTTTTAGACCGTGACTGACAGAGGAGCATGCCGCTTACCGAACATAGACCGAAAATAACAGGCATACTGTGTACAACGCACCTCAGATCAAACTGTCAAACTAGGCGGTGCTGATCAAATATGAATCAAGATTCTGTTACTGCATAGCCTATTTCTTGTCTAAAATGTTTTTGGGAACGCAGTTTAGTTTACTGTTCAGCTGTAATTTGAAAAAGCGTGTGACCAGGCAACCATTTTTTCCTTTGCTTCTAAACGGACCAACTCCGCCCCAACTTGCATGTGTCACACAGCGCTACGTCATTTAGTTGCTCCGATTGCTTTTAGGTCTATTCAGTTGTGTCCAGAGATATTCTGGTCTGTGCCTGTTGTCAACACCCCATAGAAATCGAAAATGAACTGGGAGGTTCCAGACTGGTGATGCCCGGCTACCATGTTGCTAGCGTAGCTAAAAATAGAAATGGTCTGGAGTCATCCAAGGCGCTGACAACTTACTCTCAGGAAGTGTGCATCTCCTGAATGTTTCCATGATCTCATCCACTTGAACAAAGGGTCCCTGCAGCGAGAAACAATCACAAACGTATTGCATTCTGCTCTGTTTCGTCTTTTGCTCATTACCAGTAAATATGAGCTCGATGGTATTAAACTGCTGCTACTCACAGTGAAGCACGTAGGCGGAGGGAGCAGCTTCATTAGGAGAACAGCAGCTGGGGGGACTGGGAAAACTCCACCAGGGACAGGATGTAAACCTGGAGCTGTGGGGACGAAACACATCAAAGATGGATACTTTTATGTGTTAAGTAAATGTAGGAGAGACAGTGGTGCAGACGTGAGTTTAACTGATTTGTTACAACAGCCTGTGGAGTGGAGAGAAGACGCTGGGCAGCTATGGACTACATACGGGCAAGGTGACGTGGCTGGAAGGGGATCATCTGATTGGTGTCAGGTTTGGGGTACTCGGGTTTACGGTCAGCTTCGTCCTTTAGTGAAGGCGCAGAGGGCGTCACCACAGTCTCTGGGAGCATTGCTGCCAGTTTGGCGCGCGACACATCCTACGAACACAAAGTGGAAACAGTTTAAATATCAGTTCAAGAGAGAAAAGCCTTGGTTTGGCAGCAAGAGATGCCATGTTGTGTCATCTATACACACCTTGTATCCAAGGGCCTTAAGTTCACTAGCAGAGCAGGGATACAGGTCCATGAACTTGTATCTATCTACCAGCAAGGCGGTTTCTTTGCCCTCATACTCGTCCTTGAAGGCAGTGAAACGCCTGCGCTCCACTTTCAGGATACTGGCCAGGTCTCCTATGTTGCTCTCAAAAGCCAGGAACCGAGCCCAGATCTCGCTGAAGGGTTGAAGAAAAACAAAAATCAACAAACGTCATCAGACATATGGCTTATAACGCCACTTGCATATGTGCACGCAACTTAATCAATCCCTGACATTACCCGGACTTTTCTGGCGACAAGCTTCCTGAGGTGAGGACACGTTCAAACAGAACCCTGGTGTTGTTATCCTCTGGAGTAGTAGAGCAAGACAAAGAACAGGGTTACGCATTTATCTTCCATTACTAGGACAATGATGGAGGAGAAATCTTTCATTTCATCAAGATCATTTTCTTTTAGATTAATGGATTAGTAGTACACAACCTACCGTTAAGGTGTGAGAGGTAATCAATGTATGCCAGTATGTACTCTGGAATGTCCCCGTATTTCTTCAAACCAAGTTCAAAAATCTTGAAGGCTACCGATTTATCCTGTGGGAAAGGAAAGATGAAAAGAGTTTACAAAAAAACAAAGACTGATTTTAGTTACACTGTCCATATACTAAACATGTGATTATGTGTACCTACCTTGCTGCAGTAGTACTCCATCAGTGCTGCCGTCACATACACATGGTGACGCGTGCGTAAATCCTCTCTGGCTTTTTTGAAGATGGTGCGACCTGACTTGATTCCTTCTGCCCTCCTGGCAAACTTCATGTACTGAATGTAGACCAGCGTGGGGTCAATGTCCTCAATGGCCAGCAGTTTGTTATAGATGCTGTGGACCTTCTCGTACTTCATGCGACTCTATGAGGAAAGCCAGAGATATATGCTGATAAGTCGCCGATATTCTTACGGTGTTGATTGCAATTTGTGCTGAGTAAGCAACTGGACGCTCACTTCTTCGTAGTCTGCAAATGAAAAGTACAGCAGCATGTTCTTCTTCAGAAGAGTCCCGATGGCACGTTCGTAGATGTTGGCTGCCTCGTCACTAAACAGCTTGGAATTATTCATATCCTGAGAGGAAAAACACGCAAACAATTATAGGACCGTTTTGAGTTTGACTCCTCTGCAATATACTCAACAGGGGTTTGAAATGAAATGGTTTTTTTATCTCTTACCCCTTTCTCTGCCAGCAGTTTGCTGGACTGCTCCAGGTACTGTGCTGCCTCGTACCAAACGTCAGGATGGTGGCCCAGCACCAGCAGGCACTGCTCATAGGCAAACATCACTGCAACACACAACACAACGGCAATTGACTGAGATTCATAAAATACAGAATCAATGCATTTAAACCGTGAGTGGGGAGAAAAGCTATGCCCTCTAGTGGCTGCATTCCTACAGAAGAAAAATCTTCATACATTATTTATCTCTATTGAAAGATGCTCAAAACATGATTAAAACTGCATACCAGCGTAATTACTGGAATCCCAGGCCAATTGGGGCATATTTGCAAAGATTTACAAACTCCAACACAGCCTGAGCATAAATAGTCACCTCTCTTTGTGATGAGGGTCTGGTCTTCTGTGCGCAGCGGGTTGCTTTTTTCCCACTGGATGTACTTCTTCCACATTTCCACTTGCTGGGCTTCCTGAGGGGAGTTCTGGGGCGGTACTGATGGCGCATTCCTGTCCAGCCCCTTCATCACAGTCTCATACTCCTGAATTACACAAAGCATGCAACAATCTCTGATAGTTTACAAAGACAGCACAAGGATCCCAAAGACGTCTGTGCATGTTTGTGACACTCACCTTTGCCACTCTCCTGGCATTCATGTAGTCCCTACTTCGGTCCTCAATCATCTTTTTGGCCAAGTGCACATTGATCCCCTGTTCACGAAATAGACAAGTCAGTCTAGCACTCCATCACTCTCACATTTTAACAGCTAAAACGCCATATGTGCTAACATATACAGTATAAGTAGACAGAGGCCTGGGTCACCTCCTCATATTTGCTATAATCCCTCCAGAGCTGCTCAATGTTGATCATGGGGTTCACACAGCCTCTCTGGTACACCCGCCGTACTGCAGTGATTCTTTGGTTCTCTGCGTACGAGCCCACCGCCTCACTAATGGAACACAAAACAAAAATGCCAACATTTCAGAGTTGGCTAACAGTTTCTGAATTCTCACAATATTACAGGGGGAAAGAAAAAACACATACACTCCTTTGAGGAAGTTGATGTAGTCCACCCAAATCTGAGGAGATGAAAGAATAGCCGTTAGGTGACAGTCGTTAACAGAGATGTATACACACAGGTACAAATGAATAGCTCAGATCTGTGTACCTGATAGGACATAATTTCCATGCCAATTTTATCCAGGGCAAAGTCATATGCCTGGGCCATCTTCTCTCTGAAGGTGAGAAAGAAAAGATGAGGTAATGTATGTGTATTTTACAGTACAGCAGTGTGTCAACATACTTAAAGCCACTATGCAGCGTGTTCTCTTACTTGTAGCTGGGCAGCTTCCCTTTGGTCTCTCGAACATACGAGAGGTAACATTTCCAAAGGTCGATGTGCAAGACTTTCATTAGGCATCTCTGAAACAACTACAGTGGCAAACACACAAAGATAAAATAACTAGAATACAGACACAAACTCATTAACATACTTGACAACCACCCATCTTCAGTGTTCCATTTATTTGGCTTTGTAAATCCATGCTCAAAACTCGCATGCAGGTGATTAGTGGCATATCCCATGTAGGAGGATTACCAGAAAAGCGGTTTTAACTTAAGCATATGCCAGATTTTGAGGGGAGGGGGGGGGGGCGGCTCCAGGTTTTACTCAGCACAGTTATATGGTGCACTTTTTTATTTTTTATTATTCTGCTTCATTAGACAGGCCTCAGATGTGCCCTACATTTCAGTGGGCTCCTCCAAAATCAAACAAATACACCAGAGTTTGAAGCTTGTTTAAAGGGATGCGTTGTCTTGATGTGTTGAACTTGACTTTCAGGCAAAAACTGAACAGGATAGACTCACATAATTTATTAAAAGTGGCAAACCAGTGAGAACCAACAAATCAGTTCCAAGCCAACGCCGAGGTAAATAGTGTAATGACTGGTTGAATACATTTCCATGAAAATCGTGGTTATATATAAAAAATATATGTTATCAACATAGAGGTGAAACAATGAATAGTTTTTAACCTAATAATACAGCTATAGTGGTATTAACTAGTAGGTACAAAATAATAGCTATGGTTGCAAGCCAGTATGCAGGGAAATGAACTCGCACTTCATTCATTTTCAAAAAAAGCCATTTTTCCCATCTGCACACTTTGTGTGCTTGTTGGGACCAAAATGACATGCCTTTCACATGTATGTTTTAGATGCTTTGTAATACAAGGATGATGGACACTACAATTTTATGAACACAGTCTAGTGGAAATCATTACAGTATTAAAGAGCTAGACTAATTAGAAACAGTCAGATGACTCTTGCTGATTATCAAAAATCACACAGGTCAGCTTCCAGGACTGTGATGGACACTTACCTTTTCTACCTTGTCATAGTTTTTTGCCTTGATCTGCAAATAAGAGTGTAAATGCAATGTTAATTCAAAAGTCCCCTCTACTTTTATGGCTTGCAGGATACATGCATTCATGCAAATGTGACCACTCGCATACACACACACACACGGGACCTTTAAGATCAACAAAGTGAAATTCACACAAGAATGACAAATTACTTTTAAAAAGGGGTTTATTTTCTTTGTAGATTGTGCCACATAACCCAGAAAAACACCAGTGCCCATGTGTTACAGAAAGAAAAAAAAAAAAAAGAGAGAAAAAAAATCGCAAAAAAATGAGTGCTTTTTATATCAGTATTTTTTTTTTTAAAGATCTCTTCCTTTCACAGCCTTAGGTGAGCGTGTACCCCTTACACTTTTGCAACAATATTAGCACTTCAAGTGGGTAGACCAATTCCATTGTGTTTACATCAATGTGCTCTACAAAGTGAAAAAGCTGAATTAAACCAGCATGGAAGTGACATGAAATAGTTTACATGGTTGGTAAATATCCCCAAGACACTGAGAAAGTACACTGGACTGCTGTAAGATGCCCGTTTTGTTGCATTGAAACGGTCAAATTATTAACATTGCATTGCAGGTAAGTTTAAAAGCATGCCTACACAATAAGGTTTACGGAATTCTGTCAAATAAATATAATATTATCGACTGAATTCCACCATGTTGGATTGGTTAATTGACCTTCTGTCACGAAATGTAAACATACAGTTATCTAGGTGTGTGGCCCGTTGGTTGAGACACACTCCACATACTGTGATAGCAACGTCTATTGTTCAAATCCCCCCCCCCTCATCGTACCCGGTCACCTCTTAACTGTCCACTATTAATTCAGGTATTAAAAAAAATACTTTTAAACAAATGTAGCTGCATCTACAATGAAATGTACAAATACAGCACAAAACATCCAAAGGAAAATGCAACATTTAACAATTAAAGATGTAAAGGTCATTTTAATAATGATGCTACGTATGATCAAAGCAATGCAAAATTCTGAGGTGCCACATGCATTTCACGCAAGTGGCCAACCTAATCTCTGGTACAAAAACTCAAATTTGGCCTCTAAACCTCTACACTGGACCCATACAAAAGTAAATTTTCTAAGAAACAAATTAGCTAAAGCTGGATTCTTGTTAAACTATGCAGTAATGCCAACTGCAGTGTAGAGTGCCTTTAGGGTGCCTTCCCAAAAAAAGACTGACCTACATTACTCTTTCCAGGTACTGCAACATCTGACACATTTAGCTTTCACCTTCATTAAAAAACACAGACAAGGCAAATGTGAATCTCTGATAGTAATAGAGAGACAAGTGTGTGTGGTGTTTAGAGAATGCATTCACGGTGTTTATTAATTCACCTGCAAAATATCACTTACTGCCTCAGATATACAATATATTGTGAATATGCCATTCTATTAAGCCTTCTTGACCATGACTAAAAGCAAGATTTTGTGTTAAAGCTTTTCAATGTGCAAAACATTTGGTTACAATGAAGGTGTAAATTCTAATGTAACAGAATCAGAAGTAGACTTCCAGAATCAGTTAAATCTGAGCCTTTGCAACAACTGATGCAAATCAGAGACATAAATGTTTCTCCATGTGCTGCCCTACAGTAGATCAGCTATATAAAAAGCAGTAGTTAGACTGAAATAATGGTAAAATATGCTGGTGAGATGGTAACAGATCTTTTTTAGATGCCCCTCCTGGAGGGAGAGGTTACTACACCTCAAGTGGCCACATTTATGCTCAATGGTCTTTTAAGCCCCAAACGTCTCCTTCCAGGCAGCGCTGCGACCGTTGACTTCAAGGAACCTAACCCTAACCATTCCCTAATCCTAGTGCCTTCCAAAAAAATCTACAACACACCTATATGATCCTTTACACACACCATTGACCTACTTTAATATGAGAAAAGAAAGTTCAAATAATAAAGTTACATAATATAAACTCAATAGTTATACTACTTTGATCCAATTCTCTCAGGGCCAACAATTCTACGTTGCAGGGTGAAACTGTGCACACACAGAAACTCGACTGCATTCGGTTACTGCTTTTAAATCATTTATGCCGTACAATATTGCAAATACAAGCAATAACATTGTCACATTTCCTTTCTATGAGAAAATAAATAAGACAGATAAATAAGATGCTATTTTTTCCTGCTGGTTTCTCCCTCAAGATAAACAATACTTTTGATCTCTGTCAAAGATCATACTGTCCATGCTGTAAATATAAAGAAAACGATGAAAAGAATCTTTTAAAAAAGCACAACAAAAAATATCCTGAAATAGTCTCAAAGACTGACAGACTCGGGGAAGTTAAAAAACAATAAACTCAAGCATCATGTCAGATAACATGTGCTGGCATGTTTTCTCCACTGGCCATTTCAGTGAGCTGGACTATCTAAAAGAAGTGACCAATGAAAAATACTCGCCTAGTGTGCAACTTTTACAAATAAGGTCTATGTAAAATCTCAAGAGAACCAGACTCTCACACAAACACAAGGGCACACTGATCTTTAGGGAAAGTGCTTTGTATTCTATGGCACAAAAAGTGCAGAGTATGACTAATTTCACCGAAGAGGGGTTTGTGAGGGCATGAGGGTTTCCAACATGTCAGTAAGTTCTAACCTACATAGAGTTCTCATGAAGGAGGGGAATAAGAGCTAATCCACATACTTACCAAATAAAAGAATGCCTTCATACTATGAATTGCAAGCTATTAAAATGTACTGCCAACATATGCCATGGTTTAAAAATGGAGATTTTAGAACTACACTGTCTGCTTTTAAATCTCTAGCTAGGCTCAAATAGCCTAAATAAATAAATAACTTCATGCCAATTCAAATGTCAAGTCTGTCATTGCAACAAAAAAAAAACCTATATGCAAATATGCCCAACTAGTATCTTGGGCTATGTTTTGGGCTGAATTGTGGCTTGGAGTTAAGGTGATGGCTAAATAATAAATAGGCAAGACGAAGTTAGAACTTAATGATAAATAAATCTCTCTTTATTTTAAGAGACTGGCCTATTTGCAGTGTAACTGGCTCCTCATTTCTTCTGCCCACTTTCCCCTTAACTTTCTATTAAAATGTATTCTGATAATAATCACTTTGCAATAAAACATTAAAGAGCCGGCTCATTATATTCGCTTTATTTTTGTTGTAAATGTTAATACTGACATGACAAGTTGCACCTGTATATTTTTAGCATTTAACTTCAAAATATGTCTGTCGGTGGGATATTACATATTTTACAAAAAAAAAAATATCAGGGTAATATTGGCCTTGGTTTCAAACCCAAAACTAAAACTGTCACCTGTAACAAAAGTACTAGCCTGCCACAAAATTAAAGATTTAGGGATGTTCAAATCTACATTAATTTATTCTCTCTGCTCTTTTGCATATTCTTTAAGAACAACAAATGAAACATCCTACTAGCTGTAGTGACGCCCCTGCTCTGTCTTTTTATGTTGTGCTGCCTGACATCTGTTAGACGGGGTAATGATATTAGTGTGGAGAGTGACTGTGATGCTTTACTAAAGTTTAGTTATTGCCAACTGTAGGCAACGGCGGGAGCCAAATTAATTTCTGTTCGCCGCTGGCCAAATGACTAGTGAATGTTCAAATTTTACCAGCCACTCAATAGATTGCAATCGTTTCTTTGGCTGATGAATAAAGCAAATCTACCAGCCACTTGCATATTTAACCAGCATTAAGCTTGTAGCTGCTGCAAATTTCATCTCCTGTGTAGGAGGATAGTTTTTGAAAAGCCTAGTCCATTTGGCAAAGACAGCAATGTCTTCTTTCTCCATTTCATATACATATGTATATCTATTTCATTACATATATGACACCAGGCCTTTTTGTGCACTGGGTAATCTAAGTGGATGAAGACTGGGGGCGAGGGTACGGAGAAGAGGAGGGGGCAGGGGTAGCTTCTCCCAGGGGAGCAGCACCACAACAACAAACCACTACAAACTCAACATACAGCAACATCCAACTCCCAGCATAAAGGTAATCATTATCCAGAACTACACACTGGACTTTAAACTAGAAGCTAAATCCTGATGCTTGAGAATGCTGCTAAACGTTGTGCAATGTGTTTAACACCAATTGCAGTAGTCACCTGCAGAGGTGGTGGTGGGAGAGGGGGGGGCAGGGTCAGAAAATGACTTCACCAGGTTAGCAAAAACAAGAATGTGCAAGGGGACATGAATCATCATATCAGTAGCTTATTGCATAACAGCAAAGCCTTTTGATGGTATGAAGGGAAATGGGTCGCTGGTCGTATATATTCACGAGGAGTGGGGAGAAATGTCTCAAGGAATGAATGGGCCACACATTAAAATATTTGTTTATAAGATTACCCAAAAGAAATGACACAGGAGGCAATAAATTGACACGACAAGTGAATAAAAGGCTAATGCACTCCAATACCATTAAAATAGTTTTAATACTGTTGCAGAGCAAACATGCAACAAATGCACTTTACCCCATTTAAATATGACGCAGAAAATATATATTTTTTTGAAATCCTGGGAACATAAGAATTTTCTGAAAAAGAAATGGTTAGAGCTAATTTTTTTCTTTGTGTTTAAAGGCACAATTCTTCATGAGTCTAGCTATTGCCTGACAAATTAAATGTTTTACATCATCCTACATCGATGTTCATTACCGGTCCTTCATAGCGTAGGATATTTTTAAGCAGATGCTTTCAACTGTCAAAATGTTTTTATTCATTACTCTTGAACATCAACCTGAGGTGATAACAGCAACCAAACAAAGTAGTTAGGTCTAGTGACTCAAAACAAGAATTGTGACTTGAAACTTCATTGAAGAATGAGACATTTTGTTTGTGTGAAAATCACATTGTTGATCATGTTAGAAAAATCCCCAGCCATGCACACTAAAGAAAATTTTAAAAGTATTAACCTCGGCTTCAATGAACAGTTTCCAGAATCTGCCAGAACTTGGGAACTGCGTGACAAGTCGCTCATATGTCTTCCTTGCTTTATCTATGGGTTGGTTCTAAAGAAGGAGAATGCATTTACATGCCAAACTATTTAACATATGAAAAGTAAATCATACGAAGAGAAAAAGATTAAGTACTTTGTATTTTTACAATATATTGCGTCTAACCCCCTTATCCCCCCCCCCACCCGTATTCCCAGTTTGCTTAACCCCAGGAATACAACTCTGTGTCACTAAACCTGTGCTTCTCGAATCAGAATGCTCCATGCGTCAAGGTCATATGGGTTTTCTTCCAACTTCTTCTCTGCCTTCTTCACCTTCTCTGGAATATACTCTGCCGCTGCCTGCAAGACAACACAAAGGCATGGGGGGAAAGGGTTATGCTGCTGAATAGGCTTGCAGTGCAGTCTGTGGTGTGGTGGCGACCATAGGGGCTCACAGATGAGGAGGGTCAACATAACGCTAACGGTAAATAGAGTGGGTTAAATATTAATTAATGGGCCCTGAATTATTGGCCACGCCCCTGCAGTGTGTTGCAGAAATATAAGGAAAAGAAACATTGTGTTCAAAGGTAAATCAAGTTACAAACACAGAAAGCCCCCCCACTAGCTAACGTTAGGTCTTCATAGCTGCCACCACTGAGAAGCATCCAGCACCGTGAATCCGTTATGTTGAATAACTAGCTAGCTAGAAGTACCTGAAAGTGTGTATCGAGTTAATGGGTAGGTAATGTAGCAAGCTCAACGCGTTCACGTTGGACAATGCTACAATTAGCCAGCCAATATGGCGTACGACAGGCTAACGTTACAGCTCTACGACAAACCCCAATCCAAACAATCTCCGTAATTGTGTAATATTAGCCAACACTGGCGTATAAACATAACAAAATCAATAGCTATATTGGAACAGAGTTTACATACTAACGCTATCCAAGAATAAAACACAAGCTAAATTATGCTAGCGTTTCAAGGGTTAGCTTGCCCCTCAGCCGAACTGCATGCAGCTAACTAACGTTACCTGGTCGGCTGTTCCCTCGGTGGCCATGGCTGGAAGAGTAATCTAGGTTAGATATGTTATATCAATTAGATTAACGCTTAAATAATAACGTGATGGCAATCTTAAAAAAACGACTAAGTAATCGGCATAGCTTCGAATGGGTCGATCACATTGCCAACAAGCAGCTAGCTAGCTGCTCAACGTCTGGCCAATATCTCAAAATGGCGTGAAATGAGTTCCAACTTCCGCTCCCCCAGCAGCAACAACAATAGAACTTCCGGTACGGATCCTTCAAAATAAAACATGACTCAAAGCTAATCGGACTTTTTTTGGGGAGCATGCACCCGCTGTATTTTATTATGTGCAGCACTTATTCGTCTTTTGTTTATCGATCTACTCTAAGCTAAAGCTAAAGATGTGACAAAAATTGTAGCCTACTGTGTTAAAACAAAAACATCAGCAAATTATGTTTCACTATATGTTACGTCAACATGTGCATTCACAGGTGACTCATATGACACTGGAAACCAAGTTCATGAGTTTGGCCGATAGGCGGCTTCTCGCAGTAGCCATCAGACAAATACTCCGTGAAATATCTATCAGCTAATAACAAAACAAAAGCTGCTTTTTATAGACCTACTGCAAAATGCTGGTCACCTTGCTGGCCAGTAGGGGAAGACAAATGTTAGTCATCGAGAGCGCGCGCTTGTGTGTATCTCATGGATGTAAGTGTATCTGGCCAACAACTCGAAACAGACCAGAGCAAAAGACCACAGAGCAGTTACCTGATCACAAGTGAACAAGTGTCTTTTTTCTCACCTATTAAGAACACTCATCTCGTGTATGCTTATTTATAGGATATTTTTTAATAAGGGGCTTCTTTGTCACAGTATTGAATAATGTGTGACTGGGATGAGGTTGGGAGGGACAAACATAGGAAGCACTCTAAGCACGCCTGTGTCTTTCATGAGAAGGGACTAAAAGCGTAGGCTAGTCTGCTTCTACTATTACCACCCATAGACTTAACAGTCTGTGTTACCACCCCAGCTGTGTTTACTCATGATGCACCAGGTTAAACAAGAGGTGTTCACACCTGCTTTCAAGCTCACTAGGCGGGGTGGTTTGTTGTCTGTAATTGGGAGACTGTAGCCTAAAGACTGGGTTAAACAATTGCATTTTGGTGGATTAGATTAGGCCTACAGCTGGTCTTCTCAGACACCGGGGGTTTATGCAGCTTTGTTTGTCAGCTGGGTGCCTCCTGACTGTCTGAGCAGTAGACTTCAGCTTATGCTCCCCAACAAATTCCCTTAAGAACACTCTGCTCTTGACATTTGGCTACAGAAGAAATAAAATGAATTATTATTGGTTATATTGGTTATCATCATTAGGTTCCATTGCATTTTCAAATATCAAATATGAAGCATATTTCAGATAAATTAATTGATTCGAAAAATCAATTAATATATTGAAAAATATATTAACAAATCTTAGATCATGTATAGTGATCACTACATTATACAAGATTTGTTAATACATTTTTGTATACCTTTGAGCAATCAGTTATCAACCCTTATCGTTTTTCAGTTATGTATGCCTGTAAAATAAAATATGCAGATTCAGTTGATCCCCACATACTACGCATTGTCATTGCATATCCTTTCCAACTCTTTATTCTAATGCAGAACTTTCAGGATTGTGTATTGAGGAGACTATCTTGAGGATGTAATTGTATTGATATCACATCAACTTAGGGGAGTACATGGCAGATGCTGAACACAGACCCCTTTTATTCACAAGTCAAATGTAACCCCTCAGATCACAGCAATCCACATCTTCATTCCTCACATCCTTTTAAATACACATAGCCTAGTATATATATATATATATATATATATATATATATATATATATATATATATATATATATATATATATATATATATATATATATATATATATACACACACACATATATATATATATAATGAAATGTTGCTGTTGAGCTATTTATGGGACGGTCAATAACTGTTCATTGTCCCTGTTAAAATAAATAAATAAACATCACTGAATTGCGCTGCGTTCGTGTATTGTACATCTGAATCGAGAATCTTTGTGAATGTTTCTGCTCGGTGATCGATTACTCTGGTCTGGCCAATGCCGTCAGTTCACAAACATTTGCTTGCAGCCAGAGAAAAGGGACATGTTAGAGGCTGGCAGGGCCGTGGAACAACACGTCTATACGGGGTAACGGACACCCTTTCAGAGATGGGCTACTTCGCCCAAAGAGGAAGGAGACGAATTTGAACTTTGTAGCTACAACCAGGGCTCGATGTGGTGTTTCTGGACGCTCATATGAAAGAGTTACTTTATGTTTAAAATGTGGGAGATGGTGGCGTTACCGAGAGCGAGCTTTCCCTTCCTGTCGTATAGGACAAGATGGCAGCAATGCAGGCGAACTGTGCATGGTATGGATTTATGAGTCCATAACATGTTCAGAGAAGCCCTGGATTATACTTATAGTGACTCTATGTGAAGGTAAGTGGTGGAGAGAACGGTGTCTGTGGTGCTATTTGTTTAGCTCAACCTTTGAAATGATAGTTTAAATGTGACGTAATACAAAGTCATCATAACTTAGCTACAAACTTAGCTAGCGAGCTTTTCGCTGATAAGGTTTAAAATATACGTATCTAGCTAGCTTTGTCAGCACTTTGGGTAATAACTGTTCTAGCTGACATATTATTTATGTTTAAAGTTTTATTATATTATTATATTATTTATGTTTTACTGCAGATTCACAGGAAATTTAGAGAGAGGGAATATTTTCGCTATATAGATAGTATATTCGGATGACATGCAGCAAAGGGCCGCGGGTCGTATTCGAACCCGGGCCGCTGCTTGGGACTCATATGAGTATATCAACGAGATTTCATTTGACACTGTATTGTGTTTGTTATGGTGTTGTCACGGCGACCCGTTGATTTCTTTTTACATGATGCGTAGATCATTGACGCTAGCTATGTTTAACTAACATAAGTTACGTTCTCCTTTGATGATTAACAGACCCTACATGGACAATATGGATTGAGTGACGTATCTTGTGAGTTCTGTATTAACGTGACTTCATATGTGAATTCGCTCACACCTGGCCTCGTACGAGACTCAGTTGACCTAGCAAAAATGTTGCCAGATAATATTAACGCTCAACCGTAATCCGAGGTAGCGAAATCTCGATAGACCTTTTTGAATTTTCAGAATCATATCTACTTGGTCTAACTATGTACAGTCACAGTAGTAGTAGCTAATGTCACCTGTTACTAAACTAACTTACAGTTATTAAACAGTAGCTAAGTGCAAATGTAAAGCGGTATTTAAGGGACCTCAGCGGCTCTTTTACAAGTGTTTATAGTGAGCGACGTGTCAAAGCTGCATATCGAATCTAGTCTAGGTTGGCTAGCTAGTTATCTTGCAAGGCTCTTTCAGGGTTGACGTCATTATTGGGAAGCGCCTCGGTCCTGACCGTACCACTAATGCCGTTAAAGCACACCCTCTCTCAACAACAAGTAGATCAGACCAGGTGAAACTGGAAAGGGAAAAGCAAGACTTGTACTGCGGCCTGTAGAGCTAAAAGTTAATGTACTTTCACCTCCTGCAAAACTGCACCGAAACTAACGGATATTTGTTTTGCTTTCTTATGATAAACTGAAAAATTCCAATGGTCCAGCAAATACTGAATGGGCGTTTTGGCAGCAGATGTCTGCTGAGTTTGGTCAAAAAAGTATAATGCATTGTTACTGCTGTTTGTGTGCTGCTGTTTTTGTAGTTTCAGTTCTTGTTGATAGACCTAAGGCAACTTCTGTTTTTATTTGTAATTTCTGTGATAGGATAAACCACTAAAATAGTAAGTTTTTCTTGTGAGTAGAGATATGCTGGTATTAAAGTTTCGCAACCTACTCTGTCTCGAAACATTCGTGGTGGCGAAGCTGCAATCGGTTACCGTCTGTGGATACTGTGAACCAACACCATGAGTACAGTCCAACACCGTACTGCTACTTTTGTGTGATTCCCCTTTGCATAGACACTCCTGACTGCTGTAAGTGTCACATTCCTCAGCTTAGTAGCAAGGCCACAAAAGCAAGGTTGTGGCTTGTAATGCTGCCAGTAATGACAGTCAGCGTAATGTGGCCGATAAATAAATGTGTAAACTGTGTTTTCCCTGCAATTATGTTAGTGGGTAATATTGGTTGTTGATGGTGGTGGGGAGGCAAGACTTGGGAACATGTTGTCATGTGATGTTATGCTGCACAGATGCGCTATACTTGGGGCAGCTGGTTATCTGTATTGCATTGTGGACAACTTAAAGATTGGTTTTCGAGTGATATCTTGAGAGATGCGTACAGCTATGAGGCAGTAAACAAAACAGAATAATTGAGAGTTTATGGGAAGAGCACCATAACAAGAATGCGTTGTGTGGTAACTTGCATGAATCACAAAAGTGATGGGTGGAAAATGTCCAACATCCCAAAAAATAAACATCTATTCCAGCAGGCAGTACGTAATTACCTATATGCATCCAGCGATCTGGTCAGAGCCCTGGATTGTAATAACACGGTAGATGCTTTTGTCCGGAAACTGGTGAGGTAAGAAATAACTGGTTAGGGTAAAACGGCTTTGGGCATCTAGTATTTCAGTGTGTGCAACGTGGTGACAGCTGTTTAAACATATTTGATTAGTTTGATAGAGGTGATCGACTGGTGTCTATAAATGCAAATTGCATTACTTTGTACACATCTGCCTATTAGTGAAACTTTACCTACATCGATTTTAGGTAGGACTGGGCGATATGGAGAAAAATCAAATATTACGATATTTTTGACCAAATACCTCGATATCGATTCTGCAACGATATTTTAGTGTTGACTATTGGTGCTTTCACAAGATATTTACACAATGAGAATTTTGATAAATAATCATCAGTAATGTATATATAATAACTAAGTGGGTAAAGGCAAATAATAGAAGTTACAACAGTCGGGTAAGTTCAGAAAATGACAACTTTACTGTAATGCAACCTTTAAAACCAGGAAAAGACAACACTTATGCCATGTTACGATATTACGATATCCAAAATCTAAGATGATATCTAGTCTCATATCACGATATCGATATAATATCGATATATTGCCCAGCTCTAATTTTAGGCATCTGAAATGTTGGGTTTTTCAGCTGGACATATGGCATAGGCTACATCAAGTATCTTTCATATTTTCCTGACAGAAAGCAAGAATGGCCAGTATCAGGGGTCATGAGGCCTCTTGTCTTTTTAATCTGTGCCCATTTGTGCTTGGTATCTAAACTTTCTTCTATATTTACAAAGTGTATTTAAAGAGGATGCATCAGTGCTTTACATATATCAAATAAAGAGTGCACCATGATGGTGTGATATCACCATGTTGAGTAGTGAAATTGGTACTTTTGCGTTGCTTATAAACAGCATTTACTATCCCTTTTTAGTATAATAGTCAACTGTAAAGTATATTTCCTGTAAACAGGCATTAGGTAATCCAACAAGGAGGATACTTCTAAATGGTAGTCATAAGTTCACAGTGGAAATACCGTGTGGTCACATGCTTTAGAAAATAGGGGGCCTTTTTATCTAATGAGCAGAAGATCATGTTCACGAGACACAGGCAAAGCACCACAGCGTGTAATGAAGTTGTGGTACTGTGAGTAAAGGCAGCAACTCCTGCCTAACAATCGAGGGATAGCAACAGCAGGAAGCGGAGAGGGACTGATGTGGTTTATTTCATTTTCACAGTCTGCATTTGGTATCATCATCTGAACTGAGCAGTAGTTAAGAAGACCTAAATGTATTATTTCATAAATAACCGAATGTGTTGTTGATGTTCTGGGTCTTGTGGGTGAATAAAATTTAAAATCACGAGTAGCCAAATTGAGGAGTTTGTTCTCTATATGGTAGAGCATGTAACCAGACCCCAATCCTACAATACGTTGTGCAACCTAGTTTGGTTGAAGCATACTAAGACCACGTCCACACTTACCAAAATAATCTTTTTTTTTTTCCCCTGGCATCGTTTCAAGAATGTTTGCGTCCGTTTCCGTGTGGATGACCCCTGAGACCTAAATTGAAAAACATTTAAAGCATGCTAGGCAAACAATCTTTGCAAAGTATTTATTTGAATACGGTGATATCGTGATGATCATGTTCATTTAATTGTGGGAAGCCAAAATCGTGATCATGATTAATACTTGATTAATTGTGCAGCCCTAGAACTACCCGAGCTGGTCTCCCAATCATCTGGCTTTTGACTAAGTGTGAATCCTCAATGTGTCTGTTTTTGATATGCTGTAGAATGGCAAAAGTAGGCTACATCTCACATGTCAAAGTTGCACTGATCACAGCAAGAACACTGTGTATCACTGTTAGCTGTAAAATCAAGCCACATGGCGATGAATAGGTTCGACGGCTTCTAACTGACTTGCGTCAAGGGTGTGTGTGTCAGTACAGCACACTGACTCGGTTTTGGGTTCTGTTGTCTCTCACTTATGACTATTACAGATGGAAAACGTTTTGGGATAAGCAGTGATGTTGAAGTGCCATATTCCACAGCTTCTATTGTAAACAAATCAGTAGTGTATTTGTATTACCGTCACTAACCATTTAACTGCACCTTTTCTTCACCGGACAGCACAAAAAGTAAAGAATATGTATTCAGGTGAATATTCACATAACAGCAGTTCATAAAAACCCACTGATGCATGTTATATTTTATATGAATGGTTTACTTTTTTAAAGGCCTTTCGAATTTACATGCCATGTAAATTTACACATAACCCTTGACTGTAGATTAGATTACTGCCTTTATTTTTCACTGATGAGGGTGAAAATGGGGTTGAAAGATGACTTTGGTTTTCCCCCAACAACATGGCGTGACTGTAATCACCTGTTCCTCCTCTCACCTATTACTATTATTTCTGTGTCTGAAGGCACTTTTGTTGGTTAACCATGTGTTCATTGTGGACAGGTGTCAAGTGTTTATTTTCTTCTCCAGTTTAATGGGAGTAGACCAGGGTCAAACATTCAACTGTGAGCAATTACTTAGCAACTCAAGGTTGCTGTAAAGGTTCTGCTACAGCTTTAAAGGCAACGCGATGCCACAGGAGGAGCCTCACGGCTGACAAAGAGAGTATCTGACTTCACTGGTCATAATAGCAGCACCTGCCATACTTTGGAAACAGCAAAGGCTGCCTACTTTTAGGGCTGCAGCTATCGATTTATTTTAGTAATCGAGTATTCTACCGATTATTCCATTGATTAATCGGATAAGAAATACTTTTGTGTTATTGAAGAGCAATAATATGCAATAGTTTGGTTTAATTTTTGGAAAAAGCTAAATTTTTATTGCCTACATTGCTTACAATATCATCTCTCAAAAAACTAAACTATTTGAAGTGCATTTAAGTGCCATTTTACATTGTTTTTAAAGAAAACATTTTCTGAAATACAATAACAACCTCAAACTAAGGCATACATTAATAAACATTACCTTAAGTTGTGCAACTTAGCCTAACTTTCAGAACTACAAGTTTCAACCTGAGACTGATCCGTATATAGGCTTATAAGTATATATAAGTTATACTTAACCTATTTTCATTTATAGATTTGATTACAATGTCACACAGCTCTGTTACACTTACGCTAGTAGATCGTTGATCAGCTGTTTCTCCGTGGAGAGAGATAAAGAGAAAATTGTGCGCAACAATCAGCTGTTTTTCCAAAGGGATAGTCAACAAGTTGGCTCTTTAGATCAAATTGTAGTCACCACTACGTATTTTCTTGTCTTTGTTTTTGGTAGTTGTGTTTGGAGTAGTTTAATCGTCCATACGACTCTGTGATTTACTTTTGTCGGGTCCGCTTCGTGGAATGGATGATTAAGTTAGACTCAAATGTTTTCTGTTGAGGACGCTGAAGCACTGACGTCGTGCTATTATTGTGGTAAGCTAGTTCGATTTTGCAGTAGACACACTGTACAGAGTTTTCGTTTTAATTACGTTTGAACCGATTCCAAAATTTTGACACTTTCTGTCGTTTTCTCCAGCCTTCTCTTAGCCCCTCCCTCACTATTTACGCTCTCTTTCTAATTTTTGTAAACTGCGCCATCAGTTTCAAGGCATGTGTCGCCAGCAGCGTCAGACCGGTGTGCGGCAGTAATAATCATCCGTGCGGAAACACTGCGAGCGATACGTTTGTAACATTGTTTAAACGAAGCTTCGAGGCTAATCATTTTGCATCGAGGATTTTTAGTCATCAAATTATTCGAGTTACTCGAGGAATCGTTCCAGCCCTACCTACTTTACATCCTTGCGTCAGACTTCTCCTGACCATTAAGTGATTGTATTTGTGTGGCCAGGTAAATTAACCATTGCCAAAGTTAAGTTTTGTTTTAAATTGAATTTGTGTTTTATTACACTAAGCTTGGTATTTAAATCTAGTTATGATTGCTCAGTTGGTGAGTGGTCCAAGTGCAGGCTCCCTCCGTCTAGGGACTCTGGCACCAGACAGCATGCTTTCCATCTCCAGACCAGCCAATTAACAGTTCCGTTCCCCAGGCACTGAGAAGAAACTCACAGTACTATACAGTACATGTAGTATTACATGTGTAAGTCATGAAAAATATGTGGAGGAACTGTAGAAAACGCTTAACTGTCACTCTGCAATATTGATTGCTAAATGACTTTAGTATTTATGCAACTTGCCTCATGTTTTCTTCCGTATCAACAATCTTTATTAGCAGCAAATACTTAAATAGTGAAACACAGTTCTTTAAACTCCATGTGGTAGTCCTGCCGTGTAGATTTTTGATTAATAAGAGAAGAACTTTTTATTCCAAGTAAACCCCTTGGGGCCCATCCTCTAGAAAATATTATGATGTAGTCCACTTTTTTGCGTGGTTTAGGAATAAAAGAAATGGTAGGTTTGAAACATGAATACGACTTGTTTACAGTGGTGTGCACTTGGTTAGGACATGCTTGGCTTCTAAGGTGACGGACAGAATGCTTCCCAGGACTGATCTCTGTCTGCAGAGTCTGCACTTAGTGTCTTTAAGTTGGTTTGGGTGTGCTTTCTGAATTCTTCCCGCGGAAACCCGTGCAGGATCTCCTCTGCGGCTATGTGCGCACAATCTACAATAGTTGAGCTCTGCATACTCATGCGAGTCACGCTCTCCTCCGTGTGGGAGTTTCCATTACTCTACGATACTGTAGTGGCCGCTGTAGACAAATCTAAAACATTCCCGTGTAAAGACTTAAACTTAATGTTTTTTTTTTTTTAAACCTTTACTGTTGGAGTTTTGCCTTTTTGTACTACATGTGTGTTGTTTTCTACTTCCTCTCTTCTTGTTTTTAAGAATGTGTTGATGTGTTTTGAAAGGAGGCAGAAGAGAAAACGATTGGTTATCACAGATCAACGAGCCAATTGCCATCAGCGAGCCACACAGTTGGCGCAGCTGTGGACTGTGATGTTTCAAATTTAGAGCGGCACACGACGGGTCAGCAGTTACATAATTACAGAGGTTTGCGAGTGCACGGAAGCCTGGTGTGAGAAGCATGGTTCCCCCTCACCATCTTTATGAACTATCAAATTAAAGTAGAAAAACCTTAACCCGACTCCGCCAGATGGATCGCTTCGCATTTGCTCGGCATATCCATCTGGGAACTTTACGTTGGAGAACTTTTGGGAAGGGGCGAAAATACTGGTTAGCTGATTGGATAAACCATCTGTCTATCACCACCTATGTTGGTGATAGACGGGCCAAATCAACCAATCGGATCAAACACTTGCCGAAACCAGTCGTAAGAAGAGCAAAACCTCTTTTCCTCCAATAAAGCCTCCAGTGCCTTTTATTTTTTATTTTTTGCTCTTCTTTCAATGAAGAAATACTTTCTAATTTGGATAAAACTTGCACGATAGCTACGCTCATCTCATCCGTGGAAGCTGCCATGTTGTTTAGACTAACGGTCGCTTCTTGTTGCGTCACACCTAAACCCGCCTCAAAACCAACGCTGATTGGTCAGTTGTTTGGCGAACGGCTCCAAATTTGCTCTATCTCAAGATGCCAGACTGATCTGCGAGTGGAAAACTGGAGCTCGCGAGATCAGGACGGTCTCACGAGGCTAGAAAAACCCATCCCCTCCTAAAACTGTCTTAAGAATCAAACACAAACCTGGTTATTGGCCAGACAATTGGGTTGTATGTCAAGTAAGCATTGTGTGTGTCCTAAATGTTTCAATAACAGTTAAAATTGATTCTAGGAGTGACCCAGACAGCAAAAAAGATCAAGTCCTTCTCAAACCAGCATGATCAAGTTCTCATAGTTTCTTCCCAACATAGCCAAATGCACCATGTGCTACTGTCGTGCTGTTGCCTTATATTTGTGAAGCGTGAGAATAGAAAAAAATAAATAAATAAAACGTACAGATCAAAACAGCAAAAAGTGCTACTGTAATTGCTAACTGCCTCAGTGTATTTTCTTTGAAAATTCCATTTAGGAAATTCTCAAATAGTACCCATAGTGGCTGTAATGAATAATAGAGGCTTGCTGGGTTCTTCCCAGCACACACTGTGTGAGAGTTGGGGTTCTGTCTAATTCAGGGCTAACAAATAAAGGCAGACAAAGACAGGCAAGATATTCCCTTACACACCCACAGGTAATTTAGAGTCTCCAATTCATCCAACCTTCTGAACTGTGGAAACCCAAGCTGGCACAGGGAGAACATGCAAACGGCATACTGAAAAGCCCCAGCCAGCTGCCATAACAATACCAACATGATAATTAAAACCGTCTTACCATACAGTCTCGTACACACACCATTACAAATCCTTTTTAGCTGTATCGGGTATAGAATAAAAACGTTTGTCACTGTGGTGGCCTTCTAGACTGGAAAGCTAGGACATATATTTTTTTGTAAGTGTGGCCAATTTTAATTTCCCCGTGGAGCACATCCAATTTTGTTTTCATTCACAACCAAAATGGTTGCCCTTTTGAGCCCTGCTTGGGATAATTTGATAAATTCTTTTGAAGAGAGAAGATGGTAAACAGTGTCGTCAAACAGTAACACAGGGTGTTTTTGTGCAAAGAGCTGTCAAGGGAATAGGTTGAACTTATCTAACTGCTCAGAATAGAGTCAAAGGGGCTGCTCACAGCATTAGTGTTATCACAACACAAGTGTGTTGTCTCTCAGGGGTATTTATTTCAGCACTCTACAGGGGCACTAATAGCCCAAACCTGACTTGCTTATGTTGTCCTTTTTTTAGATAGATTTTTAGACTAACGAGGGGGATATAAGGCATTAAAAATGATTGTGGTATGTGTAAAACTACCCTGTTTCTTACACAGCACTCGGAACATTGATTTAGTTGTATCTAATTTGTTTTTTTTATGTAGGAAAACGTGGTTCTGTAAATGTACTGTTGATTAAAGTATTGAAACCCTTGTGGACAAGCTGCTTGTCTCACAGTGAATTTACCCTGGAATGAAAAGTAGGTCATAGGCTCCTGGCACACAGACAGGGTCGGATAAGGTCACTGGGACAGTTTTTAAATATGAGTTTGAGAATATTTCATCAAAATGTGATGGTCTCCATGAACATGTAGTGCTTTTTACACACACACACACACACACACACACACACACACACAGTGGTAGAGGTTAAAATGAACCATGTCTTAGGTAATTAGACATGTTGGCCTGATGATGCTTTGTGTCTTCATTTTTCTCTCCTTGTCTGTCTCTTATCCTCTCTCCTCTCTATTGGTTGCCTAGAGACCTGCAGTAGGATGCATGGAAATGGCAGGAAAAGGTCAGGTAAACCTTT
This sequence comes from Perca flavescens, assembly GCF_004354835.1. Lineage (NCBI taxonomy): Eukaryota > Metazoa > Chordata > Actinopteri > Perciformes > Percidae > Perca > Perca flavescens. The sequence goes on along the minus strand of NC_041331.1, from coordinate 27,527,172 downwards.
TGAGAAGTTAGTCATCCACTGTGTGGAGGTGTTAGTGGGTTTGCAGAGGATAGGGCAGAATGGTGAAGGTGTTCTCAAGCACTCCACTACAACATGTTATCTTGCCCTGATCCATTTGCTATATACGGTTGGAGTGACTGATGTTAGTGGGTGCACTCCTAGTTGTGATGTCATCAAGTAGGAGTAATTAAAACTACCAAATGGGATTTGGTTGTCTCGTCTGTCAGTTGTTTTGAACTTGTTGTTGCAACTTAAACTCCCCCTCGGCCTTAATCAAATAAAGACAGGAAAACACTGGGGAATTTGGACTGTTCTTTGGTTTTTCAACTGATGATGTAACGGCTAGATAGGTTTTTGTGATTGCACTGTATGCTGTTTAATATTGGAGTTAGGTATGAATGTGCTGCATAACCCTTTCCACAGTTATTCAGTATGGTTTGTTAAAAATGGCAACATGTAATGTAACATGCTAAAATGGTTTGTAATGGATCGAAACTGACCTAACTAACCTGTTGCTTTATTCTCTTTCTCTGCAGGTATGGCCTCACAAGTCTTGTTCTACCCACCACACATTTATCAAACCCAGACAAGTGCCTTTAGCAGTGTGAAGAAACTCAAAGTCGAGCCCAGCAGCTGTGTGTACCATGAGAGGGCACACCTGTGGACTTATCTGAACAGCAGAACCCTTGGCATTGTGCACCTAACGAAACAAGCCCACTCGTTTGTGAACCGAGACTTGGCAGTGGGCGTGAAAGTGCGTGGAGGACAAGAGTACCCTGTGCAGACAGTGGTGGTGCGTGGTGTACAGAGACAGCAGCCCTGTAAAAGAGAAGGAGGAGGAGGAGGACAAGGCCCGGCTGCCGCCCAGCAGCGACAGGACGCGGAGATTGTCCACTTGCAGGGCAAGGAGCAGCAGCAGCAGACAGACACAGCAAGTGGGGGCAGCAGTGGAGCAACAGGGGCAGGAGGAGGGGGAAGGGGAGAGGGTTGCAGTGGAGGAGCTGAGGGAGGTGGAGAGGAGGAGGAGGGTGACAGAGAAGAGAACTGTGGAGGTTTGAACTTGGCTGACAGCTCTCAGCGATGTGGGCTGAAACGTAAAAGTGAGGAGCTGGATAACCGAGGGAGCACCATGCAGATTGTGGAGGAATTGTCAATGTTGCCTGCCATGATGCAAACTACAAATGTGGGGAGCGCAACCATGACTGCGCCTGCGGCTGTGGGGGCTGGAGGGGGCCCCTCCAAACAGGGTGTAGGTGCAGCAGGAGGGACTGGAGGAGGGGATGGGGACTATCAGGTAGTACAGCATGAAGTCCTGTGTTCCATGAAGAATACATATGAAGTGCTGGATTTCTTGGGACGTGGCACATTTGGCCAGGTCGTAAAGTGCTGGAAGAGGGGCACGGGCGAGGTTGTGGCTGTGAAGATTCTGAAGAACCACCCTTCATATGCACGGCAGGGTCAAATCGAAGTTGGCATCCTTGCCCGTCTGAGTGGGGAGAATGCAGACGAGCACAACCTGGTGCGAGCCTTTGAATGCTTCCAGCACCGCAGCCACACCTGCCTGGTGTTTGAGATGCTTGAGCAGAACCTGTACGATTTCCTGAAGCAGAATAAGTTCAGTCCGCTGCCCCTAAAAGTGATCAGACCTGTGCTACAGCAGGTAGCTACGGCTCTGAAAAAGCTGAAGAGCATGGGTCTGATTCATGCAGATCTAAAGCCGGAGAACATCATGCTGGTGGACCCAGTGAGGCAACCCTACAGGGTGAAGGTGATAGACTTTGGCTCAGCCAGTCATGTGTCCAAAGCGGTGTGCTCCACGTACCTCCAGTCACGGTACTATAGGTGAGTACAAAAAAAAGAAGAAAGAGATTTTATTTTTCAAATTTATTTTCAGAAAGCAAGTTTGAGTTCAGTGCAATTCAAACTCATTTCAGTCTCTGTTGTTGTCCAGACCGCCATAGTTGGGTTAAAAAATGTACTTCCCCTAACAAAACAAGGAAATGTCTGCCATACTGCACAACATCCTGCCTGTTTAAGGGCCACATACCACACACTCTGAAATGTGACCCTGCTGTGTTTACTAGCAGAGTACAAACTCATTGTTCGTGTCCCTACTGCCTGGGAAAGAAAACTGTGTTCTGGAAGACTTTAAAACTCTAAGAAAAGATTAAGTTTAATTGACTTTTGTGGACATTTCTGGTGTTATTTGCATTTAGGGCGAAGCTGTTTGGTCTTAGGAGTTGAGAGGAATTACAGAGCTTATGTTATGATAGGAAAAAAAATGGATAGGCAAATATTTGAAGACTGACATTAATACATAGTGTGAGCTGGTTGATTAAGATAAGAGAGGTTGGGAGAGAAATTACCGAATGCCATTCCAAACATAAATATACTGTTAAACCCAGTTCAGACTAGCCTGGCTGACACCAGACCCTTCTCAGCTGTAACTGAGAGTGGGTCTGGGAAAGGTTCATTGACAATTCATTTCCAGAGGGGCGTCACCAACGGACGCCACTCAAATGCCTCTGGGCGCATTGGATAGTCCTTCAACCAATCAGAGCAACGATCCGGGTGACGCTTTTCACATCCACTAAAAAAAAAAAGTGATTTTTGGTGTGGTCCCTCCAAACCCTACTGTCTCCTTGCAGGTATTGCATATTGCAAACTTGTTATCTTCTGCACACGCGCTGAAGAATTCCCAAACAGCTGAAATGTTGCAGGTTAATTCACGACGTTCCCGACATGTGGGAGAATAGCGCGGACATGCGCTTCACACCGCGAGCGGGTACGCGCCGCACACGGCGGAAAAGTTTAGAGAAAGGAAAAAGAGACTGTGCTGTGCGTGAGAATTGTAACTCGTATAACTTATGGTGTCAGTTAATTGTAGAGTTGACCGGCATGAAATCGGCATATGTCACACTGACCTGCAGTTCGCTGAGCACGTGAAGCACGGCTTTGGTAGCCGTCATGTAGAATGTAAACAAAAAGCTGCTCGCCGTCGCTGCGCTATCGTCGTCACGTAAAGCCCGCCTCAGCGGTTGTGATTGGTGTAGAGCCCGCCTCAGCAGTTGTGATTGGTGCCTCAATTTTGTGAACATTGGAAATGGGTTTGAATGGGCTCTTCGCCAGACTGACTTGCAGAGCAAATCTCAAATTTGCCGGAAGTTCGTCAGGGTTTACCCAGGCTAAGTTCAGACTAAAGTTTTAGAAAATCGTTTTAGAACGTTTCAGGGAAATGTTGCAGCGGTGTGAACTGGTATGTCTCAGCTCGACTCAAGCCAGCTGCTGGTGTTTCCTGTAACTCAGCATGTCACGTCGCCAGTGGCTGGTTTTAGAACGAAAGGGACGTCACCTGTTTCAACGGCCAATCAACTCATAGCGAAGTCAGCTGGTCAAGTCAGTAACAAACTGCCAGCTGTTTGAAATGGCAGCGTTTGGGACAAAGGCTCAACGGGCACCGCAAGCGAGTGGTCGAGTGAGTTAGAGAGGGAATGAGGAGAGGAGCGCCGTTGGAAGAAAGTGAATCGGAGAATAAAAAGGTTTTCCTTTCATCACTTTTAGAAACAAACTGCAGCAGGTTTCTCACTATACTCCTACATATTTTTTTATATACTACAAATAATGTCCAGCTACAAAAAAGTAGGAAGTACAGAGAGTCGTTGCCATGGAGATACACCGTCTCGTCTGATCGCATTGGTGTAAAATGGCAAGTTTCAGAACGCCCCAGACTGGCACATTGCAAGTTGCCGCGGCCCGGGTTGGGCCGATATTTCCCGACACTATCCTCGGGCCGGGCCCTGTATCAAGCATTTGTGTTTTTTTAATCATTACTTTGTTAGCCTAATTGGGTGGGGAGAAAGCTATGTCATATTCAGAAATATTATATAGCCTATATTTATAGGCCTAAGTAACAAATTTACAAATTTAGACAAGTTAGGCAACAAAGTTACAAAATGCAACGTGTCATGCGCAGCGTCTCCTCCACTTGCACACATCACACCGGGCATCCTGTTCTGTATGGTGTAGCTTAAGTGCAACATGGAGCTTGAAGATGTAAAGAAAAAATCAGGAGAATTAACTTTGAGCAAGTTTGGAGGAAAGTCGGAGGTATGGAACCATTTTAAACAAGTCGTGGGCAGTGACAGCATATGTGTTGGCTTTGTCGAGTGCATTAAGTGTGGCACGCTGCTCGCCTATTGGCGTTTTTCCATAACATGGTACCTGCTCGACTCGCCTCGACTCTACTCGACTCGGCGCACTGTGCGTCCCTTTTCCATTGCAGATTTTAGTACCGCCTCAGCTTGGCTGGTCGTCATAGCGACTGCCGTGGGCGTGGCTTGGTAGCGTTTCATTTCCCCTGACTCATTTCCTGGTTCTCCTTCTCCGTAAACAACATGAAATCAACAAGATAGTTAACTTTTCCTGCTCCAGATTTCCCACCGTGGTCAGAAAGAACAGGACTCTAGAGTCACTACACGCTGTGGAGCTAATCGCCGTCACTCTCTCACTTCTCCCTCGCTCACCAGCTCCCCACACACACACGGCGACTTGACACACACACCAGCACACAAGTATAAACATCATGCCACTTGTATGCTACGGAGAAAGCTCTGCGTGGAGCCTCCAGCAGCAAAAAAAAACACAGCTGGCTAAACTATTTAAAAATGCCGTCTGTCGCTAGCAATACAGTGATCAGTGACGATTCTTTCCGACCAATCTGTAGCCTGCAGGGTTTCACGTCACCTTCTCGGCTCGCCTCAGCTCGCTTGGAACCTCGGCTGAGGAGGTACTAAAAAAAGTACCTGTTTGCAGGTACCAGGTACTTTTTTTTTCGTAATGGAAAACCAAAAAAGGCGAGTAGAGTTGAGGCGAGGCAAGTAGGTACCATGTAATGGAAAAGTGCCATAAGTAGAGATGGTCCGATACTATTTTTTGCTTCCCGATTCCGATACCCGAACTTGCGTATCTGCCGATACCGAGTACCGATCCGATACCAGTGGGTCATATATTTTATTATGTTTTAACAACTGTATACTACTATCCCTGTATGGATGTGATATGATATAACAGCTGTATACTACAATCCCCGTATGGATGTGATATGATTTTTATCTTTGTTGTCTGTCTGGCTCAGGTTAAACTCTTTGTAAAACATGAACAAACACAAACAATGAATGTCGTACAACTTTCTTTTATTCTCCAGTTTGACAGTCAGTTATAATGGAAAAAGAACATAAATAAACTACTTTAACGTAGATTTTCTTTAGGGCTTTATTACGTGGTATCGGATCGGTGCATAAACTCCAGTACTTCCCGATACCAGCGTTTTAGGCAGTATCGGAGCCAATACCGATACTGGTATCGGTATTGGAACATCTCTAGCCATAAGACAGCAAAAAAAACGGGGACTTTGACGATGAACAGACACATGAAGAGCAGGCTTGCCATGGCAGAAAAGATGATGGTCAGCCTTCAATGTCCTCTTTTATTACTTCTCCAAGCATACCCCTGAGGGCGAGGCAAGCCCTCACAGAGAAATGCGTTTTGTTTTTTTACGTTTTTTCTTTCGGATCCATTTGCGATCTATTGCATTCTGAATAAACAAACAACGCTGTTTACATGCTTCGGCCTTGTTGCATTATTCATTAAGATAATTCTTAACAGATTTCTGTAGTTCAAACAACTCGGAATTGTAGTTGAGAACGTCCGTTATAACGGCAATTACATTAGGTTTTAACCCACTAGCTACAACATCATTACAGCTTCCTTTTAAAGGTGCTCTAAGCGATGTTGGGTGATATCACTTCTTGTTGACGTTCAAAGTATTGTCAAACAAAACCGAGGCATATAAAAATGTGTGACATCGCTTAGAGCACCTTTTAACCTTTCCTAAGGCACAAGGAATGAACTGTGACATTCAATATTTGCCCAGCGTCCATGCAGTTCTGCTAGTGACCCACTGCTGGGAGGACTCAGTGGTCCGTATTGCTCTGGCCCTAGCACCTTTTTATTTGATCAATAGATCTTAACACATCGAATGTAATAGATACTTAACTGCCGGTTGTGACCTTTCAATATGTGCTGGCTCTGTCCTAAGCAAAAACTATTAGGAATGTCTGCATTTTAAGCCTTGTGGTCACAATTTCTTACAGCTTGGCAAGATTAAATCAATGGATTTTGTGGTACAAATTGATCATGCTTCTTTGTCTCAAGTCTTGGTTTCTGAGCCCGGGAAGAAGTAAGCAGGATGTATAAGCCACATTCAGGTCAGTTCTAGCTGTTTGTAGTGGAAGGCATTTACATGGCATTTAAATAATTTTCACTGCCTGCACACTAAGCAAGTGCAGCAGTATGCTCCGCCAGGAATAAAAATGCTATCGATGAAAATAGATGATTTGATCTCTGGCTCTATTTGCATTTACTGTAGCTTTTCTTCACTGACTAAAGTGAGAAGACAATACTTGCTTTGACCCAGTGGAAAAATGCATCTAATTATTGCATTCTCGTTTCATCCCACACATTATTCAATTCATATTTTTTGTGAATATTGTTGAAGTGTGTGTGTGTGTGTGTGTGTGTGTGTGGCGACTGAGAGACGTAGGAGAGCAGGGAAAGGAAATTCAGAAGAACGTGTTTTAAATTGCATTTAAAAATAATAATAATGAAACTCAATGTGCGGCGGCCAGTGTTGATAGTGAAGTGCACTGCCACACATTAGTCTATGTGTGGGAAACACTGACTGACTTATCTGGCAACACATTGTAACCTTAAGTTAAAAAATAATAATTATGCTTACCATATTATACCTATCACTGTCATTTGGTAGGGTTACTAGGAGTTGTCATCAGGCTTTGTTTATGCCAATGCAAATAAATATGTAAAATACAGTTTTTCCAGTTATTTGTACTATAATACTTGTGATAGGCTGAGGGGCATTTTCCTTATATTCCTTGTGGACTTCACTTTAGTAGATACTTCAGTATGTAATGTTATAGCTGAATATTTAAATTTTTTTCTGATTTGATTCTCTGGTCAGGACAAAGTTGTTTTGATTACAAAACCCTAATAGATGAAAAATGCTTTGTAAAAATGTGTTTCCTTCCTAGTTTGTACCCCATTGCAGACAGGAGTATGCAAAGCATACTTTGAGGGAACAGTGTTGCTGAGGCTAGGAGTGAAGGGTTGCTTAAAATAGTTCCTGGGATGCTGGCCAGTGCGCTTTGACTTCTATAGATGGCGAAGCACATAGGCAGCCAGAATGAAATAGGGACAGCTTGAAATACTAGAGAGCTCTCACTTACTCACTCAAGGTCAACCAGCTCTAACGTCAGCTGTTTGGGTTTTCATATGTTCATTTGAGTTTGTGTGTGTGTGCGCAGCATTAAATATTTGTTGGTCAGTAATCTAAATCTTATCTATCAGACACTCAAACCATAACTTTGAAATTTACACCAGCCGCTTCCACAATTTACTAAAGCACGCTCATAATTTTGCCACCCTGATTTGCACAGCCAGCTTAGTTGGAGCTCCCCATTTTCTAGAATTCCCTTTATTAATAATAAATAATATACGTTTTTAGTTACATATTCAACTAAATAATTGCTAAAGACAAACTATTCAGGCAGATTTAGATGGAAATGGGACACGGTAGTAATTTATTTCGATGTGGATGTCCTTTCACTTTTGTTGTTTTAATGTTTAATTATTTTAATTTTGCCGCATATTAAGAATTTATTGCATTAAACTTGCAGGAGCATTATTACAGTTAAAACCTTTTTGTTTGTGTTCCTATGCCACAATTTGGCATATAATGGCAATTATGCTCTAGACTGTCCCAGATTAACCAGTACCTCTACAAGCTGTAGTTCATTGTCTTTCACACATTGAATATTTGGATATTAACTTTTCCCTGAAAAGTGGGTATGACATTTTTAAAGAATGAGCAATTAATCATCCGGACAGAAAACTTGTAGGCACACAAACATCTCCCCTGTTATGAACTGTGTACTTCTTTGGGTTAGTGGGTAATTAGTGTTTCCAGGTATTTATATGGCCTAAGTAGCATGCCAAGTAGTTATTTAGCAAGAACCTATATTATGCATCAGTTAGTTGTCATGATGGTGTTTTTTCTTCTACTTAACAAAATGTAGTCATTTGGTTTTCAGTCCACTTTAATGTGTCAAATCAGTATCTTTGGAGCTGTGACGGAAGCAACTCCCTTAAGGTTTACAAGAATCTCTCAAACGTGTGCTCACATGCTAAAGGCTCATTGCTGATCACTTCTCGTTGTTGTGCCATTCTGTACTACGTGCTGACATACACTGCTTCATATTTCCGCCAGCAAATGACTTTGCTGGTGTTGTGCCAACGGTTGCCTTGTTTTAATAAGATATGTTGTTACTGGTATAAATAACAAGAACTAGTGCAGTTACCAGAGCAGCTAATGCATCTTTTTATGGTATTTTGGCTGTCCTCTTGCAAAGCTGCGCATTTGTTGTTACATTAGGCTACATTAAATGTCTGCAAACTCAACTCAGTGAACACTTAATTGTTGGCTTTTGCCAGCGTGTTATGGTACAAATATTGTTTGAATAATTCTGCAGAATTAATGATAATAGCACAGTGGGCGGACACAGTTCAGCATAATGTGCTGTGATACTACTGCTTCAAAATACTAGCCTTTCTGGAATGCTTATTTGATTTGGTAGTTTAACAAACCATTCAAACATAATAACAGAAAAGTAAAACTGCAGAAAGTGCTTCAAATTCCAATATCAGATTTGTATTCCAGAAAGCCTGTATGTCCTTGAGGGTGTTTTCATAAATAATAAGTTGGGAGACTTCACCTTGAACATTGCATCATTCACGAAGGGTGTGCAGTTGGCAACAATAAGCAAAGATAATTGTTGTCAAGGCTGTACATTGCTGATAGCTTGCTCCTTTTGCCATGTAAATGTTAGGCTTAAAATAGATTTCAATTGATTAATAAACTGTGGGTTGTCTGTGAGCTTTGTTTTAATTTTTCCTCATAAAATTACAAAAGCATGTACATCAAATAAAATTAATTGCTCCTTAAGCTGTACATGCTACGTTTACTATAGCCTTTACATGACATTGGTCAAGGAATTCCATATAGTTGTGCAAGAAAAATAAATGCTTTTATTTGTTTCTGTTTTCTAAAAACAAAATGTTAAGATTATTTTTTGGGGCTTTTCCGCCTTTAATTGATAAGACAGGTCAGATATGAAAGTGGGAGAGAGGGAGAAGACATGCAGGAAAGTGCTGCATGTTGGATTAAAACCCTGGGCCTCTGCGTCGAGGAATAAACCTCCACATGGGCGCGCTCCACCAGGTGAGCTACCCGGGCACCCCCCCCTTTTAATTAGGCCTAACCTCAGGCAAAGGTTCTTGTTATCTTGTCAAGAGCCAGCTGAATTCATAATACTTTAAACTGCAATGCTATAGAGCAGAAGCTCAGTCCACCTGAACTGGAAAATAAAGTCCTTCATTAACACTGGCTTCATGTCAGCAGCACATTGAGCGCAACACTCGATTTAGAATTACGATTTTAAGTTGACAATACGATTTTTTCTTGCGATATTTTTATTTTTTATTTATTTATTTTTTTTAACAATGAAATGGGATTTTACAACAGCATTGAACGCTTCACAGGTTTACAGTGCCCGACCCAAACGCAACACTCCCTTCACTGTTTATCCGACAGTTAACTAGTGTCAGCGTTAACTAGTGTCACGCCCTAGACTGTTTCAGATTCATTTAAAAAGAAAAACTCAGCCGGTTGTAATCTTAACACATTTAAATTGATTTTTAACCGATTCACGATGCATCGTTACATCCCTAATGGTTAACATCTGTAAAACTGCCTTTGCTTGACTACCTCTGTGTTCCACTGAATAATGCAGAATACCATGAGTGTGTGGAAGTAAAGTTCCTGGAAGAGACGTGCGGTAAAGCTCCATTCTTTCATTGTGAAGTCACCATGTAGTCAGTTTGTCTTTGTGGCTGAGCTTATGCCAACTGCAGTGTAGCCCAAACTAGTTTATTTATCCGAACAAGTTTACTCAAAAGGCCTGCGTAAGCATGCAGTGACAATGACCCCCTCCCTATGTGTAGTCACCCTTATTTGCTGTTCTCTGTGTGAGCTGGATGCCACTTTACACTTGATTCCGACCGAGCAGAGAGGATCAGAGAACTATTTTTGGAGTGTGAGATAATGGCCATGAATAAGAAATAAAGATGGAGATAATTTCTCTGCTCTGCCATGGCCCTTCTTGCAAAGAATAAGACTCGTTTCTGCACTGTTTTTTTTCTTTTTCTTTTCTTCAAGTGAGATAAAAATAAGATGCATCTGAAGAAAAAAAAACACTTACCAGAAATGTCTATCAAAGGAGTACTCACATTTTGGGAAATATGCTTGTTTAATATCTCAGTCAAAGAAGATTAATATCAATTTTTTATCTGTGCAGTACGTACAGTATGAAGATATATCTGGGGTATATTTAGCCTAGCTTGACACAAATACTAGAAGCAAAGGAAACAGCCATTTTCAAAAGTTAATAATACACTTTCCAACAGGACAGTGTGCAAAGCTGGCTTCCTTGCTATGTGAAGAGGACTATTGACATCGTTAGTGCTGTATTGAAGGAAGAAGGGAAGCAGCTGTTTGAGATGAAGGAGAAAACAGTTGAACTTGTTGACCAGGGAAAGGCTTGTTTTCATTGGTCAGGGCTATCCACAAAGGAGCAGTAAAATATATTGGAAGCTTCAGGCTGTGAGGAGGAGAAGAAATGGCAACCAAATTGTACCATTACTCTTGCCTGTTTTTGGTTTTATTTTGTGATCGTTGCTGAATATCATACCTGCAGTGTGGGCGGGATATACTTGGCACCGTCGAGTGCCCGTGCTGTTACTGCTGCGCTCAGCATTGTGCATTACGGTTTGTTAGTGATGGTTTCCATCCAATGCAGAGTTTGCTATTCTCAGTCAGGTCTTGTTCTGTAGTGAACTCGCCAAAACCAAATGTTACATAGTGCGCCATGTCAAAATCATTAAAAGCACAGGTAGTTTTAAAAAAAAAAAAAGTATTCATAAGATTATTTAAACTATTTTCAACTTAATCAGCATCTCTAAAATGCTATGGCATACAGTGATCGAAAGGTTAGAAAGTGAGCTGGGGAGTTTTGAAAAGGGCATCTGACAATGCTGCTAGCAGGCACAGAAAGCTCTTTGAAGATGCTTCTTTTTCCCCTCCGCTGCCTCTGGATGTGTTTTTCACTAACGCATGAGGCTCTATGGAAGCCTTTTAAACAGTGATATTGATGACAACTCTTGTCTCCCTTCCAACATTAATTTCCAACCTTTGAACAGTGATATTGTAGACAACTCTTTTCTCAATCATAGTCATTCATTTCCAACCTTTAACCAGCGCAGCAGTGTCAGTCACCAGACCTGATGTGCACCCCTCTGTCTTTTGGCATGTTCAGTTTTCATACAAAGATATAAAGTTATTTGCAGCACATTGAAGAATAGAACATGAATGTTTTGTGCGTTTGGAAATTGGTTTTGGATGAATAACTGCCTGTTTAGGTGCAGCTATTTGGCATCGTGTCATTGAATAGGATAATTGCAGTTTGGCCTGTGTGTTAAACTTTACCTTAATTATGTTATTCCAGTCCAGTTAAGTTATCTAAAAGGTGCTTATGTACAGGTTAGAGCTGCAAAGATTAATTGATTAGTTGTCAACTCTTAAATTAATCGCCAACTATTTTGATCATTCATTTTTTTAAAGACAAAAGTAAAAATTCTTTGATTCCAGCTTCTTAAAATGTAAATATTATCTAGTTTCTTCTCTCCTCTGTGACCGTAAATTGAATATCTTTGAGTTGTGGACAAAACAAGACATTTGAGGACGTCATCTTGGGCTTTTGGGAAACACTGATCCACATTTTTTACCATTTTCTGACATTTTAGAGATCAAACAACTAATCGATTAATCGAGAAAAAAATCAACAGATTAATCGACTATGAAAATAATCGTTAAAGCCAAGACACACTAGCCAGACGGCTGACCGTCGACAGAAAAGCCGGTCGAAATGATCACTGAGGTCCAAAAAACTGCCTCGGAACACACTGAGGCGAGACCGACTTGAGAAACGTAATACGTCTCCATAGCAGCAGGCGGCGCTACTCTGTATTGTTGCCCAAGAAATGAAAACCGGCAGCTGATTGGACGAATGCGTCACATGGGTTTGTTTTCTCCGGGAAATTCAAAGCCAGACTGTCATGGCGGCCGTTCAGAATACGATCTCATATTGTACTAAAAATTGTTCACTGAAACAGGTTTCTGAAAACATTTTAAGCGAGAAATAGGCCATGCAGTTGCTGAATCTGTCTTCATTTCAGCTCAACAAAGGTCAGTTTAAAAGATTTTCATCAGATTTTGAGAGACTCTAGTCAGGCTCATTCCGCTTGCCATTTCCGGGTGAGTCCCGACTGCCCTGCCACCGACTGAACAGGTCAGGTCGGCCAAAATGTACTCCGACAGCCCCTCAGACTGACGACGGCACGGGACACACCGAACAGACTTGAGTCACTGACCTCGCCAGACTGTCCAACGGCTGATTATCGTCCCTGTGTGTCCCGGCCTTTAGTTGCAGCCCTATTACAGGTGCTTTGTGCTATCATTTGTCTTTGAGTTTGTGCCTGTTTAGGAACACGTATTCATGTATTGTCTATAGCCATTTTATTCCTGTTAAGTGTCACAGCGGAAGTCTATCCGTGCAAAGCATCCATCACCTTGCTCATCTTTTTGTTGTCTCACCTGTCAGTTTCCTCCAGAGCTCTTGCATGTGGCGGTGAACAGTCACGAGGCTTCTGCTCCTGTAGCATTCAGTGGCCCTCAGCTGTTACTTCATATCCTCAGGATGGAAAATATATTTGGTTTCACAGGAAGATGCTGGAGTTGGGTTGATTGGGACGTGCAGCCATGGCAACAAGAGAGGGAGACCTGCTGTTTTTTGTTTGGCTCTCTTTATTTCACTCTGTGATTTTACATGTTGCACTGCTATTGTGCATTCAGAAGGTAAAAGGAAGAACAAAAGTATATTATATAAAAAAAAAAAAAAAAAAAAAAAAGAATAGAATGTAACCATCGTCTGTGTGCCCAGAAGCACTTTGCATAATCTTTGGTGGATTCTGACGGGGGGAAAAAAAACAAATGAGAAAGAGCTAAACATAAGATGACTCCTGAATGTTCTATTCCTTCCTTCTCTTGATCCCTGTCTTTGTTATTTTCCTGAAAAATGGAACAGCTTCAGCTTTTGATTTCTGGGACTGCCTAAGTGTATGCTGGCATCCTTATTATGGTTGATGTATTTCTTTCAGGTTGTTAGATTTTGAAAACATTCTTATCACATGGATAACAATACTGTATCCCTGACATGGCCATACTGCTGAGTTGTTTTGTTATAGTGACTATTGTTTTACATAGGACCCGATTAGCAGGCTTTTTGACTTTAAGAAATAGGGACCAATTGTTAAAAAAAGCAGCATGTATGGAAGCGCTTATCCTGCACATCTTAACTTGATTGAGCCGGAAGGCTGTCTAACTCAGAAGTTTAAATAGCCGCTATTGATGCACTTATGCATTGGCTGTTGTAGGGGTCATGACTGTCAGGTTTTGGTTACAGAGTTGTCTCTAACTACTAGACCAACCCGATAATGCCTTGTTGTGCTGCTCAAGTTGTTCAGATTCTGATTAGCCTTGTGTCCCGATGAATGCAGTTGTGTTGATATCATTGACTGTAAATATGAATGGACAATGCGTCCGGTTCGGCGAAGTGCTGCAAATGCGCAAGTGCCTTAAACCTGCGTTCTATCTGAATTCCAGCAGGGGCGACACATGCGGTTGCAAATGGAGTTCAATTTCTGTAGAAGTCTATGAGAAAGTGACCCACTTGTCACTTGATTTATTACCTCAGTAAACATTTTCATAATGAGTTTTTGGTCTCAATCGCTAGTTTTAAGTCTCCTGCAACACAGAATGATGTTAATTTTTTGAATTATGGTCTCGTTGATTTTAAAATCGGCGATAAAGCAGGGGGTGTTTTAAGGCGTGGCTATGATGTGATTGCCAGTGAAAGTGTGTAACGTAACGTAGAGTGTAAGGGCTCCTCCCTCTCGTCTAAAATCGTCACATCCGCAACCAGGATGGCTGCGCCCGTAACGGCAAACTCGACGACTCATAGCAGATCTCCACAAAACAATGGGTGACGTCACACGTGGTTGGCACCCGGTTGATATCTAGCTTCTCTCTCCTCCATGGAAAACCTGTTCCTTAAAAATAGGACACGCCTGTGAGGCTGAAATGTTTGGCATAATTGCCTGGTTGGTTTTCTGCTGCTATGTTGCCTACTGCACCAGCTGTTGTGTGCATTTGTTTGGACCTTGTGATGAATAAGTCTCTAAAACTTATTTTAGCAGGTCTTAAATTTGCTGTTGCTATCCATATGTCCCACACCATTCGGTCCCATATGGCTTCAAAGACGTCAGAGTAGTTGTCTCAGGATTGCTGTAGTTGGTATATCCAGCTTTCTGAAATAGTCATCTTAGTCATTAGAGCTAATTGTCTTGAAATCTCATCCTAGTCGTTCTTTAGATTATTTAAATCCTCTGGATTCCTTCATGATGGAAAATAGTTTGAGGGTTAGGGTTTATCTTGTGTATGCTGAACGGAAGTGAAATAATAAGTCGGTCACTCATGTTTCTCTCATATCATTTTTAGCGGAGTTATTCTGAGCAACGCTATCATTGTGTGTGTGTGTGTGTGTGTGTGTGTGTGTGTGTGTGTGTGTGTGTGTGTGTGTGTGTGTGTGTGTGTGTGTGTGTGTGTGTGTGTGTGTGTGTGTGTGTGTGTGTGTGTGTGTGTGTATATATATATATATAGGCAATAAGGGCATAACTTGAAATAATTATCATAGCAGGATCTCAATATATTTGTATTAATACAATTATTAAGATTATAAACCATGTTGAATTATCCCCCAGCCCTGTTGTTGCATAAAATAAGGAATGAAAGGAAAATGTCACATTGTAGTCTCATTGCATCTATGCAGAGTCTACGCCGTAGCCTACGTGGATGGCTTACGCCATAGTGAGAATTTATACTTGTGCGCTGGTGTATCTGCGTCCTTCTAGACTTGCACTACTGTCTGTTCAAAGTAAATGAAAATAAATGTATCCTTATGCTTTTGGGATTTTTTTCAGCTGTTCCAAACTCTCACCGAACCATATCTCCTAAACTGGGGTATGAACCGAACCGTGACTTCTGTGTACCGTTACACCCCTATTAGATAGTCGTTGTGTCTTATAGGTTTAACTAGTGCAGTGCCTGTTCATAACATGCCTGTTCTGAAGGGGCCGATTGCGTGCTGCTTGCAGCTTCCTGGAAAACCGCTCATCTCGTGAACTTCACGCTCACAAAAAAATCTTTATTATATTCCTTCCTTTTGAATCTGTTTACAGACTTACAACAGCATGCTCCGTGTAACATCTTTTGCACCAGCTGGGCAGAGTGATTCCTGCCTGGAGTGACTTACTCACAGAGTTTTCTGCCTTTATGCTGTTTCATATATATTTATTTAGTGAGATGAGCTTGGAGGCCACTCCTGCACACCAAGTATCAGAGAAAAGAGCTCAGGCTACATCATGCTGTCAGTGCATTGGATGGATGGATGGATGGATGGATGGGAAATAACGGTGTTGCAACAGCAAAATATCAGACATACAGCACACATACAGAGTATACATTAAATAATAGGAAACAATATACATGAAATAATTGAATACTACACAAGCAATATTTAAAATATATACAATTTGGAAATAAAATGTACAACTGTTTCACTAGTAATGATAGGATGTAGATAAACCTATTGTGCAAAGGCTTTGTGGTGTGTCCTAAACGCTGAGTTCTTCAGTTGTCAGCATGTCTTACATGTATTACTGCTGACCGGCTTGTGTCACCACTAGCCATCCTCGTGACATGGTATTACAGTGCTATTATGGAGTTGACTTGAAGTAACACTAAGCCAGCAAATAGGTGAAGAGGTAATGACTGACTTTGATACAACAGCCTGTCAAAGCTCTTATACCGGCCTGGCTGACCTGCTAACCCACTGACTCAGCCTGCTGATGCTTGGCTAGGCAACTCTCACGCACAACACTGACTTACGTACTTAAGTAGGGATGTTAATTAACAACTGTTTACTGACATAAGAATTTTGACCGATTTTTTTAATACGGTTAAAAACAATATTATTATTATTTTTTTTTTAAAAGGAATTAAAAAGGTTTGCTGCATGGTTAAATAAAAATAGACTATACAATCTATTTCTTAACTTCTAGTTAGTGCAAAGTTAGTACTAGCAAGTCAACTAGCAGTTGCGTTTTTAAGTTTTTTTTTTATTTATTTATTTTCTGCTGAGTTCGTGGCTCTCGGCTGGACGGCACGCACACCAGAGAGCTACGTGCCACTATATCGATGAGGACCGGTGGGCTAAATCGGCCATCCTACACACAAAGTATGCCAGGCAGATAGACAACTGACATCCTCGCAGGTGGATTTGGTGGACAGCTGTGAGGTTGTTAGATGTGTGTCTGCCTGGCATACTTTGTGTGTAGGACGGCCAATTTAAACTGCCAGTGTTGGTTACGCAGGCGCGCAAGCGGTTCCTGGAAAGTGGCTGCATGTGTTTACGAACAATGCACATAACATCGCGGCTGCGCAACGGGTACAAGTGTGCAGCTGTCTGCGGAACGTGTGTACGAGGCTCAGGTAAACTGGGACTCAGTGTCCTGCTTGTCAGATAATGGTGAATGGCCCGTTAACGAGGGCCGGCTATCGGTCAGAAAAGAAATCAAAATTAGCATCCCTACTTACAAGTCACTTGGCACCGATACACATGCAGCACAAATTCCCATCTGACTCGCCATAAACGGGAATTCCACAACATTATTATACATTATATTTCCTCAAGTAATCAGCACCAGCCTACACCGCCCAAAAGCAATACATCAGTAGTGAAATTGAGGGAAATGGTTTTAAGGTGGTGTTAGTGTAAAAATTGTACTGTATAGCTTTTATTTAAATGCTTAATTATTATAAATAATAAATTACAAACAATATATCAAAGGAGTTTATATTCTTATGTATGTTACTGTTTAGTGGATGGTTTATGAATTTGTAGTGTTTGTTACACAGCTCTAAAGATGTAAAGATGGCACCAAAACATATTATTTAACTATCTTTATGCCTCTCCGTGAACCATCACCTTATCAAGGTTTGTGTGTCTCTGTGAACCTGAGGGCTGTGTTGTCTGGAGCTGTGTGCTCCTGGTAGGGTCTCCCAAGGCAAAGTGGTCTCAGGTGAGCCCCCAGCTGAGCGCCGCTACGTTGGAGTTTACCCCGGTGGACGAGCGGGTCGCCTCCCTACGCCTGCGGGTCGTGGGGGGGGGACTCTGACTGTTGTTTGTGCATATGCACCAAACAGGAGTTCGGAGTATTCGGCCTTCTTGGAGACCTTGACTGGAGTCCTGCATGGGGCTCCAGTGGGGGACTCCATTGTTCTGCTGGGGGACTTCAACACGCACGTGGGCAATGATGGAGAGGCGTGATTGGGAGGAACGGCCTCCTTGATCTAAACCAGAGTGGTTGTTTGTTGTTGGACTTCTGTGCTAGTCATGGATTGTCTATAACAAACACCATGTTCGAACATAGGGATGCTCATAATTGTACTTGGTACTAGAGATGTTCCGATACCAGTATCGGTATCGGCTCCGATACT
This sequence comes from Perca flavescens, assembly GCF_004354835.1. Lineage (NCBI taxonomy): Eukaryota > Metazoa > Chordata > Actinopteri > Perciformes > Percidae > Perca > Perca flavescens. Next base: position 27,509,309 of record NC_041331.1, on the reverse strand, counting down.
GCCTAAAACGCTGGTATCGCTATCTGGAAGTACTGGTGTTTATGCACCGATCCGATACCACGTAATAAAGCCCTGAAGAAAATCTACGTTAAATTAGTTTTTTTTTATGTTCTTTTTCCGTTATAACTGACTGTCAAACTGGAGAATAAAAGAAAGTTCTGGGGCATTCATTGTTTGTGTTTGTTCTTGTTTCACAAAGAGTTTAACCTGAGAAGAGAGGGGCGGAGCTGTCAACTGATCACCATCTGGTGGTGAGTTGGCTCAGGGGGTGGGGGAAGACTCTGGACACACCTGGTAAGCCCAAACGGGTAGTGCGGGTAAATTGGGAACGTCTGGAGGAGGCCCTTGTCCGACAGACTTTCAACTCACACCTCCGGCGGAGCTTTTCGTGCATCCCTGTGGAGGCTGGGGGCATTGAACCCGAGTGGACAATGTTCAAAGTTTCCATTGCTGAAGCTGCGGCGAGGAGCTGTGGTCTTAGGGTCTTAGGTGCCTCAAGGGGCGGTAACCCACGAACACCGTGGTGGACACCGGTGGTCAGGGAAGCCGTCCGACTGAAGGAGTTTTTCCGGGATATGTTATCCCAGAGGACTCCGGAGGCGGTTGCAGGGTACCGAAGGGCTGCAGCCTCTGCCGTGAAGGAGGCAAAGCAGCGGGTGTGGGAGAAGTTTGGAGAAGACATGGAGAAGGACTTTCGGTCGACACCAAGGTGCTTCTGGAAAACTGTCCGCCACCTCAGGAGGGGGAAGCGGGGAACCATCCAAGCTGTGTACAGTAAGGATGGGACACTGTTGACCTCAACTGAGGAGGTAATAGGGCGGTGGAAGGAGCACTTTGAGGAACTCCTAAATCCGACTAATACGCCCTTTATGTTAGAGGCAGAGCTGGAGGATGATGGGGGATCATTGTCAATTTCCCAGGCGGAGGTCACTGATGTAGTCAAACAACTCCACAGTGGCAAAGCCCCTGGGATTGATGAGATCCGTCCAGAAATGCTCAAGGCTCTGGGGGTGGAGGGGCTGTCCTGGTTGACACGCCTCTTCAACATTGCATGGAAGTCTGGGACAGTGCCAAAGGAGTGGCTGACTGGGGTGGTGGTTCCCCTTTTTAAAAAGGGGGACCAGAGGGTGTGTGCCAATTACAGGGGTATCATACTTCTCAGCCTCCCTAGTAAAGTCTACTCCAAGGTGCTGGAAAGGAGGGTTCGGCCGATAGTCGAACCTCGGGTTGAAGAGGAACAATGCGGATTCCGTCCTGGTCGTGGAACAACGGACCAGCTCTTCACTCTCGCAAGGATCCTGGAGGGAGCCTGGGAGTATGCCCAACCAGTCTACATGTGTTTTGTTGATCTGGAAAAGGCATATGACTGGGTGCCCCGGAAGATACTGTGGGAGGTGGGGTGAGCGGGTCTCTTCTCAGGGCCATCCAATCTCTGTACGTCCAAAGTGAGAGCTGTGTCCGGGTTCTCGGCATTAAGTCGGACTCGTTTCAGGTGAGGGTTGGCCTCCGCCAGGGTAGATGATGTGTTCCTGATGGCATCATCGGCCTGTGACCTTCAGCACTCGCAGCCGAGTGTGAAGCGGTTGGGATGAGGATCAGCACCTCTAAATCTGAGGCCATGGTTCTCAGCAGGAAACCGATGGAGTGCCTACTCCAGGTAGGGAATGAGTCCTTACCCCAAGTGAAGGAGTTCAAGTACCTTGGGGTCTTGTTCACGAGTGAGGGGACAATGGAGCGGGAGATTGGTCGGAGAATCGGCGCAGCGGGTGCGGTATTACATTCAATTTATCGCACCGTTTTGACGAAAAGAGAGCTGAGCCAGAAGGCAAAGCTCTCGATCTACCGGTCAGTTTTTGTTCCTACCCTCACCTATAGTCATGAAGGCTGGGTCATGACCGAAAGAATGAGATCCAGGGTACAAGCAGCCAAAATGGGTTTCCTCAGGAGGGTGGCTGGCGTCTCCCTTAGAGATAGGGTGAGAAGCTCAGTCATCCGTGAGGAGCTCGGAATAGAGCCGCTTCTCCTTCGCATCGAAAGGAGCCAGTTGAGGTGGTTCGGGCATCTGGTAAGGATGCCCCCTGGGCGCCTCCCTAGGGAGGTGTTCCAGGCACGTCCAGCTGGGAGGAGGCCTCGGGGAAGACCCAGGACTAGGTGGAGGGATTATATCTCCAACCTGGCCTGGGAACGCCTCTGGATCCCCCAGTCGGAGCTGGTTAATGTTGCTCGGGAAAGGGAAGTTTGGGGTCCCCTGCTGGAGCTGCTCCCCCCGCGACCCGATACCGGATAAGCGGACGAAGATGGATGGATGGATGGATATCTTTATATGAAAAATCACTGTTTAATATTTTCATATTACATGTCATTATTGTGTGACCTTAGACTAACAGTTGTGTGTTTTTGTCCGTTCACAGGGCTCCAGAGATTATTTTGGGATTGTCGTTTTGTGAAGCCATAGACATGTGGTCCTTGGGCTGTGTCATAGCTGAACTTTTTCTGGGCTGGCCCCTTTACCCTGGGGCCCTGGAGTACGACCAGGTAAACAACCATCTTCTCACCACTGCTCACTTTTTAGCTGCCATTGGCTCTTGTTTATCATTGTTTGGGAAGTTTCTGCTTTTCAAGCCCTCCTGTGGGCCTACTGCTATCCTCTCTTTTCAGTTTTATATGCAACGTATCCCAGCATCTCCTAATTTTGGTTCCAACTTCTATGACTCAGTCTCTCCCCTCTGTACCATCTCCACATGGAAACTGGTTTGCTCTGGCGCAGTGGGCCTTCCTTCCATTTATAGGTTTTATCTCCCATAGGTCAGGTTCCCCCCCCCCAACACACACACACACACACACACACTCCCTTACACTTACCAATCAAAGCAACCTAGAGGTGTGGGTTCGGTGTGTTTTGTTTCTTAGTTTGCATTCAATCCAGCTTTGTATTACAGGCGTGCCTTCAGGTTACTGACACAGACATGGCTCCCACTGTTGAAGTTTGCGGCATATGTGATGCATGACCACTTCAGTCTAAATCTCCCAAAATACGTGTTGCAAAGATTCCTTGGGGAAGATGCTGACAAAGCCATAAAAAGGCAGACCGAGAGGTTCAGCAGCAGAGTTAAGTATGTATGTCTTGAAGCTAGGACAAGAATGCAACATTGTCACAGTGTGTACAGTAGGAAAACTCTGTTATTATATTCTGTATGAGATTTAGACTTAATGGCGTTTAAAGGGTACTGAAGGGATTTTTTTTTTGTAGGACGACGTGGATAGAAAGGAGAGGAAACTTTTGAGGTTTAGGGAAAGAAAAACCTTTGTCCATAATTACACACGGAAAGAAAGACAGAGATGTATTGTTTAAATGAAGGAAGAGACTGTGGGCTCAAGTGACTTACAGTAACAAATTAGTGCAGTATTTTCTGCTTCCTTAGTGACGTACGTACCCTGAGGATTGTATCAGCTGGTGTCTGTGACAGTGAGCAGAAAGGCATATTATTGTGATTGATGGTATGTCTATTAGGAGCTGTTGGACGTCTGCCCCTCCCAGTGGAGCACTGACCGTGTCTTCACAGGACTAGACTGAGCTGGGCTTATGTTGAGCTGCTTTCCCCTGCCCTGGAGCCCTATCTACTCAAAGCCTGCCAACAGAGCCTCAGTCAGATCCTGTTTTGTCCCATGCAGCACCCTACATTACAGCACTAAGCCCCACTGCACACTCCACTCATACCAAAGTAGTTTTTATGGCCTGGCATCATTTTTCACTCTCCCTAGGAATGAGACAGGAGTGATAACTCAACACCTCCGAAAGAGATTTGACTTGAGCACAGCACCACCAGTCTAAATATGACAAATCTGTTTTTGCACGAGCCAGTCAGCATGTCGCAAAGCTGCCTTAGAGATATCTGGGGGGAGCCTCCTCGATTTAGTAAGGGACTGCTTGGATCTGATGGGGTTGACAAGGGTGGATGGAATGACCATAAAATAAAAAGCAAGATAACAGGTGAGAAGGAACCTGTAGAATGAAGTTAGTATCAGATAGAGATCAAAGTCTGCTGTTTGTAAATGGTTGACTTTGAATCCACGTACAGTGTAAACACGGGTACTGGATTGTGTTACAGGGTTTGAGTAATCTAGAAAACAGAAGCATGTCACATTAGGTTTCAGCCTGTTGGATCTTGCACCTCTCCTGTTACTGTCTATTGTTGTCTGCTGATTAAAATACCTGCAGTGAATGTTAAGCTCTGGATGTTCTCTGGGATGTCTGAACTTCCCACCCTGGCCTGTTTTAGCAGAATGCTTATGTAGTAGAGTCGGAAGCACATCCTGGAGGATCCCTGTACTTGTCATGTGCCTTTGAGTAATATACTGAATCCCTGTGCTGTGACTACACTATGCTTTACCACCCACCACCCAACATAGGAAACACTGTCTCTCTTTGCCATGCACCATGCATGTGCAGGATATTCATTTTGGTCATAGATGACCAATGAATGGGAAAAGCAGACCATGCAGGAGCATAGGACTAAAGATGAAAATATATTTTATTTGGGATTCTCGTGTTCTGGAGGCTTTAATTGCATAAGAATATTATAGTCCATCGTGATGTTTCATTGTGGACATCGTCATATGCCAATTCATCATCCAACCCTATTCAGTCCTTCAAACTTCAAAATAGAAAGCCTGTAAATTGGTATCGCCTAAAATAAAAAGCCAACTGACTGCATGTAAGTAAACAGCTAGACAGCTGACTGCTAGTATGAAGTGTCATCCAGGGGCCACAGGGTGGTCTGGCCAGAGCTGACTGCCTCCCCCCCAACCCCTTCTTCCCCCTTTTCTTCTTATCTTTCTGCAAGGGGTCTTGTTCCATGCCACACAGCATATTGTATTTATAACTCTGGCTCCTCCTCCTCCCTTCCTCCCCTCTCCTTACCTCATCCCCCAGTCACACCATATTTTACTTCACTAGCACGAGGCTGCTCACCTCTTTGATGCGACAAACCTCACGATTCAGCCAGTGTCTCATTATGAGTGGCTATGATTAGCCCATGTGCTGTCTTGGGTATGACTCCATTCCCGATATTTTTCACGATCCCCTCTCTATCTCTTGCCTCCTCAGGCACCGTATAAGTGGTGCAAACTATTGCAGAGACCAAAGTTATGTGTGCTCTTTTCTTTTTTTCTTTGGGGCTTGGCCTAGCTGGCAACCTGGAGGATCTTTAAGAATAAGAGGATGTAGGCAGGGTCACTGGAAGCAAAAGGGATTTGGTTTAGTGGGGGTCAGTAGGAATCTTTCTGTTTGTAAACTGGCGCAAACTAGGGCTGCAGCTAACTATTCTCGATGAATCGATTTAGTTGTTTGGTCTATACAATGTGTATCGGTGTTTCCCAAAGCCCAATATGACGTCCTCAAATGTCTTGTTTTTTCTACAACTCAAAGATATTCAGTTTACTGTCAGAGGATTGAAGAAACTAAAAAATATTCACATTGAATCAGACTAATCGATTCATCTTTGCAGCTCTAGCACAAACTACTATACCCCAATGTCGAAAAATGTGGAAGAGATTCATTGTACAACGGGTAGGTAGGAGGGTGTGTGTACATTATTCTAAGCTGAGATGTACTTGTGTAATTAATTGCAGTGATTATATCATTGAAATACATCTTTTATGGTGTTTGTTATCTGGTCTGTCATAAAATAAATACTGCTTGTACTTCCTGTCTGCTCTGCAGCAGGCCCCGGCTGGCTAGATATTTGTTTTGTGGAGCAGTAGCTTTGCACCAGCGACCTCACTGGTTTGTGAGATCTCTGCAGAGACATGCCTTCCAGAAAAAATAAGGGTTTTCCCATCACAAGAATTTTCCAACCCACACAATACTGGCTGTGTTGTTTTTTGTGTCTGTTTCTGTTTATATGATGTTGCAGAACTACAGCAAAGCTATATTATGGACATGAAAGGAGGGGAATTTAGTCAACGTACCTTCAGGGTAAAGTTTGTTGGACAGTGTCAGTAATCCTTTACGGTTATGAATAGTGAATGTGAAAGACAGAAAATGAGAGAAAGAGAGGGAGATTTTGGTTGGTAAATCATGTACTGTGAAAATGACTAAAGGAAAGAGCAAATCCAAAAGGGAGAAATGGACAGTGACACAAGGGGCCCTATCTTGCACCCGGCGCGGAGAAAAGCCCGGCGCAAGTGTCTTTGCTTTTTTAAGACCGTCCAGCGCCCACGTCGTTTAAATAGCAAATGCACCCGTGCCCATGGGCGTGCTGGTTTTACAGGGAGGTGTGTTCAGGTCAATTCTTGGCGTATTGCTATCTTGAGGCAGCGGGAAGTGATCGCGCCATTGACCAACAAAAACCTGGTCTAAAGTCAATAACGCAGTGGTGCACGGACCCTTTTTTCCGCTGTCAAACTAGCAAAAGTGGATTTGGACACACCCTAAAGTAAACGCACCTGCACCATGCGCTTCACGCTGTGCGATTAGATCGATAAAATAGGGCCCAATGTGTTTTGGGATACTTGGATGTTAATGTCCCTTGAGATAAGCGAGGGGATCTCCACCATCCCATCTAAATCTCTTAGCAGATGAGATTACATTCATCATGCATGCCGTCAGAATCCCAATGAATGCATTGCTTGATCATTAACTCATCTATAGCCAACTAACACAGACATACTGTAGGTCCCACCCACACAAACACGGACACATTGCAGTATTTGCACCTCAGCAACAGACTCAAAAAAAAACCTTGGCCAGGGGGAGCAGCTTGAACCAACAACAAAAACAAAAACTTTTTCAGTCTCTGTAGTTAACTTTTAAGATGTAAGGTGCCTCACAAACACACTCATTTACGTTTAGCAGGCAGCAGGGTGGAAACTTCATACATGTTAAGTAAAGGGGTGAGGACATGTTTGTTTTACATCTAGATTTGTGTATTTCAAAGAGAGGGAGAGATAGATCGTATAATATATTACATGCTTCATATGAATGTGTCCAGTGACTCCTTGATGATTCTCACCCCTCTCCCAGTGTGTGGCTCTTTGCTTTTTAGCAGCGCTAAATCTCTAATGGTCGTTGTCCTTTACACTTGGGTGTGATTGACGTCAGCCCAAGCTTCTCACCGGCCTCCTCTCATAAACCTACGTGTGACACTCTTGCCCCACAGCATCTGAGTGACGAGCATCATTACATAGCCAACATTTGGCATTGACGGGAACCTTGTTATCGAAAAGACCCTGACACCTTTCAGAGATCATAAACGCAAGCTATGCTCCGTACAGGCCGGGTCTCATTCAGCTTTAGCCATTGGTCAGGAATGTGCCATCTTCAAGGTCTCTGCAGTTATCCCCACTGTACACGTCCACACACAGTAACGTTAACTCTTGATAGTGTGATGTCACTGTGAATTACCTTGTAAATTGTCCGTACATAAAAGTGTGTGTCAGTATGAAGTGCTCTGGTGACGTGTTGGTTTTGGAGAGAGCGTGGGTGATGGAGAAATGAACAATAACAGTGAATAAACAGCATTTTATTGTTGAAGTGACATTTAGAATTAAGATAAATTTAGATAGTTTAATATAAAATGTTATTACACACATTTTTTTATTCCTACTTTAAACCCATTAAAATTGTCTTTTTATTTAGCTACAAGATGTTTTTCTTCTTCTGTTCATATTCTATTTCCTTACTCGCTGTCCTTCTTATGTCCAACAGATTCGCTACATTTCTCAGACTCAAGGTTTGCCAGGGGAACATTTATTGAATGCGGGTACAAAGACGGCACGGTTCTTTTGCAGAGAGTCTGACTCCCCTTATGCAGCATGGCGACTAAAGGTGAGGAGTATTTACATACGTGCAAAATGTGCTGAATTGGCTTATTGCTGCTTATTCAAAACAAACAACATAGGTCAGCTCCAACTCGGTCGACAAATATTTTCCTCCTCCCTCTGGGCAAACAAAGACTGCAGTTCCCAATAAAGAAACAATGACTTTCTGAAACAAACCGAAACGTGCACAGAAGAACCAACCGTTAAGATAAAGTCTCACATTGCTTCACGTACCGTGAATCAGCTTAAGTTCTACAATGACATTTTTCTAAGGCCAAGCATTCCCTACTTTGGAATCTGATGTTTTGTATAATCATGTTTTTTTATTTCCTACATAGCACGTATGAACCAGTTTATAGAAAAATAAACCATTAAAACCATAACAGAATTCAGTTCTTGCTGCCCCACTAAACATTTTCTTTTTTTGTAGTCAACAGACGAGCATGAGACGGAGACGGGAATGAAATCAAAGGAAGCCAGGAAGTACATCTTCAGCTGTTTGGATGACATAGCGCACGTATGTTCAGCCGCTCGGACCACAGTGTACCTCACAGGACTTTAGAGGAAGTTCAACATCAATGTTGAGATGATGTAGAGGAAGTACACCCACAGCTGCATGAATAAAATGCACATGTTATTACTTGGAAAGAAAGGAGTGCCTCTAAGCTCAACTTCCTTTCAGATAAATGCTTAACCCAAATTTGAAAAATAAAGGTTCAGGTTTCACTTACGGTACTCTGTAGAAACACATCATGGGTGGGAATTCCCCAGGAAACCATCAATGCATGCTCAGGTCTGTTATTTCATAAGTCAGAGGAGATTCTTAAGAATTAACGTTCATGACTAATTGTTTATCATTCTTAGGAAATGGGTATCATATTAAAAACGCGTTAATTCATCATACACAGAGCGCACTGTAATGTAACATTTCTCATTTGACTTTACCTTTTTCTTTTAACATGTAATCTATTGATGAACAGTTATTAAGACCAGTAGTTTTAGCAGTAAATCATTTGTTTTCCAGGTGAACTTGGTGATGAATCTGGAAGGTAGTGACTTGTTGGCAGAGAAGGCAGACCGTCTGGAGTTTGTGGGCCTGCTGAAGAAGATGTTGTTGATTGATGCAGAAGAGAGGATTGCCCCTTCGGAAGCTCTCAGCCACCCCTTTGTGACAATGCATCACCTGCTCGACTTTCCCCATAGCAACCAGTGAGCCCACTTTGCCTCAGATTTTGATGTTGTCATTTTGACCTTCCTACATCTCTTGACTGTGTCCCTCCTCTGCCTGTAGTGTGAAGTCATGTTTCCACATCATGGATGTTTGCTGGACTCGTCCCAGTGCATATGAGGCGGCTCACAGAAATAAAGGTCCTTTCATCAGACCTGTGACCACAAACGCTGCTGCCTCTGTCAACCACCCATTCAGCAAGATTACCGGTGTCCACACTCAAGTAAGTCCTTCAGGATGTGTCCGCAAAATCAGATATCACGATATCATTGACAATATACAGTGCTGCCCATAAGTTTATGAACCCATCTTTATCAGGATACTATGCATCTTGATAAAGAAAGTACCCCATGCCAACCATTGCCGCAGCAACAGAGGGATTATTTCGTATGAACATCTTATTTGTATTCACATCTATTCTTTACTTAAAGGTCCCATATGGTGACACTTGAGGCCTTTTTATGTTCCTGCGGAGGCTCGACGCAGAGCTTTCGCCGTAGCCTATGCAAGTGGCCTGATGTTTATACTTGTGTGTGTGTGTGTGTGTGTGTGTGTGTGTGTGTGTGTGTGTGTGTGTGTGTGTGTGTGTGTGTGGAGGGGGTGATAGAGTGAGGGAGAAGTGAGATAGTGACAGTGATTACCTTTGGAGCGAGTACCGACTCTAGAGCATAGTGTTTTCTGACCACGGTGGGAAATCTGTAGCAGGAGAAGTTAACCCTCTCCTTGATTTCACGTTGTTTATGGAGAAGGAGAACCAGGAAATGAGTCGGGGGAAATGCAACGCTACCAAGCCACGGCCGAGCAACGTGTCGCTGCGACGTGTGTCGCTGCGACGTGTGTCGCTGCGACGTGTGTCGCTGCGACGTGTGTCGCTGCGACGTGTGTCGCTGCGACGTGTAGTTAGATTTTTCTAACTACGGTATGAATAGCCTAGGCTATTCATACCGGGGGTGCAAATAGACACTGATTTTAATTCCAAAGGCCAAGGGAACTTTATCAGGATGCATAGTATCCTGGATCCATGATAACTGGCCTTTTAAAAAATAAACTGCCTGTATGGGAATTTAACATAGGGGTGTGTATACTTATGTCCCCTGTGTTTTAAGGAAGAACATTTATTTATTTACGATACATTATTCATTCACAAAGAAAATTGGTGTCCTTAAAGGTTGGACTTTTACAATTTTTTTAAATTAAGGCATTAAGATCAATTTCCGAAAGATTAGTCGACTTTAGCATAGGTTCATAAACTTATGAGCACCACTGTGCATTGATGTCGATATTGTGACGATATTGTAGGGTTGAGAATTTGTGCTTTAACAAAGTATTTTCACAGTTAGATGTTAGATAAATAATCATCGATAATGTGATGATATAATGATTAAGCGGTTAAAAGCAAAAAAACAGAACAGTCTGGTAAATTCTGAAAATTACATCACTTTACTTTAATGTAGCCTTTAAAACGGGGAAAAGACCACATTTACCATATAACGATATTACGATATCCAAAATCTAAGGCGATATCTAGTCTCATATCACGATATCAATATAATATCGATATGTTTCCAGCCCTACCTAAAGGGTGATTTCGCATATTTTCCCATGCATTGGTGTCTACAAAACATGGTAAAATAGGGTCCGGGTTGAAGAAAACTAAGTTACCCTTTAAACACCGTAATCTTTAGATCAGGGAATTAATGCATTTATTTTTATATATATATATATATATATATATATATATATATATATATATATATATATATATATATATATATATATATACACACACACCGTATATGTATTTGTTTTTCTTACTGTTTTGAAAAAATATATAACAATTATCTGAGTGATGGAATAATCACAGATGGTATGGGTCATTGACATGCAATGTGTTTTTCTGTTCATCAGAAGACTTTTCATTTCCTCGCCTTTTATTGCTTTCGTGTATGCCGACTTGCTCATCTTATTGCGTCCTAGCACTGCTGTCATGGCAACAAAATCACGTCATGTGTCTGAGGTCATGGCAACGGTGCAAATCACCACTGTTGCTGAGGAAAAAAAAGGAGCTGACCCATTTTTTTGGCATTGGATCTTTATAATGCAAAACATCTTAAAGTATCTTCAAAAGGCTCTGTTCTGAGGATTAAATAATAATAAAAAAAAAACATGACCAGTTGTGACAATATAATATAATGGTGACTACATATGTGTTTATTCAGTACATAGTCAGACATAAGGATAATATTAAAAGGCTCTCTCATTCCTATTTAAAATTGAAACTGGTCAACTATAATTTCTGTTTCCATGGAGCAGCATAGTTAATGGTAAATTGTTTTTCTTAAGGAGAATTTAACAAGAAAACGTTGTGGCTTTTTTAGTATTATCCTCTAAAAGGCTGGATTGTGTTTACTATCATGTGTATGGGGGTTGGGCTACATGCAGTAGCAGAACAATATAGGCCTAGTTCTCGTTATTCAATAAATGTGATTATAGTCAGGCACGAGAACTGCCTGCGTAGTGAAGTAGAGGCACATGCTTCAATGTTCTTTGTTTATCCCTCAGGCCTGTCTCAAGGAATAAGTTCAACATTGTCTGTTGACCTTTTAGTTATCCAATCTTTTAAAAAAAAAATAAAAATCTAGCCTCGCCCTGAATAAATTGGTTAATCCGTTTTATAAGTGGGTTGATATGGAAAGGTGTCTAATCATATACCAACAGATCAAGAGCAGCATTTTAATGAGATGAAGGTAATGATCATGACATATTCAATTGGAAATTTGAAACGCGGACAATGCACAAATAAATGTTAAACTTGTAATACAAGAGAATATGTCTTGGGCCGGGTTATAGCAACAATTGCTAATTTACCCCGAACTTCCTCTGAAGTAGATCAGCCATGTGTTGAGGTTATGATGGTCTTCTACTACATGTGAGCCAAGTGAGCTAACGTCTTTTGACTGAAAAGCCAGGGTTTTGCCTAAAGGTAACTGACTAACCCACTAATCTCTCAGTACAACACAGGTCCCTGGGCTCTGTCTGGCTGAAATACAGACTACTCTTGACAGAGATGTTGCAATCTACTGGCTCTTTAATGCTATTGTTGTGCATTGTAATACCTCAGAAAAGTCCAGTCATATCCCTTTTTCCATTTTTAGGGATTAGCCCCATCAGCCCCATCAGTGATGCACCCTGGGATACCACTACAGACAGGAAGTGGTCAGTTTGGATGCAACGATTCATTTCAGCAGGCACTCATTCTATGTCCCCCAGCCATTCAAGGTAGGACATGCACATCTTTATTTCCATTGTTTATTATTCTTTGTAGTGGTTGGACTAAATATCTTACAGTCAAATATTTCCTGTCCATTGTCCCTGTATGAATCCCCACCAACACAGCTAAACCAGCAGGCTACTCTGTTCGAATGGAGGCTTCTGTGCCTCTGGTCACTCAAGCACCACCCATCCAGCCCATTCAAATCCGACCTGGAGTCATCACACAGGTAAGGGGGTAGCAGGGATATGAATGACTGCAATGGAGGTCAAAGAACTAGGAATTGACTGATTATCGGCCTGGCCAATTATCTGGGCCGTAACTTATGGCTGATAACCTGCATGTGTGTTTTTATTTGACCGATAAAGTTAATTAATTAAAAAGTGTGCTTTGGCTCCGCTACAGCTCTGTCTCCCCCTCCTGCCCTCGTTTCATTAAAAAAAATAGCCTTACTTAATTATCTCGCCCACAACACTATCTGATTGGCTTGAGGTTAAATGAATAATAGCCTATCGACACTCAACCTTACTGCTAATAGCCAATCAACACTCCTCAACCTTGCTGCTGCTGACATACAGCAGCCTGAGTAGAAGCGTCTCGGCTCCGGTGGAGTTGGTCGTGCTAAAGCTTGGAAGGCAGGCTGCAGGAATTCACGAAGTTAAAAAGTAAACACCATTACCAGCTGCAACATATAAGTTTTGAATGCATCAGTATTTTGAAATGGACGTTTACTGTTGTTAAATTTAGTATTTTTTGTTTGTTACAATAACCTTTACTAATGCAAAACATATACTTGTATTTTATTTAAATCTTCATTTTGACTAACAGAGTTTCATTTTACTGTAAATGCATATCAGTTCCGAATATTGGTTTCATTAACTACTAATAATCTGCATCGGCCCTGAAAAACCAGTATCGGTCGACCCCTACAAAGAACATAGGCTGAGATGGAGGGACAGCTTGGCTTCATTAGTAATGTTTATCTTTGATGTGCAAGCTGATGAAAGCATCATGAGAGTAAAATTACTAGATTTAACTGCTTTGCTTCTCTGAACTTCAGGCCTGGTCCAGCCGTGCTCAGCAGATCTTGGTGCCCACTTGGCAGCAGGTGACATCAGTGCCCCCACCACCAACCACTTTGGCATCTGATACTATGGCAGGCTCACAAAGATTGGGTGACTGGGGGTAAGCAATTTTTTTGTTTCTGGGGATTACAGCACAATATGTTTTTGATACATTATCTGTATCCTTTCTTGATTTTATACATATTATGTTATATACTAATATGTAGTATTATCTAAAGCAATATGTATTAGTGCCTTATTACCTTTAGTTGCTATGTACACTCTTGGGAAGGGCTGTACTACTCTGATACAGCACACTTGCTCCCCTGAATATTAATGATCGATGAGTCATGCATGTCCCTTTGGACCAGTGACGGAGACCATTTTGTCTGTAATGGTGCTAACAGCTTTTGGCTCAATTTGCAATGTTTTGTTTCCTTAATGCAGGAAAGTGCGTCCTCATGGTAACCATTACAGCTCCATGATTGCACACCCTCAGCCATTCTTAACCAACCAAATGACCATGTCCACCCACCAGCCAATCAACATAGGCATTGCACATGTGGTGTGGCCACAGCCGGCTGCCAACAAGAGAGCCAAGCCTTGTGTGAACAGGTATTGCATGTGAGTTTTGCCTTTTACAACTAAAACACTTATACATGCACTAAAATTAGTGCTGTCAGTTAAACGCATTATTAACGGCGTTGACGCAAACCCATTTTAACAGCGTGAATTTCTTAAACTTTGTAGTTTTTTTCACATGCTGTTGCAACAGCACCACACCGGATCTAGCTAGACCGGAAACGAAACAACAGGCACGCCGCACACACTTGTTTGGACTTGCGAGCCGGCCAAAGAGTAGTAGGCTAACGTTGTGTTTTGAGTGGATGGCAAGCGCGAGACGCCGAAATGGATGCCAATAAGATTCTGAATGGAAAGTTTACTTTTAAAAAGTTGCCAAATGGTTCCATTGACAAGACCAAAGTGATCTGTGTTTTGTCGTTGTGAAAAAAAAAAAAAAAAAAAATCAAGGGACATTTAGAATAAATAAAAATGTGCGATTAATTTTGAGTTAACTATGACATTAATGCGATTAATCGCGATTACATATTTTAATTGTTTGACAGCACTAACTAAAATGGGTTCTTCCTTTCTGAAAGTTGCTTGTTTTCTTTAATAGGGGCAGCAACTTCTCCCAAAACACAAACGTCCAAAATATAGCATGTCAGTCACCAAAGATGGCCGATACAGCAAAGAATGTGCAGCAGGTAGAAGCCAGATGCCCAGAGGAAGGGCATGCTGCTGAAGAGGAGCAAGGCACAGAGCAAGTGGAGGAGGATGATGAGAAATGCTGTAAAGTGGAGCCAGACAGTGAGGAGCTTTCAGCTTCACAGGAGCAGCGGCTGGCCATGGTGATCTCTGACCTAGCTAGCCCGACTGTTAGTGTCATCAGTATTAGCAGCGATGAAGAGGAGAGCGCCCAAAGGCACTCAATGGGAGAGTGAGTACTGACCATCAGGTTCCTTTAAACTTTATTTCTATATTGGTGAAATTTAAAAATGTGTCTTACTTTATTTGTCTCTCGGTGCACACAGGTGTAAGGGTAGTGCAGATTGTGAGGCGTGTCAGAGCACCGTCAGTATGGAGAGAGTCTGTTCCCTCAGCAGTCCAGACAGCACACTCAGCACCAGCTCTTCTGCCTCAGCCCAGTCCAGCACCTCACCCTGCAAACACCCCAACAGGTATGTTCAATTAAACTGATTCAAACAAAGCTCCTAACAAATGTTGTCCCCGGTTCTACATGGTTGCTACACCACAACCAACGAGATATGTGTAACATCCTTCTCATTGGTTGCCCCATTACAGTATGTCAGACGACGAACAGGAGAGTGGTTGTGATACCGTGGACAGCTCGCCTGCCTCAGACGCCTCTCGCCACAGTCCCTTCACACAGCGACGCTTCATCGCCGACAGCAACCAAAACTGCGAGCCCCGTGTTGCGTGCGTTGCCCCGGAGACCGAGCCCAGCAAGCCAACAGTTCGTACAGTTGTGGTGCCTCCAATGAGAGTGCAGAACAACAACAACAACTACTACCCTGTTGTCAGTGAAACCTATGGCAACACAGGTAAAACTTGACATATGATGCTTTGTTAACACAAATTCATTCAGTATGTTCCTTATTTAAATCTGACTTTGAGTTGACCTAATAGTGTTTAATAGATGGATAGATGGATAGATGGATAGATGGATGGATAGATAGATAGATAGATAGATAGATAGATAGATAGATAGATATTGATTCAAAAAATGGGAAATTACAGTGTTACAGCAGCAAAATATCAGTCACACAGCACAGAATATACATAAAATACTAGGATACAATATACATGAAATATTAGGATACAATATACATGAAATAATAATAGGATAGAATACAAGAACAAATATTTCAAATATATACAAGTTGGGAATATAAAATGTACAACTGCTTAACTGCTAATGAAAAAGATGTAGATAAACCTATTGTGCAAGTTGGACTTAGTGCCGATGTGATGTCTAAGAGTCTTATCTAGCACCCAGTGATGAGGTTTGTATTAGGTGTCAAGCCTACAGGCTAAAATTGGTGCTTTGTTATACAAACCCCAATTCCAATGAAGTTGGGACGTTGTGTTAAATGTAAATATAAACAGAATACAGTGATTTGCAAATCCTTTTCAACCTATATTCAATTGAATACACTACAAAGACAAGATATTTTATGTTTTTTTTTTTTAAACTTTATTATTTATTTTTTGCAAATATTCACTCATTTTGAATTTGATGCCTGAAACACATTCCAAAAAAGCTGGGAGGGGCATGTTTACCAGTGTGTTTCATCACCTTTTCTTTTAACAACACTCAATAAGCGTTTGGGAATTGAGGACGTTAGCTTATAGGTGGAATTCTTTCCCATTCTTGCTTCAGTTGCTCAACACTCCGGGGTTTCTGTTGTCGTATTTTGCGCTTCATACTGGCCACACATTTTCAATGGGAGACAGGTCTGGACTGCAGGCAGGCCAGTCTAGTACCCGCACTCTTTCACTACGAAACCACCCTGTTGTAACACGTGCACAATGTGGCTTAGCCTTGTCTTGCTGAAATAAGCAGGGATGTCCCTGAAAAAGACTTTGCTTGGTTGGCCGCATATGTTGCTCCAAACTGTATGCACCTTTTTAGCATTAATGGTGCCTTCACAGATGTAGTACAAGTTACCCATGCCATGGGCACTTACTCACCCCCATGCCATCACAGATGCTGGCTTTTGCACTTTGCGCTGATAACTATCTGGATGGTCCTTTTCCTCCTTGGCCCGGAGGACATGACGTCCATGATTTTCAAAAACAATTTGAAATGTGGACTTGTTGAACCACAGAACACTTTTCCACTTTGCGTCAGTCCATCTCAGATGAGCTCGGGCCCAGAGAAGTCTGCTGCGTTTCTGGATGTTGTTGATATATGGCTATTGCTTTGCATGGTAGAGTTTTAACTTGCACTTGTAGATGTAGCGACGAACTGTGTTAACGGACAATGGTTTTCCGAAGTGTTCCCGACTGAGCCCACGTGGTAATATCCTTTACATAATGATGTCGGTTTTTAATGCAGTGCCGCCTGAGGGATCAAAGGTCACGTGCGTTCAATGTTGGTTTTAGGCCGTGCCGCTTAACGTGCAGAGATTTCTCCAGATTCTTTGGATCTTTTGATGATATTATGGACTATAGAGGATGAAATCCCCAAATGCCTTGTAATTGTACGTTAAGAAACGTTGTTCTTAAACTGTTGGACTATTTGCTCATGCAGTTGTTCACAAAGTGGTGAACCTCACCCCATCCTTGCTTGTGAACGACCGAGCCTTTTGGGGATGCTCCTTTTATACCCAATCATGACCAATTAACCCGTTCGCCTCTGGAATGTTCCAAACAGGTGTTTTTTAAGCATTCTTCAACTTCGTCTTTTGTGTTGCGGGCATCAAATTCCAAATGACTGAATATTTTCAAACAAAGTTTATCAGTTTAAACCATAAATATATTCTCTTTGTAGTGTATTCAATTGAATATATGTTGGAAAAGATTTGCAAATCATTGTATTCTGTTTTTATTTATGCTTTACACAACGTCCCAACTTTATTGGAATTGGGCTTTGTACTTAAGAACTGCTGGAAGAGGCCCGGGTTATCTCTAAACCTAAATTATTTTATGAATAAAGCAGATGACAGGACACCTTTTCTTCTCCACATTCATTTGCTTTGTTTGAAGTACACTCTGATGGTGTTATCCACTCAGAAGACTAGCAATTGCATGAGTTGGTCATGCTAGCTCAAAGCAGTCACCACTGCTGCTGTCTGCTCCACAGGTCACATGGCCTGGGATTACGCTGTCTTTGTAGACCACAGAGGTTCTCACAGGTGATTATGGGTGACCTGCCCTGAAGTATCTGCTCTGATCTCTGGAGTGGATATTTGTTTGCTGTCATCACTCCTTACTCTGGCTCCAGACTGACTTTGAGCACCTCCATATCTGTGTGGATGTGCACTTTTTAAAGCTACATAAGACATGCGTAATTGCCCAACAATGTTTAATGTCCTCAAAACATGGATGTCAAGCAGAGAACATGGACACCTTTTCTGGTTGGCCTAAACAAATACATGATGTTTCTTTCTGGTGCTAAAGTGAAGTTACGCATGCTATATGTAGGCTTTGTTTACAGCTGTGGTCAGTGGGACAGCGCTGTCTTTCTCAGCAATCGAGTGCATTTAAAAGCAACCTCTTTATAGGTATTAGAAAGTAAAGGGTTTAACTGTAAATCCACAGTGAAAATCATACAGAGTCATATCGGCTTTCATGTCAAAGACATCCCTCCAACCCTCAGCTATTGCAACGAGAGCCCCACATAAAAGGGCACAGCTTGCTATTCTAGTGCTACCAGGTGTATTTATAGCTGATGGTCAGACCCCACTATAAGCTAGATATACAAGCTTAGTTACCAACTCCTCCCTGATCCCCCCAAACATATCTATTTATAATCACCTAGATCATATTCAGAGGACAGATGCCACTATGTTTAAAGGTTTGGACCTGATCAAGCACATCTGAAATCACTGATAATCCTACAAAGCCTCCTCTCACAAATGTTGCCATTTCTGCAGATGTAGTTGGATCCAATCCCTGGTTGCATCTTGTTTGCCTTTTGCCTGCCCTTATTTTCATTGTGATCTTAATAGTGGGGCACCAAATTGTCTGCATTAACACATGCCATTTCCATCTCTCTGTTTCTCCGTCCGTCCCTCAGTCTTAGAGTCTTCATGCCAGTCCAAAGGGCGAGGCATTCCTGGGCGACAACATCACCACTCCACTCCCCTCCTCAACAGGCCCCAGAAGATCACCCCTGCATTCCAGCCCCAACAACAGCAGCCTATAGGCTTTGGGCAGGTGAGCACATACAGTCACATACTTGTTAAGGGTTGTTGACTGCAGAGAGATATTGGGGACACTTGGCCCCATCGATTAAGGAGAATATAGTGTATATGCATTTGCCAAAGAGAATTTGTGTTTATTTAAGATGGTAAAAAAATGATGTAATAAAATAAAAAATAAAAAACGATTGCAGGGATAAAATCAGTTATGCACTACCTCGGTTTTAATCACTGGCAGTGGTAATGCTTTGGACAAGGTGTCCCACTGAACACAACTAGCAGTGTTGTCCCATTTGAAGTCCGATTTTATAAAATGCCACGTCGAGTCTTTGTATCCTGTATCTGTCCCTTGTCTGGAATGTTAAGAAGCGAAGAAGTTGGCAAATCGTGCCAGAAAATGCAATTTCTAAAGTGGTTTAGGTGATAAAAAGCATTTGAATTGCAAATATTTCTTTTTTTTATAGCGGCAGCCAAGAGCACACTGAAAATGGAACTTAATTCATCTGCCACAGTAGCTTTTGTCCCTAACAAATCTCCCAGCTTCGCTCAGAATTACACAGTTGGTGGGTGAACATTTCCAACTGTGTTTAAGGGTGAAGACATTTTACTGTAATACTGCTTACTTAATGGATCGCCAGTAAGACAAAGAGAACGAATACAATATTGTAATGTTATCCACACAAATTAAGAGGAGGTGAATCTCAAGATTAGTAATGACTGATTAGATTACATGCACACCAATATTCCACCATTATTCTGAATATGACAATATTCTGAATTTGATACAGCTCATGTAAACAGCATATTCCGATTGGATATTCCAAATAAGGCCTTTTTTTTTCTTCAGAATATAGCATTTTCCGATTAAGACGTGGGATATTCCGGTATTATTCGGGTTTTAGAAGCATTCTTTGGACATGTATTCAACGCATTCGGAATATGGGTCTTAATCTGGGTTTTTACCGCAGTTTACGCCCAGTTTAGGGCCTCTTTCCTGTTTATGGCTTATGGTCAGCTCTGTGCGTTGCTGTGGTTGCTGTAAACAAACCAACCAGCCAACAGTTTGCAGGGCTGCAGACCCGATAAGAAGGAGAAACACAGCTACTTTTAAACATTATCAGAGACAGGTTTTTGGATATGCGCACACATCACAACGATGACCTTTTCAAGAAGCTGGTTGAAGGAATGAAAGAGGGAGGCTGCGTTCGCACCGTCCAACAAGTCCGCCAGCCCTGGAAAACTTTGAAAAAATCGTATTTTGCACGGCTGCATGTAAACAGGAATATTAGTGCAATATTCGCTTTCATTAGCCATTTAAACAGCTTAGTCAGAATATCGTCTTTTTCGGAATAAGGGCAAAAACCAGAATATTATGTGCATGTAAACGTAGTCATAGACATGTAAAAATGTGCACACAGCAGCATCTAGTGGCTCATAAAGTCAAAGTCTGTCGATGAAGATGGTGAATCTAATTAGCCAGATATTCTCTCCCTCAGGTGCAGCATTTCGGTTCCTGCCATCAGGAATGGAACGGCAACTTTGCCCACCGGAGACCACAGGCCTATATCCCCCCCACCATACATGGACACACATTCACCCTGTCCCACAGCAGCCCAAACCACACTACGGGCCCCCACCTTGGGGGCCACCCGCACACCCAGCCCACCTTACTGTCCTACCCCCCGCCTGGTCCTCTGGTCACAGCTGCACCCGTGGCCCACCTCCTGGCTTCCCCTGTAGCCTCCCGTCCCGTCCTCCAGCCCACCTACAGCATCTCCCACCCGGCAGGCATCGTGCATCAGGTCACAGTGGGCATCAACTCCCGGCTGCTGCCCTCCCCCACTTTGCACCCCCAGGGCCAATTCAAGCCCCTCTTTCCCCCGCACTCCTACATTGCCTCGCCCGCCTACGCCAGTTTCCCTCTCAGCCCCACCAAAATAAACCAGTACCCTTACATTTGAGCATGCCTGCCCAGGTACCCTTTATACCACCAGAGGGCTAAGTGAGCAGGGCATCTTAAACCACAAACATGGTTTTCATTTCCAAAACCATGGCACAACCACAGAGAAAGCACGCTATTTTTTGAATCATGTAGACTTGGGTGTAATTGAACTTCAAGCTTTAAAAAAAGAAAAGAAAAAAAGTGAGAGTTCCAATGATGGAGATGATTTGGGCAAAGAATAAAAAGGAAATAATGTATGAATGATTGAATGAAAGAATGAATGAATAGTTAAACTCACACTTAATGTGTTTTGCACATTTGATATATATCTTTGCATTGGATCTTCTACGAATACTCCTCAAAACAGGTAAAATAATTGGGGTGGTGTTGAATAGTTAGACTTTGCACCCCTGATCCCAGCTATTTTTCTATATTGCCTTCTTACGTGTGCAAGACACATCCATATTTGTAAAGCCATCCCAGTCTCTAGCTCTAGATCGACAGATGCACACGTTGTCCACAGTGTATGTTGTACTGCGTTTGAAGTATTTGTACCTTTTCGGTGTCTTTTGGTGTTAGCAATGTCATGTCAATTAACCGATTTATCTAGGGTCGTTCCTCACGCTGCATGTGGTCTTGCATGAGCAAAAATGTAAACGGAAAGATGCATAGACGTTGCTCTTATTGTTTGTGTCACAAGACTCGCTGCATTGTAAAACTGTCCCCAGCCATAGTGCCTTACATATTTGAGGTTGTTAATGTTACTACTTATATATGACTATATACATGAATATTAATGTACTGGACTGCAGCACTTGAAATTCCAATCAGTCGATGCATCCTATGTGTGAGTATATATATGCACACGTGTGTGTATATATCCTTGCATAGCCTGCATGGATGTGATGTATCGCGGATAGCGGTGCTTAACTTTTGGAGTCGGTGTATATTTCAGTGTGTAGTGAGTTACTTTTCTGTTCTTTCAAGAAGAACAGCATGCTTTGCTGTTGCGAATGCTTACCGTTTCATTAAAAACGTTCTTTTTTCCGTTCTCCCTTTCCCCCCAAATGAACTAGTGTACAAAGTGCAAGTACTGAGTATTGCTTAATATTTGATAATCACTTTCTATTTAGTAAAACTGTTATTATAAACAGTATTTGTACTGTTTGATGAAACTGCAATACAATCTAAATAGTCGTCGATTCGTTTTCTTTTCTTGTCTTCGTATTTTCATTTTGAGTGTTTTCACTTTGTTTCTTAGATGTTTAGAAGTGTGGTGGGCATGGCATTGATTAGGTAAGGAAAGAAATGCAAATTAATTCATGGTATGGAATTTTCTAAGCCTGAGCAAACCATGTAGTATTCAATATACACACATATATGGACATATATTATAGAGCTAGACTATTTAGTACAGATGCTTGATAAGGTGTGAGTTAATTGTGTGCAATTCTCATTTATGCATGTGTGACAAAGTTAACTTTTTCCCTTTACATTATACCATTTGTCAAAGGCTTAAGGCTTATCGGTGTCGACTGCTTATTTTATACATTCCGTCAGGGAGGATATATATATATATATATATATATATATATATATATATATATATATATATATATATATATATATATATATATATATATATATATATATATATCTATCTATCTATCTATCTCATGGTAGCACCAGTCTATATATATATGTAGATATGCTGTGTGTGCATTTTTTTTCCTGTTCGTTTTACTAGTTATGTGTGTCTTTTTTGTCTTTTATTTTCAAATGAAGTTGCTTGTGCAGCACCAAAGACTGTAATTCATTTCCTGAGCAAGGTAGCTATTCTGTTTGCATAGACCTCAGTTATACTGTAGTTGTAGAATGGGGTTAAATAAAAAAAAAAATTGTATTTAAAAAAAAAAAAAAAAACGGCCGAGGTTTTGTCTAGCTTATTGGGCAATTAATAAGTCGTATCATTTCTTTCTTGAATGTATCATAGATAAGCTGCTATATGATGATTGCCACTTCGATAGCTGTGAAATTAGGTGATTTCTCTGAGTTTAAACCCAGCGTTGCTATTTTTGTATAGGTCCCTAATTATCTGAAATAGAAGTGGTTTTGATTTTTTGTGTTTTGCGTTCATATTTGGAGTGTCATTGTAACTACTGTATTGCTGATGATGAACATTAGTTGCATTTGTTGTTTCTCGGGGTGTGTGTGTTTTTGCATCAGTATTTTATCCTTATTAACCTTTCGGGCTCATCACTGCATATAAATGATGTATCGATATAACTTAATTTTTTTTATGTTTTCATATTGACGTTTTGTACGCATCTAAAGCTGTAGCTTGCAGGATTGATTTAACTTTTTCATTGTACGTATATACGGTGTACTACCAGTACTCTTTTGTGTGTTAAATGAGCACTGTGAGATGCCAGAAAAAAATATCCATTATGTTCATTGAAAAGCTTCTGTAATGTTTCCACTAATTACACACAAACACACTCTCCACTAAGCACTCGTACAGGGTTAGGCTTGTGAGGGTTTGGGGTGATTTAGATTGTGTCCAAAAATAGTTTTAGCCCAATGTTTCTGTTCCTAAATAATGTTTTACAACTTGTTTTTCTGGATGAATTGATTTGAACAACTATTTCTCACAGCCTGTTTTAACTGTTCAATGTTATACCTGGCTAGAATATCAGTTTGTTATTCTAAACTGCCTTGTGTTCAGATCGCTCTCCCCTTTATGAGTGTCTCATATCAAAATGATATTTTGTCAACACAAAACTGTGGCCATTGTTATGTGTTCCTTACCGAAATTGACAGTGTGAGCAGCACTGTGTATGTGCCTTGAGCTTCAGAAAGTGAGAATTGAAAGTGAGAAAAGATGGTGATTCCTCACCTCTTATTTAAGGAGGAAGGCATATAATTCACTAAGAGTCTGTTACCGTATAGAGTAGACAGTCTTTTAACGGCCACACGACCAGGAATTAAAAACAAACACGCATAATAGGACTTCAACACGGTGTCATTCCAGGGGACTTGTACTCGTCTGATCAGCTCGTAGACACGACAGAGGACATGTACATGGTGGTGGTGCTCCTCTGGTTTCAGATAGCCGCCACCAGAGCCTCTCTGTGATAACACACACAATAAAACACACATACACCTTGAATGATATGGCACTCAACGATCTTTGGATAGTCACTCTGGCTAAACAGCAGATGCAATACTTTACATTGTGCGGTCATTGCACCACCAAGTGTTCTTAGATAATCTCCATGCTTTACATTTCCTTGCATGTACACCTGAGTTGTTTCACTTTGTCTGCCTAGAAGCTGTCTGCTTAGAGCAGCTTTTCCATCGTGCAAGTTAAGACTGAGCGGGAGTAACCAGAGCACCGTTTACAACACTGGCCTTTAAAAAAAATATATATATATATAAATAAATCGGAGAAGCCGTACTTTATATCCAGTCTTGATGTTGATCGGTGTTCTGGATGGAAACTGCTCTGGCAAGGAGATTATTGTGGTTTTTCTGCACAGTGAGTCATGAGTGCAATACTCCACATTTAAACACTGACATTGATATGGTTGTATGATCAATTTTTTTTTTTTCTAACCTGTACGCTTTACTGATCATATCGAGTATCATTTTGGGAAAGAAAGCGTATGGCGACAAGGCATGACTTTGGCAGATTAGTGCTCGAAATAGTTCCCAATAATAAGCATGTGAAATGTAATGTGTTTTGATTCCTCCAAAGGTATTCACCAGCAATGCGCCTGCATAAACTCTCCCATACTTGTTAGGAAAAGACGAGAGAAATCTTAAAACTTTTTAATTTCCCACACAATTGACATCTTAGTTTTATGGATCTTTTTTTTTTTTTTTTTTTTTTAAAGGTTTCATGTAACATTTAACAGATAAATGATTTGTAAAATTACTACTATTAAAGTTGTCACTTTGATATCAGAAAACAAATCCTCTGCTGCAGTATTATCCTTTAGAGATGTTTTAATTCAGGGTCTGTATTAGTCTAACTGTACTACTGTGTTACGCTTTGATTTTCATTTGGAGTTTTGTTTTACTTAAGCTCTTATTTTTCTGGTCATCTATCAATTTCAGAGTTAATTCACACTGCAAGTTATGGGATCATCCGTTTAGATTGCTCATCAAATAGACTTGATTATGAAATCTGAACTGTTACTGTTTTAATACCTGTAGATTTTTTGTGGCTTTGTTTTTTTGTTTAATTTTGCTTTTTCTATTTTGTGCTACACTAGTTTGCCATGTAGCAATTGCACTGTGCAATATTTACAGTATGAGGACTGGGAAAACTAACTCTATGGATGTGATGTCTCTTTACAGTTTGCGATAGTGTTTCCTCTCTAGTTCTCAGTGATTTAGGTGTGACCAAGCCTTCTCTACTTTGTCACATTAAGCGGGTTTTCCAGGTGACTCTTTTGGTGAGTGTCAAAATAAGACTTTATGGTGTATTATTGTTAAGATTCACTTTGAATTAAAAAAAAATCTATTGATGCAGCTCTTTTTGACTTCTTTTTTGACTTTTTTTCCTTCCCTATCACTGTATTGAACACTAGCTGATCATATTGCTTGTCCACCACATTCTCAAACAGTGACTGGCACATCATACTTCAGTGGTTTTCAAACTCAGTAACATGAGAGGACCTGCAACTGATGATTATTTTTTATTGATCAGATTGGTCAGAATTGTTGGGGTTTTATTGATCAAGAGCCAAAGGTGACATCTTCAAATTCCTTGTTTTGTATTTAAAACTCCAAATTTTAAATTTGTAATGATAAGGATGGCAGCTATGAATGATAAAAAAAAAATCAGCAAATCCTCACACATTTGAGAAACTGGAACCAAAACATATTTAGTATTTGTGTTTTATATATTTTAAGTATTAATTGATTATCAAAATAGTTGTGGATCCATATTCTGTCAATCATCTAATGGATTAATTGACCTTTTCTGCTCCATTGAAAAGCAAATGGTCCTGTTAACATTTAATGGCACAGTTCCATTATAACGGTCTGTGCAAACTACATCTGCTGATGAAGATAATTTGATATGATCGAAAGCTCCAGAACAGCTGCTACATCGACTTTATGGCGAGATCTCAAATCAGCAATACAAGCAATTCACTGTTCACCCTGGATTCCATGCAAAATAAAAAAAATAAAAAGTAGGCTAGGTCCATATAATTACTAACGAAATTATGCTATAGTTGTTTTTAATAATGTGATAGGCTATAGCTACACTTAAAGTCAATGTTATTTTAAAAGACGTTTGTGGTGAATTCTTGTCAAATGGGGTTTGCTTTATTTTCGATTAGCCTATAGTGTTTTTCTGAGTCTGTGCTGCCATCTTGTGGTGGTAAGGAAGAACAACAGCCGTCATTGGTTCTAGTCATAGACTGTGTTTCAGCATGTAGCGATTAGCCTACTGTATCCCTGAGGACCAGGACACGATTGTAGGCTAGGCTACATAAACTATGTGTTAGTGGAGTTAAAGTAAAAACTTTAAAGTCGCCCTTTCTGAATATTCATCCACCGTAGCTATGCGTGTACAAGTCTAAACGGTAACCAGCTTCATGTGGACTTGCGTGTCTGGCTTATTTCACCCAGCAGAGGTCGTCCTACGGACTGCTCTCTTTGACTTTCTCCCGACTATTAACAGCAGAGAGGCTAATTTGCTCAGGTTGACCAGGGGGGGTGTTTAGACTCTAAAGCAGTGACCCAGCAGTTTCCATATCCTTACATTTGTGGCTAAACGTCCCCCGAGCACACCCAAATGTGTGTCACCCATCCGGAGCAGGTCTGTATAAGGCAGTTTACCGCCAACAGCTAAATGTCAAACCTTTCGGCATAGTGTGCGCGCCTCCCTGCGCCACTCGGTGATGATGGGTGGACCGAGCGGAGCGATAGGGCGCATTTCTTAATTTCCCTTCAACGCCGCGTATACCCCCCACCACCCTCCCCGCCCCCCTTCCAGCCCTGGACACCACGACGAGACCGCGGGACCGCTTTGTTTCCCGTTCACGCACGAGGATTGATCCAATGTATTATTTACGACCGAAACTTCAGCAACTTATCCACTGGATATGGCTCCCGGTTTGAGGAGTGGGCGGACAGGTCACCCCGAAGTGGTGGGAGCCGGCGGAGCGGACCCCGGTGGGCGCCCGCCGCGAAGGACGGATGCCGGAGGAGAGGGGAGGTGTTTGAGGGCCAGGTGGCGAGCCGGAGCAGTGGGGATGCTTGCGAACTGCGCGCTGCATGTGGGGATGCTTTTACTTCTTGTCCGGTGCGCTTTGGCCGCAGAGGGTAAGCACTGAGCTATCTGCTCGAAGAACACAACATGCTGATGTGTTGCATTATAACCTCTGTCACATCTTAAGCCTACATTGGGAGTGACGTCTGTTGCGAGCTGTTGGAACATATTGGGTGGGAAATGGGTCTTTTGTTTCACACATGTAGCGTTTTGTAATCCGCACATAATGCTGTTGGGTGCATGATTCACATACAGGCTGTAGGCTATGGATGGCTTAATCTCATTTTCTAGGAACGCAAAAATGTTCCATCTGTGGTCCAGGCACCTATTGCTCTGTATGCTGTGACATGCAGTAGGCTGGTATTGCATTGCAATTTGCGCAGCCAGGGAGAATGTCCAAACGGCTATTATTCAGGATTCTTTCCCTCTACTGACCGCACTGACATGATATGTGGTGTGAGAGAAGGTGTTGTTGATGAGGTTTGTTTGTACGTTATGTAATTCTCTGCCACCTTCTAATCTTTCCACCTGACGCCAGCTAACTCTTTTGTCTCTGATCAGATTGCACTGCACATACCTTGAACCTCTGCAGCTGGACCCATTATGAGCCATCTCAATCTCAACTTCGTTTTTGCGTCTGAACTTCACTTCCCCTTTGTTCTGCAATAGGCATTTCATGTTGTATGAATTCCCATGCCAGAGGTTATTAAACGTCATTATTGTGTGTAATGAACTTAAGGGAGTTTTATTCACGGAATGCAATGCAGTCACAGGACAGTCAGTGTTTCAGAGCATCTGGGTCAGCACTAATGACACACAACTGTAGCCCACTGGAGGTCTGTGGGTCTCTGACGGCATGAGAGGCAGCTGGGGTAATGTTGGACAACATAGCTGCCCTTCAACCATGAACGCTTGAAGAAAAGGCTGCAAAAGGCCATTAGTCTCTGCATGTGCACTGATTTGGCTGCATCACCCTTTTTTCTTTCTCTCATGTGACTATTTATACCACCTCAGTGTGGATGGCTTTAACACAGCACAAAACAAGATGTTCTGTTCAAATGTTAGGTGTGTATATCTAACAGTACCTCCAGTCTGCAAACTGTGATGTAGTGGCTGTAGTCTCACCTCTGCTGATGCACTGCTACAGTAGCAGAGTCTCCTCCTCCTGCTCCCTCCTCCTTCTCACAGTCAGCACATCCATTCTTAAACACATGAGACCAGCAGCAGCAGCAGCACCTGAGCTATACAGTACATATCCCTGGCACAGAAGTACTCTTCGTTTTCACCTACAGTACGTCAGATTCTAGGGACAAGAAACTAGCACTTAGTAGTCTTTTGTGTACTGTAGATATACAAACTGGTGTACTGAGAATGAATGTTGGAGTCTGTGGCCTTTTACTGGTTGACTGTATGTTTACAATGGTCTGTGTGCCATCATTTTAGTAGTGTTACTGGTTTGAAACATGGAGGATTTACTCCTAGCTCCAAAAAATGATGCTGGGGTTTCTTACAGTCAATGTGTATCTTTGTGTGTATCTGGTAAGTTAGTTACTATTATTAACTGTGCACACAGGGACCTCTGCCCTTTCCTTAAATTAATCTCTATATATGGTTCATTAATGATTTGAATGTAATTTCTAAAATTTAGCTTATTCTTAAATCTCCTCCTTCCATGGTTCCTTATGGATCTTTAATGGGATACATTATTCAGTAAATTAGGGATGCACCCATTCTGATGCGCTGGATCAGTACGGGCACAGAAACTGACCTCATTAAATGGATCAGGTATCGGCCAGGATGTGACTGATGCACAATAAAGACTTCTTTGTCGACGCCATTATGAAAGTATGTGTGCTCATATTACCTTATATAAAACAAAAATCCAATGAGTCCTAAGCAGTGAGCTTTTTGAATAGGGAAAAAAAGAGAGCAGTGGTATTGGACTGATAATCAGCCTTAAAAATAAATATAATGATGACCAGAACACAATATGCCTTTGGGTGAGGAAAATCACATTTCAGGTTCTCTAGTAGATGTCCATCATATTGCATTGCAGAGTGGCTTCCGGCTTAAGAAAACCACACAATATGATTACCACGAAAGACAATAAATCATCAAATGATAAATAATAATACATTACAAAGTTGACGTTTACGCTGCTCCTCATCTATATCTCTTCACAATGTCATTAAAATACAGTCTGGCTTTGAGTTTCAATCACATGATGGCTGCTCCTGCACAGTGACTGAACTACTAGTATTGGTTGGGCTATACTGTTGCGTTTGTGTTCAAGTGTGTTTGTTTGTGTGTGTGTGTGTGTAAGGTTTACTGAATGAAAAACATCCTCATTTGCTGTGAGCTGGTAATATCCTGACTCATCCTCCTCCTCTTAATGTGTGAAACCAGTACAACACGTGGTTACTATGGGAATGCCAATTTTTGTGCAACAATAATAACCACTACCTTCAACAGCCAGCAGAGTAGAGGGCAGTGCAGGATCAGGGTGCAGTGTGGTGAAGCTTTTTCATGTAGTAAGAGTGATCTTTAATACACTTGCAGGATTTCTTGTCTAGTTTATGTCTTACCACAGCTGGTGAAATGATGCTCAGCAGCAGCTGGAGGACAGGCAGAAGAAGAAGTTAAGCAAAGGCATCTTTGGTTCTTCCACAATCAGATGACTTTCTTCTGACGTCAGCTCTGTTTACTCCTACTACCACACCAGTGCTTATATGACTGCTGACAGCGCGGTTTTGACGGGGGTTAACCTCACACACTTCTTGCTGTATAAGATGCTCTCCCTGAGCTGTTGCCGGTCAGCACTTTCTGCTAAGGAATTCATTGACAGAGACATGGCAGTAAGATTCAAAGCTATTTCCTATTTGCCATTCGGTTTGAGGCTTTTAGCCATAAAATGACTCTTAATGTGAGTCCATCAACGAGGGTGCTGCAGCACATCACAACATTCTCTGTGGTTTGTCTCTGTTTCTGTTTGGTGTGCTTCAGTATCTTGCAGTGTCTTTTCCCCCTGTCTAGATTAGCCTTTTTTTAAAGGCTGTCATGATGTTTAATGTTAAAATGACTTCCAGGAATTGATTTTAAAAAGCAGCAACCATGACTCACCCATGCTCTGGGTTTTTTAGGAGCACACAGAGGACACAATTTCCCTGATTATTTCCCTTGTTTTACCTCATTGCAGTGATTTAATGTACAACAGGTTAATTATGTTGTGGGTAAAGCATGTCAGGAGGGCTTAAGATGTATGTGGTGTGTGTGTGTGTGTGTGTGTGTGTGTGTGTGTGTGTGTGTGTGTGTGTGTGTGTGTGTGTATGCGTACAGTCAAGATAGATGGTGTCTCTTCAGGTGGAGCGTCAGCTGAGTCTTTCATTTGAGTCGTGATGCATCATTTGTCTTTGTGAACAGACAGATATCAAATTGAAAAGTCAATTTACAAAACCAGTGATTGAAAAGAGAACTATCATTGTTTATATTCTACTCACAGTCCTCCTTCTGTTTTCTTTTGCATTTTATGCCAATGTTTTGAAAGGGGGACTGTGGGAGTTCCCTTAAACATTATGCAAGAATTTGAGTGCCACAAATGAAAAGGGCAGAAACAAGAGTGTTATAAAGTAATACAAAAATATACATTAGTACTTTATATATTGGTGCTGGCAATCATTCTGAGAGGAGAGGAACATTCATTGTTATCCATCTCTGCTATCATCTCTGCTTCCATTTCTGTCAGACCTTTAAGAAAGTCAAAAGGTTTTTCTCCTTCACCACTGTAAACAAAGCAGGAAGCATTTCTATAACACATAGATGTAATGATAATATAGGCAAACAGGCTTCTAATTAGAATCTTGGACCATCTGCCTCACATTATCCATATTGTATATTGTATAGTTCAGTGCAATTAGGGAATATTGTGTCTGCGTGTGTGTGTGTGTGTGTGTGTGTGTGTGTTTTTCCCTCCAGTATCCCTCTGTACCTTTGCGCTTCTGTTCTTTCGTTTTTCTCTCTGTGTTTTGAATGTGTGCTGCAGGTTAATGGCAGACAAAGGCTTGGCTCTGCTGCTGCTTGAGAAAGGACAGCAGGCTGCCTGATTTATTTGGGAGACACTGTATAATACACCACACTGCTCCTCACAAGGCCATTGTTCATCACACCGCATCACACGGTAACTAACACGGGCAGAAGACGGCATGAGAGGCCAGATTCTCTGAGAAATTTAGGAATGTCCGATTCTGAAGAGCAACTTCCTATTATTTAGTTAAGATTGATCCCATCTTTTAGAATGAATATATAACAACTTGTTTTAAGAAGATTTTTACGAGAATTAAATGTGGCTGAATCAGACCAAGATTTAAATCTATGGTGTGCATAAATGAGCAAGACAGAAGAAAAGGAGAGAGAGGGGGAGATTTGTCTCTTCACAGATGGGGTCATCAGTCGCATTTAATGGTGTCACTGTCATTGTATCATATTTAGTTATTGTCTACTATTGTTATGAAAGGAAATGCTAAGTTTAGCTGTAGGCTTTGCATTTTCCCACAGATGCCTCTGTTGACTGTGGCATTTCAGCTAATCCCTTCAAACCGCTGGAGGAGGGAATGTGAGATCACTGACACATACAAACACTTCAAAATGTTTTGTGCTTAGCAGCTAGCAAAGTGTGCATGCGTGCACCCACACAAAGCATACAAGCAAGAAAGAATAGCTACTCAATAAATCCAGTTTGAAAAACAATCAATGTGTTAAAGGTGCTGTAGGTAGGATTGTGAAGATCCAGGACTTAGCCAAAGAATTTGAACATTGACAACTTCTCAGTCCCTCCCCCCCTTTCTGCTAAAGCCCAAACAGTCTCCTAAGCCCCTCCCCCCACAAGGAAGAATGAATGCGTGTGCATGAGCAGTGATTGACATGCAGTTAGACACCGCCCTAGAGCTGAAGATCTTTGCCCGAACCCGACGGGTTCGGTCGGGTTCAGGCTTAATTTCTATTATTTTTCACGGGCTCGGGCCGGGCTCGGGCTTGCGCTTCGGGCTGCATGGTAAATGAGCGCTCAAGTGATGCGTTTCGATTAGCGTGAAAATGGATCCTGAGGAGGTGAAACGGAGGCTGGTCTCTGGAGGACTTAATTAATTTCTATGTTCCAACTTCCAAGTGGCCTATAGCCTCCGTTATTCATGAATAAATGATGTTAAAATATGTATAAATTACTCATATTTTACGAAAGACAATGCTGTGTGCTTGTGGCGCAGTCTCTTTTTTTCTTTCTCTCCCTTTTCCGCCGAGCGAAGCGCGTGTCCGACACTCTAATGATGCTGATAGACGGCCTTTACAGTCGGGGTATAAACGGGTTCGGGCTTTTAAAAAGCTGTCAATCAAAATGTACGGGTCGGGCCTTTTCGGGCCGTACTTTTAAGGCCCGATTACAGCTCTACACCCCCCCTGGCCATCATTGGGGCATCTGAACAGGAAGCGGTGGATTTTTGCAAATCACACTACAGGCTGTAGGTGGTGCCAGAGAGCCAGATTTTCTTTTTTAAATTACCTGCTTTATGTAGTTCTACTGGAACATAGGGTCAGTTTCAGCAAATATGACAGAAAGTTAGTTTTATAAGTCTTACCTACTGCATCTTTAAGCTGCATTGCATTTACCATTTTTTTTGCCACTAGAGGGCAGAAGAACTATACAACAAACTGATAATCACACTTCCCTGCGAATTTTCATTTCCTAGGATGGCAAAGGCATCACCCGCCCTATTCTGACTCTGATTGGTTTACCCTGTATTCTTACCCTAATCCCAACCAATCTCACTCCTCATGCCTAAACCTAACCAGTCCAACCAACCAAGGCAACAAGTACTAGCCAATCAGAGGAAGAGTAGGGCTGGTCATGACTTTGCCATAGGAAATGCAAATTTGCACCCAGTGTAGGAAGATCGTTCTGTCTATAGCGGTTCAGGATTGGTCTTTTGTCAGCAAGCCGCTCAGAATGTAGTCTCTCTTTGCCAGACCTTCCCTCACAGCGCTGCGGAGGAGGGTCTGGCTAGTTCACACAACTTTCCGGGATGGGAGAAAAACTCTGGTTTATAGGCATTTCTTTAAACCAAAATCAACACACGTCATGGGCAGCGCTAAGCACCAGGCAGAGCCACGGTGCCTCTGTAGAATAGCCTCGGGAAAGAACTTGTTTTGGTGGAACGTTTGTATGTTCAAAAGTTGTTTTAATTGTGCAACAGAAAACTCAGATTGGACAGATAGTCTAGCTAGCTGTCTGGATTTACCCTGCAGAGATCTGAGGAGCAGTTAACCTTAGTCCTCATAAATCTACCGGAGTTTAAAATTCCAACACAAAGAAAGTGGAATGTGACGGACATCCAAACCGAAAAGAGTGATATCTGGTGGAATTTACGGCGGCATCGGAGCAATCCCGGAAGTGGAACGTCGTGGATATAGACTACTCAAAAGGCAATCGAAACATGAGGATTCATTAATAATGGAGATTCAGCCGTCTGTTAAAACTGGATGACATTTAGTTAATCTAAATTTAGTTTTGTAGAGTTTAATCTTTCATTTAATGGTATTTGAGGGTTTGGCATATTTTCAACATATTAGACAGATTTCTTGGCAAAGGCGCTTACGAATTAATTATTTACCTATAGCCTATTACAATGTAACATGCTGGTTTACAAGTGAGGTAGTAATGCCTGCAACCAGCATTTGTCTATACAGTAAATTTGTGGCTGTATAACAAAAAAGAAATTACCTTAAGCTAAAGAAGCTAAAAATCTGCGTAGAGCTTCAGAGTTAGTTGATAATTCTTTGTGGAGTACTTTTACTACAACAGTGTTTCCTCTATGTTCATTTTGTAGTGGCGGCCCGCCATGGCAAAATTTCTGCCACCACGGTATCAGAAATAGGGCTGTACAGAAAATGTAGTCGCAGTTGCCTTTTAAATTATCCTGCCAACATAATCACCCCCCCCCCGTTGGCTGCTGCTCACATTGCAATTTAACAAGTAGAACTATTCAGAGATTATTTGGCCCGTCCAGTTTAACTCCACATACTGTTGTGTTGATGTAGTTTATTGTCAAAACGTTCACTTTCTTCCAAGTCGACTATTAAATGAACAGTTCCACCAAAAACGTCACCGCGGTGGGTCCGTTCTAAGTGTAGACCTGTTTTAGATGTTAAGTGCCCTATAGTTCCTCAAAAGATACAGTTCAGTGTTTCCTTTAGGATTTTTTTTAGCAGTGGGGGCGGGTCCGAACCCCCCACTATTAATTACTTTATCTTAATGCAGTGTAACTACTTCAGCATGTAAATAATGCACCTAAAATACAAACGTTCTCCGACATGCACTCTTAACAATGCAGCCCTATTTCTGATACCGTGGGGGGCAGAAATGTTGCCGTGGGGGGCCGCCACGGTCAAATCAACATAGAGGAAACACTGCAGTTCAATCATAACTGAAAATATGCCTCATTGTTTGTGAATAGAGGTGATTAAATATATTTGTTTGTGTTGCAGCGAAATGTCAGTTCCGTTTCATACGTAAAACATTTGGCGGGGGTAAAAAAATAAATCCTAAAGGAAACACTGTACAAGGAACCACATTGCATGTAGACATCTGAGTCAATGTTAATATAGAAAATTACCAATGAATGGTGTATTGTTACTCTGTGACCCCTTTTTTGGTGTGAGAATTCTCATGACCACAACTTTCACAGTATTTTCATATTGTCATGTAAATGTGAGTATGCCCTTCTTTTGTGTGCTCTAATTGGATCGTATAGAAATTGGGACTAGGCTGGCATAATTCATTTTCTATCGACTTACAATAGAACCATGCACCATGATGATATGTTAAGTTTTGTGTAACATGTAAAGAATATTTTCTCAGATTTAATGCATAACAGTGTAACAGTTTCTTTGCACCGATCATCTGTTTTATCATTGCCGTATAAATATGCGGTATCCCATGCCATATAGTGATACCCATATATCAATGTCAGACAAGTATTCAATTTTGTAATATTAGTTTTGGAAAGAATTTATTTATAACAAACGACAACATCCCTGCATCGGTCTTAGACATTGCTCACAACTAATTCAGCGCATGAAGTGACCCCATGTATTGTCCCCTGCCCCAGGCAGAGAGCGGTTGTTTGTAGTATATTATGTCTCTGAAACATCAGTGTCCCACTCACAGTCTACAGAGAAGCCTTTGATTTTACATCCCAGTGACATCACAGATTTGGGGGCTCGCTTGGTGATTTCTAGTTTAAGTGAGGCAGGTTTAGAGTGGAGCGTCAGTGAAGCATCAAGCGTATAGGGGAGCTGAACTCGGAGAGCATTAAAGGAAATTATGAAGTTTTAAAAGCCTATCCTATTAATCAGTAATCAAGCTGTCTTAGGATTTTAAAGATGTTCCAGTTTTAGTGCTTATACTTACTTATTGAGTGACATTCACAAACTAAACTAGGGTATGTAATGTGAGACATACAGTGCTGCAATTTGAATGCAAAGATAAAACCTTAAAATGTGTCATACCTTTTCAATGACAGACTATTCTTTTTGATGAAGAGGAAAATGTTCATGCAGCCACACACACACACACACACACACACACACACACACACACACTCATTTGCATATTCATAAATCTATACCATGAAGCATTTGTTTGATTTATGCCCTTATTTTAATGTGCTGAAGTCCCCTCTTATGTCTTCAAATGAGACAGGATGTTCCCCACAGGCTATTTCATTAGTGGGATAATCCGAGTGTGTGGCTCTACTCCTGCTGGAGAGCTAACCCGTTGCATACACACAAACAAGACCTTTATACATGCTCCAGCTCATACCCATGTCTATGCAAGTGTCAGAGTTTGGATACCTTATTCAAGATTCACTTTATTCATATTAGTCATCATTCGTACTACTTCTCAGGGCAAGTGCACAGCAGAACAAAATCATGGCGCAACCAGCTCATGAATGTAATGAATAAAAACATTACATTCGTTCATGATTAGGATTACTCTGTCCCATAGACTGTATACAAGGTTTGTCCTCATAGACTTATTCGTGTGTGTGTGTGAGCACATTGTAAGTTGCTGCAGACAGGGAGCATTGCTTTTGTAAATTTTAATATTAAACATTTTTAAATTGTGGAGCGACTATAGTGGATGTTCAATTTGTCTCTTAATATCAAGTGTATTGGTTTAATATACAGTATTTGAAGCTGCAAATACAGTAAGACCTGATATATTGCACAAAGACCTAGAGCTCAATAATTTAATTACAACAATCAATGTCTCAGGTTTTCATCTACCAAGCAAACAAGCAACCCAAGTTAACAATTGTACCGTACAATATCAGTGAAATGTAGTTTAGAGCTTGACTGTGTGTTTCTGTCTCAATGTCACTTTGTGGCCTGTGAAGGTCAAAAGTGTGTCCGTAGGATTAGATCATGGTACTTCTACCTCATGTCATACATACATCTCAGTAATGATAATGATAATGATATCACCTAGGAGACAGGCCTCTCCTTGACAGTGGACGTCATTACGAGTCATGGATGGGACACATTAAGTCGTGCGTGCTAAACGTTGTAGAAAGCAGGGATAGGGAGTTCAAATTAGAAGAATGACAGAATATGTAATTCAAGAAGTAAGTCTGTAAGGAAAAAGGGAAAAGTATGCAGCTTAGGGTTGATATGAACAGGCAGACACTTTTGGGAGTAAGAGGTAGATTCAAACTGATGGAAGAAAACTTGTATCTATCACTCTCGGGTAAGAAGAGTTTCAATATTTAAAACTGTGTATCAAAAACCAAAACATCAAGGCGCTTTGTCTTGTTTGTCTTTCTTCTCCTCTCAAGTGGACATGAAAAAAGGCACACAAAAAATAGAGTAAGAGCACATGAAAAAGATCCAATTATTTTCATTTCATATGTCAATTTCCTCAAAGAATCACTGGAAAAACATCTTACCTTTTTATATGTACACTTTAATTCATATGACACCATAGATGCACATCAGAAAAATGTCCCCATTCCTGTACTGATCTGTCCTAGTTCTCATTCTGAAAGAAACCTGCTCAAAGGAGGCTACCTTGCCTTTGCTGGATAAACCATTTCTGAAAAGATGGCTACCGGGGAGGCATCCTCTTAATAGTATCTGCGTGCTCTCCATTAAACTTGTCTGGAATAAATCTGCAGCACTACGGTGTGCTACTGTGAGTGGATATATAATCTTTGTCAAAAATCTAAACGAGGATTGGTAAATGTAATATCTAATTATGAATTTTCTGCCAAAGAAAATCTGAGGACATTCTTATAGCAGATGGCCTCATCTGAACTCTGACACTTCCAACTATTTGCATTAGTTATCTGGCCAAATCTTGAATGGTGTCCAGGAAAATCAGTTAAGAAACTTGAAGTAGACACATTTTTAGTATTTAGAAAATCTGTCCTCTGTTCTCTGCATTAAGTACTTTTAGTAATAGTCTCTGAAAGCTGCATTTTCTGACAAAGTGAGGAAAAAAAACCATTGAATAATATATTGAATCCATTATACTTGGGAACTTCGAGTCAGTCCAAGTGATGACGTGAAGTTCTGCTTAACGTCACACAACCCAAGGACGTGTCTTAGCTAAGTTATCTCTTAGAAGATTTACCTTTTCCACTTGCAACAAATGTTTTCAGCCCATATGAAATACAAAACGAGGACTGAAGGCAATCTTGACAATCTTTTTCAACCCCAGACTTCAAAAGAAGTGGAGCTTTTGACATTAAGACGTTTTTTTTAGGGATTCTTCTGATACCTACAGTACTAGCCTAAATCCAGATATGTATTCATTCATTTTAAAAGCCTTTGAGACCATGCAGCTCTTTTTTGGTGGCAGAACCTTGTGTTTGGGAACTAATTAAAAACAAATTTTCCCTGTCCATTAAAATGCAAACACCCAAACCCCTAAATGCATGTCAAAATGCTGAAAGTGCAAACATATGTTACATCTCTTGATGGCCATCATAGGGACCCCACTTAAAATATAGTTTTAGGACAGATCAATTCAAAGATGTTCTCCATGTATTCTTGTTTTAATAACAAATTTAACATTACATATTTAATGAAGACATATCTTTTTATAGCACAATCTTTAACACAACAAAATATAGTCTAAAATCTTAATGCGCTGTCAAAAGGCACTGTTAGAATTTACATGGATCACAAAGTGAACCAGCTCTATTTGTAAAAAAGCAATATCACAATTCAAGACTGACTTTTTTTTGCACCTTCTGCCAAAACACTTTTGAATGTATTATCCATTGTTTTTGCAATTTCCATTACAGAAAAGTATTCTGTCTGGATGTTAGAAACATTAGCAGAAGCTAAATCTGTTTTCACCTTCCACAGAGCATTGGGTTCTCTATCCACTGCCAGGTCTCACCTCTGGCGCTACTTTCTAACAAAACCTCCTCTCTCTTATCTAAATTCTTAATTCACTTATATAAGCCAGCCTTTGCAAAGCCAGGTTTTATGGTTTTAAATTCTACATATCTGTTAACTTTGAATATGCCCTCTAAGCGCTCTTTGTTTTTTCAACTGTTATAATTAATTTGCTTAATTAGATGTGTGTTTTTTACCCAGCTGAAAGAGTTACATAATTGCTTCTACATCATTTAATTGCATGCTTTTCAAAATGGAGGAACAAAGAAATGAAAGAGAATTTTAAATTTTTTAGTCTGGAATTGCAATTACTTTGTAATGCAATCCATCCATCCATCCATAGTCCTGTAACAATTCCAAATGTTTCTGTACAATTAATTGTCTCAGAAATAATTGTGATTAACAATTTAATTGTCTCTTTAAGTCAAATTTAAAATTATTTATTTATTTATTACTTTTCCAAACAAAATAAAGTTTTAAATGAATCTCAGGATGTGTCTTTTGGTTGTATCTGTCATGTGACCCAGATAATGTAGTAACACAGGTACACAGCCTATGAAGTAAACCACGCCTCTTTATTATCATGTCACATTTTTTTCTTAAATGAACATAAAACTGACTATATACTAGTACTGTAATACTAGCACAGTACTATATGGTTTTCCAAACCTTAGCTAATGTTAGCAATTAATTGCGGTTAAACAAAGAAATCGCAATTATGTCAAAACAATTGCGATTAGACAATTATATAATAATTATTACAGGCCTATCCATCCATTCATCCATCCATCCATCCATTTTCATCCCCTTATCCAGGGCTGGGTTGCGGGGGCACATAAACATAAAGAAATAATGTGCATTGAGAATGTGCACACCTTACGCATACTTCAGACCAGGCATCAGGAGGATGCTCAAATATCACTGCCCTTCTGTAAATACCTGGAAAATGAGCACACAGATTCATTAAAGACGTGATAGAAGGAGCTTATGTGGAAAACATCACAGCTGTAGCTGCAGTGTGACATAGCCGTCGGCCCGGTGGTGTTGTGGTGAATTGAGGATGTGGCCGAGGCCTCTGTTCGAGAGCTCATCCATCATGCCGCCGGCTTGGGTCCGTGGTGATCTCTGTGTTTGCTTTGATTGTGAGATTGTGTTGAGTGTCAAGGTCGGATGTATGATTGAAGTGATGTGAAGCATGAACAGTGTTGGAGCTCAAACGTGTTGTTCGACCTGGTATTCAGCTGTGGTAAACTGCTGTGGTAATATCACCTGCATGCTGTATCTCTAAGATTTTCTGAAGTGTTGGTGTTCTACATTTAACTTACAATGTATTTTCATGATCTGCTAATTGTTTTCTCCATTCATTTATTTGTCGGCTTATAAAATATCATACAGCTGTGAGAAATGCCCATCACAATACCCCCCAGAGCCCAAGTAGACATAATTAAAAAGTTTGTGTTATCCAACCAGTAATACATACCCAAAGATATTCAGTTTACAACAGTAAGAAAGGCAGCAAATATTCACATTTGAGGGTATACTGTAAAACCACTGAATTTTTAGCATATTTGCTAAAGAAATTTGTTAAATGAATCATTTATTATCCAAGTAGTTTCTAATATTCTGTCTTAAGCCATATTAATGGACGTATTGTTATGCTATAGCATTAGCTGTCTAAAAGGCCAATAATATAATCTTGCATTTCAATCTAGCTATAGAGTAATTGTGTTGTCCATAAAAACATTTGAAAACTTATCACATCACTTATTTATGATACAGTAAAAAATACAAAAATGTATTTTAGATTAGAGATGGCCCGATACCATTTTTTGCTTCCCGATACCAATTCTGATTCCTTAACTTAAGTATCGGCCGATACCGAGTACTGATCCGATACCAGTGTGTCATATATTTTATTATGTTTTAACAACTGTATACTTCTTTCCCTGTATGGATGTGATACGATTTCTATCTTTGTTGTCTGTCTGGCTGAGGTTAAACTCTTTGTAAAACATGAACAAACACAAACAATGAATGCCGTAGAACTTTCTTTTATTATCCAGTTTGACAGTCAGTTATAACGGAA
Organism: Perca flavescens; assembly: GCF_004354835.1. Lineage (NCBI taxonomy): Eukaryota > Metazoa > Chordata > Actinopteri > Perciformes > Percidae > Perca > Perca flavescens. The sequence goes on along the minus strand of NC_041331.1, from coordinate 27,468,704 downwards.
AAAGAACATAAATAAACTACTTTAATGTAATTTTTCTTTAGGGCTTTATTACGTGGTATCAGATCGGTGCATAAACTCCAGTACTTTCCGATACCGATACCAGCGTTTTAGGCAGTATCAGAGATGGTATCGGTATCGGACCATCTCTATTTTAGATGAGTCCTTCCAAAACATATTTTCAAAAATTCCAAACACTGTCTCCAAGTAAAACATGAGCAATTTATTTTGTGGCCTGCTGCTTGTAGTGACCCCAGATATAGAGCATTGTGATTGTATTACAAACATTTTGACATTATTGTGCTTGACTCTGGGGTGGATTTCAGGGGGGGATCCTTGAAGCTTAACAGGCTTATCCCACCTTGTTATCCCTCATTGTCCTCTTCCCTGCATCCTCCTCTGCTAACCTCTGCTGCACTGTAGCCAATATAGTATATGCGGTCAGAGTCGTTGAATCTCCTCAGTGTCATACGTTTCCATTTGGTTTGTCTTTGGTTGAGCTGCTCACTACTCATGTATGTGCATGTACAATCACAGTCAAGTGAAGGAAGGTTTTCATTTTAATGGTTAGTGCAGCAAATAGGTGGACAACCGCTGCAATATGTCTTTGTTAGCTCACTTAAGAGCCTTCTTTTGCATCATGTTTATGTTAATACACTCAAGAGGCAATTTGGTTTGACATGGAAGGCATGAATTATGTATCGCGCTGACAGAATCACAGAGTCACTTTATTTACCAATTAAATGCAGAGACGTTTTGCCTAAATTACATTGATGTCAAAAACTAGATGTGCAAGAAATTAAACATGAATTACTTAAGAAGGAAATCATTTTGGTTAATTAGTATAATTACCATAAACAAATGAGATCAATACGGAAGTTTTTGGCTGTCTGCCATTTTAAAGATGTTCTTACACATTTTTACAATTTTTGCAAGAAATCTCCTGAACAAAACTATTACGCTTGCAGCACACAGAGTAAAAGCTCAGAAGCTGTTGAGGTTTATTCATTACTTTAATGTATTCTTAGTAGCTACAAAAGAGGAATGCCAAGGACGGGCAACAGGTTGCAACAGATGTGGATTATATATTCATAAATAATAGTTGAAGGTGATTAAATACAAAATACTGCAATTATTTTGACAATAATATAGAAAATTGAAAAAATGCTACATGTTGTACCTTTAAGTATATTGCTTTGGGAATACTAAGACCTCCCATTTGTGCAGGCGGTTAGCACAGGACATGTAAGACACAGCAGTCCCACTGACATTCTGTCACTTAGATGAGCTTTGATGTCCTCTGAAGTCTCTCTGAGGGCCCAATTAGAAAGTCAAAGGCAAAGCCATGTGATTTCCCCATCAGTGATACCAGAGTACTCTTGTGGAGTCTTATTTTATTTTATTTTTTTAGCTCAGACTGTCACAGGTGACCAAGCCGTTACTTCAGCTACCCTCCCTGTGATGCACGGTATTGTCTTTTGAATAGCAGGCTGTTGGCCTCAACCCTTCAGCAAGGTCACTCTGCAGGGACAAACTACTTTTATTCTACTTTAGTGATGATTAATTTGTCTTACCTACTGGATTATGTGAGACTTGCATGAACTCAAATCTGGAGATGTCTTACAGTAATAGGATTGCTTAATTTTAACTTTTTAACCCTGCTATTCTTATTGCTAATCCCATCCCGGCCTGTAGGTTATCCTTTTTTTTTACCATTTCTCCAATTATTTCCCACGCTGACTATTACAAAGTCTACCTAAAGACCCAGAGTAGATCTAAACATGATAAGCTATGCTTGTACATAATGAAAGTGAATCTCTCTCAGCTGGCTACTGATCTGGCTCCAATTTGTGAAAAATAGGCCCTTGACTTTCTATTCCTATACTTTTCTAATTTAGGTTGAGCATATAATCATACATCTTGACCCAATACTGAAACAGCTGCAGCTTATGAACTTACTGTTGGGCTTGATCAGTATCAAAACAACAGCAGTGCCTTTCATGGCAGCTCAACCACCATCAGTGTATGAATGTGTGTGTGAATGAATGAATAAGTGGCAAAGTCATAGCGCAAAATACATAGTGTGTATCCTTGACATCTAAGAAATGTGTTGAATGCAGTACCTTTCTTATAGTCTTATAATCTTAAGTATTTTAAATCCTGTAATGGTTACATCCATGCAGTCTTCTTCTTCCTTGCCTTTGCTGGTGCATTGCAGCATATGTTGTTGGAGTAATACCTCTGCCTGTATATCAGTAGAATAGTGTGAAACCATTAGCAGGACTCTGCATCACATCACATGCGTGTGAGTGAGTGAGTGCACGTGCGTCCTTGTCCTCGCATGCACGAAAGCACACACAAAACATGGACCCACTCAAAGAAAAACACCTCCATGGTGCCACAAGAGGTTGAAAACTCAAACGGGAACCTTTGCTTCTGTCTGTCATTCAACCTTTATGTGATAAAAAATGCCCTCTTCCTTTGATCTATTTATACGTTCAAAATTAAGCAGAGCAAATACATACCTCAGGATGAGACCTTCATGTTAACCAAGTGCGCAGTCCCGTCAGCTGCTGCGGCAGTTTCTGATGCCCTCTATTGACCCCTACCTGTCATTTCACACCCACATCCATGTCAAATGGCTTTTGTAATCCCTGAGCACATCAGAGCCCCAGCATGCAGCTAAACTCCGCCACCCGCCCCCTGCCTGTTCTGATATGCACGGCCCCAAGAGACGGCCTTGAGCTTCAGTTTGATAGAGTCCCTTCTCTCTACGTCTGTTTGTGTATAAGGTTATACCAGGACAAGAGGGTCTATTTGAAGAGGCAGTGATGTATGGTATTTTTAAAGATTTATTTCCAGATTTCCAATCTGGTTTGGAGCTTTGATAACACACAGTGTAAATGTGACATGCACAAACCTAATGCTGAAGTACGGCTTGTCTAACAACATTAGAACACTTCTGTTTTTCACTTGTACTGTATTTGTATGACTTAAATAAAGCATTTTTGTTAAGAAACAAAAATGTAATTGTCATATTTCATTTGTGTGATGCTTCCATGGCAAGACAGAATTTACCTTTGCTTTTATCTCTACCAGTGGCACATGCTCTTACTGCTTTCAATCTTGACAGTTCACAGGCTAGTGTTGCCTCTGGGCACGGTGCTGAAGTGAAAGATGACTTACTTTTTGGTGGTTTTAATGGGAATGGGATTGCCTGCAGAGCCCTAACTGTGCTCTCTGACTTCCAGTCACCCTGTCTACCCCATATAAGGTCTCGTCTGATTGCTCCATGCATCAAAGGAATATTTCACCCTGAAATAGTCTTACATTTCTATGTACTATTAATCTGTAATGATCCGTGATTTCAAAGTGTTATTTTATGATGAGTAGGGTTGGGCATCAAGAACTGATTCTTACTTGGAATTGTTTCAAAAATGATGATTCCATTGGAATCGTTTGGAATTGTTTGGAGGATTTGGTTTCAAATCTGATCATGGGTTCCAAATTTAACATGCGCAAGTTTTGGTTTCCGTAGCGGCCAGGCGCTTGTTGTGTTGCAGCCATGGAGCACAGTAAGCGGTGCTCTAGTGTGGCTTTATTTTACATTGAAAAGGCCCCGTCAAACTGCAACCCACCTTTGAATCAAAATAAAACTTTCCTCTTCTTTATGAAGTAAGCATGTGACACGTTTCAACTCCACCACTCAAAGAATCGGAATCGAGAATCGATAAGAACCGTAATCGAAAGGAAGAATTGGAATCAGAATCGTTAAAATCCAAATGATGGCCAACCCTAATGATGAGTTTCCCTCAACTTAACCAACTTAACCAACTTAATCCAATAAATAACTCCAAGAGTAGCTCTATCTTGATATATATTATAGATATAGATTTCTTTTTTTTTGCAGAAAAACACAGGTGTACTTAATAACATAAATAACAAGCGTCTTCCAATTAGGAGAGTCTGCTATTGTTAATGCTGGCTGCTGGGACACTTAATGGAGCTATTGTTAATGTTATTACTTCCATCTGTGCTTTTCTTGGTATGACAAGTCAAAATATCTGCTATATATAAAAGTCTATTAGACACTTGCTTTTCCATTTTAAATACACTTTACGCACAATACGCAAACAATCCACAGTGAAGTGTGTATTTGTGATTACTGAAAGAGCTCAAGCATTTAACTACCAGTTTATTTATTTTATGCTCTTTAGTTATTTTGCATTCAGAGACGATGTTTGGGGATAGTCATAGTAAGGCTAGGCTTGCATTTAGTTATTGTTGATTATTGCGAATGAAATTGATAATGCAGGTTTATGTGAAAGTTGGAATCACCTCTAAATCCTGTACTGTCTTGTTGGCCACATATAATTTTAAGTTGATTGCAGCTGATTGTACCACTATTGCCCAAGCAGGAATTCCTCTTGGGAACAATAAAGTGTATCTTATCTTAATAATTATAAACTGGTCAGTAAACTTTATATATTAGACATGCTCACCAACATTCCTTAGAAAGCTCAGTCAGGCTTTTGAATCTTGTGCAGTGTTGAATGTTTTCTATAAAGTTATAAGATCCTTTTAGACCATTGCACTCTTCAGCACCACCAGTGCATTGCAATGCAAAGGGTTAAGTGTATTGAACTTCTCAGCCATCTGCACAGTAAAACAGCACCATATTTTATTTCACTGCTCTGCTGATGATGCTATGGTGCCGTCTATCTAAAATGAATATTGAATAAGCCACCCAGACATTACACTCCTAAAAAGTCTGAGCTTCTTCAGAAGATCTTTCATCAAAGCTGCAAATACATGCTGAATTTAGTTAGTCTCTTCATTTCTAGAATTGTTATTTGAAACTGCCTAAAGAGTTTAACTTTCAGCATAATTTGTCAGAATCTTGAGGGCTTTCATTGGTCTGACTTGTTACTATCAAGTGTAGAGGATGAGTGCCCCCTTGTTCCTCTCAGATGAACAAAATCAATGCATTTGACTGGTCCTGAAGGTCATTCATGTTTTACATAATTTATATTCATAGACTCCTTACTGCTAGTTGTTGATGTAATGGTTTAATTTAAGAGCCTTGCTGTCAGACAAAAGATACAAACGGAAATCTTCTGAATCCTTTTAGTGTTTATGTGACATCCTTAAAAATACAATACCCATAAATGTTTATAAGTTGTTTTCTTATGTAGACAGGCCAAGAGCTATTGGTCAGCAGCACTTTTTGGTTTAGGAACCCTTTTGTACCCATCATTCACATAATACAGCAAGATTTTAAAAGTGTTTTCACATCATATCAAAATATGTTTATTCTTGAATAGTTTGTTTTGTTCAGCAGAACTATGTCCATATAATTTATTCACTGAATTGTTGCTGCACCTTCATTTCTGAATTTACATAATGAGGCCCAAAAATCAATTAAATTTGGCTGCTTTTCGGCCAAAAGGGTTTGAGCCAACAGATATACGATCCCTCATGTGAGAGCGGAGGGAATGTGTCCCCTGTCACCTTCCAAAAAGCTTGCTAAAAGCCCTGAATAATAGTCTCTGGTATGTTTAACTGAGCCATGGCCTGCAGTGGAAAACACAGAGACGCTCGATGGGAACATTATCCTAATGTGTCTATACACAAGATAATTAATGTAATGTCTAGTGTTGAGTTATTTAGAAACTGCAATGTACAGTAACAGTGATAGTTTAGTTACCAGACTGGTAGTACTTCACGTGAATATGACTTGCTTGTTGCTTGTTAAAGTACTTTTCTTTTACAAATCACTATCACCTCACAGCACACATCATCATATCACCCAATCTTAAATGAGGCTAGCTCAAACACAATGTCAAGGACAGTGGAGAGCAGCCTTGTTGAGCAGTAATAGGAGTGGACTGAGTGCAACAACATAAGCCATGACTACATCGTCCGGAGCTGTGTCAGGACAGAAGTCAGTGTGTCAACATGTCGGACTTGAAAAGACGAAGAGCCTTAGCGTCAGTGGATAGGCTGACTTTCATCTGGAAAGAGACAGAGAGAGAGAGAGAGAGAGAGAGAGAGAGAGAGGAGGAGAGCTTTGCTTCCCCTGAGTCAGTGGATTGTCCAGATCTTTTTATTCCTTTAAGTAATTGTTTCCTATCATTTTATCAATGAAAAGGGAGCGAGTACTGGTGTCTGAGGGTTGCTGTTTTTTTTAAATGATTGATTGAGATGTTTAAAACAAATACAAGCTTTTATGTGGTAGTTGTTAGATGTGCACTTTGGATGATAGTGCACAACACCCAGATTTATTAACTGGAAAGCACTCAGTGCATTCCTCTACCAAGGCTGCACAGTCTGCAAAATGTGTTGTTATCGTGATTTTTTAGGTGATAAAATGTGTTAAGAAATTTGCTAATACATAGTGAAAGACACCCATCTCAATTTGGTACATGTACCTGAAATGTCCCATTCATGTAAGTTCAATCATTGACAATGAATGCCCTATATTGCAATGTTAAGAAATACCTAAAAGCGAGTGTATTTGACATTTGCTGAACAGCGTCCTCTGTGCAAACAAGTGACAATTACAAGATAATAGTAAATGCTGTAATGTAGTGTATAAGTATAGCAAAGTCATAGTCTCAGTAATGTCGATAACACAACAATATCCATCTAAAGTTTGCTAATATTAGCTAACATTAGCCACTATAAGCTACTGGTCATACCAGACCAAGTAGGCTGTAGCATCGAAACCCATGTATGTGGAATTGTGCAACGTGTTGCTTTGCTTATATATATATATATGTGAAAGTCCTGTGCTGTTTGACCCATCCACCACCCCGACCAACCTCCCTTTGCGGATTTTTGGCCTTTCATAGTACTTGCTATGGTGTAAATTGACACGCAATCGCAAGGTAATGTAAGTCGTTGATAAACACGCTAAAAAGCGATTATGCGTCTTGATAACACGCCAAAATGGCATACGAATTGGCGTGTCATACATACGCCACTTATTGAGATCAGTCTGACCAAAAACATACTCTATCCTCGTCAAGAGTATTAAATGAGAATGAATGAATGAACATCTCTTTTAATTCCATGTACACTTCTCTGCGTGGTTGCAGGGTTAAGTGTCCGCTGGGCTGTGTTCCAGACAGCTGATGCATGTCTCATCCTGCTGTGCTGTTTGCACCCTCTGAAAAAATAAAAAGCATGGTGCTGGGTGTGTGTGACATCCTCCCTCCCATCCATACTGTCACCTCAGCAGTGCTTGGCATCACTGCCAGCATCCTTCTCCAGCCCTGCACAGACGTGATGCCTCCATGCACGGACAAAAAACACATGTACAGTATGTGCAATGCATATGTTCAGATAGTGTCAAAATTCTCTCCTTCCAGACTTCCCTCCACCTTACTACCGAAGCTCTTACAGTAATTCTAATTTGGCACATGCAACAGCTCAAAGCAGTCATAAATGCTGCCGCCTTCCATAAACCAGTCCTTCCAGAAAAATGATGTGATTTTTGATTTGTGATTCTCACGGGCAAAAAGCCTTGATTATGCGGTTTTCTTAAAAAATGCGATGGAATATGCGGGATATTTATGCTATTTTATGCGAGGAAATTGCAGGAACTTGCAAAAATTGTGGGAACTTGCAAAAACGGTTTGATGAAAAAGACAAAAAAAGTGATTCCCCCAACACCCTGCTTTTCGATGATGTTCACATTGCGTAATTACGTCACTTCATAGCGTTCCCGTGGCAACAGGGGAAAATGGCTGCTCTTGTGTGAAGTAAACGCAACATTTTTCAACTTTCTGCTAAGATATATGTGACTTTTTTTGCAACAAAAATATATATATATATTGCGCGGAAATCGGCAATTTATGCAACAAAAGTGCAGCATATTTGAAAAAATGTGGCTCCAGCATAAATATGCGGACATTGGCTGATTATGCATTGAATTATGCGATCGCATAATCACGTTTTTCTGGAGGGACTGATAAACAGCCAAAACATAAGAGGGCTTTCTGAGGCACTTCCTCAGAAGCAGTTGACACAGCTTCTCAAATTTGTTTCTCTGCTCCCAGGGTTCCATCCACCTCACTATTGAATTATGCTCTGTTGTTTACCATTTTCCTCACACAAGAGAACAAAAACAGCTCAAAGCAAAAGGAGAAGCAGTGTATACTAAGAGTGGAGCAGCGGGAGCCCAGCAGTGTCATGTCTGTGTCCTGGTAGCACAAAGATTGTGCTGGCTGCAGAGGGTTTTAGAGACAAGTCAGGATCATGTAGCTGTCTCTTGACTAAAGAAGTAGGCTATTCCAAAACCAAACATTGTATTGATCATAGACGCTTGGAGTATTCATTTCTTATACTTTCTAATAATTGCATTATTTAACCTCATAAACAATAATTTTTTCCCCTTTTATTTTTTATAGAGGCTTTAAAGTTGGAGAAAAAAAAATCATATTCCACAGGCTGGCCTCTAGCTCACTCAGTAAGAGTATTCACCCCATGTTGGCTGAGTCCTGCAGTGGTGCGGGTTGAAATCCAACCTGCTGCCCTTTGCTGCGTGTCATCCCCCATCTCTTTCCCCCTTTCCTGTCTATCCACTGTCATTCTATAATAAAGGGAAAAGCCCCCCAAAAACAGCAGTAACTAATAATTATTTTCATGATCCATTAATCTTTTTAAAAAAAAATGTATTTCCCATAACCCATAGTGACATATTAAAATTGCTCATTTTGTCCAACAGGCCAAACCCCAAAGGTTTTAATTTACAATACATATACTTTAAGAAAGCGTATTCTGACATTTGAAAAGAAGAAGATAAGATAAGATAAGATAGACTTTATTAATCCCATACTGGGGAAATTCCTATGCTACAGCAGCTCAAAGAAAAAATGTACACACATCAGAATAACACAAATACACATTAAGTAGACATAGGCAAAAAATATACATTAAGTATAAGAAGTAGAAAAAATGGAATTAGTTATAATAATAATAGTAATAAATCAAATATATTTACACGATAAACACCCTTCTATAAACAGACAGTATATAAGCAAAGATATACAGATGAGTAAGGTGCGGATGAATAGAAATTAAATATTGCACAGTTGGAGGTGACACAGAGTAGTAAATAAATTATCAAGCGTAGTGCCGAATATTTTCCAGTGATGGCTCATATTGCAGAAACAGCTAGCAGTGCTACATTATGATGTTGTATTAAAGAGTCTGAACCAGCCTATGTTTGACATTTTTCCCTTAGCAATTTATGGATAATCAAAATTGTTGTTGATTATTTTTTAATAAAGTAATTTTCAACTATCGACTATTCATTTTCTTAAAAGTCAACCCTGTACTTTTCCATGACATCATCTGTTACTTTTCTTTCGAGGCTGAAGCTCAATGGAATGAGGAATCATGAAGATAAATTACTTTTTAAAGGACCTGCAGACTTGACTGCAGACACTTCGCTGCAAATCCAATCATTTTCTCTTTCTTGTACCACTCTTTTACCCAGCTGCTGCACTTATCCTCTGGTGTTGACGGGACCTTCTTTCTCCACAGCCCACCCTTTCTCCTCGCTGTGTGCCTCTATCGCTATCTTTTTGTATCTGCACACTTCCCCTCTCTCGTTCATTGTTAAAACCCTCCCATATGTTCAGCTCTGTCAGAGCAGGTGGCAAACCACAGGTGGACCCCACACCTCCGCTCGGACTGGCCTCCGTCCCGCTCACCCAAATTTATGTTGCTACTGGGCACACTGAGACAGGGGAGGGAGGGGGGCCAGGCAGTTCTCTTTCAGTTTGATGACCAGGTGGTTTGACTTTTTAGTGGCCTTGAATGAGGACACATATCCTTTTGTTATCTAGCTCTTTTGTGAGTACAAAAATACATTTCCCCTCTTCCAACTCTTTGGTCTATATCATTGTTTTATAAGAATGGATTAGAAATTGCAGTATAGCAATTTCACTAATCACATTTGAGCACATTAATGATTTATTGAAGAAAAGGAATTTAGTGGGATCACGAGTACAGCATGAAAGGGCTGTATTTAAGAAATGAGTGGTTGCAATTAATGAAATTCATTTTTCCTGTGAAAACAAAAACAAAAACGCTGGGATATTGGTGATATTTAAGAATACATTCAGAGTGACTGATCTGGCATTTTACTGACATATTAGATCCTATTAGAGTTTACATTTTATGGTTCGGAAATATCTAAACACAGTAACAGATGTTTTCAGATAGCTTTACAGTGCTAACTCTGTGAGTACACACTGCCTTAGGCCAATCATCATGTGTGTAATTCAGAAAGCATGGACTCAAGGGCCTTGGTAATTTCCACAGTATGTGCTGGACAATTCTCAGAAGATGACAGTTTATGTTCTGGGTATTTTCATTTAAGTGAACTTGGACAACAGTATGAGTAAAAATGACTAATATGTGAGTTTATTTTATCCTTTTGCGCTTGTATGTGAGTGCTAGCTGGATGCACTTCAGCAAGAGAAACATGCTGAGGGGGTGGAAGATGTGACAGGACTGCAAAGCTTTACATGTCTGCCATCTTGGTGCATTAATCACCTCCATCATCTTCACGCTAGTTACTGTAATGTAAACCTCCATATCTCTTCTCTCTTCTGCCTTTTATTGAGGCATAATTTCTGCAAAGGCACAAACCACTGTAGCATCCAGTTAGAGTCCATTGTGTGTTATTTAAGCACACAGCTGCCATCTCTTGAATAATTCTATTTGTTCCACTTTGAAGATGGTCTTTTTTTCTCTCCTCTGGGAATACATAAATGTCTGCCCTTGGTGCACAGTACTGTCTGTGACTTAGACAGATGTGTTTACACCTCGAAAACCTGGTGTTTGTAGTTTGGGATTTGTTTCCACCTTGGCACATTGGTGGAATCGATTACCACTCAACAGTCAATTAAAATATTGTACTTGCAAGTCAAGTTCATAACTTTGGCTGCTTATCTACCCCCATCTGAATGTATCCTTACAACTCCAGCCATCTGCAAAACGTGTACTGTTTGAATCCGGTATCATACATGGTTCTTCTTCGTCCGTCATTTTTAGAGAAGGTAATTCTGCGCTGACATGCAGGCTGAATAAATATACACACTGCTTAGGCAGTACGATTTTTCATGCTGCCTGTTAATAGGACAGAGCATCACTTTGTCATTTTATACAGGTTTTTTTGCTTATAGTCCGCAGGAATTTGGTACCACTTTCCAATAAAGCAGCCATTATAATAAATGTATAAGTTGTAAAATAATGTCTTTAATAAATCATTCACTAATGATTTATAGATAAGTACAGCTTTTGGGTTGCCAGGTTGTAGAAAAAAAACCTTTGGCTTGTGTTTATCCTTCTCTAGAATGACATCTGCTTTTTGTTTTCGAATAGCTATTAGGACGACCCTTCTATGGGCATTTGACCCCTTACCTTCTGGAAAAGATCTACAGAGCATCTGAACCATTACATTACACAGTGTCCAGAGAGCACTGACTAGTTGATTTTTCAATTTTAAAATGTTCAGCTCACACACATACAAAAAAAAAAAAAAAAAACTAACAGCGGATATGTTGTCACAATATTGATATTGGCCTCAATGTCCAGTAGTGGTCGGGCTATAGTCACAACCTAGCAACCAAAAAGTTGGAATTGATAAAATCTTAACTAACATTAACAAAGCCATTAGTAAAAGGGTGCTTGTCACAGTGCTTACCCGTGCCCTAAAAAGTAGGTTGCACACTAGCCAGATACATTCTAGTTTCTACAGTTCTATTATTTATTTTATCCTGCCAGCACAATATATCTTTAGTCCTGGTTGCATGCTTAGTTGTGTAGCCCAAGCCTCTGTGGCTGAGTTATGTTAGCATAGTAAGCACATTGGTGGTTCTAGCATACTAACCTGCTAACATAAGTCATTTCTACTGTCATCATTGACATTCTTAATGAAATAACCATCAAATTAATGTATTGGTTATACAGTATGTTACTTTGATTGACAAAATGTTTGTTTCATGATCTTCTATCCATAGTACCTGCTGGTTATGGGTCCACACTGCCAAACAGGAAGTGAGAGCTTCCAATGGGCTTTAGAGAGAACTCAAACGGTACCATTTTAAATAGAATCCAAAGGAGGGATTTCATTGTTTGATGTAATAGTATTTTTAAGTACCCTAAACAATGTATATGTTATTGTTATTTCTGGGTTAGACCAATTACAATAGTGATTTAGAAATAGTTTTGTTGTCATAGAAATGTTGTTTTATTTCCTTAATTAACGAGGACAAACTTTGGTTTGTCTGTAGGAGGAGCTTCCTGTTTAAAAGCAAGAGGTAGAAGCTCCTCAAGGGAAGTTTATTGTTGGAGTTGAAGAATGTCCTGCTGGAAGATTACTGCTAGCCCTTTTCTATTTTTGTATATAGTTTTGTTTTCACAACCTCATCAATCAGCCTGAATTGTTGGTGTTATTTAAACTTTACATAAAAAATACACTGGATGAAGATTACTCCAGCCTCTGTGAGTTCTCCTTCCCCCACTTGACCAATCCTTACAGTGCCTAGTCTCGCACTGCCAGACTTACATTATCTCCACAGCGCTGTGTCAGCGCTGGAGTATGGTCTGGCTACACCGCCTGTCTATTCTGGAATGGGGAAAAAAAACGCTTGGCTTGTTTGTATTTCTTCAAACCAATCACAACCGCCCTTAGCTGTGCTAAGCCCCGATAGCAGAGATAGCGAGAGGGATGCGGGTAGGGGGACATCCAACGTGTCATGCTTTATCCCAGCAACATACATTTGTTGAGCCAGACTATACAGTGCCTTATAAGAGTTTTGACCAACGTAGAAACATTTCAATGGACTCACTTGAAATGGAGTAAAAAATAGCTTCAGCTTTAAAAGTAGACCATTGTTGGTATGTTTACCCATATTAACCTGTCTTTTCACTTTCTTTTCTGTTAACAGAGAAATCCACCTATGATGCCTCTGGCTCCTCGTCTTTATCAAGCGACCCTGCAGTCACGGCTGCTCATGCTCATCCAATGGCGGAGGAGATGCCTTTCTCAGTCGTCCATTCAGATGGTGACTCAGAGTCAGAGGGGGGAGCTTTATCAGGGCAGCCTGCTTTTTCTTCTGTCTTAACTGTCATGGCAGGAACTGTGAAACATCCAGTGAGCCTGGATGAAAGTAGAACCTCGCCAACCACCACCGGGGACGAGACCCACACCACCCAATGGCCTTCACATAGTTCCAGCCAGGGCTCAGAGATGTCTTCCTCATCGTCCTCTGCGGGAGATAGGATCCCCCTCGCCAGCTCAGGTCTGACTTCCAGCATTTCTCAGCAACACACCACACCACCTCAGGCTGTTACCATGGCATCGACTGTCTCTAGGCCATCACATGTGTCCTTTATGGATGGAAACAGGAATGTCTCATCATCGACAGTATCATCTTCTTCATTGTCTTTGTCAATGTCTTCATCACCTCCATCCACTTCCTCTGTGTTATCATCCGTAGTGTCTCTATTTTCTCTATCATCTTCTGCTGGGTGGATAAACAAAGCTGCTCCATCTCAAAGACAAAGGATTGTGTCCAGCCTGGCCCCTCAGACATTATCACCAGCAGGGTCTCTGGCTTGGACAAACATCCAACATCTAACATTCGCACACTCCACTACTTATTCAGTTGTTGTCCTCCCAGCTGTTACACAGGGACTGCAAAGCACAATAACCACACCATCTTACTTTCCAAGTAAAACCAGCATTGAAAGGGGCAATGAAGTGACAAAACACTCATTGTACTCATCAGCGGATAAAATCTATGGAGTGAGTGGAGCATACATAGGTAGTGCAAGCACAAAAGTGATCAAGACACCAGCAACCAGCCCATACACATCATATTCTGCTCCTAACCGTGGAGAAAGTCTTTTAAAGATTTTATACAAAACCACTCAAAGCCAGAACCCAGGTATGAACTCTGTATCAGCCAATAATCTTGAAATTAGCCCCTTATTTCCCTCCAATCAAGAGAGTCAAGCTGTTCAAAGGCAGCGGGGAGTTTTACAAAATCCCACATCAGCACTGCTGTCTGCCCATCCTAAAGGCTATTCAGTTTCTAGTCATGTCACACAGCAGATGTTAAATCAAACAGCATATGCGAAAAAGACAGAGGTAGATAATCAGATTTCTGTTCACAAAAGCGTTGGAGATACAACCATGTCGCCTCTCAGTTCACATGTTGTAAATCCAACTGTATCACCAGCAATCACTTTCAGACCCCATGAGACTCCAGCAGGTAAAATGTCTCTCTCTGAAACTGCAATCACTGAGCTAACACCTATCCACTCTGGCATGGTGTCCTCAGAGCATGCATCTAATACTGGTGATTTACTGATGGCAGCGGGTCATGGCAGCCCCAGAGTCCCTACCATCAATATAAATTACAACCAGGGAGAGATAGCCGGAGCAGACCCCACATTAATTTCTGCTCAAGCTCACCCGAACAACTCACTTTCACTCACAGGGCCGAGGCTGGAGTCAACCACTGGTTCCATCATCAGTTTGATCACCAGAACGGGAAAAACATCCTCCACATCAGAGTCAGATTTGCTTAAGTTGCCAAGTAATGGCGACATAAACGTTCACGAACTTGTTACACAAACAAGGTCTCCCAAGGGCATCACTCAGGGACCTAAAGGATGGACAACGGCAAAAAATATATTTTCCTCCAACAGTAGAACAATGCCTCTTTCTGGTTCAGCGGTGCCAGTTACTTTAGCAAAGGATGTGACCTATAAAACCACAAACAAAAGTCTTTCACACACCACTCGGCCTACATCATTATTGCCCTCGTTTCTCAACCACAGCCCAAACAACACTGGCCTGTTTGCAAATAGTGAGGCTAATTTGACAGACCAACCCAAAACCTCCTCATCGCCCCATACTCCCTCACAAAGACCTTTTAAAACAAGATCTTTAATTACATTTCACCACAAGTTTTATACAACATCTGGTGTAATTCCACTCCCCAATAAATCGCCCCAGACAGTTTCCTCAGCTGAAATCTCTGCTCATTTCATAAAATTTGAGAGAGCTGGTCGCAATATACCTTTCGAAGTGGAAACAAACCCAGGGAACAGTAAAACGTCACCAGCCTCGGATGGTCACATGAAGCCTACCGAGAGCTTCCACAGAAATGCTGCAAAGAGTTCAGTTTCTCCTTTGTTGAATGGAAATGAAGAGTCTACTGTAATCAGAGACACTGTGTTTTATAAGAAGGGTGTTCCATTAGGGCAGTTCACAACTTATTTTCCATCTTTCATAACTACGAAAGATTTCTTCATGTTTAATAAAGGCTCTGAAGGTTCTGGTAAAGGATCTCCCACTGAAATTCCTTTTTCTCCAGTAGCTTCTGATGCTGCATTAGAACCTTTAAAAAGTATTTCTCGTAAAGATGGTGTGACACACACGGGCCGTTTTGAGCAGTCTTCTCCTTCCACCTGGCCTAAAATCATCCTGACGCCGAGGACAAACTCTACTTCCCGCTCTCAGGAACCAATCACCAGTGTGAGAAGTGATAGATCATTTTTTTATTTAGGAAGACAAAGAAGCATTCCCTCCACTGCTTCCTCTGCTGCAACTACTTCCTCTAGTGATGGACAAAACAGCATTGAACCATTTAGTGCTATTTTCAGCTTTGGCACAAAACTAATGGCACCATATACAAAGTGGGAAGCCACCAAGCGTGTGTCTTTTCAAAGCACTGCCTTTGATTTAGAAAATAGGGCAAATTCTCATTTACAAGCAGATGGCCCGTCGTATGAACATCCAGAGCTGGAGGACGGACAAGAGGGTAATGTGCATATATTGAATTTAACTGATCCAAGTGTAGTCACCAGTGATCCAATTTCATTATATACAACTGTTGGAGAATATTCATCTTTTACACATTTTGAAGGCACATCAGAATATAAACAACAGAAACTGAATGTGTCCCCAGCTAATCTCATATCTGCTGTGGATGTCAATGTACAGCAAGGAGCCACTGTAAACACTGCATGGGGTTCAGATGGTTTTCTGCCCCTCTCTCACGCAACTACTGACTCTGCAACATCTTCAAAAGCTTCTCCTCTTGCATTGGTGTATAAGAGCAAGCATGGCCCCCCTCTGCCAGATGTTGACTCTCTTCAATATGCATTTGATGCTGCTGTCACACTTTCAAACAACCCTGCACTCAATTTCTCTGACACTGATAATATCAATAGCACAACTGATTTGAAACTGAGGGGGTTGACCCTTCTTACAGAGCTGGGACCATCATCTTCATTTCATTCATCATCATTAACATCTTCAGAGACTTCACCACAATCATTCACACAGTCATCATTACATATGAAACCCCCCACCTCAGTGTCTTATAAAGTGTCATCCACGTCAATGTCATCATCAACGTTATATTCAGCGGGTAAGATATTGTCAGTCAAACCAACCATGAACCCAGGCACTGAATCTTCCTCTGTGTCTGTTAAAGCCACATTTCCATCCCCATCACCAAGTCTGACTTTATCAATAGATCTCGATCCCTCAGAGGAAGTGACTGAGACATTTTTTGTCCTTACAGAGGCGGGGACGGATGATTTAACCGCTGGAACATCCAGAGCAGTTGCGCTCACTATCCCCAAAGAAAAAGCAGCCAGTCTAGCCCCCTCTCAATTAGACAGAATTACCCTTTCTGCTGGGCCCACCGAGAGGACATCTCAGGGATCACCTCTGCCCCCTCAACAGGACATCCCAACAGACTCTGTCCACCTTACCACCACAACTGTAGCGTCAACCACCATAAGTAAACACCCCACCACTAACATGTCTTCCCCAAGAGTCACCACCGGAACCACACAGTTTGCCACCACTACCACACCACAGCCTGCACCCGTGACCAGGAAAACGACAACCACCACAACCGCCAGGACCCAGACCAGCAGGAGAACGTTCACACCACCTGTCCCCAGAACGAGCCCTCCCAGGGGGGCCACCACAATCTTAACTTCCCCTTTTACCACCACCACAGAGGCTCCACCACAGCAGTGCAACATCACAGAGAGATTGTGGGTGAAGACAGGTAAACAATGCTTTTGCCACAGTCTTAGACAAACAATGAAGTTGTAAAATCGTATTATTTCTCTAATATGTTTTGTCCTGTGTATGTATTTGTTTCTCCTTCTTTTTGTCTCTCTGTCTCAATATCTCTCTTAGTTGTTTCCATCTATGTGAGAAGAAACAGGCTGGACAGCATTCAGAGGCAGAACCTGCGAAGGGGGTTAAGTCAGGGCCTCCGAAAAGCTCTGAATGATACCTTTGCCCAAGCACAGGTCAGACATTTGCTGTTAATCACTCATTTTATTCCTTTGACGCAGTTTAAATAAGTGTAAATTTGAGTTGTTAATTGACAGCTACTTTTTTATAGGCCCAAACTGTTGCTCGATTATGGCTGAATAATCAAGCACTAGTGAACAGTGAACGGTTCCTAATTGAGCACTCACCAGAAATATGGAGGTTTATTAGCGTGGAGTGAATTAAACACTTATGCCAAGGACCCTCATGTAGGCTATGTGAGAAGAGATGAGGATTAATATAGAAATTAGGTTGAGTGAATGTGTCCCTGAAGGCAGTGGGTGATGTCACATATTTGAGTAACTGTACCAACACTAATACAAGAAGCAGATTTGGGCTGTAGCAGTGCTATAGATGAGAACTGTTGCTCCAATTCCCTCATATTTCATAACAACCAGAAAGAATCTATCTACACTTCATCAAAAGGCAATCTTACCACAGCAGTGGACACACCAGATTATGGTGTAACAAAAACTCAGGAGGAAAACCAACCTTAGCATTTCCCCTGCAATAATGAGACAAACAGATCCAGTGTGCACACAATGATCTTCGTGTCTGTGGATTAGCTCTTTGTGGAACCAATCATGGTTCTCACGGTGCCAAAACCATTATTTCTCTCTAATAAGGCTCTAATACCTCTGCTCAATTTGACTTTGTATCAGGAGCACCTCTTGGCTATGAGAAGCCACGCTAAAATGCAGTCAGTGAGAAGTAGAAATGTGTGTTTGACGCTATAGTTTGTGCTTGTGTGTAAAACAGAGAGATAACGATTTTAGGTAGTTGGTAAAATGTTTTCTGCATACACTGAACATGGGAAAATAAATCAATGGCTAGAATTAAATTAGGTTGTAAAAAACAGTTGGTAGGGAAAATAGATGAAGCAGCAATGGGATTCCTTCCCTACAAAAACATGTTTCTCTCCTCCTGGTCTCCAGTAGTTTGGACTGCCTTCATCTGTGTGTGTGTGTGTGTGTGTGTGTGTGTGTGTGTGTGTGTGTGTGTGTTGTATATCTGATAATCCGGTGATACGTCGTGTTGTGTTTCTCAAAGTGGAAGTATCAAATAATTGAGAGTGAGGACTGTGTATGCGTCCTGCCCATGTGAAGGTCAATGCTCTCACATGTTCACCCTCTCTCTCTCTCTCTGTAGTCTCTGAAGGTGTCTTGCTTCAGTGCACTTCTGTCACCCATTTGAACATTGCTTGGGTTCCTTTAAGTAGCACTGCTCTCTCATCCAATGGGAAGCAAGCTGTTGGCAAGGGAAATTGCTTCTGTGTTTAATTATAGGTTATAAATGGTTGGGAGGAGAGCGATGTGTCGCACTTATGCTAAAAAGATGATGAGAAATAGACTAAATGAATTGAGCCACAAGGCTAAAACCATTTGCACCTTTAAAGAATATATAAAAGTAAAGTATTTTTGTGTCTTGTACTTAGTCTTCTCCACTAACTTGAAACTTTAAGAAAATGGACTAGATCCGTTGGGTTAATCTGTTCGCAGTCTTTCACACTCTTTGAGATAGAGTTAGTGGGTGTGTTACTGATATCTGGCTTGCTGGAAATGCAATCGCTTAATAACACCTTCACATGGGTGAAGCCGGAGAGGATGAAGTGATAATAAAGGGCTCTTTTCACAGAGCTTGTAACACGGCCGAATTGTGAGGAGGCAGAGTGGTGAGTCTCAGCTACAGAGAGGATAGGCTCTCAGCGTTTTGGCCAATGGATCTCCTTGTCAGCGCAGACTTTCAGATAGGTTTAAATAACAGACCTGAATGGTTTCACCTCTCCTACACACACACACACACACACACACACACACACACACACACACACACACACACACACACACACACACACACACACACACACACACACACACACACCTAGGTTTGCTACATCTATCATCATTCCCTTTCTGGTTTATGTAGAGTTCACCAAAAAGTCAAACTCTTACTGATAAACACGTTGCACGCAGTTAGGAAACACACACAGCGTTTCTGTGAGAATGAGAACACAGTGATACCTGGCTTCTTGGGTTAGAGGTAAAGGAACATAAGGCGTTTTTGTCCCAAACTACCTATTTAACAGTCTCTCCCATGTCTCGCTCATGTTTCTCTTCTCTCTCTTTCTCTCCACTTCAGTCCCTCCTGGTTCTCTCCCCACATATCTGTATTCCATAATCTCTCTCTCTCTCTCTCTTCTGTTGCTTTCATTAGCAAGTAGTTGGAATACACATTTGAAGTGCTCCGTCAATCCAATACAGTTCAGTATCCTGTCATTCAGCTAATATGACTGAGTGACACTACCCTCTGATCCTGCCTAAAGAACCACATCACCAATAGGTTTTTGATGACTAACTACAAATATTTTACTCCATGATCCACCATTCTTTCAAAGAATGCGTACGATTTTGGATTGATTTACAAGCTTCTATGCAGTGGATGGTTTCTTTTCTTTTATTTCATCAGCATGGGAAACTTGTTTCAGAGGTCTTTTTTCACAGCAGCCATTTTGACTTATCACAGTAGAAAAGGCCCTAATACTGTAACATTACAATGACTGTTCTGTTTAAAAGGTGGTTCAGAATTTTGGACATAGGACCTCATTTCCAAGTTAGCCAGTGTGTTATTTATCAGTGGAGACAGTTTTCAACACTTTTCATCCAGTCCTTCCAGTTGCAGAGTTTGCTGGTGCTAGGCTAGCGCCAGTCAACAGTATCTGCTAGCCTGCCATTAAAAGCAATCTTACACACTCCACAGTACACCCGAGGCAAATAAATTATAATGCCAGACTATCGATGTAAATGTCTGTTGATAGAATAATGTTAGAATTAAAACTACCCTTGCATCGCATTGCAATAGTTATACTTTGTTCCCTGTAGTTGGTAGCGTAGGCTACAGCAACGGCGGAGTGATATTACCTAGGCTACCGAGAAAGCCGGTTTACATGACAATAACGCAAGTTTATTTACCTGCCGCTGTGAGCTCCAACTAATTCCACTCTGCCAGGCTATAACTCACATAACGTTACCACTACATGAAAGCACACGGGCTAGCAATTTCCAATGTGAATCACCATGTTGCCTAGTCCTTAGTTTCCAATCCAATGCTTTCCCGACTGGAGTGCGCTTCTCTGTTTAGTTTTTGGTGCGGTACTACTAACCGGAGATAAGTAAAATTCCGCCGCTGCTGAGAAACTAGTTCCTCAAAATGTAATGCGATCATTGAAATGCAAGGGTAGTTTTATTTCTAATATTATTCTATCAACAGACATTTACATCGATAGTCTGGCGTTATAATTTATTTGCCTTGGGTGTACTATGGAGTGTGTAAGACTGCTTTTAATGGCAGGCTAGCAGATACTGTTGACTTGCGCTAGCCTAGCACCAGTGAACTCTGCAACTGGAAGGACTGGATGAAAAGTGTTTAAAACTGTCTCCACTGATAAATAACACACTGGCTAACTTGGAAATGAGGTCCTATGTCCAAAATTCTGAACCACCCCTTTAAGTGTGACTGTGACATGTCAAAATGTCTTCCTGGAAACAGGCCTATTTGTAAAGAACTTTCAAATCAGCCAATGCTTTTAACCCATTGACTGTAAAATTCATTAATATTAAAGGTGCTCTAAGTAATGTGACTTGTTTTTTTAGGCTGCAACATTTTTCGTCACATACAACATCTCCTCACTATCCGCTAGCTGCCTGTCCCCTGAACACACTGTAAAAAAACGCGGTCTCTGAAGACAGCCCAGGGTCCACAAACTGCGCCAACCTTCCCCACAAACCATAAAAAAAAACAGTGTTCCAGCCGATAACCGACAAGAGGAAGCTGGTTGAGCCATCATTGTGCAGTTTGGCGCAGTTTGTTTTTGTTTGTTTTTGTTGCCGTTTGTGGAGTCTGGGCTGTCTACAGAGACTGTGTTTTTTTACAGTTGTGTTCAGAGGACAGGCAGTTAGCACATAGTGAGGAGATGTTTGCTGTATGTGACAAAAAATGTTGTAGCCTAAAAAACATGTCACATCACTTAGAGCACCTTTAACAGTCTATATTTTGACCACACAATAGTGGCTTTGACAGTGGAAGTAGAGTAAAGAAGGTTAGTCTCTGTTTACTGTCATGGATAACCTGTATTTGGCAAATTTATGCAAGTCTGAAAGTGATTTTCATACTGTATTAAAGTGGATAAAACCCAGTGGCTATCTGAAAGGTAGAAAATCACTCTCGAACCTTGTGGTAGTATTTCAGTCCCTCCAGAAAAACGTGATTATGCGATCGCATAATTCAATGCATAATCAGCCAAAGTCCGCATATTTATGCTGGGCCCGCATTTTTTCAAATATGCCGCACTTTCGCCGCATAAATTGCCGATTTCCGCGCAAAATATGCGGGGATTGCATGATTTCATAATCTCCGCATTTTTGTTGCAAAAAAGTCACATATATCTTAGCAGAAAGTTGAAAAATGTTGCGTTTACTTAACACAAGAGCAGCCATTTTCCCCTGTTACCATGGGAACGCTATGAAGTGATGTAATTACGTGACGTGAACATCAATGAAAAAGCAGGGTGTTGGGGAATCGCTTTTTATTCTCTTTTTCATCAAACTGCAGTTTTTGCAAGTTCCCGCAATTTTTGCAAGTTCCTCCGCATTTTGACAGTATGATAGATACCACAAGACAAAATGTGTCAACCGTCAGAGAGTTTTTATGTCGTTTATCACTTTAATATTTGTGGTTGTATTATGGGTAATGATGCCAATTAAGCTGCAATGCTGCAAATTACAGCTTTATGGGAATAATGGGCATATATGACTTTTGCATCAAGTTCCTTTTTATGGATTATACTGTAGTTTTATGATGTGTATATCTATGATTTTATTCTGTGAGTATTTATTTCCTATGTTTTGCTAATGATAATCAGTTGATTAGAATGGGAGCACTGTTTAGATTAGACTTTCCTGTCTCGTATTTTCACCTTCAAATGGTTTCTCAAGTGAGTTTTCAATTTTTTTACTTTATCTCGATAAATATATCTCAATATATATTAATGTACATTTGATTAAAGAATAACTTAACTTTTAGCCCCAGTGGTTTAACTTCTCACCTTGCTGTATGTACAAGTGTACTCCAAAACCTGTGACATCGCTGATGGGTGTGGTTATTGGGACAATTATCACACTTCTGACCACACCTGAACATAGTTAATAGTGATGCTGAAGTTACTCTTTAATCAACTTCATTGTTCACTTGGGTATAAGCATTGTGCAATTATTGTACAATAATTCTAGTAATTCTCTTCTCTATGTTACCCTCTCAGGTGGAGACAGTATTTGGTTCTCCCAACATGACAGTGGCTTATCACGTGACTGGAGGGGACATGGTTTACCCTCCCTCTGTAGTGTTGGAAGGCTTGGACTCCTATGGCCGTGATAAGCTGATTTCAGACCTGCGACAGTACCTCCCCATGGTAACAGCCCTGCCCCTCCCAGTTGCATTATGGAGATCCAGCCCAGCCACAGGCTTCCAGCTGAAAACAGGTCAGCTAGTGTTCAGTCAGGATTAAAGACAAAATTAAGTTGATCAGCTTGAGACTTACTGTTATTTATTTGAGCAATTTCAGGGGAAACTAGGTTTGAGGACTAATAAAATAAAATAAATCTTGTGATACCACATCAGACGAGGAAATTACAATATTGCATGTCTATTCAGAATTTAGGTAGATAAGACCTGAAATAATATATATCATATTGTCACTGTTCCCAAAAAAATGACACTGCCAGAGATTGCAAAACACAGTGTTGTAGCATCCTGACGATTTCTAAAAAAAAATGCCATTAATCGTTTTGCCAGTGTTTTGTGAGCTCATTTTATTTTTTTATGTTCCAGTACTGCAGTTTGTGGGAGCAGGCGATGATCCTCGGTCCTGTCGGTTCTCTCAAATGATGGAGCAGAGGCTTGAGAAGGTGTTTTCTGAAGCACAGGCCAAAGTGCTCAACACCAACAACAGACTCTCTGTTCAGGTACCAGTTGTGTAGCACCGTGTATGAGTTACTTATTGTTTCAGTGGTAATGTTATGATTTGTGACATAAGTCCAGGGTTGAAACGTGTGCAGTGTAGTGTTCTGGTGTAGTGGCTTTGTCATTTGATCATTGTACTTAAATGGATCAAAACAGTCTGAGGTCTGACTTTGATAGAGATCTGATTTTAGACAGTGGCATGTATACAGAACCATTCAGCAACCCAAACAGAAGTTAAGCTAGATACAAAAGTTTGCTTAATATTGTTTTCAGGATATCATCAGAATATTTGTAACTTTACTTTATCCCCTGTTACACATCAATATTACATTATGTAGTTTTGGTGATTTGACAGAGTCAAACAGATGCAAACTGTGTGCAATTTGTGCAAAATTGTCCCCTTCAGGCTTTGCCTTTTAAACAAGAGCAGCTTCTGAGATGCAAATGAATTGTGTTTAGGGAAGCAATGTTTGTATAATTTTAATGAGCTGCCACATTAAAGTGCACCCTATATTATAGCTAATACTCCACTATTGTTGCACTCTTTCACGCTTTGCCAATTTCCCAGCCTTTGCGTTTCTTGATCATTTTCATATTTGTTGATCCAAGACAGCAATTGATTTTTTTAAATGTTTGTCATCTCTACTGTCTATTTGTTGAACAAGATTTGTACTAATCTTTAAGATTTGCACATTACAGTAATGTAATCCCAAACGTTTTATGTGGTTATACCTTTGTTTTTCTGTGCCCTCTTCTGACTCTGAGCCTCTACTCTTCCTGTTTTTTTGTCCTCCCAGATGCTGAGTGTCTCCCAGGCTGCAGGCTCTCCTGCTGTGTCATTGGTCTACACTGTGAGGAATGGGACTTTCTTCCTTAATGGCACCACTGCCTCAAACCTCCTTGGTCAGCTGTCAGCTGAGCTGGTGGGCTACTTCCTCTTCTATCCACCACTTATGATTGCTGAGCGTAAGTTACAATTTGCACTCAAAAAAATGTCTGTTAGTGAGGAGTAATTTAACAGCCGTACAAGAAGAGACACTAGCAGTAGTTCTTGTGTTCTCTTGGGTATGATTTCTCCTCCAAATACAAATTAGATTCAAGAAAAAAAACTGCTGTGCTTCTACTAGTTTTTTCCTTGTGTTGAACAAGGTTCAATATAATCTTTTCAGGCTGTGTCTCACAAAGCATGCTTATCTCATATCTTCAGTTTTAGACCTTTGGACAAAGGAACTGCTATATCGATTGCTTAGTAGTAATCAAGACTGGATACAACTTTAGAAACTGCAGTGGATTTAATGTAGTGAAAGTGGTTGATTTTTGAGCATTGTTTTGCATTCAAATGGACCGGACTATCTCAGAAGATCTATCTAGGCAATCCTGCCAAGCCTGACTGACGTCCAGTTTCTCAGTAATTGGATGTTCGTGACTGTTCTGCTGCTTTCACGTTCACAGTTGTTTTTTAATGATTGAGTCACTTAAAGATAGTTGATGCAAGGACACAAATAAGCGCGTGCCTTTCATCTCAGCCTCCTTTCAGGGCATACACAGGCAAGCGTTCCAACTTTGTTACAGTTGTGCTCAGAGAAAAACAAATGAAGAGTGACAGGGAATCAGCAGTAGTCTAAACAGCAGTCTTAGTAGAGTCCTGTTTCCAGTGTCATATGTAAACTGCTCAATAGAGAGAGATCTGGCAGATGCAGAACTCTGAGATACAAATTAGACATCACTTTTATGGTACTTTATTGATCCCTGAAGAAGAGATTCAGTGTTTTGCTTGACCTCGTTCACAGTAAATTCAGAATATAGGTTCAGCGAAAGAACTAGGAACCTGCAGCTGATATAGGCATTTAAGCTCCTTTTACACACACAGTTTCACCCGCGTGTATACCGCAACCCAAAGCGGATGTTTGAATTTCAAGTCTATTTTCTTCCGTTTTACGCTTCTATTTACAGTGATTGGGCAGATAACCTACACTCACTACTGTGCCTGAACGCATCCTGTGTAGACAATGACAGTGGACTGAACTGCTGCTCTGCTAACGTGCTGCTCCCACGATGCCTTCTGTGTAGACAGTGTTGCAGGTTACGTTTGCATAAAGGGGCCTCAGCGTCTTGCATAATGTAATCCCTTTCTTATCAAGCTCAAGGAGGTCTGGTGAAAATCTAGATAAAGACACACTGGGTCATGCAGACTTTGGAAATTCAAAGCTAGCCACTGGATTGGAAATTGCACCTCTGGTTAGGTTTCTATTCTAGCAGAAATAAGTCTTGCTAGCTTAATTGTAATGGTTTCTAACCAGCTGCAGTGCTTTAATTTCTCCAGGCATTGGTCAGTTTGACAAGACAGACCATAGACTATGCAAGATCATGCTCAGGATCACAGCAATCGACGCTTGAGCCAGGAATTAGGCCAGGAGCTTTCTTCTATAACCATCGAGCTGAGCCCAATCTTGAAAGTATTTTTTTTTATTTTACTTTTCTGTTATCCTTTGCTGAGCCCAGTGGGTAAATGGGCTACAGATTTAATTTAATTAATTTATTTATAAAAACAATGCACATTTCTCAATTTCTCATTTCTGTAATGTCTAATTATAGATTGTCAAAACAATTTTAATTTTAAACTGCTGTTCAAAAAAGTTCATGTTCAGTCAAGACTTGAATATGTTAGATAATATCTGTCTATCTGGAAAGACACACACTGTTTCCCAATTCGGGGGCTGATATGTCCTTTGTGGGATGTGAAGCTGAAACAGCTTCTTTCCTCAATTAGACATCTAACTGCACAGAGACCAAAATAAATGGTGCGTTAGTGCGCTTTAACACCCTGTGACCTGGTGTTAGAGATAAATGGATGTCCAGGCTACTTACAAAAACAGACTGTGGAGTTTTTTTGCCAGGCCTCCGTTATTTACCTCATGTAGTGGCTTTGTCATTGGTCCAGATGTAATGTATTTATAGGGGACTGATGACCAACTGAACCAAATACCTGGTAAACAAGACACGGCCATGTAATATTTCCCCATTTCACAAACTGATGCGGCCACTCCAATGCTCCTATACACAGTTGACAAACCTGCAATGGATTATGGGATACTGAGGGCCACAGAAGATACAGACATAAGATATAAAATGTGTTGGTTGTTTCCTTCAAAACATCATCATTTGAATCCAGTCTTCGGGGGATACAGCTCCTGGATTGGCATACAGCGTATCAGTGTAACTGAGGGCAGATAGCAGTTTCGGTTTACACACAGTTAAAATCAAGATGAATAGGATTTCTGCTAGCGAGCATTACATTAAACTCATTTCGTGTTGTGATTGAATTAAGTTAGAAAGTGAAGTTACCCACGGGCAGGATGATTCAGTTGGGGAGTAGAGAAAGAGAGGGAGGCAGCAAGAGAAGCAACTCAATACCAAGACAGGACTCCAAGAGAGCATAAACTGACACAGAGAAAAATCCAGGAAGACAGGAAATCAAAAGAAAGAATGAGAGAGTGTGTGACAGTGATTTTGCTCTTTGTTTGTTTCTTTGAAGCCTTGCCGCTGTAGTAATATTACACAGTTCGCAGGAGGTGTGAGCATATGCTGGCAGTGGCTGCCTCCTCACTTCAAAGGCAATTATGGCAGTAAATAATTAACAGTGGGGGATTCTCATACCACCTTGGGCTCTGCTCTGACAGAAAAGGCCCGGAATCTCACACCACCGAGTACTTCGTCGTTCCTGTGGCGCTTGTGTAGGCTGGCCGGCTCAGCTGGTTTTTTTTACTCCCCCTCTGCTCTTCAATAATTTCTCTCAGGTGGAAGCTGTTTGCAAAATGTATCTTTTTACACGATAACAATTATTGAAAACTATAACCAAAGCGCTGATGCAAAAAATAGCTTTCTGTCTATGAATTGAAACTTTGTCTCCCTTTCTTGGAATGACTTATAAATGCTGTACAAATGTATCCCCCAGGCTTTCATCACACAACAGCAGCGTCTCCACGCTGACTAATATTCCACATGATTCAAACTTATAGACAATGTTGGACAGATTTTGCTGACAGCCCCGCAGCTCTATTCATTAACAATGCTAAAGCCCTTACTGTCCCTCTCACCCTGCTCCCTCCCCACCTCTCTCCTCTCCGCTGTCATGCCTGAGTGTACATTTCTGTAGCGAACCAGCTTTCACAGGCCAGTGATACAGCATTCCCCCAAACACTGCACCAGCCTCCAGCACAAGAGCCCAATCAGGCAGGAAATAGATGTAAAAGAATATAGAGACAACCAGAGCTCAGGCAGCTGAATGCTCTCCTTGCTTCTGTATTTGTCTGACATGCAGTGGTAATGACAATTTAAACTGAGATTTCAACCATACAAAACTGTTTCCCTTTTCCACAAGACATTTCAGAGGGTTTCATACATTTGGCCCAGGTTCATAAGCACTGCTGCCTCATATAACAAATGTCTGGCTAGCAAGACCACCAATTGTGGCAATGATAACAGTTGCAGCAGTGAAAATCAAATGATTGTTCTTGATTATTTTTGGTGCATGTTTTAAGATTGAAGACTGGTTGTGCTGACTGATAGAAAGGCTGCAGCTCTTTGTTGACACGCATCTTCAAATTTGAAAAGGCATATGTACAGTAAACGAAACTGCAGTGTGAAAAGAGGTTCATGTAATAAACTGGATTTAACTCTACTTTAAGTTTTTTTATCTTGCATCTTCACCCTATGTCTTTTCATGTTCAATTACACTTTGTTACAATCAGTAACAGTAACAGTTTTTTATATGATATTCTCTTTCGCTACTGTAAAAATCTAACAATTGCATTTGTCTATTGAATGTGAACTTCTCTCACAAAATAAGTCAGAAGTAGAAATAGTAAAACAGTTTTGTGAAGATTGATGAGTAAATTGAAAATTTTAAGGCATGAAGATTAATGATTGATTAATGATTGACACTGATAGGATGAAATTATTATCTTTTCATGTCCTTGCAGCACTGGAGTATCACAATCTCAACACCTCCATTGCTACCAGAGACTTCTGGGTTATTACTGGTAAGTAGCTATATCATTGTTTAAAACATTTTTTTTTAACTACGTATTAATGCACCTTCTTATTGTGTGTAATTAACTTAATTATCTGCTCATGAATCTCCAATAGTAAACATTTCTTTACTACTTCATAACACATAAACACCTGAACAGGATGTACTGTATGTGAAATAAATGTACCTTTAGAATTGTGAATTTCATACAGGGCGCTTAAACCCATCTTAATCTTAATCTTTATCTAAAATGTCACATTTCGCTGGAGCAGTGAGATGCACATGACTCCTGGATTGTTTGTTGTTTAGTATTTCCTCTGTTGGCTTTATTAATGGCTACATGTACCCAGCCACATACATTTCACAGTGTTCAAGGGCACCCACACTGCTAGAGTATACTGTATAACGGATGGGCCTTTCAGATCAGCCTGTGTGGCTCTTAACCCTGCACTTACTGCGACGAGAGACTGAGTCAGTTCAAGGCCATCCCCTATATAATGGATTTTACTCACACTGAGCAAGATGTACAACCAGGATTATTGCTTTTCAACTGTTGATAAAACGGAATAGATTAAAGCTGCATGAGGTGAAGTTTGACCACTAGGGGACAGGAAGACAAGCTTCCAGAAAGCACAGGCCGAATTTGTTGTTAGCTTATCAAGTTTTCAAGTTATAGCTAATAATAACTTGCCAACCTACATATTCATCAGACACAGAGCAACATGAGCTTCCCATAAGGCCCTTACAGCCTATTGTAGTGCTACTGCAACTGGGTTGGATGGCCTAGTTATTGTCAACAGTGTAATTGTGCTTTTACAGTAAATAAGGGAACATACTGTATACTGTGTGTCAAAGTATGTTTTTGTCTAACACATTCACATTTCTAATTTTGCCTCTTTTATTCTGCGACTCTCTTTCCTCCCCAACAACTTATTTTCTCTCTTCATCCTCTTTCTTTCGTCTACATTTCCAGTGATCCAGGACGTGGATAACGCCAGCCTGGAGGGACAGTACCAAAGCTTTGCCAGTCTAATGGAGCAGCGGCTGGCAGAGCTGTTTGTGTTGGCAGGACAGCAGGGCACTCGTTTCAGACGAGCCACTGCTGTAGGCAGCTTCACCGTCCAGGTAAGAAACTGGCACGGCAGCCCACGGGGAATGCCAAGTCAGATTTTTACTGGAAGAACAAACAGTCTGCGATGCTCAGGGTTAAAGAGTGTAAACAGTAAATCATTCTTATTCTGATGTATTGCCTGAATGCCCTGGCTTGTTAGTCCGAAGTCTAATGAAAGCATTAATCCAATAGTTTTGTTGGCTTATTTCTTACAGTATAAATATTTCATTAGATGTACACTTTGATGAACACGCTTGCATGATTACTTGTGGTCAGCCCTTGATAATTAGGGAGGTTTTCAGCTCATCATCTGCAAATTGCTATTCAAAACAAGCCAGAGGTTGAATGTTTTACTAAGCTTGTACTCTCTTCAGTCCAAGTAGTTTTTCCTCTCCTGAGACTCCACACTTAAATGCATGGTTTTACTTTTGTTTCCCTTTCTGAAATGTAAGCCCCTTCCTAACCACAGAACCAGCCATTCATTAACAGCTGATATTGACTTCTTTTCTAATCAGATGGTGAGTATCCGTAGGGTGTCAGGGTTGAAGAATCCGGCAGAGATGACCTACTACGTCCAGCACAATGGCGTTCCTTTATCGGGCACGTCAGCTGCCAAGGTCCTGAACACAGTGGATTCTCAGACCATGGCGCTCACCCTGGGCTACTTTGTCCAGCTGCAAGCAGAGCGTAAGCACAGCATCCTTCTAGCTTTTGGCAAATAGACAAAAACAATGACAGACAAACCAAAACGCATGACTTATGCTGGTGCTGGGCTGAGGGGAGTAAAAGAAAAAGGTTGAGAAAGCTCTTCGCTCTCTAGTCTCTCTGAAATGCTCCCGGCGGGACAGTGTTTGTTTGGGCTGCAGTGCTGCTCACTGCTAAGAGAAGGGTTGATGGGGGGGAGTATGAGACAGAGCTGGCCAGGAGAGAGGGAGAGAAAGAGAGAGGGTATATTGCATTCTCTTATAGATCGTTGCCTATAATAGCTGAATCAAGCACACCGTATATCAGGTTGAGCTGAAGGCAGCGTGGGTGTGACGGATGCTTTAGCAGGAAAAGTGGGCTGTGTATTATACTACCAGTGGACCGACTGTTATCATGTAGTGTTTAGAGTCCCCTGGATGCCATGTAATGAAGTGATGATTGTGAAAAAGTGTTTTTGTTTTTACAGCTGTTGTCAAGAACCCTCCTAATAACCTTTGGATATTAGCTGCAGTGTTGGCCCCCATCGCCGTAGTAACACTCATTATCATCATAATCACAGCTGTGCTGTGCAGGAAGAATAAAAATGACTTTAAAGCTGATGCCATCGGCAACCTCAATCCCCGAGCTAAGGTATCTATCTTTCTTTCTATCTATCGGTCTGTCTGTGTCTATGTAGGCTGTAGCTGAAACCATTTTGATAATCAAGTTATTGTTTCAATCATTTTTCAAGCTTCACAATTTTGATAATGAAAGCTTTTCTTGGTTTATTATTATTATTATTATTATTATTATTATTATTATTAGTCTATATTAACATTGTGTGTTGGGGTTTTGGAACTTTGGACAATACAAGACATGTTTAAAGACATCGGCTCTTGGAAATTATGATGGCCATTTTTCAACAGTTTCTGATATTTTATAAACAACACAATTAATTGAGAAACTGATTAACAGATTAATCAATGAAAATGATCAGTAGTTGCAACCTTAGAGTAGGTGTTTGTGACTTTATAGCTACAGTGGGACTGTGGTTCAGTATGTGTCGCAATTGCTGAATAATGAGTGTCTGCAGTGATCAATGTGTGAGTGACCTTGGTATACAGAATTTTATGTTTTTGTGTTATATTACTTATTATCTACTAACTGCTGCCTGTATAACCTGTGTTAATGCACTGCTAGAATCCTAGTCAATCTTGAAAATTGAACACACTCACACACCAACACACCAAAACAAAAATATCTTCTCTTGTTTTCAGATGGCATATCGGAGAGATGTGGGCTATTATCACCAGGTATCTGCCTCTCTGTATTTCCTCTCATTACTGATCTGTGTTTTCATCATCAGAGCTTAACTGTGCCAACAGTGGGATTTGAACAGGATTCTGGGCAGACATCACCTATGATATATTTCAATAAATCCTACTGTGCTGATGGAAACTAAGGATACACCAGTGCCTTT
Source organism: Perca flavescens (assembly GCF_004354835.1). NCBI lineage: Eukaryota > Metazoa > Chordata > Actinopteri > Perciformes > Percidae > Perca > Perca flavescens. Next base: position 27,436,993 of record NC_041331.1, on the reverse strand, counting down.
CCCAATGAGATTTTCTTGGATGAAAGCTTGGTATTGCCTATTCTTCTTATAGCAGTCTCCAAATGGCATGTTTGAAAGCTTTTACAGAGAATGGTTATTATGGAAATTATTTTTTTTTTCAAGCAGAATGAGTGTGTGAATGTGTGTGTACTGTCACTTGTTTATTTTGTGTAGAGAAAATTGAAAGCTGTTTCCACCGTTGTTGCATCAAGAGTGTCCTAATCAAAGTTATCTCTCCATCTCCACCGTCTGTGGGTTTTTTTCTGCTCAGGGGTTCTCTTCCCTGTCATATGTCAATGTAGATGAATGGAAATGCAGAGTATAACACTCAGCACATCCCACTGCTTTATTTATGGGATTTCATTTGAGAGAAAGTAAAAAAAAAAATCTTCTATATTAAACTACCACTGCTACTTTCAGAGCAGTTATCACTATGCAACATCTAAAGTCCTGCAAAGTCTCATCATGTAAAAACTACCAAAAAGCTTAATTCAATCGGATATGAAATACGATTGGGTTGCTTCTGACAAACCTTCACATTCTGGGTGGATATTGGAGTATATTACTGCTTTTTTCTAATGAGTTATGTAAAAAACAAGAAGGTATTCTTAAAATGCTCAAAGATAGAGTGACTCCTAAACATTTAAATGAGGCTCTTTCACTGCCTCTTCTGTATTACCTGCAATGTCTGTAAGCCAAACACTTTCATCATAGACCCTTGTTAGTTTCCACTTTTGAGAGCAGCTGCAGTAGCACTTTTAGTTGTAGTAGTGAGAAAACTGGATCCAAAGAAAATCTTTGCTCTCTCGCTATGTGTGTGTGTGTGTGTGTGTGTGTGTGTGTGTGTGTGTGTGTGTGTGCTCTATAGGAAGAGAGAGGATGCATGTTCTTCAGTCGGGGGAGTATCACATATTGATTTTGTGGCCCGGCTTGGCTACATTGAGGAAGTGCTGTGTGTCTGACAATTTATGACTGCATTGAGATTAGTCCTAAATATTTCAGTGTTTGTGTATGTTTTGGCCCTTATCTTTACTATAAACATGTTGACACCATTTGTGTTAGGTAGAACACCATGACTCCTTTTCCTCCTCCCTTTTATCCTCTAACATTTAACTTTGCTACTAGATTTCTGTGAGAGTCTGCAGATCTCATCTTGTCACCACCCACTGCGGGTCATTTATTTGACGAGAATTTGGATGAAGATGAAAAAGGGCCTCAGTTGAATCTGTGCTTATCTATTTCAAGGCACTGCAGCGCAGTAATCCCACTTCTGTTCCTTAAGTCTTGGACATCTCTTAAAAATATATTTTACTGTGGATATAAGATAGAACTCTATTTTGAGATGGCTGTCTATGTGACACTTCTGGTTAGCTAATATATATCTCTTTGTTTCTCCTATCAACAATTACACTATATGACCACAGGTATAATGTGAATAGAAATCAATCTTAGTTAAAGCTGTCTCTGTTGTCTTTTTCCATTTTCACTCAACCCCTGTCAATCAGCCAGTCCAGGGTTTTGACTATGCCAAGCAGCACCTGGGCCAACAGGGAGGAGATGAGGAGACCCTGCCTGCAAGTCAGGATACCCTTGTGATGTCTCTACAAATTCGGGACACGCCACTTTCACTTGAAAAGGCCCTGCAGCAAGACGGAACTGCCAACAAGAAAAGCCTCACCTCTGACAAACACAAGAGGTATCATCATATCTACACATAATCACCTCCTCAGGCTGTAATCTTCACAAAAACTTTTAAAATTGTGAAAAAAGGATACAACATTTTTTTTTTATTTTAATTAACCCACGAAGTTTAGACAATTTTCATAATTTCAGGGACAAAAGACTCACTGCAAACTGACGATCGAAGAATACAATACTTATCATTATCATTTAGTAAAATAAAATCTTAATATTATCTAGATGATGTGCATAATTATTATGGTGTTTAAAGTTAGCATACTGAAGTGCATTTAAGGGTCAAAATGAAATTCGAATTCTCCTCACTTTTTGTGTAAGAAAGAATATACTTCATACTATAATATAATAATAATATAATAAACTATAATACTGCAGCTATTGTGCATAACTAGGATGAAACCGTTTTGGAAATATCTGTGGAAACAGCTCCCGAGTTTGACTGACATCTACCGACGTTGCTAGGAGACACGGTGTAGCTTCCGTGGTGCACTATTAAATGCAAAACCCTACGAACATTGATACAAGACATTTTTTCTCTTTAACCAGCCTTCGTAGCGTTAGCTATCATCTTTTAACAATTTAAGCCAACACTTAACAATTGGAGGACCTTTTCTGCTGTCTAGTTTGTATTCCACTTGGAAAGTGGAAGCCTGCTGGCATGTCCTGTTAACATTTGCAAACGATGATGAGCTGCATGAAGCGGCTAACTGAGATCCTGCGGACATCTGAATGTAAATCATTTTCTATCTGTTATCATCGTTCTCTTGCTCATAACGTTATTTCTTGCAATGCTTGAGATTTTAATGGGTCCATGATTGAAAAATGAAAATGAAATCTTAAATCCTGAAGTGTTTTATTTTGAAGGTGGCACAGAGGAAAAGTCATGTTTTTACCTGAATCAAAAGTATTTATCTTCTGTTCTGTACATTTCTCAAACTCAGCTTACCAGGCTCTGAGGCTCAGCTAAGTGATTTTCACACTCGGCTCAACTTTCGTTAGTCTGAGCTTTATTTGTCTCAGTTAACATGTTAGTATGTTAGAAGGAAACATGTTGCTTCCTCTAACAGATGATAATCATTTGAATTATCTTAAATTAGAAATATTCTAAGGTTTTTCCTTCAAATGAGACTGAAGGCAAGCATCCTCCCAAAGGGTTGTACATTTGCTTACAGTATATGTGTGTTATCTTAACAATTGCACCACTGCTCTGTCAGAAAGCTCCTGGGTCGCATAGAGAGAGGCAGGATGATAAAACACAAGAATCCCTCCAGCCCTATTGTCTGTCCTCATTCTACCCTGATGCTGAGTGATGGGTGATTAACAGAGTTCTGTGTGTGGGCAGGTGAAATTGACCATTTTCCTAATCTGACAGTTAATAGCGCTGTTTCGAAATGAATTGCTATGTTAACTAATGCTAAATTATTTAATCGAGGAACGCAAAAGGGCATCATTTTTCAAGCCATGCAGGATTATGAAATCAAATGAAATGTATAGTGCGTGACAGAATAGGGAATCTATAGACTGGAGGTCCAGCAGTAATGATTTTGAGACTCCTGAAGCAGCAACCATTTTTAATTTGTTTGTTTTTTATCAAACTGTTGGTCTAAGGTTCCCTTCTTTTTATGAGATCAAGTCTTAAGTCATCATTCCTATTCGGTTTTCAACCAGCCATATGCTATTATCCATATATCCACATAACAGGGCTTGTTCTTGTGTCTCTTCTGAAAGTTCCCAGAGATAGTAACATCAAAACTGATACCCAAGAGATTAGATATACTGTGCCATAGTATGTAGCCTAGTACATTTTTTAAAAATTGATATAGCTTGTGGAAAAGCAGCTGCCCTGCAAGTGCAACATGATTTTAGCTTTCTACTTGATGCCAAGACCAATAACAGACGATCAAGTCTTTTAATCAGGTGCAGGCTCAGAGTTCTTGTTTACTTAGGACTGAAAGTGCAACCTGTCATTCACCTGTTATACTGCCGGTTTGAAATGCCATCTCTCCCAAAATGCCTGTTGAGACCTGACAGACAAAGAGAAACTTGTGGGATGATGCTGGGAGGTTACATTTTTGTAAATTATTATTTCACTTCAAAAGGATTTAAAAAGGAGAACTTATGAATTCATGAATTCAGGGCTAGATTGCTGTTATGCATATTGAATACAAACACATTTAAAAACATCATGTCTAATTTGCTTTTTCCTCTCTGAAATCCTTTCATTTTTACCAAGGTCACACATCTGTTAGCTTCTAAACACCAACAACAGGATCAAACATACAATCCTCTCAAAAAGCCAATGTAAACGTAATCTGTACACCTCAATTAATTATTACACGTCTTTGGCTGAAGCACGGGGCTAACTCTCTGCAGCACTGCCTCAACGAGAGCAGGGAGGGCAGCTGCTGTTCCTCTGACTCTCTTTGCTGTTATCATTTTTACCAGACAATAAGGGGATAGACCACGGTGCTTTGATGTCACTGTCAGCCTCGTGGTCCTCTGAGCCGCTGCTTGATCAGCTCTAATTCCAGCTACTGTACAGCGTTTGAAGCTAGTGAAACAAGAATTGGATAAAGCAATTGTTTGTCCAATTAATAGAAGAGCCAGTCTTGCTTCACACTGGACATAAACGCACACACGTTTAGAAACCTGCATCCATGCAGAATGTAGTAGAGACACATCCACAGAAAAATATGTAAGTTTATTAATCAAAACATGCAGGTTAATGTACAAAACACAAACACGTACAAGGGGGGTGGGAGGGGGGTGAGGTTGTTTAAGGGAGGGATGACATAACCTGGCTGTGAGCCCAGCTTCCGGAGAGCTCACCGCCTTTTCCTGTTGCTATGGTTACTTGCAGCAAGTTGCCGAGTGAGGACGGTTCCGTCATCAGCAACGAATCAGAGAAGCTGAATTCCGGTAGGGGCTTGACAGTGCTGAAAGTCACAGCACAGCAGAAACTGACAAAGGAGGAGACGCGCAAAAGGGAAGGTGAGAGTCACACACACATGCAAATACAAATTATTTATTCTACAGCTCCTTTGGAGACAAGGTCAGGTGTGTCACAAAACTCTTTTTTCCATTCTCTCCTGCGTGAAACGCTCTTCCAGCCTCTGTTTCTCATGCACACAGGTACCATAAGAGGAATCCACTGCCACAGCAGCTTTTTTTTTTTATTACAGCCAGAAAGGTAGCCACTCAGCAATAAGCAGTGATGGACCCGATGAATATGCATGAGACAGACACTCTGCTGACATGATACAGTATGTCAGACTAGTGGATGCTGTGACACACTGGCAGAAACACATACACACTCACACATCCACTAATGCAAAACTGAAAAAAGGCAACATGAAGTCACACACCATGTGCTCTTCTAAGAGGCAGAGCAGTTTAAGTAAAAGCCGTTCAGACGTTGAACCATTCGCTGTTCTATTCTTGTCCGCTGCTGCTAAATGTTCCACATGTGGTGGGAGTGAGTTAAATTAATCAAATTCATATACCCTGCTTGTAAATTGGATCAAGCTCACTATATTATGATTTTCTTAATGGGTGGATTTGAATAATTCATCAGCTGAGTTAAGGGAAACTAGAATTGAATCCAGTTTGTCTAATGTCAGATAAGGAATAAAAGTGCAAAGTCAGTTCTTTCATCTATCACAGAGATGCATTGCCACAACCTTTTGAAGCCAACACTATCTTTTGTGATCTGTCGTCTGTTCGTCCACCACTTCAATTGCTGACACAGACAGCGGATGGGGGGGCAGAGAGACAACGAGGGAGTGTGACAGTTTGTTCCTCTTTTGACTGGCTATGTAATGATTAGAGGTATCTGTAGTCTCTTTGTGAGTGAACTCCCTCTCTGTTCTTCAGATCCATATGACACCTCCTCTGGCTCCCTGCAGCTCATTTCCATAAAGCCCACGGCGGCTCAGCCCCACTACACACACCCTGCATCCTCTGACCGCAGCCAGGACTCTGCCATCGTCAATGGAGAGGTGATGCACATGCACGCATCCATTCAGAGTTGCACAGACTTAAGGCCATTTTATAGTCGTGCGTAAAATCAACGGCGTAGCCCCGCAGACCCCTCTGCATCTACACCGGACCGTATGCCGTAGCCGCGCACCTTTCGGAAAATTTAACTACACGTCGCAGCGACGCACGTCGCAGCGACGTCCGTGGCTTGGTAGCGTTGCATTTCCCCCGGCTCATTTCCTGGTTCTCCTTCTCCATAAACAACGTGAAATCAAGGAGAGGGTTAACTTCTCTTGCTACAGATTTCCCTCCGTGGTCAGAAAACACAGGGGAGACACTTTGTTTCTCTCACTATGACTCTAGAGTCGGTACTCGCTCCAAAGCTAATCACTGTCACTATCTTACTTCTCCCTCGCTCTATCACCCACTCACACACAAACATGCCGGCTTGACGCACACACCAGCGCACAAGTATAAACATCAGGCTACAGGCTACAGGCTAAACATCATGGCTACCTACATCAAGCTACGTAGGCTACGGCGAGAGCACTGCGTGGAGCCTCCGCACAACTGTAAAATGGCCTTTACTTGAACAAATTTAACACAGATGCACAGATGTATTAAAGGCCATGAAACGCTGTTTTCTCCACCAGCTTCTTATTATGAGCGATGAAGATGAGCTCACTATTTTCTGCCAAAGTTAGAACAATTTTGGTTATTTCACATACACACAAACCCCCTTATTGTCTATACATAGGAAATCCATACATCCCCTGAATTCCCTAGGTCTCTAGTTTGTGTTTGTTGAGTTTCATCAGGCTGTGATTATCCTAGAGGTCACAATAGGTCATCTTATATTGAAAAATATGATAAAGGAAAATAGGATTTTTTTTTTATATACAGTACAGGCCAAAAGTTTGGACACACTTTCTCATTCAATGCATTTCCTATTTATTTTCATGACTATTTACATTGTAGATTCTCACTAAAGGCATCAAAACTATGAATGAACACATATGGAATTATGTACTTAACAAAAAAGTGTGAAATAACTGAAAACATGTCTTATATTTTAGATTCTTCAAAGTAGCCACCCTTTGCTTTTTTATTAATAAGGGAAAGAATTCCACTAATTAACCCTGACAAGGCACACCTGTGAAGTGAAAACCATTTCAGGTGACTACCTCATGAAGCTCATTGAGAGAACACCAAGGGTTTGCAGCGCTATCAAAAATAGCAAAGGGTGGCTACTTTGAAGAATCTAAAATATAAGACATGTTTTCAGTTATTTCACACTTTTTTGTTAAGTACATAATAGTCATGAAAATAAAGAAACACATTGAATGAGAAGGTGTGTCCAAACTTTTGGCCTGTACTGTATATATATCCAAGGGTTTTTTCTGAGAAAATGATATAAGACAACCTCTACAGTAAAGTGACTCTTATCACTAGATCACAGAACAACTAGAAACAATTTATGCAAGACACTTTTTGTTTTATTTTTAAGCAATATAATAAACATGAAAAGTAATCGATATGGTCTGAATCTTTCTGACTGTGATTATTATTATAACAGTTTCATTTTCAGAGCTTCTTATTCCCTCTGATCTTTTAGCCACACATGCCTTTTAGGACAAAGCATAATCATACCACATGCAGCAAAAACAACCTTGTGTCTGCTTTTCATTCTTATCTCCACGTGTCTTTGCGTCCTGCGCTCTTTCCTCTTTGCAGGTGAACTTGGCTCTGAAGCAGAAGTCAGACATTGAGCACTACAGGAACAAGCTGAGACTGAAGGCTAAGAGGAAGGGATTTTATGACTTCCCCTCCGCAGACGGAAGCAACAGCGGTCGAGCTGTGGCGCAGAGACAGCGGCACGGCCATGAGAGGGCAGCTGGTGAGCATGGCAGACCACTGGAGCCTGATGATGAGCGAGGTTCCACTTATGTCAAGTCTCACAGGAGGTGAGGGGAGAGTGGAAAAGCAAGTGGAACCTGGGTTTGGCATGAGTGTAAACACAAGTGTGTGAGGGTACAATTCGAGCAGTCACTAAGTGCTGCAGGTGACATGGCAGTTCAAATGTGGATTGGGTTTCTAACCATGTTGCTAATTGGCTTATAGATAATTAAAACTGTCTCCTCTAATGTTTTCATTATCCTGTCAGCAGCCAGAGACTCATCAAGCCTTTCTGATTAGTTTGATCCAAGTCCTGAGCTTCCATAATAGAGATAAGAGGATTGGCAGGCTGTCCGACAGGCCACTATGCTGGTTCTGTCCAGCTTCTTCTTTACAGATGCACATACAGATGGACAGAGTCTTTGGTTATTACAGACTCAGAGCCACACATAAGAGTACAAATTAGCCACACTACTGTAACTCCCTTCAGAACAGAAAGTAACATTTTAATTTTGGCTTGTGTGTTGACTTAGCGAAGGGTTGAATGGCTATTTTTATATCCCACAATGGTGAGCAAGATAAGGATTGTATCAGCTTTTTACTGTCGAAATTAGTGTGTGGCTGATCACTTACACCAACACCATGCTTTGCCTAACTAAAGTGATCATTTCAAAGCAGGTTTGCTGATATGCATCTGGTCCTTGATGTCATTGATTGTACGTTGTTGTTTTGTTCAACAAATTTCTTTATTCTTTATCAGTATTGCAATTGCTGTGCAACACCTCAAGGATATCCTCATACCTGGCATATGGCACAACAATATTATTTAAACTGTTGATTCAGCTCTTTTACTTGATGCCCTTATGAGCTATCCTAACATACTGTATGCATTTGGTTTTACATCACAACTTTATGTACCTTTTTTTGAAAGGGAAATCCTATACATTCAGATACATACCTTTCCACTCCCAGCCTGCCGTTAACTGGCAGACACTCTGAAACCATGGCTGAAAAGTAAGAAAGCTGAATTGATAGGATTTCTATGAATAATACCCCACGTCTGATTTGTACTAAATCCACATTTTACTCCAATTGACAGGCACTCGCAGGTAGGGCAGACGGCCTATCGCAGCAGACAGAGTCTGAGTAGTCCCAGTCCTGGAGGAACAGAGATGGACATGCTTGTTATGAGGGAGAGACCGAGGAGGGGCATCCGCAACAGCGGCTATGATGTGAGTCACACCACCAAGTGACTCTGTCTGCCGACAAGATGCAGTTAAACTTTCCAAAGGAATTAATGTTTACCATTTTAAAAACATCACTAACACAAAGTAAGTGTTGTTACTTTTTAAATTATATAAGGTAAACCTTTAACTTATCAGGTAATAATTGTGTACTAATTAAATACGAATATGTGTTCACTTATATGCTTATATGCTTGTCACCAAATTCAGATGATAATAAAAAAAATAATGTTTTCAATCTAGTAAGATGGAATGTAAAAATAGACAATATTATCAATCAGAGCTTGTCGGTGCTAAATCTGTGCCTTATGCCCATATGTAAGGCACTGTGCAGCCGCTGAGCTAAAAATCAGACGTCTTCTACTCAGGTGTGGTTTCAAGTGTGCCACAGCAAGCGAGGGAAGAGAAGTGGTTCATTAATAATTAAGAGTTAAGATTTATAAGGTCCTGTCGTTTTGATTTGTAATGCGTCTCAGGATGGCTGGTTTATGCCTCCACTCTTTTATTGTTCCATTATGGCTCTGCGTAGGGCTCTTTCTGTCATGAAGTCAGAATACTAGTATGTGAGTTTCCGAGAGTAATCGAGCAGACCATTCCTAAAAAGTATTTTCATTCTGAGCTGTCGTAAAAAAAATATGAGCAGCGATAGAAATATTTCACTGAACTGCTATCCATTTTGACCAGTAAGAGCAGGAAAAACACAGGTGTAACAGGCTCTGGTATTGTTGTGCTGGCTCACTGGCATGACTTACTGGGACGCTTAGATGGTAAATAAACAAGGTATTATATGGACCTGTGCTTTTCCTACTATTGCAAGTCAAATGTCTGCTGATTGACAGGGAGGTGCCATGAGCAAAATGCCACATCTTAACATGACAAACAGAATTCAGAATTCAATAACAGAAGATTATTGACAAGCTTTACAAATTAAGATTATCCGGACTAATAGTAGTTCTTTGATTCTGACATACCATTATCATGACTCTTGGTCAGCTTGTATTTTCTGTGCTTAAACTCTTTGTAGCCAACTGTTCAGCTCTGTTAGAAATATAGCACAATAGCCAGTAGAAGCTACATGGTCCTTTACAGAACTCCTTGCCCTCTTCATTACAATTGGACTAGTGTGGCAGGCCCCATAACTGCAGATGCAAGCCTCTGCCATTCCGTGTTGCAGAGAGGACTGATTTACGAGGTGCACCACGCTAGGTCTCCTGTGGCTACCCTCTATTCACACAGGAAGTAGGGCAGCCTCAACTGGTATTCATTTATCACTGAATATAAGGACTGGATAGATTGAAACAGGTGCTGGGAGATGGAGAAAGAGAACAGGATATGAAAAGATGGAGGAACTTTAAAAAATGTGAGGAATAGCATGTAAAGATTGAGTGAAATAGCAGGTAAATAATTAACATGCAATGAATATACATGGGAGACAGGATGATAGAGATACCACATATACTGTAGTGTAGATAAGAAAAGAGAAACAGAGAGGGAAGATACAGAATAGCATTAGCACACATACAATAGACCTCCAGCAACTTCTTACGTATTGTTGGATTGCTTAGTAAGTAAGTATAGAAAAGGTTAGCACGCACTGAAACAAAGTAACTGGTTCTGCTGGCTGAACCTCCTCTGACCATGCAGTAACACAGCTGGATCAAACTCATCCAGTTGACTTGTCTCAGAAACATGTGCGTAACATAAAACAGCCTCATCCAGCTCAGTCAGCACCCTGTCAACAACCCACTGAGACAATGCCAGGAGACATTATAGAACTTGCAACTTTCCAGCTTTCTTTAGGTGAAGCTGTTGATGTCCCATGTGTCCTTCCCCATGTGGCTGCTGCTACAGATTTACCCACTCAAGCATCACCACAAAACTATTACTTAAAATTGTGCCCAATTTTCATATCCTCTTATTCTTGTATGTATGAAAGATTCCATGTTGTATGTACTGTAACTGTGTTTGCTTCTCAAGCAGATCCCTTGTACATTGTTTTATGAAATAGCTTATACTGTTTCTTTGTATTGTGTGTGTTGAGTCTCAATTCATATTCTCTTGTAAATGTGTTTGTATATGTTTTAGACTGAGCCTGAGTTGATTGAGGAGACGAATGTTGACCGCCTCATGGGGCCGCGGGAATACATGTATGGCCGGGGCTTGAAAGGCCCCTCGGAGACATCCACTCTGAGCTCGCAGCCGTCCATTGATGAAGTGCGACAGCAGATGCACCTGTTGCTGGAGGAAGCGTTCAGTCTGGCTTCAGGGGGGCAGTCCACATCCGGAAGGCACTCCCGTCACCACCACCCACCTTCTGACCAGTACAGCCCCGCGCCGCCTCCCCTCCCCTACGCCGACGTGGTGACCAGCGCCCCTGGTACAATGAGCTGTGGACGGGGAGGCCTGCAGTGGGTACCATCCTATGGTGCAGAAATCTATCAATGCAGCCTGCCCAAACCGGTAAGTGTGATGAGATTATTTCCCCTCTCTTAAGAACTGTGTTAGATAGTGTAGGATTCCCTTAGGGTACAGATTTGATCATTGGCAAATTATCAAAAGATGTTTTATCAATATTAATAAAGTTATGAATATGGTTATTATCAAATCAACAAACAATCAAAACGGGGCACCACCCTGCAAGTCAGGGACCAATAATCAAACTGTGGAACAGTCTCATTTCTGTGAAAATCCTTTAAAAGGAAACAAAGGAAGGGGTGATTTGTACACAAATAATCACAAGCAACTGCTAATTAAGTATAATAAGATTTATTAACGTCACAATTATCACTAGCTAATCAATAATCCTTCAATAATAAACTTATATACCTTTTTACAATATCACAACCAAAAACAAAGCAAAAACAAAGCAGCATGTAGCATGGACACGTCTGTGTCTGTGAGAGTGTGAGAGAGAGAGAGTGAGTGAAAGAGGAGGGGCGGTGTCGAAATGTAGTTCTAATACAAAACTACAAACTCCAAAAATGGCTACTCCTGTGAGCTGCACAAAACTATTTAGCCTCAAGAGAGCGATAGTGGTGCTGGGTGCACGAGGAGGGGTTGAACAGGTCAAGGGGGGTTGCTAGGCAACCCCACGTGGTTAAACTAGCAGCGTTAGCTCTGGAGCTACGTGGCTAGCTTGTGTGTCCGTGTGTGTGTGTTAGTAAAAGGAACAGAATAAAGGAAGAAAAGAAAAGAAACACTCTGATCTTAGATATTGATAACGGCCAGCTCAGTGGCTAACAGTTGATTCATCGCGATTATCTCGCGGACAGTAACTAAACTCCGTGAAAGGAGTGGTTTAGCAGGTAGCGCTTATGGTTTTACCCAGCTACTTAACACCACATGAACAGTACCATGATCTATTGATACATTCACAGAAAACAGATTAATAATCATATATGGACCATTACATGATTACAATCAGATCACATTAATGGCACAAGCGGTAGCGAACCCTTTGCTCATTAATAAACAAACCAAAACGCACTAGTTCTAACGTCTGCCCAGAACTGTGTACAGCCTTACTGTGCGCGTTGTTTGTCAGTTAATCTCTCGCCAGAGGTTAACGATCCGTTTCGTCCAGAGCAGGGGACGAGACGTGATCCAGATCGACAAGCAAGAAACAGAACGCCTTTTCTAGAATCCAAGCTGATTAAACCCGCTGCAGATGAGGGAATACTCGGCCAGTATTTCCTCGGATCCCCTTTGTATATCAGACAGATAGAAAATGGTCCCAGCTCAAAACTCGACCAGCGAGATGATGCTGGCTAGCTAGTTCAGACTAGTGCTTCGTGTCAGCAACCTGGGTCACCGTGAAAAGCAACGAAACACAAACGCGGACAGCTTTTATCCTTCCTCCGCCTCCTAGTGGCGGGGTGGTGCATTCAAAGGCCCGACAGCCAATGGGAAAACTGCAACTTTGTCACAGGTGTGAAGCAGTTCTTTGTCTCACCACCAGTCTGCCTTGCCACCCCTCGTGTTGAAGGTAGAACCTCCATTTTGGCGACTCTGCCTGTAGGGGTTTGGTGAAACTGGCTTTGGGATTCACATGCAGGCCAAGATCCTTTGTCTCTGCAGTAAGCTCAGTCTGAGCCATTTTTGGTTAAGATCAATGTTTAACCAGCTTCTTGGTCGCCAACAGTCCCCCTTTTTGCTCTGAAGAGCGGTTGGTCCCCGGTCCTTGGGGCAAAACAAGGACCATACAGTTCATGGGAGAAAGGGTTAAACTGATATTAAACATAGTCCATGCCTTCCTGGGAATGAGAGGCAGTTCACAAGTTCATAATGTTCATATGTTGACTGAGGCTACAGTGTCTAGGTAGACAAATGAGGCAGTGTCTGGGCAGACAAAATTCTAACTGTAGCTAAACACCAAATGTTTAAACAAAACACAATCCTTAACATAACAGGTAAGCAATTAATTATCCCTTTTACAATCATTGTAGTTATTTCAATATGACATTAACCAAAAATATAGTGAAACAAAAACAAATGAAGGAAGATAGGAAAGGAAAGTGAAGTAGTTAGGGGTTAACAGGTTCACTCCAGAAAAGAAATGGGGTTCACCAGGGTATGTACATGTGGACTGGTGCATGTATGTTTTAATGTCAAAACAAATACTCAATGCAGACTCTAGTCTGTATACATTCTGTCTTCCGATGCATAGGTAAATAAAATTGAGTCCTGTCTCTCATTCTTATGAGCTACATAAATTTGGAATTGCACTGCCAAGACTATACGTCAGATGTACCTGTGAAGATCGCACAATACGGTTAGTAGCAGATTTATGGGTCTACAACAAGGCTCGAGTTTGTTGACCGAAGAGATTCCTTCTCTACCGATGCTTCGCATTAAATCTCTCGCTACTAGCACCTGGTTGTGTTTTCTGTGACACCTGACAGTCTAAAGCATGCACTGGGTTCTTGAGGAACAGAATGGAACTAACAGTAAATGGTATCCTGAAAAGAATTTTACTACCGAAGCTCTGAGGTAGTTTGATTACTGTTTGAAAAGTTTAGGATGGAAGTGCATGTCAACAGAGTGAGGTGAGGCATGCAGCTATCCCTATGACTCAACTGGTTTGAGTCTTATCCTCTTGGGGGGGGAAAGCCTCCCTCCCCCTTTCCAGGTGCAGAAGCTGCTCTTCTCCTGGGAGTGAGGACCGCGTGTGGAGTTGGTCTGACTGAACGTGTGGTTCAGGAGTAGGACCGTGGATGTCACGGCTGTGCAGTGGGGTGCTGAAAGGCACTCAACCCACCTGGTGAGGCTGCACGTGACGATGAGGAGGTCCTGGGTACCTCGCCCAGTTCTGGTAACTGGGCCGATCAAGTTTACCTGGAGGTGGAGCCATAAGTGTATGACCCCCTTTCCCTGGAGTACAGAGAAGGCGCCTGCTCCAGCCACCTTGAAGAGAGTCTGCAGGGACTCTGAAGAAAGGCAGTGGTTTATCTGTGCAAAAGCTGGAGGCGGGTCAGGTGGGCGCAAGTAATGGTGCCAGTCTGGCCTGACGGCAAGATTCTTTGGCCAAAGTGATATGGGCACGTCTGTTGGCGTGGCGCCATAAAAGGATGCACCTTTAACCATACAGGTGTGGTACGGTGCATCGCTGTTGTTCAGCGAGCAAAGGAAAGACCTGTGAGGGTTGGAAAAGTCGAGGCTGCCCGACTGCGGCGGCTGTATGCTCGCCGGCGGCAAGGAAAAGTCAGAGCCAGGATCAGGCTCTGGAAGAATCATGGCCATTTGCTCATGAATGACGGTGACTTGTCCATCTGGGACTGGCAAACTGCCTGCAGGATCAAGTGGCCTCAGGGTGTCGACCTGGGCCTGACTGTGTCCCCGGTGGCTGTCAGCGAGTGGGCCCGGCCTCAGTTGGTTGTGACCGCTGCCCAAGTCTTCTGTGTCACTATGACAGATGAGACTAGGATGCACCAGAGTCATCCTCTGGGGTGTGATATCGACCAAAACAGGTTTTGTGATGGGCGGTTTATCAGGCAGGTAGCTGGGAATGCTACCACTGAATGCTACGCCTAATACTGGTGTACTGAGAGGAAGCATTGGTTTAACGACTTCCGCAGAAGTGTTAGAATGTGTCTGACTTATTCTGGAGACGCAGTCCAGCTGTATCTGTACCGTGGGCGGGGTCTCCCCACGACGTCAGGGGAGGGGTTTGTGAGGCGCTAGGCGTCGTGGTTCCAGGGAGCACTCTGGGCTCCTTTAAGTTACCTCCCTGGTCTAGTTCTGCTGATGACAAATCAGTGACAGCATACTTACCCGTTCCGTTGGGTCACACCGATCACTCTGTCGTAGTTGGAGAGTATCATGCAGCCAAGGCTCGATCAGATCATGTCTCTGGAGCCGGCGGGGGTCGTTCAGAACAGGAGAATCATAGTCACTCAGTTGAGGACGGCTCCTCCCCTTTGGCAGTGGGGATGGAGTCTGATCAAAGCGGGATGGCGAGCTTTGTGGCTCGCGCCATTTGTCAGTGGACGGAACTCTGATTCTACCTGTGTTCCTCTGATGTTGCAAGACATTCCTCCCCCTTTTGGCAGGGGGGTGATGATCTCTCCAACAATAGTTTATGTAACCTAAAATGCCTTTCACTATCTGTTTAAGGCCTTTCGCTTCACCCAGCTTCCTGAGATGGCCATGGGCTCTCCTCCCCCTTTACCACCTCGCACTGGACCTCCACCTGGGACCTCCTTAAGACGGTAAGGCTAAATCGGTCTCACATATGCACAAACACTGACACAGATGTAGGCAGACACAGACATACAAACATACACTGTCTTTAGCATGCCAAAGCTCATCAGATATTCCACATTTATTCACATTCAAATTCGTTTTCAGGGACTAGATATTCACCAGGTAATGTGCTGTGGCCAGAGTGATTTTAGGCCTTGTTTAAATTTGAATATTGAACTAGTGCATTGAGAGATGGCAAGAATGTTAATAAGGTACTCACTTTTCCACATGGAGTGTGTCTGCCATCTAGTGGTACTGACCAAGTATTTTAGTAACTCCACGTTCATGTCTCTGCAATCTCTGTCCAACTTAGTTCCACTTCTGACTTGGGGCCTAAGGGAAGGAGCTCAGAGACATCTGTCACTGAAATGCAGAGTCAACATGACAACAACCCATATGGGCCAACAACTAGAGCAGCACTTCCATCTATCACTGCAGAGCAGCCTGTGTCCAACTACTCAGGTAAGGATACAGTATGAGGAGATGACTTTGCATTTTAAAAGAAACACAAATGTGCTTTGCTTCTATGCCAATAAATACATTTTTCAAGTATAGTAATACATCCCCTTGAAATACATTCATCAGTGAACATCAGTCTCTCTCCTCTGTAGGAAACCCAATAACAGCCGTCTACGCCATCCCAGCCACCAGGCCCGGCTACTCAGAATACTTTGTCTCCACACCAACCACCTCCTACCACAGTCCCTCCTGGATGTCTTATCCACCTGAACCTGAGGATGTGCCACCACAGTGGGCAGACTCTGTAAGGAAGCCTATTTTGCTGGCTTAGGAAGCACCCAATCAATCCTCCTAAAAAATAAATAGATCATTAACTGAAAGTGAGCAATTTATAGAGGTAGGGTAACGTGACAAGATGTCTTGATTAAATCAAGACAGTCCCAGTTTTCAAGCATTTGTCCAAGTGCACCAACAGATATTTGTCCTAATAACTTAACTTTTAATTAATCACTATTGTGAAATTTCTTGCAAAAGTAAGGCTATATCCTGAGCGTGAACAGGTTCGAAAAGAAAATAAGCTCTTTGTTTTTCTCTCTTGTTAGTGCAGTAGCGCGTTTAGACTCAATCAGTAAGTGTTGTTATTTTGGATGTTTGCAGAGACATCAGAAAGCCAGTGTTCTGGCTTTATACCAGCCAATTTAATTCTATACTTTTTAATTGAATTAATTTAATGCAATCTAATAAAACTGCTGCTCCCCCCGCGACCCGATACCGGATAAGCGGACGAAGATGGATGGAATCTAATAAAACTGTAAAAAAAAAAAAAAGATTGTGATTATTGTATTCCCCATAACTTCTGGTCACCCTACTGAGCCAGTAAGTGAGCTGCATCACTGCAACTGCTAGGTCTAAAAAAGGAATAAACACTCATTTATGTCATGTATAGGTGAGATTGCCTCTCTGTATTAAAACATTGTCTTTTGCAGACCATCTCACTATGGCACTGACATATTCCTATCTAGCCTTAAAAGGGACCGGGCCTCATTAAACAACAAACCTCCTACCTCCTCCTCCGCTTTTTTTTATTAAAATAAGATGGGTTCCATTCGTTCTGTCGGATCTGTTATAACCCATGTTACCCTCCCTCCCCTGCACAGGAGTTTCCTTGTTTGTATGGAATGTTCTCTTTTTTTCCCTGTCTGTTTGCCTGTTTCAACCAGATGCCTTCATGCAGTGTCTTTTTGCAGAACCAGTGTCAATTAGAAACCATTTGCTGATCTGAATTTATGGCTGGCGTTGGACACAACAAAATACCGGGGTAGTTGAGCACATTTCCTAAATGACCACCTATTTTACTTTTTACTTTTTTTCTTTCTTGTGGTGTAAATCTGACACTTGAAGATTTTGTATCAACATTCAAAAGTAGTCCATTTTGGAGTTCAAACACTGTTTGAACCAAAGTCCATTTCAGTATCATACACTCGCACAATAGATCTCCACACTCATTACTTTCCCTGTTATTTTGATTCATTTAAAATTATTTTTCCCAGATAGAATTGTCTATATGTTCCCTGTTCACCCATTTAATTATTTCTAAAATAGTGGTGCAAAATAAAAAATGTTCACTCAGCAAAAAAAAAAAAACTATCACAAATACTCTATCCTTCTAATTATTTAATTGGCTGCCATTTGTTTCGTGGGTAGTAATAATATAAAGTTGCTGTATTACTGATTTCATGTCTACCCTGTGTTCCAGGTGCCCCTGCCTGGGTATGTAGAGGCTTTTCCTCATCCTCGCTACCCACAGGGGAGCCCCACCAGGCTGCCCCTGCAATATAACAAGGCACTGGAGCAGCCACCCACTGCCCGTAGCACAGCATCCCAGCAAAGCCTGCACCAGGTGGTGAAGGACATGGACAGCATGCCCCTGAGCAGCCTCTCCACCTCTGCACTCGTGCAGGCTATCCGGCAGGAGGTGGCCAAGCTGGCGAAGAAGCAAAATGATGTGTTTGAGTTCTAGTTTTAATTCTGTCCCCTTGTGTGCAGAAGATGGTTAACTGTGCATTCGTTTTCAACAGAGGCACACAAAGGCGGTGCTCCTTCAGACTGATTTTTGATGTTTGTACTGTTAAATGGACTTTACCCACTGATTACCCACTGATTGATTTCTTTTCACACACCATTGGTGTTTTGCAGTTCCTGACCTAAAGGAGCAGAAAAGATTATGTTTTATTTTTATGTTGATGATGTCCCGAGTAACGAAATGCATCTCTTCTTTGTAGATATGTCAATAGGATATGCTAAATATGGAAAATATAATTTTTTTTCCAGGATTAGACATTTTTTTGTGAATCACAATCAATTGAGAAGACCGTACTGAGAGGGCCGAATACTTCCTGTCAGATGGTGTAAGTATAAACCACAGTGTATATGAGCATGTACAGTATTAGGACATCATGTATCTTATCTCCTTTTATAGACCATCATCTTCAAAAAGATGGGCTATCAATATCATTATTAATATCAGTTCATTCAAGCATCCATACCACATCAAACTACCAATTCCAAATATTCTTCAGTTTATTTTCATATCACATACCAACACCATGACAGTAACAACAGACACCGACTGTCCTTGGTTGTCTAATGATTTTGAGAGCTTTAAAGTAGTTCCTGTTAATTAACAAGTTGACTAAATACAGTATCTGCCTTTTTAGTTTAACCCAATTGAATGTGAAATCTTAAGTTGCATCTATGAAGATGCGACACATAGATGGAAATGTTTGCTTGTATGTATTTGAAATAGAGGGAAGCCTTTCCCGATTTCTTTGGGTGTGCGTTGTCTGGGTTGACATGGAGTGAATACTTAAAAAAATTAACTCTGACTTAACTATACTGTATGTTTCTCTTTTCTTGAGGGGAACAACAAAAATACTTTGGCTTTCAAAAACCCAAATGAAAAAGTTAATTCATATTAGCACAGCAGTTTTATAACTAGCCCAGTGGTTTTGAAATGCACAGGTGATTCAATGCACATACAACCTCAACACATTTATCACAAAACAATTCTCTTTGCTGCTGGGAGTAGTGCCAAAGTTTCTTGTCAAGTTAAACCATAAACAAGGTGAGTCTATCATTTTTTTTTAATGGCATTAAGACCATGGTCTCAATGGGTGCATTTGATGAATAAAATACAATGTTCATTTAAACTATTAACCTAATGGGAGGTTCTACATCAGGACTCTCCTGTTCTGAGAACTTCAGTGTGAACATATCAGTGTGGAGCATCAGTGTGCCCTGGAATTTATCCAGTTTATAAGGTGCACACAAATTTGTCATCATCAATCTCAATTGTTTAAATCAACCACGCAGGACATGAGAGCATAGCAGAGCATCATAAAAAGCTTCCACCTACCAGGTCACATAAAAACATCATAAATATCAACATGTAAGAAGAGGTCAATTTAGATTAAACATAGGAGTACAAACATGAATAAAAGCCACTAATTAAGGATTAGGACCCAGACATCGAATGTGATGTAAAGTAAACAAAAGACCAAGTCTTCCAATAGCTCCTGGAATCAAGGAGACTCTTGCTTTCCAGTATTATCCCAGCAGCGACAAGAAGGAAGGAGGTCAACTCTTTGTTTAGTGGAAGACTAGGATCCAACTAACCTTTTTGGTGACATGCTTCAATTAATATCTTGACGCTGCACTTATTTATGGTAATATCTAAGTCACCTAATTGGCCATCTTAATCAGCTTTTTCACCCAATTTTATTTTCCGTTTTTGAAACGAGATTCAAGCCACCATACCAAGGCATTGCACACAACTTTAATCTATTCAATAAAACTCCCATTAAAAACAAAAGTCAATAAATCACTGCACACATGAAAGGGATTTATCTTTCTTGGAAAAATACTCATACTCATATTTCACTGTGGCATAAAAGCCTTCAATAGGTTATGATGAATTCTTAATTTGGAATTGCTGGCTTGGGAATGGAAAGCGGGACTTTTACTATATTATTGGAAATCACATGGAATGCTTTGCTGATTATTATTATCAATGCCGTCATAAGACATATGGCAGATATGACATAAGAAAGACAGTGAAAATGCCTTTAAATCACTTTTCCTTTCGTAGAATAGCACTGCTATTACAGCAGGCCTGGATGAATTTAGCCTTTTTGCATTACAACTTTTGAACAAACCCTACGCCTCTTCCAAGAAATGTTCTTTTATACTCATGCCTGTTGGTGTCTAAGTAGGGATAATGAAATACTGTATGTCTTAAACTCAACAAGAACTTTGTTGTTGCTTGTTTTTCCCAATATTCCTTTTACCCATTATTCAGAGGAGCACTTAATGTCTTAAGAACTGTACTAAATACAGTGAAACCATTTTTGTGTATACCAGAAGTGAACACCTTTCCACATTCTCATGCTGGATAACTGAGAAAACTAACAATATTAAATAAAAGGGTTTTGGTTGGTTTATTGGTTTAGAAAAAGGATGAGTATTTATTCTATAAAATTAAACGTGAAGTGAGCTAAACCTATTAAAAATCAATGTCTTTTTGTCTTCCTGACTGGTTTCTCATTTTGTTTTTTTCATCTGCTTGATCTTGTTATATTTGATGTAACTCAGAGATTGATTTGACAGAGAGACTGTGAGGCAGATGGAGAATGAAAGACATTTTAGCCTACATGATTACAATTAAATAAAAGATTTTATTAGAAGAATCAATCATCAATCTGTGTCTTTAATATCTCTTTTACTTTCTGCATGCCATTTTTCCTGATGAGCAACATCAAAAGAGTTGAAGCAATTGCTGCACTGATGCTCCACTTCTAGTCTTCCCTGGTATTTAAAATCATTTTAGACCTAATTAGTAGTAGGTGTGATTATTATAACCACCTATTTACACCACATGTGATACAAGTGTCCTTAGTATCACAATGCATAACATGAAAAGCTCACAGATTGCTCCAGGAGGCAGATTAATGATTGAAGGTGAAGGTATTCAGAGGTTGGAATGGTTGTGTACTGCAAATGACAGTCAGCCATGATGCTAGTACTTTAACTGTTCGCTGGTGATGCTCTTTTGGTTCAAAATAAAAAATAGGTCAAGTCTTAACACATTTATACGTACCGTGACAGCTCTCATCTTGTAGACTGGAGGTGGTCTGTTTCTCATAATGTGGACAATTTTGATTCTGTTGCCTTTTTGCCCTCATGAATTTTCACTTTCCAGGAACACAGGCCCGGGTCTTTCAATTTCTTTCTGTGTTCCCAGGAAACCACTTCTGGGCCTGCATGCCCTCTCACTCCTACCTCACACTCGATGCACTATTTGTTTGAACTGATTCCATTCAACCTCTCAAAGTTACACAGGTCCAACTATAGGTCCTGATCCTCTGGTTCTTTATCAGCTCAGCAGGTGTGGCTCCAGTGGTGGTCTAGGAGGTTGACCGCTATTTCAGCAGACACCTTGACAGCTTTGTTTCAAGGCTCCCCTCCCCAATTTTCCAGATGCCACCCTTGAACATCTGCACTGAACGCTTAGCGCAGCTATTAGATGATGGATGGTGTTGTGCAGTTGTTACATGCTTGATGTCATTCTATTTTATAAAAGCAGACTCTAAATCTGCATCCATTTTTCACACCACACCCGCGGGCCACTGCCTGCATCCTTCATCTTTCCGACCTGCTCAATGGCTATAGCGCAATCAGATTCCTCAGATCATCAAACTTGTGTCTCCTGAATGGACCTAGAATTATAAACTAAATCAGGTGAAGGTGCATTTGGTCACTATGGTGCTGTTCTCTAGAACAAATGCCTGATGACCTGAGATCTGCTGCAACTGTATCTTCTTTTAAAACATTGCTTTTCGCTCAAGCTTTTGGTAGTTAGTGTGTGCCTGTTGAAGTCCATGTGTGAGAGCTGTATTAGGAGTAAGACAGGTATGGTTGGCTGAAAGGTTATTTTTAATTATGTGGAGTTTTGTATCTATGTATTTTCTTCTCATTTGTTTGTTTTGTTTTTACTGTAAAGCACCCTGAGTTAAACCTAAAATGCGATATACAAACACACTTGTGGACCCTGGATGAGCCTAGAGCAGACTGTTGGGGACTTTACATTGCTCAAGCCACAAAGAATGACGTTCATACAGGTGAATACAAGAAATTCACTTTAATGGTGGTAATTCTGTCTCACAAGAAGAACGTCAACATTGCAACGTAACAATGTGTGTGTGCACACATTGTTATGCAAAAAATATTGTTTATACATGTCACTGTTGTCTTTCTTTGTGATGTTTTATTCAAGTGGCTCCCCCTACACTTCCACCTAATGTTAGACCTACCTGTTGCCTTCCCCTGCGCCACCATCCTCACACCTGAAAGAAATGAACTCACTGTTAAATATAGCAGCCTAAATTCAAATCTTAAATCAGCCTAGTGATGGCATCAGATAAGACAACTATTAAGCAGTAAGGTTGTGCTGCTGTTGAAATTACATTGGATTTTAAAAAGTACAAATATGGAGAGCCACTTAGCTCAGACCTTAAAGAGAGAGAGAGAGAGAGAGAGAGAGAGAGAGAGAGAGAGAGAGAGAGATGTGACCATGTAATTACAGCTTCCATGTCACCCAACAGATGTAACACAATCTACACTGAGCCAGAAGAGCAGGTAGGTGACAAGATAATGTGGACCATAATGTGTCATTCATTTATATTATGGGATGAGTCCAAAAAAATGTAAATTAATCTATCAGTTGTTTTTTTTAAGGTATTTGAGGAGTAAAATAAACGTTGAAAATGTTAACATCATGCATTGTTTGAATCTTCTCAACATTCTTTCTGTTAAGACCATTAGATGTGAAGTTGTACAAAAGAGATCTAGAAGCAGCCATTACGCTATCCTTTCTCAAAAATGAAGATAAAAAAAGGACAAATCTCCAACCAGTAAAGGTATGATTTAGCTTGAAAACGTAAATATAATAGTCTATTGTTAAAAAGTTATCATATTAATGTTAATTTTCTCTAGGAGATCTCAAGGTTCAAAGTTCCTGTAGTTGAAAACACAGATCCAAGTTCTTTGCACATGTCCAACTGCAGTGTGGATTTGTGGACACGCTTACCAAATACATTATTATATTATTATACTTATTAGATTAAGGATAGAAATGGTATGAACATTTTCTGTGGCAGTTTTGTTTTCTTTAGGCCTGGATGAAATCACATCAGAAAAAGAGTCACCTGCCCTTTCCAGACAGAGAAAGGCTACTACTAAAGGTGCTGAGGATAAAACGCTTATGGATGAAGATGAAGACTATGAGCCCAAACTGACACCAGGTTGTTATCCCTCACTAAATACTTGTTTTCTGTTTAATTACTTATTTTCTTGCATCAGTAAAATCACAATAACTCCTCTCCAGATTCAGAAAGTGATGAGGATTTCAGTGAACCAGCTGAGAGCGAAGATGAGGAATTCACAGTGAAGAAAGTCAGCAAAACCAAAAAGAAGGATAGAGTTACCGAGAACGAGAAGACCAAAACGCCTCGTGCCTCTATAAAGCAACCGTCAAAACAACGTCTAGCTAAATCACAGGCAGCGGGTACGTGGTACCTGAAGTTCATTGAAGAAGATTTAGCTTTTTGGCTGTAATGGTAATTTAATTTAGTCATTGTCATGAGAACTACTTTGTCTCACAGCAGCTTCAACACCGGTGAGAAGTCGTCCAACAGCCAAACTTGCACCCAAAGGACCTGCTTCATCCTCCACAGTTTCCACATTGAAACCCTGCATTATGTCTAAGCCCAGCAGGGGGCAGGATACCCAAGTGGAACCCTTCAGGTAAACACCTGCAGTGATACCTACATATAAACCTTTAGAGATGCTTACAGTATGTTTTTAATAAATCCAGTGCTAATGGTATTACCTTTTTTTTTCTCTCCCCAGCTCAAGTTGGTGGAAGTCCAACAGAGAAGTCTCCAGGTCAGGGTCTGCGGATTGGACTGCCCCGTCTTGTTCGAGTCAAACTTCTTCATCTTAGCGTTGCAAGTCACTGACCTGTCTGTGGATGCCCCTGTATGTGTTGTTGTTGTCCTTTTAACTTTATTTAAAAAAAAATAGATGCTTTTAAATCATTAATTTCTATTTTCACGACTATACATATAAAGAAACTCCCAGGATATATTTTCCCATGATGCTCCGACATATGCCACTTGAGCTATATTTTTCCACCATACAATGTAAAAAGCTCATTAAACTGTGATAGGGTGTGCTTTGTTGACTCTGGCTGAAATGTTATTGATATAAATCTTTATCAGTACAGTAATGTGTTCAAGCATTTTTAGAATTTGTTTGAGAGTTCACATCAGGATCAACTGTTGGTAGGACTGGAATGTGGAAAATTATAAATCCCTTTTTTAAGTCTCATAATCTTCTCCCCTTTTGTTTTTCTGTTGTGCTAACACTGTATATTGTGTACATATATGTGAAATAAAATTTTAAAGAAGGACATATTACATCCATTTTTAGGTTACTATGAGCAGCGGATGAGACAGATGACATTATTTTAACAGGTATAGAATTGGCTGCTATACTTTATATCAAAAATGTTTGGCTTGCTTAACTTTTTGGTCTGGTACAATTTCTCACACACATTTTTCTTGTTCAGGTGAAGTCCATAATGTAATTTGAGTGAAATCTCCAGATAGCAAAATTTCCCTTTGTTTTTGTATGGATTAAATAAAAGATAAAATATGTTTAGAGGAGCTGGTATGCCGATTTTGTTACCATTTGACAGAGCCAATCTCATCTGTCTGTCAGAAAGTAAAAAAGTGTATTTCCCAAAATGTCCAACTATCCCTTAAAGAGACCTTTCTTGAATTTAAGGGCAGTGGGAGTACAATTGAAAGATTTGAAGATCTACTTTGATCCTTAATCTACTCTAATCAGTTTGATAAATAAAGGCCCTGAAGTTATCAGGAGTGTGATCTTGGATCATATTGTATGATATATCAGTGTAGATCCTCTATTGTTAGTGTTTGAAAAGGTCATTGAGGGACCAATTTTTTTTACCCCATTTAATATCCTGAGTAACCCTTGGTGTCTTTTTCCACATACAGTATTTTGCATGCCAAAGGGAACACTTGAAACTATCCTGTGTCTAAAAACACAAATCAGGAATTAGCTCTACGCCTTCCTTGTCTTGGTTATGGACGTTTCTGTTGCTGTTTTGTATATGTGTTGTTGTTGTTGGGTATTTTTCTGTTCTCCTGTTTTCACTGTGTATTATTCTGTTCATCGTGTGTTCCTGTTTATCCAGTATTGACTGTGTATTTCTGTTTCCTGTTTTATTTTGATAGTCTTGTTTTCTGTCTTGTCTTGTCTAGTCTAGTTTTACTTCCTGTGTTTTCCCGCCTTTGTCTCTCCTAATGTGTTTCACCTGCTGTGTCACCTGCCCCTCGTTACCTCATTACTCAGTGTATTTAGTCCTTGTGTTTCCCTTGTCTCCTGTCAGATTGTCTTGTGTCTTTACCCTGCTAGTTTTTGTCAGTTTGTATGTACCTGCGTCAGCTCCCGTCAGTTTCAGTGTTTCCTGTTTTTTGTACCTCCATGGTTTTTTGGATTTCTTTGGATTTTTCTGGAAGTGTTTTTTTGACTTCAGGTCAAATTGACCTGTTTTCAATTTTTGTTTTATATAATAAAATATGGGATGTAGAAATAAGCGCTGAAATTGTGTAGAAGAAAAATTTTACAATTTAAAATGTTGGAAAAAGCGAAAAAAAAAAAAAAAAAGGCGTCAACAACTTGGCCACAACACAAGGGTTAAGTGATGCACACGTGCCTCAACCATTGGCATTTCAATCATGGATGTATTAAGAGAACGGTTCCAATCGACTTGTTTATGGTGCTAAAACAGTATCATAAGTATTTGTAACTTGTGAAACACAATGCACGAATAAATGCAGAGGGATCCGTATCTGTAAGGGCAATGCACAAATAAATGCAGAGGGATCCGTATCTGTAAGGCCAATGCACAAATAAATGCAGAGGGATCCGTATCTGTAAGGCCAATGCACAAATAAATGCAGAGCTATTTGTATCTATAAAGGTGTATCTGTGCCCGTGACTCTTATTTGTAACTCATATTTTCATCATTTGTAAAAGAACTTAGTATTTTTCAATGTAAATATACGTGTAAATCTCCTTCTACGTGTGTGGGTACTTCTGAGACTGTTTTTCCGCGCTGTTTGTGGTCAGAAGATATTCGTAACTCAGGTGACAATCCCAGCACTCTCCACTAGATGGCGGTGTTAAGTGACGATCCCAGCACTCTCCAATAGATGGCAGTAATGCAACACTTATGGATGCCAACTGCTGTTAAACCACATGAAGAAGCCTTGTTAAATGTTTCAGAGAGACGGTTGGCACCATAGACATAATAGAATCTACTTGATGTTCCTCCAGGTAAGTTGATATTATTAGGACTTTGTCGTCAGATAAATTACATTTATGTTTTCAGCATCATTGTTGCAGTGCATTTACAATTTCCTTTGTGTTGTTATGGTGGAAGTTTGCTACTTTTTAGAGTGTGCTAAAGGCAAATAGCGATGCTAACTTAACTAGCTCGTTAAAGTCAGGAATTTGAAGTCTGAAATATTAAGCGCTGCTTAATCTGTTAGTGGGTCCAGTTTGAAAGCTAGTGAATATATTTGGTAGGCCTATCATATGAAACTAGATAATCTAAGGAATCAATTGATGATGTTGTAAGTTAAACTATAAAGAATTTAAATTTAACATTTGCTCGACATATTGTAACCATGTTATTAGTACAGTAATTGCAACACACTGGGTTAAATACATGCTTCTCCTGTAAGACAAAATGTATGTGCAGTTGTACACTCTGACAAAAAATGATAGCAACATTTAATCACTAAATCTGCCATGTTATACAGATCTAACTGATCAGATGCTGTCCTGGACACCTGTTTGATGAGGTTTACCTGGACCCACAAGACTCTCCTCACAGTATGAAGGTATTGTGGGACAGGTGCCATACTTCTGCCAAGTGATGATGGCCTGAAGACAACACAGGAGCATCAGGACAGATTCAGTATCCACAGGATGACTTCTGTGACCTGAGAGCCTACATTACCAGCTGACACATCCTCAGTAGAAAATAAACCCTTTAGTCTGGGTGAGGACATGATCTGCTACTCTGTGCATTATGTATACACACTTTATATTTACATTTCATTGACTATGAATAAAGTGCTTTATTTCTATGCAGGGTTTGGTCATTTTTAAGTTCAGTAGTAAGGCTCCTTAAGTGTTATATAACATGTTTTTTTCACAAAGACATTTAAACAGGTGATGTCTGATTTAATGCATGTAGAAGGGTCAAACACGAAGTCCTTTTAACATCCTGACTATAAAAATGTAACACAAAACATTTAACAGTTATATACTTTATTGTTTTGACAGATGACAATATTAAAGGGTATAAATCTAATCTGCAGCTTGAAAAACATTTCACAGCATAAATATAACGGACGGATAAAAACTTCAAGTGAAATTTGATTAGTTACTTTGTGAAACAAGAGTCCCTTTTACACAGCCTGATCTATGTCTATGGACAGTACAGTCCTTACAGTAGCAGTTGATACTTTAGTTACTGAGCAGTTGAGAAGTATGATACCTGTGGAGCAATAACTTCCTCCTGATGGTTTCTCATACTTTGAGGAGAGTCTGGTGGGTCCAAGTACACCTCATCAGTGGTCAGTCAGATCAGTAAAACACAGCAGATTCAGTGTTAGATTGAACTAGGCTATCATTTTTTTATCACGATGTACAACTGCACATACATTTGGTCTTGAATAAAAGGAGCAGTGTTGTGAAGGTGCTAGTTCTGGGTTTATCACCAGGTTCACTCAGGTATGTCAGCCAGAACACCACTTAAGGCAAATATTCCAGAGTTTGAAATGAAGAGCTGAGAGATGGTTCTTATTCTGTTTATTTCTTCCTTTTTCTTGTTTGAGTTTGACTGTGTGTGCTTCCTATAAAGAGAGAAACATAATACAAATGAATAAAGGAAACATACTGTTTGTATACACCTTAAGCAGTAATAACATTTCCAAACATAATATAAACAATTGTCGGACTATGGCTATATATCTCAAACTCCAATTCAACCGCTTATTATATGGGATTCTCAAACATTTTCGCCCACCTGTTAAGTTACTGCTAACATAGACAACACTTAATGTTATGAATGATACGCTTTAAAGCCTCCAACAACAAAACGGCTGGATGCTTTTATTTTGAAAATCTAGCAAAGCCTCGCTAGATAAGCCTTGATAGCGGTACAAAAAACAATATGTAACACCACTTACTTATTATTGTACTCAACCACAAAAGTATTGAACAATCCTAACAAGTAGTAAAAGTATAAACATGTTTAAACACGATGCTAAATGTTTAGACCCGACGTACCGAGTAGGGTGAGCCGAAGGCGAACGTGGATATAATTAGCACAATGGTTGCGTAGTGTAGCAACCATTGACATACACACACACACACATACACATACATATATATATATATATATATATATATATATATATATATATATATATATATATATATATATATATATATATACACACACATACATATATATATATATATATATATACATACACATACATATATATATATATATATACATACATATATATATATATATATACATATACACACATATATATATATATATATATATATATATATATATATATATATATATATATATATATATATATATATATATATATATATATATATATATATATATATATATATATATATATATATATATATATTACATCCACATCAAATAGCTGAAATAACAGCTGGTTTAACGAAAAAATACAATATCACGATGCAGCAGATAGCCTATACTTACTATTTTCATTTACGCACACTCTGAAGAAAAGGTACTGCTCACAACTACAATCCAACTGACCAACTAACTGTATCATACTTATTAACTGTCAGGTCAGCTAGCTATAATATAGCTACCAGCACACACTTAGTAGTAAACGTGAAACATAAAACACAATATGATCAACTGTACTAAATAATAGCAACACTAACATAACTTAGCGCTTAATAATATTTCAGACTGCCATACAAAGACCAAGCAAGCCCATGTTACAAGCCTGACTTGAACTAGCTAGCTAGCTAAGTTAACATCGCTGATTAAGCTGTACAAGAACGTGAATGTTAGCACACTCTAAAAAGTAGCGAACTGTCACTGCCGCCATTACAACACAAAGCGAATTGTAAATGCACTGCAACAATGATGCTGAAAACATGAATGTAATTTATCTGACGACAAAGTCCTAATAATGTCAACTTACCTGGAGGAACATCCATTGACATATATTAACAACATCAAGTAGACTTTGCGAACTGTGTAGCTAGGCTTCTTCACAGCTTTCATTTATTTTAACAGCGGTTGGAATCCATAAGAGTTGCATTACCGCCATCTAGTGGAGAGTGCTGGGATTGTCACCTGAGTTACGAATATCTTCTGACCACAAACGGCGCGGAAAAACAGTCTCAAAAGTACCCACACACATAGGAGTTTTACACGTATATTTACATTGAAAAATACTAAGTTCTTTTACAAATGATGAAATACGAATTACAAATAAGAGTCACGGACACAGATACACCTTTATAGATACGGATCCCTCTGCATTTATTTGTGCATTGGCCTTACAGATACGGATCCCTCTGCATTTATTTGTTCATTGCCCTTACAGATACGGATCCCTCTGCATTTATTTGTGCATTGTGTTTCACAAGTTACAAATACTTATGATACTGTTTTAGCACCATAATATACATGCGTATATACAATACAAATGTTGTATATGTACACAAGAAAGGATTACCTGAGCAAAAGAAACAAAGAACAAAACAAAAAGGGGGAGCTACTTAAAAATACACAAGTCAAAAGCAAAAAGGCTAGAGAAAGTAAAATTAGCATTTAAAGGGACACAAGGAGAGATTAAAACAGTAGTTTACTAGATAAATCACTTCACATTTTTCTTGCAATTTTAGTAGATTTGATCTTTTTCAGTGAAGGAAAAAAACTATTTAGAGTCATTTATAAACCAAACAAAGGAAGGCTTAGAACATCTCCACTGCAATGAATATGATATTTACCCATAAGAATAATCATATTGACTAAATTTGATACTGATGAATCTATATTATCCATATAAAAGGGATGTGTGGCAAGGTGAGAGTAGAGATATTATCAATCTTAAGTGACAGCCAATTATGTATCTCAGACAAGCTGTTAGACATGAGGCAAAAAAAAAACATGTGTTCCAGAGTCTCATCAGCCATCTCACAAAAAACACAAGGGTCTACATCAAATTTTAATCTTCTTCTAAGAAAGTCAGCAACCAGATATATTTTATAGATTATTTTAAAGTGAGTCTCTTTGACTTTTGGGGAAATGGGCCATTTAATGAATATAAAATGTGTTTTTTCTATGGACAATGACCATGTTTGGAACCTGTACACACAATACTCTGTTATAATCAAAAACAATTTAGATTTCAAAGCATCACCAATATATTTATTATTACATTGTCAAATAAAGTAAAATCATCAATAACTAAATTTGGTAAAGTTGGTAGGGGTCTTATTCTTGCATAATGTGCTTTGAATTAACTGTCAATAATGGTACAGGTATTGCTATGCTAAAACACGGTTTACCGGTTCATCAAAAACAAAACTTATTAAACAAATATTCAATAGTTTTTATTTTGCATATGCTTCCTGACATCTTGTAGCTGGGAGCTAATAGGATACAAGGGGAACAT
Source organism: Perca flavescens (assembly GCF_004354835.1). Classification (NCBI taxonomy): domain Eukaryota; kingdom Metazoa; phylum Chordata; class Actinopteri; order Perciformes; family Percidae; genus Perca; species Perca flavescens. The sequence continues at coordinate 27,406,059 of NC_041331.1, read as the reverse complement.
GATATGGATTAGAAGATGAATCCTATGAGATTTTTCTTTATTGAGACAAAGGCATTTGGTTCTCAGATCTAAACAACACCTAAACAAAACATACTTTTCAGACAGGCTATAAGTGGACATGCTGAACAATGTTGTTATTATAGCAACAGTAATTATGTACCTGATTTGTATGTCCTGAATCCTGATCCTGGCAGAGTACTGCTTGTTTTGTAACTTTCCAGGTAACTACAGCTAATGATATACACCTGGTGTAATGCAAACAGGGCATCAGAGTGAGGGCTGAAATCCACACTTCCACCTAATGTGGACTTAAGGGTAGGGTTGTTGTTGTTGCTGTTGTTGTTGTTGTTGTTGTTGGGGGGTGTGGAGTGGAGTGGAGAAAAGAGTGAGCACCACAAATTTAAAGCAGGGGAATATTTCCTTTTCCTTTTAATGTAAGGCACAAAAAAACACATGCCATGAGCAGAAGCACCAGGATGAGGTCTGGCTGGATTAAAGGATCATTTCTGGCTTTTGCCCTGGCTGCAGCGCTGCTATACCTGGGCTCCATAAAGAGGGAGGTTTATAACCGTTCGAAGAAACTCCAGAGGGCCCACCACAACGACTCCATCAGGGATCAGGGAATGCTCACAAGGATGGACAAGATAGAAATGGACATCAGCAGGCTGTGTGAGTCTCAGGCCGACAGCTAGTTCTGTCCTTTTTTTTTTTTTTTTTTTTTTTTTTAGTATCAAAATTAAGCTTCAACAAAATAAACTTGATTTTAAGATACTTAAGCACTGATTTGGGGATTTGCAAGTTAAAAGACGTAGATGTCTAGAATAAATCGGCACTAAATGTTTTTTTTATTATTAGTTTTTTTGTGTAGCTATTTAAGTTGAATATAGCCTGCTTCACGTAAAAAATCCATTATTAAAATAATGGGTATATTAAATAGGCTTGCAACTAAAATTGATTTTCGTTATCAAGTTTTGATTATTTGTTTTTCAAATTAAATGTAAGAGAGACAAGGCCAGGGTGACATTTTTATTTTTCTTGTTTCATACGACCAACCGTTCCAAATTGAAAGCTATTTAGTCCATTATCATAGGGTATATGATAAAGTAAAAGCATAAAATAATCACATTGGAAACTGAGAATTATTTGGGTTTTTTTTTGCTTGAAAATTGATTATCAAACAACCAACTGATTATAAATAAGATGCTCATTTAATTTCTTTTGATCAACTAAGAAACTTTTAGGCTACTTTTCAACCAAAGAATGAACTGCAAATCAGTTCTTACAAAAATTTATGTATAATTGCCTATCGCCAAGCAGAGAGCTCAAAGCTTGCAGGTGATTTGACTTGTTGTCCTTTGTCCTTTTACCTAAAAAAAAAAAAAAAAAAAAAAAAAAAAAAAAAAAAGACTGGGCCAAAAATCATGCTTATATAAATTTATGCAGAAAAGTCAGATTTTGGTACATACAAATGTAAAAGAATGCAGGAAACAAAGGGTTTGATGCTCTGCACAGGGCAAATGACAAACTAGGCTTGAATTATTTACAGATTTTGATAGTGACAAAGGAGGTGCCAGTCCCAATCTGGAAGGTCTTGGATCAAGTTCCGCAAAGATCTGACACAAATTGTGCGTGACATGTGCATGTGTGTTAATAAAAACAGGATTTATGCTGTATTTATGTTTTAGGGAGGGGCGCCTGTTTTATCAGCCATGTGTCTTAACTGTCACTATGCCCATAGCAGAACAAAAAAGGGTAAAACAAATACTCAGGTACTCTCTTTTGTCAACAGTCAATCTGATGAAAAAACTTGAAAAAAAGGAACCGGTGAAACGCAACAATGCAGAGGTGAAGATGGAGAGGAAGGTTGTGAGGAAGCTATACCCGAACTCAGCTCTGTTCAGCAAGTGGGGTGATGCACTATCGGAGGAAGAGCAGAAGGAGGCTGAGACGTTGTACCAGAGATACGGCTACAACGCCTTCCTCAGCGACAGGCTGCCCCTCAACAGAGAGATCCCAGATACGAGGCCCACCAGGTGATTGTAACTTCCTGTAGGAACTCCTAAACTACTGATAAATAACATGGGTTCATACACAGGTGTAGTCACAATGAGCCCCTTTATGATTAGGGCTGGGTATTGCCACTAATATCCTGAATAGATTTGATTCCGATTCAAAAGGTCCCAGTCAAATTTGCTTTTCAATTTGATTTGATTCATTATTGATTTGATCAGGGATATTTCAGTTACTATATAAACTTTGCTTGGATATGGAAATGATTCTCAGAAAACTAATACTGTAAATTATACAAGGAACCCCCCTAACTTGATTTAAAAGTGCTTTCTTTACAATCCTTCACAAATCCGTTCAACATTTATATTCCTTTTGCTCTAAAAAATAATCTGAATGACATTTAATTCAACTTTACATCTAGCATCTATATTTGTGACATTATTTTTCGACCGATATTGTCATAAAACTTAATGTGAACAAATAAATGACAGGAAAAAAAGTAAACTCTACTACTTCCAATGAGAATGAAGCAAGTGGGTACACTTAAAATTTTAAGGCTGAATAAATGTGAGGTTAGCACACAACAAACTTTATTTTGTTCTAAAAGTTGAATTGGTTTTATTCAGACACAAAATCTACAATTATTTTTTTTTCTCCCCTCACAGGTGCGTTGAGAAAAAGTACCCCGAGGATTTGCCTTCCATGAGCGTTGTGTTAATCTACCTGGATGAAGCTCTTTCTATCATCAAAAGGGCCATCCGCAGCATCATAGACAAGACGCCAGCTCGGCTGCTGAAAGAAATCATACTGGTGGATGACCACAGCACTAACGGTAGGTTGACAAAATCCTGTTTCAGGCTCCAGTCATCATCCGGCTATAGTAGATTACTCAAAGTGCTATTTGGACTGTTAATAATTCTGAAAAAGTATACAATATATTGTCTCCCCTCCCCTTAGTTGTATTTAGTGATGCAAATAGCTTTAGATGTTTGCATCTGAGAGATCTGACAGTTTCTATTGACAGTGCTGAAATTTGAAAAAAGTGACTTGTCGCCAGCCAAACAGGAAACGCTTGCTTGAATTTGCAACTGAAATAAATGTGAACTAACCTTGAGAGGAGATCAGGAGTAGTTTGGGATGTATGCTTATTTATTTCCTTACTGAGAATGTCACAACCTGGCTCAAAAGTATTTTACAAAATTTGAGCAGACCTCGGCTGCTCCGAGCTGCCAAACCACGTTCATCTAAACACACAAAGATGACACAGAGCTGGATTGAAATCAGCAAAGTATCCCTTAGTAAACAATACAATATGCGTCTGTCCTCTAGTCAGTATATGTCTGCAAAGAGGGAGTGGTGAGGAGTGTTAGAATAACTGTGAAACACAAATAACAATATAAGTCAGCAGGCCAGGGAAAGAGGTTCTTGCAGGTCTGATAGCCTCCTGAGCCCAGCCTTCTCAGGTGTGTTGTATTTCTGATGGCATTCAGCTCGACCCATCAATTTCCTGGAGTAAAGGGGAAAACGCAGCCAACTGGAAACTCTGAGAGCGTAGACCTCTGGCAATGCCATGCCCTATCTTGCAATTACGGAAGAGGGTTAGGGCAACGTAAAAAAAATGTATTTGGATGTAACAAGGAAGGACAAGCTAGGTCCAACCCTGAGGCCGTCACAAAACTTAGATGGAAAGATCTATAGATAGTTAGTTAGCTTAGCACAAAGACGGAAAACACTTGGTTAGCCTGGTTCTGTATCAGCACCTCCAAAGGAACCAAGTTAACTACCCAATAAACTCTCAATAAGTCCCATAAACGGGTTCAATTTTAAGTAAGTGTTTGAGTGATCTTCTGATCTGACTCTCAGCACTAAGTTAATAAGCGTATATTTCACAAAAATGTCAATTATATTTCATTGTTGTGAGCACCACAAATTCAAGTGAAGTTTTACTATTTTGGGTGAAACAATCCTTTAAGATTGGGTATGTTGTGGTTCATCAATAAGATATTGGTTGGATGATGGATTGACACGGCCAACTAAACTGAATCTACAGCTCAGATTATCTTTACTTTCTGCAGAGGATTTAATGGAGAAACTGGATGAATACGTCAACTCTATCGACGAGGAGTTGCCAGGCCTCATGAAGAAAGTCAGGCACTCTGAGCAGCTCGGCCTCACCCAGGCAAGACTGTCGGGATGGAGGGCTGCTGTGGGCGACGTGGTGGCTATCTTAGACGCTCACGTAGAAGTCCATGTACAATGGTTGGTGATCTGAGTTTACCTTGCTGTGCTGCAGTGGTGATAAACCACTCATGTCAAACCATCGTGTCATCCTTTTCTGATTTGTCAAGACCTACAGCTTAAGTAAAACTGTCGCTGTGTGTTCAGGGCGGAACCGTTGTTAGCTCGGATTAAAGAGGACCGCACTGTGATATTGACACCAGTGTTTGACAAAGTCAATTTTGATGACCTGACACTGAATCCCTATATACCTGCGGCGGATGCCTTTGACTGGGCTCTGTGGTGCATGTACGAATACTTCAGACCTGAGTGGTACGCTTTAAAGGACGACTCACAACCTGGAAAGTAAGTTTATATTGTCAGTTCATCCAAATCACGCACACAAAAAACTTTAACTCTTCAATATTTCGTAGTTGATAGTGAATTTTGATCATTTCCGAGAGTTAGATGGTAAGATCAATACCCCTCACATGTTCCTTTTTCATATGAAACATGGGACATTGTTTTAAAAACAGGAGAAACAGTTCTTATTTGTATTTTGACATTCCGCCAATCACAATTGTCTTAGGCAGTGCTAAGCACTGGAGAAAGCTGTGGTGCTGCTGCAAAATAGCCTCGAGAAGGAATTTGTTTTGGTGGAACATGAGTACGTTCAAAAGTAGTTTTAGTCATGCAACAGAAAACTCAGATTGGATAGATAGTCTAGCTAGCTGTCTGAATTTACCTGGCAGAGATCTGAGAAAAGGTTAACCATAGTCCTCAGGAATCGACCGGAGTTTAAAATGCCAACACAAAGGAAGCCCAAGGCAATGGATATCGGGCCTAAATGATTGGAATTTCCGTCGGCAAGGGAGCAATCCCGGAAACGGAATGTCAAGGGTATAGACTACAGTTTACAGTGTCAACAGACTGACACCAAATGTCTTTCTGCAATAAATCATGTCTTATAAGCTAATGAATATTGTAGCTGCAAAGTTTTCCGTTCAGGAAAACCTGTGAGTGGAGGTACATATCAGTGTATAAAGGTAGAACAGCATACAAAGCCTCCATCTACAAGAAAACCTACAGATGGATATTGTATATGTATGTGTATGTATACTATTCTTCAGATGATAGCTTCCATTCCTCTCATTTAATTAATAGTTCTTTTGGTATCTGTTTATATGCGTAATCTGGTGCAATTGAGAACATTATTAAACAAAATTGAGGCATTACTTCAGGTGACCAGACCTCTTTCCTTTTTTGTTCCAACCGTCTTATTCTGGAAGGCAAACTTATGCAGTTTTTTGTATTTACCAGCATGTACTGTAAATTATCTCTCTTATGGCTTTAAGATATATATATATATATATATATATATATATATATATATATATATATATATATATATATATATATATATATATATATATATATATATATATATATATATATATATATATATATATGTGTGTGTGTGTGTGTATATATATATATATGTGTGTGTGTGTATATATATATATATATATATATATATATATATATATATATATATATATATATATATATATATATATATATATAATATATGTATATTTATTTAAATAAGTATTTCTCAAATATTGGCCCTGGTGAAAGAAGATATTATCTCAGCAAATGAAAACAAATGTAGGGGGAGGGGGGAGAAAGGTTTTTCTGTGTGACCCTGAGAAAGTGCGCATTAACAACTCTAATTACTCTCGTATCTAAAATGCATTGACAATGTTTGAAGTGTGGTTGGTGTTGTCATTTCAAAGTCTTTCCTATTGTAATTCTGTCTTCAGGAGCCCCTCCGTAATGGGGATTCTTGTAGCTGATCGCAAGTTCTTTGGCGAGATCGGAAGTCTTGATGGTGGAATGAAAATATATGGTGGTGAAAATGTGGAACTCGGCATCCGGGTGAGATTTTTAGGGTGTATTAAAGTGACTTAAACACTGTAATTAAAGTCCAAAACGCAGACTTCATCTTGAAGAACTGTCTCACATTTGTTGTAGATGTAGAATGGTTGTTCAAATGTTACCTGATTTTACCTGATTTGAACCATGCTACCTGGGCTGGACTGGGACAAAAAATTGGCCCTGGCATTTTTAGCCCAGGCGGCCCACACCCACCGTGATTGGTCAGACACTTTCCCTGCAGACAGTCCTCTTAAAATATGCATTCTATGATATGAGTTGCCTAGTGTTCAGCGTTCATGTGATAGTTTTGGATCCTTCAAGAGGGGTGTCAAGATTTATCTGTTGATCTTACACTTAAATAATTAATTCATTCATAGAGTTATGATTTGTATATTTATGGTATTTTTATTTTTTTATTATTGATATTTGATATTGTATTGCCATTATTGTTATTAATATTTTGCTTAATATTGGCTTAGCAACTTTAAATTTAATTTTAACTATTGTAAGATTGATATTTTGTCGCTTTGGACAAAAGTGTCTGCTAAATACAATAACCATAACCCTTCCCAAAAGCTACAATAAAGCTGATAAAGCTAGTATATGCCCTGGAAAAGAGCACCAATACAAGAGAAGCTAATTAAGCATTTCAAGGAACACTGATTTTATAGATCACATAGACTTCTCAGCTACCCAACAGGCTCGTGGCTTCTTCCCTGTCATGATACTGTTTCTGCCACCCCTCCTCCTCCTCAACTTCAGGTAATGCTGATGTTAAAGCAGCTACTACAGCCCCAAACATGTCAGAAACTTTTGAGGAATCTGCCTGTAGATTCTTAATCTTTTTCTCCTGTAATTTCTCTGCACCTCCCTTGCACTTTAGTGGTGGTTTGTCCATTTTAAGGGTGGATGCTAAACTTCCAGCATAACTATTACAGCTCGTGTCTTAGGCCGGGAGGCGTGGCCATAGTGGGATTCGTAAATGTGGGTCAGGCCAGTGGCAATAAAGAAAATTAACCAATGGGCTGCTGTGAATTCTTTATGGGCCAGCCCGGCCAAAAAATAAAAAAAAGCCTATTTATATCAGCGATTCGGCCCAAAAGTGCGTCGGCCCAGCGGGAAAATGCCCGGTATGCCAGATGGCCAGCTCAGCCCTGCATGCTACCATCATAATACTAGAGAGGGAAGTTTTCCCCTTCTACTAATTAATTGTTGCCATGACTTCTTAAACAGACGTTCATGGTCTCCAGACAATGTGTCTAATTGACTTTCCATCTATGGTCAAAAGTTTTGTTTGTACAATAGGCTACTTGTTTAATGACCAAATGCCTGCAAAATTATTTTGTGAGTGTTGGTATGCTAACAGGATAATCTAAGATGGTAAACAATACCCGCTTTACATGAGCATTTTAGTATTGTTATCATTGGTTAGCTGACATTAGCATTTAGCTCAAAAATAGAGCCTCACAGAAATGCTAGCATGACTGTAAGGCACTAGCAAACCTTGACTCTTAAACCTTGGCCCTACCAGAGCTAGCTAGCTTATTGTGTCCTCTCTTATAGTACAGCTAAAGTTAGTTATGAAGACAATTACATTTTATTTATAGTGTCAAATCATTACAGAAGTTATCTCAGGACACTTTACAGATTTTTTATATATATATATATATATATATATAATCTATCTCTCATTTGCATCGATTATTTAGGAAAATCAGTTTAAAATATCATTTGCATAATAATTTGGAACACAGTGTATGTAGTAGTAGGGGGTCCCTGATCTGTATCTCTTCCAGTTAAGGGGTCCTTGGCTTAAAAAATGTTGAAGACCCCTGGTATAATGCATATGTGTGTGTTAAATGCCCTGAAAATACTACATATTAAATATTTGACCTTTGTGTTTTGGCAGGTGTGGCTGTGTGGAGGAAGTATAGAAGTTATACCTTGCTCTAAAATTGCCCACATTGAACGAGCCAAAAAGCCTTATCTTCCAGACTTGAGTGAAATGGTGAAGCGTAATGCACTGAGGGTGGCAGAGGTGTGGATGGATGAATATAAACACAACGTCAACGTTGCCTGGAACCTTCCCATAGATGTAATGGATGACACATAATTCATCACATAAATTACGACTTAATATACAAATTAGGCTTAATAAAATTTTTTTTAGGAGTAATCCTATAGGCATTGTTCCTCTTCAAAACATATTTTTATCATGTTTTTCTTCCCCAACAGAAACATGGGATAGATATTGGGGATGTGTCGGAGAGGAAAAAGTTGAGAGAGAAGCTTAAATGCAAGCCCTTTAAGTGGTATCTTGATCATATTTACCCCCAGCTGGACCCTCTGCAGGACCTGCTAGGTTATGGAGTGGTGAGTAGAAACAATTTCAGATGTGACTATATTTGGAATCTGCAGGTGTTACACTTCTTCAGAATTTTTTTTTCTCTATTGATTCTCTTTGAAGACTCTCAATCATCCAAGTCCTATTATATAATGTTCATCTAATAGTAACATGTCCGTTGTATTTGGCTTAAGATTGTTATCTAATCTGGTGGTTTCCAACCCTTTTTAAAGCAAAGCAATGTCTACTTATGACCCATCGTCAGCAGTGGATTTTTTTTCCCGTCCTGTTCCATTTGAATACATTTTAAAGCGCTGAAGAGAAAAAAACGTATCCAATAATTCACGAAAGGAAAAGATCAGAGGAACGTCAGAAAAAATAAATTATTTTGTTTTGTGTTCCAACATGAGGGCCAAAAAGCCTTATCTTCCATTTCATCATCTGTCCATGTCCGTGAACGTCAGCACGGAACCCTGGTTGGTTTTGGTCTGTAGCCTTCAAGTGCATTCTGGGCTGGAGCCTCAGAAGTTATATCACCAGATGATTATGTATACATTATGTATGTTGCGCCACTATGTCTAATGGATGCTTTAAAGTATTACTTTCTATTTCTGCTTCTGTTGGCAGCTGATAAATGATCTGGCGCCAGATATCTGCATTGACCAAGGCCCAATGCCTGGGAATATACCCACTGTATATGGATGCCACTACCACTCTTCTCAGGTTTGTTCAGAGATCCACTGCATGCACACACTGTTGTTTATTTATGTTTTAGATTTTATTTATTTTTTTGTGGATAATTATTGTTCTTTGGCGTAGCACTGTTATTATCGCACCGATGGACAACTCTACATCGGCAGAATCAAATCTCACAAGTACAACAGCAACAGCTGTCTGGTGGACCCCGGCACTGGAGTCTACCCGGGACTCTACGAGTGCAAAACAGCCCAGCAGAAGAAATTCCACATGCTGTGGGATTTCAAACAGGTAAATATTAAAGTTTCAAAATATAAATCTACATAAAAGAGGTTGGTCTGTTTTAGAGAAAAAATGTTTTACTGTTCTTGTGTTTAATTCCTAGGATGGACCTATACAGAACAGAGAAACAAAGAGATGCCTGGAAATTGCGAAGGCTGATGACGGCTATTACAAACTTGTTGTTAAGCAGTGTAGTAGTCAGAGCTGGAAGATACAACATCTCATCAATGACCACTGAAAGATTGGTCGGCATGGCCCAAAAGACAAGTAACACTAACTGAGCCATTATTGAACAAAAACTGCATCTCCGAGAAAGAACGACTGCTTGTCTTTGGGGTTTTGTTGAGTTTACATTTTGTACCAGAGGACTTGGATCCACAAGAGTCAAAGTGTGCAATTCAAGTTGTGAATTACTTTTATTTAATTATTGTTTTGGCCTTGTAAGTTTTGACAAAAGTAACTTTCTTGGTTTTGAATACAAACGTGCTCTTGAACATTTGCTATTACAGTTTTTGTGTGAAAAAAAACTTTTAATACTTCTCAGAGGACTGAATGACTTGTGAATGACTCAGCAGGCTAGTTTAGTGTAAAGTTACTTTGTAGTTTCAAAAAACCAAAAAATGATGAGAAACTTTTATAGGACTTTTAAGATACCAACAGTATCTACTCTTACATCGGACCAGAACATCCTTCCAAAAGGCGTATGTTTAACTCTTGTCAGCCAATCAATTACAAACAGAGTAGTTCCAAAGAATTTTAATTTAAAATGTAAATAAATTAAAGCCTGTAGATTTGTTTGCTTTAGCTTAGCGCTATTATGCTCATCATTCAAGTCACAGAGGACCCGTGGCGTCCCATTTTTTTTCTGCCACATGACAAGACCTCCGTCCTTCAGATGAGCTTGCAGGGAGCTGTACCTGCAGGCACAAGACACTTCTAATTAGAATGAACTCATTTAATATAATATTATACAATAAATATTGTTGGCTAAAAATAATCACCTTTCCCACCATTAACTATAAATCAAGTGCTTTACTGTTAAGTCTGTTTTTTTTTTTTAACTTCCTACAGCCTTTTGATTTTCATTCATTTCTAATATGACCAACAATCTAAAAATCAACTGGCTGAGACTTCAAACTTGCTTGAGGGAGACAATCACAAAATCAACATTTGCGTGCATGTAAATGAGGCGCAAACACAAATAGAAACTCTTGTCCAGTGAGACCATGAGGGAGTTACCTTTGTAAAGCTGATGGAAATTATATTTGATTTAAACATATGCAATTAACATCAAATTAGTGGTGGGGACAAATGAATAAGATGTATGAGGCTCTTGGTACATAGGCAATACTTGATAGTAGGATTAATGTTTCACGATATGACAAATATATATATATATATATATATATATATATATATATCTCACTTTTTTAAAACCTGAAAATAATAAATCTAAAAACATGCTAAATAAAGTCAGCCATTTTAGTTAAGTAATTCGGTAAAACACGGACATGAGAGAGAGCAAATAAACTGGTTTCCACCTGATGGAGTTAAGAGCCAGCTCTTTCAGAGTGCCCAGGTTTGCTTTTAACCCTCCAATGCCAACAAAGGCTTGATAGAAGTCGTAGGAGAGGCCCGTGGTGCCCAACAGCAGGGGCGGATTGGGACAAAAATTCAGCCCTGGCACTGTAGCCACACCAGCCCACATGACCACACCCATGGAGCCCCACCCACGGACACGTGCATTCACTAATTACATTTGTGTACAGGTGGTGAAATAATATAAGCAGTACCTTATGTAACAGATTTTTAAACATTTAGTGTAAGTAACTGGCATGACGATGCTTAATACTTTTTAAAGTTTACATTTTATGGTAAAAACATCTATATTTATGGCAAGGAAATGACAAAATTCTGGTGGCAGGTAACAATTCAAAATACAAAATATAATGGAATATTATTATATTCAGTAGTCCAGTAAGGGGGCTTTCACATCTGGGACATGGGCCGGATACAACACTTGACCCCAAGTTCCAGTTGTTTAAAATAGCATGAACATGGCTTTATGGTAACTTTTCTTCCCCAAGGAGCACGTTTTTCTCCCAAGTTGAAAAATATAGGATTGATTTACAGGCTACTGCTTTTACTGCTAAATTGTACAATAACACAAACATGTTATGGATACAAAACATTGTGAAGTGTAATGTTTTCTACTTTCGATTGATCAAAAATGATCAGTGATGTTGAATATAGCCTACAGTTTACTGCGGATTAATTGCAGAATTTAACCTACATAGTGTAAAACTAAACACTACGTGAATGGGGCACAGCAGAAAGACGGAGCAGAACGACGCTGCTTGTTCAGGGTTTTCGTGTACTCCTATAGGCCTACACTTTGCATCAGGCGTTAAAACCAACTGTACAACGAGACGTTTATAAACGTCTCGTTGTACCGGTTATAACCGTCTCAATTTAATAATAAGAAACCTTGCAAAAGGAGATCCCGTTTGAAGGTGATATGTGCTTGATTTTGACTGAACGTTCCAATTTGAGTAACCTCTGGATCGTTCGGTCGGCCCATCTCGGGCTGGCAGTTGCCGACTGGCCAAATGCTTAATAGCCTATTTATTATTATTATTTATATTATAATATTTATTATTATTATAACCATAGAGAAATTGTGCAAGCGATAAAAGCCCGTCCTATGCGTATGTAAAGACAATTTATTTGTGTATAAAAAAAAAATACAAATAATATAATGTACAAATAAACTTTGCGCTGTGCTGTGCAGGGTGCAAGGTAGGGCCCCTTAAGTGGAAGCTACTTTTTCCCCCCTTACGTGCAACCTATTTGTGAAAAAGACCATCGCTTTGAGCAGACTGGATTGGCTGTAGTGATACATTCTCTCTCTCTCTCCCTGTCAGTTTTAGCTCGCTCTACCTGCTAGTAACGTTGGACACAGCGGTACATTTCTCGACACTACTGTGTTTGTGCATCAATAAGTAATGGTGCGTTCTTTATGTCTTGTAATCGCGACTAGTAGCTCAAGTGTGACGTCACATCCGTGTCGAAAAACGAGAAACAAACTCGGGCTCCTCTGAGTTCAGGTTCAGACGACTTGACGAGTCGTATATACGACCTTGGGGGCGTTCTTTTTGCAACTTCCGGTTCGTAACTCCGAAAAACGACTCGTAGATCGACTTCAGTGGACAAAAAGAACGCACCATAATGGTCCAAGATTTATGAATGTAGCCTACGTTAGCAACAGTAGGCTAATTCACGAGGGTGCTATTTTATGTGTGAGCTAATATTGCGCATCTGTTCATGTGCGCTGCAACAGTTATCTTTCTGTTTATTGAATGCATCATTCAGTGCAAACATAACTGAGAATGTAGTTTAATCTCAGTAATGAAGGTATATTAGGTTATTACTGTCGCTCTGTTGAAGGCAAACGTTTCATCCCTGCCAGCGGGACGCTTAGGGCCGCTGGCAAAAAGAAGCCTTGCGGATATTTTTTGCTATCTGTGTCATTATGCAGATCACGGACATCTGATTGACTTTACTGCACCGTAGTTAAGTGAAAGTAGGTCAAGTTGTAAAAAACTGCCCCGACCAGTAGGGCAGCATAGCCATATAATACTGTGTAAATGTATGTCTGATCGTATATATATATATATATATATATATATATATATATAGCCTTGCAGTATAAAGATATTTCTCAAAACACACACACACGCCATCATCACCTTTCTCCACCCAGGTGTACTTTGTTTTCCATGACATTAGGAATGCCCTCTTTCTCACATTAAACCTCATATTCTTTGACATCTTAACAAACATAATAAATTACCGGAGGTGAAAATGTGAAATGTTAGCTAACATTCACACGCTTTGAGCCTCTCTGTATGACGTTTGCTGATGCTGATGCAGCAGACAGAGCCACTGTCACTGGCCTGCAACTAGTCCAACGTACTTTTTTACTGGGCCCGGGCCATCGGGCCATTGCTTATGTCGAGCCCTGGAAGAACATATATGAAGCTAATTTTCTCAGAGTTTGACTTTTATTTATCCCACACATAATTTGTTGGCCTACTTTGACAACACAAAATGGTCATTATGGTAGGCTATATGATTACAAAACTTTGATGTACTGAGAGAGTTTGATAACGTTCAGATATTGCTGTTTCAGATTACTAATATGGGTCTAATGAAGTTAAACACAACTTTAATCAGTTGACTTGTGGCACAGGTTGAAAGAGACTGTTTGTGCCGAGATAGGCCTACACATTCTTTGTATGGCCCACAATAACAATGATAAATGATCACGTTTGCGCATGACTGACGTGTTTCATTTTTACCCCCAAAATGGAATAAAGTGTTAGGGTTAGGTTTTGGTATGTGAGGCAAAGATGGACCTTTACTGTTTCGAGGCATGCATGTTAAATTGTGATATCACCAGTTAACATGGGCGTATATTTCTCTCATATGTTAACCTGTGTTAACTTAGACTAAAAGTCCAATAAAAGTCCAATATATAGATAGAAATCACAAAATGAGTCAGTGGTACATAGTGTAGTGGTATGGATGATGTAGAAGCTAGTCTGTCAATTTTTTTGTCCATGACATCCAAGGTTCGAATCTCAGCTAGGTCTCTATAATGCGTTGTTTCGTTTTATTTTTTTCCGTTCATACATTATGTGTCGTATTTGTGTGGATAATGCTTATATGGACATGTATTACCAGCGGTGTATAAAGTATTAGAGACCCATACTTGAGTAAAAGTACAAGTGCTCTATCAAAAAAGTGACTTGAGTAGAAGTCGAAGTGCTCTTTAAACACCCCACTTAAGTGGAAGTACTAAAGGATTCAACATTTTTTGTACTTAAGTATTGCAAGTAGTTTATTTCAAAATGTGCTACTCAATTACTGAAAGTAAAAGTACAAGTATTGTGTTATGTAGTTATTAAAGAAAGCAGTCAAATTTTGAATATCATATTGTTGGAGTTAAACTTTTTACAGGGTATTAAGGCAGTCAGAAGCTGTACATTGCTGGATATGAAGGAAGTTTCTGAAATAAACTCCAAAAGGTACGTTAATGTCACAGCTGTTATAACTAGGCTACTATCTGATATAACAATGGGTTATTAATCACTTATTAAAAAATACTGAAATAAAATGTGCGTAGCGGAAAGTTAGCAAGCTAGCAAAATACAGATAAACTAGCAGCTCACATCACAGGGTCAAACGGTTAACATTCAGTACTCACTGCAGACTGAAACAACTCAGGAAAATTTATCTGAGTAAAAGTATTAAACTCATTGAAAATATGTACTCAAGTAAAAGTAGAAGTAGGAGAAAAAAATAATACTCCAGTAGAGTACAGATACAGCCTTTCAGTACTTAAGTACATTAGTGAAGTAGTTCTACTTAGTTACTATACAGCTCTGTGTATTACACATAGACTGGTGATGTTTTCAGCGATATCCATTATTTTGTCTCACTTGCAAACACTTTGTGAAAATGTAAACCTCTGGCACTCGAGGGGCGGGGCAGACCAGAGCGCTCTTAAAAAGTAGGCAGGGCCTTGTTGAATATTCACTGATTTTATGCAAATATCACCAGTTAACATGATCACAAGCTAAACTGGCAAACCGGTATTCGTCAAATTGGTCAACAAAACGTCACTTCTTCTCGGTTCAGGCGGGTTGGTTGAAAGCAGAAGAGAAATGCTTCGTTGGCTTTTGTGTAACAAAACTAACATTAATAATTAATATAGATAGCCTATTTAACATGTTAGATAGTACACATTTCACCCGGTGAATGATTGGACGCATGTTAGCATTTTAAACTATTAAAGCTAACATTAACGTTAGCTTGTGTTTGTTTGGTGTTTATGTTACAGCTAGCTAACCTAGCTATTTTTTCAGTAATTGTTCGTCTTGCTCTAACGTTATGGCATCTGTGAACACTTACTGTCAAATCTAGCTAGCTAGCTAATGTACTAATACTCAGAGAACCCGGGCTTGACAAAGCAAGACAACCATCATCATTGTTCAGACCCAAACTGCTCTAGTTGGCCTTTGTTTTGACAAGTAACTTAGCGTTAGCTGCTGCATTACATGTCAGTAAATAAGCATAATCTCAGTTTTCAGTAGTTTTCTTTGTAGAACAACCCAGGCACCCAAAGAAAGTGTCACCTGTGACACAAGTAGCTTTATATACAATTATGTCCATCCATATATATTGCATTTTGCATACTGTTAACAGTTAACGTGAGAAGCATATTCAGAAAGTTTCTAAGTTTGCTTTATTTCCCTTTCACTTACAAAGCCTTGTCTGAATTCTTCCAGAACCTGCACTAGAAAATACCTGGCCTCCCAAATGAGGAAATGTATTGTCTATGAAGGCAAGATGATAGCTATATTTGAACTGTGCCCAGTGAACCTGAGGATGTGGCCCAGCCAGCCACATGGCAAAAACGTTCCTGCTGCTAACCCTCAAGCTTGCTGCTGCTGTGCTCTCCACAGGGCCATCTTTTGTGGGGTCTCAACAGTAAGTAAATCATTTTACTCTACCAATTTTGGTAAAATCACCTGCAAGCTCAGTCGTGTTTTTATCGAATAAAAATAAGAAAAAAATACCATTTAGATTAAATGACAAAGATCAATCACCTGACGCTCACACTGACTTGTTTTCTCTAAACTTGAAACTAGAACCACAAGATCAAATAAGAGAAAAATACATGTGTTGATTCTATGTGTTACAGTAATAACTAAGCTTATGTGTGGTAGGTAGATCTAGGTGTAGATAAGGTAACTCAGTAAGTACCTTATCTAGCACCAGTAACAGAACCAGAATGTTCCATCTGTAGTTCAGCATTTTCCCACCAGGGCTCAGCCTAACGCCATGCAAACAAATGTTCTCTCTCAGTGAGAGAAGCATATCCTTATCTATATGGAAAATTAGCAGAGTCACAACACGGCTAATTTGATTTTTTTTTTTTTTTTTTTTTTTTTTTTTTTTTTGAGAGAGAGAGAGAGAGAGGGAGAGATACATACACTGGGAGGACAGCCTTGCATGGGGTGGAAATAACAGGACCAGTAGTCCTGTATGATTTAGTTTAATACAGTAGCTTTGCAATAAATACCACCTTTTTAAGTTTTGATGATGTTCTGTTGGAGCATTGTTGATTCAGCTGTGTGTATTTGTGAGGCTTGAGTTTGTTGTGGTGCTGTGTCAAAATGCATGCTATTGAATGGTACACCAGGGGTGGACAGTAAAGATCATCTGGTTAGGGGTTAAGCCTGTGCAGTCATGAGGCTGTTTCATAGGCAGTGGTATGCATCAGAGGTAATGTTTCTTGCTTATAGTTACTATAAACATGGAGATTTTGCACATGCACTGGCTATATATAAGTTTATTCTTCCACTTAAAAAAAATGAATGTATTATTATAAGAAAGTAATTCATGACTAATTATAAGTAACTCATGACATTAGTATTAGGCTACTACATGCCAAATTGGAGAGGTAAGTAGTAATTAGCAATATACTGGGGTGTAAACACTGCATATAAACCTGGCATTCTTCTGAGATCTCTTTACTGTAGTTTACACTCCTCCGCTTGTCTAGACACTTATATGTTTGTGCTTCATTTATATCTATCTCCTTATGAGGAAGTCCCCATTTTAAGTAATCGATTTGTACAACACTTGTAAAACGGCTTATACAGTACTTGTTTTTGATAATTTCCCCTCTATCAGGAAAGTGTAGATAGTTAGAGCCTAATTTGGCAACTGTAATTAGATGTGAACTAGCGCTGAAGGTCCATTATCTCTAATAACGGCTACTTAAAGTAATTATAGTAGAGCTTTCTTGAGCAGACATGCGCACAGAGATTAGATCATCACAATGGTCAGTGCAGTGACAGGTCAAGGAAAACACACTTAAAAGTAACTGAGTGAACAGACCGTATCTGACATTAAAAGTGACGTTTCCATGCTCTGACACTCAGGAGTATATACGTGCACTTTCACATTACTCTTAAACTGAATTCAGAAGCTTGGGGAAATAGACAAGATTTGTGAAATGAAACTTAACCAGAGGCTCTGTGTTCAGAGGGTCTTGATGAGACAAATGATAAATTACTACACCCTTAAATGATCTAATGACAATGGATACCCCAAAAGATAACATTTTCCTCTTCTATCCACATCATTTGATACTGTGTGGATGAAAATGACACATTTGTTTTACAACTGACTGAACTCTTCCCCAGCGGTGCAATTTTAAAATGTGAACTCAGTGGGTGGTGGATTGAAAGTCTGACTCCTAACCAGTCTCATTAACTGAGGCGCCTCCACACAGTGGAATAGAACAT
This sequence comes from Perca flavescens, assembly GCF_004354835.1. NCBI lineage: Eukaryota > Metazoa > Chordata > Actinopteri > Perciformes > Percidae > Perca > Perca flavescens. The sequence goes on along the minus strand of NC_041331.1, from coordinate 27,388,191 downwards.
TAAGATTATCTTATCGCCTGTTGTGCCTCTGCAACAGATCCTCTAGTTCAGATGAATCACGCGTGTACAGTAAATAAAGCTTTGTAACTTTTCCTGTGTCAGCGCAGTTGAGCTCTAAATAGACAAACCTTTAGGGTTTTCATAACCGCAGTTCTGTGTAGTTCAGCCTGCTATTTCATGTAATTCTATTGATTATTTCTCTGCCTACTCCGGTTGGTGCATCTCAGCAAATACCGGTCGACATAAGTTGTCCACCTCCTCAAAAATTGATCAGACCACTGCTATGACCTGGTTACTGTGAGTGTAAAATTCTGTGTAGATTGTCAGTTCAAGCATTATTGCGCAATAGTAAGATACCGTAGTTTAGTCTTCCCCCTCATTTGCTGCTCTCTCCTCACATGTGTTGTACTGGCTGTTTGAAGACACTAGGGGCTGTCCAGGATACTTAACCACATGTATAAAAGACTGTGCAGCTTTTATACCAGAAGATGGCGTATGGCCAAAACTTACCTGTACCTAAGCACAGAAATATTCACATGTATAAAACCATGCATCTTTCCTTTATACTTCATAATCAATGTGAAATTGAGCGCACATGAACGAGCAACCGACCCCGCCTTGCCTCCTCCCATAAATTAATATGTAAATTACTATAAATGTGCCCCTGACGTCATTCTTTGTCCAATCACAACGGGTTATCCCATGGCAGAAATAATAAAAAAAATAAAGTCTACTGTCGAAGTGGAAATCAAGAGAATAGTGGCAGCGCCACACCAGTTACAGAACAACATGCATCTCAGTTTCAGTCCAAATTACCCACAATAAGCAGTTTGAACTCACTGATGTAATGCCATTTATTTTCTAAGTGTTAGTAGGCTCAGTGAAACTGAGTCCAGCGCAAGGGAGACCCGACTCAGAGGAGGAGAGGTTAGTGAGGCCAGCGTCTCCACGGCAGGTGACAGTGCGCACGGATCTGCTGCGCCACGCATGGATGAAATAATGAAATAGTAAATAGGACTACAGTAACAGAAATATGTGCAGAATTAAGACAGTCAAGACGGCCCAGTGTTTGGTGAACTGGGTACACTTTGTTCACTTAATAGCCTACAAATCATCCACGGGATCAATTATGCATCACATGAGTTTGCCCACCCGACACAGCGTTTGTTCCTGGGGAGATAGATCCATGCGTCTTACCTCCTGTGCGCCATGGATGTCTGAGCCTCAGCAACTACAGACTCACAGACACTATTGCATTTTTCCGAACCAATCTTTTTGTTGCACAGTGAGTAAGATACAGTATTTCATCTATGGGAAATATAGAGGATGACAAAGTATTTTCTAAGCGGATTTATCATTCCTTTCCCATCCTCATGTAACAGAGGTTAAGTAGCATGCGCATTAAACAGTTAATAGTGTGAAAGATGTGAAACATTATCCACATAAATGATCAAACTTTTTAGAGTATAAGCGCATATAATTATGTTTTTTCATAGACAACGTCACAGACGTATGCCAGTAAGTGAAGTGGAAACTTTATTTTGGAACGTTCGTGAGTTTCGGCACTTTTCACTTAGAATTCGCCACGTTACAGAGCCAGACAAGACTTTGTCCCGCACATTGTCACGTCTGCTCAAAAGATTGCATGACGGCCCGCACATTTTCACGTCAAGTTCATTTTTATATATCACACCGTGCGCGGGAAAATCAGCGTACTCAAGCTTTTCGTGCGTACGCAACATTTAAACCCCGGGAGCCTTTTCCTTAGCATAGACCGATACTATGTATATTACACATTTTTTTTTGATTGGTTCATAAATTGGTCCTTCATCTGATCACAATTGCTTTTTACCTCCAGTATGAAATCATCTTTTGATAAAGATATTTCTAAACCCACCTGTTTGTTTTGTTTTACTGTCTCTATAAAAAAAAGACTCTGCGGCATGCTGTTTAAAGGCATTTAGTAACAAATAGGTGCTCTCTCCTAGTGAAGCGATTACCTCACTGGGTGTTGTCTGCATTATTGTTAGAGGACAGGACAGTAATATTAGTTAGTTAATATTATTGGTTCAGGTGGCTCAGGATGTTATTGTTCTGTTGTTTAACTTCTGGTAGAATGCTTCCATTTACTTCAATTGTAGTGGGGTAGTGGCAGAAGTCTCTTCAGTGGATAATTAATAACCAAAGCCAAAACTATCTGCATGACTAGATACCACTAGGGGTGAAAGATAAAGTATACTTTTGTAATTTGTTTAATTGGCAACTCTTGCCCCTAGTTGTGACCATGAAAATACTGGAACAATTTCTAATGCACACTTAAAGGCAGGGTTGGTAATGTTGAAAAGCTAGCAAGATTTGAATGTAGCATCTCCTCGGGGCTCAGTAACCCCTCCCCCTGCCCTCTGAGCTCCGACCCACACTTTTACAAGCTTCAGAACAGAGAAAGAACTGCAATTTTACTTCATGTCTCATTACCGTTAAGCAAACACCTAATATTATCCTACCAAATGTTTAAAGCACAGATGACTACTGTTAGCAATGTGGCAACGGCGCATTGAGCTCAGGCTTGTACATGGGAGGGGTAGAGTTTGAGGGCAAGGAGGCATTTCATTGGTTCTTTCCAAGCGGACCGCGCGACAGTGATTGGTGGATTGTTTTACAGGATTACAGCAGCTACAGATGACAGATCTTTTTTTTTATCCATTTTCAGAGGCCATAAGTTATTTTTTGCTGTCAGGTTATAAAGACCATTTCAAACAATATATAAAAAAGTATATATATACCGACCCTGCCTTTAAAAAGATATATTGCTGAATAAATCCAGCTCTGTGTCATGGCAGTGTGTGCAGTATGTTTAGATGAACGGTGTTTGGCTTCTCTAGGTGGTGCCAGTGCACGGAGCATTTTGTCAGATAGTACGGTTGGTTTGGGGTGGTGTGGAAGCTCATTTGAACTCTGGTGCAGACCAAACAACCAAACTCTGGTCCGTTTTTAAAAACGGATGCATCGCTCGTATTGTATGACAATACACCATCATCTCTCTCTCATCAGGGCCCGCCCTCGTCTTCACTTGCGGTCTTGTCAGCCGCTCATTACATTACATTACATGTCATTTAGCTGACGCTTTTATCCAAAGCGACTTACAATTAAGTGCTTGCAACCCTGAAGGTGCAAACTCCAGACAACAGGTACTAAGTGCAAGTACATTAGCTTTAAATAAGCAAAACTACAAAGAGCCATATGAAAGTGCAGCTTCAAGAAATGTGTGTATATATATATATATATATATATATCTGAGGTGTAGATGGAAGAGATGTGTTTTTTTAGCCTTTGGCGGAAGACGCATAGGCTTTCGGCCATCCTGATGTCAATAGGGAGCTCATTCCACCATTTAGGAGCCAGGACAGCAAGCAGTTGGGATTTCGTTGAGTGATTAGTTGTCCCTTGCTGTGAGGGGGCAGCAAGCAGGTTGGCTGATGCAGAGCGGAGTGGGTGGGTTGGGATATACCTAAAATATTAGAAACACCAAAGCAAAACTAGAAAACCCAAGTCGTTATAAATTTGGTTTTGCTCCAGTATTTCTGAAACCAGAAGTGTTGTCCCGTTTCACTCGGATATTCTGTCTAATAGACGGGCGACTGTTTCCACCGTGTGATATTAGCTTACAGTCTTTGATGCATTTGACAAAGTGCAGCGCACACCGAACCAAATGAAAAATGCTAATATTGCAACTTCACTCCCAAATCGCACCGAGTCTACCGAACTATAGGTGTGAAAGCACCCTTATAATTCTTCCCAAATGCAAACTTTATGAAACCAGTCAAGCCTATTTCCCATGCTATCTGTTGGATGAGTGCCTCAAGTGTCTGATTTGGCTAAATAGACAGTGAGAGAGCTGTAGTGTTTGGGCTCAGAAGTATTATAAAGCTCTTGCTGGTGAAGTTATGATGTAATGGTCCTTTAATTCAGATCCCTGGTCTATTCTCTTCTCCATCGTATACTTGCTCTTTAATAATAAATATGTATATATCTTTGAAATTGATGGCCATAATTAGTGTCTCTATGTATAGCCTAGTTAAGATTAAGTAAAGATTATAGACCAGTGATGTTAAAGTTTGGATTATATTTAGGTTGGAAGCTATTTTGTGGTGAATAGCAGGCTGGGTTCCTTCTCTGTAGTTTGACCACCCTGTTTCAGTTTTAACTGAAAGCATCTTTGGCTGTATGGGATATGCAGAGCTTTGGCTAGAGCAGGAGCAGAAAAGCTGGCAAAGTTTAGCTCTCTTATTTGGATTAATATCCCCAACACCTGTCTTTGGGGAAATTAATGTGTGTTAAGCTTAATTTATGATTGTACACTATAGTGTGTTTAGGCTGATGTAGAAGCAGTCAATCAAACCCTGGTGTGGACAAAATAACTTCCAAGACAAGGATTTTCCTGGAAACATCAGAAAATGGAAACCAGTTACAACAGATGTTTTTTTTTTCCCTACTCCGTTTAGGCAGTTCATAATTAAAAAGCAACCACACAGTTACTATCCTTCTGTAATATTATGGTGAAGGACACCTTGTTGTTACCCACGTTCGTTATTCATAACATGAGTTCAAATTACAGTACTAATAAAGCTCATAATTAGTTATTACTTGGTGAGCACTTTGTGACACAAGAGTGAATAAAAAAACACATACGGTTCAATAAAAGGGTTGTATGACTTGTGTGACTGTCAGTCATGTGAATTTGATTTCCCTACATGTGTCAATCATCATGTTGTGACATCACCAAAACTGCCCACAATAAATGAGTTCATGACCTGTGAGCAGTGTTCATTTTGGCAGATATTTTAGATTTTAGATGACAACATCTCAAAACGTTTTAGTCCTGTTCTAGTTGAGCTTTTCCTGATGTTTTGAGTTAAAATTTGTTGCTTTAAGGCATTGCTGCTTTGCAGCCTTTTAATATTAACTTAATGTGTAGCTGAACAACGTTGCATAAGCGTTTTATAAGAATACTGTGTGTTACTGGTGCAAAGTAACCAAAGCAAACACCATTATGGCAGGTTCATGGTGCAGTTGCATTCTCACCTACCTAGGACACTTTGCTTGGCAGATTCCACTTCCCATGCTGTGGCTTTTCTTACTGCTGCTGTCAAGAATAAGGAAGTGAAATGAGGGGAAGGAGGGAATGAAAGCCAGAGAGGCTTATTGAATACATAAATCACTTCCTGGATAGAGGGTATGTTGTTTCATTGCTAATGGATCTCTGCCACTACTCCGTAAATCACAGTACACACGACCAGACATGGTACTACTAGAAGGCAGGACTCCTTTGATAGAAGACATTATTCTGTTGCTTTCTATTTAGTTTTCCTCCTTTCCTTCCATTTTTTTCTTCCAGAGATTTTGGGTTTACACAGAATTGCAAAACAAGCAGTATTTAGGTTACTGCTCTCACACCTGCCTCTCTCCTCTCTGGGTAAATGGGCACTTACTCAGCTCGGTGGGGGCGGCATTAATCCCGGACGCTGAACAAAAGTCACCAAAAGTTCAAACCTCGCCAGGCAGCCTTAATGCCTCAGCTTGTCCTTGTTTTTTTATTATTTCCTCAAACAATAGGAAACCAGATCTAAATTCATGTTATTTTATTGGAGAACCTAAGTATGCATCTTGTGCAAAAAGTATAATTGAGAAACACTTCACTTCAAGTCCAGATGCCACCGTGGTAGGGGTGTTTATTTTGTATGCTAATGTTGTCATGGAGGCCATTCCAATAATACCAACAACTTCAATATCTTCCATCTTCCATCTTCCATCTTCGTCCGCTTATTTGTCGGGTCGGGGGGAGCAACTCAACAGGGGACCCCAAACTTCCCTTTCCGAGCAACATTAACCAGCTCCGACTGGGGATCGAGGCGTTCCCAGGCCAGGTTGGAGATATAATCCCTAGGCCTCCTCCCAGCTGGGACGTGCCTGGAACACCTCCCTAGGGAGGCGCCCAGGGGCATCCTTACCAGATGCCCGAACCACCTCAACTGGCTCCTTTCGACGCAAAGGCAGCGGCTCTCTCCGAGCTCCTCACGGATGACTGAAAGGGAGACGCCAGCCACCCTCCTGAGGAAACCCATTTCGGCCGCTTGTACCCTGGATCTCGTTCTTTCGGTCATGACCCAGCCTTCATGACCATAGGTGAGGGTAGGGCGAAAACTGACGGTAGATCGGAGCTTTGCCTTCTGGCTCAGCTCTCTTTTTCGTCTGGCGGTGCGATAGATTGAATGCAATACCGCACCGCTGCGCGATTCTCCGACCAATCTCCCGCTCCATTGTCCCTCCTCGCGAACAAAACCCCAAGGTACTTGAACTCCTTCACTTGGGGTAAGGACTCATTCCCTACCTGGAGAAGGCATTCCATCGGTTTCCTGCTGAGAACCATGGCCTCCGATTTAGAGGTGCTGATCCTCATCCCAACCGCTTCACACTCGGTTGCGAACCGATCCAGTGAGTGCTGAAGGTCGCGAGGCCGATGATGCCATCAGGACCACATCATCTGCAAAAGCAGCGATGAGATCCCCAGCCCACCAAACTGCAACCCCTCCCCACCCGAACGCCTCGATATCCTGTCCATAAATATTACAAACAGGATTGGTGACAAAGCGCAGCCCTGGCGGAGGCCAACCCTCACCTGAAGCGAGTCCGACTTACTACCGAGAACCCGGACACAGCTCTCACTTTGGTCATACAGAGATTGGATGGCCCTGGTAGAGACCCCCTCACCCCATACTCCCGCAGCACCTCCCACAGTATCTGTCATACGCCTTCTCCAAATCCACAAAACACATGTAGACCGGTTGGGCATACTCCCAGGCTCCCTCCAGGATCCTTGCGAGAGTGAAGAGCTGGTCCGTTGTTCCACGACCAGGACGGAATCCGCATTGTTCCTCCTCAACCCGAGGTTCGACTATCGGCCGAACCCTCCTTTCCAGCACCTTGGAGTAGACTTTACCAGGGAGGCTGAGAAGTGTGATACCCCTATAATTGGCACACACCCTCTGGTCCCCCTTTTCAAAAAGAGGAACCACCACCCCAGTCTGCCACTCCTTTGGCACCGTCCCAGACTTCCACGCAATGTTGAAGAGGCGTGTCAACCAGGACAACCCCTCCACACCCAGAGCCTTGAGCATTTCTGGGACGGATCTCATCAATCCCGGGGCTTTGCCACTGTGTAGTTGTTTGACTACATCAGTGACTTCCGCCTGGGAAATCGGCGACAATCCCCGTTATCCTCCAGCTCTGCCTCTAACATAGAGGGTATTAGTCGGATTCAGGAGTTCCTCAAAGTGCTCCCTCCACCGCCCTATTACCTCCTCAGTGGAGGTCAACAGTGTCCCATCCTTACTATTTGATGGTTCCCCTTCCCCCTCCTGAGGTGGCGAACAGTTTTCCAAAACACTTTGGTGCCGACCGAAAGTCCTTCTCCATGTCTTCTCCAAACTTCTCCCACACCCGCTGCTTTGCCTCTTTCACGGCAGAGGCTGCAGCCGCCGGGCCCGCCGGTACCCTGCAACTGCCTCCGGAGTCCTCCGAGATAACATATCCGGAAGGACTCCTTCTTTCGGACGGCTTCCCTGACCACTATTTGAGGCACCTAAGATCCTAAGACCACAGCTCCTCGCCGCAGCTTCAGCAATGGAAACTTTGAACATTGTCCACTCGGGTTCAATGCCCCCAGCCTGAAAAGCTCCGCCCGGAGGTGTGAGTTGAAAGTCTGTCGGACAGGGGCCTCCTCAGACGTTCCCAAACGTTTGGGCTTACCAGGTCTGTCCAGAGTCTTTGACCCAACTCACCACCAGATGGTGATCGGTTGACTTGTGTCCAAAACATACGGCCTCAGATCAGATGAACGATTATGAAATCGATCATTGACCTTGGCCTAGGGTGCTCTGGTACCAGGTACACTTATGAGCATCCCTATGTTCGAACATGGTCCATTATAGACAATCCATGACTAGCACAGAAGTCCAACAACAAACAACCACTCTGGTTTAGATCAGGAGGCCGTTCCTCCCAAACGCCTCTCAGGTGTCTCCATCATTGCCATGTGTGTTGAAGTCCCCCAGCAGAACAATGGAGTCCCCCACTGGAGCCCCATGCAGGACTCCAGTCAAGGTCTCCAAGAAGGCCGAATACTCGAACTCCTGTTTGGTGCATATGCACAAACAACAGTCAGAGTTTTCCCCCACAACCCGCAGGCGTGGGAGGCGACCCTCTCGTCCACGGGGTAAACTCCAACACAAGTATAAGTATTCACACCCTGGGCAACTCCGGAGAAGAAAAGAGTCCAAAGGAGTATGGTTCCAGAACCGAGACTGTGCGTAGAGGTAAGCCCCACCAGATCTAACCGGTGGCGCTCCACCTCCCGCACCAGTTCGGCTCCTTCCCCACAGAGGTGGCGTTTCCCCAGAGCCAGCGTCTGCCGCCCGGGTCTGGTTTCGAGGCCCCCTGACCTTCACTGCCACCCATGTGGCATCATGGTTCCTCCCACAGGTGGTGGGCCCATGGGCTGAGAGAAGCCACGGAGGCTAATCGGGCAGGGTCACTCCATCTCTACCTTGCTTCTTCATTGGGGTATATGTCACATAAAAACAAATGCACATTTTTAGTTACAAAGTGAGTGTGGTGCACTGCATTAATCGAAGAATTGCATACAATACACCAGTTTGAGGCAATAATTCCATTGTTGACTGTTTAGAATTGCTTGTTCACATTAATACCAAAAAGAAAAATATTTAATATAAAAGAAGTTAGGAAAGTGATAAAAGTAGATAATTTTTCTAGAAGTTGATAACAAGGCCACCAATAAAATACCTACTAATTGAAAATTGAAGTAGTAACTTCACACCAACCTGAAAAGTCTTTCACTGCCATGTGGTTGAATGTTTCAATTCTGTTGTTCTGACACACCCTGAGTCACTGCGATAAGTTGAGAAGTTAAACCGATGGAGTTCAGCAAAAAATACATTTTTGAGGGCTGTTAAGTTACTCTTAAATATTTCAACTTCAATGATCATATATCATCCACTAAATATATATTTTTTAATCTCCCATATGAATCACTATGAGCTATAATCTGGGTCTGTTTTTGATATTTCTTTAATTAACTGATGGTTGTCTCTGCAATAAGGATTTTAATAGCGAACAGGTTCTGGAACCGATTGTGGACTGGTCAGGACTGAAGTATCATTAAGATCCTGGAAAACGTATGTAATGTAAAAAATTTTAAAAATAAAATGTAATGTGGCCGGGCGCCCGCCAGATCTAAGCATCTGCCAATGATTTTTAAACTAAAATGTGTTAGGCTACACAACAAGTAGCAAACTCCTTTGAGGAATAACTCAGTGCATATGTGTGTATAATGTAAGTGAAAAGTAGGATAATTTTCCCATGGTCTTCTACAGAAATGGAGTTCTTTTTGCAACCGGGGGAGTCATCCCCTGCTGGAAATTAGATAGAATGCAGGTTTAAGGTACTTCCGCATTTGCTTCACTTTTCAGACCTGGATGGTTTGTCCGTTATTATTATACAGTCTATGATTCAATCAAATGTGCATAGTTCCTGCTTGCTGCTTTTTAAAGGTTGACATTGATCCTGACCTAATCTGTCTGCTTTCTGTGAGGGGGGACTTTGGCTTTGTGCTCCTTGGCTCCTGACTCCTCGTGCTTCACTAGCCTTATTGCAGCAATTGCTAAAATCCTTCAGCCGGAAAAAGCTTCATTAGAAGGGGGAGATAGTTAATGAACTCTGATCCCATGTCCACGTCTGACATGATGCCTTCACTCCCAGCGTTCACTACTTCGCAACCATTCAACCCTCTTTAGTTTTGGACACTCTTCCTATTCCTTCTGTAATCCATAGCTACATATTAGATGGCACTTCCTGAAATCAGCTGTCTGGACCTTTCTCAGATAAAAAAAAGGATAAAGTGGACATTTAATCTTGGTTTTTGGCTCCAAGGCATGTGGCCATTAAGGATTAAGGATGTATGAATGGAGCTAGCCCTACAGCCTTATGCCAAGAGTCATAATAGTGTTTCACTTTCTTTAGTGAGATGGTAGAGCTATGGTAGAAAAAGCTGGCTATTTTGTGCATCGCTCTTTTCTAATCAGTTTAGTTTAGTTAGTGCTGTGTCTTCCCCACAGAGTCTGACAGGTGTCAGGGGTAAAATGTTTGTTCATTTCTAATCACAAATTAGTAATTTGTATCTTTAGATTAATCATTTCTTTCCTTAAATTACAAATTAGTAATTTGTATCTTTAGATTAATCATTTCTTTCCTTAAATTACTAAACTCATTCCGTCACAATTGTAATTTGTTCTTTTGAATGACTAAATCACCCCTCTCCCCCCAAATTACTGACATAATTGCCTCAAATTAGTCTTAAATTATTATTGTAGTAGTATTTTGTTGTTGCTAGTCCGGTCAGTTAGCAACAGGCCAGCAGATGTGTTTCAGTGATGAAAGAATTATGTGCAAGCAGTCTTTACAATGTGTAAAGAACCTAAAATCCACTGTTTGTTATGGGTAATATTTTTTTTTTCTCATCGTCATTTAGTTTACAGGACCACTTCTAATTTCTCTGGCTGTGTGGAAATTATGAACAAAGGCATTAAAATGTGCATCTAACAGGTGAAACATGAGACTAATGTAGGCTGATGTAGGAGTTTAGTGTTGAGCAGCTCTGCAGGTGTGCTGCACTGACACTAACAGGGCAGGGAGTGAATAAAATATTTCTCATATTCGTAGGTAAGATGTATTGGAGAAAATACATCAGTAATAATGTTGTAGATAAGCTTGCACCACAAACACAACTTACAGTTTTTTTGGATTGCTTGAGCACGATTTTCAAAACAGGGCCCGTGTTTTCAGAACACTACACACAATTAGCACAACCACACACCCAATTAGCAAAACACTACAGATCCTTTGCATAATTAAACACTCTTGTAAAAACTATACACTTTTGTTTAAAAACCACACTTTGTTACCATATGAAACACACACACGTTTCACATTACTATACTCAGTTTGCACGAGTTACACTTTTCTGTGATAAACCTAAAACACTTTTAGCACTTCTACTTCCCTATGATTAGAGTAGGCTACCATCAACAAAGTACAAATACAATGTAAATTCACCAAACACTACACAAGACCAATGTTGCAGACTGAAGAAACTCATTTATTTCTCAACATGCCCAAAATGTTGACATGGAGATTCATAATACTGTAACAAAATGTCACTTTACGTATTGTACTGTAAGTTTACTGTAAAAAAAACAAACACAACAAAACTAGACATTGTCTCTTCGCTTAGCTGGATCTGGCCAGAGAATTTCATCAACATCGCAGGCAATGTTGTCATTAGCAAGACACCTTGGAAAGAAACGTCTTGAATGACGAATCCATCCTTGCATTGCTGCTACCTCCATCTGGTCACAGGCCTCCTCCATGGCTTGGATGAGGGGTACCTCAGCCTGGAGACGGAGATCATATACCTTCCACCGCCATGCCGAGAAAAACTCTTCTATAGGTTTGAGGAATGGAGAGTATGGTGGAAGATATAGGATGGTGAAATGTGGATGTTGCTGAAACCAGTTCTGAACCAGAGCAGAGCGGTGGAAAGACACATTGTCCCAGACAACAATGTATTGCATATGATCGATTTGATTTGCTGCTGTTATGTTGTGCAATTGGTCCAAGAATGTAAGTATGAGTGCTGTGTTGTAAGGGCCCATATGGGCATGGCGGTGGAGGACCCCATTCTGTGTTATATTACCCCCACGCTGCCCTGGGACATCGACTATAGCCCTGTGGCCAACGATGTTTCTTCCCCTCCTTTGTGTTCTCATCAGGTTGAACCCAGCCTCATCTACGTAAATGAACTCATGCTGGATCTCCTCTCCATCCATTCGTAAAACTCTCTGAAGAACAGTGTCAGGCAAAATTGTGTAGTTCAGTGTAGATGTAGTATACATATTACAGTACAGTAAAAGATTATGAGACAGTATGCAAGATCACACTGCTAAAGTGAATACATACCTCTGCATAATCATGCCGCAGTCGTTTCACCCTGTCGGAACTGCGCTCGAAAGGCACTCGATAAATTTGCTTCATTTGAATATGTTTTTTTTTTTAGGATGTGTGCCAGTTTTGATGTTGAGACCTGATGGATATCGTTGAAACTGGCGTGGTTATTGACAATGTTAGTTTGGAGCTGATTGAGTGTTATAGCATTGTTGGCCAAAACCATGTTTACTATCTCCCTCTCTTGCTGTTCTGTGAACATAGGAGGCCTTCCCCCTTGTCGTTCCTGACCTTCAATCCTATGTAGAAAAAAAAGAACAGTATACAATAGTACAGTAATGTCACTGGAAAAGGTAACAGAAGTGCTGATAGTGCATAGAATACAGTACTGTAAGCAGTTACTGAAACCGTACAGATGTGTTTGATATGGTGATATTTTTACAATACCTATTTTCCAGTCAAAATGTTCTTATCACACTTGCCACTGTGTATCGGCTTAGATTTGGCTGTACTCACAGTCCAGCCTCCCTCAGCGTCAGGCCATGGTTGACAACGTGGTCAACCAGTGTTGCGCGGATCTCATTTGTCAGATTCGGTCCTCTTTGAGCACCTTCTTGTCTTCCTCTTCCTCTACCTCTACCTCCAGCATGGCCTCCATCTCTTCCTCTTCCTCTGTAGATTCCTCCTCTGTTGATTCCTCTTCCTCCCCTTCCTCCTCCTCCCTGTCCTCCTCCTCATTTTCCTCCTCGTCTTACTCTTTCTCTGACTTTTTCCATTGTGCTTGAAGACCGATGAACTCACCTGCTGCTTTTCATAGTGCTTATACACCTGATTGGTGTGTCTACAATTACGCAAACAAGTGTTTGCACACCTGATGACTGTGTTGAACCAATTGGTTGGACGGTGCGGTAATTTGACAGTCAGTGCTTTGGTATTGCAAGGAAGTGACTTCATGAAAGATTTTTGTGTGTAATGTATGTTAAGTGTGTTTAGTGTTTTGCAAATCACTGTGTGTAGAGTTTTGCAACAAGTGTGAGGTTGACAATGTGCTTATAGTTGTGCAAATATGGGCTGATGTTTTGCTTCTTGAGTGTAAGGTTTTGCTAATAGTGTACTACTTTTAATTTTAGTGTGTAAGCTATCCAAAAAAACTGTAATATTCTGAAGAGGGGACAGGAGTTGTAAAAGGATAACCTTTTGTTCTGTGTCTTCACTGTGTAGCACTGAAAGTGTACATGGCCACCAATTAGCTATTGTGGTGTCGACCCTCATGTTGGAAAACTTTTGTGCAACCTTGATTTAGCAAAAGGCATATACAGTACATACACATATTACAAATAGTGAATGGAGTTGGAGAGAGCAACACAGTGAGCCTTTTCTGTCCATCATACATGTAGAGGCTCTCACCCCTTTGCTTTCATGGAACGATGGCTTTCTCATGCTGGTAATTTTTTGAAAAAGTTGCTATGAGTTATCTGCCCCTGCTGCTCTTAATTAATATATTTTACCCACACTGTTGCTCTTTGAAAACACCTTTTTTTGTAATACTGACATGCACTTTGTTCTTTAATTTAAATAGACACAAAAGCATAAAAAAACAATACCAGAGAATAGTTGACATTTCAGGGCTGTCAGAGTGCGAGCATGATTAGTTCAGCCTGTTTTAAGGATACAGAACCGTTATCAGCTCTTTTCAGGGTTCTAGTTTTGTTTTTAGTAGGTGTCTACTTTCTAATGTTTGTCAAGACTGTTAGGGCAAGAACAGTTACACCAGAGGTATGATTTTGTGTTTTAATTTGTGCGCACACACACTGTATAGTGAATCATGTGTGTACTAAAAGGTTTTGTCAACATGGACTATCTTCTTCTTTCTTTTTTCCTGCATTGGTACAGTACTGTATATTTACTGTATATTTCTGTATATATATATATATATATACTGTATATTTCAGTCATGCCTTTGGAAGATTGTTTTGTGTCAAGATTACATCTTACATCTTTGGTTTGTTGAAGTTGATCCGTGTGTGGCTCACACACATGCATATACTAGCATAGATTTTGTTAACTTCTTCCTGTTTGTGTTACAGATGTCACAATTAAAATATCATGCACAGGGCTCCACACTAACTTTTTGCCTTGGTTGCACTGGTGCGCCTAACTTTTTTTATTTAGGTGCACCAGCACAAAATTTAGGTGCACCCAAATTTGTCCTCGCATCGCCGTAATGCTGAATAGTGATACACGATATATAGCCCTGTATTCTTTTACATAGTGGAGTAAATGTTCAATTTTAAGTCAAAGCCACTTTTCACAAGCTCTTTTATTAAAACAGATTGTGATTAAAATAAAATGCAAAGACAGGGTTTCCTTTACCAGTTTGAAAATATACAGCTGCAACACATAAATGAAAGTTATCTAAAATAAATATATATAAAAAAATATATATATCTGAGAAAGCTCCTTCATAAGCTTTCAACAACAATAACAGACTGATTAAAAGAGAAAGAGGACGCCCGGATAGCTCAGTTGGTAAATATAGAGATTCGACTCCGACCTGCGGCCCTTTCCTACATGTCCCCCCCCTGTCTCCCCTTTCATGTCTTCAGCTTTCCTATCAAAATAAAGGCTGAAATCTTTGGGCAAAAAAAAAAAAAGAACGACCGAAAGACCGGGGGAGTGCGATGGACTGAAGCATATGCTAGGCTACTCAGAGAGTTTCGGCTGACTCATTAGCGGCGTTACACCCGTCTTGTGTAGGCTATAAAATGTCTGTATCGTCACTGCGCTGCATTTTTATGAACTCTGATCCAGCAGGCTCCGTCTTACATGCTATTACTCAACAAACTGAAGTTAGTTGCATTTAATAACTTCTAATGTGTTTTTCGCCGTGGCGGCCGCAGTAACAGAGAGTTACCAGCGGAAACACTGGTACCAATACAGGTTTCCCTCTCATACTTAACAATACAGCTGTGTTAATAACAATTAAAAATGTAGACAAATGTCGGGAGTTTGGACAGGCGGCGCTGTGTCTCTCCATGTTGCCGTGTGTGAGTGAATGGGGGCGGGGCTGCGCGGAGGAGAGATCCATACACAGGCACGGCTTTACAGAAGGAATGGGTCATGTAACGCAACATTAAACCATATCGATATAAACGACATCGCTTAGTTAGTGGAGAGGCAGCGGATGCGAGGACGTTAGGTGCACCGGTGCGACCTAGGAAAAATCTTAGTCACACCCTTACAAATTTTGGTCGCATTTGCGACCAAATTGGTCGCACTCTCGAGCCCTGATGCAGCCTACATATTCCTGTTTCAGAATACTTTACTGAAGTTTTTCAAAAGAGATATCATTTTTGTATGTATAAACAAATATTTAGTTGCGGCCACACTTTTGAACTTAAAAAATACCCTCCACACATCTGACTATTTGGCCTTTTAAAATTTTTATCAGAGGACTAGAAAGTAGGGGGATGGCATATTAATAGCAACTAGAGTCTTTTTAGTCTTTTAAGTTTTGATTGCCAATCTACTGCCAGATGGGATTGGAGCTCAATGCATAAACATGTCTATTAGTCTTGAATAATGTTTCTTAGGAGATGTTATTTACAGCGAGGCATCCTTCTAGGGCACAATCAGTGGTCTGACCTTCATATCAGCCGATACTGATTAAGGAGACCGATAACAGATATTTGGAACCAAATGTATTTGCAGTAAAAATTTAAAATGGGGTGGTTGGGTAGCTCACCTGGTAGAGCATGTGCCCATATATAGAAGTTTACTCCTTGACGCAGCGTCCACGGGTTTGACTCCGACCTGTGGCCCTTTGCTGCATGTCATGCTATTCACGGTATTCTTCAGTAGTGCTGATGGCTACCAAGAGGCAGACAAAGAGAGGCGGCTGCATCAGAGACCAAGTAACTCATTTTTAAATTAAAGTGTTTTATCGCCAATCGGATAAATAATGCTGAATATCGCAGACGACGATCAGCCAGGCCGATAATCGGTTGACCCGTAATTAATGTTTGATACAACAACAAACAAGACTGTAATCGGTTTCTAGTTCCAAACAGTATTATAAAGGTAGTGATAGTGAAAACTATCCAATATGCCACCACTAGTTTTTCAAATAAGTTAGAAAGTCTATGGTAGAGATTTTCTATTGACTTGGTGGACTTGATGTGAAAATAAGTACTCCCATATTAGTCTCCTGGTCTTGTCCATGTGGCAGACCAGTAGAGGCAAGGTCTCCAGATTGCCATGCTCTAGTAATAAGATTGCACTGGGATCAGTCCCATATGTATAAATGTGTCCATTTTCCAATTTATTTGTAATGTTAGTTTGCCATGTAAGAAATGGGCTCCCATAGAAGAGGCAATTCTACGCATGGCTGACTCCCTGTCTCTTTCATATACCCTTTCCGTTCTAACTGAACTAAAATGGGAGATAGCTTTGATGCCTGATGAGCACATTATTTTCATCTTACACAAACTCTTTTCTTTTACCTTTCTTCTGTTTGTGAAAAAAATAGCAGCCGGTGTACGTGTTCCTGTCTGAATAGTTCCATATATCTATCCTCTCTCAGTACAATAGCATTTCAGCTATCCCAGGTTCAGTGAGGCAGCGATTCGTACAATGAGAAGGAAAACTGACAAGTCCATATCTTACACTCATATAAATTGATGTTGCTGAATAGTGTAGAGAGGGAGGTATGTAGATATGAGAGATTTGTTGTACACCATTGTATCAAAGGAATGGGAGGACACTGCTGTGTCCTTGTGGAGCTCCTACGGACTGCATATTAAATGTCATTGCCCCTTAGCCATCCACTGCATCCTGGTGCTGGCTCTTAATGTGCTATCACTTTCTATCCAGGGACAATGTACTGTTTTAAAGTACCCCTCAGCCACTGTGTGTGCATATTGTGCTAAATAGTAAGTATTTATACAGCTTTCGGCTACTGTTGATTCACAGAGCAGCTATGTTGGGGTTTGAAGGTTCTCCAGACTTTCGGAGTGGGACATCCAACTTCAGGGGGCATTCCAGTTGACATTTCTGACTGGGAACTTGGAAATTCCGACTTTGCAGTTCAACTGCAACGCACCATTAGCCCAGTGCTGTTAACCATTGTCCAGTTGCCCGATCAGGCCAGTGCTCGAAAAAGTAAGTGAGCGAGCGCCATGTGTCTGCTCTACTGTTCAAGACTTCAGACAGCGCAAAGGCAGATACACAAGCAGGCTAATATTGCATTACCAGACCTTTCTCCACAGTGCCAGGGCTGGACTGAGACAAAAAATCGTCCCTCTCATTTTTGGCCCCTGCGGCCCACACCCACCGTGATTGGTCAGACACATTACCTGCAGGCAGTCCTCTTAAAATATGCATGCATTCTATGATATGAGTTGCCTATTGTTCTGTGTTCATATGATAGTTTTGGATCCTTCAAGAGGTCTCAAGACTTATCTGTTGATCTTACACTTAAATAATGAATTCATTCTTAGAGTTCTGATTTGTATATTTATGGTATTTGTTTATTTTTTTTATTATTATTGATATTTTATATTGTATTGCCATTATTGTTATTATTACTATTTTGCTTAATATTGGCTTAGCAACTTTTTAAAAACTGTTTACTGTTAATTTTAACTATTGTAAGATTCATATTTTGTCGCTTTGGACAAAGTGTCTGCAAAATACAATAACCATAACCCTTCCCAAAAGCTACAATAAAGCTGAGAGTACATATGCCCTGGAAAAATAGATCACACAGACTTTTCAGCTATACCCAACAGGCCAACCGCTAGCAATTTCAATGTAAGCTGAAACAGTTAAGTTACCTGACAGCCACTAACTTTAATGTTACAGACAAACTGCTTGTTGTCGTTATGACGTGAGAACGCACATGCACACCGGCGTGGGCTAAAAAGAAAAAAAAGGCCTATAAATTATATCAGCGATTCTGCCCAAAAGTGCGTCGGCCCACCGGGAAAATGCCTGGTATGCCAGATGGCCAGTCCAGCCCTGCACAGCACTGTGGCGGAGGGTCTGGCTAGTCCACACAGGATTCCGGGATGGGAGAAAAACATGTTCTGGTTTATTGACATTTCTTTTAAACCAGTCACAATCGTCTTGGGCAAAATAGCCTCAGGAAGGAACTTGTTTTGGTGGAACGTGTACGTTATAAGGTTGTTTTAGTTGTGCAACAGAAAATTCTGATTCAACAGATAGTCTAGCTAGCTGTCTAGATTTACCCTGCAGAGATCTGCGATGAATCTGATGATTTGTGTTATAAGAGTATGTACCTTCTTTGGGGAATAGCTCAGTGTGTAGCCTACTGCGTGTCAGAGAGAGCCATTAAGAGATGGTGGATGCGCTGAGAGCAGACAGCTGTTGGCTATCGGAGCAGAGGAGGAATTAACAGTAAAGTTGTAAATGTGCATTGTAGGTTTCACTGTTAAGCAGGAGAGGAAAAGCTGTTACTTTACCAAGTCAGTTAATTTTATAGAAAACAACTGAAGGAGCATTCTTAGAGACAGGCTTGATTTTATTTTATATAGGCTTTCTCTTTTAGATAATTTTGAATTTACATGTTTTGCAACTGTATATTTTCAAACTGACATACCATTTAACCAAATTGTACAGGATTGAGTCAAGCCTCATATCCTTATTTCAGCATATCTCCTTTTATCTTCTCCATCTGTCCTGTATCTGTTAAACCAAAGGAAAACTAACCTTTAAAAATCAGTGGGTGTTGCATTTGTACCAAAACGCTGTGTTTAATTGCACTGAAATTTTGTAATACTGAATAACTGGTTTGGCACCACAGAGAAAACTTAAAAAATTAAAATCCCCTCTTGACTGTAGTCAAGGTCATTGGGCTGTGATCCAGTGATTTACCTGAGACATAAGCTACATAGATCCCCTGGTTAATATGGAACAGCTGGAGTCTTTGATTGCTTTGTACTCTCCACTCACTTTCTCATGAATCTAATTTAGTATCTCAGAGGTGAAGGAGGAGGAGGAGGAGGTCGTAGATGACAGTTCATAGTTATGGCTCTGGTAATAATAAATGGAAATTCTTTTTCACTATTTGCAGCTCTGTCAACAGACCAACACATTGCTGGTTATACACTTTGCACACTCTCTCTTTCTGTTGTTAATGGCAAGAATTAACAATGGTTAAGGGCCGACGACTCTTTTCTTTGCCCCGGTAGTTGACAGACAATAATGGGCCTCTGTGGCCTTGGAGATTATTGGAAGATAGATTTCAGTACGACATATTATAAATATGTACTTACAAGCACCAGTTCTGAACGGGAATAAATAACAGATTATAGTTATTTATGGCATACTCCAGCAAATTGTTTTCATTATTCAATACCAGCTCAGAGACTCAAGGAAAATCTGTTCATACTCAGTTTAAGGATCTTTTGTTATTCTTCTTCACACTTGTGATTTGGGCACAAACGTTAATGTGAAAGATAAAATATTGTACACAGGTTATTTCTAACTAAGAAAAAATTCAAAGCAATATTCTTTCTAACAACAAATCCCCAAATTATAAATTTTAGGCATATTGTGTGGTTGTATGGTTTTTGTGAATCTGTTACATTCCATTCTGTAAAAACTCTAAACGAAGCCTCTCTGTTTTAATTGGTCTCATAAATTTATATCATAAATTGTTTTTCTTCTTGAAGGTATCTGCGTGAACCTACCTTGAACCAATCCTCCTTTCTTCTGCTGCCTCTTTCTTATCTAGGTACTCTCACGTCATCACAGTAAAGAAAATGTTAGAAAAGGTGCAGTATATTCTTGTGTGTCTCAATAAACCTTTAGAATATTGTGAACAGAACCCTGCTTCGAGTCACTTTGAAATGTTTAAATTGCTGCAATGTATACTTGCTGAAATGTTTTAAATTATAGACTGTAAATTAGTCAATAAATTACCGTGCAGAGCTATTTGGTAGCTTTCTGTATGTTTTAGATGTTGCCTTAGACTCTCTGGGGTAAACATTTAAAGATACAAATGAAACAAACAACACAAACTTTGGCTGCAAAGATATTTCTAACAGGCTATTACTTTTCACCACCTCCATCTGTAGCCCTCCTGATGTTTGAATGAGTTTACCTGCAAACCCAGCAGGAGCACCAAACCTGCATCCAAATGGGGCTCTGTAATGACCACTTAGTACTGAAAAGAAAACTCAATGCTGTGGTAGAATTTCTAGCTTACAAACTCATGCTGTGTAGGTTGAGACAGTGGTACCCCTGGTCGCAGATGATGAGCTGTATGGTAAGAGAGTGCTGCCTGAAGGTTACACATTAACTCACGTTAAGTCCCTGAATTTTGTCTCTCCAACATTCCACCACAAAGCGACGGCTGCTGCTACTGCGGGCACCAAATGCATCCACAATTAATGTAATGTAAACTTTCCTAGTAAATGAAATAAAATGTGGATGTCTTGTTTTGGTTAATTACTGGTGTTTAAATTATGTTCATTACTTTGGGTTTTTGAAGTAAACACTGCTTGAAAACCGTCAAATCTACTAGATAACCACAGAGTGACTGAAACATCCAAACTCAGCTAATATTTACAAAACTGCCATGTGGAAGAGTGTATTTATTTCCAGGAGCTGCAGACGTAATTATTGTGCAGGCTTATCTGTCATATAGAGTGTTACTGCAGTCATGTTGATGACAGTACTTTTTTCGCTCAAGCTTCAGATGACAGACTTGAGATTGCATTATACACCCTAAGGGTTCAATTACTGTAGTGAGAGGAAAATGGTAGAAACATGACAAGACTTCTATATATTTTCAGGTTTCTTGTTTCACCTGATGTCCCAAAATTACACCACCTGGTGAAACTAGGTTTCTCTCCAGCTTCTGCTTTCTTCCTCTGTCACACACGCATACATACAAAAACGCACGCATGCACGCACACGCATTTGGACCACACATGCATTTCGTCACCTTGCGCCATCGGAAAATAGATTCATGTGAGAACAGAAGGTACAGATCAGTAAGGTCAACTATGTGTCAGCTGTTCATTGCACTTAAAGAACAATTCTGGCACAAAACAAACCTAGGGGTTATTAACTGATGTGTACCTACTCTGTCGTTTTCATGCTAATCCAATGAGTTTGGAGCTTTGACGAGGCTACCGCGGACCGCTGGTTAGCTTACACTGCTAGTATTTGGGGCATAGGGACACTTAAATCGTTAATTAATACCACTAAAAAGGCTCGAAATATCACCGGACCATAACGTTAGCATAATGAGGGTCCCTAAATGTGAACCAAAACATTGACAACATTGTAAGTGTACAGATAGTTTATTAAAAATATAGATTATAAGTCGAAAAACGAGCGCCGTGCAAATAAGTCTGAGATTCCCAAACTGTCTATAGAGATTCCACGTTGCACGGCGTTCGACTAGTCATGACTGGTTTCCAAGATGGCTCCCGCAAGTAAACATGAACGCGACTGTCTTTATAATTCTGCCGGAATTGTCCTTTAACTGTCTTTTCTTTTTGTCTTTGCCTTTACAATTAAAGTCACAGGTGTAGTAGTAACTATGTTGTGTTTGAAGCCATCATCCTCTATGATTTTTGCTACTTAGCAGGAGCACTTTTTGTCAGCACCTGAAGCAGAAGTTAGAGATTGTTCGGCACTTACCCAAGATAAACTGTAGATAGGATGTTTGACGACTGTGTTAACACTGAGTACAGAATGCTCACCCTCAATGAATAGATCCATTATTTCTAAGCAGCACTGAGAACAAAGTAAAACAATGTGCTTTCACAGGTCATGGTAAACTAAAATCAATTAATAATTTATTTTAGATAATTTTTCATTTATGTTTTTCAACTGTATATTTTCAGACAGGGAAGAAAACACCGTCTTTCATTTTATTTGATCATAGTATGTTCTAATAAAAGTTCTTGTGACATTTCAAATGTGTCCGTGACTTACAACTGAACAGTTAGAAGGTAAATTTCCACGTTAGAATGTAGAAAATACAGATATATACATATTGTTTATCGCCATTTAGATTTATTTTAAATACTGAGATAGGATTTTTGGTCCATATCGGCCAGCCCTAAGACCTAGGTATTTTTGAAGAGAGAGCAGACTGTTCAACACTTAAATGCAAAAACCTACTTTATTGCATGTTAGATAATAGTTACTTGGTCACATAGAATTTCATATTTGACACAGGCTGAAATTGACTTTTGGAGTTGTGGGGAACTATTTCTGAAAATTTGTACCCATTACCCAAGGACTTTTTGATATGGAAAAATATGCAGTTTGACTAGGATTCAATAGCATTGGGTTTTTTGTTAGCTGCCACATCCATGGTTTTCTTTCAAGCTCTCATTTGTTTCTATAAACATATACCAAAAAGTACAAATTAGGCTTCTAGATTAAGTAAAAATTATACACAAGTATGCATTGCCGTAACCTGTTGCTTTATTTTCTCCGCCCATGTTGACAGGTTGGAGCAGCTACACAGTCCACATGAACAAGCCGAGGCGTGGCTCCCCTGCGTGTTTGGGCACTTAACCTTTGTGTGTCCATCAAAGCATGTTTTTCCTATACGTTTTTAATGCTTTGCAATGGGAGCAGCGCATATTCTCTTCATGAAGACCTACATTAGATACTACAGGTAAGAGTGTCAACTCTCTCACATTGTCAGAATTACTTTAACATGCTAGATTAAAGACGGACAAAGTTCAATTCAATTCAATTCAATTCAATTTTATTTATAGTATCAAATCATAACAAAAGTTATCTCGAGACACTTTACAGATAGAGTAGGTCTAGACCACACTCTATAAATTCCAAAACCCCAACAATTACAGTAATTCCCTCAAGAGCAAGCATTAGCAGTACAAAGTACTCTAAATGAAGCCCAATTTCTCATATTAACACCCACCTCAAGTGTAAGGCAAGTGCTGTTTGAATGTAAACAAATATATTTCCTGAATATGGTCTAGCTTGAAAGACTGGCTTTTGATCTTGGTAGAAGGTATGGTATAAAGAGGGTTTGATTCTGTTAGTGGTATGTGAAATCATTAGAAAATGTGTGCTTTTAAAGGAAAATCATAAAAATGTAGTAGTGGCAATCATACTAGTTTTTGACTATTGCTAAGCTAATTCTGCAATGAATACAACTCAAAAGATCTATTGAATATCATTTAGGTGCAGTTAGTACTTAGCAGCTTTCAGTAAAGGTTTTTACTGATTATGATTCACATCACTATAAAAGAGCTCTTTTAGCCTTTTTTGTGGATCCAAACAGTCTAGTTAGTGATTAGGATCACAGTGACCACTTCTTTGGCACTGCAAGGGTAAAACTTCTGGCATGAATACTGCTCTGTTCTGCTAATATTTTGCCCTATAGCAATCAGCCTTATTTATGGAAAAATTGAATATGGAGGCAATAATAAATCAGATTTTTTTTCTTTCATAAATGAGATAAAAGCATAAAAGGTTATTATACAACAAGAAGATCCGACCGGGCAATCAGATTGGTCAACTAGACATTTAGAACGTGCTCAAATCTGCATGACAGGACACCCAGAGCCATTTGAGCACAACTGGCGCATCACTCAAAACACGGGTCTTCAACCTTTTGTAAGCCAAGGACCCCTTAACTGAATTCTGTTTCGAAAACCACAATCTCTACAAAGCTAAAGTTAGCTCAAGTTGATTAGCTGACTAATGTTATACAGGGACAGGAAATCGTCATCGATAATGTTATTATTGGCAAGACAGTGATGCATCTAGGTTGCTAGTTGTGTAATATTGCTTAATTGGTGGATGGAACATAGCACGGATTGAAGGTTCTTGCTTGAAGGTAAAAGTTAAGGGAAATTAGATCACAACCAGAGATAATCTATGCAGTTATATTTTTGAGAAAAGGCTGACCTGCCAGAAGGCAAACATTCATTTCACAATCACTGGTTGAAATATCTGAACTTCACACTTAGTGTTAAATGTTAATCAATTCACCACAAGTATTGGCTTGATTTCAAAAAGATCAAGGGTGGATAATTGATAAAACTCAATGCAGTCAGTCTGGTGGCTAAAGGAGAGCACTGATGTAAAGCTAGGTTTCTTGGTCCTGATGAAAGTCTTTGTAATGCATGATTTGAAACTCATTAGTCCTCTTAAATGAGTTGCATGGTAACCCCACTGAATTGTTTTAAAGTAATTAGTTTCACCTTAAATTATTCACAAGAACCCATCAGAAGTGAGAGAGTGGAGAGGGAGAGTGTGCTCTGAGATATTGAAAATGCACACTGCCTATATAGCATTATGATCCTGGGGCTCTGGGAAGCCGTGGACGTGTTATATGTAAAAAGAAATAAGAAAAGAAGTGCTAAACAGTATAGCAATATTTGCTAATGCTAGTATGCTAATGACAGCTTGTTTGAAACTTACATCCAGTTCAAAGACAATGATAATGCTGGGACACAAAGTTCAGCAATGAGTTGGGAGTAAGGTAGTGAGTAAAATGATATCATAACTAATAGCAGTGATGACCAAAACTATGATAAAGAGACCCAGGTTGAAAAAAGAATACTTGTGGGGGGTGCGACATTATCAATAAATAAGGTCTAATGATTCTTATTACAAAAGTTCTGATCAGTCAGGAATAGGCATGGTTTTAAATACAAATAGCTATTCACAGACTGTGTGGGCTAAAACACACAAGAAGCCTAATTCTCCTTTACAATTATTCACCACATTTACAATTGGGGAGGCAAACTCATTAAAACTTGCAACAATTAACATGCAAAAAAAAGGAATCCCCCTGATCAAGGGTGTGATTTAACGGCATATTTAAAACAATGAGATTTACTAATTACTCAGTAATTCACCATACGTGTAATCCTTTTTTTTTAATCAAAGTATAAAAATATATGAGGGCTTTTCCTTTTCTTTTTTTTTTTCCTTTTCTTTCTTGTATCTGCAGCTGTGATGTGCATGTGTCCTGTATGTGTACAACTCATAAAATGACCAGACTGAGAGTTAATAAATGGTTCAGGTTCAGGACAAGTTCAGAGACCTCCGGCGATGATAGTCTTTTATTTCTTTTTCCATGTTTAAGGACTCGAGCGGCATACAAATTAGATATAGGAATAGCACAGCATAGCTTGCCTGAGGTAAATTAACATTTAAATTTGTTAAAATTGGTAGTCAGATAATTATAGTGAATTGTGTGGCTGAAAGTCAGAGCAGCAGGTGTCGTTTTATGAAACACTTTTGGTAGTTCGCAATGTCTGCAAAGTGCTTTGTACTTTGAAGACCTGACCTGAACACTGGGAACATGCTGTGCTTTATTATAACCAGTCCTTTCAGAAAAATGCTTTACATATAACACGTCCATAGCTTCCCAGAGCCCCAGGATCATAATGCTATATAGGCAGTGTGCATTTTCAATATCTCAGAGCACACTCTCCCTCTCCACTCTCTCACTTCTGATGGGTTCTTGTGAATAATTTAAGGTGAAACTAATTACTTTAAAACATCTTGATGTGGGTCTTGCTTGTCAGGCTCATTAATGTATGCTGTAAAAACACAATATCAGATTGCTTATTGTGTAGTCAATGAATGAACAATTTTATTAGCAAAATATCATACATGAATGCATATGTACAGTTCTGTTGCAAGATCCTATTTGTTGTTCCATCTTTGGTGCAAATTATTTAAAACTGTCCTAACTTGATAGCAAGTGTTATCCAACTTTCGTTTAATACAAAACAATCCATATTCTTAACTCTACTGCTGTGTGTGGAAACTAAAGCAGTTGTGGGCGTCTACTTCCATCACATTTCATCTGATTGATTTTGGTCACGCAGGCACAACCTTTTTGACCCCATTTCCAACTACCAGAAGGCATTTGTACTACTGTTATGGGGGATGTAGATGAAAAGATAGATAAGTATAGCAATTTTTTTTTTTATGTGGAGGTATGTTGTTGACCATGTTGATATTTTAATAAATGTTGTCTAAGTCCATATGCTTGCTTTGTTTCTTTGTAGGACAGTTTTACAGACAATAAATGCAATAGTGCAAACAGCAATTTATTTGGGCTATATAAGAAAATAATGCTCTCCCCTACTTTCAGTTCATGTTTTAGGAGCTTGTTATCAATTTTTTTACAGGGTGAGATATCTGGCACAATCTTTCTGTGCTGTGGGTTTCCTACTGTAATGATTGTTTTAGTTTAGTTTTGATTAGTGTAATTACACTTGGGTTTAAGTAGCTTTAGCTAAAGGGTCATTTATGTGCTACTTTAGCTCCCTTATGTTAAACCCCAAGGCTGTTCTGTAGCTCTTACAGTGTAGTATTTTGTCAAACTGCCATTGAGTTTATTTGTCCATGTCTTGGGTAACTGCCTTGTAGGATTGCTTATCTTGGTCTGTACTGCACAATATTTAATTTTCTGCTGTTGTACAAACTTATGGTCAAGTGTGCCTATTACATTCTATGCAGTGTGCACATGGCAAGATGTTTTAATTCAAGAATTGTGGTCACACTACATTTTTAACATGTAGCCAGCAACAAACATGCAAATATGTCTCTTCTTTTACTGTTTTTGTTGGCAAATATAAGAGAGTAATTTATCACTGATGCTATAAAATGTGAAAGAGAAACATATGATTTACAAATAATTTGGGCATGAAAGCCTGTATCCCTGCATTAATTGCTTCCCAGGAATATTAACAATGTCTTACAGCTATGACTATGGCAGCTTTGTCTAGTAGAGTTTCAAAAGTTATAGATGGTTGATTCTTGTATTCATTACCTCCATGGTAAACATACTAGCCAGTGTAGCTTTGCACGGTTCCTTGACACATTGTATTACACTATTCTGTTTCCCTAGGATAGGATTGAAGACGATAACAACTCTTCAGCAGGGCAGAAAATTACATCACTGTTATCAAAGGACTTGCCGTTCTACCTAGTTTTGATGGGGAGTGATTGTTTTCAGTGCTGATGGGGTACATTATTTGAAAGGCAATGAGAGAGAGTGATGCTGCCGATTGGTCTAATTAAAATCTTTCCATTGGGATTTAATCTATCTTGCTTCTTTGCAGGTGGTTTATCTGTCGCATTCAAGTAGCACCCCATTTTAAAGCAGATACATTGAAGCCCAATTGATTTGCCGTTGTTTGCAGACCCATAACTGCTCACACATTTAAGATAATTTTGCTGAGACTTTGCAAGACAACCATAACTAATGTAGCTTGACCAGTGACTTTCATCTCCACTGATGTGACAGCTGTAGCAGAACAGCTAGAATGACATTAGATTTCACCATCTCTTTTGGTTCACAGGATCAGCATAAGACAAATGTCTATGTACACAGAATTATTAGTACATATTCTAAAAGAAAAGGAGAATGTTTTTACCGCCCACAGGCTAACCTGTTTTTCTCTGTTAAACCCGACACAGCTTTAAAAAACAATCAACTAGACAATCAACATGTTTTCCAACTTAGATATTTCCTTAAAGGGATATTTCACTGATTTAGCATTAAGCTTTGTATCAGCAGAAACACGGTAGTTTTTTTTGTGGGTCTGGAAAAAAAATCCTCCGATGACGTAAAACGAAGATTTTTGCGTCATCGGAAGATTTTGTGCCCAGAGGCAATGGACTACAGCCAGTAGTAGGAGCTACTTCTGCATGTTTTCAACGCGCCCATAGGGGGTTGGACTGTTGTCTTTACCGAAGATATCCGAAGCAAAATGAGTGTCAGCCATCTTGAATCTTCGCTAAGTGGCTTCTCAGCAGAAAACTCTTAGATACAGTAGATAGATAGATAGATAGATAGATAGATAGATAGATAGATAGATAGATTGATTGATTCATCCTAAAGGAAATTTTAGAACAACAATTATGTGCATTCAAACTACCGCACACGTGTACTCCCAACGTGAGTTCAGAGACTGCTGTGTTTTTGTTGTTGTGGAAACATGGCAGAACAACAGTGTACCGGACTATCCAGCTACCAGGCTGGCTGCTCTTTCGCCGGGTAAGACTAGTGGAGGTGGGCTGTGTTAACACGGCTTGCCTGGTGCAGAAATGGGGTGCATGTATCCACAAAAACTAAACACAGGCAGGGAATGGACACATGCCAATAGTAAGCTTAAATCTTTGACAAGGGGTTGTTGTTTCCCAGCAACAAACCAGCCAAAGAGTGCTGTCAAACAGAACTGAAATGTTCAAATGTGTGTTTAACTGTACTAATGTTATCAAGTGATCACTATCAGCTTTATTTTCCTGTTTCCAGATAACGATCTCAAAGAGCCTCATTGGCTAAAGTGCTTCTAGCTCAGATTTGGACTGTGCTCAGATATTTTCACAAGTGAGCCACAGAAGAGTTAATGGTGTGAAAAATGGCAGCTCTAGTACAGGGTTCTGTTTTCTCATGATAAAGGGTTTCTTTTATGCTAACAGCTGGTGGAATTTGTGACTGTTAAATGCCAACCATTCTACATTCCACGCAAATTTACGGCTGTGTTTACAGCCCACCAAGTGCTAATGCTAGTAGCTATATGTTAGCTGAACTTTACGGAGCATATAATGTGTGTGCACTAAATGTAGCCTGTTTCGTATGTCGTTTTTATATATTTTAATTGTGTAACCACTTGAGCCACGGTGAAACGTTGTTTCATGTATATGGTTGAAATTACAATAAAACACACTTGAGTTGAGTTGAATGCCTCACTGTCTGTCTGTCTGTCTGTAAACGGTAAGCGTGGCTTGGGAGTAGACGCTAAAGCAAATGCATTCTGGGATTTGGTGTCTTTCATCCACATGAGCAAAAAACACATTTTCTGGCATTTCTCAGCCTAGAAGCCACCAATTTCTAAAAAATTTCACATTTCTAATACATAAGTGACCCAATTTAAAGATAGAGTATATTCATCTTTCCAACGGTGAAATATCCCTTTAATGGCAAACGTCTGTGCTCCTTGAACACAGTGGTCTAATGGTCCAAAATCAACAGTAGTACTTTTGTACACGGAATCTCTTTGGCTGCTGCAATCAGGTCATATCACCAAGAGAAATGTTGCAGTTCTATCTATTTAAAAAGCTAAAAGTTACAATCTCGAACATCTCTTTTTCGTTCTTTGGCGGCAATAAGCAGGTCTGTTTTAGGATCTCACTTCCTAGAGAGACCCAAAGGGCTTTCATCCATGGGCCATAGGCTCAATCACCATTCTGTTACCTTATTCGGCGATACATTGACTTACTGGTGACAGCCTACCTATCACGTAACAAACATTTAACTTAACATAACTACTAAGATAACATGACGTGCATTTGTATGTGATATCCATCAATAATGTAATTAGGGCTGGGCGATATGGACCAAAAGTCATATCCCGATATATTTTGGCTGAATATCGATATACGATATATATCCCGATATTTTTTTCCGCAAAGTGAGAGCAAATGTTCAGTCAAAGCCAAAATCAAATATGACATGTCACAAGTAGTTTCATAGAGACAGTTGCAAAATCAAATAAATAATAAACCGGTTTCTTCACCTGGTTCATGATTAAATGCTCAGCTGTTCAAATAACAATAAAATGTAAACCTAAATACTGTATAACAGGAGTACCTTTTTTGAAATCAAAGCTCCATATTTGTGATTCGTTCCAAAGGTCAATTAAGCTTTTGATATTAATATAATCTACTTTGTTCAAAATGTAATGCCTCATGCCTGTAAGCCTAGGTTTATAGTCCCATTCTTCCACTTGATACTGCTTCCACTTAAGTAAACTAAAAGATGAACTATCGACTACAAAACAAAGAAACTAATTAATGTGTTAATACAAAGAATATGTATTATGATCGGTTTACAGATCTGAGTCCAAATGGAAACTTCACCCTTCTGAACTAAGACTTTCTGCTTCAAGGTGAAGTTTAAAACAGACTGAAATGTCCAGGCTCATTCCTCCACTATTTATTTCTGTATGTATTTATGCGTTACATGTAATTTTAACGGGCACTGAGCTCCAGATCCTGCAGCCGCAGACGGTCTCTGCTGCCCGCTGTAGCTTCTCTCCGTCCGCCTGCCGCCGCAAACTTATTGGAACTTTCCGCCCGATATCGACATACAGGTCGTCCTGGACTACGTGTAAGATCCTACCGATCACCACTCTGTCTTTGGCTGGTCCGATCTGGATCAGCGGGGGACCCAGCGCAGCAGCGAGGCAAAGCTGTGTTTTCCGGGGAAGAGACGCTGTGGCCGGCCACGGAGCTCTCCGCCTCCCGCTGCTGCCGGAGCTCAGATTGCTGGTCGAAGGCGGCATACATAATCATAAAACACATTGTCACCTGTTAAATGTTATTCATTGCTGTTTGTTCTTTTCATTTCCTCTATCGAACATAATTAAGCAGTACAAAAGTCCGGCATCTTTAGCGTTGATCTGAATGCTTCGGACCCCTGTTCCAAGATGGCGGCAGTTTTGACGTATGTTTAGAACCTCAAGGCGACATCTGTGTATATATCTATGGGAGCAAGGATCACATTTGAACTATATCGATATATGCGATATAGTCTAATTCCATATCTCATTTAAAAATATATCGATATATTTTTAATATCGATATATCGCCCAGCCCTAAATGTAATCTATTAATTTCAACAACAACAATCATCTAAGATGCACGAGAAATAAAGGCTTCCGGGATCGGTTAATAACTCAAACTTGCCGAGAACCAAGACACCGCTTAATTACATTAGAGTCGAGCGGCCGGCCGGTTGCACGGTTACATTAGAGTCGAGCGGGCAGGCCGGTTGCACGGTTACATTAGACTCCAGCGGCCGGCCGGTTGCACGGTTACATTCGGTCTTGTTCGGCATAGGGTCTAGGCATTAGTAGCTCATTTCCTGATTGATTCTAGCACCACCACTCCAGTCCAGTGGAGGCGCTAATGAGCTAGATTACAACACACACAGTAGCAGAAGAATACCAGCTACACAATGACCCTATATATAATGCCAACGGCACGAATGAAGTAAAAAAAAAAACAGGAGTGAGTCGGTTCATTGACGTATGGCACTCGATTCTTCCGGCTCAGTGACACAAGTCGGGTTAATTAACCGGCTCTTCGGTCAGTTCGTCAACACTAATACTTTAGCACTGGTTGAGTTGCGGGCTCATCCACGGAAGACCGATCCACAGGGCTATATCCATAGGGGCTATATCATCCACTCGCGAGGCCGAGGCAAAGGCACTAGCAACGGCGCTGGTCGCGCTGGCCGCGCTGGCCACGCTGGCCACGCTGGCCGCGCTTGCCGCGTTAGCATCCTGCGGTGTCCGAGACAAAGATGTGCTAGGCGTTGTGGATCTCAGCTCTCCTTGATCTCCTGGTTGCAGCGATGACTCTGAGACCGTTCGTGCACGTTTAAGGTACCTAAACAACGGCTGTTGCAACCTTGTCCTTTACTGGAAATGATTTTCACACTCTCAGATCACTGGGAGCTAGCCTAGCATACCTACAAGCTACATCCGATCCGAACCTCACTGTCTGCTGAACTTGTGCAGAAACATAAAAATAGACATGACCAGTTTTTTTAAATTGTTTTTGAAAACTAAACATTTAGACAATTTTAGCACAAATTATTATTTGCCGAATTTTAATAATTCTTCACCAAATTATAATATATTAATTAATTAATGTTTTTTGAGGAAATAGGCTCGTTCGAGATGAACTGCGCCTCACCTGTAAAGCAGACGAGAGCAGGCGGCAGCAGCCGGGGGCGGTGACAAAAGTCCGCTCTCAAGTCGGACAGTTTCCAGCCGTTTCCAGCAGCCTTCAGGCTGAACAGGAAGTGACAGAAACA
This sequence comes from Perca flavescens, assembly GCF_004354835.1. Taxonomy (NCBI): domain Eukaryota; kingdom Metazoa; phylum Chordata; class Actinopteri; order Perciformes; family Percidae; genus Perca; species Perca flavescens. The sequence continues at coordinate 27,356,240 of NC_041331.1, read as the reverse complement.
CTGGTGGTCCGATTCCGATTTAATAAAATGTTATCAGACCCATATATCAGCTTACGTACACAGTCTCCAGTTGTTTTTATTATGACAGATTAGCTGTCAAGATTCTCTACATGTGATCTGTTGCTGATTTTAATTAGGCTAACAACAGACTTAGATGATCTGTAATCTCAACCGATTAAGTCTCTCTGACTTCTAAACGTAACTATCATCCACACATGTGTTCTGTACAGAATCAGCTTTTAAATCAGACAAATCACAGTTAAAATCCCTCCGATTCAAAATCAATAAAAAGTTTATATAAAACGTCATCATGTTGAGTCGATTCTGAACCAATCAGCTGTTCAATCAGCTGAGAGGCCGGCATTTCCCAGCATGCACTGGGTCCACCTGCGTCCGCCTGGCTCTTGCAGTTGGTGAAAAGCAACTGCGCTACCTGCGTCTCAGAACTGCGGCTGCCTTGGTCTCGTGAGATTATTGTTGCCCAAGTGTGCATGATGTCAGAGCAAGTCGGGATCAAGTCAGACACAAATCTAACCGGCATGCATTGGGCGCCAATCGCCAGTGATCGATTCTGCGCAGATCTGGCTCACCTCGAACGAGCCTAGTGTTTTGGATGGGCCTGTTGAAAAGTGGGTGGGCCTAGGCCCATCAGGCCCACCCATAACGCCGTGCCTGGTGGACATTATGAAAGCAAAAGCTTTCTGCCTCAGTCCTATTGTGTTTCCTTGTTGCCATTTGTTTCGGCTGCAGAGTACCGGGACTAATCTTTAATGGATATTTAATCTGCGCAATCATATGCTGAGTATAAAGCATACTCTAAAGTGCAGTGAGAGTGGGTGGGAGTCAGTGTGGCCAACAATCGACATCAACATCAAAAGACCATGCTAAAAGAGATGCTGGCATGTTTCTAAGCAACACACAAATGCACAAACACACACAGATCCAACCAGCAGTGGGAGATATTTTTTTCTAATAGTGTACTGCAGCTTCCTCTGATCCCTGATAGTCCTCCATTTTTCTGTTTCCAACTACGAAACATCTCTAATGCTCCCAACAGAGCCCTACGCCTCCAGTCTCAGGGGGATCAGTCAACCCTACACACTTCACCTTCCCACCACGTCCCCGTCCCACTTACTTTTATGCAATTGAAGTACAAATGAAGTGTAATTAACATGAAGTTTAATTGCTATCAGAGTATATAGATGTTGAAGTGCTTGTTCACTCGAGTGGACATTGAGCTAAAGTAGAGTGAAAATAGCTTTTTCCAGAGCAACACAAATGCAATTCTATTAACCCATATTTTTGGATTTCTGCCACCTTTTTATAGTGATGGCAGAAATCTCAGAGAGGTATATCTCAAAACCCCAGTAGATGAATTAGAACTATTTTGAATTACTCAATATCACACATGATAAGTGGAAAGATAGATTATTGTAAATTGGGTGAACTGACCCTTTAAACAGTAGGGCATTAGGTAGACCTTTTTTTGTCTTGAGCAAGGCGTGTGATGCAAACAAATGTAATTATAAATTAGATTGAACATTTATTAACAGTCTTTGCAAATATACTGTGAAACAGCTCAGCATACACCACTTTCTAGCACCCTCATCCATTCACTTGTATTGCAGTTAAAATAGGTTACTTTATTGTCTTCCATGGGAGAAAATTTTCTTGGAGATATGGAAATGACTGCATCAAGACCAAACATGACCATAAAGACCATTAAAGGTCCCATGGCATGAATATTTCACTTTATGAGGTTTTTTAACATTAATATGCGTTCCCCCAGCCTGCCTATGGTCCCCCAGTGGCTAGAAATGGCGATAGGTGTAAACTGAGCCCTGGGTATCCTGCTCCGCCTTTGAGAAAATGAAAGCTCAGAGGTCATAAGGAGCAAGGTTACTTCCCCTTTCTCTGCTTTGCCCACCCAGAGAATTTGGCCCACCCATGAGAGAGAGACATTATGGCTTTCAAACGGGCAAAGTGGCAGTTGGTCAAGGCCACAACCCCACCCTCCACCTTACCCCCCCCCTCTCTCTCCTCCTCAGCAGCTACAGACACAGAAATGGCACATACTAAGGAAAGCTCATTGTGGGACTGGCTCTAGTGGCTGTAATTCTGCACCAAGGCTGAATTTCGGGAAAGAGATTTCAGATACAGTATTAGGAGACCACTAATGTCTATATAAAAGCATCCAAAGAGCACCACGTCATGGGACCTTTAAATAAGAACACACATGAAGCCACGAGGTGTAATTACTATTGGAGTGTGAAAAAGCGAGAGAGGCAGAATATGAGCTGTTTGCACTGATGGATGGAGCAAAACATTCCCTTTACGGGAGCCAGAAGTGGAGAAGATTTGCCTCTAATAGTACTCACATTTATTCACTTATTCTCAAGGTTAAAAAAGAAAACAAGTAAACAGATTTTTGTGGTAAAGTGGGTTACAGTCAAAACTCGTTGAGGATGGTAGCTGTGCAAAGAAAACATTATATTATTATATTATTATATCAGAAACAGTTAAGACCACATATTAGGTTTTCATTTTCTGCCTTATTGTACATAATTTTTCTTTCCCTTCTTATTCATTTGTCCAAATTTGGTGTGGCAATCAAGAGCTGAGAAAGCCAGTAGACCTGCACTGTAGTAACACATAAATCTTTAGTGAAGTGACCATTTGCTGCCATCTCAGAGGTTTTTCCACAACTTCTTTCTTTTTATTCCCAATGTCCCACACAGTCTGAACCACACCTGTACCCAGGGTAATCATTTCAAACTAATGATGCCTGGAATGGGAATTTAGTCCTAAATATGTTTTTTCTTTGTCTTTTTTTTTTTTTTTTCAATAAAATGTTTATTGGCTTTTGTTTGAACATCAAAAAAAAAAAAAAAAAAAAAAAAAAAATATATATATATATAACAATAATATAAACAAATAGACAAAAAATAAAATAATAAAAAATAAATAAAAACATTACAGGACATCCAGAACAAAACTAAACCATAAAATAAGTAAATTATACATTTGGATATCACAGTTCACAGCCATACATTGTGTAGTTTAATTTGCTATTTCAGTCATCCGATTTTGTCTGATCAATTTGGTTACAGAAGTGCAAAAAGAGAGTCCAAATTTTGTAAAAGTCTTTTAGTTTCCCTTTAACAACATAAGTCAGTTTTTCCAAGGCAAGGTTGCTGGTCATTTCTTTAAACCACTGACTAGGAGTGGGTCCTTGGGTCTCTTTCCATTTTAAAGCAATAGCACGCTTGGCCTGAAGCAAACTAAAATCAATTAGTTTGCGCTTTCTTGCATTCACCTCAAGATTTACTGGGTATAAATGAAACAAACACAATTTAGGTACAAGAGGGACATTTTCTTCAACCAATTTACCAATCATAAAAATAATCTCCTTCCAAAATCCTTAAATCTCATTACACTCCCAAATACAATGATAAAGGGTACCAATTTCTTGTTTGCATTTTAAACAGTTATCTGGAATATTTGGATTAAATTTATATAGTTTGACTGGGGTAATGTAGGTCCGCATAAGCCATTTATATTGCAACAATTTACACCTAGTATTGATGCTGTGATTTTGGGAAAATAAACAAGATTCCATTCTTCTTTAGAAATGTCCTGAAGATCATTCTTCCATGCTGTTAAATAGGACAACAAACTCTCTTTTGATCCCTCTAAAAGTATATTATAAAAGAATGACAGATTGCCTTTATCCTTTAAATGTTTTAAAGTGTGATTTTCTATAATTGACAAAGGGGGTTCTAAATAATTTTTTATTTTAGAGTGTATAAAACTTCTTATTTGTAAATATTTAAAAAAATGTTTCTGAGGGATATAATATTTTCTCATCGGTTGCTGGAAAGACAACATTATACCTTCCTCGTATAAATCTTTTACTTGACTTATTCCCTTATACATCCAGTTTTTAAATCCCTGATCACTTCTCCCCGGCATAAAATTTGTATTACCCCAAATAGGTGACAAACCTGACAATGTAATTTATTCATCTAAAAACGTATGGGCTTCATACCATACAGAAATTGTATTCCTAAGGAAAGGATTATGCGTAGCTTTTTTGAGCATTTTAATTGAAAATGAGTAAAGATACATCTGTAATGGAATTGTTATTCCGTTTTTTTCTATATCTATCCACGCTGGAGTGTCTGTATCTATGAAGTAGTACATAGCAAAACAAAGTTGAGCTGCCCAATAGTAAAGTTTTATATTTGGTACTTTAAGCCCTCCCCGTTCGTATGGTAGATAGAGTAAGGACAGACATAATCGAGGACGTTTGTTGTTCCATATAAATCTTGTGAATGTTTTCTTGAGTATAGCAAAGAAGGTAGCTGGAAGAGGAAGTGGAATTGATTGGAAAAGGTATTCAAATTTTGGTAGAATTGACATTTTTAAAATATTTATACGTCCTATAGTAGAAATTGGCAATGCATTCCATCTCTCAAGTGAGTCTATAACTTTCTTTATTAATGGGTCGTAATAAATTGGAATAATTTCTTTTATATTTGGGGTTATCTTAATTCCTAAATAGGTAAAACCTTCAGGGGAGCTGGCGAATTGCCTGAAGGTCAGACAGTTTATCCTTTCATCCCCATTCAATAATAGCAAGGCACTTTTATTATTATTAACTTTGTAACCTGCAAACTCTCCAAATACAGTTAATATATTATTGAGTGCTTGAATAGAAGGGTCTAAATTTGTAATAAACACCACAATATCATCTGCAAACAAGGATAAGTGATGTTCCCTCTCACCTATTGTTATGCCCTTGATTTCAGGACTACTCCGGATTGCCATTGCAAGAGGTTCTACTGCAAATAAAAATAACAGAGGGGACAATGGACATCCTTGTCGTATACCTCTACTTAAATGAAAGGGTTTTAATATTTGGTTATTTGTTATTATTTCTGCCAGTGGATCATTATAAAGTAGCCTAATCCATTTAATATACCCATCACCCAGGCCAAATCTCTTAAGCACCTCAAAAAGGTATCCCCATTCAATCCTGTCAAAGGCTTTTTCTGCGTCCAATGACAGGACTGCATGGTCCTTGGCATTTTGTTTTTTATATAATATATTTAGGACACTACGTATGTTATGGAGGGCTTGTCTTCCAAGCACAAACCCATTTTGATCATTCATAATAAGGTTCGGTATAAATCCTTCAATTCTCTTAGCTAGGACCTTACAGAGAATTTTTGTATCGCATGACATTAAAGATATGGGCCTATAAGATGATTTTTCATTGGCGGGTTTGCCTGGTTTTAATATGAGGGTAAATAGTGCCAATCTCAACGATGGAGGTAATATTCCCTTTTCAAATGCTTCATTGAACATTTCAAGCAAGTGTGGTAAAAGTTTCCCTGCAAACGTTTTATAAATTTCCGTTGGGAGGCCATCAGGCCCAGGGGCTTTTTCACTACTCATGCTCTGTAATGCCTCTGAAAGCTCTTTTAAGCTTAAATTCCTCTCAAGTTCACTTCTTGTCCCCTCTGATACTTTAGGAAACTTAAGTTTATCAAGAAAGTTGTCTTGCCTTTCTAGATCGTTGGTGAATTCAGATTTGTACAGATTTTCAAAATATAATTTAAAAGTATTATTTATTTCCAATGGGTCTACAATATTGACCCCATTTTCTAGAGCTAATGAATTGATGGCTCTATCTGTTTGTACTTTTTTAATCCTCCATGCAAGCAACTTCCCTTGTTTTTCTCCCTGATTGTAATAGGATTGTTTTAGCCACATTAAGTTCTTAGCTATTTTACTACTGGTTAATTCATTACATTGGGCTTTTAGTACAATAAGTTATTTTTGCTTTACAGGGTCATTGTTGCTAAAGAGGTGTTGCTCTAATATCTTGATTTGTTTTTCCAGATTTTTTAATTGTGTCTTAATTGTATATCTTGTATAACTTAATATCTCCCCCCTAATATGGGCTTTGAAGGCCTCCCATTTAACTGAAGCGCTTGTCTGATTTGTATTAAACAGAAAATATAGGTCTATTTTGTTATCCATAAATTTAACAAAGTCAGGGTCCATAAGCCATCTTGCTTGAAATCGAAATCTGGGAGGGGAAAATACAAGATTGTCCATTTGGAGTGTAAACGTAATAGGGGCATGATCAAATAGTAGTATACTGTCATACCAGCATTTACCTACTTTTGAAACTAGGCTATTAGAGATTAAAAAATAATCTATTCTAGAATATGTTTTATGTGTGCTTGAAAAGCACAAATATTCTTTTTTGCTTGGGTTAAATACCTCCAATTCTCTATTAAATTCAGATCAGTTATATACTTAATGATAATTTTTTTAGACTGTTGATGGGTATTATCTATTCCTGAAGAGCGATCGTGCACTGGGTTTAATACACAATTAAAATCACCTCCAATTACATAATGTCCGGAATATGATGATATTGTAAGAAAGAAGTTCTGATAAAAGGAAGGGTCGTCTATATTAGGAGTGTATATACTTATTAGATTAATTTGTGTTGTCAAGATTGTACTATTAAGAACTATGTACCTTCCTAACGGATCTATATGTTGCTTTTTTAACTGAAATGGAACAGATTTGTGTATGAGGATCATGACTCCTCTAGCTCGAGAGGTGAAGGAGGCATCAAAAACCTGACCTGGCCATCTCTCCGTGACCCTGCTAGTATCTTCTTTTATTAAATGGGTTTCCTGCAGAAAAATTATACTTGATCCCATTTGTTTCAGTCGACCCAATACTTGTTTAAGTTTTATCAAACTATTTAGTCCCCTTATATTCCAGCTACAGACATTTATCTCTGACTTATTGATCATTTACTATCTTGTGTTACCATGTAGACATTGCTGTGTCCAAGCAAACCGTAGAAAAAAAAAAGGAAAAGGAAAAAAGAAAAAGAAAAGAGAAAAAAAGGAGTGATTCCTTAACAACTTCATTTTCCTAGCTGCTCTCAAAGCTTTCTCCTTATCCTGGTAGTTCAAGAACTTCATCACGATCGCTCTTGAAGTCGTCGGGCGATTTGGGTTAACTTGTCCAACCCGATGCGCTCGTTCGATGAGTGGTGTGGAACTGAACGTGTCGTTCAGAACCTTGGAGAGCAGGCCTTCCATGAAAGCGCACATGTTAGATCCTTCTGATTTCTCGGGCAGGCCTACTAATCACAGGTTAGAACGCCTTCCGCGGTCCTCCAGATCTTGCACTTTGTTCCGTAGAAAATCAGTTGTTTCTTCAAGTTTTTTAACTTTGTGTTGAAGGGCTGAGACATCTTCTTCCGTTTGAGCGATTCTCTCTTCTGCCTCTCCTATTCTTTGCGACTGTGACAGTAAGTCTGTTTTAATGCCATTTATTGCATCGAGCGTGTCAGCAGATTGTTTTGTAAAGTCAGCTTTCAGAGACTGGATTGCGCTGAGGATGTCAGAGATGTCCAGATTTTATGGTTTTTGGTGGCATCTCGTCTCGCAAAACTTTTACGTGATGTTTAATACTTTTATACGAGTTCTGGTGGTCTTTCTGAGGATTTTTGTAAGTATTTTGCTGCGAGATATCAGCTGCAAGTCATAACCGGAAGCCTTTCTTTGTCTTTCCTACTTGCTTTCTTTATCTCTCTCTCTTACTAACATATCAATTCAGTAAAAAACATGGAAGATGTGACCTTAAAATGCCCTACTATCTCTGTGAGTCTGACTGACCTACAGGTGTGGAAATAGTTTTAAAATAAATATAGATTTGGACTTTATTTTCCTGCTTCCAGACTTCATTAGCAACAAACTGTGTATTCTGCTCTGACAAATTGCAGGCATTGAGTGTTGTTAATGTTATAGGACTTAGAAGAGTCAGTCTTTGAATGCCTCATATTAGGATGATCAAAAATAAGATGTAGCCTACTACCTTACTCAAAGTGTATGGGTAATAATCTAATTTTATATGTCTCAGGGTAACTTTGCAACAAAAAGGGTGTAGGGTTTTTCCTATTGATGGACATAGTAGTTTATATACTGTATGCCCTTCTTTACTTTATGAAATTTACTAATCTGATTAACCAACCTGTTAGGATTATTGTCAATCTGATTGTTTTTTAAGTAGGGGTAAAGTGAAAAGTTACGAGACTGTCAACACTGCAGAGAGCATCTTCTCACACTCTAGCCGTTCCCCAATTCCCAGTTTGTGCATTCCTGATTCTTCTCCTCGATTCCTCTCCTCCCGTCTTAGTCCCGCCCACAGGAGATTTGAGCCGAGGATTCGAGGAAGAACCTCGAGGACAAAGGAGTCAAGGCAACAGGCATTTAACAAACATGAGACATCTTTTCCGCAGAGCTGTCGTTTAAAAGCAACGTCAATTAAATGGCACAGCTGCATCAGCCGTTCATTGTTTTGTCATATATGCTGTATGCTTTTATGATCCGATAAGACGAACAGTGTTCACGACAACTTATATTTGCTTTGAATTCAATTCACAATGTGGCAAAATGTGATAAAGATGTGTGGATGTCGCACATTTTTATTTGTTGTATTTAACCGACACACATATTTATATATTGATAATATACATCCACAGTAGGCTAGCCTTATAGGCTGTTTTAGTGTAAAACATTACAAATGTTTGCATGAAAAGAACTATACAAATGTATACAGTATATTAGGCCCACTGTATATACACACAAATACACTATCTATTATAAATGCCTGGATCGGCTCTTCATCCAAATCCGCGTGTAGGCTTAAAATAATCCATCCTGCACCCACCTGAATGAAATAATTTCCGGACGGACAATTCACTGCCCCTCTACAGTCCCTGTAAGCTCTGTTGCTTGATGATGAATTGTATTAATGTATGAGTGTTTGATTAGAGAGGCTGCTTGTAAACATTTCCATGCGCTGCAGTAATGTCACTGCAGCAGATAACATCGGACATTTAAGCAGCAACTAACTGTAGTTATAAACTTGACAAAGGAAACGGAACTAGACCTTTAAGCTTCTGAAGTAATCATAATGAAGTTATGCAGCTGTTTCACGAGCGTCTCTATGGGGACAACAGATGAAGCTGTCTGTCTGTCAGCAGCTCTGTATACATTTTAGAGAACGTTAAAGTGCTCATATTATGCTCATTTTCAGGTTTATAATTGTATTCAGAGGTTGTACCAGAATAGGTTTATGTGGTTTAATTTTCAGAAAACACCATATATTTGTTGTACTGCACAGTGCTGCAGCTCCTCTTTTCCCCCTGTGTGTTGAGCTCTCTGTTTTAGCTACAGAGTGAGGAATCTCACTTCTGTACCATCTTTGTTGGGAGTTGCACATGCACAGTAAGTACTGCTAGCTTATCAGTTGCAGAGTATGAGGGAGTGCCATGCTAGCAGCTAGGCGAGCATTATAACGTGTGTTTCAAAGTGACGCACGGTCGTCACCTACAGAGCAGTTTGGAGCAGTTTGTGAACATTGTTTTCTGTTGGAAATGGTAAGTCTCTTTTGGGTGGACTTTGGGCTTTTTCACTTTGTAAACCTATAATGTGCACAAAAAAGATATATAACACAATAAAGGTAAGGGAAAAAGCCAAAAAGCATAATATGAGCACTTTAATAATATTTCCCCTATTAATGGTGTATTATTTTACCCACCCGCTATTAATCAGAATTTAAATTTCTATGATCCGAGCGGCCCGATACGTAACATTAGATTGCCGCAGATATTATCTTCTCTCTCCTCCTCTCTCTCGCTCTGTCATGCCTCTTTGTTTACCTGCCACGGGTGAAAAGACTTCCTCAGAGGATACATCGGTGTATCCTCAATTATAACTCCTTCCGGGGAGCCTCCTCGCTCCTTGGTGTGCAGTTTAGTAATTGGGACGTCCATCAACATGGCGCGCTGAGAATGATTTCCGCGTCACAAGCCGGAGGATTGAGGAGTCGAGAAGGTACAAATTTGGGAATTGGGAAAAGCTGCCTGACTGCAGTTCAGCTTCAGACACACACAATGTGCTTCTTTTGTCCACAGTCTATTGAAACACACCTCCCAACATGCTGGACAGAAATGAGTATTGCTCCAAGCAGAGATTATATCGGGAAAGAGGGGACGGGAAGAATGGTTTCCTGTAAGGGTTTGGGGATTTGGGGGAGTGTGTGATGGAGAGACAGAGGGAAATAATGCCCCGCTGTTGTGATGATCTCTGAGACTAAGAGCTATCCCCATGCATAATATAACTTACATGTTAGAGAGAAATACATCTGTTTATTGCCTGGAGGTTGGTGTGAAAGCCTGAGTCTGTTTGTGTGTGGGTAGGGGTGGTGGATGGATGGGTGTATGCTCATCTCAGAGCAGATAGTGCTTATAGCCCCATAGCTTTTATATCTATGACAATGTACATGTATATTGGAAATTGACTAGTGTGGGTGCTCTGTGAAATGAAAAATGCTTTCTTGTGAGATGGAGTTCATGTCTACTATACAGTGATGGAAGGAAGGAAGGTGTAACACAGAGGAGAAATCTGATTGCTGATACTCAAGGATTTCATTTTCATCTATAGCTTGGCCAACAATAAAATGAAAACCAAAAAACACAACCTAGGTGGATATACCTACTTTTATATATTTCCTTAAAGGATACACTGGGATATTTTAGTCCATTATGTGCACATAGTAAACTTTGCTGGTGACAATTTTCAAAAGCATACCATATGTTTTTTGGTCGATTTCTTTCCTTTAAAACATTTTATTTGAGAAGCCACATGCTAGTTTACAGATGGAAGCAATACAAATAAATTAGAGTTTGAAACAGATTCCTTTAGTGGTTAATGCTGGCAACATAACCCCCCCCCCTATCTTAACTTTTAATCTGGATAGAGTCAAGATGGTGGTGTGGGGAAGTGGTAGTTAGCTGTTGACATCAGCAACAGAAGCAACAGAAACAGCTCATTAAGTTTACATCAAACATGCTGATTAGGGTTTGGCTCCAGTGTCTGCAAGAGAGGTATTAATGGTAGATTTAGCATCTTTGATTAGGATTGAACAAGAAGGTTGCATTTAAAATTTTAAATACAAAGAAGTAGGAGCCAAGATGTGTGGTGAAGAAATAAATTAAGGAGAAGAAGAGAGGGAATGAAGTGGTCTTCTTGATTGAAGTTTTATCAGATTGATGAGGTGCAGTGCTCTCTGCAAATCTTTTTGTCATTGTGTGCTTGGTTAAACATTTTAAAATAAAACAACAAATAAATGAACACAGTGTATACAGAATGAAGCTGGCCTCTTTCTTTTGCCTAGAGCATGTCTGTGAGTGATATATACACAGTATCTCACTGAAGAAATTACACTTTGTAAGTATTAAGTGTACAGCTTGTATAACAGTGTAAATGTGCTGTCCCCTCAAAATAACTCAACACACAGCCATTAATGTCTAAACCGCTGACAACAAAAGTGAGTACACCCCTATGTTAAATTCCCAAAGAGGTAGGCAGATTTTTATTTTTAAAGGCCAGTTATTTCATGTATCCAGGATACTATGCATCCTGATAAAGTTCCCTTGGCCTTTGGAATTAAAATAGCCCCACATCATCACATGCCCCTTACCATACCTAGAGACTAGCAAGGTTTTATGTTGGTTAGCCTAATAGCTGGTTTGATTTGCATTCAGGGATGATTTTATGGAAAGTACCCCATGCCAATCTCTAGGTATGGTGAAGGGCATGTGATTTTGAGGGGACAGCACATTAACACTGTTATACAAGCTGTACACTGTAGTAGTTCATTCGGTACGGTAATTATAGTATCAGTACTAGAGTAAATACGGTAATGGTATTGAGAGTGTATTAGAGTAAATATGGTAATAGTATGGGCAACTCTCGTCTTGGGCTTCTGTATCAGTTTGAATGAGGAAGTAAACAGCACTCACCTTGTCTGCGTGTGTTATTATATCTCCACAAATACTACATACACGTAATACTTTACATTGTAGAAAAGTGTAATTTCTTCAGTGTTGTCCCATTAAAAGATATAATGAAATATTTACTAAAATGTGAGGGGTGTACTCACTTTTGTGAGATACTGTATATATATATATATATATATATATATATATATATATATATATATATATATATATATATATATATATATATCCTATGCCCAAGTTGAGCTTTTGCTGATTCCATTGCCATAATAAATAATGATAATTAAAGCAGTAAGCAACTGGTTAGGCTGACCCTGGCTCATTATTTCTTCAGTTTTATTTTTATTCGGCTGGTCGGTCTACCACTGTGGTCCAGACTGAAACATCTCAACAACTACTGGATGGCCCGAAATGAAATGTTGGACAGACTTTCATGGTCCATAGAGGACATACTGACTATTGACTTTGGTGACCCCCTGACTTTCCCTCTAGCACCTCCAGCACGTTGACACTTGAGGTTGACCAAGATCTTATAATGCTGGTGATTGGCTGTTTAACGTTACAAGTTGTAGAGAAAAAAAGGGGCTCAGGTAGTAGGAGCTGAAAAATGAAAACAGCCGTAATGTTGTAGTTCTCTTTGTTTTATAAAATTGGTATTGGAAAAAGTATCGTTTGGGAACCGGTATCGAAGTCATGGTATTGGTATCGGTACCAATATCAAAAATGTTTGAATGATACCCAGCCCTACTTATGAAATTAAATATTTCACTGTGACTTCCTTTTAATCAATCAAACATTATAATATTTGTAATTTGTAAGTGGAGAAATGATATGTCAAAGCTGTCTTTTAGGACATTATTGCAGTGGTTCCCAACCTTTTTTCCTTGGTGCCCCCCCTACTCATGTCTAAGAAAAGCTGAGCCCCCCCCCGAAACCGAAGGTGAGGTAACTCTCGAGATAGAGCCTTACTTTCTTTTTTGATACAGAGCAGTTATCAGCACAGTTACGTTTCTCCGCCATGTTTCATTCATAAAATAGTGATGCCGTGGCGGCAGGAAAAACGAGGATACAACAAAATATATAGTTTTCATACTGACTTTTGTATACATTATATATTCTAGTGTATTATCATAATTTATTTAAAAATTTTTTTTACCTCAACCTCAAACCAGATAAAGACTCGCGCCCCCCCTGTGATCTTTGCCGCCCCCCCTGGGGGTGCCCGGACCCCAGGTTGGGAACCACTGCATTATTGGACAGATGAGATTTGGGAACTCAACCTTGCCAAGTCGAAACATTAATGAGTAAATCTTCCCTGATATGGCTCCAAATCATAACATTTTTAATAACAACTTAAAACAATTTGTAATCCAATTTAATAAATCCATCCCTTTAAACTTGCACATCAGCCAATACTGACTTTAAGTAGAAATACATTGTGTTTGGTTTGCTGTGTAACCAGGTGTTAAAAAGATTGTGTTAGAGGAAATTATCTGATTATCATCTGTTTTCCACAGCTGGATCGCTGTGTTTCAAGTTCAAGTAATTTGTTCATTAAGAAAGTTGGGAAGATGAATATTCTTCATCTGTGCACATTTGAGAATTAATTTATAATATTCATATAGGTTTCTATGCCCAATTACTGCTGTCATACAATAACCAGAAATATACTGTACCGGAGTACAAATCATACTATTTCTGGCTGTTGTATCTGAAAGCAGTCACACCTTTCAAAGAGATGCTTGATTGTTATCGTTTACAAAGTGCCACTGTATTGTATGTGGCAGGAACAAGAAAAAATATGAATTCCCAATTACCCAATCTGCACTGTGACATGAGAGCTATGGGGTCTCCCATAATTACTTTAATGATTAAAATAGTTTTTAATTGCAATTCCTATTACTGAATGTGCTCATTTTCACTAACCTGACGTGCCAGATGGTTTGTTAACACAGAACCATCTTGAGAAGCCACCATTAGAAACTGTTTGGAAAAGAGAAGGCACTAAAACCACGCCCGTAGCTGCCAGTAGCTCCTCACCAGACGCTGATTGGTTCAGTAAGCTGGTAATTCAAACACAAACGCATTAGGTTGGAGCCTGACAAAATGTATTGTTTGTGATATATAGATATATATATTTTGTGTGGTCTCGTGATATCGCGAGAATCCAGCTGCCTTGCAATGTAACATTTTCACTACCATCCATGACATTTTCAGCATGTAATACACTATTGTTGCTACTTGAAGATCTTAAAGCTGCCTCAAAATACAATACTTTTAATATAACTATATACATTTTCTCTAGTATATGATAGGTCTTGTTGTATTTTAGATGAATATTTAGTAGTGACAGTGGACAATGTATATAGCAACCATGAATGACGATATAAGTAGTCTTATGCACTGACTCTGCTACGTGACTTGCCAATGACTACAACCTCACTGTTATCCATGTTGTAACCAAGCACACAGAGGGGACCAATCAGTCTGACTTTATCTACACAAGGGAGCTCAACTGTTTTAGAAGTGCTAGTACATCACTTCACTTTGGGCTGGTGAACAAAACCTTCAGGGTCCATTAAATCCCATTCAGCTGTCTGCTTGTGAGGCCCATACATTTGAGTAAGACAGGCTTATACTGGGCCAGACACAAAACACCCACGTATTTCATTATACGTAAACTGATGTCCCATGCATCTTTGTTCCTAATAATGGGGACTCTGGCAATATTTTCAACACTCAAATACATTCTTCTTCTTCTAAAAAAAATGCTCTGTATATGATTGAATACTGTACTTTGGATAATGGTCGTAAGGAGCACATCTTGCAAAATGTTTATATGCTTTGGCTTGCTATATTATGAGAATGCAATGTAAACAGAGATCAGCCTTCACAAATAGAGAGGCGGCAGGGGAAAGAGAAAAGGGATTGTCAGAGATTTGTGAATCTATTCACATGGAGACACTGGGACAAAGGAGATGCAAAATGCAAAACACATTAAGGGTTGATTTAGTTTGTACAACGTGTTGTGTGTGTTAATAGTTGTTCCAAACTGCCACACTGGAAGGCGGAGTGAAAAGCTGTCCACTGTAGAGAGATGGGTGACACAATATTGTTTACATTTGGAGATACAGGTACACATACTCAATCACAGTCTCTCCTGGAGAACATTCATGGTGTTGCACTCAGTTGTTCACATGAAAAGTGACAAAATCATTGTCATTTGAAAAAAAGAGAGTTCAAGAGAGAAGTGCATGATGTGGGTGTGAAGCAGTTCGACCATCCAACAAGCATACTGACATCTTAGCTGTGGGAAAGGTCTTTTACCTCTAGATCACACTATGGATACTACTAAAAAGCGTAGATGTACTGACATAATAAAACACATTTCAGGTGACTTTTTCAAACTCCAATTTAATTTGCTGTGTTTTGATCTATCAATTTTTAATTTTAAGAAAGCACTGTCCACCATTGCCGTTCCAAAATACTAAGATATGATGCGTGTTTCTAAAGCATTTAAGCAACTTATTTGATTGGGCAGTGGAGTTCTAACTCTGTGGGTAGCCAGTGGTTCATTTTGAGTTTGACTCTCTCTGGAGGCAGTTTCTCTGTAATTACAAACAAGTTATTTGGTGTCGTTAAGCTGATCCTCTCAAACTTTAATAATTTATTTTCACCTCTTTCTTGTTCCCTCTCACACCTTTTTTCTCTATCTGTG
This sequence comes from Perca flavescens, assembly GCF_004354835.1. NCBI lineage: Eukaryota > Metazoa > Chordata > Actinopteri > Perciformes > Percidae > Perca > Perca flavescens. Next base: position 27,340,617 of record NC_041331.1, on the reverse strand, counting down.
TGTGCTGATTGTAATGGGATGAGCCTGTGCTGTATATATGTGTGATTAATGGAAGTGTTCTCGCCCCAGAGGAAAATGTATTGTCAGAAGAAGGCCAATTTCAAAGGCACTTCACTTGCACATGCAATTATTTGGCTTTTAGCCCTCTTTTTTGCACTCCGTCCTCACAATGCTTAATTTCAGGAGATAGCTTTAATATCTCTTAAAATGAAGATGGTACTATATACCTCATTTCTATGAAAATAGAAGATGCCAAACCTGGATGTCTGCGTCATAAATACTAGATATGTAATTGATGTTAAGGATGACGTGAGAGCCCCTGTAAATTTGCCCTGTAGTGATGACAGGGACACTATGTAAGATGTAATGCCTTTAATGGGTTAAACATTGATTTTGAAACTTTGTTAGGAGAGTGACCAAAACAATAGGTGCAAAGATTTTAGATGCACATGCCTTATAACATGCTCATCATGTAGACGTGTGCGCTATCCACAGCACTATGGTATGACAGTAAATACACTGATTTACATTCCCTATGGTACACATAGGCTATTTATCAGGTGAGCAAATTAATACAGTATTTATCACATGCAATCTGAGAAACATTGACTTTGAACACTTCCTGATTCTGTTTCTTTAGTAATGAAAGAGGATGGGTCTTAACCTGCTAACTTAGCTACAAACGTGCTACACACACAGTAAGTATATGTATTAATATTTGGTATAACTCTCTGGCTTCAGTGAAGCTGCTGGAACTGTTGTCCATAGTGGAAAAAAGCTGCAATCCTCAGTGATTAATAACCGATGGAAACCGATGTGTGGATTATGTGAGTAATTATCAAAGCATTATCTAGAAATGTGACAGGATCTATAACATTTTCAAAACCACATTATAACTCCTAAAGTTTTTGTTTGTTTTGTACTAGAAGAAAATCTTACAGGACAACCTATTCCCATTTATTTTAGTCAGATTTTGGCCGATTTTAGTTTGTTGTCACAGTTGAGACACAATAAAAGATGTTTATGAAGCGAAAATGATAATATTGAATTATCCACTAAGGTAATGTATTAAAGCTATAGGGAACTTTGTCTGAAGTAATACCACCCTTTAAAAAACTAATTCATAGCAAAGGTGAGGGGCTTCTTTTTCCTAAAGCAATACTTACAGGGCTGTGTATTTCTCACCAAATACATAAAACAAACCATTTTATTTATGGAACTTGTTGCCCTGTTTTTTACTCACTGTAATTCAGGGCAAAAACTCAACTCAAATAGAACTTTTCTGGGTAGGTATCACCACAGACTTTTGACTGCATGTAATACAGACCAACTACTCCAGAAATGGTCACTTTACCTCCAAAAATCTTCTCTAAAACCTTTTATGATAATTTTGTCTTCTAACAATTTTCAACATTTTTCCCACAGACTTAAAGGTTTGAAAACATCACTCCAGTTTTTATTTTTTTTATTATAAAGGCTCACAAATTGCATCATAATTTTTAGAAGAGCTGCTGCACCAGTCATTTTGACTGGCAATAAAACTCAATATATTCTTGTGCATGGCTCTTCTATTGAATTTGAGCTGTGAAATGTCCATAAGGAGTGCTACATTGTCAGCTGAAGCCACTGTACCACTTACGCAACAGGATTTTACAAGACAATATAAAAAACACATGTATAATATAATGCAATCCAATACAATAGCCCTGTAATGAATGTGTTTTTTTATTGCTTATAAATGTCAGCCAGGATTACATTCAAGGGTATTTTGAGTCCAGTCCAGTTTTGTTGTTGCATTGGATTGCATTATATTGTAAGATGATGTTATTTTATCCACCCTGTCACCACAAATAAATACGGCCTCAAAAGTTGAATCATTACTTGACACAATTCATTAGAAGCTTCACAAATGTATATGAAGAGTTATTATGCTGGATTGTACAATATGTTGATTTTATTGTGCCCACCCCTTCTATGTAGTGATTTATACAGTATGGCACTGCTTTCTGATGCGTCACATTGATCTGGTGTCATTTAAGGCAGCCAAAACATGGTCTCCTCTTATTTATTCAATATGACATATATATATATATATATATATATATATATATATATATATATATATATATATATATATATATAATAAATGTATATATATGTAAGATATACATTATAGTAGACCAAGAGGTACAGACCCACAAGAGGCTGTAGGGAGTCATGGAAGCCTCCAGGAACAAGGAGAGACTCCAGCAAAATAAGATGAGACAAGATGGACAAGTAGCATGAGGGGACAGTAATGCTATGTTTACACTACTGTAGGAGCATCAAAAGCTACAAAATGGCCAACAGAGCCAGCTACATTGACGCAGAGTCAGGTCATAATTTGAAACATCACTCTACATATGAAAGTACCTAACCTAAACTACATATAATCATGTTGTAATTGAAAAGGACGTTTTACCATTAAACTGTTTTGCACTTTTCGGTTTTCATTACTGTACAAATACAGTTAGTAAGATTATATTGCAAGTGGAGACATTAAACCAAACACAGATGTTTTAAAATTAGAATTGCTTTTGGTTTACTGATCTTACTTAAAATGGAAGGGAATAGGCTGATAGGTGCTGTACAGTAGGTAGTGGATATTTATGTGTACTATTCTTATCTCTTTTTAGGTCCACAATTTGCATTAGTTTGAAAAAAAGTGCCCGCCTTATCAAATAGTGTTTTTTGTGTCTATTATAAGCTTTTAAATTAGTTGGTGTTCTGATATGGTTTTGAGTGGTAATAGTGTGTGGGGGGATGTGTTTAAGATGAGAGATACAGGATGTGAAGTGCTTCCGGGCATGACATTCCAGAAGAGAGAACACAAGAGCGTCTTCAGATAACTTGTGCGGTTTCCTAACTAAAGGTCATCAGCAAGTGGAGGCTGAGAAAAGGTCAAAGCCACTCTGAAAATGCTGGTAACAAAATGGTAAGTATCATAAACAAGTGGAACATACAGTATCAGGTCCCTGAAGTCATAATAGTCCTTTTTGAGAAAACATAATACATTGTAAATTGATGTGATCCATTGACAGACCTATTGTACAACAGGATAGAGATTTTGAATGGCATGTTAATGATGGTCTGTTGCCCAGACCAGTGTTGGAGAATGTCATGGCACTTATGGCACAAAAGCATAGATGTTAATGTGACATTTAAACCAGACCTCATACAGTTGGATGTCTTGGCCTTCAACTTTATAAGGACATTGTGTGCCACAGTCCTAAAAGATATAATCTAAATATCTGTTATTACAAGCATGACATCACATGGTCAGTTTTTACCTATGATCAAAGATTCATATTCAGTTTAATATCTAGTATTTGCATTACTATGTTCAGAGTAAGCTGTAGATGCAGTAACTAAATATATATTATACGTAGCCTACTTTTTTCCTGTTCTAAGGTTATTTGAAGGACTACATCTAAAATAAACGATTCCACTTTTAGATTCAATTACTGGCAAATTGATGTAATTAAATTATTACCATCCTGGGTCTTCAGTCTGTCATTATTGTGTGTGGGTTTTAGCCTGTGTATTGACTTATACTTATTGACACCTGTCATAACAGTTTTATGGAATTAGAATACTCCCTTAATAGTCCAGATTTTACATATCATTGTCCAAACACATTCATGCAAAGGTTTTACTGAGCCAGTCTATAGCAGCTAAACACTGTATTTTGCCTACCATAGACTAGTGGAAAACTTTGGCTGAGACAGTCGGTTTCTGAGACAGAAACGTAATAGTTCCTGACAGAGTGTGTGATTTCCTCAAAGCCATTTAGATATGGCCCGGGTCTCCTAAGAGCTAAAGACAGGATTTAATAAGTAATGCTTCAGCAGGCCCCAGCACCTGGCGATCCCCGTCACCCTCTGGCTGACTGTAATTATTTGTGATAGCCCCCGTACGCTTGCTGGCCTCCCAACAGCACATGTTTCACTCAGGCTTTTAGATGGGCATCAAAATGCATTACCTCCAAAGAAGTAGATGGGGGTCCTGGATGCGTGAAGCCAGGTTGGAAATAAAGACATTAACTCTCTCTGCAGACCATGATTGCTTAACTGTGCTGAGTGACATCAGAGCTTGTTTTCTAATACATCAAGGACCATTAATTCACTAGTTCAGAATATGCCAGTCATTGTTATACATACATTTCAGCCTGCAGATGTGAAGTATATATGTCTGAAATGGATAAACTATACATAATTGCAACTAATGCTTAAGGACGACAACTTTCTGACAGGAGTCAAATACGTTTTCTTTCTTCTTTCCTGTCTCTACCCTCTAACTGGTTCCCTTTCTCCTTCAAATTAAGTGGAAACAACACGGCAGATCTTCTCAGGTTCTCTGCATATAGTGCTATTGCATATGGCCTTAATGACTTGGCAGCGGGGGGCTCAGCTGCTAATGAGTAGGCTCTCCTGTTCCACCACGATCAAATGAAAGCCTAATTTGATTTTCCCTCTTGACCTCTATTCCTCTCAGAAAACAGCAAAGCACCAGTCAGAGGCGTGTGGAGAAAGAGTGGGTAATGATGAGATTTTGCTCATAAAGATATAAAACCCTGTTATATTCCTGTAAATACACACATGCAGAATATCATGCACACCTATTGTATGAATTTACACATGCATACATATATACAACAGATTTCACTGGCAAAATTAAAAACAGTTAAAAATGTTGGACATTTTGGGAAATATGCTTATTTGCTTTGGTGGTGAATTAGATGAGAAGATTGATACCATTTTGATGTTAGTCCATTCAATATGAATACCACCTGCAGCCAGTTAGCTTAGCACAAAGACTGGAAACATACAACACACGACAAAAATGTTTTATGTGGGGTTATGCTTGGGACTATTGCTTGGTGAGGCACAGGCTCGTTAGTGAAGAAACTATAGTGAGTCTCTGTACAACAGGGTGTGTGAGGGAAATTTCTGCTATAATGATATCTTTGCTAACATGAATAAATGTGTCTCATATCCTCCATGAAATTGATAACAATGTTTAGGTCTTTGTGAAACTGAATATAAGAAAGCTCATTATAAAAGAGTCTAGCCTGGAAGGGAGTCAAGTCATTTTATTTATATAGCACCAAATCACAACAAAGGTTATCTCATGATATCATTCATATAGAGGAGGTCTAGAACAATTGCTTGAATTTACAGAGACCCACTTCAAGCAAGCACTTAGCGATAAAAGAAAGGAAAAACTCCCCTTTAACCGGGAGAAACCTCGGTTAGAACCAGGCTCTAGGTGGGTGGCTATCTGCCTTGAGGTTGAGGCCTCCCACTTCTATGATAATAATGTATCTTCCATAACAAATACGTGTGTGTGTGTGTGTGTGTGTGTGTGTGTGTGATTGTGTGTAAGACTTTTAATTGGTTGGTGCAGCTGACAGGCGAAGGATAAGAGAAGATAAAAAAAGAGCGAGAGAGAGGTCGATGTTCACACCGAACGTGAAGCGATTATGAAAATATAAAGATGTGACTTTGAGCCAGGCAACTTAAAAGTGGCAAACATTTCAACTTGTGTCGCAAAAGCATATCAGCGTTTTGATTCTTTCACTGTCACTGATGTTATTCAATCAGAACTGGAGGAAAATAGTATTGTAGCTGTCTGTGGGCAGTGAAATTTACAGAGCTGTGTGTGTGCCTCCAGATGATTTTGTGAACCCAGAATTGACAGCGTTTGGTTTTCCCACGTATCTTGGAATTCCACAGCCATGGTTGTTATCGGAAAGAAACGTCGTTGGTATCTATGTGGAGCCGCTACTCCTCTGGCACGGCTTGCGTGAATAATGCGAATAAACACAATTGATCCCTCGGTCAAACATGCCTGAGTAACGCCCAGTGTTTGGTGTGAACACAGCAGAAAGGCCTTTAGATGCTGGGGTTGTAACAAATAACACGAAAATGCAAAATACTCTCCTGCTAATGTTTTATTAATAACATTTAAATCACTTTTGTATGACCCGAAAAGGTCAGTTAAAAGTGAAGGCTATTTTCAGCATTGCAGTTTTTGACATCCCTAGTTGCACACACACGTACCTGGTAGTGACGCAGTACATTCACAGTCTCCTACTGTTGCCTCTGAGTAGCTCCCCTGAAGCTGTTGGGGGGCTAAGTGCCCCACTCAAGGGCAACTCAAGAATAGTTGTTGAGGGAATGACAGCTCATAACTCATTCAACTTCCTCACATTTTTTTGACTACTTCAGGAATTTGAAGCAGATTGCCCTGGTCACAACATATTTCTCTAACATTATGAAGCATTGAAACATTGCCACCTCTTTAAAGGGTAAAAAAATCCAACTGCTGAGTGTTGAGTATAGAAATCCACATTCAGTAACTGCAGACTCCGGCTCACTTTATTGTCATGCAGAATGTGTCAGAGGAATGCAACAATTAAACTGCAAAAGTTTTCATGTGCCCAATGTAGAGCTACAGCACTTATGAACATGTATTATATAAGGCTGAAGTCAAAATAATCTTAAATTATGAATCAAGAGCTATTGTTTATTTTCAACTGGAGAGTCACCAGCGCTTATATAATTCATTAGGTGCATGTCTGAAAATTTGGGTAACATTTTACTATCATTGTTAAAAGGGAATGTGAGGATCTTGTGGATATTGTTCCGATGCATCGTGTATTATGTAAAAACACAGAGAGTAACCTGAGGACTGAAGGTGGTGAAGGGATTCAGCTCAGCAGGGCTGTGAGACAAAATGCTTTCATGACACCTGCTGGTGCAGTGTTCTGCTAGCCAGACTCTTATACTTTCCTCTCCCATCATCCATCCATCAACCCAGCGGTCGATGCCCAGAGCGTAGCCACTCTCTATTTGTCACTGCCCATCAGAAATGGTTACATTGTCATTACATGCTTGCTGACCCTTTTGAATACTCTGGGGCTGTTGCAAGAAATTGTCAGAAAGAATAAAATGTTGCCTTCCTCCTCTGCAAGATTAAGAGGCAAAAAAACAAGAGGGATTACATCAACACTTTTCAGTTTATCGTTTCATTCTCAGAGTTGTGTTGTTGTGTAACGTGTCATGTTTTTATTTCTGTGACTGGAGAACTGTGGTGAACAGACAACTGTCAAAACCAAAACACTTTGGAAGGCAGAAGGAAATGAGAAAAAAGAGGCAGAAAAGAAGGTGAGGAAGATACAGTAACAAGAGAGAGGCAGTAAGCGATCAGGAGATATTTTATTTCTTGGCCTGTTAATGAGACACAGAATGTCAAAGTAAAGTAAACCATGTGATAGATTAAAAAGTGATTAGTCTACTATAAGGTAGTTTCCCTACCATGGTTTTGGTTAACCCAACTATGTTTTCAAGAATAGTGCTAACTTCAATCGTTAAGGCTTGAAATGGGCAGCAAGTGGGTGAAATCCAACTTTTGAAACCCCCACTAAATCACCATGTTTCTGTTACTGAGCCAAACAATGCATGGTTAATTTTATTAGCTTTTAATTGCTGAATCAAGCAGTTAATAAATCAGTGTAGGATACTATGTAATATAAAATAAAAAAAAACAAATGTGAATGAATGTCTTGATTAATGGTTACTCTAAACACTCATGTATTATATGTATTAAATTACATCATACCTGGACACAAAGGAAACTTTCTCTGACAGAGAGCACTTAGTTGTACTTGAACTATATTTACATTCTGATTCCTGATTCTGATTTAAGGTCTAAAGTTGAAAACGTGTGTGTACATATGTTACCGTGAAAAAGACAAAGCTGGGTGGAAGAAACCGAAAAGCAGAGAATAATGACAAATGAGACAGCTCAAGCTTACATTTGATCCAATAATCATATAAAACCAATTCTAACAGGCATGCATGTCCCTTCCAGAGCTTATGAATAAGAATAATTCACCTGAAAAAGATTTTAAAATGTATGAGTTTTTATTGCCTGATGGGAATGTCAGATGTTAGCAGGCAAGTCAGGGGGCACCAGAGGCAATAGGTTGCATCCTCTGGGGACCATGACAGTCCATACAAAATATTTCTATACAAAATGGCATGACAATCCATCGAGATATTTCAGTCTGCACCAAAGTGGTGAATGAACCAAACCACAGACAGACATTGGCATCTCAGAGACATGCAGCTATGGCTAAAATATTTGTGTATACAGAGTGCTACAATCTACATAACTGTAAGTGTGTACAGTGATTCTGCAAGGTGTTTTTGCAGTTAATTCACATGCCAGTTTGCAACTGTCGGTAGGTTAATAAACCCTCCAGTATCAGTAGCATCTAAACTTTTATCCACCAGGGCCTGCGATGAATTTGCCTCCTTCACTGAAAAAAATCTGAAAATTAGACAAGCAGTCAGTGCCTCCATATCAGGTACAGGATGTGTTGTTCCTGTATCCACATAAAATCACTTCAAATACCATGACACAATTTGACGTGACTAACCATAAAAACCTGGACAATATTGAACCATATCTGAAATCCTCCTCCTGTTGCCTTGATATTCTGCCAAAGCCACTCACAACAATCTAGACATGTCACTAATGAGCAATTATAGGCCTATATCAAACCTTCCATTTTTAAGTAAAATCCTTGAAAAAGCTGTTTTACAACAGCTTAACTTTTTCTTGTCACTAAACAACTGTTTTGATGACTTCCAGTCAGCTTTTCGACTGAGACGGCTCTTGTTTAAGTCTTCAATGACATCCATTTGTGGCGACATTTCAGTCTCAGTATTACTTGATCTCAGTGCTGTATTTGAAAGAACAGGGACTACTTTGTTTCCATAGGTAATTACACATCTGAGCGGACAAATATGACATGCGGAGTTCCCCAAGGCTTCATTCTGGGGCCTCTTCTGTTTAACATCTACATGCTTCCACTGGCTCAGATTATGAAAAACAACTAAAGAAGTTACCATAGTAATGCGGACGACACATTAATTTACATAACCATATAACCAGGGGACTATGGTCCAATACAAACACTCTCCATCATCTGGATCAGCTGTCTGTCACCAGAGTCGGAACTAAACAACTCCCATAAAACTGCAGGTACGCTGCAACTCTGTTCTTCTAATTCATTTTTCTTTTTGATTTCCTTTTTAAAGTAATTCTTACACTGCACTGTAACTTTTATTCTTGTATTTCATACCTGTCTTATTCTATTTTAGCCGTTTTTATATTCTCTTTACCAGATGTTTTTAACTGCTCTTTAATGTTTTATGTAAAGCACTTTGAATTGCCTTGTTTCTGAAATGTGCTCTACAAATAAAGCTGCCTTGCCTTTTTCAGATGTTATTGAGATGGATCAATATTCTCTGAGAGTTCCCTAGTGTACTGAACAATCTGTAAAATCATATTCCTTGTGTTGATCATGACAGTAGTTCCTTTTAGTCCCAAACTTAAAAAAAACCCTATACTCAGATTTGACTACAATGACTAACCTTATTTTGCCTGATCTCACTGAGTGAAATTCATCAATTCACTTATCATTTAATCAGTCACGTAGACAACCGTTTAGCATACTTTATCAATTCCTTTGTGTGTCTCTGTGTGTGTTCGTGTCATCCTTATGGCTCTTGAGTAATGACACTAACACACACACACAAACACACACACACTACACACACTCACACACACACACACACACACACACACACACACACACACACACACACACACACACACACACACACACCACACACCCTGCACTGAGAGTTCAGTTCAAGTATGTCCAACGTGTCCTCCTCATTGGTGGGAATGTTTGTCTTTGTTCTCAGTCTGTTGGTTCAGAGTATTCTATAGTCTGTCTGTAAATAGCTGTGGCCTTGGAGACAAACACACAGCGCTCATTCCTCTCTTGGCCATTTCCTCGAACCTCTGCTCTCCTGCTCAGTCTAACCAGCGACACAGTTCTGGTAGAGCGAGAGAGCACAGCGCGTCCCAGTCACTCCTCCTTCTCGCTCTCTGTTACTCAAACCAGGATGGATCTACCCTCCTACCAGAGCAGAAATCTACTTCAGCAGTTGGCAAGTTGGGTTCTCATTTAGGAGTGAAACAGGAGCTTAAACAAACGTTCATTCTCCCCCTGACAAGATTTCCTTCATCTCCGCGCATCAACTTGGCTTTCGGAAACCTACATGATGACAGAAACCGGGCTACAATCGCGCTTTATTCTCCTGCTTTGCCTTATCTCCATCGCAGCGTGCAATATGTTTGCATTCACCGAGGAGCCCTCTGAGAGAGCCGGGAAGGGAGACGGGTATTGTAGTCGGATATTACGGGCTCAGAGCAATCGGAAGGAGGGCAACAGCGAGTTTCGCCTCCGCGTTGAGGGAGACCCGGAGAGCTATCAGCCAGGGAGCACATACAGAGGTTTGTGTTTATCCGTCGGATTTTACGCACACTGCGGTGGTTTCCACTATGTACGCATTGTGAAATAAATACGAGTCTACGGTCAGTAGGTTATGCAAACTTAATATAAGTTTCTACAGGGTCTACTTTTGTTGCGAAGCGAGTATGTGAAAGTATATTTGGTTAGTAAATAGATGGTTCCTGCATCCCAAAAACAAAATTTGCATTTCAACTATTTATAGCCAAAGGTGACAACAATTTACTTTCATGATGAAAAATTCAAAAGGTTTATATGAAGCTAAATCCCTCTGCAAACTCTTCTATGCTTTTTGGTATTCTCTTTCATAGTTAAAACAGATTTTTAAAAAGCCAGCAGTCCCCGATCTTATAGCTTTTGTTTAAAGTGGAAGTTGTTTGGATCTGCATGCGCCATCTGCTCTGTGAATCTCAAAGAACCATGCTGTTCTGGACTTGAGAATATATTGCACTGCGGTTAGTTCATTATTTTCTGATTTTGCCTAATTATAAATAGTTCCATATCATTCAAAGCCAATAACTGAATTAGCTCAAAGTGGGGAGTTGGTAATAGCGAGTTATTTTACTTCCCATCCCAAGATTCTGATAAAGTTGTCAAGTACAGCAAGTTTAAGTTTCCCCAAAGTAAATGAACATTCTTTTATGTGCTGCCGATTTGCAAATGCATAAAAACACTTAAACATCTTCTGATAAAAGCCTACTGCCTGGCTGAGACTGAACCATTATAATTGCTGTTATGTGAGCTACATCCTCAAGAACAGGTGGCACGTTTGATTGTACATAAAGTAATTATTATAATTCTATCAGAATATATTACCATTTATCCACCAGAGTCCAACACATACTATCATTTCACATTACTATTATAAGTGTAACACTACCCAGGCAGATAGTTAATTAAACCCACTTTAGTCTACAGGTATGTTTGGCAGTGAGTATTGTAGTTCAGCTGCTTTCTCTGTTAAGTGATCCTTGCTGTCACTCTTGTTTGAATCCATCCAGTGACTCTCATTGCATCCAACCCCTCCTACTTCAGAGGGTTCACCCTTATTGCCCTGAAGGAGGGTGCAGAAGGAGACAGAGAGGAGGACTACATTGGAAATTTCCAGGTAAGGTAGCAGCTAATGACATGACTGCTTGTACAATCAGAAAAGATTTGACAATTCGACAATTTGTACATTTTCTCATTCACAGTGCAGTTCCATGGCAATTAATTAACTTATCCTAATCTGCCACACCGGTAGTTAAACCTTGGTATTTAATGTCCATCCTGCATACCATCCTTCCTCTGGACTCCAGCACTGTGCATGACGTGTGTGAATAAATAGACAGATATTACTGTAGATTGGGGAGATGGGGGTGTTGACAGATTTTCTTTGCACAGCGTCCTGTCTTGACATGTCAAAGTGTGATAATTCTCACCTCAGCTTTTTTAATAGGCTTGGTAAAGCATATGAAAAGAACGTACTCTCAGCTCAGCTCCATGCAGCTTTGCTTTTCCAGGCTATGAAAGTACACGTTTGTGGAATTTGAAAAGTTGTGTGCTGACAATCAGGCATACAGTACAGTTCATGTATGTAGGAAGTGTATAATTGGTGTAGTTGAGAGGCTAATAAGCATTTTACACAGACAGGCCAAGCTGAAGTTTTGTAGGAAGCAGGGAGAGAACGGAGTGGGGTCAAGAGTGCCAAAAGAAGAGAGAGAAGGCAAGGAAACTGGTTCTGTTGCACGCATGTGATAATGGCCAAACACGTGAGGCCTTTGTAATTATTATGCAGTGTGAGGAGTCAAGTGGTAGAGAGAAGATTGGTTGATGGGGTATGTGTATGTGTGTGAGTCCAGAGAGAGGAAGGATAATAATCATGTAATGATAAACTTTATTTCTAGAATGTTACAAAGTATTATACATATACATATGGCATCATGTAATGTCTGTAGATGCTATTACAGCACATTCACAGTGTAAAACTACATTGTAATTTGGTGAAACCTCTACGTAACATTACATTTATAACCTTTTGAATTAATTCCACTCTACTGGTTCTTGTTCTTTCTCATGCCTTTTAGCTTACTGTGTCCTGCCAATGTTTATTCCATTCAAGTCTAGGCTACAGTTTCAAGAAATCCATAGAGCTCTCAGTGCACAAGATGACATCCTGTTTTCAAAGGATTTGAAAAGAACTGAGCAACTGAGGAATGGGGTTTTAGCTGTATCAAGTACCAAAATGTTAGAGAAATATTTGAGTTCAGTTTACAACAGTAAAGGTACTATATACCATGATACAGAGTTTTTTTTAAATAAGAAAATGCAAGTCATACATAAAGTTTTAAGCCAAATTCCCACTCCTGCCCAGAACTTGAGCATATGTCTTCGTAGGGCAGAAGTCGCAAAGAAGCAGTTGTTAAATGGGTTTAACGGCATATCTAGAATTCTCTTTTTCAGACTTTTGTGAACCTGTCTGTTTCAGTCGCTTCCCACATAAAACCCTATTATTTTATTGAACCTGTAGTACAATACACAGAAAGGGTTTGCACAGCAGCCCACGGGCTTCTCTGATCACAGCTACTGCCATGCCGTGGCACTCTCTGTGAACCTGAGCTTTGAATATGGGAGGACATAAAAAACGGGAACATTTTATTTTTGTCCTGTCATTAACCAGCGCTAACACTGGCAAGATTTCTTCTGTTTTATTTGTCCTTGCAATATATTTCATGCTGTTGTTATTTAGTGCCAGCCTTGAGTGTGCTCTTCAGCCATATGGCAGAGTGTGGCGTGGCGTGACAGGGCGCTAAACGTCAGGAGTGAAGAGAGGAAACACTACATCATTTAGTCACGTTCACTCTCTTTGCTTTCTATGCATGGATGCAACTGAGTGTGGAGTGCACACAAAATGATAGATAGATGTGTGACCGTAGACTTAAGATGTTGGCATCAAAAGTAAAAAGAATGGATATGTCATTAGTGGGACCTGCCTTTGATTAGAAGCCTGCTAGGTTTTAAGAAGTTGAAGGTATCAGCTGCAGATAATCACCTGTTTCGCCTGACAACGCAGTAAAAATAAACTGCTGTCCAAAGAGATATCCCTCTATCATCACCTGCTCAGTCTTCATGTTTTATGTCTTTTATGTCAAACACACACACACACACACCATTCCTCCATTCTGAAAGAGTCCTGGGTGGGCTGCCCTCTAGGCATTGAGAGAAAAGAATGGAAAAAAAGAAGCTGCAACAGAAGACGTCAGGCTTTATTTAACATACAGCTCATTTGAAATCTGATGGTGTGTCCCGTCTCAGCCGTCTTAGGACAGCTCCTGACTTGATGAAAAGCACTTTTATTGAGCTTTCTGGGAAGGTCAGCTGCCACTGTGTGTGTGTGTGTGTGTGTGTGTGTGTGTGTGTGTGTGTGTGTGTGTGTGTGTGTGTGTTTCTTGGCAGGAGCGTAAACCAGCTGGCAATGCTGGCGATGTCTGATGAGACATTACTTCTCAGCAGGGTGAAATGATAAAACAAGAAAAGGCAAATGTGGCTATGTCAGGGGTGAAATCGGTGCCACTGTGAGGGCAACACACTGTATGACTTAATTGTATAAGTAGACATAACAGAGATTGTGGGTGCATCGTCTTCACGTCATACTTCCACAAGGATGATCTGATATTACGACAACAAAGATGTTGGACAAGTAAACCTCTGTGCAAATTGTTCCATTTGCATTAAATTTTCCAAAGTCCCCATGTTATTTTAGATCAATTATGTTGTTTGGGTCTGACCAGTAGCTACTGTAGAGCCAAGCACTTACTCTGATGCACAAATGCATAAATCTTTCCAATTATGTGTTACATTTTTCTCCTTTCCCAACTCTCACCATCCATGTATTGGTAAAAGGTTTGAACATTTGGAATTATAAGAAACTGGTCATAGGTCGGTTAGCAGCAATTTAATTTTATTTTTTTGCACACGGTGTTTAATGCTTTCCCATGAGACTACACTGGTTTTAACATGTGTTGTAGTCCAGTCAGGCCACCCCAGGATGCCTGTTAGAAACCATGGGAACATGGAGGGGGGGGCTGTATAATCCGTCACACCATGATAGGCTGCGCACACACACACACACACACACACACACACACACACACACACACACACACACACACACACACACACACACACACACAGAGCATCCAGGCACCCCTTCTGATTCCGACTCTCGCTCTCTCATGCATTTAACACACACACACACACACACACACACACACACACACACACACACAGACATGCACATCCACACACAATCCACTTTAAGAGGGAACTCATTCATAACATGGCATGACAAAGGAAATTCTCTGCTGACAGCTTTATGGAGTGAGAACGTTGCTGCCCTGATGTCACTTCCAATCAAACAATCCTTGGTCTCTGGGCAGTGAATACTAGCTCGCTGGCTGCGCTCCCTCATGCAACCAGCTCTACTAATTTCCTCTCTAGTTAAAATCAATGAGATGCTCAGTGTCTCAGATGTGTACTTGAGTAGAGAGGGTAGCATGCATTTGGACTCTTCAGTTTGACACAAAGAGTCTGGAGACTTCCTTTTTTTTATGCTGCTACAGTGATCATGATATATACAGGGGTCATGATTGGGCATCTGGGTGTTAACTCTCTGATTGATCTAAGTAGCTGTTTGGTGTCAAATGTCTTAACCAGCTTTTTTTGGTACTGTGGTGGAAGGTTTGAAGGAGCTTGTGTCCTTGTCCCCAACACACTGACAATGACAGATTTTTCACAAGGACTGGAATGAGAAGAATCGACTGTCCTGTCTCTTATTCTGACTCAGTGGTTCCCAACCTTTTTGGCTTTTGACCCCTTGAAAAGAAGCAGTATCTACTCCTCATTAAAGGTTATGGCGACTGTTTCTTTTTAAATAGACAAAGTAAGAAGAGAAAGTATCCAGTACTTTCTTCTTTCTTTGTTTGGTAAAAAGAATAATGATTGGAGAACAACATATACAACGTATGTTTTATGTGGCAATCTTTTTTCTGCTCTCCTCTCCTGTTAATCATAGTTCAGAATGATTTTGTGGCCAATTGGAAGCATCCTGGACCTCAGGATGCTTTAACACTGGTGTTGGAACCAGCGCGTGTGAGAGGCTTCTGTTCATTTTAACGTAATAGCTGCTTTAGTCAGATGTGTTTGTTGTAAAAACAACTCTCACGTTGTGTATTTTGGATATATTTTTTGATGTGTCCTGAAAATGTGAAATCAAAGTCAGTTTCAGCTGCTAGTTATGTTTATAGGCACTTGAGCTGACAATGGGAGAGGAAATTAATATGAAATAGTCCAACGCCTAATGACTACAATCACATCCAGATGTTTCAAGTGCCTTTGAGGCAAGTCTTGTCTGAGGACATTTTTATTCATCACTAATCACATCACTCTTCTGTGTGTGTGTGTGTGTGTGTGGGTTGTGTGTGTGTGTGTGTGTGTGTTTTACAGATAATTGATGAGGAGGAAACACAGTTCATGACCAACTGCCCCCCTGCAGTGACAGAGAGCACTCCTCGCAGACGAACCAGCATCCAGGTGTTTTGGACTGCGCCTCACAGTGGCTCTGGCTGTGTCTCTATTAAGTATGTATATCGTGCCTGATGCTGAGCCTGATGAGCAGAGGCGAGTCCTCAGCTCAAATGCTTAGACATACATATACACTACTGGTGGAGGATTAACTCTTAGCTAAACCGGTCCTTGTCCTTGGTGAACTGTAATTCATTATGTTCTAAGAGGTCTGCTTGTGTGGAGGGTTTTTAAATGGCATTGTTTTCTCCCTTCATCGCTACCTGCAGCTCAATATAGAATACAAGATACAAGCTTAGTCTGCAAGTCCTGAATGATAGATTTGATTTGTAATTATCTCCTCTGACTATTTTCAAAGCATACTATACTAGGGGTTGCATGACTTCAGACTAGTTAAATATGCGTCACACATCTCTGTGATTGTCAGTCAATCAAAAGTTCGCCATAAACAAATATTCAGTGCAAAGTCTATTATCCGTCCTCGTTGGCAACAAATGCATTGGGTTCATGCTTAGTTATGTGTACACGCAATTTAAATGGCCATTAAGTTTAGCGCGACTCATACCTCCTACGTTGGGCTCCTTGTGATAATCCAGTCATATGATGCTGGATAGCCTGTAACGTTAGCATTAGCACGTAGCTCCTGCGTGTCTTTACACAAACAGCTGACTGCAAACGTCCTTTAGCGTAGCAGAAATCCAAACAGCTACAGGCAGTTCTCCTCGTCCTTAGCTCCAATATCTCCTTATATCCCAAACATTTCGTGGCTTTCAAATGAAGTTCCAAATGAGCTGTGTGTTTGACAAATTTTGCCACTGATGGTGCTACAGGTCTATGTTGTTAGTGACAACACCACATGATTAGCGGCTAGTCGACTTCAAGCTCAAAACGTCATTGTGGAGGAGTAAAGTCGATTAGTCTGTGCAACCCCTATACTATACGCTTTTAGATGAATATGGGTGTTTTTTTTCTACTTTTCATGCAGCTACACTAGCATGTCTTGTATTTTTGTGAATGTGAATTTATTATAGCAGATTGAAAGCACTTACATTAACGAGGGTAGACTTACAGTAATAACAGAAACACCTCTCTGTATAATGCAATACAGTTCAACAGCACCGCAAGCTACACCCTACAAAATTATCATAAGGATTTATTGCAGGACTTTTGAATCAGACTGCATTATTTTAGCTAGGTGTACTGGCAACTGAGTAACTGTTAGTTTTGATGTAAGAGAGGTTGATGTATCGTAATAGGATGGTTTTAAGCATTTGTTTTTCATCTTTTTAAATAAATGCTTTACAAGTTGGGTTATCTAGCTTATATTTAATTATGTCATACAAAGGTAACTCTAAGTGTTTTCATTTAATGTAAAGAACTACAGCTCTCTGGGATTGCGAACTTTGCTACCAGCATACATCAAGTCCGCATGTACTGTACAGTAAACCATTTTCAATACATCGCTTCCCCTAAGCTATGCAGAGTTAAGTACAGAATGTCTCGTCAAATTTTCATTCCCACTTGGCTTCATAAAATATTAATTACTTTTATTAGTTATACGGCTGATTGAAATCAATAAATTCTGCTGTTTTGTGTCCTCTGGGCTTACTTGGAAACAAAAGGGTAGTCATGTTCAGCTGAAGACAAATCATGGCTGGAATCCATTTATTAATCCAGTACTGTGGGAAAATAATGAGAGTACAGGAGGTAGAAAGATACTAAGGGATTGTGACTCACAATTCTTTCTGATCAATGCATTATTTAACTGTGTGTGTACCCAGTCAGTTTCCCTGCTGCCTGGTCTACATCTCTGCTGTTCCTATGTACAAAGGGATGATGAAAAGGTTGCATTTTATAGTAATGCATATTATTATATGGCTGATACAGAGTGCGAGAAGTTTTTTCTTTTCTATGTCTCTGTGCTTTCCATTTCCCTTGTCCTTATCTTTCTGGAGTATCTTCATGACCTGCCCTCTCAATAACCTCTAAGCTTTCCTATACTCTCTCACTCCTCGCTCTCATCTCTTCTCATTTGTATCCATCTCCTCTTTCTTTTAATCTTCACTGTGGTGTGTTGTCATAGTTTTCTCGCAGCAGGTCATGTCGGCACTTCGGCTCTCCTCATAAAGATCAGTGGAATGATGGCAGAATAGTACTCAGTTAGGCACATGGGTAGAGGGATAAAAGTTTAAAGTGTGCCAGAGCATGCAGCATAGAGAGAGATACTTGAAAGTGCTGAGATATGGATGTAGTAATACCAGGACGCAGACAATAGGGCAGGGAGAGAGTAAGAAGTTCAAAAGAGACACCTCTATAAAATCATAATTACAGGCTGGTGTTTGCCACTGTTCTTCCCCCTACTTAGTACTCATAAAGATGACAAGGCTTTTCTATGCCTCTGTGCTACAACAGAACAAAAGTGTTAATTAAATGGTATTGATTGAGGAGGTTCATCTCCTGTAACTAGAGGAAGAGACATTCTTGTACACTATGGCTGTGCTATCATACAGCTCATACCAGCAGAGAAACATGGGTACATATACACATACTGTGTAGTCAATACATATGCAGGGAAAGAAATAACATAATAATGTGAAGATTGCTAATTTGTATAGATTATGTTAGAGAGGACACTTAAATTACTACAAGAGGCAGGGTAAATGTTACGAAATTTCATTTAATATCCCAAAAGAGCTCGGTCACTCTGCCTGTTGTAAAATAACAAGGTTATTTAAAAAAAAAACATCTGGCCATGAAATTAAAAGAGTGTGTGTGTGTGTGTGTGGCATTTGTGTGACTGTTAGAAGGATTCCGTGACTCAATTGTTGTCCCAGGACTCTTGCTCCTCCCGAGTGGTTTTCTGCAGTATAATTGACGGGCAGTTGCTGTCTTTTAAATGGAATGACTGAGCTTGGTGGTTTGGTTCCATCTAAGGTTGGTCTGTGATGATAGGGTCAGGCAAGGATGCTCATTCAAACTCCTGTTCTCAGAGCACTGTCTTTGAAAGTCTTACCATCCAATCCAGTTATTTTCAGCTTTCCTTCATGCTAGACTCAAATCAGGCCAAGGTTTCTGTCACTGTGTCTCTGTTGCTGTTATCCCACTCTTGTTTGGTAAAAAAAATGTATCTATACGTTTTGCTGCACAACTAAAATCTTGTTTTTGCTGACTTACAGTGGTTGAATTTCTCATCTTCCTGCAGTGATACAGAAATGTGTTCTGTACACTTTGACGTCACTGTTAGGTGTGGATACAGGTGCAACAGAGCACACTCTGGACAACGCCCAGTAGTGATGCTGGTTGCAGTCAGAAGTAGGGATGGGGTTCAATAGCATCAAATTCAGTATTGAGTCTGTTTATTGAATCTGATTATTTTCAAATCCCTTATCAGATCTAATTAAGTTTAGCTTAAGTTTTTTCTTTTTAAATCTGTAGTCATCTAAAACTGCACTGCACTTGCCTCAACATATATAACTATTAGGTTAGATGATCTAATATCTGCTGTTCTTGTTGACTACAAAAACACACAGTCCACTCACAGTTGTACAGTGGTGTTACAGAGTGCAACACATTCTCTTGAACGGGCTCGTATGATATCGTATGAAAAGTAATGCACACTAAAACGTATGATATATGAAAACTAGGAGACCGAAGACTGGTCACATGACATTGGCTACAGAGTTCCGTGCTACAGAGCGGCAGTTGCTAGTTGTTTACGCCGCTACAGAGCTTCCTGATGCGGCTACAGACCTCCTTCACAGCTTGTCATATCAGCGGCAGTAGATGTGTTTAGCTGCTATAGAGCTCTGCGACATCGGCTATGGTGCTCCGCATGGTACTCTGCATGGTGCTCCGCATGGTGCTCCGTCAGGTCAGTGGTAGTTGGTGGTTTAGTTACCCGAGAATAGGTGACTGTGAGCTGGGTACAGAGCACCGCGCGCTGCCGGTCATTTTGGCGGAGAAACCGGTTAAGTTTAGGCAAGAAAAAGTGAGCATTATGCGGCACCGAAAGTTAAGTTTTAGGCACCAAGTTTAGGAAAAAGTTTGTGGTTTGTATTAAAACACTCCCAAGGAAGTGAAGCCATCTACCCCGACCACCTCCCTATGCGGCCATCATCAGCAGCAGTCAATGTGGTGCTCACAGCAACAAAAAAAACGTGGAAATCAAACGAATTACAGTTATGTGTGTTTCCGCATATAAAGGATCATTTAAGTAAAAGAACTGACCAAAGTCTTTTCAGTCTTGTGCTGTGTATTTTTGTTCTCTGTCTTTTTTATTGCTTGTATTGTGTAATTGTTTTTAAGCACTTTGTGATTTTATATCTGTGAAAGGTGCTATATAAATTAACCTTACTTACTTACTTAAAAAGTAAGTCTAAAGTGACTTTGGCGATGGCAAAAAAATAAGAAGCAGTTACTAGACTGTTTTGCTCTTTGCTAATAAAACAAACTAAGGAGAAATAAACTTTCCGTAAGATATTTGTTAGCCTATTTTGCCTATTGGAAACCAGATCTAAAATGGAACCAGCTATAATAACCCAACCCTAGTAAGAGACACAAAGGACTTAAACGATTTCAACTTAAATTAACCAATAAAAGGGTTGCTCTTCAGCACAGTGTTTCTAATTATTACCTGTTTGCAATTGGGCTTTTTTTACTGCTGCTTGATTTGAAATGGTAGATAAATGAGTGCTTAATTCTCATTAAACCTTTCATTGTACATGTCCCCATCTCTGTTCCCCAATTTTTTATCCAGACTGTTCTTTGTGCAATATCAGATCTAACTGTCCTTCAAAGCAACTTTTAGCAAAGAGATGACAAAAAAGTGGAGCTCTAGTCAGGAGTTACTGTAACAGCTGAATCCTTGTGGTTGGAGCCAGAGTAAGTCACCCATCAAAATATAATCCATATGTTGCACTCACCATTGAAGTTGCCACTATCTCTCATCTTTCCATTTGTAGGTAGGAAGCAATTTATTTGTCATCCCCCTCTGGCATGCAATATGGAGGGTAGTGCAATGTGTTCTGATGGGTTGTCTGAGTGAGACAGTGTATCAGTAATCAGATGAATGTCACAACCACATGCAGCTGTCAGAGTCTGCTAATCTCCTTCAGCACAATGATAGGACAGATCAAGGAGGACTTTGACAGGCCACTATAGTCAAGCAGATACATATAAATTAAATGTAAATATGTTTGCTTTTGTGCAGTGGATTTTTGTAGGGCAGTTGTTTCTTTTTTGTTTAAAATTAAGTAATTTAATCTCTGTCTGTAGCAGGAGCCAATATAACGCGGTAATCTTCAGCACAGGCTCCAGACTCAGATGTGACTGACTGTTTACATCTTGCGCACACGTGCACAAGCACTTGCCCCAGTCAAACCCAAGGGGGTAAGCAAGCATCTGGCAAGCGTAGCTCCTATGGCGCCATTTTGATGCTAACAAGCACTCACCCTCCGTTAGCATCCCATTGACTGCCATTCATTTTGACATCACTTTGACAACGAATAACTTTACATCTTAAGCATTTAAAGACTCTATTTGTCCATTGTTTATTTCTAAAAAAACACGACAATGTATAAAAGGCTCCATTACCTTGTATCTCATGTTATGGCTCCGTAGCAGACATTTTTGTAAAAATAGGCTAACGATTGTGTCATAACCACGCGACTTACTGTTGCATAGTAGAGGAATTACCGTATAGTACACTTTCGAACAAAAAATTCCTTTTAAATGACTTCTTTCTTTCACGTGATCTAGACTTTTTATTTGTCAAGGAAACTTGGCTGCATGATGGTGATCTAAGCCCTTTTACGGATTTCTCCCCTGGTGATTGTGACTTTTTTAATTGTCCCAGATCAACCTGCAGGGGTGGGGGTTTAGCGACAATCTTCAAAAATTGCTATAAATTCCATCAATTGCCAGTTAATAAGTACAGTAGTTTTGAGGTGCAAGCATTTAAGGTTGTTTTGACCTGCCGACTGATTTGTGTGCTGGTGTATAGACCCCCAAATTGCAATAAGAAATTTTCGGAGTTTCTATCCTTGATTATACCCAACTCGGATAAGATTTTAATCCTTGGTGATTTTAGTATCCATGTCTGTTGTCTGTTGTCCATCAAAGCCTTTAGTTATCCAGTTTCTACAACTTGTGGACTCATTCAATCTGACTCAGTCTTTAACTGGTCCCGCACACAAACATGGTCATACACTTTATCTTGTTTTATCATTAGGTTTTCCTGTTTTAAATATTTAGCTGGATGTTACCATTACCTAAGCCTTGCTTGCCAGATCGCTACATCCGAGCACTGAACCCGTTCACTGCTAGGCAATTTTCTGATGCTTTCAGAGTCCTTTTGCTAACCCTACAGAGATAACCTATGCTGCTCTGTCTACAGATGAGCTAGTTATTCAGTTTAATACCACTGTCACAGATGGTCTTGATATTGTTGCCCCTTTTAAACTGAAGCTACCCAAAGTCAAAGCCCAACCTTGGCTTAACAGTGAGACTCGTGCCCTTAGACAAAAGTGTAGAAAAGCATAGAGGAAATGGAAAAAAAGATAAACTGCAAGTGTCCTATGAGATACTAAGAGATCACCAGGTATCCTACCAAAGCCTTTTCAAAGCATCTAAAGCAAAGCATTTTTTCTGATATCATAGCTAAAAATGCACATAGCCCTACAATTTTGTTTATTGCAATAAATACTGCACTAAATCATGCTATTGCACTCCCTTTATCAACAAGGTTGACACTATCAGATCTTGTATTTCACTTACTGATCATGACCCTTCTAAATCAATCCCATGCCCTGCTTCTCTGAATTGTTTTGTGCCCGTGGCCCTGTCATCATTGATGGATATTGTATCACACATGAAACCTTCTGATGCTATTGGTCCCAGCCTCTTGTCTGTAATACATAGCTCTCTTATGAATGACACAGTCCCATCTAGCTTTAAACATGCTGTGGTTCAGCCTCTAATTAAAAAACCCAACCTTGACCCAACTGATTGTAACAGCTGTAGGCTTATTTCTAAATTATCGTTTATGTCAAAGATTTTGGAGAAGGTTGTTCTTGCACAGCTCTCTTCATTTTTAAGTGAAAATAATGTCTTGGACAATTTTCAGTCTGGTTTCAGAGTACACCATAGCACAGAAACAACACTTCTTAAAATGCTAAATTATTTGTTGCTGTTCTGTAATGGAGGAAATTGTGCTATTTTACTCTTGCTGGACCTTAGTGCTGCATTTGACACTGTTGATCATGTCATCTTGTTGGATTGCCTTCAGGATAGTGTAGGGATCCAGGCTGTTGCTCTTCAGTGGTTCAATTCTTATTTAAAAAATAATATGGGCAATAAAGAAAAAAAAAAATAGAACCTTTTCTGTTGAAATTGGAAATATCTCCACCTCTTCGGCAGTGATTACATGCGGTGTACCTCAAGGTTCGATTTTAGGGCCAATTTTATTCTCTTTGTACATGCTCCCATTGGGCTCCATTTGTCACAAACATAACATATCTTATCTCTGTTATGCTGATGACACACAGCTGTTCCTGCCTCTAAAAACAGGTGATACCAATTCTTTAAACTCACTTTTGCACTACCTGAAAGACATTCAGTGCTGGATGGCTAACAATTTTATCCAACTTAATGAGAGTAAGACGGAAGTAATGTTGTTTGGCCACCCAAATTGAGTTGACAAACTCTTGACAAGAACAATTTGGGGACTTTAGCCTCAAGTGTGCGCCCTTTTGCCAGAAATCTAGGTTTTATCTTTGACCCAGCATTACAATTTGACAAACAAATTAGTTCTGTTGTCAAATCTTTTTTCATCTCAGGACTATTGCTAAACTAAAATCCTTCCTCTGTGGTAAGGACTTGGAGACTGTTATTCATGCTCTTATTTCGTCTCGTATTGACTACTGCAATTCCTTGTATTCTGGGATTTGCCAATCATCTTTATCACACCTGCAGCTTGTCCAGAATGCGGCTGCTAGATTGTTGACTGGTACCAGAAGGAGGGATCATATCTCCCCAATATTGGCTTCTCTTCACTGGTTACCGGTCAAATATAGAATTCATTTTAAGGTAATGTTACTTGTTTTTAAGGCATTACATGGATTTGCCCCTTTATATATTGCTAATCTCCTTATCCTACATCACTCCTCCAGGAACCAAAGATAATTGAATAAGTGTGTTTTAGCTATTCCACAGTCTTGGATGAAAACAAAGGTACAAAACTATATTTTTATTGTCTTCCTTTGTTTTTATAACATAATATAACTTTGTACAGCACTTTGTTCTGCCTAGGTTAGCTTTAAATGTGCTCTATAAATAAATTGATTTGACTTGACTTGATCTACTGAGCATGCAAATGGAAACCAGCCATAGAAAGACTAAATGTATCTCGCTTTTTTCTTTTTTCTTTTATTCTCTTTCTCACTCTCTCTTCTTTATCTCTTTTTGTTAAGGTCTCAAACATGCATACAAACTCCCTCCCACACAGAATCACACACATTCAAATCAGTGCACTTTTGGGGTTATTGGGATCGGTGGCCGTGTGGATTCGGCAAAGTGAGATAGAATTTAAATTGGATGTTAAATAAGCATTACTCTGCTTGATTGTCTGGCCAGCCCGGGAAAGTGGGCAAGCAGTGAGGCAGAGTGTGCTCCTCTCTCTCAGGGAGATATGTGAAATTGGTGTGAGATTGAATTAAAGTGTGAACAATTACGCCTCATTTCCACTGCATGGTTCGACTCGCTTTTGGTACCATGTGCTTTCCCCTATTTTGTTTTCCCCTGCAGATAGTACCCCTTCAGTGTAGGCGGGACTCTCAGTTGATCGGCAGAGTGATGCCACATGAAGAGATGTGCTGGTGGTGTTGCTTACCTTGAATCATTTCATCCACGTTGGTCGTTTTGGCCATAAATCATACTTGCGCTTACCCACACCATCATAATCTCACATTTCCCCCAATATACCCCAAAATGTATGCATATGTTGTGTTTGAGTGAGATTGAAAATAATAATAATTTGACTGAAAAGGAATGTCATTTGAGCTTACAGCTTCTTGAAATCAAAGCCTGAATCTGCTCTGTGGCACTGCTGATAATTTGTTGAAAGGTTAATAGATCAATCAATCACTCAATATAGTATATTTGTGGACAAATTATAATCTTTACATTCCGTTAAATTTATAGAAAGATCACAATTTTTCTGTTTTGCTTCTCTTCTTGGTTTAAAAGGATGTCAGAAAATACAATTTTGAGTATTTTAAACTTTTTCGATCAAACTCTCTCACACACCACTACCACATATATTGTCTTTTTCTCGATGTGTATACTATATATATATATATATATATATATATATATATATATATATATATATATAATTTTGTTACGCTGTGAGTAGTAGTGTGTGTAGGAGAGTATGGTGATGAGTATAAGAGAGTGTTATCAGGACACATAATACCAGAGCAAGTCGGGATCAAGTCAGACACAAATCTAAATGGCATGCATTGGGCAGCGATCGCTGGTGATCGATTCTGCGCTGACCTGGCTCATCTCGAGCAAGCCTACTTATATACAATCTGACCAAACCAATACACATACACAGGGGAGGACAACATGGACAATCACTAAAACTCTCAGAAAGAAACTCTGATTCTGCTCCTGACCCAGGAGCAGAATGTACCGCTTTGAGAGCAAATGAAGACGAGACACAGCACAGTGGCCTCGAACCTGGCATGTGTTGTGTGAAGATAACACTCCCTGTGCTGGAGAAAAGAGGGGGCCCAAGAAAGAAAGTATGAGATGAGGGGAAGTACAGATCAGGGCTCACAAGGTCTGACAGTCTAGATACGTGGACCGGCTCTGGCTTTTTATCTGTTACTAGGGAAACTTAGTCTCTCCATGCTTTGTGATCCCACAGATCTGTGTATTGAAACTCCGATGCTTGACTGATTAAACGAATGTATTTGACTTTATCTTATCGTCTTACTTGGCTCTTGCTTAGGATCAATGTAATTCCAATTTAATGCATGCGCTGGGATATATAGGTCTTTTATTTGGAGTCAGACACATTGTCCCAAAAGGGGGGACACAGAGGAGGAAATCCCCAATAGATGACCTAAATGGTCTCTCATATCCCGAGGCAGTGTGTGCAGGATATGACCTGCCTTGACCGTCTCTGTTTGACATGGAAGTTTTGCAATGATCACCTCTTGTTTCTTCTATTTTATTGAAGACTATTCCTTTACTTTTTGATATTTTGATATGTTTCTGTTTATCCATCTCTCATACACACTGCTTACATTAAAAGTGTAAATAAAAAAATAGAAAATAGAAAAAGTAATTGTTATGTTTAAACATGTATATCACTGTCATATATTGTTACCATAGAGATTTGGACTGTACAAATACCATCCCCAAACCAATAAGTCATCATTTATAATGTATTTTAAAAGCCAGTTTTGAGAGATGTATGGGTCCATTTAAATATTGTACACAGCTGGCTCATTTCAGTGTATTATTTCCTTATAAAATTCAATAAATGTTAAACACGCTCATTAAGTGATTATTAGTATGATTGTTATATTTAGTTAGAGTAGCTATATTGGTAGTATAGTGATCGCATGGTTAGTTAGCATGTTAACATTACATTAACTAACATTTCTTGTGGATAGATGTTTTTTGCGATTACTCTATTATTTACTGAAAGTACTCAAATATGGAAATTACTTAATTTCTCTCATCTTCTATGTCAATGTCCACCAAGTCACTGGATGTATTTTCTTGCTGTGAAGGACTGGTTCTGGGATCATCTCAGCTCAATAGAGCACAACACAGCTCAGCTTAGTTTGATACTCCAGAATGAATGCTATCCAAACAGTCCAGCTGGACGGGGCCCACCTGGATCAGACTTTACTCCCAGCACTTCCATCCAGCACCTCATTGTTGGGTTTTATCCCCATGGAAACCTTCCTTTAACCATAGCTGGTGTTTGAGAGGAAGTTAGGTGCCTGGAGGCTTGTTTTCTGTTGTTGTTTTCTCAAGTCTGCTGGCCTCTGAAAAGGTTTGTTTGTGGCTGATTTACATGTCAAGGCCCCTCTCAGACCTGTGTTCCCCAGCACCCGGTGGAACAAGCCTCTTAGACAGCTCAATCTAGCGAAGCTCCCCTCTGCCAGGCCTCACATTTTGGGCAGCATTACTGTTGGCCTGTCATTCAGTTCTTATCGACACAGTGCATATAGCTTAATACTAGTATGTCTGCATTTCTGCAAATGTTACTTACAAAGTGCCGTAGGGACTTTATTCAATGCCAAAAAATATTTTTTGTTATTGCTGTCTTTCTCTCCTTTTCAGTTTTTTCTTCAGCCTTTCAGCATCTAATTTTTGTGTACGCGTATATCTTAATGCTGATGCATGCTTTTTGTGGTCTTTGTATGAGATATTGAATGCCTGTGTCTGAAAGACTGATTTTGCAATTTCCCTGTAGGCTCTGATACCTGCTTTTAGATTTCTTCTGGGGGAAAAAGGAAGATGATTATGAATAACTCTGCACCTGTTCCATCTGCCACAATCCACTGTTCAGACTCTGTCACATTTTAAAAGCCAAGATTTTCCACATTTCCTGCTGCCTGTTTTGTTTTTTTAAACCTCACAGCGTCTCCAAAATGTTTCTAATCTTTTCCTGTTGTGACATTTAACTTATACCTTTGCCCTTATGCTTACATTTGCACTCAGTGCTGGCCCCAACAAGCTTCACACCTCACTATCTTCATCTCTTTTTGTTTTCTCTGTGCAGGGCCAGTATTGTGCAGAAGAGGATAATTAATTTCCAGGATGAAGGCTCACTCACCAAGCGAATGTGTGAGAAAGGTAGGTTTCTTTTATTGACATAGAATGTAAAATTGACCATGTATATTCCTTCAATTTCCCTGCTGTTACTCTAGTTCCCTCCCAACTTAGTCTCTTTTTTGTCTGTCTTCTTCTATACTATTGTCTTTAATTTTTTATTTTCACCGGGACAGTCCTATCTGCCATTATGCTATGCCATGTGAATGTTAGTAAATAAGTGTGACCCCCTGACTGCATGACATTGGATGTCACACTGCGCAACAGATCAAAAGAACTGTGCTGCACATCCTCCCCTTTTCTCATACCCTCCCTCTCTTCCTTCCTTCTGTTCCCCACTTTCTTAAACCACCCGTCTCCTGTATGATGGGCTCCACTCTCATCTGCTCCTAATAGTAATGAGCATTCTCTCTACACCTGTCTCATGGTCTTCTGTATTTCTCTCTGGCTCTTTTACTTTTTCCCTCATTACTATACAGAATCCCTGTATGGAGACACTACAGATAAACCTCTGCTCAGCTGTTGTGCCTGTGGAACAGCAAAGTACAGAGTCACCTTCTATGGGAACTGGTCAGAGAAGTCTCATCCCAAAGACTATCCACGTAAGCACAAACCTCACCTCAGCTCCTTATATTCTGTATTTATTTATTTTTTGTTGCTGTTGCAAAAATCCCATGAAAAGACCTAAGTCAGCAGTGAATTGATCATGCTAAAGCGTATTTCCAGTGTAGCTGAAGCCTGTTATAGTTTATTCCATAGATTATCAGGCCATGGACTTTCATTGTTTTCCAATGAGCAACATGGGTTTTGCAGTTTATTTTCAGCTGATTCCAAATACACCATCCTGCTGCTGTAAATACTCACTAGCTCACCACATCTGCACTAGGCCTCGACAAAACCGGTGTTACCGATTACACCTACACACATTACTAGGCGACTGCTACTACTCTGTGCTTCTGCTGCTGTACAGAGCAGACACTTTCAGTTTATAATTATAGTGTCCGTCGTCCGACTTTGATAACACACTTAGTATTTAAGTGGGCGCTATTACGGGAAAATGAACTAAATGGGTTTTATTTCTTTCAAAACAAAACGGTGGGCCAATAATGTAATCCTTTAGTTAGTTTAGTCAATTTATTGAACACGAAAACATAAAAAATACAAAAAAATACAAATAGAAAATAGAACTTATAAGCAATAAACAGAAAAGAAAAACAAATGAGATCATCAGCAACAAATAAGCCACATAACACCAGAAACATGACTACCGCGGCAAGTCGAATCTGTAGCTAAAATGAGTCCCCAAGAAATACACTACTTACTCCTCTTTGAGTAACTTTTGTTAAAAATTACAGTGCCCAGCTGTGTTAAAGGAACACGCCGACTTATTGGGAATTTAGCTTATTCACCGTAACCCCCAGAGTTAGACAAGTCCATACATACCCTTCTCATCTCCGTGCGTGCTGTAACGCTGTCTGACGGTTCCAGCATAAGCTTAGCCCAGCACAGATCCTGCAGGTAACTGGTTCCAACTAGCCTACTGCTCCCAATTGTGACAAAAGTGACAAAATAACGGCAACATGTTCCTATTTACATGTTGTGATTTGTAGAGTCACAGCGTGTACAAAAAACAACGTAACATGAAACACAGCCATCTTCTAACAGTAAACAAACCGAGAACTATATTCTCAGACAGGCTTGCTGCGAGCATATCACTCCGCCCAAGTACTATATTCTTCCGCCTGAGAATATAGTTCCCGGTTTGTTTACAGTTAGAAGACGGCTGTGTCTCATGTTACGTTGTTTTTTGTACACGCTGTGACTATAGGAAAATGTTGGCGTTATTTTGTCACTTATTCGGAGCAGTAGGATTGTTGAAACCAGTCACCTGTATGTTCTATGCTGGCCTGATGCCGCTGGAGCCGTCAGACAGCCTTACAGCACGCACGGAGATGAGAAGGGTATGTATCGACTTGTCTAACTCTGGGGGTTACGGTGAATAAGCTAAATTCCCAATAAGTCGGCGTGTTCCTTTAAGAAATACCTTCTTTTTGAAAGTCATATACTAATGACCCTTTTTTTAATATAAGTTTTGAATGAATGATTGGGCTGGGGGTGAGTGCCATGGACTGGGAAGGCACGGAACGTTTTGAAACAGACTGACACATTTACAAAATATTCTGTTTTACTTGGAAAAAGACAAAATTTCCTCTAAGCTGTTGAATGAATATTTTACATATATTCCCATTAACTGGCAAAAAAACTCCCTTTTATACTGGGATCAGTCAGTCATCCCTGTCCCCCCTGCAATTGGTCCAGAACACTGCAGCAAGGCTCCTGACAGGTACCCGGAAGAGGAACCAAATTACTCCTATCCTGGACTCTCTCCACTGGCTGCTAGTTTGCTTCAGGATTTTAAACTTCTCCTGTTTTGTCTATAAAGCCCATACCAGGCTGGTTGCCTCCTATATCGCAGACCTCTTAACCCCGGCTAACTTGGGCCTACTGGCTGTCTCGCACCCTAAACTTAAGCTCAGGGGTGACCGCTACTTCTTTGCTGTTGCGGCCCCCAGACTGTGGAACAACATTCCCCTCAGATCTGCCCCAGCCATTGAGTCTTTAAAGTCCAGGCTCAAAACACACTCTGATTCACTCGTGTTTGAATCCTCCTGATGTGGCTGATTTGTGTTTATTTGTGCCTATAAGCTGTGTGCAATGTGTGTTTATGTTGTTTTTTGTGTGATTTTAGCTACCTGCTCTGGTCTGTACAGCACTTTGGTCAACATGGGTTGTGTTTAAATGACTTGAGAGCTGACCATAAACTGGCCCGAGGCCCTTTGTCGCAAACTGCGGCAAAAAAAAAACCCCAATTGAGATGCATAGTCCAAAGAATGCTCCTAAAACCTGAATTATATCGGCATATCCCACATGTCTTAATCAGAGGCTTTATTCAAAATATACAAATGGAATATGCTGTTTACATGACCTGTATCAAATTCGGAATATTGTCATATTCGGAATAATAGTAGAATATTTGTGTGCATGTAAACATAGTCATTGTTAAAATAGGATCGAATGTGTATTGAAACGTTAAGAATCGTTAACGTTATCCTTTAATGTTAATTGTAGCACTGTAGCCCAAAAAAAACCTAGGATATGTTCCCAACGTGGGTGGTTTAGCCCTGGTACGTGGCTGTCAATAGTGATGTGTGTGGTTTGCTACAGTATGATGCTATGGTTGAGTGTGATGTGTGTATAACCTTGAGCCACACTATCAGGATGTGATTGGACTTAAGGATTACACTGGCTCTCTTGTCTAAGGCCGGCTCTCGCTGGTCAGATCAATATACTGATTAGAGAGGAATAAGATAAACCCTGAGATCGAAAGGAGCCCTAATTTACTGTCTTATAGACGGAGTAGTTGGTGTGTGACTCACTCTCACACAGATACACACACCTCACAGATAGATCAACTTAAAAGAGGATAGGGCAAGCTGCGTGGTGTCTGTTTCATCCCGACTCTTAGGATGTTACAGTTAAATTTCTCCTTGCACAAAGTCATATCCTAGGTAACCAGTTATTATAACACACTGCACATTTTTCACTGGGCAATATTATTCACTGACTGCCGTATAGTGAGCATATTATGATCTGTCCTCATTTAAATTCTGATGATGCTTTCCAATAAAAAACAACAAATAATTAGCTATAAAAAAGCTTGGTCCAACTTGTCCTTTCTGGTGCAACTAGTACTAGTAGGCATTTTTTGCTACCTAAGATATGCCACTACTGTATGTCAGATGTCATTCCTCTATTTTTAACATATGTCCTTCAAGTGCAGAAGCATTAGACCATTGTGGTGACACACATTCCAGAAATTCAATGTAAAACAGGCCAACAGGACTGTTTTTTTTTTTGGTACTGCCGACATGATAACCTTGACAGTTCCATTTTCTTTCTCCCTTTCGTCCCCATTGTAAGTCATGTAACAATGCGTGACTATTCAACCCAAGAGCCGGCAGCTTGTATGGACACAGAGTATATCGAGACGAAGACTGGCGTGGTTGTCAATAAAGATTTTTTATGGGATTAGTGAGATAGAGAAAAAGAGGGAAAGATAATTTTAACATTAAGTTATTGACCAAATAAATAAATACCCTATCAGTTATTTTCCTCTTACACAAGGGAAGCAATATATTGAAGTCCAGACTGAAAACATACACTAAAACAACACCTGCCTTCTATCTCCTCTATACTTAGCCCAGCCATAACTTTCTTCGCCTTGACAGAATACAAAGTGGTATCTTATGATTTCATATAATGCATTCACAAACACATTTCTTTGCTTTGTTGTAGACAAAATTCACTTTTAACCAAGCCCCATCAAGGCAAGGCAGCTTTATTTGTATAGAACATTTCAGCAACAGGGCAATTCAAAGTGCTTTACATAAAACATTAAAGAGCAGTTAGAAGACAATTAAAAACAATTTAAAAACATTAATAAACAAATTAAAAACATTAAAAGACAAGAATAAATTTTTTTTTTTCAAAAGTTGTTTTTAATATTGTCGTTTGAAGCTGAGCGCTGACTTTCTATCATTTCTCTTTTGCTCCAAAAACGACCACCTCCGTTTTTTCTTCATTTAATTTAAGAAAGTTCTGGCACATCCAATCATTAATCTGTTGAATGCACATATTTAATTGTTGTATTGGGCTATAGTTCCTTGGCGATAAGGTTATGTAAATTTGTGTGTCATTCGTATATAAATATGGTAACTTATTTTGTTGTTTTCCATAATCTGAGCCAGTGGAAGCATGTAGATGTTGAACAGAAGAGGCCCCAGAACTGAGCCTTGGGGAACTCCGCACGTCATATTTGTATGCTCAGATGTATAATTACCTATAGACACAAAGTAGTCCCTATTCTTTAAATAGGATTCAAACCACTTTAGTACTGAGCCAGAAAGACCAACCCAGTTTTCCAATCGGTCAAGCAATATGTCATGGTCTACCGTATCAAATGCAGCACTGAGATCAAATAATACTAAGACTGAAATTTTGCCACTATCTGTGTTTAAGTGGATGTCATTAAAGACTTTAACAAGAGCCGTCTCGGTGCTGTGGTGTGGTCGAAAACCTGACTGGAAGGCATCAAAACTGTTGTTTAGCGATAAGAAAAAGTTGAGTTGTTGAAAAACCACTTTTTCTATGATTTTACTTAAAAATGGAAGGTTTAATATTGGCCTATAGTTGCTCATTAGTGTCGTGTCTAGATTGTTCTTTTTTAGGAGTGGCATCAAAGCTCTTGAACACCACAGGCACACTGTGGTTGGCCTCATTTTAAATCAGAACATCCACATTGCTGTTTTGACTGTCTAATTAATCAATTTTATTTACATTGTCCCCTATCAAAAAACAACAAAATAAAACATAACACTGTGATGTATTTTCTAGCATTAGCATACTACAACTTTGCATCATTTGTGTAAGACATCATGTCCATAGATTCTGTTTATTTACATACATCTGGCAATACACAGAGCAACATCAGTTGAATGGCAACAGGGACGTCCAGTGTAATCCTTAATTCGGGGGAAACACTGTAGAAGTCAAATGACTAATGCTGGAATGCCCAGTTTACCTCTGCATCAGCTGCACAACAATCCTGTTGAACTTTTCCCAGGTGCATCGCTACCTAATAAGTATGTTACATGCCTCTGTTAAGTGTTGTTCTGAAGTCTAGCAATGCACCATGCATCAGAGAGTTGTAGTAACCTGTAGAGAGAGGTCAAAGGGGGCAGTAATATCCTTATGAGGCTCCATATGTTCTTAACACAGCCCTGTAAATTGTGACAGGTCATTAAAAGACACTATGCAGCTCAGCACACATCATGTCACTGCTTCTCTCCCTTGTATCTTATAAAATACATTTCCACAAATTGAAGACGGAAACCAGCCACAACACTGACCACAAGCACTAATCACTACTTAAACTGCATTAAAAAGGAGATATGCTCCAAGTTATATCCAGCTTTGAAGTACAATACTGCCTCAACCTTAGGCAAAAGAACCCAATTATCGATATAAAACTGCGAACCAAAGCCATAATGTTAAAGCAAATGTAGTTATTGGCAATGACTCCCTGCCTGCTAGGGTCCGACATTTATGAAAGCTTGGGGCACCATTGGCCTTACAAATTTATAAAGGGCCATCAACAAATATATTAAACTTTTATTATTTTTTAAATAATCTTGACAGTGAAGACAAATATGTATTGATGGGCAGGTAATGTTGCTTCCATACTTAGACTAAAAGGCCTTTTTAAAGTTCAAATGAAGGAAGGAGAAATGCCCTAAAAAACTTATATTTTTTTATCCTGGTCCTTGCTACAGGCACCAACCATTTATATTTTTTACTACAAACATTCAACTCTTTAAACAAACTTGTCAACCCTGTCTTCTTTTTCACATAAACATGAAAAAGTAAGACCTCCTTGTTTTGTAGACTTTTCCTCAAATTAATGTCCTAGCTAAAGACCACAGCCACCAACGAAGAAGTTACCCCAAATAAATAATCTGTTTTGCCAGATTTGTGCTCATTTTTCTCATTCTGCACTCTTCCAATTCTCTTTTGCAACTGATTCACCACAATATTCCCTTGGGATAATAACGTTTTATCTTATCTTATTATTGATGGCTGGCAAAAAAACATCAGGCATCTGTTATCAATCACTCAGCTCATGCGCTAAAACTAATGGCATAAGCTATTACTAACTAATGGAGAACCAAACCATGCATTTAAATAACAGAACTCTAAACCTGATCCTGTATTTAAATATTCTCTAACAGCTTGAGCAGAAACGGCCACCGCTAACCTTCCCTCAGTTGACCATGTTTCAGTTTGGAGCTCCCACGGTGCTTCAACTGCAAGGCAGATTAATGTAATGCACCTGGAGCACAAAAGCATTTAACAAAACCATCGGCAGCAATAAGAAAAGGGCACCTTTCACTGCTAAAAACACACTCAGATCAGGCCCTAAGAGATGATATTGACATTGCTAGTCTGTGTTCCTCAGGCAGGTCATTCCAAATTATGGTCATAATTAGTCTTCTCCAGGACACCGGTAAGAAGGCTCTGTGCAGTCTTGCAGTAAAGAAAAGTTCAGAAAGAGCAATTTAAAGAGAGTAGAAATTCAGTATTAATCAAAACTCACCCAAACACTAACTTAATCATAAAGGTAAACAAGTTTTACACAGTATTTGAGACATCAGAAACACTAGAAAGGGCAAGAAGTATGCTTATTGATTACATTCAGTGCAAGAAGAAGGAGATTGTTTCGTCAGATACTCCTTCATATCCTTGTAATTGCCAATGAGGTTTGTACGTCAGGAATTTATGTCATTTAAGATCCCAAACTGAAGGATGTGTAACCATGTGAAAAATTATTTTTTACAGATAATATAATAATAATCAAAGACAGTAAAATATTTCAAAGCACATATTCAGTGCAAGAGTATGATGTTGTAAATCAAGGTCATGCCAAGCTGTAGGAAGACCATAGGCAAAGAAATATCAGTCTCCTGAGAACTGCAAAATGTGCACTAAATCTACCCGACTTATTAAACAGCAGCCGGTCCATCTCCATGGACACTAGTTCTGTGATAGCTGATACAATCGTTCTTCTGGGGATCATGCATCTATCTACGCTTACAAGCGTACATCCAGATTTCTTTTGTCATAAAAAGTAAATATCTTATTTGAAAGTGGTTTCACATTAACATTAGCCATGCCTGCAACGTCCTATAAAGAACTGTTTATGTTTCCACAATATATTATTACAGGGATACTGTAAACACAGAGATTAGATTATCAAAGTGATTCATCTTTGTTCAGACCCACACTGGAAACCAGCATTAGGCAGAAAGGGTGACTTACAGAACTGCAGAGTAAGGACTCTATTTAGGGCATAAAATTGAGAGGCAGACCTATGACCAATTACAGTGAACCTCACCTTGACCAATTAAAGGGGTGTAAAAGTATTCAGACAGATGGTGAAGTTGGTCATTTAAAGATAACAATAATCTTTCAGTTTGGTGAGTAGCTGTCGAAAGCAACTGAAGTTTATGTCTTCAAAACCAGGGATGGTAGACCCACCACGACTCAAGCTAACATTTTATGTAGATTGGGGCTGTAAAATCACCATTGTGCTCTCCGGGAGATGTACAGTAGCTGGATGTCATTCCAGTCCATCTACACAATAACATACTAGGCAGATTATATATCCTACCATATTTCTGTTCAGTTGAGGGTCCAGTGAGATAGTAAAGATACTCCAAAATGACCCGTAAACATTTATACTATATTGACAGCTGTACTCCATGTTCTATTATGTCTTACTCAACAGTGGAGGTTACCGAAGATTTCACAAGTTAGTTGTGCAAGGCTCAAGTTTGCTTTAGCCTGTGCTGTGACCTCTGATGGATCATTATATACTACCACTGCTGCATTTTCGGTATGCTTACATGTATAGGGCTCCACTATTCCTTTTTTCCATATGTTATACACCTTTGCCCAGAGCGAGAGAGATAAAGAAAGGGAATGGAAGGATTATGAGGGAGCATACGATTTTAGCGATATACTGTAGGTGGTTTGCAGCAACAAGGATTATTAGTTTAGACTGAAACAAATCAGTTTGTCAATAAATATGAAGCACTATAAGGTGTTTGGTCTG
The DNA here is from genome assembly GCF_004354835.1 of Perca flavescens. Classification (NCBI taxonomy): domain Eukaryota; kingdom Metazoa; phylum Chordata; class Actinopteri; order Perciformes; family Percidae; genus Perca; species Perca flavescens. The sequence goes on along the minus strand of NC_041331.1, from coordinate 27,304,036 downwards.
TGAATCAACAGACTAATATACCAATCAACTGATGGATCATCTCTAGAGCTGTACCTCTACAGTGGCAAACATGATCTGCTAATTGAATGATTAAGGGATAACTGTTTGGGATGTTCAACTAATGAGATGTTTTATTGTCCCATTCACCAGGTCGTGCCAATCACTGGTCAGCCATCATTGGTGCCTCCCACTCTGAGAAATATGTGCTTTGGGAATATGGTGGCTTTGCTAGTGATGGAATTAAACAGATAGCTGAGCTGGGTTCCCCTGTCAAAATGGAGGAGGAGATCAGACAGAAGGTAAGATTCTCCAGTACGAAATTACGTTACAATGTTGTGTATAAAGTACACTAGAAAAGGATCACAAAAAAGTCCACAAATCAAAAAAAAACATAAAGGTACATATACACTAGGGAGACATAGTTTTGATGTTGAAAGAAAAGGTTAAAAAGAATTATCACATACTGGTATGTCATGAAATAAGGCCAATTATACAAACCTCCAAATGGCTCAGCATTCAATTCTTGCATATCAGTTCATCTTTGATCAGACTTTGGGGCTTGACATGACCCTCATAATGCTCAGGAAGTGCTTTGGAGGTAGCACCCATAGGAAGTAGCTGTGTCTGTCATCAACTCGGTGTTAATTAGTCATCGATTCCAACTTGGTTGAGTTACATCTCCCCTACTGTGCCCAAGGGACATATTCTCTACTTTCACATTTGAACTGCTTTCACCTTACTTTTACATATTAAGTTGCACTTTTTTATATAATTCTTTTGCTCAACTTTTTATCTTCTTTCTCCTTCCTTGGTCTTTCTTCTCGTTATTATTTCCACAAACAGCATGGTATATCTTTCTTCTTTCCATCTTCTCCATGGCTGCCTCTCTCACTCTTAGAATAACCCGTGCTGGCAGAGCAGATGGTCCTGCAGAGTGCTTATTGCTGGCTAATTTTGAAGACCTGGAGTCACAGCAGATAATGAGTGCATACTGTGAGCAATAGGGTTTCTGTCATTGCTGCCTTCCCACTGCTAATACAGCAAACCTTTCTTTTGTATTATTCTCATCTCTCGGCCTGGATCATGAGAAGTGTTTCCTTGGAGCTTAGAGGTGAGAGTGAAGTGGCACTAGATTTAAATGACCAGTACAGTAAGTGTGCTAGAAAAAAATCAGTTGTATCAGTCATTTATGATTGAATGTTGTTTTGTTTGCTGTTAACAATGAGAATTCATTTACCCACACAATCGACCATATATGCCTACCTAGACATCAGTTACATAAACCAAGAGGGACAACCCTCTGCTTTCTATAGGTGGGTTGAGAATTATGTACAGGATATACAACAGTTCGATTGTACATTATATGCCCTTTTTTCGTATCAGCAGATATGGTGAAATGATTGAAAAGGAAGAAATTAGGCATTTTTCCTCACCACCCACAATCATATCATCACCAGGTGTGGCGTGGCGCAAGCTGTGGTTCTCGAAAATAATTGCTCAATATTGAAGTGGGACCGGCTGACACATGAATGGAGGGTGATGATTATGCAGGCGATCTATAAAAACCCTGATTATTCTGATACTAGCAAGCTTCGTGCTATTCTTCACTGCCTGTAAAAGCCAATGAGAAATCAGCCTTTTTCAAGACTGTACATGGCTTAAGTAGTGCCATTTATGTGTGTTTGTTGCCTTTGTGTGTTTGTAAGTGGACATACAGTGTGATCGTACTGTAAATAAGTGATTGCACTTAGCGTTTGTCATCTTAATTTCCCTTACATACATATGGGTTCTTGGTGGTTGATGTTCACAGCAGCTTTGATAACTGGAAGCTAAAAAAGTCTTTAGTTGCCTGAGACAACTACCACACACAATCATCGTATCCACTTTTAACTGTAGACAACACATAGAGTCTGTCGATGCCCTTGAGGTAAGGAGGCTGGATAAAGTAGACTCCCTCTTATAAGCCGTGCAGCACTTCTTGGTAAACGCTGACACAAACAGAAAGCTGATTCTCTTTTGTGTCAGGTGGGGCGTCAGGGGGAGCAACTAGCGATTAATTTAAAATTGATATTCATAGCCAGGCTCCACATTTCAGCCAAGGGGTACATTGATCAGAATGTTCATACAAAGTTTCATTTGCAGAACCAAGCAGGCATGCAGTCAGACCGCGCACGCGCACACACACACACACACACACACACACACACACACACACACACACACACACACACACACACACACACACACACACACACACACACACACACACACACACACACACACACACACACACACACACACACACACACACACACACAGAGCATTCTTTATCCTGCTCATGACAATTCAAAGTGTGATGGCTTTATTTTATTCCTGAGTTTGTCACCCTTTCAGAGCTTAGACAAGCGTGTGCTGTTCCATCTGTCATGCTATTACTGCTCATCGGATGTATGGTGCATGTTCTGTCTGCAAAACTGCAAAACTACAGACTGCAGTGGTAGTATTTTGTATGTTTTTAGAATTTCCCTTTTAAAAGACAGTAAAAAGAAGTAAGGATTTGATATGCATAATTTGCTAAATAAAATTTTTCTAGCCCATACAAGCATGCTACTTGGCCTGCTTATTTCAGTCCTAACTCTGTAACCAGCTGGTAATAAAATATATGATTGCGTGTCAGAGCCTTCTTAAAAAAAAGCCTTCACCCACACAACCTTAGCACCTCTGCACCGCACACAAGCAATCATGACACCATGCCACTCATATTGAAACGGCCTGAACTTATTATAAGTGTGGCTATTACTGCCCTTTTAAGAATTAATATATTGAAATGAACAGCATATTTTTACAGTGCACTGGATGAGAAAGCGCTTTGATCTTATTTATGATAGATTTTCATCAGAGGTGCAGATTAAATTTGTATTTAGAGTACACCTCTGTTAGTAAGTGTATTATGTTAAAGGGGGGATATGTCTTGAGGTTTAGTGCATATAGTAGTTCGAGAAGGTGAGTTACAGAATTGAATGAGGCATCCATTCTTTTTTATTCATTCATTCATGTCTTCAGACTGTAGATGAGAACAGATGTGCAATACTGTTCCATTTGCCAGGTACAAATGCCCTTATCAGAGGATTTGGCAGCACAGGGATGCAGCCTGGGTCCATTGTTGTTGTCCCTCCTTTCATGTTTGAGGTGATTTGTATATAAATTCAGTCATTACAGACGCTCAGTGTGTCACTAATGAGAAGTTTAATGACGACCAGGGCCAAGGCCTCAGACAGATTATGAAATCTTCTATTTCCTTTCGCAGCATGGGGCGTTTTTCATTATTGCACAGTACGGACGCTTACGGAATCCTCTATTATCCTGAGCTCTGCAGCTGGGTTACAGAGCAGTGACAACGCAACTCAGGCTGGAGCCAAAAAGAGACATTACGGATTAATGACAGGAAATACAAAATCATGTCTGTGTCACAACTTTTTATTTTTACAAGGATACATGGGCAGATGATACTTTCAGGGATCATCCAAGTGACTCCTGGCATTCCCCTAGATTTAGTGTTTTAATGTAAGAAGTCAATGCTGAACAGGATTCATATGATTCAGAGCTGACTCGCACAATTAGTTTGCATAATGAGCAAAAGAACAGGTATTATGGAAGACAATATCAGCTCTGTTTGTCCTTCTCCCTCTGCTCCTCCTTACTTTACAATGATTACAATTTTGCATTTCAGTTGTCGTGAGAACAGTAAGGTCTGCCATCTGTAAGTGGGAGGCCTGCAGTCAGGAGTGTGGGTAGAGAATAATAGATATGCAGGTTCCTTTGGGTGTTTGACTCTGAATGAGCAGGTGTGTTTGTGTGTTTCTCTTTGTGTACAGAGAATTACTTTACAGACATTTTTTACTGCACAAAAATCGGTTTTCCCCATGTGTCTTTTAGCACACTTCTAATTACCTCTTGTATTAGCATTGATCAGTCATACATACATACATATCAGAGTTTATGTAGGGAGAAATGATGTAACTACTTAGTAGATGCTCAGGGAGAAGAGCTACTACTACTAGGGGGGGGGGGTAAATCGAAAATCGTATGTATTGTGATTTTTTTTTTTTTTTTTTATCGATTCTTTTCCCTAGAATCAATATTTTTTTAGTTTAAGTTATATCAATGGTTCATCAAAACAGACCGAAAGCAGAAATGCAGAAAATACGTTATGTACTTCTTTACAAATGAAATAAATGTCAGAGTGACATGTGATGTGCATTCCTTTTAGAAAACAATTAGTTTTTTGGAAATGTCTCACGATGTTTCTAAAAGTGCATTATTCAACTTTTGTTTTTGTTAAAGAAGGAAAAAAAGATCGCAAAACTCAATACTATCCAATTGAATACTTATATACTTATAGAATCACAATAAATGAAAATCGAAATACATATTGAATTGGCTCCCACGTGTCGTGAAAGAATCAAATCTGGACAAAATCATATCGTCCCAGCCCTACTGTCTACTGTATTGATCTTCTGAGATTGAGGGTGTTTGTGGGACATATAAAGTGTAGTTATTTTATTTAATCATACAGATAAACTGTTACTGTCTACTGTTTCATTTTTCTTGTATTCCTGTCTGAGGCATGCATTCCAGAGTGCTTTCAGACCATTAACTTGTGTCATAGCTGGGTTTATTCTTCTCATTGTTTAAACAACGGTGCCCTTTCAACAACACACTGTCTTGGAAAGAAACGGTTATGTTATTGCTTGGAAGTGTGTTTATGTGGTACACATTTCACTCCATTTATTCCAATGAGTGTGCAATTTAGTAACAAATACAAGACATAAGCACAATTCAAACACACTACAAAAGCACACTCTCCCCTAACTAAGTAAACACCTAATAGTTGACATTTTGATAATGAGCTTTTGAGAATTTTCTTTTCTTCTCCTGCACACACCTCCTATAAGACCTGCATAAGGCCAGCAGATTAGAGAAGAGATTTAGGTCCAGTTATTTTTTTGCATCGTTAAGATTTGTAATGCCTTTTTGAGATCCAATCTCTCATCAAACAACGAGAGATAAAACGGCTCTTCACCTTGATGTTCTTCAGAATTGGCCTTTCAACCCCCACATTTGATTCATTCCTTATCCAACTAATTATCTTGTGCCTAGGTTTACTGTATGAGAGAGTATGTGGTGGTCCGTGCACCATGCAAGCATGTATGATACATCAATGAAATGTATTCCCTTTTATCTTCCATTAAAGGGTCTAGTTCATGGTAACTCATTCAGAAAATATTCCTATGACAATTGTATTTGTGATGATTATGATTGGAGAAATGTGTTTATGAGACAATATACTATTACAGTATGTCATTGTGCTGAATTCAAGTGTGCTTGAGACAAGTGGCCTGCTGGAAGGGGTCAAGCTGTGTAGGGACTATGGGTTTGAATGCTTTAAGGATTCACGGTGGTTCATGTTTTTCCTCTCAAGTACTGAATCTTTGCCAGAGGTGTAATAATCTTTCAATTTGTATACGGACTAAGTGATGTAAACAATGCCAAAATTGGAACGTATTATTTTTATATACTTCACAAACAGTTTAAACTGTTTTTGTTACACGCAAAATACTGTGTGTTGATTTGAGTTCTTTGGTTTAGTTGTATTTTCTCTTTCAAAACATTCATGAAAATATTTGTCCTTAAATAGTTAGATGAATATTTACAGTGGATGCAAAATGCTACTTAAACACTCTGGACAAAGCAGAGTGCTATGCAGAAAATGTAAACTCATATAAAAGATAATTCACACATAAGCTACAGGCTCTTTTTCTACCTTTCTCTTTTTCTGTTATCACTCTCTTTCCTCTTAACATACCATTTGTCATGTCTTCGTAGTCCTCGTGTATCTTTCTGTGCCTGTGCTGCTGCATGAGGTCAGATTTGCCACAGTGGGATAGCAATTAGCTATAAAGGGGCCTCCCAAAGGGTAGAGTCTTGACCCCACCTCTCATCCAACCTTGCCAAGCCATGGTGCACCATGCCAAACCCCAATGGGTGTAGGAGCATGCAGGAATCCCCTAGCTCTTCACCACCAGCCCTTGTGGCCGCTTTGCCTTTGCTACACCACTCTTCTGTTTGCTGAACATTTTGTTTTCTGGATATCTTCTTGGATCTCTGTTTAAAGAAACAAAAAGAAGAAGCAAATACCCAAGTTTAGGAGGGAGTAATTCTTTAATTTTAGCTTGCAGTTTTCCCTTGGCCCGTCAATTCAGCTTTATGAGCCCAGCAGAAATATTCTTCAAAAGCCTTAATGCCTGCCTTGGTTCCCAGGACTTTTATTATGATTGCTGGTATTGAGCAGTACAGCCGGCGGCGAGCGCTTTTTGAAATGCAGTGGAGTTGAGTTAGCCCATATGGGCTTTGTGTATGTGCATGTGTGTGTCTGAGTGTGCACATGCATGTTGTCTGGGTATATGAATGAATTTTTAATTTTTTCATAATTAAGAAGTCAGAGAAACATGTTATTTTATCATTAAGAGTCACACAGGTCATAATATCTTCCAATGTAGGTTTTTAAGGTAGATGGTTTGTGTCTGTGGTTAGTAGGTCTGTTTGTATGTGTCCTCCATTGGTGTGTGGTGTGTGTGCGGGCCTTAATGTTGATTTAACAGGTCCTTAGTGCAGCTGGCTGGCTCAGGACTCAGGGCTACATACACAGTCACAGGGATAAAAGCTGGATTATTCTGGAATCTCAGACATCTTGGCCAGAGGCAGCATTGAAAAACCATCCCAGTGTCCAGAGAACTGAGTGGAATAAAAGACTAGTAGCAGGCAAAGGAGAGAAGAACCGACATTGCTCCAGTCCCTCTCATTTAGTGTGTCATAGCATTTAAGGATTAGACATTTGCCTTATTTGTCTTATATTTAGCTATGCCAGAACTTTTCTCTGAATATTTGTCAGTTCCTGTGAGTGTGAGATGAAACAGTTTAGGGAAATTAAAATTCTAATTTATGCTAAACATTGGGTTGTTTTGAGTTAGCTTTGTATCTGTAGTCTCCAAGGGAAATCTTTACGCCTTTTATCAGTTATTAATCTAGGCGATTATTTACATCTCTTGTGGTGTTTCATGTGTTTATCTTTTTATATGTAGGATTTTGTTGTTGTTGCTTTGGTGAATATAACTGGCAATGTCATACTTGATGTGTCACTGGCTGTTTGTGTGTATGTGCTGTTGGTGCCAAAACTGCTACATCTTGCAAACACAGAGAAGTAAGTGAACAAGTTGTGGATAGTTTTCGGTAAATGGTGTCAGAGAAAGTGTTTTAGTGGAGCAGATATGAAAATACCTGAGTGGCACACGGTGGTACACAGTGGTACACACAGAGACATATTTATGATGCCTCTCATGTACTTACTCATCTCATCAACAGGCTGGGTAAAATGAAAGAAAGTATTACTTTTCATTTTCATCCCATCTGTTGGAAACTGTAGCCACTGTGCTTTCCTCCACATTAACATTGGTTAACAACTGGTTTGTCCATCGCACATTACATCACAAACATTCCCCCTAAAGGATTTTGCAGTGGCAACTCAAGTTGATAGATTTAGAGGTCACAACAGAACCCGTGTGAGCCAAAGTGCTGATTCTCCTGAACGAGATTGTGGGATATGGAATACAGACGTCCCTTTTTTTTTAAAAAGATCTTCATAAGATCAAGGCCGGCTAAATACAATAAACCCTCATTATAAATCTTTGTGATCTTTTATTCATGAGGTGGCCTCAAAAAATCTGGCTCCAGTAATGGCTCTACCTGTTATGCTGTCCCTATGTAAATGAAACCATGGCTCTGAGGCCCTCCATTCACTGCAATCTCCATATCATTTGGTAGTTTGGGGACATGGAGTCTGTCTTCCCAGGCATGGGTCAAACAGATGAAAGAGAAAGAATGTGATTGACAGTAAAGGACATAGTAGAGCATCCATACACGACCACTCAAATATTTCTGAAATCAAATAAGTGCAATACGTTTTTTTATAAGATTTGTCTCGATTTTATAATTTTATATATTTGTTCAAGTGCTATCTAGCCAACATTTCGATTGTAAACACTATTGTCAACTGTTGTTAGTCCATGCTATCTTTTATAAGAGTCGGGAAGAAGGCACAGATTTATTATCCAAAAACACTGCTTTTGTACTGCTACAGTTTTGCTAATTCCAGGTTATTGGTTATTTCATTACTTTAAGTGCAGCATCTTTCATTTCTAATGTTGCATTATCTTTCCTCAGATGCATTAAAAAGCTCATTACTCTCCGTCTCTCTCTCTCTGTGTGCGCACCCAAACAACTCTGTGGGTATGATTTTTCTCTGCTTGTAGAGAAAACTAAGAAAAACAAGACGTTTATGTTATCAACTTAGGCTGGCTTCATATTGGATGATAAGGGCAGTCAAGCTGTAAAGCTGAAAACTTGACTCGTCAGTTATAAACACTGCGTTGTAGTTTCCGTTTGATATATCAGGGCTGTCTACAGCGTCTAAACCATCTTAGTCCTAAGTATGTGTTTTGAGACTGCCTACAACTCTGTGCCTGTACGTAAAGGTTAGTGGGAGCAGTGTTGTGGGCACATACTCTACATAACCCTTTCTACAGGCCGTTTTGTGTACCTTGGATAACTTTTAAGCTATCTTTAGTTGCTGATTAACATTTAGATTGTTGCAAATGAGAATCCCCTATATTTATTTAATCCCTGATATTTTTTCCATAGAAAATTATAGTATTCTTGATGTCCTTCTGCTTCAAACATCTATATACTACAGTATACATTACATATATATTGTCTTTTAGGGCAAATGGACACACACATTATACAGTATATTCTGCAAAGACATATAGCTCTGACAGTTTCTGTAGTCTTGCATACTGTGTATCTATGAGTATATAATAAGTATATAAGTAATGTTTTGCCTTTAGCATTTGTTTTTTGTTTTGTTTTTTCCCTTGAAGGTAATGCTGAGTTAACGTCTTTTGTGACTTTTGGACTGAATTATGTATTCGGGTGCATAGCCGTGTGTGATACGGTGCTTTAACAAGGATGCCGTTTGTATGACAAAAACATGGACGGATTATATATGGGTTTAATTTGAAACTTCAGGGCTCAGCCTAAATTCGTAGAAATTTGTTTTCTTACCAGCAGTGGGCAATTTCAGGTTCATCACTTACTCTGCAGTGCAGTACATCTAGCCTCAATGGCCAATGACCTCCTTACACAGCATGATTCTGGGAGTAAGAATGTAAGTTAGCAAATCGGAAGAAAAGCTTAGAGAGCGACAGACAGCCTGAACTGGGTCATCAAAGGCAGTTACCTCAATTCATCTCTAATAATATCCCCTAGCCCTGAGCCCAGGTCTGCTGGAGTTGCCTGTATAATGGCTCAGGCTGCTTGATGAATGAGTGTGCCAGGCAGCACTATAGGCTTCCAGACTGCGCTGCGAGGCTCAGAGATTGCAACCGAGGACAACCACGGTCAGCAAATCAATTCACAGCTCTCTAGAGAAGTAGTCAGCACTTACAAACTCATCTGCTTTAAGCACGGAAGATTCTCTTGTCACTATGTTTCCTCATGAGCCTGCGGGATGTTATCCTGTCCTGTTTTGAGTTAGATCGGTCTGACTGAAGTGACTTCAACTATGCAGTATCTGAACTACCGTTTATTCTGCAGGGCAGGATATAAGTATGTCAGTGGAGATTTAATTAACACCTGAAGGCTGTGTAAGCCTTTACGTGTGTGCTGATAACAGCCAGCCTGCATCCCATTGGAATTTCGAAGCAATTTTTTATGTCTATTAATAGTTTGGAGTACGTGCTGGGACAGACAGATCAGATATTCCTGGGCAGAACTTTGTTTACAACATCAGAGGAGGTTCTCTTTCCCCCAGGGAAAAGGCTCCTTTAAACCAAGTGGGGCTTTGGCTCACAGCTCTTAATTTCACGTAATTGTGGTCTCCTAGGGAATAGTTTGGTCAGTTTGAATACATAATGATGTATTCTGCTATCTTTAGGCTGAACAGAATCTTTATGACACACCACTAAATTAAAGTTAAGCTAAAGTTATTGTCTGTAAGATTCTCATCTAGTTAATTGTCTGTTAAGTTCCTATATATCAAAGAGTGAGTTAAAACAATGGTGATCAAGCATATGACCCATTGATGAAAGCACTTGTATTTGCTTCATTGTCCAGTAGGATCTGAGTGTCTGTGGCAACTTTCCCGCCCTAAATTCAAATGTGAGTGCACCGTTAGTGGCGCTTTTTACATTAGTCAGCAGGGGTTGGTCTCTCCCCGTCTGCCCAGGTGGAGCTTGACAGTGCCGGCTATGCTGTGTTTTATTGTACTCGGAAATTGGGAACTTCCAACAAGGAAAGATGCAAAGACGTGGTACGTTAATCAGACCGGGTGCCTACATTTTATTGTCGGACCAACAGACAGAGAAAAATAAACAAAAAACGAATATCCGGTCTTCCATGTAATGAACCACCCTCTCTCCATGGAGTCGATTTTCGGGACAACCTTTCAGGAAATGACAGCCAGGCTGTAAAGGCTCTCATGTCTACAAGTAGCAGCAGCAGCAATCAAGGCGCAGCCAGCGGATTCGGCAGCTCCGCTAACGTTACCCCGCGGAGCTGTGGGGATCACCGCTCACTCACTAACACTGGCTTTAGCTTCAGGCCAGCCCGTGTTGTAACGTTACCTTCGAGAGAAGGCAGCACCACCAACAACAGCCTCCTTCTTTTATCGATAAGGGGCGTACATTTTGTATGGGCTCAAGAGTTTTTCTTCCCTGCACTTTCTGATGCACAGGTTGGTTCAGATGTTAGCACTGTTAGCCATGATGTGTCAGCTAAAAATTGTTAGCAATGTGAGCGCCATACACGGCAAATAATGTGAAAAGGTATTTCATATTCTGCCACAGTGGCTAGTAGGGTGTTTATGTCACATTAGTTACCTATGCCCGCCACTGTGTGGCTAAGTGCACTAATTTTACCCGGGCTGGGCGTGCACTGGCTAATGGTTCCACTCGTTTGACTGCTAAAGCCTCGGTGAGTAATTCTGATAGCTTTTAGAAGATTATTATTTGTGTTCAGAAAATGCAAACTTTGTTCAGCATCTCATATTCCACCAAGGGATAAAGTAGATATTCATGCAGTGGTCATTCTCCTACTACGATTTGGATGTTTCCATGCCATAATGTTCCTTGGCAGGTTGCTTTGATACATTATAGTTGTAACAAAGCATATGAATGGCTTCTTGATCTTGATCTACATAGTTCTGCACTCAGAGGAAAGCGTTGCCGACAATATTAATGAGGTGAAAAGATAGAGATAGAGATAGAGGTATTTGCATGGTAATTAGCATTGATGATGTTTTTAGCATGGTGATTATATGAGTATGTGCTGCAGCTGATATTCCAAAGGAATCTGAGGCAGAACCTCCAGCTGTTAATGCTTCATGTGGATGTCTTCCTGCTATTGCAACGAGTGAAGGGATTTTACCCCCTTATGTTGTTAGCATAGCCACATAGCCATAAAAAGAACCCGAATGATTTCAATGCCGTCTCTTCTCTGCTTTTGCTTCAGTGTCATACTGGCTTTGTTGGCATGAAAGATGCTAATATGGTTTTATTTGCATTGGAAACATTGTCATTTGCGCTACCTCATTTGTTTTCTAGAGCAAGACTCTGAGAACTCATCATTACTGTTTAATATAACCCTATATACAGTATATAATATATATAATATAACCCTGAAGAATCTGTTTTTATGTTATGGACAGCTGATACATTCCAGGGACCTTGTTAATGTTGATTAATTCAAAATCTGAATGCACAATTTCAATCATGTTCCACCCACACACATACACTGTGTGCCCACAGAGTCCCAGACAGTATTCCATATGTATAAAGCTTGACAATAGACTGTCTATCTTTGGTCCTGGGGCACTGGTCTTGCACATAAACACATTAGTTTAGTTTAGTTTATTATTTACATATATATATAAATACTACAGATGCATATACACATAATCAATAAAAAATGTGATGGAGAGATGCAAAAAACCCTCAGAGGGGCTTAATCAGGGCACTCTCTAATACATAATCCATTTAACATAATAAACTAAAATACTAAAAGAAAAGAAATGGAAAAAAGCCCAAAACTAGAATTATACGCAATTTAAAATCAACAGAAAAATAACTTCCAAGTAATAATAATTTAAAAAAAAATTATCAGTCAGTTGATTTTTCACTTTTTAGCAGGTGGATACTTGTAGGAATTAATTATGTGACGGCTCTTTCAACAGGGAAAGCTGCTAGTGGCTGCCTGAGGGCAGGATGGTGTAATCAGTGTGGAAGGGTTGAGATGGATTAGCAATGATTTCCTTCCCCAGAGATGCAGTGTGATGTTCTGAGAGCTGTGATATTGGGAACAAATGTTTGAGCTTTTGCTGGCAATAGTAAGGGTTCTGATAAGTTTGTTCTTTCTTCTGAGTGCCTCCCCAGCATGGTATGTTGAATCTGTAAAGGTCTTATGAGCTATTGTGTTGTTGTATCTGCACAATATTTCTTGAAAATCCTGTGATAAGTCGATGCTGAGGCGTTTCCATCCACTACTTTTGTGCAAATATAAGGAATTGGTGCATTAAGATAAACCACCAACTTTTTTTCACACACAATTTTTCCACTCGTATCTGCTAATTGAATTTTTTTGTTCAGTCCATCCAACATCAAGTAGATATTTTGACTGGCTGTCCACTTACTCTTGTGTTATTGTGTTTTATATAGGGGATATTTATATCAGATGATTTAAAAATGCCTGGATTTCCCCTGACTTCACTCTTGCTGATCAGCTTGGGAAGTCCTTAGTAAACAAATTTAATTTGTTAAGCCTAAATGTATGATCAATGTTACCCTCTTAAATCCAAAACTGTACTCATGACTTCATTGAAATGTGTGTGTATTTAATCTTCAGGTATTCTGTGATACTATCTCTGTAGTGTTTTTGCAAACAAATGAATATCACTATCATAATAAAATGCTGTATTTAATCCCTTAAAACAGATGTAAGGTAGTTAATTGAGTTTTTGATTGTTCACTCTGCAGTGTGAAGGTACATAGATAACTGTATGGCTGCCTTCCCGCACCTATTCATATTAAACCATCACAAATGTCAGTGGAGCAAGACTGTTCCTAACCATTTCTTGTTTGTGACGATGCCTGTTTAAATGCACTTTCTTGCCTAACAGGGAATTACAAATGCTAAATCAAGCATTGCAAATGAAGGTTCACTGCGCTTGTCAGGACTAGATGGAAATTATTCATGCAATATGAATCTTTTCCCTCCAAGATGAGAGAGTATGTCATCTGCAGTGCATGATGTGTCTTCTCTAATGGAAACAAGCAGTTCTCTGTTCTTGAAATGCTCCACGGAGGTTTTTACAATAATCTTTTTTTTTTCACAATGTAAGCTGGTTTGTTTGAGTGAGCAAACATATTAAAAAGTAGAGACATGTTCAAGCTAGACTACACAAGAGCTAACGGGAGTTACCTGAAATCTCTGACTTCAGTACTTGCAGGTGGGAAAGAAACCTGTCCATACTCTGAATGTCCAGCATTACAGCAGGTTCACACACTCATACTGGAAGCCTTGAGGCCCAGCCTATCTAATTATTAGGGGTGTAAAGATTTACCGATATGAATCGGTCCTAGCTTTGCTATTCCCTGGTGGCTTTTACAAAATATATATTTATTTGAGGGTAGGCGATGCTTCTTTTATAGAATTGGCTTATTATTATTTTTTTTTATTTAAAATTAATGTGTTTACATTAAAGCCATAGTGCATCGTTTCTGTCTCCCCCATGTGGAATTCTAAGTAATGAAAACAACACTGTTGGTGCATCCACATGATACAAGCCTTCAGTGATTGCGCACCACCCCAACCCCTCTTCCACACAGTTATACACTTATAACTTATACACAATTATAACCAAGGAGGACACAGAGGATTAAAACAACATGATGGACTCTTTTAAGAAGATAATTATCGATTTTCTGTGCGCAAAAGTTGCCGGACGAGACCATTTTCTGAACGTAGCCATACTGAGAAATACAGAGAGAGTTTTGTGGAGCTGATAGTCTTAATTAGCTTTGTTCCTTATTTGGCAATGGCTGTGTAAGGGACGTTCATTAATATCAAAAAGTTACGCACTAAAGCTTTAAACAAATATTAACGGTATCTATCAGATTGAATCGAGTCGATTCCACATGGAATCACACTGAATCGTTTCATTTTTCACATGCTCATATTATGCTTTTTGGCTTTTTCCCTTTCCTTTATTGTGTTATATATCTTTTTTGTACATGTAATAGGTTTACAAAGTGAAAAAGACCAAAGTCCATCCCAAAGGGACTTACCATCTTCCAGAGAAAACACTGTTCACAAACTGCTCCAAACAGCTCTATTGTAGTCCAGGCTTTACTTCCGTATCAAACATTCGTCACTTTGTAACACACGTTATAATGCTCGCCTAGCTGGTAGCGTGGCACGCCCTCATACTCTGCAACTGTCTAGCTAGCAGTGCTTACCTAGCTACTGTGCATGTGCGACTCCCAACAAAGATGGAATAGAATTGGGATGCCTCACTCTGTAGCTAAAACAGAGAGCTCAACACACAGGGTGAAAAGAGGAGCTGCAGCAATGTGCAGTACAACAAAAATATGGTGTTTTTTGAAAATTAAACCATGTAAACCTATAGAGAGCCGCAGTCATGCCCTTCTACTTCCAGTCCATGGGACCTATCTTTTGAAAAAATATGAACGGGAGTGAACGGAGAGATGCAAATAATGTTTTTATCCCGTTTGAATTGAGCCATGGGTTACAAATATGATGTTCGTCAATTTAAAAGATAATTTTTCAACCGAAGAATGTCTCAGTTTATTGTATAAGTATAAGTATAAGACTGTGAAAATACGTAATTAGAAAGACTACACACTTCAATGTTGCATAGATGACGTCTCACTGAAGCTACGATGTCTCTGTGTATCGTACCGGGGATGTAACGTTACTCAAATGAGCAGAGGATCTTGCTTCTTCTTTAGTTTATCTGCTGAAAACACTTGTGTTGTGGAACAGAGCTAAGCTAGCTAGCTAGCAAGCAAGTTAAGCATCAAGCTAGGTGACATAAATTGTGTGAGACTTTCTTCGGTTCAAAAATTATCTTTTATCTTTTAAAGTGACAAACATCATATTTGTAATCCATGGCTCAATTCAAACGGGATCAAAAAATGATTTGTCTCTCCCTGTTCACTACCATTCATATTTTTTCCCGAATTAAGGTCCCATGAGGTCAACTGAAATGGGAGGGACTTCGCCTCTCTATTCTGATATAACCTCTAAATACAATTATGAACCTGAAAATGTGCATAATATGAGCACTTTAAAATGTATTGTCCCTGAACCATATCATAGCCCATGTATCTAGACACATATGGGATCGTCTTATAAGGAAGAGATGCACAATCCTACTAATTGTGTTTTTAATTAAACAATATTTAGAATTTTTTGTAGGCTTCCTCTGGGCAAACTGGAATGTTAGGTATATTTTGCTTTGGTTAGAGGTGAAATGCCTTTGTACCATTTAAGACTTTGTTTGTCTTTTATCTACATTTACATCTAATCAAATTAAAAGCACACAGCCACTACCAGAAATGGCAGAGCAATATATTTGATCAAATGCAATCCCCAAACGCTGTTTATCAGTTATGTTCTGTTACAGCTAGACCTCTCTCCTTCATTTGATTGATTTGAGAGGACACATCCCATTGAAAAACGTAAATTTTTCTTTGGTTCATTTTCTTTCAACTCAAATCTGTACGCTCCTTCATGACAGAGACTCATTTATCCTAATGAAAATGTGTGGTGATTTTAGCATAATGCTCTTTTGTTTTGTCTTAAGAGCTTAGATCACAGCTAATGCACAGCTACTCAAAGTCCACATACTTACCAGCAGAAAAATTTGCCATCGTTGAAGGAAAACTCACCCCAAAACTAAAGTGACTTTATATATTTTGCAGCTAATCTAAATGGAAAGTTGCTGACAAAAAGGTTTACAAGTTGAATTAAAAAAAATTTCTCATGACCTTGAAATCATAATATTTACCTTTCACAAACAACAGCTTTGTAAATGTGTAGCTGCAGGCAGAAATGACACCTCAATTAAGCATTCGATGAGGGTTTACGAATTGATTTATAAGTAGAGAATTATTTAGTCATTTGCACTTTCACTTTACACCGATATTAGTCAGGCATGGTATTTCCCTTCAGTCAAGTCAGTCTATCATTGTGAAGTCTTCATTTTTACAGATATGGTGTTTCCAGATGCATGGTTGAAATCCAGATTCCCAACAATACCACAAGGTCCTTTAGATATTATATGTTTTCCCACATTTGCTGTGGCAATTTTTTTTTTTTTTAAACAGCCTCAAAGCCTTATTGGGTTGGGTCTGAAATGTACAATCGTTTATGAGCTCTTGCTCTTATCTTGAACTTTTATTGCTCTTATTTTACATTGCACCAACGTTCATGCCTCGTCTCTTTTCTACTGTCTGCCAATTTGTTTAATTTTAATCTGAGGCCTGCCATCTTCAAAACTCTCAACAAGAACATCTTAAATGTAAGTGACTTTATAACTGAGTACTTACTCAATACTTATAATCTATATGTCCGCCTTCCTCTTTTCATGTCCAATTCATTTCTGCCGTGTTTTCTCTCATCAGTTACTACAAGTGGTAAATAAAACTTACTATGCTCTTTACTGTAATTATTTTCTGCTCTATGAGGTACATAGTCCTCTTAAGTCCTCTTATCATCATCATCTCAGGCATTTATATAGGAATCAAAAAATAGGGCTTGATGATGTAATTCAGAATGACACCCCTGCTGTTTTTTCCAGAGGGGGAAAACTGCTTTCAGTAATTCCAATGATCATACTAGACTTGTGATTACTAATGACTCTCCAAGAAGACTGTCATCTTTTGCTGCCTAAGGCACTCATTTCTTTAATAGTCCATTCTTTTCCTGTCTCTGTCTGTATGCTGTCTTATCTAAACTCCCAGTGTCCCTTACCCCTATTTTCCACCGGGTGCATCTGCGCTAAGTTCCGGATGCGCCACGAGCCCCGCAAGCAATCGCGGCCATTCAAGTCAATGCTTGATATTCCATCAGCCACGCCACGGTGCAAACCCGGAAACAGACGTGAAGCGGCTCTCCTCTCCGCTAAAGATACGCGCTAGGTCTATTTTCACATGAGCCGCTGGCCGTTTGGACAGCCAGGGAGGCAGTAAAACAGTGAGATCCATTCAATGGACCTAAACACCCTCCCCAATATCGATTATTTATTATCTATTATTTCGTCTTCTTTACAACACCATGGACGACAAGAGATTCATCTTGGAGGTGGACAAATAGATACTAGTTTAATAAACACACAATTTCACTGAAAAGTACAGTTAGAGACAATGAAGTCTGCGAGTCTGGCAGCAAGACATTCCGCTTCTGAGATGCTCCTGGTGTGGTATGGTGCGTAGTGGAGGACGGAACAAAACCAGAATGCAGCAGGAACGCAGCACAGACACGTCCAGTGGAGAATCAGAGTTACTGTCACATTCAGAGCTACTGGAAAAATCGTTTTTATGTCATTTTTTTAAAATGAAAATGGTTACTAAAAACATCACAATTTGTTAATTTCTCACACTTATGTTTTTACTACAGCTGATGAAGTGAATAAAGGCAAACACATTTACACACACATCAAGAAGTAAGAAATCACAAAAACGTGCATTTATACTATATTTAAACTGATTTCTTGTTGATTTAGTGACACAGTCTTTACCTTGAACCACAAAATATTATAACCCAATAAATGATCATATAGTCACACAGTGCCAAATAGTTAGATCAAGATTGTAGAGGATAATGCAAATTCTGCTTATTGCCTCACCTTGAAAATATGTTTGAGATGAGCCTATTTGCCTGACACCAGCCATCAACCTTCTGTGATCCACTGCAATAATGGACAGCACAGCGAGTGCTTTGCGTTAAGCTGCCTACACATGATAAACGACTTGCTCTCTGCGCACCGCTAGGTAGGGTGCATAGCAAAGTGCAGAGGCAAACGTCATCAAGGGTGGCAAGGAAGCTATTTCCCGTTGCTAGGTAACAACACGCTGTTATCTCATTGGTTGCGCTTTCGAAAGGTCAGCGGCAACAAGGTCAAAGTTGAAATAATTTGAACTTTTGCAAATCGGCAAATCCGAGCGGTGCGCGACGCCAGGGGTACGTCCCATAGCACTTAAATTGGCTCCTAGAAGCCTCCACTCACGTCTTGGTCCCACCGAGGAGGCCCGGGAGGGACGCAAGGAAATCGGAGGAGAGAGGCATCGACCAAATGTGTTTTTTAGAGGGATGAGATGTCTTCTCCTCTGAAGTGTCAAATGAATACATCAACTGTGTGGGCGGAGTTAGCAACTCCTTCAGCTGCACGGCTTCCGGGAAGGCTGCTCTTGTGTATCCTCGGCTATAGCTCCTCGATGATCCCTCCTCGATGCTCGATGCTTGGTCCTCTGTCCTCGGGGACAAAATAAGAGCTTTGAGACGGCCTTCACCGAGGAGGGACAGAACAACATCCGCTTCAGCCGAGGACCGAGGAGTGGAGGAGCTATTAAGTAAGGGGGATGAGATTCAGCCCAGGGGCAGCATAGTGTATAGTTGGGCAACACCACTCTACTCATAGAAAATCAATGGAACAGCCGGAGCAAAGCGGTTTTGCCACCTATCGTGTGTAGGCGGCTTTATTGTCAGTACTGGTCATGATGTAATGTTATAACAGGATCAGGTGCAGCACAGATCAACATGGACACAGACAAGAATCCCACTTATGGAAATGAATACACACACATTGTTTAACATGCAGACAAGAATATATTCCCAGATGCACAGCCTTTTTTTTCCCAGCACAGCACTTGCGCCATAAACAATACAACACGTGTGTCAGTGTTTCTTCACAGGTTGAGTTTATTTTTGGTGGTCTAGGCTCTGAAATCTGGCACCTGAGGGGTGACTGCCACACAACATTGCATTCACAAGCAATCACAGTAAATTGTCCTATATTATTTTACCAGTTGGGAAGGTGTTTCAAGTAATCCACACTTTACTTTCATGCAGACTTTTTAACACATGTCACAGAGAACTTCCATTGCATTTCACCATTAATATCTCAACAAGACCAGATACTCATACGTAAATCAAGCAGGAGAAAATACTGCCATAGGGTCATAGATGGAACGTGCAGAAATAGTAAAAGTGTCCTGTAATAAATCCTACATGCTTCACAACTCATCACTGTTATTGCCTGAGAAGCTTAGAGTTTATGTGGGCATAAAGTACAACCACCGTGCACAGTTGTCCTGGTAATGGAAGAAAAGTAAAAGATGTGAGGGTCGCTAAGGTTTTCTGTGCCAATGAGATGCACTACTTGGGTATTATCTACCTGAGGCAGTATTTAAAGACTACATCCTCAGCCAGCCTTGAGCCAATTTCATGGCTGATCATCTCAGTGTGAGGGACTACAACAGGGCAATCCCACCCCAGTAGACTTAGCTTTGCGGATTCAGAGGCCTCTGACAATGGGCTCACTTCCAGCATCAGAGGGTCTCTATTTAACAGGTCAAGCGCAACAATCCAATACAAATTAAGGAGAAGCCTAATTTTGCATTAATGTACTGGTAACCCTGATGTAAATATGTATCACTGTCCTTGTGAGTTGTCTGCATACTTGAGAACCATATATCAATTACTGAACTGCAGTCTTGAAGATTAAATCAGAAGAAAATGCAAAAATTAAGAAGTAAAACGGCACTATAGGGGTCATAGAAGCTAATATCTGAAATCAAATCAATTGCGGTACAATATTATGAAACAGTACAGTTTTTACAGATATTTTCAGTATCATTAAGTTTCTCAATCAAAAACAGCACAAACATGAACCAGTCTTATAAAACACTGTTGAGTCATACATTTAGAAAATGCACTTAGAAGAACAAGAATGGAATACCTTTGATGTTGAGTTTTCAGATTTGATAACAACTTGTAATAATTCATAGTGGTATAGTTCTATGCCACATGATGTGTTGCTGCCATACAACGCCTACTTAATGAGAGTGCTTACTTTGGATAAAAAAAAATAAACAAATAAAAATAAAAAATAGCTTTAAGGAGTGAATTACTCTGTTGAAAAATGTGCCCTAGCTTGAGCTATAGTAAGATAAGTGACTTGGAGCAACAGATTGTTATTGTATAGAATATTTTAATAAGTCACACTTTGTACTTTGCGATTCAAGCCAGTGTGTTTGTCCAGTTGGGCAGATGTGCCCCTCTGCTGGGCTCTGACAGTGATTAATGACACAGGGATTGTGATGCACAACATCATGCATCAATACAAAATGATTGATTAGAAAAACATGTTTGCATTCCTTTTGGGAATGAATTGAAAAGTGTCAGTAGGATGCTGATTGTCACTAACCTGACTCCGCCAGATGGATTGCTTCGCATTTGCTCGGCATATCCATCTGGGAACTTTCCGTTGGAGAACTTTTGGGAAGGGGCGGAAATACTGGTTAGCTGATTGGATGAACCATCTATCACCTATGTTGGTGATAGATGGGCCAAATCAACCAATCAGATCCAAGAAGCGTATGAAAATACAACCACAAGCCCGCCCCTGCTGCTGCAGGCAAAGCATAGCTCGTTAGCTCAGCATGCAAACATGTCGGTAAAGGATATTTGCCGTTTGTGTAACGAGAATTTAGGAATGAAAGGAACCATTTCAGGTTCACGGACCATATTCGAAAAGAAGGATCCAAGAGAAAAAAAGCATTAGCGAGCGGCTACCGCTGTCTGAAAATACTGGTTAGCTGATTGGATAAACCACCTGTCTATCACCACCTAACCCACCTCAAAACCAATGCTGATTGGCCCGGTCGTTTGGCTAACGGCTCCAAATTTTCTCTGCCTCAAGATGCCCGACTGATCTGCGAGTGGAAAACTGGAGCTCGCAAGATCAGGACGGTCTCACGAGGCTAGATTGTCACTGAAATCGCAAAAAAAAGAATGTCAAAGGTAACATCAGGAGTGCTCAGAGGTAAACTAAACAAAACACCAGAAGAGAGAAAGATCAACTCTAATGCATCAATATTAATTTATTTAGTGAACTTTGTGGTGCTGAACAAGTAATGAAAGCACTGTATTTTCTAAATGCATCTATTTAAAACGGTAATAATTCAGCATTAGTTTTTCACTGCCTAAATTATGTTTTTAAGTGGCACAGGTTTTGAAGGAGCTTGATGGAACTCTAAACATTTTTTTAAGTTGGTAATTCAATAAAAAATGAGCAAACCGTAAAATCAGAACCTTGAAATTAAAAGTAGTGAGAAGCAGTGTGTGAGTTTATTAGTAACACATTTCTCGCTGTACTGAAGCATATACATTGAAAATACACTTCTTGAGCCCATTCTAATGAGTTCCTGAAAGGTTGTCCCTTAGCTGCCACCCTGCAGGAAGCAACAGAATTATAGATTTGCTTTGGCTCAATATTAAATTAGTAGAAGGAAATGACAGGCTCTCTGAAAAGCTAATTACTGTGTGTGTTGGGCAGGAGAAGCAAGGGACAAGTTACATTGCTAATAGGGTTTAGTTTTAGACACCCTATCATTAGTGGAAATACACTACATTTCAGCAGCAGAAGGTCTACTTAAACATAATCTTTGAAATTCGATCCTTCTCTCCCTGCCTTTGACATAAAGCAGGGAGTGGATTCAAAATTCTGCCAGTGGGAAGACTTTAATTAGTGGTGTTAGATGTCCAATTAACAGCTAATCAAAATATCCTTCAGTTACTGCTCTGAAAACATCAAAGTGCGTCGGCCCTATTGTGCAAAAAGACATTTAAGAAAACAAAGTAATGAAACAAAAATACAATATGTAGGAAAACAGCTAAAGGAAAACACTTAACACACAACTTAACACATTTCCCAAATCCCATTGTTTAGGGAGTCATGTTGCATTTGAGGGTAGTGGCATGGTTCAAGGAATATATTATAATGTTTTATTTCAAAACCACAAAGGAAGGTAATGTACCTCACCTTCCTTTATGGTTTTGAAATGATTAAAACGATGAGACATGTAGTTGTTTGCAACTGCAACTCTTGCAGTGCTGATCTTGTAGCAGCATGAGAAATAAACAGCTGCACTGGACAGGAAAACAAGGTTAATTTTCCTAGAAGAGAACAAAAATGTAACTTTTGCAGCCAGGAAGTTCTGTACTTTAAAGCAGATATTTGATTTTACAGACGTTCGTGATTTGTGTTTAAAGACACGATAATTTATTTATCAAGCAGACTACAATACCTGTAGTTAGGCTATAGTGGCAGTTATATAATGTTCACCTGTAATAGCCTATCTATTGTTAGCGGGAGCAAATGGTTTTATAAACAATATGGAGGTGACTTTACTTTATCTAAGTTTAGCTAGAAGTTGTGAAAGTACATAATTGAAAGTACAGAAATTGACAGCTAGTCAAATTGTCAATCAAACGGTGTATGATCTTTCTACTCTCACTCAGAAACCTGCTCCTACATTTCTATAGTATGTCTGACATTCTTTGGTTATCTTTGTCACAGCGAGTTTCTTCTATCTTTATCTCTGGCATACTAATGGTTTAACGGATTCACGCGCAGTCATACTTGTTAATTGAGAAATGCATCCAGTCTTGGGATTCTGTGCTGAGGTAATGATCTGTTGCAAATTTTGTCATTAAGCCAATAAATCTCTGTGCTACCGGTCATTAAACCCAACAACAAAGTGGTGCGAAGCAGTAAAAGTGATGTTATTTATGACAGCATACTTTGATATTTATCTGTAATGGAAGGACACATCAAAATATTGCTGCTTTCTCTCTTGAGTCAAAAAGAAGGAAGGGTTACAATTGTATGCATGAGAGATAAACAACACAGCTAAATATTAGTGTACTTGTAACATTTAAACCTTTATGCCTATGTTGCTCAAACTGCAACACAGGCAAGTAATGGAAAGCAATCAAAGTCATTTTGTACCTGTTTTGACCATGCATATATTTACTAATATAATTAAATTATTATTACTTTTGTCCATATGATATTGTCGCTGGTGTGAAAACCCAATATTTTCAACTTTGAGGATTTCTAATGTTTTTAAATTTATTTGAAGAATGATATGCCCCTTTATAGACTAGAAGCACAGCAGTTCATGTAATAGTGTATGAAGTCAGTACAATGTAAACGCATGGTTGGCAAGCCAAAAACAAGTTATTTTTTTCTGAAAACATGACATTTTCTGACATTTTCGAAAAGCTATTTAAATCTAGAACTACTCATAGAACCCCTGTCACCATATGAATGATCAAGGGGGAGCTCTGGGGGAGCGAAGATTTTGTTAGAAAAAAAAGGTCAGAGGTCACCGGAGCCATTAGGAATCATTGACTGGGGACCACAAGTTTCCTTACCAATTTCATGGCAATCTGGTGTGTTGTCAACATACTGTATCTTTCTGCAGACACAGCGTGCCTGCAGCTTTCAAGGAGGGCTGCAGGATTGGCACTGCTTGAATTACGTAAACACAAGAAATAAAATTTGTGGGAATAAATGTAAATTATATATGTAAAACAGAAATGCAAAACTCATCTGCATTAATTGTCTCTGTTGTATTGTCTTATGTCAATGTGCAACGTGTAACTATTTTCAAATGAAGGAAATAACATAACATTATAGATGTTTTCTACTACAACAATGCCAAGAAAGATAAAGGAGGATTTGTATTACATAGAGAGCAATTCATATCAATGTCAAAATTGGTCCATTAGAGTGTTTATAACTTGGTAGATTAATATTCTAGCTGAAGTTGTGCTTATTCTGATGAAGCGGGCTCCTTGCTTGTGTAAGGCTCTTGATTTGCATGAATCTTTTAGTGACTAAGATGAAAATTCAGAGCACTCAGCTCTAGCAACATAAGTGCAAAAAAATTGAAGTAAATTCAAAATGCAGATTGCCCTTGCCACACTAATTCAGTGAATCTGAACCCAATGCATCAGAAGTTATCTTCCGTTTGTGTGTTTACAACTGCAAATGTAACATGTAATGTAAGTTAAGTAAGCAAGCTAGTACATTTTAGCGTTAAATAATAATACATATATTTGGAGATATATATATATATATATGCAAATACATATTTACCAAAATTGTCACTGATGACGTCAATATAAGGAAATACAAAATGAATAGTTCTGTCCCAAGAGGCAGATGAGCCTCTGGCTACAGCATAGCTTGCAGACACTGTACTGAAAAGTCTGCAATTATTTATAAAACATATCCATTCCATCAACATGTCTAGGGAGTTACCAAGTGATGGGTTTCTGGTAATTATTAAGTGTTGATGGGAAATATTGGATCACATCCTCCTTAGTGGTCCTACAGAGACTTTCTACATTTGACTGAAGACTAGGGGTGTGACGAGACACTTACTCCACGAGACGAGACACATCACGAGATTGGGTTCACGAGAACGAGACGAGACGAGACTTTTAAAAAAAATTTAAAGAAATCCTCAATGATGAAATATATGAATGGAAAATAGTTTTTTTATTCAACTGACCTTGGCTTCTTTGTAGAGGTTTGGGACTACAGTGCGAGTTAAATGCGCGCGTGATGGGATGACGTACCTCGTTTCCAGTGTGTGGAGGAGTCGCCGAAATCCAACATTTTCCACCACAGAAAATGGCCTCATATCAGCTGCAATGAAAACGCCTATGTCCCTCGTTATTGCCGTGGCTCTTGCACTTACCGGTGGCAGAGATGCAAAGGCTTTTAGAGTTGTTTGCCCTTTTAATGTTTTCGTCGCGGGTGCAGTAGTTAGTAGAGAGCTGTGGTGGTGCTGTAAGTGTTTTTGCATAGTGCTCGTGTTAGCCGCGGTATACAGCATTTTTTTCTTACAATGTTTACATATTGCGTTCGTCTTGTCTGTCACTCTTTCGCCGTTTATTATTTCTGCAGGAAAACCAAAATGTTGCCACACAAATGATTTAAAAGTGGCAGGGGGATCTTCAATAGTAATTTCACGCTCCATCACGCTGACATAACATCGCCTCACGAGACAACTTTTCACCTCGACGAGAAATCTCGTCACGTTTTAATCTCACGAGATCTCGTAAAACGAGATCTCGTCACACCCTTACTGAAGACTGAAATTATGGCTGAAGGGACTGAGAGCCAACAGTGAGATTCTACTCTGTTCCCTGTTTTATACATATGTAGGGGAAAGTTTAGCTCAATGGTATGATGCATTGGGTAATATGAATATTATGAGACAATTTCCATAAGATTATGAATTTGCTGATTTAATTGTTCTAATGAAAGTCTATAAAGTAACAAAGTCATGTAACTAAACACATACGACAATTACTTTTAATGGAAAACTATAAAATAATGTATTTAAGTCTTTGAAATTTAGGGATCTGTTTCTGTGACAGGGATTACTGTGTGTCTGGTGGACATGTGGGGAGATCCTGGCAGTGGTCTGTATGTATGTGAATACACACTTAGGAAACTGGTAACTTAGTATGTTTTTTTTTTCTAAAATCAATGAAAAGGTTCAGCCTAATTTGAGTGTCCAATGATCTGGGGTCACAAGCTGATCAGTTTGCTTGCTTTCATTTTCTTGGTGTAATTAGCTGGTTTCCCCGTCCATGGTATGCGTCTTTAGCCATAAACTTTTTTACTGTGTCCCCAGTGGAGACTCTTGGGCTAAAAGTCTGAACTGAACCTCCAGTCCTGGTAAACAGAGCCCTGGTGCTAGAAAAAAAGTGATTGGGACTCCAGGATGGTAGCTTTCTTGTAAGGGAGAGGGGAGAAGTTTTACAGTCTGCTGCCTGGTGTCAGAGGTTGAGGGAAAATGTGTGTTTTATTTTTGTTTGGATTTTGGTTGATGCTGGAGTTAATATGGTGCTGGTTTAATTTGTAATAATGCTGTTCCTCTTTATTCTTAAGTTTCCTTCTACATACCATGTTATTACATTGATTTACATACATATTACATGTACAATAAATAATAAAATGCAAATTTAGTATTGTTAGGGCTAATATGTTTGACAACTGATTAGAGGCTGAATGCTGTAGCCAAAGAGCATGTTAGCCTGAAACATGACAGTATACTACAGTCTAAAAAAGTTGGTGTTATTTGAAAGAAACACATCTTCAGTGTAAATAGAACCTGCATCAACATTTCCAAGTGATTTTACAACATTTTGTGTGTGTTTTGTATGTTTTTCTGCTATATTTTGCAGTGTTCTTGTGGTATTTTCTTAACCAGAGGCACACAGTGTGCCCGCTGATAACTTGGAAATGGTTAAAAGCATCCAATTACATCCAATCATATCAGCTCCTGTGATCCCGTTAAAAGCGGCGCCCTCACCAGCATGACTTACTGACACTTGGGGAAGGAGCAGAGTCCAGACTGTCCTTCCTAAGAAGAAATAAATATTCTTATCAGTGCGGAACAGAGTTGCACCACACTAAAATCCACACACCGGTCTCCTCTTTAAAATATTATATAATTACTTCATAGTGGAGAAATGCATTTTGTCTCACCTTTGCTCACATTTGAAGCAGAGTCATGCTATTTTTTCTTAATTTTAGGAGGCTAGGCTGATTAAATATTCCAATTGTAAATATGGCCATTCAGGTATAGATATTTTAGGACATTCAAGAGTGAAGTAGACAGAGAAGGGAGAGAAATTTAGAAAACTCTGATGTTGTTTTTTTTTTAGTAGTTATGAGTCGCATCTTGACAGTTCGATTTGTTCTGCAAATGGCTACCAAGAGACAAAATTGTGGGAGAAGGTCTTTTTTTGGCTCGCTCACTATAATGATCTTTGTCACCGGCTTGGACGCTGCTGTTTGTGACGTATCTGTTCTTTAAAGGTCTCGCAGCAATATTTGCTAACTCTATTCCTCATCAGACCTGTATTTCCAAGCTCCTTTCTTTTCACTTTCAGCCAGGGAAATTGCATGGTGAGAACCTCTATCACATTTAGGAGAGAGATGGTGTAATAAAAACAAGTTCACAAAGAAGCTCTAGAGTATTTTCCAAAAAAAAATAAAGATGTGTCCTTGTGTAGAACAAACTAAAACATGTTTCACTGAGAACCTGAACCAAAAGTAGCACCTTGAATTTTATTTTCACACTTGTCAACTGCTATTCATTTTAAGTTTGCAAATGCCTCGCTGAATATAATGTTATAGTGACAGAAATGTTTACCCGAAAGCGTAAAGCTTCATTCAGAACGCAATACTGTGTTTTGTTGTGGAAACATGGAAAAAGCACAAGTATATAATATTTCAATTCTTAGCACAGGCACAGCCCATCAGTACCATGCTTGAATCTAAAATAGGATTAGTCTGCTGCGGGCTTATTATCAGCCTGTCAGATTTGCTGCAATAAAATTCAATAACAGAGCAAGAGATGTGGGTGCTGTCATTTTGGTTACTGGAACAAACATTATTTTCTGACCACAGGAAGTAGGGTTACTGACATCATCATAACTTAGAACATTGTGAATATACTTGCACAGCCTGTTTTTAATGAGAAACAGTAATTTGCATGAGAAGTAAACACTTTTCCTCTGGTTGGCATTGTCTGAAGAAAACATTTGTGACAGTGTCTTCCTCCCCTCCGTGGGCTTTTGACTGGAAGGTTGCAAGTTTGATCGATAATCACACTGGCAGGATTTATTTTCACCATGATAGATTCTCATCCTCTTATGTGTATGCCATATGCATACTATCTCTGTTCCTGAGTATAACTACAGTCTAATGTTCCACTTAACACAAACCTTGCTCAAAAAAAGAGAATTTTTATGTTTTCCACAATGACAAAACATCAAATGAATCCAACAGGGTTTGGACACAATAACACATACATACACTATTATCCTACACAGTAGCTCTGCAATATGTACTGTATTTGTGAAGCTTATAATGTTCATGTTCAGTTTGTGTTGTGGTGTTTAAAGAAGCACAAGATGAAACAGAACATCAATCACAAATGTAACATGTTTGAAATACTTTCTTACATGTTCTATTAAACCAACTAAATGACACAAAACCAAAATGCATCCATCAGTATCCATCAAATCATTTAATGACAAGGGGCGATCCTTGTATGCACATCTTTTGTATTAAGGATGTTAAAACCACCTGATGCCTCTCACTGTGAAAAGGCATGTTGAGGCTGATAAATTTACTATAAGCAGAGCCCATTCCAGCCCAATCTGACCACACAGACCAACTTTATTCACTGACATAATGACTTTATAGATTAAAGTGTACAAATGGAAAAAAGTCTTCCATTGATCGGTTTTAGTCATTCACATGTGAAGCGTGAGGGTTCAAGACAGCATGGATTATTTTAGGGGACTGAGATTCAGTTTTTGTGTCTTTTTCTCTGTCTCTCTTCTATAGGGTGATGACGTCCTGACAGTCATCAAAATGAAAGCACAGTGGCCAGCCTGGCAACCACTTAATGTGTAAGTAATCAATCCTGACTATCATAATGCTCACCACACATCTCCTGACAGTGCTGCTGGATTGCTATTTTTAATCAAAAATTGAATACAAATTGCAAATCATCTACATTACTTTCAATGTACTTATCATACATTTCTACGTGGTTTTCAATCATTTGAATTTAAATTACAGTATAAAGTCGACCTGTAGAGACTTAAAACTGGCTAGTGATCTGTCACAGGCATCCATCACAGATTCCAAGATCTTCCTCTGTTCTCATTGATCTTATTAAAGCTATCATCTGGGTCTTCTGTCTATCAATATGCTGTCCATGATATTGAAGACCATAAAAACCAGAGATCTAATCACCCTGGTGTTGCCTTCACAGACAGTGAGTTCCCACTGCTGATGAAAAGTATATTGTATCATGAATAAATGCATGAATTCCGTTTTTATTATTGTGTCAACTATTCCCAACCTACATGGGCTTGCAGTACAAGGCATTTACTCTTTTGTTCTGTACCAGCAACTACATGGATGTGCACAACATCGTCTTTTTTGGAAATTGCAGTGCAAGACACCATGAATGCATATGAGCCAGATCAGAGTGCTCAATATACATTTTCCAAACAAGTAAACGTATAGAAAACTCAAAAATCTTTCTCAGGCATCTTTCACGATCAAATCTTCAGACCTTCATCATCTACAACAAAATTCATACATCACTGGCAAGAACATTCACTATACTTTAAAAATCGGAATAAATACAAATTAAATAATCCATCTTGCCTCCTCTTTCAGGCTTGTGAGACAAAACTAGAAACTTAAACACACTATCTTTAATCATCATAGATTAGACAGTACAAAAGAAAATGGGATTCCTAACTCCTACCTCTAGTCCTTAGTACCTTGGAGATAAGAGGGCTAAATGGAAAAAAATTACATTGGACAGGAGGACATACATCAGGACTAAAGGGGTATGGAACTTAAAAGTCAAGTAAAAAGTCATGCTCTGTTTTTGTAGTTCTGTCTTTTAAGTCAAAAGTGTTATGTAACTCTTACAATACATACATTTCTGACATAATGCATATGTAGAAACAGGATTACCTTTAAGTAGTTTGTAGTAAAAAGAATTGTTGATTACCAGCAGACCTTTAACAGCCAGCTTTACTACTAATTTTGAAGTTCCTCTACTTGTCTTACCCCTGCTGTGAATTTGTAATATGCTCCGTAGCATCTGTATCGGGTCCATGGTATATAAGTGACTCTGCTACTTTCATTTGAAAATAGTGTTTGACGTGTTTTGAATTTCAGTCGTAGTAAATCAGTTACTTAGCTGGAGCCAGATGCACTCATTAAAATGTGGGGGACATAACATCAGCATGCTCTTCAGTAGATATGTCCGCTGTGATGGATTATCTTAAGCAATTTTTAAGTCATACCACATTAAAATGACTGCAAGGTAAGAAATCAATCTAAAAACTTAATGGAATTCTTTCGAAAATAATCAACATTTATATAACGCATCCACACTTACATAAATGTTGGCCCATTAGCTACAAAGTAACTTTGTAATTAATGAGCCACACCATTCTCAGTCACTGGTAAATCACAACAGAAATTAATTAATTAATTCACATATACGATGTTTTAAGGCCTAAGGTATCAGAATATACAGTAAGAAGTCAGTATCCAAAGTTGGCCCCAGAGCCTGCCGATCAGTGAAAACCCAGCTCAAAGGTGCCCTGAAACTGCCAGCCATTACATGCTTACAGTGAGCATGCTCATTTACTCCTAAATTCACAAGAGCCATTTAATCTCTAATTCATGAGAAAAACAAGAATCTTTTTGGCTCGGCTGGCTCAGAAGAACTTCATGGTAAAGGCCTGTGCAGTGTTGTTTCCTCAACCAGGGGGCCTCAGCGAGGGCCATGACTTTAGTCTCAAAAGGGAAGAATACAGGAATAGAAGCAATGATATGCACTAATTAGCTTACTCTGTGCTGCATAGGCAACCAATTAATTGTTGTACAGTGCATCAGATCAATTACGTTGGTTTGGAGCAAAAAAAAGGAAGGACGTTTTGTATTGATAACTATGTGGAAGTGTGCTCACCGTGGAAGTAGGCCAAAGAAAGTCTATGTTTTACTCAACCAACTAGGAGACGTACCTTGTTAATTCTTAAAAGAGTCTTTGGAGAGTTCATTAGCTTTACATATGAGCTGCATTAAAAATACATAAATGGATATATGTCAGCATGTTTCATAGCTGGATGTGTGTGTTTGTGTGCTATAGTAATACAGTGTGAATATGCATGTTTGTGCTTTTTGTGTGTACGTATAAAGTACTGTATGTCTGTATAAAGATGAAATATGCTGTAATCTAAAACAAAGTGTTCTCTCAATTAGAGTTAATTATCTTCTCATCCCATTCAGTTTTTTCTTAAACGTTGGTTGTCAATTAAAGCTTTCAACGTTCCTGTCTTTGACAAAAGTGAGGATGAGAGACAGGAAGAGAACTAAACTGAGAGAAAGGAAAACAGCAACCATACAGAATAAGGAAGTGATTATATAAAGCTTTGGTGAAGAATAGGGTTTAATTACTCTACAGTAGTAGTGCTTCTTTTCTTAGGTTAGTGCCTCCTCTTAAACCAAGCTTTCAATTTCATTTGGCTATAAAGAGCAAAATGGTTGCTGGAATAAAGTGCAAAGCAGCACAGAATATGAAAAAATAATGAAAAATACCAAATTTAACATACAATTTCTCACCTAGCTGTCCTATCAAATAAATAATCTTTGAAAATAGTTGAATGCTTGGTCAACAAGTAAAAACATTAGACAAATAAATAAATTGTGCCCTTCTAATAAATGCCAGAGTCAGTTTATACGTTAGGGCCACATCAAGGGAAAAAAAATTAAGGAGGAAGATTTATTTATTTATTTTACATTTCGAGAATAAAGTCTAAATGTCGAGAATAAAGTCAACATGACTAAAAAAAAGTTGAAATACTTTTTCGAGAAAAAAGTCGAAATGGCGAGAATGAAGTCAACATGACGAGAATAAAGTTAAACTACCATTTCGAGAATAATGTCAAAATTTCGAGATTAAAGTTGAAATGACGAGAATAAATTCAACTCCTTTGTCACTTAATCACATTAGAGCGACTGTCCGCCACGCCAGCTGCCATGTAGGCAACATCATAGATATGGGTTACATCCTTGGAGTGCCGCACTTGCCTGAGCCCCACTCCTTCAGGATCTAACCATTTGATCAATTGTCTTATTGTGTCTTGTGATACAACATATGCATAGGTGTAACCATCGATACCCTTGCATCTGTCTATTACAAGCTATTTCACTTTGCAGGAAAACGGCCACCTCTTTCAAGTTTGTGTGGTTTCTCCTTCTGAACAGACGCAATTTTCGGCACATTCTCTTCAAAGTCCTAATACTTATCACCATACTGTGTTTATGCACTAAAAGAGAAAGAATTTCCTTGTTATTAAAACCGATTCTGAAGTATAATTTCACAAGTTCATATAGACCTTCACAATGCATTTTGTAGAAGACTATAGGTAAAGCTATAGTTTGGTTTATTCTCAAAAGTCCAACTTGATCTCGACTTTATTCTCGAAAAGGTATTTTCAACTTTATTCTCGTCATGTTGACTTTATTCTCGCCATTTTGACTTTATTCTCGAAAACGTATTTCAACTTTTTCTCGTCATGTTGACTTTATTCTCGACATTTCGACTTTATTCTCGAAAAAGTATTTCAACTTTTTCTCGTCATGTTGACTTTATTCTCGCCATTTCGACTTTATTCTCGAAATGCAAAATAAATAAAAAATTTTAAAATCTTCCTCCTTAATTTTTTTTTCCCTTGATGTAGCCCTAATGCTCCGTCGTAAGTTAAAGTATTGAACACAAGCTGGTAAAAGGTCTGCTGCAGTTATTATGGCATATTGTTAGCTAGCAAGGCAACACCAAGATCCAATCTACAATCTACACAAATATGCACACATTTATAAACAGAAACATTTCTGATTAATAAAAGCATTTCACTGGGGTTGTCTGCTGTAGGATGATGTATCCCTTCCTCATTTGCTGCCAGACTTGCTCTGTTTCTCTTTGTCTGTCAGTTACACTTTACCTTTATGTAGAGCACAAATATCTGTTTTGGATAAATCTTAGACATACAGTACTTACTGAGCAGAGGCCCGGGAGAGTCGAGTCAAGTTGTGTGTTCCCAGGGGATAAGGGTTATTTCACATCCTCAGAGGCCATCATTAGCAGAGTGTGCAGGGACAGGACTGAGTTGGCTGGAGTCAAATGGATTTATATGGGCATGATGACAGCTGAAAAGGAATTACTGGTGAATTGTCTATATTTAAACAAGAATCGACCCACGTTTAATTAATCTTGTATTGGCTGGGAAAGTTCTTAATTAGTTTAGCTGTCAATCATTGGTCAAGAAAGATGACCAGAGTGTGTGATGGTGTGTGTGTGTGTGTGTGTGTGTGTGTTTTGTGCTGGAACAGAGAAAATGTGTTGTGGAGATAGATGTTGTCTGGCAAAGTGAGCCTAGAAATATGTCAACTAAATATTTGTCTGCACTTTATTTATAGGAAGTGTAAGTACCTTTCCTTTCTCTCTCTCTAAAGGAGTCGGCGTTTCCTACTTCAAAGCAAACTTGAGCCAGTGCGAGTGACTCTGAGTCCCAACACCCTGAAATACATGGATTCTCTAATTTCCGACACTAACAAACGTGTTTCAGAAATTTTTTATTAGCCTTGGCATCGGAACATATCCAATATTAATGTACTCAGGGCTAAAATAAACTTGATCTTTTGATATCCCTTGTGTATACCAGACTGGTGCATTGATTATATAAACCTTCCCACTAGCTGACTATGGCATTTTATTCCTTACAGCCTCCCATTCAGAGACTGAATTGACTTTTCAGCATCCTGGTTTTGTTGTTGATTACTATTAACCTGGGACACTGTCAGTTTCTACTGACAGTGTCCCAGGTTAATAGTAATCAACAACAATGTCACTTCAGTATCATAACATTGTTAATTTGGGTATCAGAAACGTTTCCTCTTGTATTTACACTTTGTTGGCCATTTGAGTGCAACTCTCTGGTGTCTCAATTGGAAATGTATGACTATAAGTTCACAAGAAACAACTACATGTGTCACTAGGCTTGCTTTTGTTCAGAATGGACATCTCATTTAGGGGTGCAGGTGCAGCCGAGCCTCAGGTCTTCTGAAGGACACAGGCCAGTTGGGATGCAGCTAACATCTCTTTCTCTCCCTTACTCACACTTACAAACTGCTTTGAATCACACAGACCTCATTCTCACTCTCTCCTTCAGGCGGGCCCCCCCCTCAGCCGAATTCTCTGTGGACCAGAGCCGTCACCTTATGTCCTTCCTGACCATGCTGGGGCCCAGTCCAGACTGGAATGTGGGTTTGTCTGCTGAGGACTTGTGTACCAAGGAGTGTGGTTGGGTCCAGAGGGTGGTCCAGGACCTGATCCCCTGGGATGCAGGAACTGACAGCGGGGTGACATATGAGGTCAGTGAAAACATTGGAGCATTTAAAGCATTATGTCATTTCAGTAATTTGCCCAACATACATACAAAATTAAGAATGTTTCCTCATTCTGTTATGTGTGCTTGTGTTATGTACAATGACTGATCTATCTTTTAAGTAGTTGTGATGTTATGTGATTCTTAGGGGGGTACGTTAGTTAACTGTTATTAATTTTCAGTATTTTTGGTGAAGAAAGCAAACACTGAAATATCCTTTTACTAAGAATTAAAATTGAAAACTGTAGCAATTGATTCATTGGAAGGGCCTAGAGACCTTAACAATTAGTACAAACTTTAATCACATTTATTGAAATGTAGATTCAGATGCGTAACTATCAGTAAGCAGGGTAAGCGGTGCTTACGGGCCCAGACCAATCAGGGACCGCATCACTGGAAGATATTGATTGACAGCCGGGGCCCCCTATCGCATTTTCATTACTCGCGACAATCCCAGCAGTCCCACGTGCAGCCACTGACCAAGCGGGAGTGAGAACGGGTCAAATTAATTTCCATGTTTCTCTTATGAAGACGAGACGTGTGTGTGACTCGAACATCTCACATTTACCAACAAAACGTACAGCGAAAGACCGTGCAAAACATTTCAATCCGTCCTGCCAACCTGTATACATTTTAACATCAATGTACGCTGTAACGTTTTTTCACTATAAAGTCACTGAAGCTGCTGCTGTTTCAATACTATCGGCTCTCTGGAGCGGGCGGGGCTGCTGCTCCATTTCTCCCGTGACTGACGCACGCACGCACACACACACACACACACACACACACACACACACACACACACACACACACACACACACAATCACACACGGTGGATGCAGGAAAAAATGCAGATGAGCCGACACAATGACCTAAATTGAGGACAGCTATGCTCGTTATTGTAAGTGCAATGATAAGTTAAAGTCCAATAAGTACTTTATCAAACTGTATGAATGTGTGTGTGTGTGTGTGGCCAGGATAGGAAATTAACTAACAATGTAAAGATCAAAAAGCCACTGACAGTGACATATATGTTCATATTTGATTCATTCCATAAATTATAATTTTTTGTCTTTAATCCACCAGCCATTTTCATATTATACCAACATTTGCAGCATCCTGAGCCTTTTTGGTAAGGTTCCTAGGAAATTATTATTAATAATTCATAGTAATAATTATTATTCTCTATACAAAAAAATTGCAACTTTTTTTGCAACTTTCACTGTCTTCTGCAACTTCATTGCAACAAACATGACAAACAATTTTTTACAAAAGTTCCAGTGAAATCAGGCATTTTGGGTCGCAACAATCTCAAAAAAAGGCTGCGAAATCCTGTAAGGACTGCCCTTGTGTGTTTTTTCATGTGTTATGGTGCGCATTCACCAGTGTTTTTTGTTGTAGTGGTGCGTGTAGGCTACTGTTGATTTTGTCAGTCATCTCATCTCTTATATGCTGTGTCTCTATGATCCTCTCCTTTCCTATTCATGGTAGCCTACTCGGGGACATTGCGCCGTCATCACGTGCTGTAGTAGGGGGGCCCGCCTTGATAATCCTGCATAGGGGCCCGGTGTTGGCTAGTTACGCCACTGTGTAGACGCCAAAATGTACCAGTGATTATTATTATAATTGAAAAACTAGGGTTGGGGGGGAAGGAACTCTCTATCATCATCATCATGCAACAAAAACTAAGTTTGACTCAACTCAGGTTACAACCCCACAATTCCACAGCAATCACAGCCTTCTGCAAACTGCTATTCTCTCCACCTTTTACCCCGTGAATAACCTTCCTCCTCACTCATAACACCAGCTGAGTCTTCCCTTCACACTTGGGTTTTGACCTTGTCATTACGCCAACCTCTTCATCTGCCTGTCTGCTCACACTCACAGTCACTCTCTCTCTCTCACCTCCTAACACACTGCCACTCTGTAACAATTCATCACCCATTCAATTCTCCTTTAACACCCTTGAAAGTCTTCCCCACCCGCCCTCACCCTGAGGTGCTGCCTGCTGCGTGCTCAGTGTCTCCAGTCAGCACTAACAGATTAGGCTGTGCGTGTACTGTACATGATTGACCAAACTCTATGACGACATGTGTGACACATTTGGCTGATTCCTGGAGCTCACAGATGAACCCACTGAACTGTGCTCTCTTGCTTGTTTTGGCCAGCCTCAGGAATAATTTAGTTTTCTCTTCGTCTTCCTCTCTCCCTTCTCTCTCTCACTCACTCACTCACACACACACACACACACACACACACACACACACACACACACACACACACACACACACAAACACACTCCTTTGTACACCACGTCTGTCCTTTCTTACATAAACTTGGTGCCTCACACTGACTAAATGGAACTGTACTGTAAGGGCTATTCAGCCATATTCAGAACATATACATTGCAGCAGTTAACTTATAATACTCCTTATAATTCCAGAACCTGCCTGAGCATCATCACGTTTTTAAGTTTTCTTCAGGATCATGGATTTAAAGAGAGCAGTGATAGTTGTCTGTACCATTTGGTATACAGTAATCTGAAACTAATGTATCTACTGTAATGCTCTTTTTGTCCAAATACACAATTTTCAATAAAAGAGACTCCCACATCTCAGAGATGTAGATTTAAATTATCACATTTTGTTTAAATGGCAACTTGCTGAAAATAAGGACAGAACACAAGTATCATGTTTACGCTTTTCATAAAGATCAGTGAGAGAAATCCTCTATCCAAAAATACATTGTGTAGCAGAGGATAGTGGAACAGAGGCTATTCTGGATGTGGGGTGGGACTCCGGCTCTCTATTACAAACATGTTAAAGGCACAGGCCTGTAACGGAGTAATGAGATCCAATCTTGGTGCTATTACTTTTGCTGTATCTTTTAATTAGTGGCCAGTCATTACCCTTCTACCCTATCTCCCTCTCTCTCTCACAAAAAACAAACAGAACTGCTCTTTGCCTGTTTTTTTCTGTTGTCTCAGTGGGGGGATGAAGGATGAGCTGGTCTTCTGTCTCCAGACAGCCTCTGGCGGTGGTGCTTCTATCAACCCCATGCTGGCAGACCTTTACTGTTGACTAATAAGAGCATCTCCCATATAAACTACAATGCTCCTCCACAGCTGCTCTTACACGTTGGGACTTGTCCTTTGTGGAACTTGTGCTTTGTGTAACTTTGAGTGACTTTGTGCTCATTTTAATGTATCTTTCAAACAAACCCTGACAATGTGCATTTTTTTTTAAATCCCAAAGATCTACAGCTTTCTGTTTTTTTTTCTCTTCTTCTTTTTTTCTGTGTGCTTTTTTAGTCTCCCAACAAGCCCATTGTGACCCAGGACAAGATCCGACCCCTGACCAGTCTGGATCATCCACAGAGCCCTTTCTATGACCCTGAAGGGGGCGCCATCACTCCAGTGGCTAGGGTCATTGTGGAACGCATCGCCAGAAAGGTCTGTCTGTTTTCATACCAGTCAGCACTTAATGCAAAGACAGATACTTTGTAGCTCCTGTAGGATAATATTTCATAATGCAGGTAATTGCATCATGGCAGCATATTTTAACAGACGAAGGTAAACATTCAGACCGTCATTCAGTATTTGCGATTGATAACCATAATGATGTACTAACAAGACTTGAATTGTGCTGTACATATTACTGCAGTGTGCAGTAAAGTGACACAGTCATTAGCCCTTTCATCTCACAGCAAGTAAAAAAAGAAGAAGAAAAAGGGAAAGGTTCTTGGTTGGTCTGTTCTCTTTTCATTGCTTCTCTGCACATGTTTTTCTCTCCATAGTCACTGATACCCTTGCTTTATTTCTGTATTGTGAGGTGTCTCCAGTACTTCCAGCTCGGCTCTCCATCTCATATTCACATATTCTTAGTTCACTCTTAACACTCTAGATGATATGCTACACTGATAAAACAGCCATATTAGATTAACATAAAAACAGAACTGGCAACCTTTACCATCTGCCGTCATTGTGAACAGAAGTATGGATGCCTTTTAAAAGCTTCAAAATCAGAGACAGAGAGGAAGGGAGAGACAGCTTTCATTTTTCTTCATCACTGCTCAGCAGGTATGACGGTGAGTTTAATCATGTCCATCAATACAGCAATGGATCAGTGATGGATGCAGTACCTGTATTTGTGGTGTGGGAGTAGTGTTTCACAAGGTGAAAACAAATCATTGGGTCACCTGTCAACACGTTTTGTTTGCTGCTTTCCAAATTCAACAAAAATGAAATATAAGCATACTAAGGTATAATTGATGTTATCAAATGTCAGTTTTTAGTAGCTGTAGTAGTAGGTGCCGTGCAGTTCAGTTTCAAGTTTTTGGCTTTTGTTTTGTACTGATGCCTCTTATTGAACTATCCCCTTTGCTGCTAAAACACTGCAAATGTCCCCGCTGTGGGACTAATGAAGGATTATCTTATTTTAAGTATATCAAACAACTCTTCTTCAAAGTAGGTAAGGTATTATTACAAAAATGATGATGATGATGATGATGATGATGGGTAATATTTTGACCAATCAACACCATTGTTAATTATTCTTAAAGGTGCACTAGGTAAGACTTATAAAACTAACTCATATTTTGCTGAAACTGACCCTATTTTCCAGTAGAACTATATGAAGTTGGTAATTAAAAAGAAATCCGGCTCCTCTGGCACCACCTACAGCCTGTAGTGTGATTTCCAAAAATCCTCCGCTTCCTGTTCAGATGCACCAATCGGGGCCAGTGGGGGGTTATCTAACTGCGTGTCAATCACTGCTCATGCACACACATTCCTTCTCCCTTGTGGGGGGAGGGGCTTAGGAGAACAATTTGGGCTTTAGCAGAAAGGGGGGAGGGACTGAGAAGTTGTCGATGTTAAATTTTTTGGCTAAGTCCTAGATCTTCGCAATCAGAACCTTTAATTTAGGCATAATGCCTCAAATGAGTTGTGATGCAGCTCCTAAAAGACCTTCAGCCAATAGAAATGACACAAATCATTGAAAAAAAAGTGACTTAAAACATTTATGACAGGTATTAAAATCCACTGATATATAAACTTTTCTAAATATAATTTGATGGGTGGCGAAACACATTCCCTGGGATCTCTGACTGCAAACCAGAAAGGGAAAAAAGGTTAGCAGTCCTTCAGTGGCATCTAGAGGCAGCTGTAGGGAGTTTATTCTGTGATCCTTTTGCCAAAAGCCATTTCTAATAATTTACATACACACATGCACACATGCTCAGTTAACACTTTTAGAATTTTAGAATGCATAGACTTTTATTCTCATACAGTATGTCTTCTCCCTGTGTATCGTGTGGATACCCTAATTAAGAGAATTTGTAAGCTTATGCTGACTTTCCCATTTTCCGGCTGTCACTCTTGCTGATAGCTATCAGAAACAAACAGAAGGATTTAAACAGAGCAGAAAATCGAAGTAACAGAGCACCTACACAGTGCTGGAGTATGTCCTAACATTACTGTGTGCCTGTTTCTGCAGGGCGAACAGTGCAACATTGTGCCGGACAATGTGGATGACATTGTAGCAGATATTGCCCAGGAGGAGAAAGAGGAAGGTCTGGATCCTGCTCTCCTCTCTCTCTCTCTCTCTCTCTCACAAGATGAAAAGCATTGTGTCAGCAACAGTGTTAGGCTATTGTAGTATCTTTATTCCCTTTACCATGTTGCAGATGATACCCCTGAGACGTGTATCTACTCCAACTGGTCTCCATGGTCCGCCTGCAGCTCGGCCACTTGTGAAAAGGGCAAGCGAATGAGGCAGAGGATGTTAAAGGCCCAGTTGGACCTTAGTGTGCCCTGCCCACACACCCAGGACTTTGAGCCTTGCATGGGGCCTGGATGCAGTGATGAAGGTGAGTATCTATCTAAAGACTGAAGGTTACTGTGTTCACGAGGAAAACAAAAAAGTCCATGTATCTGATAATGTAAAAGACATCTGAATTAATTTAGAGTTTTCTGAAGGCTCAGCATCCACTATGCGCCTTTATGAACCTTTTTAATCTCTAATAATTTTATTGAAATGTTAGGATTACTGCTTCCATTAATGTTTTGACACTCTAAAAACTGGGGGCACATTTCTGCGTGGCAGTAGCTCAGTCAGTAGGGAGCTGGGTTTGGAATGGGAGGGTTGCTGGTTCAAGACCCCATACGGACATAGTATGGTGGTGGACTGGTAGCTGGAGAGGTGCCAGTTCACCTCCTGGGCACTGCCAAGGTGCTTTTGAGCAAGGCACCAAACCCCCAACTGCTCAGGGTGCCTTTCCATGGGCAGCTCCCTCACTCTGACATCTCTCCATTAGTGCATGTATAGGTACTGAGCATGTGTGTGTAATTCAGGCCTTTGTGTAATTGATTTAAATAGAACATTTAAAGTACTTCAGCACTACAGTTGAATAAAATCTATATAAAAGTAAAATAGAAAAAGAAATGCCACAATAACAATGCTCATTTATTCAAATTAGCTGTGCTGAGAAAGTAGCTCCTGCTTCCTCCTGTTGGTGCACATAATGCATGCACACTGGTGTCCTTCTTCAACATAACCTGGCTGACTGCCTACACACATTGTCAATGGCAGGACAATAACATATTGGTGAAGCTATGTATAAAAAGGGCTATAATTCCTACATGGTTTGTTTGATGTGGATGTAAGGACCCTGGAATTAAAGCTAAAAGTTGTCATTTTAACTTCACAATCACTGTTTCATTTTGAATCCAGCGAGCTGGAGTACAGATCCAATACAACAAGAACATGTCACTGTATATTTACTTACCTTGCATGGCAATGGACGGAAATGCAGCTCAAAGTTATTTACATTAAGTGATTTACATATTGTACCTATATGTCAAAAAAGAAAAAGAGGATGTGTTGATTAACTTTTAATCTAGCCAAGGTTATCATAATGAAGACAGTAGAATGGCAGTGTTGTTGCATGGGACGTTTTATTATTAGTATTAGTATTAGGAGTCACTTGAAAGCCTGGTTTTCTGTCCTTAGATCTAAAGCGAGACTGTTCCCAAAGGCAGCTTCACTGTAGGTCTCTGTTCTGTCTCTCACTGTTTGGAACAGAGAACAGTAGAGAGAAAGATCTGATGGCTTCATTGGGGACTCATCTGGGACTTCAGACTATAAGCATTGTACCCAGGGGGCAAGTCTGTGAATATTATATTAGATTTATAGACAAGTAAGACAAGGCAGCTTTATATATATATATTTCAGTAACAAGGCAATTCTGTACAATTTTGTACAAAATGTGATACAGAGTTTTGTGGAGACCTTAGAGTAATGTACGGCATTAATCAGGCCTACTTGGAAAGCATGCATAAGTGTCTCTATACAGTACCTGTACTGTAGTACTACTCTGAAATTATAGTGTGCTGTTTTAGTCACATTCCTGATGTGCAACTGTAAAGTTAGATCAGACTCAACG
Source organism: Perca flavescens (assembly GCF_004354835.1). Lineage (NCBI taxonomy): Eukaryota > Metazoa > Chordata > Actinopteri > Perciformes > Percidae > Perca > Perca flavescens. Next base: position 27,262,315 of record NC_041331.1, on the reverse strand, counting down.
ATGCACACAATACCACCCTAATTTCTTTCCTGCATTGCATTTTACTGAGGTAGTATAGTTAACTGTAAGAAAAGTTACAGTACTTAACGGAACTAGAAACTCTGTTTCCAATTCAATTACCTCTGCTTTATTGAGTAGAACTTACTGTCTCTTTAAAACCCTAGTTTATTTTTTTCCGGTATCACAAAATGAGAAATTGAGCATTGAGACTCACATAATTACATAAGAAACCAGTCGCAAAGAAGGTGTCTTTGTATGTTTGAACCATTAGCTTACCAAACGCACATTACCATTATGTCTTCAGTTCGATTTAGAATCGCAATGATTTTTCCAAATACAAGGACATTATGGGCATTTCAATTAGATGCAAATAAAAATCGATAACGACCCGGAAACAGCAAAGTATAGCAACACACTATTAAGGTAAGCAAAGGATCTCACAGCCATGAACTGTATATTAGACCACGATGAGCCCCCAAAAACCAGGACTGTACAGAACAGTTTCACCAAGTTCAACCTAACAAGAAACCTCCATTCACTTCGATGACGTGAGAGTACCTAGATAAGAAAGCGGTAACAGAGGAAAGAAAGATTGGTTCAAGGTAGGTTCACGGAGATACATCTTTAGGGAGGTGTAACAATTTATGATACAAATTTATGATTCCAATTAAAACAGATGAGAGAGGCTTTGTTTAGAATTTTACATAAAGAAATGTAACAGATTCACAACAGGCAGCGTTTAGCCAAACACGCGTCTAAACCAGGATTATAAAATGTAGGCAAAAAACAACATAGAAGCAATTTACAGCAATTGGCAATAGTTCCCTATGCCTTTTAATCTTTTTGTCATTTACCAAAATCACCTACAACTCTTGAAGCTTGCTGGCATCTTCCTCTTTGTCATTTGACTCTTTAGATGCTTCCACCTGTATGTTGTCAGAGTGGATCTCCTGGTCTCCATGTAGTTTGACCTGCGGGATGGGCACACGTTCCCGGGAGCGTTATGTGAAGCAGTTCCCTGATGATGGCTCAGTCTGCACCCAGCCCACAGAGGACACTGAAAACTGTGTGGTCAATGAGGAATGCTGTGAGTTGTCCCTTGTCCCCTTTGTTTGTCCCAAGTGTATTAGTTCATACTAAAGAATGCGAGTAGCACTGTGGGTTTACTGTACCTTATCTTTCCCTCTTGGCCCCTAGCACCCAGCAGTTGTCTGGTTACAGAGTGGGGTGAATGGGATGTCTGCAGCGCCACTTGTGGTCTTGGCATGAAGAGGAGAGAGCGCATGGTGAAGATGCCTCCTGCAGATGGCTCCATTTGTGGGGCAGAGGTGCTAGAAGTGGAGAAGTGCATGATGCCAGAATGTCGTGAGTAGTAAAATTTTCAGGACCACAACTATCCTGACACCTTTTACCTTTTTGCCTAACTGAATTCGGAACAAACTTTAAAATCAGCTTTTGTCCCTATGTTCCTTCATGATTAAAAATCCAGATGCTGTTTTGCTGCTACTATTCATGCATGTAACTGTTTTAAAAAAAAAAAAAAAAAAAAAATATATATATATATATATATATATATATATATATATATATATGTAATTTGATCAGTTGCATTTGAGATATTTCACACATGTGATGTATGCGTTTGATGGTAAAATCTGAACACTGGGTGTATGTGTTACTCCTGTTGTGTATAGACACAATCCCCTGCATGCTGACTCCATGGTCTGACTGGAGTGACTGCAGTGTGACTTGCGGGAAGGGTTCGAGGACACGACAGCGCATGCTCAAGTCCTCCGTGGAGCTGGGCGAGTGTACAGAAGACTTAGAACAGGTGGAGAAGTGCATGCTACCAGAGTGTCGTAAGTATTTCTATCCACACACCCACGTACTGAACATGTATAATTTATGGAAATTCATGATCATTTCATCTTTGTTATGCAACCCGGTGCCTTGATGCAGATACATACAAGACTGATGAGAGTAGTAAAGTATTGTAGTTTATGTAAACTCTATGGTTGTTTTTGGAATGACAGTTGTTAATATACTGTATACTATATATATTTGTTTTTCACGTCAGTGCTTATTAGTTTACAGCAGTGCTACATCAGAGCCATGTGACAACAAATCGCACCCCGTGGCAACAAGAAATGTATTCTCTGTGGTGTCACTGTGTAATTTAGGATAAAACAAAGTATTCTTCCCTAGACGTGGATTCATATGTAATCCATGACACCCATACACAGAACATTGAATCAAACCCTATCTATTGTCCTTCTCATCAGTTACCACTCTCATCTCACAACTTCCTCTAAACCACTGTCCAATTCTGTCTCCCCAGCCATAGACTGTGTCATGTCAGATTGGACTGAGTGGTCGGAGTGCAATAAGTCCTGTGGGAAGGGTCATACTATCCGGACACGCATGGTGAAGCTGGAGCCTCAGTTTGGAGGAGACCCGTGTGCTGAAACCATCCAGAGGAAGAAGTGTAAGATCAGGAAGTGCAACCGAGGACAAGCCAACAGTGATGAGAAGAAACGACGCAAGGAACAGCGTGAAAAGAGGAGGAGCAAACAGGGCCGAGCTGAGGTCACCTCCGAGCATCCAGGTTGGTATTCACCCTCCTTACGTTAGGAACTACAACGCCACACAGATAATTAACAAAATAATCTGAAGGAAGAATTATTCTGATTATTCAGTCTCTCTTTTCCTTTTTTTATCCTCAGGGTGTAAAATGAGGCCATGGTCGAGTTGGACAGAATGTACCAAGCTGTGCGGTGGAGGTATTCAAGAACGGCTCATGACGGTGAAGCAGAGGTTTAAGACCGCCCAGCTGTCCAGCTGCAAGGACAGGAAGGAGATCAGGGCTTGTAATGTGCACCCCTGCTAGGAAGTAGTAGGGGAACGGGGGTGGTGTTGAAGGGAGGAAGGGATGACAGTGGGGCTGGGAACAGCACAGGGCATGGCACGCTGTCACACAATGATCCAATGCACTCTGTTTAGGGCTGAAATGGCACATGCTTGAATCTGTCTTGGTTAAATCCAGAGCTCAGGTCAGTTGTCATCAAGAGAATTTGAACTCAAAGATCTCACTGGAAAACTCTGGATTTAAACTAGGCTGATTCTTCTGGTTTCAAACTAGCTCTTATATACATAAGACTCTTCTGCAAGATTACTGTAAACTTGTTGTGGTATATTATATCTTGAAAAATATAATTATGAAATATAAATTGATTTAATAAAAAGATAAAGAACTGTTATATATTGTGGTATCCTTAAGTAGTACAGTATATTCCAGACTTTAAAGCACATGTGCCCAGCCATTCCAGTGTTTTATACGCCTTCAATTGTTCAGTTGTTTCTAGGACACAAAATGCCCAGTTGGCTTTTTACCCAGCTATATTGTTGTACATGTAGATGCACCACGATTGAGATCTATATTATTTTGAGCATTGTTAGAAGATTTTGTTATTTTTTTCCTGTGAAATGTTTTGATAAGAATGTGTCCCAAGATTCTTACCAAAGTCTTGCGTAGATGTTTTCTAGATGTCTCCTCCTCCTTTTCTTCTCTGTTCCTCTAACATATTAATATTTTGGAATAATATCACCTTTACAATAAAAGTAAACGTGACAACTGGATTTGTCTTTTTATTTTGGAGGATAAATGTGCAATGTAGACAGCTGATGGTTTATAGTTCTGGTGCCACTAGATGGCAATAACTAGCTTAAAACCCTTGACTGTCCTGAGGCTGCTTGTTCTTCCCTCAACTACCCTCTGTACCTAGACATAAGATATAAATATAATGGTCAAAATGGACAGTGTGATTAATGAAGACACATTTAAAATTACAGAGGGGTATTTTATTCATTATTGTATTGTAATTTGGTCTTTGGTGGAAGTAGGGCCCTCATCATTTACTTAAGTAAACAGCAACATGACAGAAATATACAGTTACCAGTAAAAGTCCTGCATTCACAATTTTAAGGTATTAATTGATATACAATGTGTAAATTACCAACATTAAAAGTACTCGTGAAGAATGGCCTATTTCAGATAATTCATAATAATACTTATTCATACAGTAGCAAACTGAACAACTTCTAGTCAAAGGCAATGGAACAGAACATCATTTTACAGAACTTCTAGACAGAAACTGAGGAGCATTCAAATGTATTTTGTGACTCTACAGAGAGGGAGTACTCTCACTCTAAAGGAACATAGAGGTTTGTATTGCAGTGAGTTTTTATGTTCATGTGCTGGCTAAGATCTTGAAGAATCTGCCCCCCTTCTCTCTGGTGTAATAGATGGGGGGAGGGGATGGTGTCAGGCTTTCCTCACTGCAGGGACAGAGTTGAAAAATTCAATACACACATCACAATGCCATTCTTGTTTCCATGCCAACACAACCACACATGGGGGAAGCCTACACACTTCACAAGCGTTGGAAACATGGATGGGGAATTAAAACAGTCGTGATTGAGCTGTTAAAACAGAACTTGCTGCAGAGACTGTGACAAGAGGTGCATGGATTAAATACAAAAAAATGGACAAAGGATGTGCGTTTGTTAATCGTTGTATGTGGTCTGGTTGGAACCCACTCTAGACCTCATCCAGTCTAGTGCAGTGCAGGTTATGTATAGCTGTTCTGAGAGCTGACTCAGACTGAAAATCAACTCAAAGATGCAGTTTATGCCAGTAGACCTTGCATGTTTCTGCGATATTATAATGAGTTTCCTCTGTCTGTGGACACATTGATGAATATTTATATTCTGGGGGCAGGCCACACTGCTGACATAAAAAAACGGAACTCTCCAACCTCTCTCTCACTTATCCCGTTTCTCACTGAGGTTTCAATAACGAAGAAAAATGTAGGTCCATGATGTGGCGATAGAGGGACTCCGCCACATGAGTTATGTAGCATCTTTTGGCATCACTAATCTGAAACATCACCTTTTTGATTTTGACTGGTTTAGTTGTTGTGCCTCAAGATCTTTGTGTACTGTTGGTTACCGCAACACTTGCCTCAGTCACAACGCTGTGTGGTGAAAGAAGTGTTTTTATGCATAAGATGTTTTACAGTATCTATTAAACTTAATAAACATGGATCAGAAGTCTCTGATATTCTGCATCTCGATCAAAACCATTACCTTTTGGTCACAAATACTGATTCAACTGTTGAAGACCACACTGTGTACTGAATCTGTAACAGAGATGAAGTTCCTTTAGCATTTTCAAACTGTGAACATCTGTGTGCACATTTAATAATGTAGGCTGCTGAAGCTATAAATAGATACACCTGCAAGAGACACAGGGGTCTTCTTTGTTTAACAACACGACTCTTCAGCCATGCTAGTGACACTGTTCTTAGGCACAATGGTTCTTTGAGCTTAATGCTAACTTTAGCATGCTAACATGCTCATGAAGACAATGGTAACATGCTGATGTTTGTTGATTCAGTCAGATCAGCAGTGAGACAGATTCAAACTCAATACCAAATCTCAGATTTGTTGTCTCTTTGTCAAGTGTTTTCCTGGTAAAGGTAAATGCCCTTACTTGTAAGATTTTATGGTCAAAAGACATGTTGTCAAAACCAAAATTACCAACTTATATTCAAATCAAAGATTATTATTGTCCTAAACTTTATGTTACAGCAAACTTATCGAGGACTCAGAGGCCGTTAAAATCATCCAAGACGTTAAAAGGTTGTGCAAATTATGTGAATTGAGAATGAATCCCATTTTCTTTTGTTTTGTCCTCATCATGAGTTGAGAACATCCATCTTAAATGAAATGTCTGTTCAAAATCAACCTGAAATGTTTTTGTGTACTGATGGCAACACAATGGAGTGGTCATTTAAATTGAATGTATATAAGTTGGCGACTTTTGTCTCTAAAGCATGGCAAAAAAGATAAGAAGGTTTATTTGTTTAATATATGTAATGTATGTTGATATTCTGGTATCTGGCCCCCTGCTGTAAATAATAGTGTTGAGTTAGCCTGGGCATGGGCATATTTTTACTTATTTTACTAATTTTAATTATTTATTAATTTATTCATACTTTACACTGAGTCCCACTCTGTGGAACAATGCAATAGCCCTGCAATAAACCCTAACTACAAACCTGAAAGTTATAATAATATATAGTTTTTGTTAGGGCTGGGTGTCGCCAATGATTTCCTGAAGCGATTCCAATTCACAAGGGCCCGATTCAATTACATTTCCGATTCGATTTAATATCAGTTCCATGACCAATTTCACTTTTCAATTTCAAGTCTTTTATGACATACTATACTATGACTTTTTAAGACATATAATACTATGACTTTTTAAGACATTTTTGTGAAATATTATACTATGACTTTTGTAATAACTTTTTTACAACATATTATAGTATGACTTTTTAAGGACTTTCTTGACATCCCATACATGAATTTTTTAAGGAGTTATTATGAAATGCTATGTTATGACTTTTTAAGACTTTTTTGACATGCTATACTATGACTTTTAAGACATACTATACTATGACTTTTTTAAGACTTTTTTATGACATACTATAATACGATTTTTGTAGGACTTTTTGACAAACTATAGACCTACTATGACTTTTTTGACATATACTGTGACTTTTTGTTATAACTTTTTTAAGACATATTATACCATTACATTTTAAGGACATTTTTGACAAACTATTCTATGACTTTTTTAGGACTTTTTTTGACATACTATACTATGACTGTTTTATAACTTTTTAATGACATATTATACCATGACTTTTTAAGGACTTTTTTGACAAACTATTCTATAACTTTTTTAAAGACATTTTTATGACATGCTATCCTATATCCTTCTCCGTGAACCATCACCTTATCGTGGTGGAGAGGTTTGTGTGTCTCTGTGAACCTGAGGGCTGTGTTGTCTGGAGCTTTGTGCTCCTGGTAGGGTCTCCCAAGGCAAAGTGGTCTCAGGTGAGGGGCCAGACAAAGAATGGTTCAAAAACCCCAATGAAGAAGCAAGGTAGAGATGGAGTGACCCTGCCCGGAGGAAGCCGGGGCCCCGTCTGGAGCCAGGCCCAGGCGGCGGGCTCGTCGGCGAGCGCCTGGTGGCGGGTTTGCCACGGAGCCCGGCCGGGCACAGCCCGAACAAGCTACGTGGCTCCCATCTCTCCAGCCCATGGGCCCACCACCTGTGGGAGGAACCGTTGGGGTCGGGTGCGATGCCACATGGGTGGCAGTGAAGGTCAGGGGGGCCTCGACGGACCAGACCCGGGCGGCAGACGCTGGCTCTGGGGACGTGGGCGTCACCCTCTGTGGGGGAAGGAGCCGGAACTGGTGCGGGAGGTGGGGCGCTACCGGTTAGATCTGGTGGGGCTTACCTCACGCACAGTCTCGGTTCTGGAACCATACTCCTGGATAGGGGTTGGACTCTTTTCTTCTCCGGAGTTGCCCAGGGTGTGAGGCGCCGGGCGGGTGTGGGGATACTCACAAGCCCCGGCTGGCGCCGCTGTGTTGGAGTTTACCCGGTGGGACGAGAGGGTCGCCTCCCACGCCTGCGGGTTGTGGGGGGAAAACTCTGACTGTTGTTTGTGCATATGCACCAAACAGGAGTTCGGAGTATTCGGCCGTCTTGGAGACCTTGACTGGAGTCCTGCATGGGGCTCCAGTGGGGGACTCCATTGTTCTGCTGGGGGACTTCAACGCACACGTGGGCAATGATGGAGACACCTGGAGAGGCGTGATTGGGAGGAACGGCCTCCTGATCTAAACCAGAGTGGTTGTTTGTTGTTGGACTTCTGTGCTAGTCATGGATTGTCTATAACGAACACCATGTTCGAACATAGGGATGCTCATAAGTGTACCTGGTACCAGAGCACCCTAGGCCGAAGGTCAATGATCGATTTCATAATCGTTTCATCTGATCTGAGGCCGTATGTTTTGGACACTCGGGTGAAGAGAGGGGCAGAGCTGTCAACCGATCACCATCTGGTGGTGAGTTGGGTCAGGGGGTGGGGAAGACTCTGGACAGACCTGGTAAGCCCAAACGTGTAGTGCGGGTAAATTGGGAACGTCTGGAGGAGGCCCCTGTCCGACAGACTTTCAACTCACACCTCCGGCGGAGCTTTTCGTGCATCCCTGTGGAGGCTGGGGGCATTGAACCCGAGTGGACAATGTTCAAAGTTTCCATTGCTGAAGCTGCGGCGAGGAGCTGTGGTCTTAGGATCTTAGGTGCCTCAAGGGGCGGTAACCCACGAACACCGTGGTGGACACCAGTGGTCAGGGAAGCCGTCCGACTGAAGAAGGAGTCCTTCCGGGATATGTTATCTCGGAGGACTCCGGAGGCAGTTGCAGGGTACCGAAGGGGCCCGAAGGGCTGCAGCCTCTGCCGTGAAAGAGGCAAAGCAGCGGGTGTGGGAGAAGTTTGGAGAAGACATGGAGAAGGACTTTCGGTCGGCACCAAAGTGTTTCTGGAAAACTGTTCGCCACCTCAGGAGGCGGGGAACCATCCAAGCTGTGTACAGTAAGGATGGGACACTGTTGACCTCCACTGAGGAGGTAATAGGGCGGTGGAGGGAGCACTTTGAGGAACTCCTGAATCCGACTAATACGCCCTCTATGTTAGAGGCAGAGCTGGAGGATAACGGGGATTGTCGTCGATTTCACAGGCGGAAGTCACTGATGTAGTCAAACAACTACACAGTGGCAAAGCCCCGGGATTGATGAGATCCGTCCAGAAATGCTCAAGGCTCTGGGTGTGGAGGGGTTGTCCTGGTTGACACGCCTCTTCAACATTGCGTGGAAGTCTGGGGACGGTGCCAAAGGAGTGGCAGACTGGGGTGGTGGTTCCTCTTTTAAAAAAAGGGGGACCAGAGGGTGTGTGCCAATTATAGGGGTATCACACTTCTCAGCCTCCCTGGTAAAGTCTACTCCAAGGTGCTGGAAAGGAGGGTTCGGCCGATAGTCGAACCTCGGGTTGAGGAGGAACAATGCGGATTCCGTCCTGGTCGTGGAACAACGGACCAGCTCTTCACTCGCAAGGATCCTGGAGGGAGCCTGGGAGTATGCCCAACCGGTCTACATGTGTTTTGTGGATTTGGAGAAGGCGTATGACCGGGTCCCCCGGGAGATACTGTGGGAGGTGCTGCGGGAGTATGGGGTGAGGGGTCTCTACTCAGGGCCATCCAATCTCTGTATGACCAAAGTGAGAGCTGTGTCCGGGTTCTCGGTAGTAAGTCGGACTCGTTTCAGGTGAGGGTTGGCCTCCGCCAGGGCTGCGCTTTGTCACCAATCCTGTTTGTAATATTTATGGACAGGATATCGAGGCGTAGTCGGGGTGGGGAGGGGTTGCAGTTTGGTGGGCTGGGGATCTCATCGCTGCTCTTTGCAGATGATGTGGTCCTGATGGCATCATCGGCCTGCGACCTTCAGCACTCACTGGATCGGTTCGCAACCGAGTGTGAAGCGGTTGGGATGAGGATCAGCACCTCTAAATCGGAGGCCATGGTTCTCAGCAGGAAACCGATGGAATGCCTTCTCCAGGTAGGGAATGAGTCCTTACCCCAAGTGAAGGAGTTCAAGTACCTTGGGGTTTTGTTCGCGAGTGAGGGGACAATGGAGCGGGAGATTGGTCGGAGAATCGGGCGCAGCGGGTGCGGTATTGCATTCAATCTATCGCACCGTTGTGACGAAAAGAGAGCTGAGCCAGAAGGCAAAGCTCTCGATCTACCGGGTCAGTTTTCGTTCCTACCCTCACCTATGGTCATGAAGGCTGGGTCATGACCGAAAGAACGAGATCCAGGGTACAAGCGGCGAAATGGGTTTCCTCAGGAGGGTGGCTGGCGTCTCCCTTAGAGATAGGGTGAGAAGCTCAGTCATCCGTGAGGAGCTCGGAGTAGAGCCGCTGCTCCTTTGCGTCGAAAGGAGCCAGTTGAGGTGGTTCGGGCATCTGGTAAGGATGCCCCTGGGCGCCTCCCTAGGGAGGTGTTCCAGGCACGCGTCCAGCTGGGAGGAGGCCTCGGGAAGACCCAGGACTAGGTGGAGGGATTATATCTCCAACCTGGCCTGGGAACTCAGGATCCCCAGTCGGAGCTGGTTAATGTTGCTCGGGAAAGGGAAGTTTGGGGTCCCCTGCTGGAGCTGCTCCCCCCGCGACCCGACACCGGATAAGCGGACGAAGATGGATGGATGGATGGCTATCCTATGACTTTTTATGACATCCTATGACTTTTTATGACATACTATAATGTGATTTTCTTTAGGACTTTTTGACATACTATAGACCTACTATGAATTTTTTGACATATTATACTATGACTTTTTTTATAACTTTTGTATGACATATTATACCATGACTTTTTAAGGACTTTTTAGACAAACTATTCTAGGACTTTTTTTAGGACTTTTTTGACATACCATACTATGACTTTTTTTATACCTTTTTTATGACATATTATACCATGGCTTTTTAAGGACTTTTTTGACAAACTATTCTAGGACTTTTTTAGGACTTTTTTTGACATGCTCTACTATGACTTTTTTTTATAACTTTTTTATGACATATTATACCATGATTTTTTAAGGACTTTTTTGACAAACTATTCTAGGACTTTTTTAGGACTTTTTTTGACATGCTCTACTATGACTTTTTTTTATAACTTTTTTATGACATATTATACCATGATTTTTTAAGGACTTTTTTGACAAACTATTCTAGGACTTTTTTAGGATTGTTTTTGACATACTATACTATGACTTTTTTATAACTTTTTTATAACATAATATACTATGACTTTTTTGTCATATTTTAAGACATTTTACGACATACTATGACTTTTTCATGACATACTATACTATGACTGTTTTATGATTTTTATTTTTCATACTGTGCTATACAGACATTTTTATGACATGCTATCCTATGACTTTTTAAAAGACATTTTTATGACATGCTATGACTTTTTATGACATACTATAATGTGATTTTTTTAGGACTTTTTGACATACTATAGACCTACTATGAATTTTTTGACATATTATACTATGACTTTTTTTTATAATTTTTGTATGACATATTATACCATGACTTTTTAAGGACTTTTTTGACAAACTATTCTAGGACTTTTTTTAGGACTTTTTTGACATACCATACTATGACTTTTTTTATACCTTTTTTATGACATATTATACCATGGCTTTTTAAGGACTTTTTTGACAAACTATTCTAGGACTTTTTTAGGACTTTTTTTGACATGCTATACTATGACTTTTTTATACTTTTTTTATGACATAATATACTATGACTTTTTAAAAGACGTTTTTATGAAATGCTATACTATGACTTTTTTTGTCATATTTTAAGACATTTTATGACATACTATGACTTTTTCATGACATACTATACTATGAGTGTTTTATGATTTTTATTTTTCATACTGTGCTATGCCTTTTTTATGACATACAATACTGTGACTGTTTTAGGACTTTTTAGACGTACTATACTATGACTTTTTTAAAACTTTTTATGACATATTATAGTATGACTTTTAAAAAACTTTTTTGACATACTTTTTTATGACATGCTATATTATGACTTTTTTATAACTCTTTATGACATATTATGCTATGACTTTTTATGGACCTTTTTGACAAACTATACTATGACTTTTGTGAGTACATACTATACAATGACTTAAAAAGGTATACTATACTATGACTTTTTTATGACATACTACAACACTTTTTCTGTGCGGCTCTCAACCATATTCTGGCTCCCTAAAATGGCCCTCATTCATCAAATCTTTGAGAACCTCTGATCTTGGTTTCAAAATGCTTTAAAATTGTCAGATTAGCTGTCAAGTTTCTGAAAAAATTGTCCTGGGGGAGACGCCCCAAGAGGGTTGGGTTGCCAATGGCGTACATTGATAATTGTCCTCCTGCCCCAATATTTAATAGGTGATTAAAGCCCTGGGTGCACAAGATCACTAAGTTAGGGGATGGGGAGGTCCACTTATCAGCATGACTACACAACTCATACGTCATATTGTATCATCATAAAGCAATGAAGAATTTAAGAATTTAAGCTCTTAATAATGATACATAATTGCCCCCTTCCCCTCTGTTAATCTACATGATAATATATTAACATATATATAACATATTAATCAAGCTTAATACACCAGCAATACTATTTCCAATCATTATATCTTCTTTATGAATCATTTTGCAAAGAAACAAAGCCTAGTCTTGAAATTGTTGCATGACACATATTACAGGCATTGATTGACACAGCAAGATTTTTTCTGCTGCAAATGGATAATCTTCCTCCAAATAAGATTAGTTTGCTCAATGGGGCCTAGAGTTAGGTTAGGTATGACATTTGTCTCATAATGTGACAAGCTTTAATTTTGGTTGAGCAGTTTAAACAATCATTTGTCTTCCTTTAAATTATTCTTAATGACAGGGGGAAACCTTAAATGAATGGGATTTGGTTATATAAAGTGGATTATTAACATTTTCTTAAGCTCTGTAAAGGCAGTAAAGCATAAGTGAAATAAGCTCTGTGGAACTAGGATGGTGGGTAAGTTGACACATTCTTCTCACTGGTTTGATTTACCTCTGAGCATATTTGAATGTGACTGGGTTAATCTACTCATTGACAAAACATACAAGAAGAAATAAATACAGCTGCCTTTCTGTTTTTATAACGAGAAAGGAAATGCAGGTACAGTTTAGCTCCCCCTATTATTGTTTTTTCAGCCTGGAAAGAGAGAGGAAACATAGGATTTCATAAACTAATAAACCTTAGAGGGAAAATCAATATGGTTGCTAACCCTGCAAAGGCTCTTTTCCACAAATTTATAGACCACAGCAGCAATCAATGTCCTGAGTTTATAACCTGTTTAGACTTGGAACAGGAGAAATCTGTGAAATGTCAGTTAGCATTATAGCATCTTCAGAATATTTAGTTAAATAAACAATGATAGTCTGTGAGGCAGAGCCGGGGCTTTTCTTTGTGAAGTTTGCAGCCCCAGGCTCCAGATTGCCTCCCTGGGGATATGGTTCATTATCTGGCTCCAGTGTTATGCATGTTTAATTAAAAAAAAAAGAAAATCTCTCTTTAATTTACTGTCACCCCTTTCTAGTGCTGGCAAACACTAGAAAAACCCTTTTACAGTGATGGCACAAGATGATTTTCCTGTCATGTTATCTTTCTGTTCCTGGGGAAATGCATTTTGCAGGAATTCACAGAGCACTATTCTGAAATTGACTGGCATTCCACAGCAAGGCTACAAACACTCACCATGAGGCTTCTGTAGGGTCATTGTTAATTAAAACTTGAGTGGGTGACAACACAAACGAAAAACAAGAACATTGAATAATGCAAGATTATTGTCAGACATGCTAAATAGTTTAGCACCTCATTCCCATTCTAGGTACATTTATGTAAGGATTTGTATAGCCTATCGTTTAATTTCATGTCTATTCTAATTTAAATAATTGTACATATGATATATATGTGTGTGTAGTGTAAAGGGGCTACAACTTACATTTCATTGTGCAACCCTGTTTTGAAAAATGACAAATAAATTAACCTTGTTGTAACTTTGTATTATTAACCCAAATTACAGCAGAAATTATAATCTGGTGCTACCTGCCTGACTTTACTCTAATACTTGTCTCACTTTGTCTCTGTGAGCTATTGTCTCTACAAGAGAAAGGTCTGGGATGAACTCTATTTTTGAATAGTCCTAATGCCCCAAAGGACATGCTGAAGACTTAGGTAGATGGATAGTTATTACACCCTTTCCTTGTAAGAAATTATCTTCACTGATTGGAATCGAGTACTAGGGATGTCCACTGCCTCTTATACTTCCCCATGTATATATACACACACACACACACACACACCATTAGCCAGTGCTTAAACACTGTATGTAAATACCATACTAAGTAAAACAAGTAAAATCGGAATTGAAATAAGTATTTAGCTTTTCAACAACATACAGAGAAGAAAATTGGAAGGTTTGATTATGTTATTCTAGTGTAATGGACATTCTAATAATCTGAATGAAAATTATTTCTTGTGTTGGCCTATAGTTTTTATATGTTTCTACGTAACACATACATCAAATAATGTGACAGTGGACTGATTCAGAGTATTTGGAAAGGTGTATTGCCCTGCCACACTCCAGATTTCAATGTTAAATGTTTTTTAGTGTTAAAATCCTGTTTGAGGGTCTTATTGCTACTATGACAACAGAGCCATACCAATGAATTACATGCACTTTAATGGGATAGCTCATGCATTTTTCTATGATTTTTCTGCCTTTAAAATTGCATTTGATCAGTGTCATAGACACCTCGAAGCCAAAAGCAAGATTTTTTCTGCTGCAAATGGATAATCTTCCTCCAAATAAGATTAGTTTGCTCAATGGGGTTTAAAGTTAGTTTGAGTGCTGCTGTCAGTACATTTAAACTACTATTAAATAATGTAGAACTATTGACATCAAACTCAACAGTTTCAACTAAATATTCAAATTTAACTTCCATGCATTTGGACCTAGCCCCAAACCACATTAAACATGTTGAAAGTCTTGGATGTAGCAGCTCTAACAGATACCATAATTTGTATTATGGTAATTAAAAATGGAATATTCAGCCCTGACTATACACATATCATGGTGTAGTATAATTTATTTATTAAAATATAATGCCAGTAGGTGTTGCATCAGTCGTCCAATTAGGTCTTTTTCCTAAAGCCAATTCTAATCCACTATAATGTCTAATTAAACAAACCTCATGTGTTTTGATTTTCCCTCTCAGCAGCTTCCAAACAGGGATTGTGCTGTTATATGTTGGTTGTTGGTGTGTCCAAATGTGTGCGTGTATTCAGTATGTTTCTGTGGCTACATCCAGAGAGACCTTGAACCCCCCTCTCTCACTAAATCTGTTGATTCCTTCCCTCCATCTAGATTGATCTGGGTCACAGTGAATCAGAGGGAAATGCAGAGAATAACGTCACACATCCATCTGTTCTCATGTCTTTTCTTATTTTTGTCAGCCACAGTACGGGTAGTAGGACATAAAATTAGGTAATAAGGAGACACCACAGGAGTAAAAAGCTGGACAATTCTCTAACTTGAAGCTGCAGCAATAGATAGTGTTTCTATTTTTAACAGAAATAGTGGGTATAGTAGTTTTCTCACTCTGGAAACATCCCCTTAGGATGTCTATGTCTATGACTATGTCATTTTGATAGTCATGGCTAAATAGGGTAATTGTCTCAGGATAAAAATCCCAGATCCAGATCACCATCAAGACAGAATCAATCATTCCATGGCCTGAGGACTTCTGAATTTACAGTTTTTTTGGATAGCTTACACACTAAAATTAAAAGTAGTACACTATTAGCAAAACCTTACACTCAAGAAGCAAAACATCAGCCCATATTTGCACAACTATAAGCACATTGTCAACCTCACACTTGTTGCAAAACTCTACACACAGTGATTTGCAAAACACTAAACACACTTAACATACATTACACACAAAAATCTATCATGAAGTCACTTCCTTGCAATACCAAAGCACTGACTGTCAAATTACCGCACCGTCCAACCAATTGGTTCAACACAGTCATCAGGTGTGCAAACACTTGTTTGCCTAATTGTAGACACACCAATCAGGTGTATAAGCACTATGAAAAGCAGCAGGTGAGTTCATTGGTCTTCAAGCACAATGGAAAGAGTCAGAGAAAGAGTAAGACGAGGAGGAGGATGAGGAGAACGAGGAGGAGGACAAGGAGGAAGAGGAAGGTGAGGAAGAGGAATCAACAGAGGAGGAATCAACAGAGGAAGAGGAAGAGATGGAGGCCATGCTGGAGGTAGAGGTAGCGGTAGAGGAAGAGGAAGAGGAAGACAAGAAGGTGCTCAAAGAGGACCGAATCTGACAAATGAGATCCGCGCAACACTGGTTGACCACGTTGTCAACCATGGCCTGACGCTGAGGGAGGCTGGACTGTGAGTACAGCCAAATCTAAGCCGATACACAGTGGCAAGTGTGATAAGAACATTTTGACTGGAAAATAGGTATTGTAAAAATATCACCATATCAAACACATCTGCACGGTTTCAGTAACTGCTTACAGTACTGTATTATATGCACTATCAGCACTTTTGTTACCTTTTCCTGTGACATTACTGTACTATTGTATACTGTTCTTTTTTTCTACATAGGATTGAGGGTCAGGAACGACAAGGGGGAAGGCCTCCTATGTTCACAGAACAGCAAGAGAGGGAGATAGTAAACATGGTTTTGGCCAACAATGCTATAACACTCAATCAGCTCCAAACTAACATTGTCAATAACCACGCCAGTTTCAACGATATCCATCCGGTCTCAACATCAACACTGGCACGCATCCTAAAATAAAAACATATTCAAATGAAGCAAATTTATCGAGTGCCTTTCGAGCGCAATTCCGAAAGGGTGAAACGACTGCGGCATGATTATGCAGGGGTATGTATTCACTTTAGCAGTGTGATCTTGCATACTGTTTCATAATCTTTTACTGTACTGTAATATGTATACTACATCTACACTGAACTACACAATTTTGCCTGACACTGTTCTTCAGAGAGTTTTACGAATGGATGGAGGGGAGATCCAGCATGAGTTCATTTACGTAGATGAGGCACAACATAACAGCAGCAAATCAAATTGATCATATGCAATACATTGTTGTCTGGGACAATGTGTCTTTCCACCGCTCTGCTCTGGTTCAGAACTGGTTTCAGCAACATCCACATTTCACCATCCTATATCTTCCACCATACTCTCCATTCCTCAACCCTATAGAAGAGTTTTTCTCGGCATGGCGGTGGAAGGTATATGATCTCTATCTTTATGATAGTTTTTACAAGAGTGTTTAATTATGCAAAGTATCTGTAGTGTTTTGCTAATTGGGTGTGTGGTTGTGCTAATTGTGTGTAGTGTTTTGAAAACACGGGCCCTGTTTTGAAAATCGTGCTTAAGCAATCCAAAAAAACTGTAATAAAACACAATAAAGGCTATCCTGCAGCGTTAATAATTTAATTGAAAGTGCTAAATAATGTGGCAGACCGGTAACATTTTTGGCAGCACAACATGTACTGTAGTGCCGACCAGACTGTGCTCAGTTAGTGTGAGCAGGAGAAGCAAAGACAGATTATCTGTGGATCGATGAGTAGAGCTCAATGGAGGAATGACCTGTTTATATAAGCTAATGGCTCCCAGTGCAGTGCCAGAGCATGTAATGGTTCCTTCTAATGTTTTCTCACATCGTTTACACACACACACACACACACACACACACACACACACACACACACACACACACACACACACCAAGGAATTCCTTATCGCAGGCAATATAACTCTTGCTTCTTCAAAAGCTATTTTTTTTCTATGGCTTGGCTGTCACTTGGCATTGTAGGCTTGCATGGCATGTGGGAAGTGTTTATAGTGTGTATATGTGTTTGGTTATGTCATATGCAGAATAAACAGACTCAAAGACAAAGCAACTGGGAGTCATCAGCAAACAAAGTCCTTAAATCTGTCTCTTATTCACATACATTTTGTTCCATCTACCCCCAATATTTAATAAAGTGGAAAAGTTAATCAAATGTTAGTAGAACAATGCAAGTCAATGCTTTATTGATGGCCATACCATTTCTACTTTGACTATGACAATGTGACATGCACATGACTGTTTGGATGATACTTCTGAGCACCAAATAAATGCATGTTAATCTATCTTTGTGAATACATATTCAGTTTTTCTTTACATTTTTCCAAGTATTTCATGATGATAGTCAGAGTGTGCACATGTAAGTGAAGCATGCAGAGAATTTAATGGAATCGCAGACCATGGTGTCTAATCCAGAAGGTCTCAAATTTGTTTGCTGGAATGAATTTGAAGGAGCATCTTCTGAGCACATGTGTTTCAACTGACACAACAGATTGTTCAATCGTATGATATATAATTTGCTGCTGTAGAAAATATGCTTTTTCATGTGTAAACAACACAGGCAGCAAGTGGTCTCTGAATATCATCACTTCAATAGAAATGCTTTTGGGAAAGGAAGAATCCTTCCTCACTAGTTTGCAGCCACTACAGTATAGTCAAGTTGAAGGAATGAGTGAAATATTGATTAAATAGTGCAATGAACTGATTTAATATTACAGTATTTCATTAACATGGCTCAATTTGATGTTACATGTCAAAATGATGTATTGTGGCAGGTTTTCTTTTCCTGTTAAGAAACAACTATGCCGTTTTTCATGGTCATTTGCATCTTAACAGGGTCTACCACCCTTCTGACTAACACTGTTGAAGATCACAGTGGGCTTCACAGCCATACCCAAAACACATAGTTTCTTAATTAGCTTAATTCTGTGTTGCTAAGCAATCTCAACTGTGCTAGCAATTACAAAAGCCAGAAAATGATCAGTTGTAATTGATAAATCAACCACAGTCATAGACAGTTTTGGCTACAGAATATCAGCTTTTTTTCTTTTTTTTACAAGATGTTGAGTAAAACATGCAAGCTAAAAATTTAGTTATTCTCTGCTTGGAAATTTGCAACATTCAGGCTAAAAATGAAACAAGAATTTATAACTTCGTTAACAGTCCCAAAGAGACTGGTCAGCTGTATCTTTCTAGTTCATGTGGCCCATTTCAGTGTGAATTGAACAGATCTGAAGGAATCAGGGTTTTCATCAGGTTTTCCCTGTCACCTGCTTTGTCCAGTAAGAAACAGGTAGTCGGTCTCATTACAGGATATTCCCAGCTGTTCTGCACCAGTGCCACCCTGATTCGACACTTGGTGAGCAGAATAGTGATCCATCCCTTTACCTAAGAATGGAAATGGACAGCCATAACCAGAGACATAGGAGCTATAGAGCTACTTGCCGCACTGTTACCACGGCAACAGGCCGTGCGGGGGGGCATCATCATCAGCTCTCTGAGATTGGCTGGTGGTGGTTTGGTGCAATGGTTCAGCTTACTTGGTTGTTCTCCCCTCGAGAGACACAGATAGTGGGTTGCTGGTTTTCAACCTACCTTGATCTGGTGGAAGAAGATTTATGATGGAAAAACAGGAAAGACTAACAGACTAACTGAAAGCCTGGGATAATCCCACGGATGACATAATCTACATACATGTATCACAAATCTATGCCTGTGGTCTATTTTCGCTACAATTGTTGGTCGGTAAGGCTCAAAAACTGTTTGGCTTTTTAATTGATTGATACATATAATAGTAAACGTATAGCAAAATCAAAGTAAAATAAAATATGTACAGTATATGTATATAGTTGCATGTTCCCTAATTGCACCACTATCATGTTTGTGTATCCCTTACCATACTGAGCCCATGGGACACGTGCAATATACACATCCAGCCTCACAGATTCTATCTGATAAATTATTACTCACATGGTAACACAGTCACAAACATGAGATAGCTTACTGTCCCTAGTTGCATACTTTATGTTCAATATAATATGAGCTCAGAAAACATGTACTGAAGGAGCTGTCTCAGGTGGGATTTACCATTGGATGATTGGAATGATGGGTCAGGACACAAAGACTTGACCTGGATTTATACTTTGTAACCACATGACAGTTTCTATAATTCAATTCAATTCAATTTTATTTATAGTATCAAATCATAACATAGGTTAACTCGAGACACTTTACAGATAGAGTAGGTCTAGACCACACTCTATAATTTACAAAGCCCCAACAATTCCAATTACAGTAATTCCCTCAAGAGCAAGCAGTGCGACAGTGGCGAGGAAAAACTCCCTCTTGGGAAGAAACCTCGGACAGACCCAGGCTCTTGGTAGGCGGTGTCTGACGGGCCGGTTGGGGGTGTGATGAACGGTGGCAATAGTAGTCACATTAATAATGGAACAGTTAACCAAATAGCCTACTTACTTCTGGTCACCTGCACACACAAGAGGGAAGGTTTTCTTGGATAGTCCTTTCATAGGAAATTTCAGAAACCGGCCTTGCCTGCCATTGCTATGATGATTAATTGGCTTGTGAACGCGTTGCCAGAGCCTTTTCTATGCATGCATTATGCAGTACATGTAAGTACACACATTAACAATACAGATAAATCGTTGCACACACACAAACAAACCTTAGCCCTGCCCTGCTGAGTATATTTACAGAGCTTTCTCACTAAGATGCAGTGAATCTGCTGATGCTCTGTGAAGGTGTAAGACTAGCTGAGGGGATAGTTACTACATTGGTCACTCTGGTAACCACACTCAGGATAAGGATATCACAAGGATAATTTATCGACGGATGTTACACACAAAAATGTCAATATTACAACTGTGTGGTTCACAAGTGTCCATGCACACTAATAATAAGGTGCAACCATCCTCCTACTGAATGCAACGCCTCTATTTGCTTTGTATTTTGTACTTAGCCATTTTATACTTCTGCATCAGACAAATGTCATTTTATCACGTTTTAATAGATATTAAAGATATAGTGCGTAGTTTCTGTCTCCCCATGAGGAATTCTAAGTAATGACAACAATTCTGTCGGTGCATCCACATGACACAAGCCTTCCGGTAACACGTTTCACCCCCACCCCTCCTCCACACAGTTGCTAGTAGCCCAGGAGGACACGGAGAAACAAAGAAGAAGAGGTAATTATATTCACTCGAGCTTCTGAAAGTCACAGGACGACACCAGTTTCTGAACATAGCCATTCTGACAAATACAGAGAGAATTTTGCAGAGCTGATACTCTTAATTGGCTTTGTATCCACTCATTTGGCAATTGCTTGAATGTAACGGACGTTCATTATTATAAAAACGTAACGCACTAAAGCTTTAACAAAACAAAAGGACAACTGTCAACATTAAATGTGTTTTTTTCTCCAGGAAGGAATAATGTTACAGAAGCTTCCTTGATTGTGTCATCAAACTCTAACAAATTGAACCTGGTAATGTCAGCTGCATTGTTTCCTTATGTTTTGCAATTTCTTTATTTTCCTTCTAATTGCTATAATGCACCATTAACCAAATATGGAACATCTGGGAGTCTGCTACATACTATGTGACGATTAGCAATTTTGTGTTTTCCAAGTGATTCAAATTGCAATAATGATTAGCAAAGCAACAACATTCCCCAGTGCCTAGTGGCTAAATGAAACTGAGCGCGAGCATTGTAAAGTGGTCCCATCCTTTCAAGTGTAAATTCAATTCATTGTCTGAAAATAAAGGAATTTGATTTCACAGCTGTGGGGCTGTATAGAAGCATCAGCAATATAAACAGCACTAATATAAGGCCAAAGTCTTTTGCACTTTTGTTGTAATTATGCAATTTACTATATTCTACAATCAACAGGTGTTATATGAAAATTTGAGGTGCATATTTGACACTGTACTAGTCTATAGTAGTTTTAGTGCTAGTGATTCCAGAGATATATTGTTAACTTGGCCCAAGAGATCTAAATTTAAAGTGCCTGGCATCAATTATCTGCTTATTTCTCTATTCTGAGGCTTTCATCTTGAACCTGTGCTTGAGGTGGTAGTCAAATACCCTGAACAACATTTACACCTGACAGTAAAAAACAGATACACAGAGAGGTCATCAGTTGTTCAAACTGTGTCTTCATTTCATACAAATGTCAACTGCATTTATCTTTGCCCAGTACAGCAGACGAGAGATGTCAACTGGAGCTGGAAGCTGTGTGCATGTTTTTGTCCTTCTCTCGCAACTAAATCCTTTTTATAGGAGTGTCCTCCCACAAGCCCCAGCAGGTTTAGCAGGTGTTAACCTCTCTCTGGGAGGCTCCCTCCTGAGGCAACGCACTGTCTAGCAGAGCAACACTTCTCATTCCCTGAGCAGCTTGCTGTCTGCCAATCACACAGGTGGAGATTATGGACAGGCAGATGAGTCTCTTTCAGTCCTTAAGTAATATTACTATCTGCTCATGTTCAGGAAAAATCCCCACTGTCTTTGCAGTAAGTTCATCAGGCAGCTCAACAACAACTTTTTCATTAGATAACTTTTTCTACTTTGTTATCTTTTTCTTATGTAGCCATATATCTGCATAGATTAGCTATGCACATCCTTCAGTAAAATATTTGATTTCTCAATAACCACTACAATAGATGGATGAAGTTCAGCTGTATATGTGTTGTTGTCTAGACAGGATACTGTGTGTGCTGTGCCAAGCCCCAAGGTTTTAGTGCATGCACATGTTTTGCACTTTTAGGACTAACCAGTGAGCACAGATTTCCACAGCAATTGTTATTTACACGACAGGTAGGCCTCAATGTGACCAATGAATGGACATTTTACTTGGGGGCCTCTTGTTCCATTAACTGTAGGTACAGATACTATTGATCTTATTAGCCCAATGTAGGGCCGGATTTAACTCCATCGTCATTTTTTGAGACAATGGTTTTTGGTGCTTTTGTTATTTTGTACACGTCTTGGGATATAACATATTTACAAGGGCTGTGTTAAAAACATGTTTTATTACAACATTTATGTTGTAAAGCACTCCTGTTATTTTATCAGCCCTCTACAGTAGATATGTCTTAATTCCTGGGACTATGATTCAATTCATGAGTACTGCATAACTATTCCTAGGAGGATTGCCCACTGATTGCCTAATTATGTGACAAGACATTTGACACCAAAATGATCTCAGTTTTTGCAACATGCTTTTATGCTACCTATACTTATCCAAATTAGCTCTCTCTGTGTGTGATTGTTTGGTTATCAAAATATTATTTTGCCCGTGACACTGTGTCAACTCTCTGTCTGTTGTTGTCTGATAACTGCAGTAATGATGGCTCATGGTTGTGGGGGGACATTCTTACTTATAGTTACTGTCTTGGGAGTCTTGGAAAGTTTGTCATATTCTCAGAAAGTGCTTGCAGCACATAAAGTAAAATAAATCCGTGCAGTGCTCATATATGAGCTAGTCTCATGTAATAATACAGGGAAATGCAATACAAAAACCACCACAATGCACCTGTAGAGATTTGGTAAGGTCTGTATTCATGGGTACATTACCTTTGGGCTTCATGTCCATGCAGTAGAAACATAAACTGTGAACGTAGCCAGCTTCTGTTTTCAGAACAAAGAAACATACAGTAACACGCACACATAAGCCGATAGACAGAAGCATTGAATCGTATATAAAATATATTGATTTTTCACTATCTAATTGAGAGGAAGTACATGTAACCTACTGTACATGTTTTTGAGTTATCACAGCAGACGCAATGCTACATGATCAACCTACAGTAAATAAAAAATGACTCCATGATAGAAATCTATGAGTGCATAGGTTTTATGCATCACAAGCAATTAATGTAATTCAATACGCAAGATGGAGAAAGAGAGAGAGAGAGAAAGAAAGACAGAGAGAGAGAGAGAGAAAGAAAGACAGAGAGAAAGAGAGACACAGAGAGAGAGTAATATCTAATACCTAATTCTATTTAATCTAATTCTCTCTGGTTACAGAGAATAGCATGTGCCTCTGTGGTTATTTTTAGCATCATTCACACATTATTTTGCAATCATGCTTGCAGAGAGGTTTGTGGCCATGCTTCCTATTTTTTTAATTTTTGTTTGAAGCAGACCTCACCCTCCACCCCCTCTTCTCTTATATTTTTTATTTATTTTATATACTTTGTTTTTATTTGTTTCACACTTTGGAATCAGCAAGTTGTGGAAATGATTTAGTAGTGTGGTAGGTGCTGCTTTGACACCTATTGGCCTGTTTGACAACTCCACATTTTCTGAGTACTGCTACTATAGCATGAGGCGTCACAGTGTACTGGCTGCATCATTGCTGTACATTCATAAGTCTTGTGGGATGAAAAATTGCAAATATGCCAGAAACCATGAAAGTATCCCCGCAGTGAATCTGCCATGCAATACATTATAAATAAGTTTCATAACATTTTAATTAGTATTGAAACATTTGCAATACTTATTAGTCATATGATGAATGTAATTATTTAACACTAACCCTAATTATTTCCAGGGTTACCATATTCACATGTTGTTAATGCAAACTCCTAAAAGGGTTTGGATATATATATAGTCCAGTGGTTACTCAGCATTACATATAAAGCCATGCTACAACACTGAGTCAAATACAAACTTCTGAAAACATCAGACAAGTCTAACTGCCAATTTCAGTCAACTACCCAGCTTGACTGCAAAATGTCTAGTTGCAGTAGACCAGTTTGATGTACACAAAATAGTCACACACAACCATTTCATTTTTGCCTCAACTTTTTCAGGTATTGTTTTTATTCTCACAGGGGAATAGATCATTGCTAAGTATGTTCAAGGCATGTCCAACATTGGGTAAACTGACTTTTGTACTAAATAAAAAGCAATTTATATTTTGGACTTTTCTTTTTTCTCTCTCTAATGTTTAAAGATGCACAAGTTAAAGGAAGGGGAATCAATAATTTCGTCAGTGAAATTGAGTAGATTGTTCACTGGCAAAGAAAAATGACTTTAGGCGTTAATTCCCAGCTCATGCAGAAATGAGACTGAATTCATGTTTTAGCTGCATCGGCATAAAAACACAGTAATAATATGGATTAAAATAAACTTGATCTTCATGTTAAAGCAAGCAAAGTTTTTGTCATAAAAATAATTATAAAGCATAGGGTATTAACTCCACACGAGTAGGAGTGAAAACACTGGGGGTGCTGGTAACCTCTATCAGTGTGATTAAAGTTGTTGGAATTCAACATTACAGTACACTGAACAGTCCCTGTTAAATTCTGTCCTCTGTTCCCATCACAGCTTGATTGTGTGTTATTCTCTTCTTCCCTCTGGACAGCCATTTCAGTTATAAAGCAATTGTTGGCTCAGCTGGGATCCTTCCTGTTTATCTCCTTATGTGGTGTCAGTGTCCTATAAGAAATTGTGAGTCTTGTGTTTTCTTACTTCAAACTTCAAAATGTTGTCTTGTAAATGAGTGCTATGAACATTTTTGAAGCATGCTCTAAGTATGATGATGATGAGGATGAAGTGGATGTGAAGTGGGGGCTCAGTTGAGCATTGTTTATGGAGTAAACTGGCCAGTTAGTCAGCTGTACCTGTGTGCATATTTTGATAATGTAAATGGGTGGCAAACAGAACTGCGTTTTATCAAGCGTGATACTGGCCTATTCTGTTGAGGTTCAAAATATCAAACTGCCATGGTGACACGTGCATACTCTCCTTTTGCCTATGTCTGTGTCATGTGTTATTTTGTGTTATCTTGGCTGTATACCTCACCTGCCCACTACGCCCCTTTGGTGAGCTCTCTGCTCATACACACCTGCTCCCCATCAACTGATTACCCCCGTGACCCCGCTACCTTCCTGCACAGCTGTCCCTCACCGACTCATTACATTACCTGATACAGGTGTCTTTTTTTTCCAGAGGGACTTGTCACATAATCTTAGCTGCTTTAGTGTTCGAGACATTTTAATTACCCTGCATGTTATCTGCTTATGTGATTGCATGTTGTCTATGTTCTACTTTCCTGCGGATTTGACTGAGCTATGTTTGTCTGATATTGCCCATCCATCAACTGTAAACCTGACTAACAGTTGAGTTAAGTGCTGTTTAACTGTTTAACAGGTCTGCTTTTGGATACAAGTTCTCATTTCCTGTATCACACCAACATGTGTCAACCTATTACCATCTTTACGGCTCCAACTAAATGTGGGTATGTATAAGAAAATGTGCCATGAAACTGTAGACTTTAGGTTGTTGTGAAACGTGGATATACTCCCCCTGTCAGTCTGCCTTAGATGCAGCTATAGTTACAAGGGTATGTACAAGCACGACTATGCTTGCAAGAGATGGCTTCTCTGATTGGACTCAACCGCTTAGAGAGGGGAGAATGTGTAATGTACTGTAACCACAGCCCTGGGGCTTTTAATAGGACCACAATGATCCTCTTTTCAAAACTCGATTTCAATATATTTCAATCAATTATAACATAGGAGTGACTGTAATGAGCTTAAGTTAAAGGTCTTACAGTATTATCAGCATACGTTAAACACTTTGGGACATGCACAAATAAAAAATCTTAAAGCTTTAGTGTGTAACTTTTTTATAATATCCTCTGTGTCCTCCTTGGCTACTAGCAACTGTGTGGAGGAGGGGTGGGGGGGTGCGCGATCACGGAAGGCTTGTATCATGTGGACGCGTTTTGTTGTCATTACTTAGAATTCCTCATGGGGAGACAGAATCTACACCCAATAGCTTTAAATATTTAATGGTTTAAGAATTTGTAAAGAAACCGCACCTAAACACTAAAGCGTTGTCATTTCTTACTCGTCAATTAACTGAAATGCAATTTAAGGGCTGTACATCAAATTAAATACTTTTGTACTTGTTAATTTCTGTAAAATTTGATTTCATTAAAGTAACACACTTTAACAGTTTCTGGGAGGTTCGTAAACTGTAAATATACCAAAAATGTATATACCCGGTGTATCCAAATTTAACATGTTTAGTTCTTATATTTCAACTTCTTGGAGGAGTGATGTGTGATGATAATACATCGATGGCGCACAATCCCAGACTGAGAAACCTCTATTGGCTTTATGGTGAACATGTCTCAGTGTATTGCCTCACTGTATTTTTTTCTCACAGTTCTCCTTCTTATCCCCTCCCCCCACACACTAACACCCTACATTACTCTGTTCTTCATAGACACAGCATGATCTCTCTCTCTCTCTCTCTCTCAATCTCACACACCCACACCCACACCCACACACACACACACACACACACTAAAATATCTTGAATTGGCTTTGCCTTTGTGCCTTTTGTTTTTTGAGACCCGTTGCTCAAACCCTCAAGGCCTCTCTTTTAGCCAAAGAGAAAAATAGAAGCAGAGAAAGAGCAATTGAGATGAGAGGAAAATTACATCCCATGTTTCTGCTCTTTTCTGTACAGCTCCTCTGCGAACCACACTTTGTTTGATTCAAAGAATGTTGAGGCTTGGGAAGCAGATGTGAGATTTTGTGGAACCTAACGAGTAATGAATATTTTCAACACTCATTTAGTCACATATAGGATGTTCTTGCCTGCCTGCAGCTGATGGATCCAAATTTTAAAGCTGTGCTTCCTATTCTCCCTCTTATGTCTGCACTTAAAAAGAACGTTCAGAAACTCCATCTATGTCATTCACTATTGTGATCCAGTATTCACACATTGTCTGATAAGATAGTAATAACAATGGAACTGGGAGATTTGCGTGACGGTGATCCTCTTTGTGTCTAACATATTGAAAACTGAAGGAAACATTTTTGATATCTCCATCTCGAGGATTCACTCAGTGTGAAACACATGTTTAGGAGATCATTACCACCAAAGCACCAGTGCCCTGAAATTAATAAATGTAATTCTGCAGCAGCAGAGTCAAGCCACTGTTTTATTGAGATTATCTGCGCAGCATTGCAACGCCAGAGGCAGAAACTCCCACCATTTCTGTGACCACAGTAAACATGGAATGAAAGAGGGATCCATAAAACAATAAATACGTCTCATTACAGTAGTTCCTCATCGCAACAAAATCAACTAAAATTGGATAATGGAAAAAACAAAGCATCACGTTAAATTCAATCCAACATGTAATGGTATATATAGCAAACGTATCTGTGGCATAATCAAATCTTATTAATTGCAAATATATAATTAATTGTAGACATGATATACATGCATTTGGTTGCTGTATATTTAACTCAACAAAATGTTTATGGTTTTACAAACTTGTGTAGAATATTTTATGCATGCTTTGTCCTGTACATTATACTGTATGCATTAGGGCTGTAACGATATGCGAATCGAGTTTTGTATCGAATCGTGGGTCAAAAATTGTGATACGAACCAAATCGTGGGTTTGGTGTATCGTTACGGCCCTAGTATGCATGTGTGTACACACTTGAGTCTTGAGGCTTGCAAATCCAAACACAGCCCAAAACAATTATGGTTAGAAACAGCACACTCACAGAATCAGCCAATTACAGAGGCTCCCCCAGAACAGCTCTGAAAGGTACCATCACAATTGTCTGCATGTCTGGCAGATTGACTACTGGATGATGGCTCAATAGTTTTAGCTCATTCAAGCCAAGACTGAGTTGCTTCTCTTATTTTCCTTTACCTCATTTAGATCACAATCCTCATCCAACTTAAACACGTTAAGGACATGTGGCAGTCCATGCTGAGCTGGGAGAGAGCTTATGGGAATGCAGTCTATGCAATGTTTGTACGCATTCTTCATATTGGCCTTTTACCATTCTGAGGACAAAAAAATGCATTAGTCCATGAGCAAAGGAAAATAAGTAAGACATACATGGAGAGAGTAAGAGACACAGTGAGAGTTATGGAATTTAAGAAATATTAGGGAGTAGTTTACAATGAAAGAAGACAGCAAGGAAAGAAGAGGAAACATTATAAAATGAAAATGGGGAAAAAGGTTGAGTGGAAATAAAATGCTGGAGCATTAACGGGTGGTGTGGAGAAGAGTGGCTGACAGAAGAGAGAAGAAATGGGCGAAGAGTGCCTTCTGTCTTTTACAGTTGCCATGGACACCAAGAAAGCTGACTTACCGCTGTGAGAAGATTTTTGAGTGGAAAACACACTTTTGCTAGTGGAAAAGGCATTTAAATCATGGCATTCAAATTTATGTCATTTTTTCATCCCCTCATCCCTTTCTCTTAGTATCTCTTTTTTTCCCTTTTGAAATCAGCAGAAAAAGTGGGACATCCTGAAGCTCTGATATATTCATAAAAAGTATTTACTTACAATTCTGTTACACTGTTGTTCCCTCTATTGGCATCCTCTTTGAACTTTCTTTCTTCCAATAACCTCATTATGATTACTATACGTCTTCATTACAGCAAAGGACCATTTTATATCATACATGAAATTATCAGTCAAGATTAGCCTAGAGCATATTATATGTCGTTGGATGGTACATGTCACAGACTGCCTGGTTTCACTTGGTGTGGTGCGCACACTCAGGCTATTACTTTCTACACTCAAGTGCAATGGCATGCACCCTGAAACCACATAGTCTATGCCCTAATTACTGGACTTGTCAATCACTGAAATGAACTCAGTATAGATGACATTGACTGTGTGCCTTTAGAAAGACTAACTGATCAGCTATGTAAATGAATAACAGGAATGACAGCACAATAATGTACACTCTTTGAAATATTGACATTGATTGTCCCATGAGAAATATATGGAGGTGTTGATTACAATCCAGAAACGATTTAATAGCAACTACAAAAAATAACAAACTAAAGACAGGATCTCTCACACAAAACGTGCACATGCAACGTTATATGCGCGACTGCTGAGTGATAACTCGCTTTGCATAAACAGAAATTGACTGTTTTCACACACACACACACACACACACACACACACACACACACACACACACACACACAAAAATCATGTCATCCTCTGATTGGCCACGTGCATGCACGTAAAACCACACCAGGTTCGTCGTAGCGGAGAAGTGATCGGATTTCGCTACAGGTAGAGCCGCTGTCAAATCCAGCTATTTCTCCCTTTAGGTAAATGCTGCTCAACTTTTCCTGAGCTTGTTACCGCTTGAAGGCGTAAAGACATTAGATGACAACGGACCGCCTGGTGCAATGATTCTCTGTGCAAGAGTCCGGCTCTGAAGCGCGCGCACATTTCAGCACCCTGGACAGCGCACGACGCCGCAGTGGCGATGCGAGGATTCAACCGGTGGCTTTCAACCAGAGCAGCAGTGTGAGGAGACCGTTTGACTGAATGTTGCATAAAAAAAAACTCATGTGGGAAACGCATCTTGCTTTCTCGGTCACTTGGACTAGTGTTTTTTCGTTCTTTCCAATAGAGAGCGTCTCCGTCGACTCCATCGTGTGGGTAGGGTGTGCATAGTTGACTCCAGAAGCCGTGCTGAGAAGCGTGGAATAGGTGACTGTCAGGCGGGCGGAGTTGGGTGGTGGTGGTGCCTATAAGAGACCTTCCATTTATAAGGATGCTGGTGGGAAATGCCTGGAGACAGAGATGAAAAGATTTGTCAAAAGGCACTTGAACTCCTGTCAGATCTTTGTTCGAAGGGGGAAGTGCAGAACGAACACTGCCTGGATTTCATCTACTATTTTCGAGACCTTGCCAGGCCACGTTATACGGATTCAGGTGAGGCATCATTTGCACGCTTGATGGAACGGTTGCATTTGTTTGAACTGCAGTAAACGCGCATGTGACCTCTTTAATTGGACATTCTGCGCCTAAAACTCAAAAAGGTGGTCCAAGCTTTTACTTAGAGTGCTTTTACAATCAGTACCCTTTGTTTGTAAATTCGATCTTCACCATGTTTCCCCACATTACTTATTAGCTTATTTATTATATAATTTCCATTGCAACGAAATACACGTGCACGGCGATAGGCTCTCATTTTCACGGAGAGCCAAATTCGAGGTCTAAAATGTTCAATTATTATTTCCAAACAACATTCACGTGAACCTGACATTTGTAAAGTGTGTGCTATTACTCCAGTTCATTCTTGACACGTGCACAAATGCCGGTGTTGTATAGAACTCTGTTTCACCGTCGAGATCTGTTCCCCCCCTGAACCAACCTTTAATCCTAACCCTAACTACTGAAGGGGGAGATATACGTACAACACCGGCAGTGTTGTCACAGAATAACACATCAAACACAACTGCCTGTATAGGATTCTCCGCCCTGAGTTGCGCTTGCGCTCACCGGTAGCAGTTACTTTCGTGGCACATCCATCTATCCTACTTCTTTAATAGTTTACCAAATATTTAAGTTTTCGTCTTACCTAAAGCATGTATGTACCGTGAAACATTTACTAAATGGATGTACAGAAATTTAAATATAACTGTATTGCAGAAAAGGACGTCGTTTTTGAAGAACAAAGCGGGCATTCAGTCACATGTGTGAATGAATGTGACTACAGAGTCACGTTTCATCATTAGCAACACCTAGGCTAACCATCTTTGTCAGATTGACATGCGTGCGTGCGTGCGTGCGTGCATGTGTGTGTGTGTGTGTGTGTGTGTGTGTGTGTGTGTGTGTGTGTGTGTGTGTGTGTGTGTGTGTGTGTGTGCAGAAGAAAAAAAACGAGGGAGATAATGTGCAGGAGCAGGAAAGCACAGTAACTGCTCCTACTCCATTCATTCTGCTTCCATTAGTTTGCTTTATCATTAATCACTCCTCACCACATTAAAGACCTTTTCTATATTCCCACACCTTTCTTCATGCTACCTCTCTGCACCCCTTTGCTTCAACCTCTCCCTACTTGTTTCCTCCTGCTTTCCTCCATTCCTTAATCTCTCAGCTCTCTCCTCATTCATCATATAGGCCCATCCAGTCTTGTCTTTTCCATTGCACTGACAGTTTGAAAAGTGGAATTGCCATAGTAGGTGCTGTAGTGGAGTTAGCTATCACGATGGCTTGCCTATTCGATTCAATTTCAGTAACCCAGCATGCTGGCAGCACCCATAATAAGAATGACAAAGGAAGTAGATAACAGTAGATAAAAGATCAAAAACTGTGTGTGTTAAGGGTACTGCTCATGAACATTTATGTGTTTTTCACAAATATTCATAAAACATATTGACTTGGCAACTGAAGAAATCCTTTCTTGTTAAAAGTAATTTATAATGGATATGTATTTGTGGCCATCTTGTCAAATGTGTCTGGTATCAGAAAGATAATCAGAGTGATCAATTCATGTGGAAAGTGAAACACATCAAAATGAATCAATATATCACTCCCTTCCCAAAGTCCATAATTTAAAGGGCAACTATTATAAAGCATTTTCAGGATAAACATTTTTTCTCATACTGCCTATGGCTGCTGCATTCACTATGTACTGTGAAAAATCAACAATAAAGGCTCCTAAACCAAATACTACACAACCGGACATGTCACAGCAGTAAAGTGACCTGAAATTGGGGAGAGAAATGACCAGCAAAAGAAAAAAAAACCTCCAGTCCTGCCTAACTAGAGCAGACGACCAATCATAGAAGGCCGGCTTAGAGTTGCTGTTGAAACTGGAGTGTTCAGAACGATTTAGCTGACAGGGATTTGTCTAAAATACATGTACCTCATTATTTGAAATTTTGGCGAAATGAAAAATCCGACATTATAACATTGTAGATATGACAGAAAATATGGAAAAACATAATATGTACACTTTAAGGTTATTTAACCCAAATTTATTGAATGTGTTACATTGTCACTGTGCAGTATTTTTTATGCTCACACAGCCAACTAACAATCATACAACCATCTTGACTTATCTTGTATGTGAATGCTCGCAAGTTGACAACATGGAAATCTAACCTATCCACCCTTTATGATGTGAATGCCACCATGAATTAATCTAGCACGTAACCCCCCATAAAACCATGACTTGTCATGTTTACATTTTGCTTTAAACAAAAGATATTTAATGTGTTAATTAATTAGCTTTAGCTTTTATATTTTGTTACTATTGGACAGAGCCAAACTAGCTGTTTCCCCCTGTTTCAGGTCTTTAGGCTAAGCTAACTGACTGCAGGCTGTAGCTTCACATTTAGTGTACAGACATGAGGGTGGTATTTATCATTTCATCTAAGAATTGGCAAGAAAGTGAATGTGAATTCAGTAATGGTTGCCAAAGCAGGATCCAAAGTACCACTTTTTTTGTAGCCATCTAATTAGTTAGACAAGGACCATCAGGTCAATGCAACTAACATTCTGTGAGGCTAGAAACCGGCAGTAGTCAGGGCCTTGAGAACAACCAATTAGCAATTAGAACCACTCATGTGTAATATATGTTGTGTACTCTGTGTTGATACTAACTGTACAAAGGTGAAATGAAGATATTTCCAATAACTGCATACACACACACACACATATATGTTTAAAGCAAATAACATCTCAGGAGGTAGAAGGTCATATATTGCTTTTTTAGCTTGCCTCCTACACTATTGCACCTTTGAAGGTCCTGTGCTCTAAAATTGGTCCACCCTCCTTGTTGTGATGCAGTCTCTGAATCCTTCCAGATGTCTATAGATTCTTCTCTGCCAGGCAGCACTCTGCAGGCAGCCTACCAAACTGACTGTGGACTAAGTGTCCTCAGATGGCAAGTCCCTCAATTTATCCACATTATTCTCCCAAATCACACATACTCTGGTATTCACAGAATCTCAGAGCAAGGACAGTTTGTCCAAGGTCTGGACAGCGCCAACACACAGAAAAATGCTGCATTAGGCATTGCTGATTTGGAGGGTAGGTAATGCAAAAGTATTACCGTCTTAAATCTTTTGAGATTTGTTGTGACTGTAAATGTGGTGTGACATTTTGTCTTATTTACTTTTAACTAATATGAATGTTAATGGCATAATAAAAAATATAAAAGCTAACTAACAAACGGTTTTATAGCAAGTGTTAGCTCTACATCAGATGTGCCTGGCATGCTTCAGTTTAAAATGATTCCTGGATTATTCCTGCTTGCAACATGTTCTGATGTTTTAAGCAGCATTATTCAAAACAACCAACTCTTTCAGGGTAAAATTGTAGTAGCATATCTTTATATTCAGGATTTTCTACTGAACGTAGAGTGCAATAATTAGAAAAGGAAAAAAGAGGCTGGAATTCAATAACTGTCAGAAATTGTTCACTTGTAACAATTAGTCATACCTTAGTAAGGGCATAGCAACAGGTACACAATACATAATTCTAATATTGTCTTCATATTACTATACTATACTATTTTATTTGTTATAAATAAAAGTTATGATATCATGGTTTAACTGTGGGACAGTGAAGTTAGCCATCAAGCTGCTTTTACTGTAGATACTACCTGTTATGACATGCACCATATAAATACTAAATATTGGCCACTGTCACTGCTGATCTTAATTGTCCAAGTTCGTCATGAAGTCAGCTAGTCACCGAAAAGATATACAGCGAGTTGTCAGCTCATATGGAAAATACATCTATCTATAGTCTGGTAATCAACATCTACCTGATATGATGCTCATTGTGTTTATTATGTTTCTTTAAACATATCAGCATGCATTGCAGTGACACACTGTGCTAAATAATGTGAGTATAGTTACTCAGGAAAAGCAATCATTAGTGCATCTAAAGTGAAATGGGATCATTTTACTCATTAGTATGATTAAAGTAAATGCACTGATTATATACCTATTCGTTTCTTTTGTGTTTTCGTTTTAAATCCTGACAAATCTTCACCAACATTGACCTCAACAAAACCCCTTTGCTATAATACTGTAGGCAACTGTTGCACAGGCAGCACATAAACTAGGCTCAAGTCGGTTTCACTGCCCTCGCACAGAACGATTCTTAGCCAATAATAGACATGGTTATGGCGATACAGTAGACTGATACTGAAAAACACATTATGCAGGAGCCTGGACTTTTCAATATTCCTCTACATTAAATTTAAGTAAAAATTACAGCAGCTATACAGGGATGGCAGTTCAGAAGGGCATTATAAGTCTCAAGTCTATGTAAAATACAGTACTCACATTCCCCAATGCACGTTGGAAAAGATTTTGGATGCTGTGATCATTCCTCCTGTCAATACTCTGCTTTCCTCTAATTACATTCTAAAGTTCAGACAACGCTAATACGATGCTTCAACAGTCTGAGTTAGCCATATTAAGTGGCTACTTTCCAAAGTTACAGTCTTGTATAGAACACAATTCATTGTTTTTAGTATACATCAGCTACACCTCAGCAAGGAAACACTGTCAAGGGAAGCATGAGGGAATTTTTCACTCAAATGATGACTTTGGAAGACACCTTTCATTTGTCTAACTCAGACTGCTGAAGCCTCATGTTATCCTCGGCTGAACTTGTGTGGACCGGATATTCCCTAACATTGTTCACTAAAGCAGAAGTGATCACTGCACGGCCAGTTCGGAGAAGAGGAACAAATATAGTTGCTGATTCTAACTCTTTCAATAGACATGTGAGTATTGTGTTAAGACTTAAAAAAAATCTGGACCTATCCATTTAGAGGTGAAAAACAATTAAAGATTAACAATGGACTGAAATTGTGGCGCATGGCAATACATGTACTTTTTAGTCTTGATGTCCAGATGGGCTGGGCTGTTATTTATGGAGTTATATTACTGTCATTAGTCAAGAGCGCATTATTTCAATTTGTTATTGCTGTAAAGCTCATTAAGGTTTAGAACAATATTTGTAATGGTACTATATTACTTCACTATTATTATCTGCTAATTGCAAAGTAGCTGTCTTGCCTGTATTTTACCTTCTGGTGGACTTATGTGAAAGGCTTAAGATTAGATTGAATTAAGATGTGGTTATAGGACACCATTTCACTCATGTGAAGACTTTGTTTTGACAAAGATAACTCCTGTTGTGAACTTAAATTCAGTTCTGCTTTTATCTTGTTGTCAAGCGTTTACAGTAATCAGCCAACTCAAGCATAGAAAGTGCATGCCTTTGATAATTACATGTAAGGAGGAAGTCTTATAGAAACTAATCTCAGAAATGCACTCCATCCTCATTATAATGTAACCTACATGCTGACCTAAACTCTACTGATGATGTCTACTCTATTTTAGCTCTTCACCACTCATACCAGATAAGTGTGCATAGACTAGGATCATGACTTTAAATACATAAATCAGAGTTAGTTCAGGGTCTGACACAGAAATTAAAGCTTTTACCTTAACCCCTAATGTTTTGCTTGGGGGGGAGGGGGAGTTTGCAGTCAGAGGCTCCAGAGGATAATTAAATAAATGTAGTTAATCCATATTAATCTTGTCAAGGATGTTTTGTCAAAATGTAGAATAAAGTTTCTTTGTGACGTAGTGACAGAAGCATGATGTGTCATAAGACATTGAGAGAAAAGAGAAACCAGCATAAACCGTCACATACCCGTGAGCGTTATTGCAATAACACTATGATGAAATATGTGTAAAAAGGTTTTCACAGTATTTGCTGCTGCTGCTGCTGATGATGATGATAAAAGGGTAAATGTGTAGCTTTGCAACAAAACAGGAAGGAAACTGAATTCACTGTCAGATCCTTATTTCCTGTCTCTCTTGTCACCTTCTCAGATATATCGGTGAGTCTCTTGTCATTGGTAGTGACTGCCTGTGGCTTGGCCCTGTTTGGGGTCTCCCTGTTTGTTTCCTGGAAGCTCTGCTGGATACCATGGAGGGAGCAGGGGCTCTCCCCCACCACCAAGGAGGCCCATGGGCACCTCAACCCCACCATGAGCCCTCTGCCCTCACAGCTTTCAGCCAGGCAGCCAGTATACACAGCTGTGGACCCCCCGCCGCAGAACCGCCGTGAGTCGTCACACTGCTCCATTGCCAGAGAGCCCACTACTGTGGCATCTGTAGTGTCAGTGGAGGCTCCGATGACTCCCGTATCACCCCCACCTGTGGTCATGGCCACACCTGAGGCAGCTATGAAGATCAGTCACACATCTCCAGACATCCCACTGGACGCACAGAGTAAAAGCCGGGTAAATGGGGTTCACACCAACCCTCGTATGCAGAGACAGACCACTGAACCCCCACCCTCTGGTGACTTGATGTCGGAAGTTGGGTCAGTATAAGCTTTTTGATTATCGTTTTGTCTTAGTCATAACTACTAGATTTCTGGAACACTTCCACCAACCTCTTACATTCATTGATGTTTGAACTCATCAGTGCTCATGGCTCTTAACCATTGCCAGACAAAAATATCAATTTATTCTGCAAAACTTCATTCAAAGCCCACGTTTAAAGTCCAATGGCAATGTTTTTTCAACTTTTTGCTTTCTACAATGTCTCTGCATGACAAATAAAATTCGTTTAAGGTTAGGAAAAGATTGTACTGGAAAAAATGTGTATTAACAGGACGTGAACTCTACACTACACAGCTTTACACCGTGCTACATATAGAGAACACTACTTCCTTCATGGGTATGCAACTTTGGCACTGAGTGTAAATTGTGAGGTGCAGAATCATCCAGTATGGATGTAAATGCCTTTTCTGACCTAATCTGTTGATGTTGTATGGTGATGTTTGTGGTTTTCCTCTGCCCACAGACAAGGGTCCATTCGCAGGCATATCAACCTGTCCAACCCAGACTTCAATGTGGCCCAGTTCCAAAGGCAGGACTCCCTCACTGGAATGGGGCTTGGCCTTGGTCGCCTTAAACCTGAGCTCTACAAACAGCGCTCCCTTGAGGGAGATGAAGGCAGTCGCAGAGGCGGGGGCTGTGGGCGCCTGCACTTTATCCTCAAATTTGACTGTGACCAGGAACAGTTAATAGTTAAGATCCACAAAGCAGAGGACCTCCCAGCCAAGGACTTCTCTGGTACCTCTGACCCTTATGTTAAGATCTACCTGCTACCTGATCGCAAGACCAAGCACCAGACCAAGGTGCACCGGAAGACGCTGAACCCTGTGTTTGATGAGGTCTTCCTGTTTCCCGTGGCGTACTCTGAGCTTCCCACACGTAAGCTGCACTTCAGTGTCTATGACTTTGACCGGTTTTCACGTCATGACATTATTGGCCAAGTGGTTGTGGACAACTTCCTGGATCTGGCAGATTTTCCCAGGGAGACGAAACTCTGTCGGGACATCCAGTACGTCTCCTCGGTGAGTCAGCAGTTATGTTTAATATGATGTCATGCTCACTTAGATATGCCATGTCATGTTTAATTTATTATTATTACCACAAATGTGCAAAATGTGTTTTAAGAAGTCTGACAGATTTGCTGCAACTTTAATGAGAGCTGAGATGATTTAGCTCAGTTGAGTCCTTCAATTCAGCACAGTCTGTCTCTCGCTGACAGTATAAAGTGTAAAATAAGTAATAAAGTTGACTGCTTGTTTAAACACACTGAGCTGTCAGCTCTGAATAAACAAGAGACGCATTAGTTGGTAGGTAAGGTCAATAGGTCTCTCTTTGAAGAAAAGGATTTGTGTGTCTCTGACTGCTGGTGAGATGGAGAGTCTTGTAGCAGTAAGTAAAGTATCTGTTCCATATCTGATATCAATATAGTTGCCTCCTGCAGTATTTTACAGACTAGCCACTACCAACAGTGGTACATCTCAGGCATCTGTACTGTACTGTTATATAACAACTTTTACACATATGCTTCATTGCCTTTTCAATTTTTTAAATGTAGACTGTAGTTAAGAAATGTTAGGAGGCAGTGTGTGTGTGTGTGTGTGTGTGTGTGTGTGTGTGTGTGTGTGTGTGTGTGTGTGTGTGTGTGTGTGTGTGTGTATGTGTGTGTAAGAGAGGGAGAGCATTAGGGTCATACTTTAGTATGAGGTCATGAGCGCCTGTTATAGACAATATGTGTCAATATTTATGGGTTTATGCTTCCAGTGATTGCTTCATTGACAGGCATTTCATCATGTGAGCATGTCCAGTTGTAATGTGCAATTGATCCCTTTCTTTGTGGCATGCTTAAGTGGCCTTAATACGATTCCTTGCCATTGATCGCTGCAGACAATTCATTTCATCCTAGTGAGGTCAATGAAGCAAGATCAGTGAGGCACAGGTGTTGTGGTGGGTTAAATTTCCGTAGGTCCTGCCCTCGGTTACATCTGTTAAGATGACTTTTTTTTTTCTTGGGTTTGCAATGTTGAAGCGTTCAGAAATACGAGCAATCTCTTTTGTGAGTACAATGCTATCACAACCAATAGAACCAATGTCCCAAGAAAACCCAAGTTGTAATATACTGTAGTTTTTTTTTTCTTTAAGACAACACTTTTATTATTGCTGAACTGTAATATCAACTACCTGGCACCATTAAGCAGACCACTAAGTCAGTTCTACAGTGTATAAAGCAGCATGCAGCTATATTACTGAGCAGCTGTGTGTGTGAGGAT
Source organism: Perca flavescens (assembly GCF_004354835.1). Lineage (NCBI taxonomy): Eukaryota > Metazoa > Chordata > Actinopteri > Perciformes > Percidae > Perca > Perca flavescens. The sequence goes on along the minus strand of NC_041331.1, from coordinate 27,223,347 downwards.
TTGTTACCTTCTGCTCTGTCCCTCACTGCATATGCAAATGGTCTGCACTGCAGCTATTTCAGTTTAATAAGCTTGGTAGCTCAGGACCTGAATTTGTGTCTTTTACCGATCCACTGTCAATCCAGGCTAAATATAGCCACTGGAGTAATGTGGTCTATGTAATTTAGCCAGGAAAGGAAACTTGTTAAAACTTGAAACTTGTTAAGGTGTTTTTCTACTTTGGTCTCTCACATTGTGCAAGAGAGCTGCATCATTTAATTGTGATATTCATTTTCATTCATTCAGAATAACTGCTCCACTGTGTATCATTTGTGTGTGTGTGAATCGTTAAACCAGATGGTAGTGCAGAAATACATTTGAAAGGCATCTGGTGAACATGTTTTAGAATTGCCTATTTGAGCGTATTTTGTTACAGCAATATCTCAAGACAGGCCATGATATTTTGTGATTATATCACAGCTAAGGGGCGTTGTTTGGCCCAATTCCAAGCTAAAGTGAGCTATTGCTTTTATAAAACGGTCATCACGTATGGCAATATAAAAGTTATAGTCACATTACAATTAAAACTAACTGATCGAGGCAGCCTTAGACCAGCAACTAACCGATGGAGGCAGTGGTAGATCAGCAACTCCTGTGTTCTTCGAGGTAAAATTGCTTCCACCTTCCTCTCTTCAGCTGTCCTATCCAAAAAAGAAGAGAGAAAAAGAGAAAGAAAAATAATCTTGTGTCAATGGAGTCGGGCGTCTTTGAAGACAGCATAGATTACAGATTCAGTTCCCTGTCGGAAAGGGCTGTCTGCAGTGTAGACGGACCATACTCTAGCACTGTGGAGCTCTGGCAATATGAGACTAGCTGAAGACCATTAACATCTTCCTACTCATGGCCTCTAAAAATACTCTCTTTCTCTCTGTCTCTCTCTCTCTCTCTCTGTCTCTCTCTCTCTCTCTCTCTCTCTCTCTTTCACAGCACGCATGCATATACGCACGCACCCAAACACACACACACACACACTCTCTGTATCCTCCTGCTTTACCTAGATGCTAGCTGCTGCTTTCTGTAACCAGTGAATGCTGAAAGCAAAGGCAGGTTAGATGGATCCATCCAATCCGTCTTTGCTTGACCACACTCACTGCACTGAAAAGTGCATGTAGGCCATATCGGCCACTCACACAGTACAAGCCATATATACGGCCATAACCACACTTGGCATCCACAAAATCAGCAGCTGTGTCCCACTTTCATAATACATACAAAGTCTAACTGGGTTTTGAGTACGTAAAAGGGACAAAAATAAGTAGTAGTTCATAAATAGTAGATGTCAATCATTAAGTAGGTTCACTTGAATTGTCTGGTGTTGATGGACACTGTGGCCTTATATTACTGTGCATGTAGGGAATGGAAGAGGTACTCATGGCCAGAAAGAGTTTAAAGACAGCTGCGTCAAGATCCTGGAAAAAAATGTTTCTTTTAGTTAAGTTTAATTAGGTGCAGCTGTTGTAGTTGATTGATGTTTAAAATAAAGCATTTTAGTTACTACTAAACTAACGGCAAAACAGTGAACTATACTTCTGTATAGTGTTAGTATGTAGTGTTACTGTGTAGAATGTAATTAGGGGAATTATCAGGTTGAGGACAGCAGGGTGACACGTTCAGTATGCTCTAGAGTGCCCATATGCTTGATGTTCTAGGGTCACAATGTGTAACCATTCTGGTGAGAAGCTTCAGCCTCTAATGAGCTGTCACAGTGGCAAAGTACAACAACCAGCTTGACAGCTTCATAGACACATAAAGGATCATGCAGAAGCGGGTGACTGCTTAGCTATTCTGGCATCCATTGTGGTTGGAAAGGCAGAGACCCATGTTCAAATGCAATCTATTTGACTTGTCATAAAGTAGAATAAAGCACCAGCACTGCCCCCAATATAGTTTGTTAGAGGGCAAACCCTGTGTGGAACAGATCACAGGGATGTACACTGACATTTGCACTTACGTATATCTTGAAAGCTTATGTCTTCTTAAAACCAAAACAAGACAGTGTTAGTGTAGGTTGACTTAATATGAACGTTCTAGCTATCAGTTCTAAGTAGGTATTCATTTATTTACCATAACAAAGCTGATCTGGGGTAGAAAATAAGAGAAATGGCTAGTGAGATGCTGAGAAAATGACGAAGATATCTTTCAATATGTCAGTGTGTGTCAGAGAAAGACGGAAGGGAAATATTGATAATGACCAAAGTATTGATATTTTGTATAAACTTGTTTTATGGTGCAGTGCTGACACTTCTGGCCTTTACTATTGATTGTTAATCAATGTTACCCAGTTGGAACAGAATGGTATGTGACAGGTGGCGATGGGGACCAGAGATTCACAGTATCTGGAGTGCTCCATTCTCACACTGTTTTCATTTTATGCACTAATCAGGTCATGCACACATGCCCACACATACAGTACACACAGACTCTTACACTTGTTCTCAGACATTTGCACACATACAACTTAGCTCTGCGGAGCTTATTCCCGCATCTGCTTCAAGACACTAGTACTTGCATACAGGGCCACGAACGGATCAGCCCGAGCATACATCCAGGACATGGTCAAACCCTCTACCCCAACCCGCCCATCCGCTCTGCATCAGCCAACCTGCTTGCTGCCCCCTCACAGCGAGGGAGAGCTAATCACTTAACGAAATCCTGACTGTTTCCTTTCCTGGCTCCTAAATGGTGGAATGAGCTCCCTATTGACATCAGGATGGCTGAAAGCCTATGCGTCTTCCGCCGAAGGCTAAAAACACATCTCTTCCAACTACACCTCGGATAAAATAAAAAAAAAAAAAAAATATATATATATATATATATATATATATTTCTTGAAGCTGCACTTTCATATGGCTCTTAGTAGTTTTACTTATTTAAAGCTAATGTACTTGCACTTACTACTTGTTGTCTGGAGTTTGAACCTTCAGGGTTGAAAGCACTTAATTGTAAGTCGCTTTGGATAAAAGCGTCAGCTAAATGACATGTAATATTTAGTCCTTATGTTTTTTTCGCGCAGCAGTTTTCCTTGGATTAGGGTGGCACCTAAATCATGGTTGCAGCTGTCGCCGTGGTCCTGCTCCCCGCCCTGCTATGCCCTGCTACACCCTGCTACGCTCTGCAGTGCCCTGCTACGTCCTGCTGCGTCCTGCTATGCCCTGCAGTGCCCTGCTATGCCATGAACTACTACAGCTACTATTTGTAGTCATAGTTCCATTACCTTTATTGAGACTATGATTGCCACTGTTCATCACACACCCAACCGGCACCTTCAGACACCGCATACCAAGAGCCTGGGTCTGTCTTAGGTTTCTCCCTAAAAGGAAGTTTTCCTCACCACCCGAGGTTTCTCCCTAAAAGGAAGCTTTTCCTCGCCACTGTTGCACTAAATGCTTGCTCTTGGGGGAATTACTGGAATTGTTGGGTCTTTGTAAATTATAGAGTGTGGTCTTGACCTACTCTATCTGTAAAGTGTCTTGAGATAACTCTTGTTAGGGGTCCGCGTTTGCAATGCAACGCGGTTCACAGATCCAGCGGAATCTGTGAAATGAGAACTTATGATGCTCGTTCGGCATGCCGTTTTGAGTCTCTGTACCAAATTCAGCGAAGATCGGCCATTAGGGGGCGCTATACTCAACATAGACCAGTTTTGGCCCTTTTACTCAATCAATGTGAATGGGATATTTGCAACGGCAATGTACCACAGACCTTGCGGCTCAAACCTCTTGATATTTCCCGACGTTTGCCTCCCACCTTTACGCTTTTGGTCCCGCTTTTGCATGCTTTCACTAATGCAGAAGAAGAAGTGCAGAAGTAGGATATGTTGTATCCAATGCATTAGAACTCATTTGTCATAATCAAGGTACAGATTCCTAGAACAATAGGATTATCATTAAGTCATGATTGTCAGTGGGACTGACCATATGGTTTGTTCCATTGCCAGATTTGGATTGTTTAGATCTATGAGTTTTTATGGTTTTGAAAAGGAGCATGGCAATACAAAGAAAAGCTTTAAAATATATTACTATTAAATGTGGCTTACTTTTGGTTTCTTTGGTTTTATTTATTATTTTGATTGACGGTTGTGTCTTTAATGTGCTAGGGTGTGCAAATTGTAAATGATGGTTCCAACCCGCAGGTATTAAATGCCGTTTTTTGCCTAAGAGGGATTCTGGAGCACATGACCAGCCCTAATCTCTCTCTTGTCCCACCTGTATCTGGAGTGTGCACAAAGACCATGGACTATGAAGCGTGTTAAACCCACAGGATCCTTTTGGGATGTGGAATGCATTTTCTGGAGTGATTGTCAGTTAATCCATCATGCAAATTAAAATGCCTTAGACCATAGCCTTGTAGAATACTTGATCCTGATTGTAACAAAAGACCAACGTCAAGATACAAGGCGATATGGGTCTCAGGAGGGGAAGTCTTAAACTCTTTTTCTTTCTCTCCCGCCTTCTTTCTTATACTCATATAGTTTGTGAAAAAGAAAGAGGACATCAAATATAATATATATTTTTTAACATAAATCATGACCTATTTTTGTAACTAAATGAAAATTTCATTAAACTTCTTCAGACTCTGCTAAGCCAAAAGAACTGTACGTTGTAATGCACATTATCCAACTGTATTTCATACTATGCAGTTTGAAACAAATAATAAAATAATAATTTAATTAAATAATATATAAAGGAGTGATAGAATGATTATATAGGGTATTTCACACTGTTCCTTAAGGTCTCCTAATAGGGTATGTAACATTGGTTGGGCTGAAAATGGCCCAGGTGCTGTTCTATGGGCCCTAATGCAACCCTGTGAAAAATCCCTGGATGAAACGAGAGGTTGTCTCCATTATATGGTATGCTCATGAATATTTAGTTGGCTGAACACACACACACACACACACGTGCACACACAGCCCCTCCCCTCCATGCCACTCCGTGCACACCACGTCACACACTGCACAGAAATTTTATACATTGTTCGTCTGCTGTTTCATTACTAAATTCACTTCTGAGACTTTTTTCTGCGAGAAATCAACTATGTAGAGCTCAAATATGTGAAATTGATGGCTAATTGCAAATTTGGTCAGACTGTGTCGGAGTTCAGGAGCTCCACAGTCTGAGGTGACAGCCGGCCGGTGCCTGCTGTGGTTGCAGCCTTGCCGGTCGGCCTGTCCACCTTCACAGACCCCACTGTGAGCTGGCCGGCAGCCCATACCCAGCGCAAAGTCACCATTTCTGTATTACCTACTGAATGGCCGTGTGTGTGAGTGAGAGCGCGGTCAGCAAGCTTGTTACGCCCACAATCTCTTGTGGCGCATTATAACTTAGAAAAACCACAGGTTCCAGTTAATCTTATAATGGATGTGTGTTGAGTTATTTAAACAAATGATTGGGGAAATAAACGCCTCTTGTCCACGAGTCTCCTGATAGAGCTCCATTCAGCTCACAGCGGGGTCTGTGAAGGAGGACAGGTCGGGCTGCAAGGCAGTGACTCCGCCAGGCACCAGCCGCTGTCGTGTCAGATTGTGGAGCTCCTGAACTCTGACACAGTCAGACCAAATTTGCAATTAGCCATCGATTTTCGTAAAAAAAAAACTGCCCATATTTTCTCGCATAAAAAATCTCAGAAGTGAATTTAGTAATGAAATAGCAGACAAACAATGTATAAAATTCCTGAGATCTGCGTGACCTAGATTCAGAAGACCAGCTTGCCTCAGATCAGTGGTTTGTATGTAAATGTTGGGGCATGACAAAGACTAGAGCCAAATAAGGTACGGCTACCGAGTTGAAGTCAACTATTAGCTTTGTTGAGATTTGCCCGTTTTCAGCAGCAGTTTCAAAGTGTGAGATTTGCATAGGAAATAGGTGTCACAGGTGATTTTGAGGTTCTATGTATGCCTATTTTACCCACGAACTGTCGTAATTCAACTATGACAAGGTAAACTCGGTTTTGCATTCTATCACCCCTTTAATATATAAAAAATGAATAACCCCCAACTTAGATTAGGCTCCAATTATAAGTAGTATATCTATTTTTTTCTGATTGTTTTTTGCACAGTGAAGTTCAATCAACCAAGATCAATTACTCAATAGTGCCTAAGTGTGTGAGAGGGTGTGTCATATCCAACAACCCCCCCAATAATCAAAACTGGCCAGTGCAATCCCCCCCAAGAACTTTATATAATTTCATTTACATAAATTAAGACATCTGCACCATAAATTGATGCAGAAAAGGAACAAATTGTTGCAGAAAAATTCAGCATAATGCAAAGTGTTTGATGCTCAAAATTTTTATTTTGGAGATCTTAACCCCCCCCCCTCCAATGTTGAACCCAAAGTTACACCCTTGTATTTCAGACATTAGATGCCATTTATCTCATCATCTAAACCACAGTTAACCGAGCAGCTCTGAGTAGTAATGTGATACCATAGATTCTTGGTTCTCAGGTTTTATGTTCACACACGTATTAAACTCACTGAGCATCCCTTTAAGAATGATTGCATTGAAAGTTAATAGCAGAAACGCAATCTTTCCGCCAAACCACTAGATCAGCAAGAGATTCTGCTGTAGGAGGAGTTGTCTTCACCAGACACGTTTGTGTGCTTTCCTGGTTCTCACTTCTTTGGTGGAGTTATTTTAAGAGTAAGTGAGAAGTGAGCTTCTGCCTTTCTGCAGCTCAACAGAAGTCTCCATGCCGGGTGAAATGTGGGAGGCTTGTATTTGAGCAATGTGACAGAAGAGAGTAGAGAGAGATTCAACTCTGTAACCAAATGCCAGATGGCTATGCCATTGTTCTTCACCTTTGACTAGTGTACAGTAATGAAAAGCAGCAGTACTAGAAATAATGTCATTAATATCATTTAGATATGAGCAGCTGTCAGTATATCAATATAATAGCAACAGATACTTGCATGACAGAAATTAGTAATATATCATCAAAATAAAGCTTATGGTAGAGTTAATGCGTTCTGTGTTGTCTTTCAGGATAATGTGGACCTCGGGGATCTGATGTTTTCGCTCTGTTACTTGCCCACTGCGGGCAGATTGACCATTACCATGATAAAGGCCCGCAATCTCAAGGCCATGGATATCACTGGCGCATCTGGTAATTGAAAACTGATACTGTCTACAACTACAGAGTTTCGCTGGTATCCTAAATGAAAATGAATGTCTTTCCGTTCTGTTTGTCTCACTTTCATAGATCCATATGTGAAGGTTTCACTAATGTGCGATGGTCGCAGACTGAAGAAGAGGAAGACATCGACGAAAAGGAACACTTTGAATCCAGTCTATAATGAGGCTATTGTCTTTGATGTCCCTCCAGAAAATATAGAGCAAATCAGCCTTATGATTGCAGTGATGGACTATGACCGGTTAGGAACCATTGCAATTCCATACCTGCTACAGGACAAAAAGGATGAAATGTTTTTAAAGTGCTTTTTTGTAAACTCTGACTCTTTGTTGCTGTCATATAACTAGTTTAACAGTTTGAGTTTTCACACTCAAGATGTAATACATAATTATTTTTGGAACGCATGGTAGTCGCGATCACATTTTTTTCCTCTCTCCCCCCCTCTGCACCTACAGTGTAGGCCATAATGAGGTTATTGGTGTGTGTCGAGTTGGCAACGATGCAGACAGCCTCGGTCGAGACCACTGGAGTGAAATGCTCACGTGTCCCAGAAAACCTGTCGCTCACTGGCATCCTCTTGTTGAGGTGAGGTGACTTTACTGTGATGGGTGTGACGTGTTTCCATGCATGCACGAGGACTGACCACATTTTGAACACAAACTATTTTTTTGCTCTTTTTGTCATTGCTCTTACACATGTAGGTTTTAGCTCTCAGGAAAGAATATGCTAACAAATGTTAGAGCAAAATGAAATTTGGTAGATGGTTATAATCAGCTATTACTGTAACAGACCCTGAGACGTGTGTCCAGTTCAATACATTGGCAGATTTTGTTACAAAAAGCAAAGTGTGTGCAAAATGTAGATTTCCAGGAGATAATATTAGAGACGATAAAGCTTTATTTAGCCATGTGGTAAAATTGTAGCGGGAGTATTAAAGGGATTCAGTAGAGGAAACAAAGCAGAACACATACAATATATATGCTGCCAACATGTTTGTCACATTGCATGTTAAAGAAGTAAAGGAAAAAGAAGATGACTAAAGGCAAATAAATGGATTACTGACATTTATGGAAAACAAACTCTTTTAAAAAAACACGAGGCTCCACAGAGGGTGATGCTGTGTTTGTGAAAGTAGGCTTACTAATCTGGATCTGACGGCGGAAATATTACCTGCTCTGAAACAGATCACATCTTGTGCCAAAGTTACCATGCCGATGCACTGTAATGTACCTAGTGTAAAAGACCAAAAAGCCAGTTTTAAACCCTCAGTTATCTTTGTAATTGACTAGGTCCCTATACAGGACAGATCCCTTGTCTTTCTAGAGTGTGCCAGATCACTCATTGTATATTTATAGTCTTTATTTTCTTTCTTTTTCTAGATAGTGCAGTGGGGAACTAGCGAGGGAAACAAAGTAGACAAAGCTCTGACGCAGTTCAGCCCCAGGCATGTTGGGGTACATGTAGGTTTTAGATGAGAGCCACTCAGCTCTCTCATGGCAGTTCATGTTTTTAATATGTGAAAAACAAAATAAATGCAATCACCCAAATATCTACCCTTGGAAAAAACTTAACATTCACTGGGAATTGCAGAAGAGTGGATGAGGCAGAGATACTATATAACCTATTCTGACAGCAGAGAAGAGTAAGTCTCGCTGAGAAGTTGGTATCTCTGACCAGTGCACTCAGCCGGACAAAAATGGCTTTATTGGGTACATTTGTGTGCACATCAAAGGTCTGCGTCTTGCAAAATACAAAGACAGTGAGAGTCAGAGATAGCTGGAAATTGAGCTAGTTATGTTTCTTTCATGGCTATTAAAGCATGTACTATAGTACTTTGAAATCTTCATTGGAGCCTCAAAAAACACCACTTATTATTTGCTTCCTCCCAGTTTATATCAGTCAGTGGTTCTGTCTTCACAAGTCCCTCATCCTTACACCACTCCCGAAACTGTAAAGCACTAGCCCTAACATGCTGATAGGTTCAAATGCAGGTCTATCTACGTGTTTGTTTGCCAAGTAAGCCACTTTTTCTGTAATCTTTGTGCTTGCATTTGGCAACAAACAGTCTCACAGTCTATTCCAATAAAATTGAGTGAATACATAAATAAACTGACTTCACAAAAATCCAAAATAAAATGGGAGACATTCACTGTTTTGTTTTACTGCCAAAGTTATAACTCTGTGGTGGTTAATACATTTGTTTTGAGGTTCCGAGATAAAAAGCTGCAATTTTGAAAATGTATCCCTGGTTTTCTTTGATAGGACATCTGTTTATATGACTGTGTGAGAAAGGGTTTGTTTTTACACGTGCATCGCACAGCTCTAACTGAATGTTTCTGCTTGACTATTCTTTGCAGTACCAGGGGACCACGGGTAATAGCCAGGGAGGATCCTGTAATTCTCTGAAGACGCCTCCTTCTCCGTAGCCTTGAGCAACACTTCAGAAAAGAGCATCCATCAACCTGAAGCCTTGGCTGTATACCTTTGGACTGTAGTGTTGCTGAGTGCTGCACACATATGTTCCTAAAAGAAGAATGCAGACATCAATAAACTAATGTGGAAAAGAGAGACACAAACTGTCTTGAGCTCTACTCAGTTGGATCAGTTGCATGTTGAATGACCGCACAGATGGATGTTTTCTTTTCTATGATGTTCCATAAGAAAAACAACAGGCATAATGCAGACATTTTAAGTCTGTGCTATTCCTGGGTTTATACAGTAGTAATTGTTTTTTACTTAGTCTTGTTACTTGTTTCAATGAGGTGAGTCTGTATTTGCACAATGTACTAACAACCAGTTGAACTGCCATACTGTTTTTTAATTTGGTGGTAAATTGGTGCATGAGGTCATGGTTTGGTGGGATATCTTCTCCTAGTTTGTTTGTTTTTTGTTTCTATTTTTGGGAATACGATGTGTTGTTCTGTCAGTTGATGTACAGTGACGGTTGATTTTCTAGGCAACGTATCTGTAAGAAAAATATGTTAAATGTTATCAATAAATATTATTCTATAAAAAAAACATTGTTGATCTCTGCCAGTTCAATTGTTGTGAGCATTACAATTTAATTGTGCAAAAATGTTTTCCTCATTTTAGGAATATAAGAAAAACCAAGATGGACAACTAGAAAACATGTGAAACAATAAAGTAATGAAAATTAAAATGTAAAAAAGAGTTTGATTTATATTGTTTAAGTTGTGACTTTTTTTGCAACATGTCAATTGAATTTCTCTTTAAGATGAGTGTTATTAGAATTGCAATCCATAGAAAGACAGCCACATGGAGTTCTGAAATAGGCGAGAAAGGCTGTTTGTGAGCAGATTATCAATGCCCGTAGCCACAGCATTGAACCTTTGCCAAATTAGCTTGTATGGTCTATAGTACAACATAAATATCTTGTGTCTCTAGTAATACTGCTAATGTTGAGATTGGACCCGCACTGTTAATGCAACTCTAAATGCTTCTGTTAATCCTGTGTATTGTATACAACAACAACAATACATAAATAAAACAGGAGAGTCTTATGAAGAAATACAAAGATATTATGGAATTGAATTGCCTTCCTGATTAAATTATGCAGAATTCCAAGAGGAACGCTAATAAGACTTTTTTCAAAACCTGTGAAAAAGATAAGAGAGAATCCAAATGAGATTTGGAGAGCTAAAGTTAGGTCAACTTCCAATAATGTAATTAACTATTAACTGCAAATTACATCTGAAATAGAGGCGACAGTATATCACACTTTGGGCTGCATGCTAGGAAGGACTCTTCTGCTTCTTCTATTACATTTTAACAAGGTTTTGGTTATCCACAGTTATAATGTTTAGCATTTAGCAGTGTTGTGTTATGATGCTATAATAATGCTGGTGTCTAATTACTTTTGTGAAATGGAGACTGTAAAAACATACACTATTCAAACTGGCTGATTTGGTATGAATAATACAGTAACATTGTAAGAATCCATATTTCATATAAGATATTTATTTCTTTATGCAGATGGCTTAAGATTTACTAAAAAGCAGTAAAAGATTTTTTTTATCACAGTGTCTGACCCAAATCTTTTTTACTTAATCACAACTGCCTTACTGCTAAGTAATTAACTTAGAGAGACAAAGATGAAACGAGGGAACAGAAAGAGGATAAAGAACAAAAAGATAAAAGAGAGAAATTGGAGAGACTGAGAGAATGTCTCATCCTGACGAAGAACTGTCTTTTCTATTTTCTAGTGTCTTGCAGTTATGTTGGTGTTGTGTGAGTGTGATAAATATAAACAAGGGCCTAGTGTCTGCATCTTACTAGCACCACGTTGTCCTAAAGTTTTTCTATCCATGCACACTACAAACTGCCTGAGGACACCTAAGCTCTTGTAATTACCAAAAATGTCTAGTACAGAAAAATAGCAAATATAAACGTAATCCTAGCATATTCCACCTCTAACACTGAAAATATACATAAACTGTTGAATGACTAAATAATATTTGACGATATATAATATGTGATAACAACATAAACAATAAATACAAATATGTGCTTACAGTAAGTGATGATGTAAAATGTTAGAAAGATGTTTACTTGTTTTGTCTTGTATTATGGCAGGATTTACTTACTTCGAAGCTTAGCAGCTTTTAATTATTTGGCAAGGCAATTAAGCTTGTTCAAAACTTTTTTTTTTTATCCAGAACAGGTTCATTAGAAATATTGTCCCATAATCCCAATGCAGGGTACAAATGTGTTTTCTGGTCTGTGTGATTTTTAATAATGCCATTTGTTCCTATTTTATTTTCCCTCTCTGTCATCTGGGTAAGGATGGTGATGGCAGGACTCTAACTTCCTGGCATCTAACATCTGTATGGTCTCTGTGAGTCCAAAGAGTAAGTAGCCCAGCAGTGTGAAAAATAATGAAACCGTTTAGTGCGTCCACTCTCACATGGTGCTTAGCCAAGCCACGGCTGGACGGATTGACATTTTAGATAATGAACATCTACTACATGAATGCTATATATACATATTAAGTTTAGAAATATGTTGTGTGGTCTTTATTTAAATGCATGCACAATTTCAACAAAGATCTGGCATTAAGAGAAAACTTGTATTCAATATCCTGAGAAAGGAGAAAATGAACAGCAGCTGATAGTTTGACAGCTGTCGAACTATCTAACATTTAGATGCTTGCAGTATATTTCCTTAGCAGCAGTTTTTTTTAAGAAAGCTCACTGTAGAGAGATCTCTGTATGAAGATGTTATTTTTTTCTTGACTAGTGATGCACCCTGTTGGTCATACTGTGTATAACAGCACCGTTTATGACCTAACACATACAGTAATATCAAAGATAAGGTAATAAATAGTAGGTAATCAATGTGCTTAACCAGTTGAACCAGTTAAGTAAGTTGACTGCAGTCTTACAGTAACCCTCCAGAAGAGATGCTATATAATAAAGGATTGATTCATGTTTTAAAGAATCAAAATGAAACAAACAAATGAATAAGCTGTATTTCTTTCATTGTGATTGATATTGACTTTACAGTTTTTTACAATCACTTTGGCACTAATTTCAGAACCTTGACGTCATTTTTCAAAACTCTAGACACAAAACTCACAACCAATGATTAAAATGTACATTTTTTAACACTTTTTTCAATTGATTGGATACAATACACATAAACCTACACTGTTAGACTTTTTATTGTATATTTGCAGTAACGAGTTACTGTAACTAACCCATTACAGTACCATAACTGTACATGTTATTTACAGTATGATGCCCTTACCGCAGTTCCATTGTACAGTATAATACCCTTACTGTAACTTAGTTTTACAGTATAATAACCTTACTGTAACTTGGTTTTACAGTATAATAACCTTACAGTAATTGTACTGTAATTACAATTTGCTAAATTATACTGTAATTGTCATGATGTATTATAGTTTTACTGCAATTGTGGTTCACAGTATATTACACAATTTGGCATTGGTAGTACAAACTATTGATTATTTTACATAAATGCTATTGAATTTAATAAATTCCAAATAATTGACTTTAGTCCATGTACAAAAGTAATACATTTTTATTTTCGTATTATACAGGTACAAATACCAAGAACAAGATAATAAAAAAAAAAAAACAGACACAATTTACACACAAGCAATACTACAACCATGTTTAAGTATGCGCCAAACAATGGGCAGCCTTGATGTCTGAGCAATGCAGTTACCATTTGATTTGACTCAAAGAAAACACATGCACATTTTTTTAATTAATAACCTAGCCATCAGTTCATCCTTTATCTTGGCAGTTGTTTTTTTCTTAGAAATCCTGAGTATGTTTGAAAAATGTGGTGTGGTTGTTTACCACAGAGGTGAAGTTGTTGGGAATTTGGTTGGGGAGGGGAAGGAGAAGCAGTCTGTTGAGAAGCATTTGTTAAGGACAATGAAGGGGCCGGACCCATGATACTCATGCTTGCTGATCCACATCTGCTGGGGTGGTCCGTCCTGGACTGTATGGGAAGCAGAGAAAGGTCATGAGTTTATCTCATCTAAACTGTTAACAGACTTACAATTTCTGCAAAAACATAGAATATGAAAAGTATAAAAAATAACACATCAGTCATCAATAGTAGCAGTTTACAGGGTTTTTCCTCCCCAGATAATTCAAAGGTCTTTTTACTTTCTTTTGCTGTCTGTCTGTCCCAGCACAGTTAAAAAAATGTTTTGATTAATTTTCTAATTTCAGAATTCATACACATTTTTAATATATTTTCATGACTTTTCCATGTCTTTAAGGCATATCTTTATGACCAATTCTCTCAAACATCTGTATAAACATGAAAAGTAGAAATAAAATAAATTACAAAATTTACCACAGTATACAGTATATCCTAAAGGTTACCTTTTTTTCAACCTGGACCCTATTTTCCTATGTTCTTGTGTCTAAGTGACAACAATCTTTGACAATCTCTGACAACATTATGGAAAGGATTCCTACCGAGGTCAACAATTCTTCTGTTAAAGAGTAAGATCCTTTTTCTAAATCATAAAAACATCCCCAAAATTGCTATTGCTAAACCCACCAGACTCGGTGTAAATAAACAGTAACTTTTGATCGTCTGGTGGGTTTGGTGATGGTGATTTCAGGGCTTTTTCTTGATCTTCCTCTTTAACTAAAATGTCTATCTCTGTAGGGATCCTTTCCATAATGTTGTCAGACACTTAGAATAATAATCTGAGACGGTCAGTGGCAAAAACAGAACTTTTAGTGGACAAAATTGACGACGCATATTTGCCCTATATGATTACATTGGAGCCCGGTTCGAAGCTGCATGTTATGGGAGCGGCTGGGTTTGTTTGTTTTCCTTGTCCTGTGTGTCTGTCCATGTGCTGGCGTGGCTGAAAGTAAGTCAAGGGGCGTGGCCGGGCGATCCACCTACCTGCACGGCTGCTGGCTATCCTGCAATCTCCTTCTGCTCAGCTGTTGCTGATCATCTCATCACGGCTGCAGTATTTAGACCTGGCTGGAACCTGTCTTCGGCGCCAGATCGTACAGCTACCTAAGTGGTAACTTGGCCCCAAGTGAATCGTGCTCTCAAGTTTCTTGCCTCTTGTTTTTTCGTGCTCCGCTTACTTATGTTTGTTTTTTGTCTTCTCATCCAGACCTACACCACTCGAACCTGTGCCTACGACTACTGTGCCGCTAGACTTTAGCTCCTCAAACGTTTCATCGCCTCGTTTGGATCCCTGTGAGGGTGGTTTTTGGACACGCCACGCTCTGCCCATGCCGCTCAGTCCTGTCTCCTCCACCAGCGCAGCAGACTGTCTCAGGCTGTTGTGTTTTTGTTTTTGACATACATTAAAGACATTCTAAACTATTTCCTCCGTGTCTGTGTGTGGTACTCCGTGTTCTGGGTCGTAGCCATAGCCATAACACTGCAGGTCAGTGTTCTTGCTCAATACTGGACCAATTTCAAAGATTGTTGTTCTTATCAGTCACTTACAAAAAAAAAAAAAACATATGAAAACTTTAACTAAAATTAAAACAACACTTTGTAACTTTTGCTGAGTAACTGTGACCGAGTAACTGTGCATTTAGTTCTGTCGATGTTGGAGCAGGCAGGGTACGTAGCCGCACTGTTCATCGTACTGTGTAATCATTTTTCTGATGTTAACTATATTACATCACACAATAAAATGCTTACCTAGTTTGATGTCTTCCACTCAAACTCGGTGAGCCGTTGGAGGAAGGTGGTGACTTGGGAGCTGATGCTTGTCACCTTTCTTTGGACAACTCCCGTCTTGCGGCTTGTACCCACTTCGGCCATGCACTTGCTTCCCTCATCTGGGTTGATCCTTAAGATATATAAGATATATCATAATAATCAACAGCAGTCATATTTAAATAGAGATTTAATAAATAGTATCCCCCTTTAAATATACAGTATATATGGAAGTAAACCTGCCAGCGAGCACGTTCGGTTCAGAAAGTCACAGCGAAAACACATTGGGCACGTACGCGTAAGCCATCCCTCTTCTCTCGGCCCTCTCTCTCTCCGATAGAAAGAGACAGGATTTGTGGGGAAAAGTGTGGTATTTGTAGGCTATATACAGTATATGTGTCCGTGTCACTCTCTCTGTCCGTCCATCGGTCTCTCCCTCCTTGTGCCTGATCATGTGTCTCGCTGTGAGAAGTCAAGACAGCCCAAATCCCCATGAACCTACTGTGGTCTTCCTGTATGTGATTAATCAAGGGGGTAAGCTTTGCTTCAGAACTCGAACCTCCTTTGGCGCCATTTTGATGCTACAAAGCGATCACATCCCATTAGCATTCCAATGATTTGTCATTGTTTGACATTGTTTATTTCTAAAGAAACACGACAATGTATAAAAGGCTCCATTACCTTGTATCTCACGTTATGGCTACGTAGCAGACGTTTTTGTAAAAATAGACTAACTATTGTGTCATAACCACAAGACTTACTATCACATAGTAGAGGAATTACCGTATAGTACAGGAGAAGCTTGCAGGCAGTTTTGACTTACATTAGCTGTTTAAGTTTAATTACTAATGTTAACTAGCATGTTAGTGATCAATAATTAGCCTGTGTCTATGTTATCTCCTTACATATACCTACGCTCTCCGTCTCTGCAAGATTTGGAATGATTGAGATTTCTCTTGGCACAGCTACCAGAAGACTTACAACTTTCAGAAACGTTGCTCACGTCACATTTACGTTGTCTCTCTCAGTTGGGGGCTGCGCAGTAAAGCTGGCCATCACCGGAAAAGTGCTTCTAATAGCCTTCACTGGTCTCCGTCCAGAGACACGGGATCTGGTGGTCCATTCTTATATACTGTCTATGTGAGTAACTGCCTTGCTTGACACATTCTCCGAATGACACGAAATTATTGCTGCAGCTCGCGGGCCGAAGTGGCCGTTCCGTGACTAATATGAACGGATCGATTGGATGACATAGGCGCTGAAATAAAAATAGCTGCGCTACGCAGGTATGCGCAACGCTTACGTGCCCGGTGTGTTTTCACTGTAAGTTACCACAGTAATAGGGCTCTATATACCCAAGTCTTTTTCTCAGTTGTTTTCTCTTTGTCAGTAAGTGTATAGAGTGCTCATATAGTCCAAATATGTACCATTACCTATTAAATGCTTTATGCAGATAATTACTTACCTTGTACCAACTCCACTGTAGTAGATGCTGACTCTTCTTGATATTCAAGATTGAACGCATAAAAGGAGCCAAAGAAGACGAATATTCAAGATTGAACGCATAAAAGGAGCCAAAGAAGATGACAAAAGCACTGGCGTTAAGTTGGTTAGCTTCAAAGAGGACCTTCCCCTCAATGCTGACTATCCAATGGGTGGAAGACGTCAAACTTCTTCCTAAAAAACAAACAAACATCTTATCTCATTTACAGTGTGTCACAGAATACCAAACATACATGGCTAATAAAACATCCTCCTCTTCTTCAAACTATTTCTCGTACCTAGCATGATCCGCCTTGGTGTGGTGGGCAATGTCACCTCCTGCTCAATTGAAATCTTGGTCGAGGTTGGCTGCAAACTAAAAAAAGAAAAGCATCTCACATATTGGAAGTAATTGGTTGTTGTTCTACATATGAAATGATGAAAATTAATATTTTTAAGTGCATGCATGGTGTTATAAAACACAATTACAACAAGATAAAAAAAAATGCATGCCATGCATTAGTATGCAAGGAACCAGTATAATGTAGGTAACTCTTATATTGTTAGAATAACACAGAATGTTATATGATGCATTAAAAGGTTAATAATAGATAGCTAGATAGCTAACAACAACACTATTTTGTGAAGAAAAACTTAAAGCATAAACCATGGTAGCTAATACGCTCAACTCCTAACACCATATTCTTTGAGTTAAACAATATTTGGCTTAGGTCTCATAAACTAAAAAGGATGAATTCAATGATATCACATTACAGAATGCAACAATACTACTGTAGCGTTGGGCACTTTTTTGCTGGACATATTGATGGTTTTAAGTGGCCAAACTCTGAAGCCAAGGGGAAAGAAATGCTATCTACAAATGCTCCACATTAACATTACTTAAAGACGTCTTCCCTGTCACCCGACATAACTTTTAGAGTGGGTGTTTTTTAAAAAGATGTAATGTTAACATTAGGTGCTATTAAAACTAGATGGGCAACTGTAGAGGTAACGGTTTAATGTTAACTTTACCTCCACTAATGTTAGGTTAATAATGCGGAACATTTTGCTTAATCATGCTAAAACACTGACAAACCAACCCACAGACTCAACATAAGCGGAGGTAATGTTAGCCAAAATGCGGCAACAGCAAGCTAAAAAGCTAGCAGTTACTGACCTTAAACTTCTAGAATATGGGTTACATTTTAATTTCCCGAAAGATAATGGTGGTCTGACAAGTGAAAAAGATGTCCCTAACAGCACGTGTAAAACAAGTTGTGTTAGCTTTAGGCTACCGAACGTCGTCATTGTAGCTAATCCTCACCATGGGGAAAATGAACTATAGTTAACAGTTTGTTCTTGCCTAGCTATGACGAAGGTTGGTAAACTAAACCTACGTCTCTGCTTGGGAAGGCCTGTGAGCAGAAATTTTAATGTCACAGAATTAGCAAAAATTGGTCTTACCTTGACCCTGCTCCAGCTCTCTTCGAGGAGTGGGTGTAACGCTGGACTCTGGTGCGCACACGCACAGACCAAACCGGGCGGTACTCCTTTGAAGTTACTCCTTTCAACGCCTTCGAAGTGTCTACGCGCTACTCTTCTGAAGTCGTGAGGTCAGAGTTCAAATCTGGCGGTCAAGCATTTATATCCATAATGGCTTTCTTGTTTCTCTCAATAAATGATTGACACTGCTGAAAAAAATGTCAAATTTTTTAATTACCTTCACTGCTATAAGCATAACAAATTAAATGTATTTCATTTTATAGTGATATTTTATTTTTCCATTTCATTGCTATGCTTCTATAACATTAACTAACAATTTAATTTAAAATTCAGTTAGTCTTATTCAACTACAGTAGCACTACTGCTGTTGTTTTACAGCAGACAACTGCAAATTCAAAATATACAGTAAATCACTGTAAATTAAATGTTATTACCCATAATGCAATGCATATTACAGTAATGAACCGGAAAAGAAAAAGATGGTATTTTACTGGGCATTTTGTGGTAAGTAACTGTAGAAATTACAGCTAAGTCTAACAGTGTAAGATCATTTGTTCATTTAACAAAGATCACCTGTTCAATATGACACAACTTATCATCAAAGTACTCCTATTTCAAAAAGCAATTCACACATTACATTTCAGATGATTGTCTATTCATTCCATTACAATCATCTAACTATCAATCGATACAACTACTCAAAATGATAAGTAACCGTTGCATTACTCTTAATGCATAGTTGTATGGAAACAAACAATATTCCATGTTTAGATCATGAACGTTTCAAGATAACGAGATTCATTGTCACCAATTAGCGTGGAGCATGAACCAATTAGACTACATGATCTATGGATGTAATTTTTCATCATCCTTCTTTACTGTAATGCATTACTGTTTACCAGATACTGTTTCTATGCTCCCATGTACCACCTTTAAGAATATTTACTGTACTGACAGTACTGCACTGTATGGATGCAGGCCCTTGGAAATGCAGGTCCAAATTTGCCAACTCGTTACTGATGATTGAGATATATATATATATATATATATATATATTATATATATATATAAAGTACTTTTATATATACTAAAGTATATATCAATTATATATATATATATATATATATATATATATATATATATATATATATATATATATATATATATATATATATGTACTGTTCAGTGGCCAGGAGATTAGACTGGGGTTGTACTGGGCAGCTTCCAGGTATGAAAGTGGAAATGTGTGAATGTGATCAGGTCGTCGTTGCAAATGAGAATTTGAGAATTTGAGAATCAAAAAATGAGAATCAACTTACCTGGATACTGTAAATAAAGGGTAAATACAGTAAATATATATATATAGGGATGTATTTATATGTAGTACCATAATGAAACATGTATCACCTATTTTGTACTACAATATTTAATGATTGTACGAACGATGACCCACTGAAACTATGGGTAGCTTGTGTGTGGGTGATCTAAAGTAACATTTCAATGGTATTTCACAATAAATTTGTTTTTTGGACCAGTGATTGTGCAAGTGCAATATTTCTTTAAAGATATGAATGCACAATGCATTGTTTTGAACATTGGACAGCCTGTGTTACAAGTGATGATCGTTTTGAGTTTTTAGAGTTTTGAAAAATGACATCAAGGTTCTGAAATTAGTAGCAAAGTGATTGTAAAAAACTGTAACAATTTAACTTAATTCTCCTTATTTTATTTCAGATTTTTGTAGGGTAAAATGGTAAAATATGTAGAAAAAATACCATGAGTTAGTACTTTTAGAGTTCAAATAAAGTTTACCTGAGACATTACAGCAAAGGAGCAGTGACTTCTGTGTGTCAGGACTATTTTATATATCTTATGCAAGTCAAACCACTGACTCTAATATCAAATCAGTAAATGAAATACCAAACCTCAAGCTCTTATGGGTGTGACTGCTCAGTCAGCTGCTGCTTTTTCCAGCTTCATTGTGCTTTTCTTATCATTATGAAGTGTCTCCTCTGTCATTAACGTCAGTCAAAATGGGGTTACTATGGTCCAATGCGCTGCTGTGACCTCTGTGGCTCCACGTAAACAAATGTTGACCAAAACAGTTGGTTTTGAACTAAATATATGGGTATCCTCGCCTCTTCCACTTTTTTTTTTTTTTTGCAGTAACTGGTCAAAATTCATTCACGAATGTAGTTGGTGTGGAGGGAAAATATATACAAACAAACAATTACTATTTATAGAAACAAAGAAACAAACTATTCTACAGTAAATACGAGCTTTGGCCTCATGTGGATAACAGCACTGACAATGAGCATGCCTCTTGCCACAAAATGAAAGGGGACCCAAAAGCCACTTTCAGGAGGTTATTTACTTGGAAGTCACTCAGATGTCACGACAGCTTTTGAAGCTTTGGTGTAAAAAGGATCTAAGTGCAACAAGAAAGGGGAGTAGTCTGCGACACGTCTTTCTGTTGAAGAACTCTCACTGTCTCTCATTCCACCAGCTAGCACTCTTCTTTGTACCATTGAATGAGGATCTACTAGTGTTGCTTTATAAGACGAAAAAGTTTGTTGCCATGGCGTCAAATGCCAGCGACGTGTTGGAGGCTGCCTTGGAGCAAATGGATGACATTATTGCTGGTAAGAGTTTTTGTTTCATTATCAGGCCTTCAATAGACTGCCCAGTTTGTAATTGCAGGCCTCCATAAAACCGGTGCTATCCACGCGATTTTCACATACATATATAGTACATAGAAAAAAAGGATTTTAAAATTGCAACGGATAAGTTACAAACAAGAGCTAGAAAAGAAAACAGGAAAACATTGGTTGAGGATGAGAGATACGTTTTTAGCAGTGTTGAGAGGTTTGATTGAAATGGAAATGAGCAGTGTTTTTGATTAGATGAGTACCTTTCTGTAATCTTTCTTCTCAATGTTCTTCAATCAGGCAAATGCTTTTGTACTTGTATTGCTTCTCCTTGAGCTTCTAAACCTCACTATGCACTAATTGCATGAACTCAGAGTTACTTTGCAGTGTCTTCCCTTCTGTATTTTCTAGCAGGGGTGATACATTTTAGTCAGAGCTGTTTGTCACAACCTCAGCAGTCTGTTGGTGTTTTTGCACAGGGTCAGAAGACAATGTTCTATTAATAGAGGTGACAGTCCAACCATTAGCACACTCTAATGACTCTAACCCTTACTACACCACAGATGACAACTAATAATCACACACTGTCATTAAATATACATACGTTACAAAACCATGCATATGTCCACACTGTGTCCTGATTGCATTACTGTACCTTTAATTCAACTTCAGATGGCATAAATGAGTACTTTCTGCAACTTAGACATGATGATTACAGTATCAGTTAAACCTCTAATTTGTGGATTTCGGAACCCACAGTGTACAGCCATTTGATGCTGTTTACATGTGTTGCTTTACATCCACTGGAGTAACATTGGAGCACAATAGCACCCTCAAGAGGCCATTTCAGGAACTATTCTTATTGTTCTGCGGCCTGCCAATCACCCCTTGAACAGTTGTATACTCTGATGCCCAAGAAATTAAGATTCTGTAATCAGATTTTCTCAGTTAAATCTGTTGATTTCCTGTTGTTCTTTCCTCTAGGCAAAATGGGTGAAGGGCTGTTCAGTGCTCTTATGCGGTCCGGTGGCCAGGATTGCCAGGCCTCAGAGAGTACCTCACAGTTAACCCTTGCCACACTTGTGGACCCTGCCCTCAAGACTCTCCAACTGACTGAGGCCCTCAGGGCAGTGCTGGAGGTTCAAGGAAGTGATGAAGAACAGGACTCTCTCAGGAAACATGTCTCCACTAATACAGCACATGTAATATTAAAATGGCTGAAGAGAGATGAGGTAAGTGCTGTGTCACTTACATCTGTAGGCCCTAACAACTCAAAGAGGGATGGATGACAGACCAGAACAGCATTATATAACACCCAGTATGCAAATACAATACCCAATCTAAAATATCCAAAATCCAATTTATGAGAAAGTTTTATGTTAGAATTGTGCAAAGACATATACTATGCATTCTCTACATTCTACTGGTGCATGAGTCCCTGGGTTTTATTAGTTGTGTGATATGGTGGTCTTTGATCTGGCCATCAAAGTCTGGAGGGCTTTTTCCTGTCTGCTAAGAAGTAGTGAGCTGGAAGCTGGATCTATTGCAAACTGCTCTGGTAATGAGATCCAGAGCTCCTGTTTAAAGTACAAGTTGCTCCCCCTTTTCACTCCCTTATTTCCTTCATTCTTGTGCCTCTGCATTACTCCTGTCCTCCTTTTTCTCCAATTATCTGTTTATCTGGTCCATGTTAGCCACCACCAGTATTTTCCCTCTTCTACTTTACTTCAATTTTAATATTGTCAACTTTACACACCGGTTCCCCTTCAGTCTCCTGCACTGCTTCCTCCTCCCCTTCTGTGTCGTCCTTACTGACTTCTTGCTCTGCACCACATCTGACAAGCATGTGCTGCAGAAAGTTTCCTCTCCCCTGTGCCCCTTTAGGAAGCCCCACAAAATGATCTTGACCGAGAGGTACCGCAGACGGAGCGAGACAGGGCTAGAGACAGACAGAGAAAGGTACGGGAGAAAGAAAGGGAGGACAGAAAAAGATGAGATATCATGAGGTGCAGCTGAATTGCTAAAGCAATTGAAGTGTGCTTGAGAGGGAAAGCAGGAGAAAGCAAAAGGGGGAGTAAGAAAGTGAAAAAAGTGAAGAGAAGAAAGAAAGGGAGTACAGCCAACTGGCATATTTGGAGTTATTCGCCTCAGCTCTAAAAGTCTCAGGCTGCCCAGACTTCAAACCACACGGACCAAGGTCCTCTCTGCTCTCTCTCTAAGACTGCAGTAATGGAGGGTCTGTGAGAGAAGGAGAGTTGGATTCAGAGAGATCGAGTGCATCCCAGTTAAGAGCCATTGTTTTGTTTTAGTGTGGATTTTGGTTCTGTTCATCCTCCTTTCAGCTTTATAGCACTGACTTAATTCTCTTAGTATCTAACATTTAGAGCCAGACCTACAGTACAATGGGCCTGCAGAATGGAGTATGATATTGACTTCTACAGACATTTTGCCTGGCTTAGGAAGGTAAGACATTCTACACTTGCATGTCGGCTCTTCATGCTTTCATATGGCACCAAAAATCGCACAAAGGATCTTGGTTATTTTGCTCTTGCAGTGTTGTTGCTTTTACAACGTAATTATGGTTGCCATGGTAGATTATTTGGGAGCAAGAGTTGTGAAGTGTTTTGATTGGGAGTTAAAGTGGTGTGCTGCAAAAAATGCAACACATGCACTCTGATATACAAGCTCCTTGTGGACTGGAAAAAGTAAGCAATACTAATACTGGCTACTATGTGATTACAGAAATGCCACATGTCTTGTTTTAGGATAGATAGTAAATGGATCACCACATAGGTGAATTGTTGAATGCACAACAAGTACGCCAAACTGGTCACAAGCTTGAAGTGTTTGAGGTGAAAGATAAATGGATATGCATGTCAGCTGAGATCTTTGGACAGCATATACCATCTTGCTACCATTAAGAAGGCATTAGTCCTTCTCACTGCCTCCATTAGGTTATAATTTTTACTGAATGTTAAATCCATAGAGGAAGCATTTTCATGCATGCACTTGTCAATCATTATTATGTACAATTTTGAGCCTCAGGTTTATGATGTAGCGAGGACATGCTAGCTATACTCAATAATCTACACAAGCAAAATAGTTGATTTTTCGTAGAGGTATGACTAATCTTCATGACGTTGTTTGGAATCTTTTGAAATAGTAAATAAGTAAGAATAGTAAGTATAATGTATTTATAAAACACTGTTCAAGTCAATATACAAGGTGCTATACAAGAATCATGGATATTAAAATATGAAAAGAATTAAGAGGAAAAATAGAAACACCTGTACTATGAAATGCAATGCAATATGATAGCCCTGTAATTACTTCTACTTCA
Source organism: Perca flavescens (assembly GCF_004354835.1). NCBI lineage: Eukaryota > Metazoa > Chordata > Actinopteri > Perciformes > Percidae > Perca > Perca flavescens. The sequence continues at coordinate 27,198,998 of NC_041331.1, read as the reverse complement.
TCTCAGCTCAACCACATCGGAAACCTAAACCACTGTTGAATCAACATCTCTGTGACAGTTTCACAAAGGAAGGCTGGAATATTATTTTGAATTGAATTACAATATGGATCTTTGCTATTATTATTATTATTATTATGGTGTGTTAGTAAAACTCTTGAAGATCAGTGCTGCTCGTTAGACCTCACGTAGACCTCACTGGATATAATTTACATTACTGTATTAGTAATTGTATGGTAAAGTATTGTAGTCCAAGTTGCAAAGCACTTGCGTTACCTAGGTTTTTCGGAAAGAAAAGGGAGTTTGGATCTGTAGTTAGGGGGCGGATCTAGGATTGGATTATTTAGATAAATTGGCTGAAAAACATTTTCAAAATTATAAGCATTTTAAACTCGCAGGGAAGGTGTCCAAATCACAATGGCTAATTTGTGTGTCAAGATGTGTCATTGTGACCGTTGAGCTTTAAACTCGCATTCTTTGGGTACAAAGGGAAACATGGATCTCAGTGGGATATTATCCAGGTAATGACTCCTCTAGCTATTTGGGTTATATTTTATTGAGTCAGCCTGGGTTGACTCAATAACTTGACTTTCCTAAACTGGAACTGGACTGATTGTTATTCAGAATCAGGTGTGTGAATGCAGACACACAAAAAATATGCAGAGCAGTTGTCCACAGCACAATGCCCGATTAGATATGTGTATGATCATCTTGCAATACCAGGTGCTTGAACTTTTTATTTTATAATATATATATATATATATATATAAAAATATATTTATATAATATATATTTTATATATATATATATATATATATATATATATATATATATATTGTATATAAATATATAAAATTATTTTCTCATTAGAAAATTCTGAGAATTTGTGGACTTGGTTAAGACAACATAGAGATGCCTGATATTTATTTTCACAAATATCAATAAATGCCAAACTGATGTTTAAAGATGCTCTATTTTGTATTGACTGAATGCGTAGATGAGGACACATTTTTTTTCCATGAACATCAAACATTTAATTTGGAAGAAATTGCAGGATTTGTTCATACTACTGTATGCAGTACAATGTTTTAAAGCACTGTGTGCTCAGTTTATGATGAATCGAAAATCTGAATAATATTTTTCTCGATATCAGTCTGGAGATGAAGTCGCCCAAATTTGGTGTCAATTGAAACAAACATGGGAGGTGATAGGTTTAAGAAGTTTTGTAGTTTTTGCAAAAAGTAGAGTGATGGACTTCAAAATTGCTACAAGGTAACAGCAGAGCATAATTGCTGCTCTATTGGAGCTACAGTTTGGCATAAGTCGCGACGTTGTAGTATGTACGGCTGATTTGTTATGAATTTTTAAAGTTTAGAATTTTAGATGGCTGTTGTAGCGCCACCATCAGGACAATAAGCACACAAATCGCACTGATTAAGTACGGCATGGGAACATGGATTTCTTAGGAATAATAATAATATTAATAATAATGATGCTGTGTACAGTATATAGCATGTGCGGGACGCAAAAGCTGGACGCAATGCTATATATACCTAGGGTCCACGCAGCTTCGCTGCTCGGCCTCTAAATAAAATACAGGCAAATACCGTAGGGTCCACGCATCTTTGCTGCTCTGTCTCTTATAATTAAGCACACAGCAAGAACTACGGAGGCTGGCCCCAATCCACTGAAAGTAAGCCCGGGACTATTATTTCCAAATACTGAATTAACTGAAACTGAAAAAAAAAATGACTATGCCGAGGAGCGACTGTACAGGACGCAAATGCTATTGATCACCAAAAGTTACATAAAATAATATCTGTAATAACACTTAAAGTATGCATACTGTGTATATTCAAATATTATACTGCTAAAACACATGTATTCAGTGTTTTTAAAGTCTGACTCAAGTATATTAAAGGCTTAATGGTATTTTAAAATGATTGCAAACCACTTGCTGGCTCAGGATGATGGACTTTGGTCTACATAATGTTTCCATAATTGTGGTTGAAGCCTGGATTTTTGAGAAATTTGAGCCCATTTGGTTGCACTTTGCTTCCCTTGCACACTGATGGCTCTGAAATATCCCTGACTGCACAGGCAGCCCTGAACTCAGACAACATTTTTAATTTCCACTCATCAGCCGGTTTTAAATGTTGTATTGTTGTATGTTCACTGCTGGATTAGGACCTGCAAACCTTTTTTTTAAGATTATTTTTTGGGCATTTTTAGGCCTTTATTTTCACAGGATAGATGAAGATATGAAAGGGGAGAGAGAGGGGGAATGACATTCAGCAAAGGTCGGAGTCGAACCCACAGCCGCTGCATCGGGGAGTAAACCTCTATATACGTGTGCCTGCTCTACCAACTGAGATAATCCGGCCACACGACCTGCAAAGCTTTGACAGACATTTCCACACATGATCCACTGACACAACAAAGTTTGAGACTGAGACTTGTGTGTGTACGCACATCTGTGTGTTTGTGCTGAGAGTGCAACCTTATTAAAGAAAACCAACAGGGCAACTGTTCTGTATTAAGAGTGTTATTTAACAGCTGACCTTTATTCTGAAGGTAAACCTGCATTCATCTGGCAATAGTGAGTCCTACCAGGAGCGGTTATCACGTCTGGAGGGAGACAAAGAGTCACTTATTCTGCAGGTGAGATTTGTCACTCCTAACATACAAAATACAAAACAATGTGATCTCTGTCTGTCTCTTTTTGTGTAAGATTTACATGACCTTTAAATAGGTTTTAAACTAAAGCATGCCCAGACATTTGTTTATAAAGGTGAATCAATTTCATTGGGTATAAGCCTGCTCAAAGAAAAGAGGAACTATGACACCACACTGTGAGCAGGAACTGATTCTGAACAGTGCCCATATCACATAACAGCGCCAGAGGAGAGCGACAAGGAAAGGAAGGGCAAAGGTAGCTCAGAGTGTTGTGTTGTAAATGTTGCTTAATTGTTTTGTTTTTCTTTTGGATGGGCGAAGCAACAGTTTTAAAGCTGGGTTTGGTGCTTTTACAACACTAGAATATCTTGTTTTGTGTGATGTCTTTGTCTGAATGTGCATGTGCGTAGGTGTGTGTGTGGTTATGAGGACTGCTGAACAAGTGCTTATCTCAGACAGGTTGAGGCTAGCACCACCATGTGCTGTAGCGTGTAGGTGTGTTTGAGAGCAGGTGCCCCGTTTGTTTTTCAGGCTTCACATTAAAACATTCCTTTAGAAAATCCGCTCCACTTGGCTGGTCGGACTGGCCTTTTTCGCATGTGATTAGCTATTATGTGGCTTTATAGTTTCTCCGCCGATTTATATTTAACCTGCATTCTCCTAAGATTACTGGAGCCACTGAAGTGTCGCAAGCACCTAGTGAGCACAAAGGATCATTCATTTCTTCTCAGCGGAAACATTTGCATTGTTTGATCTGGCACATATGTAGAAATTTCAACAAATATTGAGGGTAGCAATTATATGAAAATAGCTGGAATTAATGCGTACTGTGATAATCTCTGTAATATAAGAGAGAATCATAGGCCTAAAGTATTTTGCTCGGTCTACGATTTGGTTTTGATGTGGAGAAAAAGAGTCTTAACTCTACTATTTTTCTGTCCACACACACAAATACACACAGGTAAGTGTGCTGACAGACCAGGTGGAAGCTCAGGGGGCCAAGATCAGTGATCTACAGAGTTCTCTGGTGGAGCATCAGCACAAACTCAACTCCACTGAGGAGATGCTACAGCAGGTACACAGCTTTAAGACTTTGTATAAAAAAAAAAAAATCTTACACTGGACTTTCTCAATACCAAATGCTTGATGTATTACTGGACCAAAATCAGGAAAGTCTGACTTCCGTCATGAGACATCCAGGGTTTTTATATCAATATTGTTCTACCATTTAATAAGATTTGACAGGGCCCTAGACTGTCCTTCTATCTTTTAAATATGAGTCTTCTGCAGATCCAATCTTTTCTCATAAGCTGTAGAATGTAACTCGGAATGAGTTCTGCTTCCTGGGAATAAATACCTTGCTAAGATTCCAGTGTTTCTGCCTGCAGAGTACCTTGACAACTAACATATTTAGGATGCTCAGACTCATTCCATGGCACTGTATTGTTTTCTGGTTCATGCAGGGCCAGACTGCTCTGTCTGGGCAGGTGATTAGAGCACCATGCTCTCTGACACACACACACACACACACACACACACGCATGCGCACACACACACATGCACACACGCATGCGCACACACACACACACACACACACACACACACACACACACAGAGACAGGAAAGGAGAGAGGGACAAATGAGTAAGGGAGGAACAGCTGAAAAAGGTGGAGAGATGGGAGGGAGAAAGAATAGGGGTGGTGCTCCCTTAAGAGCTAGAAGTGTGTGCAACTTTCAGTTGTTTGCTTTAGACTTATAATCTACAACAGAGACTCTGCTAAACACTACGAAGGACACTGAATGGACTGGAAGTATTAAACTGTAATCTACTAAAAACTGCTAGAAACTTGAAACCATTGTATCCATGAGGGAAATATACTTACTCCTCCTTTGCTGCAGGCAGACACTGGAGTAAGGTGAACCAGGTATTACACAGAATCAATGTATCATTCCTACAATGCTGTTCTAATGCTCTAAATTTCCATTAAAAGTGGACTGTTTCATCCTATTCTGACTAATTGCATGGGTGCCAGGAATGTGTTTTTTTGAACTATCTGATGAGTTGTGAACTTAATGCTCAGTGTCTACTTCTACGTGTGCAGTGTATTAAAGGGCAGCCAGGGCTGGTTTCTTGGAGACATGGTCATTATGGGGCTTTGGACCTGAGCCGTAAATCTCTTCCTGGTGACAAAGCTCTAATATTTTCCATGTGTATGCTCTAGAAGAAGCCCAGATATTTTCCAAAGCCAGAGTTTTAAATGGATGTATCCATATGTACTGTTTGCCTGCCTCCGATATTCATTTCTAGACTTTAAGTGATTTAGCACCTGCTTGACATCCACCAAATTAGTAATACATCGTCCCGCATAGCCTGGCTTAACTTTCAAGGCTAACAGCCATTCAGGACAGATAGTCACCTCAGCACCAGCGGTTCACAGTGATAGGAAAATGCACCTGTCAACGTTATTTTAATTTTCTTTCAATGAATGTTTTGCATGCTTTTGGTATCTCTCTCTCTCTCTCTCTCTCTCTCTCTCTCTCTCTCTCTCTCTCTCCCTCTCCCTCTGCTGTGTACTTTGGGCGAGCTGTGAAATAGGCATTATAAATAGTGGTCATGGGTTGTGTATATTTAGCCACTCAACGGCTGCTAAACCAGTGAGTTTGTCTGAATGGACTGTCAGAACAGCAAGCTTGCTCTCCCTCATACTTAATGTTGCCTTTGTTCAGTGAGTATTGAGTGTTGTGTATCATTGAAGGGATTATGTATTTATGTATGTTTGTATACTGTATGTTGTTAATGACAGGAACTCCTGCATAGGACGTCACTGGAAAACCAGAAGTTGAATCTTATGGGGGAGGTGTCCTACCTGAAACTAAAGCTGGCAGACATGGAGGGAAAACAGAGCCATGGAGCTGAAAGGCAGCACAAAGCAGAGGTAGGGCTTCTTGCAGAGCCAAATATGCATACTTCCTTGTGGTATTTAATTTTTAATATGCAGTACAATCTGCAGGTATGGTTGTATTGTTTGTCAGAACTTATTTAAAGCCAATATGTATCCATCAAAACAAGGTTGCCATGTTGAGTAGCACTGGGCTTTATTTGCTTAATTTTCTTTAATTAGTAGCATTATTTAGCTAAAATCCTCAGGAACTTCTGTGTTACTTCAGTCCTCGGAAATGTGAACCTAACTCTACCAGGAATGAAGACGGTACACACAAAAATCTGCCTTGTGTTCTGATGGATCTAACCTTGAAGTCAGCTGCGGATTTTATGGAAGATCCTAAACACTTTCTGGACGGACGGAGGGGAACATTCACCCAAACCCTGGCTCTGTTGTTCCTGGGCAAAGTCCACAGGAAAAAAGTCTCCAAGGAATTTACATTTTTGTCAGTTTGAACTGAATCATGTATTTGCTTAAGACCAATGCGTTAGGTTACCAGCACGCATCCTGGGCATTCAGTGGCCATATGAATTGGAGAAAAGAGGAAGCAAAGAAAGCAGAACTACCACCAGACAGGATACTATAATGTATGTAGTTACCATCAAAACACTGCTGGTCAAAGACCCTTTATGTACTCAGGTTAAAAGAGTTCCTGCATAGCAGAGCTGGTATGATGGATGGCGGGATAAATGTGAGTGTGTGTAGGCTTCAGCCCAAAGAATTTTGTTCTTGGTAGTGGGTAAAGGTTGACATAGCCATGAAAAAAAGGACCTTCTTCCTAACATGCGCCATGTTCCCAAAACCATTTGACATGTACAGCATAAAGTACATGAAAAAAGGATTTATTTAAATATGCTTGGGTGTTTTGATTTGCTTTGTATTTCCTAAGCAGAAAGTAACGGTGTACTGTACGTGTGATTTAGTAGACAGCAGTGTTTCAGCACTTCTTAATCCTGCTTTCATCATGTGCACAAACGCAACTTTCCCTACAACAGCTGCTAGGACTTAAGTAGAATGGGGGAAAAAATCAGCTTTGAAAACTTTACTGGCCTCCCACGTGCTGCCTCTACTACAAAAACATGTCCACACACACACACACACACACACACACACACACACACACACACACACACACACACACACAAACACTAAACATGTGGAATCCTTCTTGCTCTGGAGCCAGTAAGCTCACAGTTAAATTTAGCCACGCAGGCACTCCATATCATCTGTCATATCCGCTGTACCGGACCCCAAGTGAGACTTCCTCTGTCCACAGTCCGGGCATAGCTCGGCTGCTGTTTACACTCTTTCCGAAGGAACATGGGCACGGATCACCTCTGAAAGATGGCAAACCTACTCACCCCTCTTGCAATTTATCAATGCAAACTACCTAAACTGGATTTGTTTGAATTCAGAAATATGGCACAGCATAATGTTAATACAATTATGGTCAAATCAAGGATTCAGGTTCATGAACAAATACAAAACATGTGTTGAACCAGATGAGACTGGCCCAGCGTGTCTGTATAAAACAAACCAAGGATTTGTGTTTCTAATACAGTCTCACTAGCATATTGACATATTTTGGCTGAAGACCAAATTTACACTTTCTCAGGATTTAAATTATCAGATTATGTAGACATGAGAAAACTGATTTGACATAAACACCTAGTATTTCCCTTTCTCCTATTAAACATTTCTCTCAACTATTTTCCCCCCACTGCCTCTGCCAGACTGTAGTGAATTTCATTAGTGAGCTGCAGGAGCAGATGTGTAGGTTTCAGAAGGAGATCAATAGCAAGATCCAGGAGAAAAAGGCCTTGGAGATCCCGGCGGACAGCAGCTCTCCAGTGTCGTGCGGCTCGTGCCCCACGGAGTCCACCGAGGGCGAGGGCTCAACCATCGGGCCGTCCTGTGACAGAAACCCAGGGCTGATGCACAAACTAGAAGAGGCTTCAGATGGGCCTGATGGGAACGCACACAACCTGGAAGGGGGTAGCTCAGATGCAGAGCAGAAATACTACTGTGGAGAAGAAAGTGTAGGCACAGCCTGCCTGCATGACTTCTGTTGTGTACAGCATGGGTTGTCTCACTTTAGTGTGTGTAGATGCAAATAAAACTAGCACTCACTAAATATCCTCAGCAGCACTAAATGTCACCGTGCAACTTGCAAAAATAGTCACATTTATCAGCTATGTATCAGTGTGGGGCACAACTAATACATGCATTTCATGTAATCTTTAATAGTGTGTGTAATGCAAGGTCAATGTGCAAATTTACTAACAACACCTGCATATTTTAAGCTAGCTAAATGTTCTCATGCCTTCTGTTTCAGGGCTTACTTAAAGAGCTCAGGATTCTCAAGGACAAAGTGGAGCACCTGGAGGGTCAGAAGTTACACTATGAGAAGAAACTCAAAGCAACAAAGGTAAAAGAAAGTTCTGATTTTCACGGTGTCTAGACTGCAATACACTATCAGTGCCCAAATTCCACTGCTAACTGTCCACTCAACTTTCCTAAATGCTGTCCAATCCGATGTTCCAGCCAGTTCAGTGAGTCATTCTGTTTTGTACGAACACCTACAGTATATTTTCTTAAGAAGTCTGAGAACTATTTCACCTTCCATTTTAAAGTCCTGTAGAAATAGATTTAATGATGGCTTAGTCCTTTTTTATGCCCCACTTGTATACCTTGGCATGATCCCATAGCATTCAACTTCTTAAACTTTCTTGAGCAGTTTTACATGCTCTAACTCTTGGATGAATTCAAATCTTGCTGTCTTCCTTCTGGTACAATATCTGTCTCTGTCTGTGTATAAGATATATTGTGCCTGCACATTCAAACAGCAATTTGATTTTACTACTTCATTCATATAAGTGTGGCCTAGTCAACCTATAGTCATAACAGATTAGATTTAGATTGGCATTAGAGTTAAATGGGAATACTTTTTTTAAAGGCTGGAGTTATCCACATAGCTCAGTCATTTTGGTAGTTCTCAAAGGAGGTCACCCTGGTTTGCAGTGTATGTGAATACTGTATATTACCATCTGCCGTTCTTTATTTATATAAGTTCATCAAATATCCTATTGGCATCTCTCCATCAACTGGATGTTTACCCAGAATTGCAAAATGCAAAAACAAATATTATATTTCACAGAATGTGTTATCCTCAGTGTGGAGCTTTGGTATATTGTTTGAAAAATATTTTATGAATCAAACTAGGAAAATTGCTTAATGCACCTTCAAGTAACTGGCTACAGATGTTGATATGGCAGATACTGAGCTATATAACCAAGTTTTTCTGAGTGAGTTTATGTAACTAAACAAACCACTTGGGAGTAATGTTTTGAGTAAAACAGGTCAAGGTCAAGGTCAAGTTTATTTATAGTGCACATTTATAAGCAGTCACTACTGCCCCAAAGTGCTGTACAGATACTAGATACCGGTAAACATTATAAAAAGCAAACTAATTAGCCAAAAAGAAGAAGTAAAAACCCACTGAAAACATAATATCCCAGAAACAATAATAATTAAAACATATGTAAACATGATTACAAACAATGTCAAGTGTACCTTCCACTTTCCTCTAGACAACTTATACAGACAGAAAACACTGGTAAATAGATCAGACTGAACTTATCTTTATTGCCATCTGTTTTTTCCTTATACTCTGCAACTTATTTTAAAACAAACTATAAACTCCGGACAGGAATGGCCCAATATTTGATTCTTTCAAATTTAAAGAAGAACCATGTCTCTGCTTTGTTGTAAGTGTTCGATATATATGTGGTGAAAAATAAACAAACTATGTCTTACTAAATTTGAGTTTCAAGTGCAGGCACTAACACCCATGTTAATGTCTGGTTTTTGTGTATGTAAAAAGCGCTTTTAGCTGTGCACGTTAAAACAGACGTGTGTTGGCACATACAGTGCACAGACCTGCATGTCGTTTCTGCTAAGATTCCTCACTGTGTGGCACCCACAGGCAGAGATCAGCAGCCTTCAGCAGCTTCTGCTCAGTAAGAACGCTGAGATCGAGAGCTTGCACAATCAGCTGCTGGCCAGATCATCTCCATCCCCTGAAAGCTCGGAGAGAGGTAAGCAAAGCACCCAGCCTCAAGCCCTTAACCAACCTGCCAACAACAGCCTCTCACTCTGACAGAGTTACCCAGCCTGATAGGTGACACAGTTAATGACTCCTTTTTGCAAACATTAACTTGCAGTAATAGCTGTGGGGAAAGTCTGATAACCTGTTTCATCATGGGTCTCTGTCTCTCTATCTCTCTCTCAGAGGAGATGTACAGGAAATGTAAGCCTGAACAGTACTTAATGAAAATAAATTTAAACCCATGGGCCATGTCTACTTTTGATCTTTCATTAATTTTCTTACTCCAGACATGTCTCTGTATTGAATTATGTTTTGTTTCCTTCTGGTCTGAGGGGCAGCTTTACAATCACCAACTGCTTTCCAAAAATGACTCGATGCAATCTCTCTTCCCTTTGGCTTTTTCATTGTCTTTATGAATTCTTGAGAGCATAATGTCTTGTTTTTTTCTTAATTTTGTCTGGCATAGATAAACACATCTCTGGGGTACTTGTTTAGTATAATCACTGTCTCTCACCAGCAATGCTGCCTGTGTGCCTGCAATAGTTATAAAGGAAGTTCATCAAACATGTGAAAGTGGAAATGGCCAAAGCTATGATTGGTAGATTAAAAAAAGGCTTGGGTGAATCTAAAAATACATAGTTTGAATGGCACTCTAGTGAGGAATAAATCTACAACATGCTAGAATGTATTTCTGCCTAAATAACCACGTCACTATGTGTCTATATACAAAATGCTCATTTATATGACAGAAGAAGCTGCCTATACAAATAATCAATGTTGTATTTCTCATTATAGATCAGGAGCTGCAGAGCCTTAGGAGTGGAATGAAATCACTGACGGCTGCTAATGATGAAAAGGTAAGTTGCCAGTGATCTGGAAACCTGTCCTTTCTCTTTCTGGTCAACACAGCTGTAGCTACAGAATGTGAATATGCAGCTTGTGTGTTGCCATCAGTTTACTACGATGTAAAGTTTTTTACTGGCCTGTATATACAGCTGATATCATCATGCCGTTCAAAAGGTTAGAAGGTAACTGTTTTTAGATGTTGTCATTTCTGAAAGGGAACCACCCTCCATCCATTTATAGTACAGAGGGGCTTTTGTATTCTCCCTCCCAGAGAATCTTGGACTTTAAAGACTCACAGATGAGGGCCTGCAATGGCACACTACTGAAGACCCACACGCACACACACCCCAAGGCAAGCCATTTCAGGCAAAGCCACACTTAAGTAGGCCTCGATCTGCCAAGCCTAATTTTGGAGTGAGCTGCATTAAGAGAACCATGACAAAACCAGGCATGGGCACCACTTCAAAACACACACTCTGTATGCAGCTGCTTACCACAACTAAGATTTCCAGCCAGGCCTCTGTCAATCCCCTCCCTATTACATCTTTGATGTAAAGGCCATATGGTGAAAGAGGGACGTTTATGTGGCGTATTGGTCAGCAATAGAGTGAAGCAGATAGTCTACATGTGTGTTTCCTAACCTTAAGGTTTCCTCTCTGTTTTTTCTTCAGGACAGACGTATCGAAGAGCTCACTCTGCTCCTGAATCAGTGCAAGCAATTCAGAGAGGTCACTCACACCACAAGGCAAGGTAATCGGTATCAATTCACAACTTTATCCTTCCCTTTTGGCATTAGTATTATGTTAGCAACAATGTTGAGCACAATGAAAGCCACCACACTTCACTCCTTAACAGAAATGTGCGCCACTACTCAAGTTAAGGAAAAATAATCTTTTCTCTTTGTTACTGTAGCTCCACCTGCTGTTCGTTCATTGTCAAATGGTAGGACTCCATCAAGCAGCAGTGAGGAAGAGGCGCACGTACTGATGAAGAATACTGACTCTGCCAGTGCAAAATCAGTGGATGTAAAGTCTGAAGTGGGTACAAACAAGTTCAGCTATGAGCTCAAGTTTTTTGTTTGCATAACATAAAAAATCTTTTAATACCCTCCACAGGTTTCCACAAGCAGTTCTTCCTCCCAACAAACATCTATTTCATCAGCCCAGAAGGACAGTGATTCCAGGTAGTGAAACAGCTTTTTGTCAATGGATGAATCGCCAATATCTCTTTGTTGAATTTTTACTGAGATTACTGTGTTTTTATCTTCTCAGAACAGAACCACAGACCTTCTCAAGTAGTATGAACGACCTAACAAATGCACCTTTACAAAAGGTATTTTATAATCATCATACAGATCTAATATACCAATAATTTTCATAATTTAGTTTAGTTTAAGTTAATGTATATAACCAACCCTGAATTATTCTGATCCTTAATTATTCTAAGGTATATAAGCTACTGTTGCTGTTTCTTACATAATTGATACATGAGAGAACTCAGAATTTGCTCATTTGTACAGTATCAGGTTTTGTACAGATATTTAGAGTTATTGTCTTTTCTATTTGTATCTGTGTGTGGTTTATCCAGAGTGGTCTGGATGACACCAGAAGTCAGACGCTGCCTGTAAATTCCACTCTGTCGGAGCAGAATGGGAGCGGAGACAGCAGCAGTGAAATCCAGAGTCAAAGGTCTCCAGATGGGAGTGAAGATGGAGACTCCAGCCAAAGTAAATCCAGACATATTAATTCAGTCAAGTGTGCATTAATAATCCCTGACGTAGGATCAGACTTTCTTTTTCTGTGGACTAGTCTTGAGGCCAGTAATTCCCATGAGAAGTATTCATATTTGGAGTAAACCACTCTCCTTTGACCAGACGACCACTGTACCTTTGATCACATGTAATTGCAGAGGCTCCTGACAGAGCAGATGTATCATGGGATAGATTTTCTTACTAAACACACCCTCTCTCTTACTCTGATTGACCACATTCATCCCAGCTCCACCCTTCCTCAGCTTCACTGACCAGTTTTAACTTGATCCCCACCCTGATTTCTTTCTGGTGCGTTCTGCTGTAGAGTGGTGACTGACTGCAGCCCATATCATAACAATCACACCTTGTAAAATATAGCTAAAACCCCTTCATTTTCACAGGGCATTAACAGATTATTTGCTGAACTCAATGGTCCGTAACCTGTGTTCCCTCTCCTGAATAGAGCACTGTGAAAAGGCAGACCGCCACACGTGCGCTACATAGTCTAAATGTTCTGTTTGGTATGCAAAGAGAGAGAGAAAACCATTCACTGCTTTCAACATCATCGCCATCAAGATTGTGTCTTTAACAATGCCTCAACTACAGGGAACTATATACTTGGACAGTCTAATCTTTTCAAAGTTCTCATTATTGAAATGTTGTTTTATTTGGCAAGATTACAGTGAGGCTATGTCTGCTAATTATTACAGGTAAACTGCCATTTTTAACTACTAATTAAATGCATCTTTGCAATGTTGCATATAGGTAGCCCTCAACAGTACATTCATACAATTTATACTATATTTCTATACCATGTAGTATTCACTGACTGGTGTTTTTGAAACCTCTTACAGGAAAGTTGGAAAAAGTCGATGACAGCACTTCAAGCGATAATTCCCCTGTTCATTCTGGAGCAAACACACAGCCTGGCCAACGGGCTGTGGGCTCACCAGAATACATGAAGAATAACAGGAGCTTTAAAAGGCTCTGGGGAAAGTGAGTGTGGGAAAATACATTGATACATCAACAATGCATCAACACAAATGATCCCCAAGACCAAAAAAAGGACAACCAAACATTAAATTGACTTAAATTAAAGAATATGTATGATAGGTATGGTAAATCTAAATAACATATGTATCATATAGTAAAATACATTCAATTGTATAAATAACACATATAGGTTTATGTGATGTAAAGAGAAAAAAATGATTTAGAAATAATTTATGCATATGTGAAACTATCCTTCTACTACTACACTTGGCCTACTATCACACTGATCAAGTAAACACTCAAGATCAAGATATCATTACTGAAATAACACAATTACACAAAACTGTCAGACGTTGAGTGATAATGATAACTGTTAGTAACGTTCAGCATTAAAAGTCTACAGTAGCTTAAAATATTTTCAATTATCACATATAGTATATCTTACATCTTATTATTTATATGTAAGGCCTCCGCTGCGCGTCGAACGGTTCATGCCTCGCCGTTGTCCATTAATACCTGACAATGGACACCTTGAAGGGCATTAACCCGCTTATACCATGGTCACTTGCCAAATATTTTTAAAACAAGTTCATATTTTAATTTGTTTTACAATCAAAATCTTAAGTTTTTCCAAACTATAACTCTGTTTCTCTGGTTACGTCTAACGGTTTGACTAATACCTGGAACAATCATTCCCATCCTATAAGGTTCTTATGCAATGCAAACGTTGTTCACTCCTCCAGGAAATAGGAAGGACCTTAGATACGACTTGCCACCCTTAGCAACGGGAGATATTTATAGTCCGCTCAGCTCGTAGAACCCTTCAGCTTAGTTACGAGCCAGAAAGCTAACACTATGCTAGCAAGATTCAAAGTCAATAACATTGTGTACAGTTGGCAATCAGTAAAAATAATTAGACAGTATGTTGAACAACAAAACAAGCTAGCTATCCATTGCCATTGTCCTACAAAAACCACTTTTACGAACAATTTTATCCGCAATGTGTAATGTTACTGTCAGCTGCAGCCTGAAGTAGCGACCCAAACAGTGAGCAGGATTTGAGATAACGTTATTCACTGTGAAAAAAAGTCAGTTCAGAAGGGCACTAAAACTTACTTCTTGCAGCTTGTGTGTTAGCGCCATCCTGTGGTGTTCAGAGGACGAGGCACAGAAGCACATCACAGTGTTGGAAATAACAGATTCACATTTCCTTTTAGTTTTAATGTAGCGCATTCATTTAGAACAGTAAACAGTCAGTTTCACCGGAACTCCTTTAGTAGGTAACACTTTTTTATTGACACCCTGTAGCCAATCAGAATCAAGTATTCACCCAGACCATGGTATAAGTATCAACACTGATGTGAAAGTAGTTTCTAACATGTTTACCCTCCCTCTCCCATACAGACTTCGAAGAACCCAGTCTGGAGGGCTCCAGGCAGCGGATCCAGATGCCGGTCAGTTTAGAAGAGGTGGACTGCGTGCGACAGCAGGACCCAGACTGACCAGGACCCCCGAATCTTATGACTCTGCACGGTAAAGCTCAGTGTGCCTCTACTGAACCTGACTTTGTAGTACAGTAGTCCTATGTTAAGTTATTAAGTCGCAAACTTTGCTGCTTTACAATAATCTGGTTTGGTTTCTCCCGCCTCCACCATTTCTTAAATACCCAAATGAAAAGAGGGCTTTTCTTAGCATAACAAATTCTGTTTTAAATGTATGATATGATTCATGCATTAAGATGACCATTTTAAATACAAGTAAGAAATTTATAAATTAATTATTTGAATTGTGTTTTATTTATTTCAGTGATATGAATGTTCCATTCAGCCAGTGGACCAAGGAGCAAGTATGTGGCTGGCTGGAGGACTATGGACTGGGCCAGTATGTCAATCTCACCAGGCAGTGGGTTGAAAATGGACAGATGCTGCTGTCTGCTACACCTCAGGAATTTGAGAAGGTTAGAGCATAAAACAGGATATATATATAGTATTTAAGTATTAGATCAGAAAAAAGAAATATCCATGGATAAATTTGAAAATTAAAAAAGATTTATCGGACGAAATTAAACTGCATGGTGGTTAAACCACAAATTATTCCTCAATCTTTGATTTTATTGTGACAAACGTTCCTTTCTGACCTCAGGAGATGGGTATGAAGAATCCACTGCACAGGAAGAAGCTGCAGCTCGCTCTGAAGGCATTCACCACTAAAGTTATAGAGAAATCGTCAGAGCTGGACTACATCTGGGTCACCCGTAAGACTCTTTCTACATACTGTATTACATATTTTGAACTTCTCACACTGCATTCTCATTTGGGTCAGATCTACAAATAGAGAGTGGGACTTCTCGTGCCACAAACCAAACAAAGACATGTCATGTGTGAGATGTAAATATATTTGAAACATGCAAATATAGCCAGAATTCAAAACCAGGAACTGTATCTTAACTGAGCTATTACAGTGTTTTGACAGCTGAGGATACTTGATTCAGCATTCAAAAGTTTAGTGAGTGAAGTGAATTAATGTCTGATTTTCACCCATTTAGGCTGGTTGGATGATATTGGTTTGCCTCAGTATAAAGACCACTTCCATGAAGCTCGAGTGGATGGTCGAATGATACAATACCTCACAGTGGTAAGACTTAACCACGCATCTACTGTAACATTTTCTATTAAAGTGGAGGCCTGCAAACACATTTAAATTACATTGACATGATTTAAAAACATGGTATGGATGTGTATACTTTTCTATAAAGTTCACTGATGTTCTTTTACCGTTCACTCAGAATGACCTCTTGACTCTAAAGGTCACCAGCCAGCTTCATCATCTCAGTATTAAATGTGCCATCCATGTCCTTCATGCCAACAAGTTCAACCCCAACTGTCTTCGACGTAGGCCAGGGGAAGAGGTAAGCCGAGATGGAAAGTAGTTAGTGGAAATCAGGGATTGTGCCAGGGAGTGTTTTATGTAGTAGTTATATATGTTTTATGTTGTATGTTATGCTACAGTTTTTGTGTGAATTCTGCTCTTAGATGGTGAATAGGTGTCGTCACATGAGTTGCCCACAAGATGGCCACAGACAGACATCAAATGCTTTTTTATGTTTTTCCTTTCATACTGTATGATTGCTTCCAAAGCCTCAGCACTGTTAAAACTTCATTCTGCCCACTTCCAGTGTATTTAGTAGAAGGGTCAAACTGTTACGAGTAAGATGAATGATTAATACGTTCTATTTTTAATTTCTTCAGAAACAGCCCTCTCCCTCAGAGGTGGTGCAGTGGTCTAACCATCGCGTGATGGAGTGGCTGAGAGCAGTGGATCTAGCTGAGTATGCCCCCAATCTACGGGGCAGCGGTGTTCATGGTGGGCTGATTGTAAGTCATGTAGATTTCAAGCTTGTCTGCAAGTTTTTCACACACTTACATTACATTCCTGGAGACCTAAATTTGTTGCTTTCACCTGCTGTCAATATGCTCTTCCACAGATCCTGGAGCCTCGCTTCAGCTCAGAGACTTTGGCCCTGCTGTTAAATATTCCCCCGCAGAAGACTTTGCTGCGCCGCCACCTCGCCACTGCCTTCTCTGCCCTGGTGGGGCATCAGGCCACGCAGGAGAAGCGAGAGTATGGCAATGCCACAGGCCACGTGCCCCTCACTACCACTGCTAAAGTAAAGGTAAGATCACAATCGAAGAATCACAATTTTATGTAGTTGAAGCAGCATAAAATCTAAATGATTAATTAATGAGTTGGACTTTTGTTGTGTTTTCAGCCAAAGAAGCTGGGTTTCACTCAATTTAGTCACCTCAGGAAGAGGAAACCTGATGAATCTGCGGACTATATCTGCCCAATAGACACTGGAGCGCTGACAGTGAATGGAGTTTCTCGCTTGCCCTCTGCAGCACTTAGGGGCCTTAGCCCCAACTTGGACAGACAGACTGAGAGGCGCGAGCAGGTGGGGATAAAAGCTCTGGCTAATAGCCCAAAACAATAATTAAAAAAATACAACACACTCCCCTATCACTCTCTAAGTGACTTTGCGAATCAGTGGAAATTCTGATGTGGAAAAGTACCCAAGATGAATCCATGAGGTGACTTGCTGGATGGGCTGCAAAAATGCTGTGTTAAGCAGGTGATGTTAATTGTTGTTAATGTATTTTTAACCAGATGTTGTGTAATGCAACATTCATCTAAAATGGTGATGAAAGGTGACATTGTGTTAAATGTTTTATGAAAGCTGCTCTCTGCATTCCATCTAGATTTGGATTCCACAGCTTCTACTTATGCATTTTACTGACCATTTTGTATCTAAATGTCTGCAGATTAAGTTAGAATGTTGATGACCATTTGTTGTTATATATCTGGATTGACCGCACAGTATAATAAGTGACACCAGTTACTTTAAGAATGTCTTCGATTCATCTTCTGTATGAAAAATTAAATAATTTTGTTTCTTTACACTACACTTACTCTTCTGCACCTTCGAATCAGGTTTGTTTGTATAGGATTCTCCTATCCAAATGTTGCCTTGTTTCATTGATCATTATGAATATGCAGTAATATAATAAGCACCAGGTCAACAGTTACCATAGTCTTGTTGTAATTTTGGAGACCATCAAAGCAAATGCTTTTGCTGCCATCTGGTGCTTAAATGCATACCACTGTCTCTAAACAGCTTCATTAAATTTCAGCTCAATTATTGCATACAGGACTTATGTGAGTAACAGATGCAGTTTACAAGTTTATGTTTTGAGACTTTTTAATTTCAGAAAATTATTAGCATTGGTGCAGTATATTTCATTATAGTCAGAGAGACACCCCACTTCCTGAGGATGGATCTTAGGATCTTAAATGTGCAGTTGATCTAGGACTGCCCACTACTGGTCAAAAATCTGAAATACAAGAATGATTGGCACCACACTATTGTACAGGAGGTTTGGTTTGTGCCAGCCCAGGAGCCTTAATAGCTGCCATAGCAGTCAAGACTGAAATATAATCTGTTTTGATTTGGTTGGTGAGTTAATGAAAATAAATGAATCAAATAATCAATGATCCTCTTGTTGGTGAATATTAAGAGCTTCAATTGAAAAATTGGCTTGTTTTCACACAGTTAACATTTTTTTTGTGTATAGCCTAGTAAGGAAAATAATATGATACATTCCCAACTTCACCAAAATATAATCTGGAGTTTAGGAGCATTGCCTGCTTATACAGAGGCAGTTATAGACAGTCGTCCAGTGAATGTTGTTGACCCCAGAAAGATTCTACGGTTTGAGTATGGTAGGCTATATAATAGAAAGGATGTAATACAATATCCAGCTTTAATTTGAACTATTTTTGACTATGTCTTGATAGACCTTGCTGTTGTACAAAGTACCATGTCTTTGACTCTTTGCATTTAAAAAAAAAAGTAAAATAGTTTCAGGGATGCAATTCTGACAGTTTAATTGGTAAACTATAAATAAGTGCCATGTTGTGCTGTATTGCATTTTTGGTTTTCAAAATAAATAATTCTCTTTGTGGGTATACCAAATAAAAGATCCCTAGATTGCGTTGCACTCATCAACGACTAACTGGCTAATTATTTTTACTGGAAAGAAGGGAGAGCCCTGAAAGGACATTTTAAGCAGGGTATGTTCATAGGCCAAATGAAATGTAGCAGACATTAAAAATATGCCTCTGGCTTGATATTTGTATGCTTTTAACTAATGTCCACTTCATTTAATAATATATAGTGTGTTGTAATTGTTATGCAGTTACTGTATATGCCAAATGAGACAGAACTAGTATTGGTATAGTATTCCATTTTACACAGACTGAGTGCTGTAAATAAATGACCAATTTCAGTCCTAATGAATCTACTAGGATTCTGCTTGTGTGTCTGTTAGTGTGGCAGACAGGGCAGCAGTCATCCCCCCTCTGAACCCTTGCAGACACCTCATTTAGACCAAACACAATAATTAGGGAATCTTTTACCTCTGCATATCATTAGTTCCCTAACGGAGAACATCCTGATCAATGATTACAAATGACAGGTTCATAAATAAATTAGTCCTGTTGATAAGTGTGTAACACAACTCAATTGATCCATGTTAAATAGAAAAGAGAGGGCTGCATGAATGAGGATTGGGATGGTGGGTTTTGTAAATGTAAAAGTCTGAAATACAAAGAAGAAACTTGTAATATTAGATTTTTGTAATGATTGGGAAGTGTGCGATACATAAAAGGCAGCTTATACATTAAGAAAAAGTTGTAGGTTTTATAAAAATAAATCCGCATTTTAGACCAGCAGATGTCAGTGTTGCCTGTGGTTATGTCATGGGTAATAAACTAGCAGTGCTGAACATTTACAGTTGACTCAGTGAGGTGCACCACTGAGTATTTAACTTCTTTGTCATTTAACATTATTGTTTAATTTTCCCTTTTTCTACTGTAGATATTTGACAGTCAGTAAGAATGCGATTTCGATTCAGTGACACTGCCTTGGTCGTTAGTTTACTATAAGAGTGTGTGTGATCTGTTGGACTGCATTACTACACTTGTAATAACACCTTGAGCCGGACAGATTGGATCATGGGTATCATGCCAGCAGAAAGGACATGAGATGATGTCACATAGTTAATCAAACACTGAGCTCAGTCTGATGTGAGAGGTCTGGAGTTTGTGCATTGGCTAGGTGGGTGATGGACAGTCCAGTATTAGAAACTGAATAGAATAATAAAAGCCCTTTTAGACTCAGTCACAATACAAATGATCAATTAAAAAATAATACAGACAGGCAACTCTCCCTATTTTAAACCAAACGGTGTGTGTGTGTGTGTGTGTGTGTGTGTGTGTGTGTGTGTGTGTGTGTGTGTGTGTGTGTGTGTGTGTGTGTGTGTGTGTGTGTTTAGCAATGTGTGTACACATGTGTTAAGAGAGGATGGCATTGTTAATAATTGTGCATTTTAGCTAATTTCAGTAATGTGATCCAGCCTCCACTAGCTGACAGTTTAATAGCTATTATTTGTGTCACCCTCTCGCATAACGCTTTAGCAGTAAATTGCTATGTGCAGGAGACTGTGGTATGACTGACATCTTACCTTGTAATATGATACCTATTGTTTTAATTAAGTGAAAGCGATTGTGACATTTATTGGTTTCCAAGTTACTTGTTAATGGCAGTATAAGAAAAAAGGTGGAAGTATTGCATAAATAATTTGCAAACAGTTTGCTAATGATTACACAAATATTCTCCCACTGAGACTGTCAATTCATTTGAATACATCACAAATAAAAACACTGCATTGGTGATGCAATAAAAAACCCTCTTGGCAATGCCTGAGCCCTCTCTCTTCTCTCATCTATTTTCTGTGTGTGTGTGTGTGTGTGTGTGTGTGTGTGTGCGCGTGTTTGTGTGTGTGTGTGTGTGTGTGTGTGTGTGTGTGTGTGTGTGTGTGTGTGTGCGCGCGTTCGTGTGAGTGCTTAATGTTTATTTATGCTGCATCACGTTTGTGGTGAAATTTGCCATTTAAATTATAGATGCAGACTTTTATTCTGTTACCAAGGCTCCTGTTTAAAGTAATGCCAGTGTGTAAGTGCTTTAAGTCATCACCCTGTCTGTTTGATCTATGGACACACTCAGATGTCTTTAGTGGAGCGTAATCATGTTTTTATATGATGTCACTGGTCGTTCCTGTCATTAACTTGCCACCAGCTTGCCAGTTTGGGGAACATATTCGATGTTAGGGTGGTGCATGTGTTGCGTACTCCCCATCCAGCCACTAAAGCTGTATCTGTCTCCAGCGCACCAGTTTGTTCTGACAGGCCTGCCACAATGATGACTGCATCACCCAGATGCGGCAGAGCAGCTTGCGAGCCAACCCTGACATGCCGTCAAAATGAGCAGCCAGCCGTCTGCATGAGCCTTCTTCTGCCCCATCAAACCTCAGAGCTCATCTCTTCCTGTACAACCAGCCACCATAAACCAGGCTGTTTGTCAGTGCATACCATGTAACAGCCTTATCTAGCTTAGATGTTGTTTTATAGTATTTACTTGGAAAATAAGTTATAGTCAGCTATAAATCACCCTGAATGATCTGAACTCACCACATAGAAATGGTGACAGTGGCAGTCCAAAACATTCATGATGGGACGTGGTTTTGGAAAATAAAGTAGGAGAGCTTGGTTATGATCAGCCCCCTTGGCGCCAAGGGGCCTATTTATTGGTAGCCAAAGCAACTCACTCCCTGTCATGCTTAGTTTCTGGACCGGCGTTTTAATTTCCTGAAAAATGTGGCAAAGAGAGGAGAGACATCAGTCATTATGAGATAAGACAATTATAGAGACATTTAAGGATTCCTCCAACCCACTAAAGATTGATCATTGTGTCACCACTTTGGTTATTTAATCAACAGCTGGTCATTTGTGACACACTCCCTTATTAAAGCTAATTTATGAATATTACTGTTCTCAAATATGTCAAGGTGGTGGTTTATTCCCATTATAAACACACACACCAGGACAAACAGGACTCCAGAAGCTTGGGACCACTGGGATTTGAAATTGTGACTAACACAAAGATCAACCTTTAGGGTGAAGTGACACACTGTTGAAAAAAAGATAGAGAAGAGGGATTTTTGCAAGTGGTCTGAGACCCTCACATGTAGAGCAAAACGACTAATATTACCATAGTTAAGGAAAAAGATCTGGAAAATTGATGCATTAACTACTGATAAAAAGGGAGTTGCGACTGTCCACCTCAATGTCTGAATATAGTCAAAACTATCATAAAAGTGCTGAAACTCAAAAGAGTTCCCATGTCACAGGAATGGAAGCAGTTTCCTTTCCTCAGGCCATCATCATGGGTGATTAAGACTGACATGCATCACCAGAGGCTTTCATGTCCAATGCACCTGTCTGACTCTCTGGGTGAAACTGTACAGAGGAATGCCATTGCAGATAACATTTCATATGTGCCACACCGCCTCAGAAGCATTGTGTACCAAAGCAAGGGCAGCGATACGGAAGATAATGCAGAATGGAGGTTTTCTTGCGTAAAAATGATTTGGGAATTAAATACCTTATCTGTGTTTAATTGACTATTAATTATATATATAATATAATATTTGTTGTCTCTCCTAGAGAATCCAGAATAAAAGAGTTGTGTAAACTGGGATCATGCCAATAGATACTTTGTTTTCGACAGCTTTTAGAAGATGCACACAAAGACTGCAGTTCTTTATGTGGGTTGGTTTCTTCTTATTCTTCAGGGCCCATTACAGGGACACAAAGAGAAAGTCAATCAGTAGAGGTTAATGTGGACAATCTGTAAAAAGGAAAGCAAATCGATGCAAAACAATCTTGAAGTGTTGCTGAGTAAAATTGTTATGCCAGTGACATGGTGTGTGTATGTCTTTATACATACTGGGTTGTATGTCTGGCATTTTCAACCGTCAGTTGCAGTACCTATTACACTGCAGGTTTACCACACTTACTAGAAGTAATTGGCTCCCATTGTTCTCAAAAATCAATTAAAAGCAGCTTGCAGAAGAGAAACTGCTGCCTTTGTTATTCAACAACAACTTATTTACTTTTTTTCATAACATTATAACACCAATTAAAATTGCATCATACAGTGTATTTAGTTTGAACAGATCATTCCATCAATCTGATGCTGTCCACAAGCAATCGGAGATGGCAGAACCAGTTGAGAGCAATTACTTTTTTTGACAAAATATGTGAAGTGAAAATGGGGCACTGGAGTCAATTGGGGGACTTAAATATTTAGTTTTTCCAAAAAAGGGTGAATGTAAATAAGAGTCTATATTGGTCTGTATGAGTGGGTTTTCTGTGCATTGTTTTTTTTTTCTCCTGGTAGTCTTTACATGAACACAGGTGTCTATTAACAATAGCTCACAATCCTCCTGTTCACTTGTAATCTTTCATGTTTGAGTTACTGAAATTTTGGATGAAGCGGCTGATACTGGAGGAGTGCAGCTGTGTGAAAGGGTCACGAATGTACCAGAGACAGATGCCATTGTCAGATTAATCTATTAAAACTGTTCCATGTACTAGGTTATTTTGGAAAGCACTGACAAATGGCTATTTTGTGATTAAAGGGTCCAGTGTGTAACGTGTTTAGTTGTTCATTATTAAAATCTGTGTTGCCCGTTCACAAACTTGTCCTTTTTCATGAATATTTACCACCACCATCAATTCCAAGTATTCCTTTTGGTTTGAAAATTTACATTTGCATTTGCATGAACTGGGGTAGACACTCCATATTCATGCGCTATCTTGAAATATGTTAGCCGGTAAGGGACATACAGGACATAGTGCTCTGCCTTTTGTGTTTTCGCTGTCACATGATAAACTCAAAGGTGCTGCTAAATTGCTAATGGGTATATGATCTCAATGCTAGATGGGAGAAATTCCTACACATTGGACCTTTAAGGTTTAGGAAAACTTTGTGTATTCATTGTATTTATTCATAAATTCACCATTTACTGTGGTATTTTGAACCTCTTGTAAAAATGCAATGCATGTGTTAGAGAGGGGATACATTACATCCCCTCTCTAACACATCCTGTTTACAAACTTCAAATACATACAGCAAAGGGGATGTTAGATGAGAGTAGCTCATTTGGACAATATTGTATAAAGAAATATGCAAGAAAAAACAAACCCCAACAGCCATGCTTGATGAAATTACAGACAAAAAAACGGTCTCTGATGAATTGGCACTTAATTACTGCTTGATTAGCATAATTATGCATGTTAATAGCATCTCAAATGAATTGCAGTTGTCAGGAGGGAGGAAGCATCTGTAGTGGTGGCAGCCTGATACATATTTTTTCCTATCCAACAGCGTTGTCTAACTCTTCCCCTTAAGTGTTCACCATTAATCACTACACACTCCTTTTCCTTTGGAGTGAAATTTGGCATTTTGGGATAATTGGGCTATTATGGTGTGCTTGTCACATCTGTAATAGAAGGCAAACGAGCCCCCTCGTGTGCTAGCATTCAGAGATGATGGCAGAGTATGGGCACTGAGTGGCATGGCAGGTAAAGATATGGCCCATTCATACTGGAATATATGATCATATTAGTTTAGCCAATACTGTAGATCATTATACTTACATCCTAAATATAGGCTTGATTTACACTACCACCCTGACTTGGTCTGATACAGACTGACGTCTAAGTGTATATGACATACACACACACACACACACACACACACACACACACACACACACACACAGAAAACACACATGGTGTAACTTTTTCCAAAACCATATACAAGACCCTATTGTATAAAGACTTACATTTTGATACAATTTCCTTACAGTGCTTCAGTCATCTTTGCTGGCAGCAGGTGGAGGAATAGGCTGCCTTTTTCCTTTGCCAGCAACACCAACAGAGTTAGCCATGTAATTCACGATGTAAGAAAGATTATTCCTTATTTAAAAGTATGCACACAGAGAGAGAAAAGTTTGTACTGCAAGAAGCTATACACTGAAGTTGAATGAACACTTCTGAAGTGACAACTTTAAAAGTTTAAACTTAAAATTGGATTGGTGTTACTGTATTGTACTGCAACATTGTCTAAAAACAGCAACTTGGTGCAGACTGACAGACTTTTCTAGATAACCTTTCGGCTCTGAGTTGGAATAATTTATCCTGCAAGAATCAATGGTATGATGGATTGCATTGATATCCCTCTCTGTGTCTTGCATCACAGATTCTAAAGATGACACAACCAATTTCATGGTAAACATTTCCTCTCACTGCCACTTCATCTGGCTCCTTATTATTGGCAGACATGTAGAAGAGTGGAGGGAGACAGGGGGAGAGAGGGGGGATCTCAAGGTTGCAGGTGGCAGCCAGGAGCACTTTGAGGCAAAGGGCATGGTCTGAGATGAGCTCTGACTGCTTCATTGGGAATTCTCCACAGGAGTATATCACATTTGTAATCATCTCTAGTTCCATTTTTTATTGAAAACTGTGTCACAGCCAACAGTCTGGTGTAAGCTAACTCCAAGAATAAGATAAGAATAATAAGATAAGATATTGAAAATTGGTAAATTGATATCAAAAGAACTTCTGTGAATCACTGTCACACTAAAATATATATTTTGTCTTCTGTAAATCAAAATTCAAACAAATTATTTTAACTGGAACTGTTAAAAAAGGGCCAGGCCTTAGGTAGGTGTAATTTGTGTCTATAATCAGCCTAGCCATTGGCCTGTGTGACAGGGAGTGCCGTATTGGATATTAACTCACTGACGCCTGGTGGTCTGTCATTCCCACAGACAGCCTCTTAATGCCCTAATGGCTCATTTACATTATTGATGAGCCAACCCTGGGTCACCTCAAACACGGACTATTTAAAGGAAATAATTTTATGCAAACTACATATTGATGCACTAATGATCAATTGGCCCTTGTTTTGTGTGTTAATAATATGCAACTGTTGCAGTGTGATGTACATCTTCAATTAGAGAGTCACCCTGCTGGCTGACTCAAACAAGTGGTGCGACTGCATCATTTGTTCTGCTGACTGGTGGTAGAACTGAATATGCCTATTGGATGAGAGGTGTATTATCTTCAACTCTACAACTTTGGTCAAGTGGGAAATTATTTTGACTTGACATTGTACTACCGTATTAACGTGATGAACCCAAGACACCTCTTGTTTCTCTCTCCTTTCACCCCGATCCAGAGTTTTGTCCAGCCCACTGCTGCCACTCTGATGTCCATCCCCTCCTTTTTCAACCTATCCACCTAACACAGCACAGAAGCACTGCATTTCACCCACGTCCTCCACAGATTCTTTAATAAATCATTTAACTCATCAGATAAGCAGTGGTCAATTACTAGTAATAAACTGGGTTTAAAGCATAATTAGAGGTGCCTGGAGGTTGGAGTCTGGACTTGCTCTTATCTTTGACTTTGTCTAACTATGTCTCGATATTTACATGATTATATTGTAGTCTTGTTTTTTATTACAGCACTAGATGGTTGTAGAATTTAACTGTATTACATAATGCAAAATGTTTATTGGTAACCAATTTCCTTGTTGTTTTAGGGCTTGTATGAAAAGAGAAAATATGTGACACAAGGAATTATATTATATATATAAAATATATATATAATTGTTTGTCATTTGGGAAAGAAATCTCTTGCCATTTTTTCATGAACAGAATCTTTATCCCATATTTTTATTTGCTTTGTATATTTTTATTTCCTTATGCTTATTTTTCTTTCTTAAAGTCATTTTGGATTTCTTCAGAAAGGTCGAAGAAGATAAATCTAAGAATCTGATTGTTCAACTGCTCTCTGGGGACATCTCTTTTCTCCAAAATACTATAATCAATATTGCGATCAATTACATTTGTTGTTCACACAGTGATGCAAATGGGCTCTGCCAGGGCTGTTATTGTGTCTCTGACAAATTGGGGACATTGTTTGCATGCAAGGAGAATGCCTGTCTCCCATAGAATAGCACACAGCACAGAGTGACACAGAGGATTTGTCTTTTTGATTGATTGGTGTCATGCTTAAATGCTTATCAATCTCTTGGTTTCTAAGAGCCATTCCTGAAAGAATCAACCCCTCATAGACCCACTGTTTGGAGCATCAAGTTAGTGCTATTAAATTCAACAACAGCTACTTTTCCAAAGAGTCTGTGGCAGAAAGATTGATTATTATTCCCTCTATGGACTGTGAGGAGACGCTGGGGACATGCTTGTCTGTGTATCATCATTTATATCTATGACCTACAAGGTATATGGATGTCACCACTTCCCATTCAATCAAAGATAGATGACCAATATAAATCATTTAAGACTCTGAATACACCTACGTGGCTCACAGTTCCTCAACACATTAATAGATATTTCCTTTTGTCAAGAAAATCCTAGTATGTACATTGAATGCATCTTTCACTCTGCATTTTCCTATAGATATGTGCAGATGCACACCTGAAATTATTCAATTTGTGGTTGAACAATGTTCCCCTTAGAGGTCAGCCACGAATGCCCCTTTCCTCCTTTGCTTTACTGACAAGGCATCTATGGCAGTGTCTGCCTTTGTAAATTAAGAATCCCATAAAACAGGACCACTTTTAGAATCTCAATCATAGGGTGAGGACCCATCACCAACCCTTAGGGCCCCTAGTAGCCCACTGAGGCCCTTCTAAAATGAATTGCCATCGTCTCCACTAGTGCTCACAGATCCTGATCAGATTGATGGCCAAGAATAAAATGTCCCTCTTCACTTTTGGCCCTTCCACATATATCAGCCAGGAAGCCCATCGTTTATCAGGCCCAACACTAGCATTAAGTATGCTGACTGCTACCATTAGGATAACATATAATAATGTAAAAGGGTTTAAAGAGGGGTTCTCTGGGTTTCAGAGCCAGCTGTCAGGGGCATAGATTTAGACCTGGTTGAGAAAGATTTGTAAGTTATAACATCAGAATATACCTTGAAACACTACCTAGTGTTTGTATTATAACTGCAGTTAAAGAAATATGTGGTATACAAGGCATTTTCTTTCATTAATAAATTAGTCATAGTTAAACTGCATATATGTAGCGCTTTCATCCAAAGAGCAAATTAAATATTATCATATGCCACGTGGACAGTAGAAGCTGGAGATCGAACCACCAACCAGCTATTAATGGACGACCTGCTCTCTCACAGCACGTAACTCCACATCATCTGAATATTCTTGGACAATTATGTACAATAATTACATGGTGCAATAATTTATCAGCTACATGTGCAGAGGTGTTATTTGTTCACTGCTGCTAATTATATTCACACTGTACTTTATGTTGACACTGCACTACAATAGAATTTGTACAATCTTGAAACAATCTTTTTAACCTAATCTTACTTGTAACCTAATCTCACTTACTTCTACTTAATGTTTTATTTATTTATTTATTATTGTGGCTATGTTACTTTATCTACTTTATACACTTATTGACTTACTCTTTCTTACTCTCATTTTACCTTGAATCTGACTGTGAGTAACTGCAACTAAATAATTTCCCTCAGGGATCAATAAAGTATTCTGATTCTGATTCTGATTGATTCTACCCGCTGAGCATAGAAGAAAAACACACATGTAAAAGTGACCCCATACCATCCCATATGCATTTTAAATCTTTCCAATGAGTTTTAGGTTAACACAGGTCAGGGTGAGGAGAAAATGAGGAGGTCAGAGTTCAAGAGTTTAAAATAACTAGTGCATTGTGACGTCAACATGGGTACAGCCGATGTAAAGGAAAGTGACAGAGGTTGTGACTGTGTGCCAGATGACAAAGTGTCACTCACACACAATGAAAGAAAGTCATCCTCTCTTCAGAGCAGCAACCTCTCCAATCCCTGTCTGCCAATCAAAGAGATTTTCTTAGGTGTGAGACAGCTGGTGTCACAACTCAAGACCGGTGTTACTGCGTTGGTCAACCTTGGACAGAATCTGTGTGCCAAAATAATGTTTAACCATCACCTTTTGCTTTTTCCAGAAGCAGTACTGTACACCTTGTAACACTGTGTGTTTCTGAGTGCTGGGTGTTAAAAGACTGAAAGATATATTTGATTTGTGTGTCTTTCTTGGGGAACCAGCTTGGCTACAGTAGTTTATTTATATGCTGTTGTTGGCCCCTGTATTTAAAACAGAATCACAAGAGCTGGTGGTGGACTAAGGGCAACTGTGCCATAAAATAATAAATAAATAATTAAAAATTCAACTAAAACTTGGTAAAAACCAACAAGACGCAACCAAGGCTAAAACAGGTCAGAAAACCTGAAAGAGGAAGACACCAAAGGAGAAGGAATGCGTTTGTCCCCTATTGTGGAACAATGCTGCCTCCCCTACCTCACTTTGAAAGCTTTGGGAAAAAAACAATTAAAAAAGGAGACAATAGCGTCCATAATGTTTTGATATGCACAGACGGTGTAGATATTCTGATGGATCTGATGCAAACAGCAGCCAAGCATTTTGCCTGCCTGGCCGATGGCAGAGGAGAAAAGGGACTCCATATAAATGGGAAATTAGCGGGGAGCGTCGTCAAAAGTAATTAACTCCCCTGCTTACCACTGTCCATTAGCCCTGACATGATGACACAGGAGGAAAAAAACATCCATGTCAACTCTGGCAGCCGCCCGCGCTGATCAGATAACCATTTTTTTGTTTTGTTTTGACGCCTGATTACAAAATGATTAGCCAGCGTGCCTGTCTCCTCCTTACCCTTCACCTCCCCTGTGGCTTGATTGACAGACGAGGTGATATGCTGTTGGGTTTGTGTAAGCTGTCTACCACCCTTTCTGCCACAAACAGACACACTCACTCACACACACACACACACACACACACACACACACACACACACACACACACACACACACACACACACACACACACACACACACACACTGACTATGGAGCTCTCCAGATGTATCTATAATAACAAGTATCATATACCTAATTATAATTAATATTAAATATGTAAAACAATATGTATGTAAAATATAAAAATATAGTCTGATAGATTGTGTGGAAGAATTCACTTGCTGAATTACTGATATTTTAGTCTGACTCAACAGTTGTACATTGCTGGGATCATAGAGAGTAAAAAAATAATGGACGTAGATTCTGGGTAATGACCCTACTTATTGATTTATTAACTCCGTAAACATTTTTACAATAACAACAAGTTTATGGTCTCAATTGCTAGTTTTAAGTATTCATCAAAACAGCGTGATGTCAATTTTGTAAAATAATGGTCACATTTATTTTAAAATAGATGATAAAGCAGGAGATGCTTTAGGGGCATGGCTACACGCCGACCTGTCAATCATGACAGATGCTTAGCAATGGTAACTTAGCTGGTTGGTTGAAAATCTCCAACATTCCCTCTTAAGCATTTAGCTTAGCACAGTGCCATTGAAACAATAGACAAGACAACATTGGCTTAGCAGCGTATTCTCGCATTGCCAGACCTCCACAGCGATGTGTCAGCACTGGAATATGGTCTGGCTACACTGGTTGTCTATTCTGGGATAGCGTGAAAGACGCCCTGCTTGTTTGTATAGAGATAGCGGAAGGGGAGGGACATCTGGCATGTTAGAGACATGCTGAATGTCAGGCTTAATCCCAGCCATAGACTGTAAAAATACTGGACGAAGCAGCAGTTACGTTACCAATTAGTTTGTTGATTACCTTTTGAAGCCACTACTTTGGCAATTTTGGTGTCATTTTGTTTTTGAATCCAGACGTGATTATTTTTTGTCAAGAGGGCAGATGATGACTGTTTGTGCTGGTCCTGTTTTCTCTAAACTAAAACCAATGACAATTGGTAATACTCTCTTACCATATCTGTAGGTCATAACTATCTTGTCATATACCTGTGGTTGATCATTTACCAACATCTCATGTTTTACACCAGCTTTACACAGCTTTAGATAAGATACAGATAGCTTCTTGGTAGAACAGTGTCATAGTGCAGTCATGTATACTACTACTATACTCCGGTGGCCCTGCATATTATATGACTATATAAGAGTTGTGTTTAACCACATGATTCCTTTCTTAAATGAGAGTGGTCATATAGATTTTGGAAAAAGATTTAGGCCTACTATCTAATTACTGAGGTGAAGAAGATTGAAAGAAAGTGTTTGATTTTGATCAGTGATGAAATAATGGATGATGAACAGCATGTGATTACTTGTTTAGATTAGAACGAACAGAGCACTGGATGCCCTTGTGTTTGTTTCAGTAGCAGTAGGAATGTTCATTGATTACACACGAGGTTGTAGGAGCTCATATTTTGATAAGCATGATAAGAACAGTATCTTAAATCTTTGGCTGTATTGATTTACTGCCAGTGCACGTACAAATGGCACACAACAATCTCCTTCCTTTCTAAACCACTTTTTGGATAGAGTTTAAAGGAGATATATGATATATAAAAAATAGGTTCAGTAACTGCATGAACTATATCTAAGTAGGATGTATGCAGAACATCCATTTTAACACACATCGCTTTGCTGCTGCTTCCCACAATCCTAAATCATACTGATAGAAACCTACCACAAAAAATACAAAATGATATCCCATTGGAGGAATTTTTTAATATAGAACAAAACTAGCTGTTACACTATAAAGTCAGGGTAACCTGTTGTTACAATGCTATAAATGTCAATCTTCATTTCCCCCCGATTAAAGTAATAAAAGGGAATGTTTCGACTTTGGACGTAATACACAGACACTGTATCCTCTTGGAGTACTGCCAGGATTATTGACAGGATAGTATTATGGTGCCATAAACGTAACTGATCACGCTAAAGTCATTATTTTCATAAATTAAAGATCCCTGTTTGCTTGCATTTATTCTTAACAAATCTCATCTCAAATAGAAGATAATTAAAAAGAAAGGAACATTTACATTGCTTAAGTAGGTAACTGAAAATGTGATTTTATTAATCAAGCCTGATCACCCAGAAACAAGAGAAAGAAATTTGGTTTCCTTTCCCAAACAAATCTTCGAACCTTCATCTGTGATAACTTTTAAAACAGATGTTTACGCTCTTTACGCCCTAGCCTGCGACAGAATCATGTGCTCCATCACATGGTGCTGCTGTTCCTTGACCTTTGATCTCTGGGTGGCTCTGGAACAGCAGTCACATTTTAAAGCATGCTCTTGGTCCTGCTAAAAAAAAGTATTAACCAAGTCAGTGCAGAAAAAAAAGATTGAATGATGGAGCTGTCCCTAAACAGAAAATAAACAGGAAAGCTATACAATTTGTAATCATTGCATAATGTCATTAACATACAAAACAATAGGCTTTTTGAGATTGTCAGTGTTTTCTGATTTTGTGAATTCCTTTAATTTAAAATATGAAAATGTTTTGCTATCAATGAAACAGAACTAATATAGAGAGAATATAAGCTGTGATAAGATGGTTGTTCTTTGTGATAATATTTTAACTGGCTATCTACATTATTATGTAGATTACATGTTATTATATTCACCTGCCGTGGCAAGGATGACATTGATCCTGGTGAGTCAGGACTTGTTTGTGGCAGTGTCTTAAAAAAGGAAATTTGAGGAGTTGAATATATTCTTACACAAAATGTACGAGGGTTCTCCTTCACAGACTCTGTGAAATCTTCACTATTCATGTTGAGATGTGATGAAGCCATAGCTTGGATCAAGACCTTCCATTATGCTACAACAGAGACTGGATGCTTGCCTGATTATAAATCACCTTGGAAACACATGGTGATGCAAAATCCATAATGTGAACATCATGCTTAGAACCATATTTAAGCATTCAGTAGCACTGCTACAATTGCCTGTTAGCATGCATTTTGCATTTATTTACCAATTAAAAATGCATTTGGTATGGATTTGAAAGTACTATGCAAAGCTGCAGTGCTCCTGTAAACAGATTATGGTCCTAGGGGACAGTGTGGTATTGAATGACTAAATAGGCCTACTATGATTTATGATAATGCATAAGAGAAACAGGACTCCTACCCCCAGTCCCTTAACTCCAACTGGGGATTGGAATATTAGCATATTGCCAGTACTATTACATTTCTTCAGTCAACAGTTAACATTATGTACTTATCTGTAATATTTCCTTTTAGTTATTTTTGTGTGCGAAATGGTTTAAATCATTTTGCATACTCCATACAATGTGGTTCAACAGTGTGCAGATATCTGAGCTAGATGAAGCAAGAAAGGGGAAATCATACCCTATTCTATGAGAGTGTACTTGCTGTCTCTATTCCACACACAAACCCAGACACGCACATGCACACACACAAAATAGCCGAAAGAGTGCAAGTTTTTTTTTTTCTCTTTAAAAGAATATGAGAATGAAGCTCACCCTGCACCTCAATGGACTCTGATCTCCCAGCTTTAACGTACACACCATCAGCAGGGGCTATACAGCCGAGTGTGCCATGAGTGGGAGAGAGGCGTTCGTTAAGGCCTCTTTCATTTCAATTGACGGGTTGAATGCTCCTCAGAGCGAGGGGAGATTTGGAGCATCACTATATGTGACAGAAGAGATTACAGAGGTAATCCTGCCTGCTCACCAGGGAATCATCTAGTCTTCAACTTGCTCTTATTAACTGGTTCGCACTCACAGTTCGTGCAATTAACCAATCTCTTAATTTACACCTATTTGATTTAGTTTCTGTATTCAGCAGAGCAATCAGACTAAATATCTCTTATTTCGTGGCTCAGCAATGTTTCACTCTAAGGCAGAGCTATTATCCTTTTAGCTGAGGGTTTTCAAGACTTTAGAATAAGTAGTCATGTAGTTTTGTATTACAATAGGCCTATCCAGCAGTACACCTAATTACAAGGGTTCCTGGCTGAGTCAAAGGTTTTTTCTTTCTACCCAATAGACTCGTCAAGCAGTGTTATAGCAAGACCTGAGCCTATCTAGCCTATGAACTATCTCAGTGACGCTTTTATATGTCAGGTCTGAGGCCATGTCCAAATTATGCAGATCGATGTCTTTGTCCATTTTGGTCGTCTCTCCACAAAAAGGTTTTCCATTTTCTAGTGTGCTAGGAAATGGCAAATACTGGATAACAGTATGTGGTGTATGGGAAGCCAATCCCTCAGCAGCTTTTCCCATGCTCCTTTTATACAGCAGCTTAAACTGCTACATACCATCTACAGGAAAACAGCAGCACTATCATATGATGAATGTAACAGGGGTGTTTCCTCCTGCTGGTTTTGCTTTGGGAACCTTTGATATGTAATTAGATTTTATCGGTCAGTAAAAGAAAAACCTCTTGTCCGGGTCAACTGTGCGTGTCATGTGATTACAACATTGTTCTCTGATAAGGGAGGCAGTTTAGCATTTCTGTATTGCCTCCCTCATCATTAAAAATCTCAGTCATTCGGCTGAAACAAAGTGTTGGTGGCTAGGCACCACAAGGGGTGACCTAATTGAGAAAATATTTTTTTTATTTTATGTGATTTGGTTCTGTCAGTAGCTAGATATCATCCATGTGAACTTGTGGTCTTATTTACTGTAATACATTTTTAAATGTCATCTTTTTGCAAGCCACCTGCGATTAGAGCGTAAGGGTTGAACAGATGATCAGCAAACTCAACATTGTGGGCTTGATGTTTGTAAACAAAGCCTTTATAGAGAGCATACACACTTGCATGTGACATTTTAATGTGTGTGTGTGCATGGATTCACAGACATAAACACTGTACCTTAAGAAATACAAGTAAGACAACAAACAACCAAAACAGGGGAACTATGGATCTGTGGTCTGGTGTTGACAGGAGCGATATCCATCAGGCACAGCTGAAGCCGCCCTGCTGTCATTCTATGATTGGATTAGAGTTGGTCTGGCACTGCTGCCAGCTCCAAGAGAGACCCCAGGTGCTTCCTGTTGCCTGGCCTCAGAGGCCTTTGACAGTTTACCCGAGTTCAAAATTGCCCCAAGACACTCTCAGTTGGATATGGGGTTAGAGAAAATTCTATACAGTTTTAAATATGAATTGTCCTGCAAATGTTTTGAAAATCTGCATATAGGTTGTATGTGTATATCTCTAAAAATATAAACTTTAGAAACTTTAAATAAATAATAATGTATCTTTCCTGATTGCCAGCACCACATCCCATAGTAGGATAACATACATCCACACAGGAATATTTTTTAGATTAATAACATTCCAATTATTCTGGAAGTGATATTGATTGTCTACACAGAAATAAATGTTTTCCAGCTAAAGTGAATGTAAATTGTTGTTTTTTTTCAGCCTGCTCCCTACAGTACAAAGAATAGATGGAGACTCAAAAAAAAATAATTATGTTGTAATAACCATATTCCCCGAAAATCAATAGCACAAGAGAGGAGGCAATAATGCTGACTAACTGAAGGAAATGAAATCAGACACAACAGGATAGGACAGAAGAAGTGAATAAGGCGATTTGTATTGAAGAGTAGGCTTTTCATTAAGCATAGACCTTGTGAATGTTGGTCTGCACTATTTAGTTTTTGAACAGCTTTTTAATCCCTGACAATAAATCAAATATTATGTATCAGCACTATTTTATGATTGCTATGGTCCAAATGGACAAAATAAGTAAGTCATTTGGTATAAAGCTGTGTGTTTTACATCCACAGTAATCTGTATACAGTCACACTGTGTAGATAAGATTTTATGTAAAAGTGTGCATGCACTGGCATGTTTTCTATTTACACCCACCCTTTTTCTCAAGTTCCACCCATTACTTCAATTTCTCTCCTCTGTTCATCAACATTATTGCTCCCTTTTCAGATCTTAATTAAAGCACACTACCCCACCCCACTTTCCACCCCTGCTCTGAGACCCCTGTGCAGTAGGATTATAAGGATTATACCAGTAGGGTCCATGCCTGTGAAAGCCCTCTGTAGCAACCAGCGTACAGCAAGGAGCCCCGTGGCACAAATGAATTCTAGGTGGAATTCTTCAGGGGGACTAACGGAGTCATGGCCTTTGTAAGCAGCACAGTGGGTCTCTGTCGGCATCTGACGGCATGTTTCCATACTGGCCCGATGGCGACAACTACAGCAAGAGAGTACAAAAATGATTATCCATGTATTCAGTGAATTGAATTCCATTAAATCGGAATTCCGAAAATGCCCCTGAAGAGCTGTGTGTGTGTGTGTGTGTGTGTGGGGTGGGGTGTGGGGTGGGGTGGGGTGGGGTGTGGGGGGGGGGGGGGGGGGGGTGTTGCTGTTTGCCCCCTTAAGTGTGGCAGAATTAATAAGACAATTACCTCAACAATTACCCCTCTGTGCAGCACCCAGGATTCATTTCTGTGGAAATTCGATGCCACTAATTAAAACTGTTGCCATCGCTCTGGCGTGACAGTGATTGTCTCAGAAGATACATTCCCCACCGAATTACAAAGGCAATTTTATGAGTTGGAAAACTGAGAGCAATTATTTTAACAAGCATAAAGCATTTTCTATCGAGCTGCAGTCCCGGCTGATCTAATATTAGTGCTTGTACTATAAGCAGAAAAGAAAGAGTGAAGCCAACACCAGGAGAAAATGAGGCTCCCTTCTCAGAAGGCTGTAAACCAGGGAGGTGTCGACCTCCTGCTGCTACTCTCTGTGTGGTCACAGACTGTCTGGCCACGGCCAATGTAGCAACCATTTTTACAGGATGCACACACACACACACACATACGCACACATTTATAAGTGCACAATATATCATGCACAGCATACACTGCTTGAGTGCATGCATGTGTGTGTGTGTGTGTGTGTGTGTGTGTGTGTGTGTGTGTGGTTTATAAGTTTTCCATTACATTTCAAATT
This sequence comes from Perca flavescens, assembly GCF_004354835.1. Classification (NCBI taxonomy): domain Eukaryota; kingdom Metazoa; phylum Chordata; class Actinopteri; order Perciformes; family Percidae; genus Perca; species Perca flavescens. The sequence goes on along the minus strand of NC_041331.1, from coordinate 27,162,339 downwards.
GAAATACCACTTTCCGTTTTCAGTTACAGATAAACACTGAACCCCAACCTTAGTGAAACAGGCTTTGTATCATCATATTCAAATGTGGACTTTGTGCATGAAATTTGAGATTAGGGGAAGAATTACCTCAATACACAATGTTGATTTAATTTCTACCCAAATTATTGCTTTGTGTTTTTTTTGTTCAGTAATGTTCAAAACTCCCCCTGAACTGTTCTCTACACACAGCTTCATGTTTAATGTTGTGACACGTAACTTAAATAGCTTACTTTAACAAACTTAACTGTGAGTTTACCTTTACCTTACCATGTCAAATTTATGGTGTTATAATAATCCCCTCTGTAATGGCAGAATATATTATATGATTCATGTCCACACAACGTCAGATTTAGTCTAGAGTTTGTGCTCATTGTATTAAATTCTATAAGACCATATTGGATACACAAAGGTTAAAGACATTTACCTGATTTGAAAACGCCTGCGTGTGTCTGCATTACATGTGTATGTGTGTTTGCAAATGTCTCTCTACATCTGTAATTACCCTGGCATTAACAAACAATGCTCTAAATCCCTGCTGCCATTTGACATGTTTTGACACTATGAATCTCCTCAAACTTATCATTACTGATGTGCAAATTACACATATACCTTTGACATGCACCCTCAATTAGTCACTTTGTACTCTTAATTAAGCAGCATTAATCTTGTGTGTATGTAGAAGCTGTGAGCTGAGACTGGCAGCACCACAGGATGAAATGAAATGAAAAGAAGGAGGTGTGGGGGCGGGGGGTGTACTAGAATGTGCGTGTTGGGCCTGGTATAGTTCATGCTTCAATACACATAGACAAAGACATGATTAGGAATACAGTCTACTGGGTAGGCATACATTATAATCCCTGATGTTTTAAGACAATAAATATACAAGTGATCGTCTTGATCAGCTTTTAAATTAAAATAAAGGGAAGTCCTTTGACTGTGATCATCTGTTTTTTCTGTTGTCAAGATTAAATTTCATGTATGATTCATTTTTCTCTTCAGCTGAATAATATATATTCCTCTATGTTTACTCGATTAGATCCACAATCCACTGTAACCTACCGTACAGTGTCCTGCCCCGGTCACTCTAACTTATAAAGTGTGACTTTTCACACAAGGCTTAAACAGTAGGCTGCCCCTCCCTGCCAAAACACATGAGACATTCCTCTACATATCCAGTCCACACATATTCATCAGGCCTCCCACCTAGTCCAGCAGTGTCCCTTCATCCTCCATTATATTTCCAATTAGCGTGGAGTTTCAAAGGATATAACATCATTTTCCTTAGTACAACCCACTGTTTACACTGCCAATGTCTCTATGGGTTCCACTGTGATTTTTTCAAGCCTTGGGACCATTAGTGGCAAGGGAATGCACTGTCACATATACAGTAATGGAGCCTCTGTACTGACATTTATGACACAAGGTTGTATGTCAGTGTTCAATGTTCAGTGTTCTGTTTTTGAAATGAGAAGGATTTGCTTTAGATCCCAGTGGATGTGTTAAACAGTAAATTATTTTATTTTGTATATTTTTCTATTTTCAGCCACAAAAAAAGAAATATGCGCAAATATACACATGCAAACAAGTAGTACAGAACAGGCAGAGTGAGGCATATTATATATATATATATATATATATATATATATATATATATATATATATATATTCTATAGCAGACTATTTATATTGCTCATCAATTTCAGACTAAGACTGAAATGAATTTGTTTTGACCAGTGTTGTGGACAGATAACCATGTACCATAGTATGCATGGAAAAGAAATATGTAACAAGCTGTTTATTTGACTCTGTCCTTAATCTCCTCCACATCTGGCCCTTAAATTACAGCTGCTGAAAACAAGATGAAATTTACAGTGATCTTGACAGGGTTTCAGACTGGGCACAGAGCCCAGTCACCCTGCCTCACACAGCCTTGGAGCCCTAAACACACATGGGGGCCATTATTTGTAAAGTAGCTGCGGTGGCACCAGGGAATGATTTGAAAGGTGTGTGTGTGTGTGTGTGTGTGTGTGTGTGTGTGTGTGTGTGCTGGAACATGCAGCCCGAGTATGTTTACTCTCTGTTATCACATCCACACATCTCCAGTAAGTGGCGGGGAGAGAGTGTTCCGTGTCAAGGAGGAGATATGGGGAGATTATTGTGCTGTTTAAACCCCAAACTCTTCCACCCACTCCTCTCTCCAAAAAATGGATTATCTTATCAAGTATTGTAAAGCACTTGAGTGAAATGTTCACACACATTTATCTCACTTGTTATTTGGCAGTGAAACTCTGTCATATGTGTTTATTATAGCGGTAGATAAAGCACAATTTAACAAATCTTCCTGGCTAGCAAAGAGAGAGTGAATTTAAAATAGAACATTAAATAACACAATCACCTCAGAAACTACAGTAGAAAACACATGTAAGCAAAGCCCCAAAACTCAACAGACATGAAACCCCAAAAAACTAAATAGACAAGAGCCAAAAGAAGGGAGGGGGGGTTATAAAGTAATAAGGAAAAGGGGATAATATCTCTGGCGTGCAGCCCCACAGTAAAGCCACTGGTTGGTCATGGCTCTGGGCTGTAGACGGACCGTCTCCTCACAGTGCTGGGTGAATTAGGCTGTGGTTCCACAGTGAACCTCAGCCAGCCCCAGCCAGCCTCAGCAATGTGCTAAACCCAGACGTGACTTATGGCTACCCATCAGAGATTTGGCCTCTGGACTCAGGACTTACACCGCAGAGCGGAAAGGCAAAAGAGGTTTCATCACAACTACCACAAAAAGAAAGTGGGACAACACATGACATATGTACACTGCCATGGTAAACTTCACCTAATTGTGCTAATCTCTCTATTCTCCAAACTGAGCATGGTTGAGCCTTGCCAAAAGGCACAGCTCTGACCAGTCGCTGCTCAGTCGTGTTCACAGTAGTGGTCAGTACAAAGCCACAGGGCAGAGATGTTCTCCTGAGGTCTCATGACCACAGCTCTGAGGGATACTCCCAAGTAAGACGGCTATGAGTACCAGTGGTTGGAACTGGTCTGAGAACATGATCTTCTTTTAATATAATGCTTGCCATTCCAAATTTCCCCAAATAAAGGATAAAGTTGCACTAAATCCTTGAAAGGGAAATAATGTGTAGCTTATTTCTAGGAAGAGTAAAAAATGAATTGCACCAAGACCATCTCATCATACACATTAATGTGCCACCATGAGAGAATGCTATATGTCTGTATACATTACCAAAAGCATAGCGGAACCAAAAAAACAACAGTTATTACATAAGTAAAACCACAATGTCAGTTCTGTCTTCAGCCTACTCTACACACTCAGAAAGAGTGATGTTAACGCTCTCTCCTTGTTGAAACATGTTCTAATAGTTTAATACACAACTTTGAGTGTAAGTTGATACAGGACTCTCGCTATGTTGTTAGTGCCGCTCATATCACAGAGGGTAACGCTTGGCTAATCAGACTCTGTTTGTGAATCGTGCTTTCCTGCTTGCCATATAATCTGGTTTTCATGCACCAGCTATTAGACGCCATGCCCGGTTATCATGCTTCAGTTTGCCCCATGGCATAAAGTGACTTCTCATGTGTTGGTCAAGTGCACGCAACATAAACCTATACTGTATTCTGTCACACTAAAACAATTGTATAAATCAGAATTAAGCCATTGTACTATCTTTAACTTTACTTAAATTCTTTTAAATGTGAAAGTTATAATTTTCAATAAATCTCCACAGGCAAAAAGTACATTTGTTACACCTTTTGCTTGACATAAGTGTTATTCACCATCTCTGACGAGATTTACAGTTTAATTTGCAGCATGCAGTTATTTATTGATCTGGGAAAGCTTATTAGCAATCCCTTCCGCATAGTCTCTCAACAAAATGTAACTGTCATCCCTCACATAAGCAGCAGGTTCCTCTGAGAAATCTATGGCTTTGTCAGTTACGCTGTGGGGAGTTAAAGACACAATACACAGCTGTCTAGTCTATACAATACACATATTGATACTCACAGCTTCAGGGCTCACGTTAATCTGCATTTTGGAGAGAGCCCATCTTTTACCTCATTTTGTGGAGTTAACTTGAAAAAGTGAGTTATGTTTGCTATAACAACTGCAGCTGTTATCAAGTGGTACTGCAATTCAACATTCAGGCAATTTGCAGTGCTTTACATTGGTCAGCGTAGAACTGCAACCAAACTCTCTACTTGTGCTTTTATTTTCTTTCTGTTTATTATTTAACTTAAACTGCCACGTCACACAAGATTACTCATCTCTTTAAAAAGTGGTCAGAGTCACTTACAGTACTTTCCCTGAAAAACTCAAAATTTACACTATCTTACTCTCTGTGTTCTGCATGAAAAGTTGCCAAACAGCTTCTCTATAAAGTTAACATTCATATGTACAAGGTGGTGTACTTACATTAACCTAGAAATGAATCGTATTGCCTACTGTAGGTGCTATACAATGTTATGAAGGAATTTCTTGACAGATTGTTGTTAAAATGTAAGTTGTAAATATGCAATACAAAACCCTGGTCATTTATGCACCAAGGATTCAGACCATGACATGCAATTGTACGAAATAAAGCAAAAAGTCTGTCATGCCAAACAAGTTACTAGCAATAATATTACAAAAAATACAATTATTTCAAAAATTGTTGAGTCTTAATTGTACCTTTCTAGAAAGGACTGTACAATGCTGTTGATTACTTTATGAATGACAGTGAGTTGGATAGACAGCAGAGAGCTCTTAACTTAGGACAAAAATCTGATTTTTGACCTGAAGAAATGAAATACAATGACTAATTGATAAGAATTTCTATGATATTTTTTGAAAAATTCTTTATTCGAGTCCCTAGCGTTGTTGCAAATCTCTCTTTAGTTAAAGTAAAGGGGAGTACCTAAAGGTAGCAAAACAAATGTGGAAAGAGGTGAGAAAACAAGTAAAGGTTTTGAATGAACCCAGCACAAGCAAAGGCATGCCCTCAGTCGAAGCAAAGTCTGAAAAGCATCACCTCAAATGTGTGCAAGCTACAAAACACCAGTGGAAGGAACTTGAGGTACTCTAAAGCTGATTATGGTCTGATTTTAATAAATCATACATTGGGGATCCCCCCTCTGTCTGGGTTGATTCAGCATCCAGAGCTTAACCCAATATACCTGGAAGACATGCAATGCCATTGGTTTGACGCTATCACAGACTCACTCTCGCTTCTTGTTTGGATTTCAAACCACCCATTTATCCAGAGCATTTATACAGTTTCACTCTAACACTTTTATTGGTCATCATCAGTCTTGTTTAAAGCAACCATGCATTAGAGATGGAGTTGCTGGGGGAAATTGCCCTAGTTTGATAACGTTGCCTGCAAGAGTTAGGCTGATGGTGGTGGGTGGGCTTGGGGAAGGAGACTGAGTAATTAAACTGTACAGGTGATTCATTCAAAGAGAAGGCAGTGCATGAGGATTTGACAACATAGAAGTGAGGATGAAGCTTAATTGCAAACGCTGGCTGTAGCTGAAATGGATTGTTCTTGCCAGGGTGTCTGTCTTAACAGAGGCCTTGCTGTGAAGACGAGTTTATCTACGAGAGCCTTTACTTTATGTGTGTATGCATGCATAAATACATAATATGTCAATATCATTTACTTCATGTTCATAGTACACAGAGAGAAAATGAAAGCCAAGGCACAACACAAATCTATCCCTTTTCTAACCCTATAAATAAACTAACTCCAGATGGGCCTTTTAATGCCTCTATTATGGATGATTTTGTTTTAATTAATTGTTTTAAGTAATTTTACTTTTCTTAACCCTAACCTCAAGATGGGTCATCCAATTATATAAAAAGGATTTATTTGATATTTGTCAGATTTGTTTATATGACATAAGATCATACAATATGATAGGATGAATCCTTCCTTATTCCCAGTCACATACAGCATGTCCTCACTATTGTTCATAACAGACCTGTTAAATGGTAACTAAGCACATAGTTGATCATGGAGAATATTATTAGGAGGCAAAAATGTCTTTTGTGAGTTAACAATTACATGAATTAACATGCTCTTCAGTGTGTGTTCTTCCCCTCTTAAAGGATTCTTCCTAACTGCTGTGGGACTTCTCTTTCCTTAAGTGTTTATAAACTGAAAAGGGAATGATCTCCTCTGTATTTGAGTAGCGCAGCTCGCCAGTTCTTTGCAAATGTTGACATTGCTTGGTAGGAAAATCATCAGAATTGTGTTCAATGTATTTGATAAAAATGGTAATTACATTGAGGAATGTCTTCCTAAATACTATAATAACGTTAACTAAGCCTGTGTAATTTGAGTCGTATTGATCTTAAACGGCTTAATATCATTAAATGATCATTCTGTTTACAACCTGAGAACCATAATCTTGTGACCAGTGGTTGGGAGATGCCATTGTAAATAGGTAATGGCTCAACATTTTTCAACTGTTTTTTTGCAGAGCTAAATTGTGTCTCAGTGTTATTTTGTTAGACAATATAGGCAGAAATACAGATTATATTCCTATTCATGAATATTCTTGCCATGAATAACCAGATACATTTGAGAATTATTGTATTATTCTGCTTGTATTGTCATTAAGTAAAGTTAATTTATATAGCACTTATCACATACAGAGTCACACCGTGATTCACAGGTCAAATAAATATCCATCAATACCCAATGAAAATCACAATAAATCACAACACATCACAAAGGCAAGAAACATAAAAAATACATAGCAATAGAATCAACAATGTAGCAAATCAACTGCATCTTAAACTGCTTTTAAAAGATATCAACAGAGGTCGCCACTCTCAAATCATGAGGTCTAGGTGCCACTGTTTCGACGGCTCTGTCAGCTTTAGTTTTTAGCTTAGTACAGGGAACAGCCAGAAAGCCCTGATCGGAGGACCTCAATGACCTGCTGACAACATTAGGGTGCAGCAGATCACTAATGTAAGCAGGTGCCTGGCCATGGATGGCTCCGTATGTGATGACAAGAATCTTGAAGTGGATCCTGAATTTAACAGGGAACCAGTGCAAAGAGGCCAGGATGGGGGTAATATGACATGACATATATGTCATGAAATGCTGTAATATTGTCTGATTAAATGTTGTTTTGGACCCCAGCAAGACTAGCTGGTCGTCTAGGCGTCAGCTAATGGGAATCCTTATAATAAATACAAATACAAATACCTCCCAGACCTTGTCAACAGCCTAGCAGCAGCATTCTGGACCAAATGTAAGCAATGTACAGACAGTAAAAACAGAATAATCCAAACATGTTCATTTTAGGATTTTTGCAATGTTTCTGAGGTGGAAAAAACAAGTGCGGGTCAAGGACTTGACATGCTTGTCAAGGTTCATAGCCTGATCAAAAGTAACACCAATATTTCTCAGGTTAGAGCACACATTGGAGCTAAGTGACCCAATACTGCTAGCCACATCAGCAGCAATGCTACCAACAGCAACATTTAGAACCTCATTTTTGTCAGCATTTAGCTGCAGAAAGTTCCTGGCCATTCAGATAGACAATCCCTTAAAACAATGAAATGATCAATCTAGTCAGGTTTAAAGGAAAATACAATTGAATATTATCCGTGTAGCAGTAATCCAAAATACCTTTGAATTTGCTGACAATGTGTCGTAGAGGAAGCATATAAAGAGCAAATAAAATTGGACCCAGAACCGAACCCTGATGCACCCCACAAGATAAGGCAGCGGACTCAGACATATAAGGGCCAACAGCCCCAGAAAACTCCTATCTGGCAGACAAGAGAAAAACCAATCAAGGGCTCTCCCAGAGATGCCTATCCACTTTCTGAGCCTGTCTATAAGGATGTGGTGATCAACAGTATCGAAGGCTGCACTGAGATCAAGCACCACCAAGATAGAACATTTGCCAGCATCAGAGGACAGTTACTGATAAACCTAGGAGTAAGTAGGAATAAGTCATTTCAGTCAATTCTGGTGTGTGATACAATGTCTTGCTGCCAAGGGCAATATAAGAAAGCATATTTATACCATTTCTCTGTCAAAACTGTTAAATAGGAGAAAAGTAAGAATGAGGAGAATAACCGCTCTAAAATGCAGAGGGTAACTCAAACACGGAGTCCCATATGAAGTAACGGATTTACTGAGTTTAATCCCTTATCAAACAGACTATACAATGAAGCTAGGCCCTAATCTAGGGGAATTCACAGTCCATTCCCAATGTTTGGGCAGAGTGGATCCACAGGGGTGTCAGGGCCTATCACTGCTATAACCTTGAGTAGGAATCCAGCTTTTCCATGCACAATAATTGCTCTTATTACCAAGAAATAAATCTGGTCTTTACTTATTTCATGCTCAGGTGAAGACTTCTCTCACATGGACATGTTGAATTAGTTTGTTCTTTAGTCTGACAGTGACTGAGCACAAAATGTTCAGTTCTTTGAACAGCAGGCCTGAGATGAATATTGGATTTCAAACTTCTGTGCCATGTAAGCGTTTTACAGATCTTCACTTTCACACAGCCATAACCAAAACCTTTTGAAAGTGATCAATTCCATCTCCTTTGTTAATTCCACAATATCACTGCAGACATATATATTAGAATTATTATCTACAATGAGAGGTGGGAAAGAGAAAAGAAAATAGAATCCCACAAAACAAATGTATGTAACCAAAACATGAGGCATTTGAAAGTAGTTGAATATATTCTGGACAAAAAGGTTAGAGCCGTCAACGTGTTTCAGAGAAAACTCTTGTTCGCTTTTTATCTGTGAATAATAATTCCAGAGGCTGAAAAAAATTAGCTATTCATGACCTTGATAGTGGGCACATTAAAGACGGGAGCCTTTGCTAAACGTGAAATTATATGCGACTAGAAAGGCATAGCTACATCACCGGAGTCACCCCAGAGTAAACAAACGAGTTCAGCAAGCAGAGGAGGGATTACCATATCTCCACTTAACTTATTTTATCCTGTGAGAATCATCAATATTAAAGGGTAAGGAGAGGGAGAGAACTGCTGAGGTGGGCTTTTAGCAGCAGGGTGAACCACTGTGTTTAAAGAGAGAGATAAATGAGAGATCTCCCTGGAATCTACAAAGAGAGTAAACATAGTCTTTTCTTTTTTCGCCATACAAGGTCTCTTCATTTTTACCCATTTTGATGTCATAACCAACCCCTTTCCCATCCTGTCTTGTTGTTGAACTGCATTTGGTAGTTAATTTGTGCGTCAGTTTGCTGGTTGTTGTTTTACTATGCAGAAATGGAAACGCAAATATTGACTAGACAGTTTTTACATATTTGCAGCCATGCTAATGCTTTTATTAATTCCCTCATGGTTGCATTCTGCAGTTTTGACACTTAATGAGGATGATTCTAACTGAGGAGTGACCTGTCGTTGTGTGCCTTTGGGCACAGTGAATATGCTGTGTTTGCCTGTCATGTTACAGTAGTGTAGTGTATACCATATGGAGGTACTGCCTCAGGGCCGTCAGAATCAGCACCGTGTCTTTGTCAGGTAAGTGTCCCTGCAGGGCAAGTAGCAGATTGTTGATCTATGGACTTTACTTCTGTTTATCTCACCTGTCAGTCAAAAAACATGTGACATTAGACAGTTCTCGTACAAAAAACAAACTCTAACATACTCAAGGTACTTTTTACACGTGCAACACAATGCCATCACTCACTGTCTCCTCTCTGTGAGTTGGAATATTTGGGTCTTGTACACATCTGTGAGCCCCCAAGCTCCTGGACACATGCCAGTTGGGGCGGACACAGCCCAGAAGGGGGTCTCCAGCTACATGCCAAAAACCCAGCCCAGCCTCCAGCTGATATTAGTTATCAATATTTTACTGGCTGTCATTAAACCTTTAAGAGGCTGCGATTAGACACAAAAACAAAGGAGACCCTTCATAAAGTGAGGTCACGTGGGGTTGTAAAAGATGGCTTTAAAAGGCTTTATTTAATGATATAAAATCCACCCTGGTGTGTGAAGCTGTGGGGTCGGACAGCTATAAGGAAGGAGCTTCTGTTCTGTGGTGTTTTGCCAGCTCTCACAGCCTTAAGCCACAAAAATTACAATACGGGTGAGCACCGTTTGCTGCTTGACTGCAACCCAGAAAACTGCAAGGGGAGCTAATGTCTTACCCTGTATGGATGATTATTGGATTTTCTACACATCTATAGTGTTAAATAAAACTCACTTTATTTTGCTAAAATAATGTGTTTTTTGTGACCTTATCATCAGGAAACCCACAGGATATAATGGAGTGTGAGTAGAGTTTTGTTAATTTGCACAGACCAGGGAGTAGCTTTTTTATAGTAAACATCTTTTCCTGCTCTATAATACTGTGATTTAGCTGCAACATAAAACAAATGTTCATTTTTCTTTGTTCATGTAAATCTGACGTGTCTTTGCAGTTTGTCTTTTTACACAAAAGCAAGTGCGGCGTGTGTCTGTGAATGTAGAAGAATCTCCTGAATATTCACACAATGGCTATGTTTAGTTTTTTTTGCACCAGCGGCTTCTTTCCTCTGGTCACCATGTTATTAGTTAAAGACAAGGAGACTTATGTCACCTTGTCCTGACACATTCTCTTATTACATGTCTTTAGATTTATGCAAATTAATAGTATTTTCACTGATGTCATTTTATTGGGTGTTATACTGAATGTTTTATGTGACAATCGAAGACCCTTTTCTGTCTAGCCATTTCACATTTTGGCAACACTCCCTGATTTCAACTTTTTTGCCACAGCAAATGAAAATAAATTTTCTAAACACATATTTGGGTGGCAAACTAATTGTGCAGGCTACACACGAGCACATCACAAAATGGTGCAAAGGTGATCACTTATAATCATTAAGATAGCAGTAAATAACGTTTTCTTGGATAAGATACACTTGGTATACTGTACAGTATATATGGTGCAAGTATAGTGGCAATCATTAATTGTGGATTTGTGTTACACCTTCTGTTATTTCCACAATGCAAAACTGCAAGCATGAGGATGTAAAGGAACACACACACACACACACACACACACACACACACACACACACACACACACACACGCAGGCACGCAGGCACGCAGGCACACAGGCACACAGGCACGCACACACACACACACACACTCTGTCTCTCTATTTGTGCCTGTGTGTGGTTGTCTCTATGTACATGTTTATGGATGCCTGTGTGTTGTATTGTTGTTTACAGCGCGTGGGCCAAGGTTGGCATGGACACTGTGGAGTAGGAGGTCTCTTCTGGCATCATTTCCATGTCCTCTGACCACTGTCATGACAGGGAAGCCACAATGATGAGGAATTTTAGCATTGTGGTTACAGTAACAAGAGTAGGCCACAAACAACGCCCCTCAGTCTCCATTCCTCCCCATCCAACTTTTCTTATTGTTTTTCCCATTATATGTACCCTTACTTACTTAATATTCTTTCCTTCCTCTGTCTCTCTTGTCTTTCGGTGTCTCCTTCCTCTGTAACACCCACTGAAGCCCTTGAGGCTTCGGGAAGCCTGAGCATTATCATCAGAGGCCATGTGAGGTTGAGGTGAAAGATGAGCTTTACACAAAACAACTATGACAAGGCTGTCTGTGATTGTAGCTCGGAAACAATGGCCTCATACAAGCATCTGCAGTTACACTGACATTAAATTCTAAATAGCTGTAGAGAGAACTGTATGTGTCTTTATTTCTTCTTTCAAAAGCAGGTCAGCTCCCCCTAGATAACCTCAGTGTAAGTACTTATTCTATCAGAGTGATGGAAAAAATATTTCAAAGTAGGTTAAAATAAAGTTGGAGATATGTGTGCGTTTGTGTGTGTCCAAGTGCATGCATGTTTGTGTTCCTAGGGGCCAAAGTATTAACTTATCTGTTAGATGCGCACAAAAACACACACACACACACACACACACAGCATGCATTCGATAGAACAAGACCATCAACAGTATTCAAGGTACTTACCAATATGTCGTGAATTAATCTGAAGATGATTTACTACCTTGTCTTAAATCAGTGCAGTGAGAAAATGTTGATATTTCTTTTCTTTCAATTTACTACAAACTGTGTGCCTTCATGTCCTTTTTGCTGTGGAAGCCTTTTTCCTTGCCAGCCCGCAATTTACATAAAAGCATTTATTTCATCATCACACTATGAATGAAGACCTACAGATTAGGACATTTATTTTTTTAAGGGTAAGTATGGATGGAAAAAATTAAGTTGTATTGTAATTAAATGATCTACTTATTAATTAAATGTATTTTCCCGTAACTGCTAGAAGGTAATGTTAAGCCTTTTTATGGCTTGTCCTTGTCTCATGCCAGTGAATCCCAGAGTGAGACACTGAGCTGGCTTTTAGACAGCATCTTTATCCATCCCTCTTCCTTTTGTTCAACATTCCCTGTAGTTCTTTTTGTCTTTGCATCACTAGCCTTTCTCTGTCCATTTCCTCTCTTTTTCTTCTTCCTTTCAATCTTTACAACTGTCCCTCACCTCGACGTGCCTTTCCATTGATTGCACAGTTCCCTGTGTGCAGTTACCATTCCTCAGGGAGGTTCTACCATGAATAGCCAGCATTGGTTGGCTCTTTGGCCCGGCATCACGTCCCATTTGGCCCAGCTATAGTGGAAAAGCCGAGTGGTGACCACATAATGACCGGTGTCTGAGGGCCTGGCTAATTTTTCATGTTCAAACAGGCGGCTGACTGCTGGGCCCAGACTAGGACTAACGTAAGGTTTGTCAGTGCCCTCCAGGGGTTGTAAAACACGGCAACATGAGCCTCTGATCTCTTTTACACAATCTAGACCAAAATCCAAATCACATAAAAATGTCAGACACTTTTTCCAAACAACTTCTAATACACAGAAAATTATTATGAGCCTATAGTGTGTTTTCTAGAGACAACTCAAATTAAATATTCAAGGGATTTCTTCCATATTCACTGAGCAACTAATACTATGCATTTGTAAGTGTTCAACTGAAGGGTCAATAAACAACGAAGTGTATGTGATGTTATACTGTATGCATTCATGTATTAATTAAGACAAACCAGATGAGTGATTATGTGTGTGTCAATGAACATGTCATTTTTGGGTGATGCAATGCTTTTTTTTTTACTTATCCAGTCTTTAGCTCTGCTGACCTCATCTTCAAGAGCTCTGAAGAAGTGGAAGCTTATTTTGTTTTGTGCAAAGGGGAAGCTACATTATTTCTGCCCTCTTATCTTGAATTCAGTTCACCCTTCTCCATGTAATCCGACACCGAGGACTGTTACTCTGGATCCTGGCCTGTTCCCATTAGTTTACCGATTGGCCTTTATTTACATTTTCCTCTGACCTTAGCGCCCTACAGAGCAGCTGCTCCTAGCTCTACAGGCCTGTTACTTAAGTTCTTTACTCTCCTTCCTGCCTGGCGATGCTACTGTTGGCTTGATTCTATGTGGTTTTGCTCCAACAAACTGTCTGCAAATCGTGTTTCCAACAGGCAGAAACATAAACATTCTAAACGTATTAGCCTTCTCAGTGCAGTATGGTATAGAAAGGGAAATATAGATTTGGAAGGCAGTGCATCCTGATTGTTTGCTAAAGGCAGAGTTGGCTGCATTAGGTGTTGGTGACTTCAGACTTTACTGTAAATAGGTTAGCGGGAAGAATGCAGCTAGATACAGTAATTATTTGTAGGTATAAAAAGAATAAGGCAAACAGATGAGCTGGAGCAAGAAAAATAGACCACCTCCATGGTGACCCACATAATCCATTATGTAGATGAAGACAATATTCACAATGTGGTTGTAGGAAGTTCACAACACAACTGTCTAGATTCATTTCATGTGTGTGTGTGTGTGTGTGTGTGTGTGTGTGTGTGTGTGTGTGTGTGTGTGTGTGCGTGTCTGTGTGCCTGCGTGTGTGTGTGTGTGTGTCCCTTTACATCCTCATGCTTGCAGTTTTGCATTGTGGGAATGACAGAAGGTGTAACACAAATCCACAATTAATGATTGCCACTATACTTATACCATATATACTGTACAGTATACCAAGTGTATCTTGGTGCCCAATAAAACGTTATTTACTGCTATCTTAATGATTATGAGTGATCACCTTTGCACCATTTTGTGATGTGCTCATTAGTAGCCTGCACAATTAGTTTGCCACCCAAATATAATGTGTTTAGAAAATGTATATTCATTTGCTGTGGCAATTTAAAGCAGGCAGAGCACTAGTATACATACAAAATATATTATGACCTCATGGCTTTCTGATAGGAACACTGTCAACACATTGCCTCTATTAGTGAAGTACTGCATCAGCATGATAAAGCAGATTTGCCAGCACTTAATTAATTGTCTTTGTGAAGGCAGCTGTCTCACATATTGTTTATGTGTTTAATGTTGCTATTAGCCACTTTTTCATACTTCATCATCATAGAGGTGTGTTTTACCACATCCAGCACACTTCATAACTTAACAACAATCTATAAGGAAGACTGTTAGGTACTGCACTGAAAATCCCTTTATCTTTTACTCGAAATGTCTCTCTGTGGCTTTCCTGTGTGAAGAACGCAGACCAGTTTACAGCTTCTCAAAGAACCCGGACTTTTTGTTGAGGTGTTCGAATGAAATATACAGGATGTAGATCATCTTCTTGTACAACTTACACGTAACCTCAGTGAAAGTACCTTGTGGCCTTGTGGAATGTCATTGAGGGAATGAAGAGAAGAATCTGTTTATGACAAAAAAAATACTTGAGATGATCTTCATTCTTGTATTGCTCCATATCATTTTGCAATCACATTTGAATTCTGTATGTCTAGTGCTGTCTCCTTAAGCTAAGGAAACAAATGTCATTGTTCTTGTTCTTGTTGTGGTTTCAGCAATGGATTGTATGTTCTGCAATTTAATGGCAATCTTACAAAGAATCAAGTGTTACAGATATTTCTTGAATAAACCTGCCAATAAAGTGAAACACGTTGGGGTGGGAAAGAAATGTTTCTGAAAACCAATTGAGTAGAGGAGCTTGAACAAAACAGTATCATTTATTCCAGCTCATTGGGAGGGAAGAGCGCAGTATCAGCTATAGGACAGTGCGCAAGGACACTTGAGCAGGGTGGGTGCTTACTGATGCAGTGTACTCCACATAGTAGTTGGTAGGTACTTACTTACTTACTGCCCATTATGCCTGTTGGCATGTAGGGCAGCAACAAAGGATTTCCACTCTTGTCTGTTTTGGGCCAGTGTCTTTATAGAGCCCCAGGTGTGATGTAGGGTATTCAGCTCTCCCTCCACCGTCCTGTGCAAGGTATTCTTGGGTCAACCTCTTTTACGTTTGCCATCTGGTGTCCAGTGAAGGGCAGTTTGCGTGATGTTTTCTTGCTCTCTACGTATTACATGTCCAATCCAATTCCATCGCCTTCTCATAATGATGGTAGCCATGTTGTCATGTTTACACTGGCTGAGTAGAAGTTGATTGGAGATGGTGTTGGGCCAGAATATTCTCTTTACTATACGTAGGCTTTTGGTGGAAGGTCGACAGTTTGTGGAGATCGCTTTCAGTTGTTCACCAGCACTCAGAGCTGTATAGCAAGATAGACAGGACACAGCTCTGGTACAGTCTCAGCTTGGTGTTGGTGCTGTACTGGGCAGACTTCCAGACGTTGTTTAGTCTCTGGTCCTCCAGGTTGGGGGTTGGGCACAGGGCTAACAACCCAGTACCGTAAAAAAGGTTTGTTACGGAAACAGTTGGTAGGTATTGGTATGTTAAAGACTAGGGAGGGACTAGGACACCCCCCGCATAAAACCGGGCAATTTGATGTTGCTTTGTTTTTGATAAACAACTATTGAGTATTATACAGACATATACTAATTTGTGGTTTAAAAAGTATGTTTGAAATTCTGATTGATATGATGCTACTGAAGAGTGCATGGGTTTCTAATTGGCCTTGCTGGTACAGAATAGCCTAGTGATGGAGTTGTGTTACGCCAGTGGCTGGAAATCTAATGCAAACGTGACGCAAAAGAAGGCAACCTAAAGAGGTGGTTGGAAAAAGAAAGGACAGCTACACCACTTCTGGGTTTGTGGCTACACGATAGCTGCCAAAGCTGAGACAAACCCAGTAATTCACCCAAAATGTTAGTCTCTTAATTCATGGTATCTATAACAGATAGCTGTAACACACAAACAAACTAAAAGAGATTCACACATGCATGCACGTGGGCATATATAGTAAGAGATTCAGAAGCAACAGCATTTAAACAATTTATACAAGTTTTAAGTTCTAGTAGGAGTGAAAAGTGTGTGCACAATCGTCATCCTTTCACAATCTGGAAATAGAGGTCAGGTTACATTTTCTTAGTTGAAAAATTAGGTCAGCATGTTTGGAGTACAGAAACAACTCTTAAATTGGCATATTTGGATTAACATGCAAAATTAAGCTCCTAAACGGCTCCTAATAACTACTACCACCGCTTCCATGTCAACTGAAATTTACATCACGTGGGACAGATAAATAACTTGCTCCTGAATGTCAAGGGCAAAACCACAGACAAATAAAATAATAGTTGTAGCAGCAGTGACTTCACCCATTGATTTTTGGACTACAGTTTTGAAGCCTTGAGTTTGGCAATTTGGCTGTCATTGTCTTGGTTCTTTTGAAACCGGACAAGAGGATTTTTGGTCGAGAGGGTGGAGCTGGGGAGGATGACTTGGCCAAGCCAGTGTAGTCTATGGTTGCAACCATAGGCACCGGCGTCATATAACTGCATGTACGGCAGTACAAATAAAATTAATATCAGCATTATCGGCTAACTGTAGGGCTATCTAGCTAGCTTTGGTTGGCAAGGTGCTACCGAACGTTTAAGCAAAAACACAGAAAACAAGTAGTATACCTAAAATTAGTTCACGGCTATTTTAATGTACACAGTTCTATGGTTAACATTGCAACTAGCGGTGCAACTAGCGCAGCCACCTGCTGCAAATTAGATAGAATGCAGGTTTAAGGCACTTCCGCATTGAATTCACCTCTCAGGCCCGGAGGCTCCGTCCATTATTTTAACCTTAATACCATTATTTTAAGTCTATGGGCAAAACAAAACAAAATAACCACCCCTCTCATCAACACGATATCCACCTGGAATTACACTTAAAATGCAAAACACAGAATAGGCTATTGTATAAACAACATTTGTAGTAGATACAGTTGTAAATATGGCCTTTTCTTTGTCACTTTGAATTTCACATGATAAATAAACCTCTAACCTTAAAGGACACAAATATTTGTTAAAGTCTGAATGTGCGTGTTTTCAGTTCAGGGGGAGGAGCTGTCAATGGCTTGTCTCATCTGTAGGCGGGCCCTCCATCCGTCAGGGCTTAAGTAGTTTTCCAACAGTACATTGACCTTGAGTGCCTGGTATCGATTTCCTGTGGTGTCGCACTGAGAGGGGTCGTTACCACACGGCCCCTGCTGTGGGGTGTGATCAGGAACAGATTCCTGAAATCCTGATGCGATGGTGATGGATCGCCAGCCTCTGCAGACCATCAATCCTCACCTACCGTAACCACAATGACACCTGCACTGAATTTATCATCATACAAGCCACAGGCGTGTCATAGACTGGGATGCAGTGTTAACAGTATAAAATAAACTTTCACACAGGTAGACACAAATACACGCTCATTCATGTGTGTTATATCTGACCTTAGCGGAGAGCCATATCAACCTCCCTCAACTCATCCCTGACAAATATGTTGCTATCTACTGGGGACTTGCGAATAGAGTGAGGACAAAATTTAGATTGCTGATATGACAAGATGATGTATGACTAGATAAGAGTGTGCCCAGATATAGTTGTTCAGTTACATATGAAAGACATCTACACTATAGTAGCTTACATACAGACATCCTCTATTTGACTCTGTGACGTTGTGAGAAGTAAAAACTATGAGTGACCCTGTTTTAGAGTTTGGAGGAAAGAACATGACCTTACATGACCTGACCTTTGGGCTCTAACCTGATAATTTTACAGCATTGGCTTTCATAAAGAAATTATGAAAAGGTACTCTTTTTACTTCACAGAGCTATCACTGGTAACATAAGTATGAGAGGAAAATTATTTTCTCTGGTTAAACACAGACTCAAGCTGTGCCATTATTAACAAAACATAAAATAATAATGTTAAAATAAACAAGCCCTCCATTTTTTTGCACATGACTGTCTTTTTGTTACGTGGTCTCTCCATCTCCATTGTTCCTCTTGTCCCCTCTTTCTCTTTTGCATCATATTTATACGACATGTTTTCTATGGCCCTCATCTTCTCTCTGAGTATGGCTATTACTGGTATTGTCTCAAGGGGAACAGTCTCTGGTGCCATCCAGACCACAGCTCAGAGCCTCGACTGCAGGCCCCATGTGGAGCAGAGGGGCTTACAAGCTTTACCCACCAGGAGAACACTCCCACAGCACAATGGTTCTTTTCACTAAGTTCCTCCATAGGCCGCACACAAACCCACCATAAGACTGAGCCAGAGGTTTAAGGGCACGCACACACTTAGCCATAAAGGCAAGAGCATGGACACACACACACACACACACACACACACACACACACACACACACACACACACACACAAGTACGTCCAAGATTTTCCATATAGCTATCTCCCTATTTCATTAACTCTGACAGCAAAAGAGATTAATGCAACGCATCACTAATAGCAAAAAGCAGCACCTAGAGCCCAAATCTTCTCGATATGCAGATGCCTTACTCTCAACATCCCCACACTAAGACTTGGATTAGGTTGCATCAAAGGAAAAAGACTGTAATCAATCGATTTCTCTTTTTTTATCTTAGTTCTTCCACCTAAAGTAAAACTTACTTTCTCATTACAATTAAAGTTGCTGAAATATATTTAAATATATTCTATTAATATGTTACTTACTGCTGTCTACTGTTTGTAAAAAACAACAACATGGCAAAATATTGTAACATTACAGTGTAATTATCAACATCAGCATTAGACCTAACAGCAGTTCACATGATAAACTGACGGTACAAATGTTGATTAAAAATAGCATATGTGATTATTGTACAAACCAAATGTCTTTTCAAATGCTAATTCACACATTTTTTTCAACATTGTTCTTTGAAATGTTCCCCTTTGATCCACTCAGTTTGACACTGGACTGGCCCTGTCTCACCAGTTTGATTGAGCGCCGAGGAAGACAAGACTAATCTATCTACATATAGATGGTCCACACCATGCTCCAGAGCACCATGCTTTGATAAGGAATGGCTTTGAATGATTCCTTAAACTATTGATTGGCTTGGAGATGACATTCGAACAGCAGATGAAAAAAGACGAAAGAGAGAGATAAAATCAAGGGATTACTACTTATAATACTTTAAAGGAAAGGTTTATGGATGTGAATATCTAGGGGCTTTTTCTTCTTGTTACCTCAAATAGTAATTCTCATTTAAATATCGGAATCTGCTGTTATTTCCATAGAAATATGTTTAATTATAAATCTGAACAATTATTTTCGGTGCATCGGCTAAAGTTAATCAAGCCCTAAGAGGATTTGCCAAATTAGGTGCCAAATGAAACTGTTTCTGAGACCTGAAAATATAAAGATATGAATAAACTGAAGAAAGCACAACACTGACGGTAATGGATAGGTCTTAAAAATAGACCTATACTGGCATCAGTTTACATATTTTCCTTCATATTTGTGGTTTCAGCGTGGTACAATAAATACATAAATAAAGGCATGGGCTTGGAGGGGTTGTAGTGGTTCTTCCTGTTTCCACTTGCGGTGTCCTTGTCCGTGGTCTGCTTCTGGCTGCGGTGGCTGTTGTAGGAACAGCCTCCTTCTACCAGTTATTCACTCTCCGCACCACATAATTCAGCCAGGGAGGTACAGATCAGCCCCTACAGCAAACTACTGTAGTGACAAGGCGTTGCTCATTTCCTCCACTCTTCCACTACATGTCTTTCTTTCCTTTGTTTTTGATGGAGAATGGTTGGGGGTCATGAAGTTGTATCATTTAAAAAGACGGAACAAACAGTAGGTGTTGACACATTTTCCTTTATAACAATGCAGACTAATAGCAGCAACACAGGTAAACTTCAGTACTCTATAATTCTTTCAATCTATGTGCCCTTCTTCCCCTGCGCTCTCTTTCTCTGTCTTTCTCTCTCCCCTCTCAGCATTGACAGCAGTGTAATTTGAACTGCTTTTCCCAGGGGCCCAATCGTTTACTTCCTGCTCGCAGAATATGCAGCTATTGATTACTTATCAGACCCTAATTGGGGTGCAATCTCTTTAACCCTCAGATGTTCTAATCTATGATGGAAATGGCAGCAAGTAAATAAGCTACTAATACTTGTTAATAGTTTTGGCAACTTGTCCTGCCACCCATAACAACACCTTTCATTCCTCAATATTTTTAAAAGAGCAGGAAATAATAGAAATGCACATCAAACAGATGATGAATGCATTAACATCCTAGTTTAAAACCAAAAGAGCAGAGGGGAAAATTAGCTGGGGTACACCATCTGTTTATGAGATCTCCCAATTTCTCTCTGTGCATTGTGCGCACAAGGACTGACCTACATGTCTTCACGCACCAGGAGGCCTGCACAGCTTTCTACCCTTCCCTGCTTCCCTACACTCTCAGCTCAGCCTGGCCTCCCTGGAATACCGTGGGCGGCTCCGGCCACAGATCCCACTGTGCCGGAGCATGGTGCAGAGCGCGGCTGGAATGGGAATAGACAGTTAATGGGCACTTAGAGGATTGTGAAAACATTTTCCTCTGGAGACGGAGCGGTCTGGAGATTTCTCAGTGGAACTTTGTCGTTCTCTGCCTCTTTTTTCTCTGCTTATCCACGTCTATTTTTCAAGTCACTCACCCACTCCGTCTTTCTTCATTTCATTTTGATTGCCCAATACTTACGTCTCATGTTCTGCTTATTCCAACTCAGGTATCGCCTTTCCTTTATTTATTTTAGTAGAATACTGGTCAACTGTTGGCATACCTGGAGGTTGAGTGGCATAATTGCCAACAACACCTGAATGTAACTAACACTATAGTTCATCTATTGATGCTATTCTGTTTCCTTATACCTACTACCTGTGCCCCTATTGACCCCCTCTTGCTTCATCCATGCCGCTTGTTGGCAGACGCCAAAACTAGCCTGCTTACGGCTGTCTGTGAAGCTCGTCCAGAGTGGAGCCTTCAGCTCCATGCCTAGCGGCAGTGTCTGGTGATAGGTATTGGCTGGGCCCCAAGCCTCACGTCCACTCCAGACATATGAGAATGTCGTTTGAGTCTGGAGTCACCTCAGGATAAGCTGGAGTCAGCTGCACATTTTCCAAACCTTTCCCTGTGCTTTCAACTACATTGCTAAATCACTGTCTTGTTTCCATTCAACCAACACCTCATATAAGTTTGGACACCGGCTTCCATTTACAGTAGATTTTACTGTGTTTATTTTATATGTTATATAAATGTTTTCCCACTTATTTTGTGGGTTTTTTTCTTAGTCTGAAGTCTGATAGGAAAAATACTTGGATGAACTTAAACTCACTTTAAGAAAGGTTGTTGTGACACTATGATGAATCTAAAGCGTCTTAATTGTTTTTAGCTCACTGTGTAAAATAATTGGTAAGTAGTAAGTTATAAAAACACCACATAGTGTTGCCAGTGTTAGAGAGAAGTTTTGTGTATTTTTAGGGCAATTGCTTTCACACTGAATCACACTTTTCTTGTTGCACACTCATGCCTGTTTTTGCACTTTTAACAAAGACCAACATTTTAATGCGATACATACTTTTATACCAGTGGTTGTTTTATCCTGGTTGGTGCATATCAGAGCAAGCCTAAAACTGAATAAGCAGACATTTGAGGCTCAGTGTTGTTACCAGCCGTGACAGAAAGATCACAAACTTAACAGGTGTGTCGAAGATGGGTGTGGTCCAAGCAAGGGCACCGGAAGTAGGCGTGTAGGAAGTAAGGAAGAGTCCTTGGCCCTCCCACTTTACGCTCCTGGTCCGATTTTGCATCAAGGCTGGGGTGATCCCATTGCTTGATGGTCTCTAGTTTGTAATATTACAGCATATTCCAGTAGTACCTGTGCAAGTAAAAATTGCAGGGGCATACAAGTGTCTAAGCCAACTAATGACTCCTGACTTCTGTGACCTTGTACACTGTGTGTTTTCTGCCACAGTACAGAATGTGCCACAGATGATTGTTGAAGTGTAGGTGTTTATGCTCTAAGAGTGAAGGATATGTGCGCCTGTGGGAGGCAAGAAATCTGCCATGGGAGGCAGAAGTGTCCAAATGTGACCCCCTCAGCAGAAGCATCCAACTCTAATTGACTGGCTGGTGCTCTCCTGTCTCCCTCTATCCTCCCCCAGTCCCTGTGGATAGCCATCAGATGGATTGTGTGAACTTGCCCCTAATCAAGACCCATTCACCACTAATGAGAATACGCTTAATGACCAAATTGTGTGTGTGTTGTGTGTGTGTGTGTGTGTGTGTGTGTGTGTGTGTGTGTGTCTGTCTGTCTGTCTGCATTCGTAGGTCAGTGTGTCAGTAAGATGTGGAACGCATGAAGCTTAAGATGGACAAGAAGCCTGGAAAAAGAAACTTAACTACACTAATTAACTAACAGGTGAAAATCAATTTTCAAAAATCATAAACTATTGCTGGGAAATAATATCGAGGCAAAAACTGATCCAGAACCCAAAACTGTGGTTTTGATAAAACAACCTCCATTACAGCTAATGTGGCTGAACGGACAAGTAGCTGCAAAATGTGATTGTTCACACAGATGGATCACATTTAGCCTGATTGAAACCATTGTTTCATGATTGTATGTGCATGTATGAAATGTTACATCAGAGGGAACTTCAAATGGAAAAAAAAATCAAACAATAAAAAGGGGCCTTTTTTCTAAATATAATGCTGAGCAAATACACAAGTTGTAAGACCCTTTGACGACAGCAAATAGTAGTATTCTATGTATGACTTTTACAGGATTTTTAAGAAGGCTATTATTTTATTTTTTTAACTTCCTGTTGGAGGCTCAAAAACAAATTGCCCCGAAGACACATAAAAAAGATACTTTGCTCTTGAAAGATGACGAGAAAAAGGACTCCAATAGGATGCCCATGTTCCATTCTTTCTGCTGGATTTTTTGCTAAAATA
Source organism: Perca flavescens (assembly GCF_004354835.1). Taxonomy (NCBI): domain Eukaryota; kingdom Metazoa; phylum Chordata; class Actinopteri; order Perciformes; family Percidae; genus Perca; species Perca flavescens. Next base: position 27,139,076 of record NC_041331.1, on the reverse strand, counting down.
AGCACTACATTTTGATAATCTGATATAAGAAATTTCACACCAGAGAAACTCTCTCTCAGCAGGAAAGGCAGAAGTAGCTTGACGTAGTTACAGTATACCCTCCTTTAAAGGTCTAAAAGGACTTTTAGGAATAGTTGAGTCAACAAACTGTGACTTTGACATTTGGCACAATTTGCATCCAAAGGAGAATGGACTGTGACTGTGATTTTTTTTCTAACCTTAGCCATGACAGTAATCCTAATCACAGAGGCAGCAGATCACAACAGTATTTTTTTTAATCTTTAGGTTGTTTTGAAAGAAAAAGTCACAGTCAACATAACTTGAGGCACCATACCGATATTGCCCCAAGGCAATAAATTGACTAGCCCTGGGTATCGGTAGTCGAAAGCTTTAAGGTATTGACCAAAATAACTATGCCAAGTAGTCGAAACTTCTCCAGTCAAACGATACCTGCAGTAAAATTCTTTTTGTACCCACATCTGGACAAACATGACTATTTGTATAGTTTTGCTCGCAGCCAATCACCACAAGCGTTCTTGGATTTGATGCAACATGTGATTGGCCCACTACTGCAGCAACTTCAACCCATACAGTCTATGGCGTGGTGAAGTCGAATGTGGTGTGTTTGACGAAGTTAGCAGTTCAGCGTGCTGAGATGCTTCCATTCACATGATGGTTACTGAATGAAGTACTCTTTTGGTATCGGTATCACTTTAATGGTACTGGTATCGTCTTTTTTTTTTGCGATACCCAGCCCTATCCGTGACTAACAAGACAAGTCATCTATCTCAAATGGGAATTTTTTTAGCTTTTTGTGATAGTATTTTTATCATTTCCATTACATTTAGGACACTGGGGAATTTTATATAGTTTAAGTGTTAAAATTGGAAACATGGAGGTCTCTGGCCAGAACTTGAATAGTACCACAGGAATCTCCTTCGTTAACTCTTCAGTGTGCTTGGTGTCCCCATGAGTGCAGAACTAGACACCCATTAAAAAGGCCCTGGATGACCATTTGCCAGTCTCTGATACCCCTTTAAGAGCACAGGATAATGCTTTAAATGGGCTCTTTCCTTGCTGATTGCACGTCATCTCTGGAGCAGATCAGACAGCAGGCAGCAGGGTCTTTGGTGGTGCTGCATGCTCCCTTCTGCCACAGGAGAGACGACTGAGAGGAGTCATCCATCACTGCTTTTGTGAAGCCCTTTCGCAAGGGGATGAGCGGCTAATGACTGCTTTGCTGGGACTAGGAATGGAGCACTGAGGTATATCTGGGCCTTCTCTTGAGGTACAGACTGAGATTCAGGGACTGGGCATGATTTTGATTGTGTAATTGGAACTAAGTATTTTGAAACAGAGGTAACACACGGATAATATTTGACAAAGTGTGTGACTATTACTTTCTTGTTCAGCCGCACACTGAAGGGTTTAGGCAGAGAACTGCTCCGGCTGGATTGTATTCTCTGCCTCCAAACTGTGCGGGGCCAGGGAGGGGGAAGGGAAACAGGAGATTTATGTCTTTCTGTGACACACGCTGCTCTAGGTCTCATGTTAATGGAAAATGAGATGTTTAAGAGTCTGGCAGAGAAATACAGCTCTCTTTAAATCCTCTGCGTGTCAGCCAGTGTAACAGCATTATAACTATAGTCCAGCCTGATAATGCTGTTAATGACAGTAATATGTCACATTTTCAGCAGACTTTCATGCCTATTTTACTCTGCGTCCCAGCACAGTCTTCAGCTGTTTCGAATATGGCTTACATGACGCTGCATGAATGGTTTATGTCAGGCCACAGGCTGCATTCACATTAAAGAATTTGATATGGCCTAAAGAAGCCCAACAAGTGAAAGAAAAAGTGTTTGTATGACTGAACTGATCACTATTCAGACAGAAAGTTCATTCACAATGGACACCCAGTTTATCAACATGTCTTCCCACTCTCTGCCTGTACGCTGAAAGGCCTGTCAGTGAAACAGGCTCACAATGCTTTACCTAAAGTCTGTGGGAAAATGACTTGGGTCATAATCATGTAATCTTTTCCAAACAAGAAGGGACAATTCCATACTTTTCAGCCATCACAGTTAACCTTTGTCCATCCAATCCGACATTCCCATAATGCCCACATGTTTCAGATGCCTCCGTCTTCCTTGTTGCTTCAATTCTGTGTCTGTTTACTTTCTAAAGGCCTCTCTCTGCCCTCTGTTCTCAGGCTTGCTGCCCACTGTTCTGTAGGAGAGGAATGGAGACTGCAGTAGTAGCTAGCTGCTGGATGTCCCGTTGACACTGAGGCCTCTGGTGGTATGAGCAGGATCCAAAATGAATACCTGCCTCGCACCAAATGCAGGTAGATTTTCCGTTTGGCGAGTAACTCTTGGAAGGCTACCCACAGTTTACTGTATGGGACAATCTGCTGCTAGCTAGGCTAATAACCTATTATGTGGCCATATTTACAAGAAGTACAACAACCTTTGAAGCAATAAAAAATCTCAGACAAAAAGGTGGACAAAGCCCGTACAAAAAGAAAGTTCTATGAGTAATGGAGGTTTGGAGATAAAGGAGTTGGAGGAGTAGGAGGCTGCCTACTGTATGATGCCGAGGCCATGGTGATGAGTTGTTCTGTGTGTTGCCAGCATGCCCAAGACACAAACAGAAACAACTCATTTGAAAAAAACAAAACCTTATTATCTCATTGAAATGTACTGAAACAAATGTATATGTGACAAAAAAAAGACAATTTATGATTTAGTCCAACAAAAAATATACTTGGCTGGTATATATTTTCATATTTATTCTAAATGCAATCTAAAAGCAGTCTTTCCCAGATCAGTATTAGTTCTAGGAAGATGCAGCACATCAATACTGTGAGCGGGTGCTATGTGTTCCATATTATCCTCCTCATAGTAACAACCTGGCAAACATAATATATAAGGAGGTTTATCTTTACATGATGGCACTGGTCTAGTAAGAAAAGACATCTAGATAAACTGCATTGTCTCAATATTCACTTTTATTTACTTTATCTTTATTTTTTTTATTGGATTGTCTTTCAAAATCATCTACTCTGGTGCATAACTTGGTAAAGGGAATACTGTTTGTCTAATATAGGTTATGCCCCCGATTTAGAGCATTGCCATAATGCAGTATGATATTTTTGTGAAGGCATTCATAATGTAATTTAACTATTTAAATCTTTACTTACTACTATTATGGAAATGCAGATCAGAACCCGGTGTAGCCTACATGGACAGAGTGTTTGCTTCTGAACCATGAAAGACATGTTATCTCATCTGTAATGGCCTCAGTACCATCATCAAACTTGCAATATACTGCCTAGAGATGGTTATCACTGCCGGACATCCCTGTTCAACACTTCAACCCCAGCTTACCCTCATCAACCAACCAATCCCTAAAACAACAAAAGGGGAGATAAAAGCAGTGCTGTGTAAACCACAGAAGCCTCTCTTCCTCTTGAGCACAAAACCCATGGCCACTGCTTCCCCTGTTAAAGATCGCACCAGGAAAGGATAATTCTTCTCTTAGTTAATCCTAGTTCTGTCGTCTTGGTGGGATGAGCCTGACTGTGTGGCAAAGGAGCAACACAGGATGTCATGAAAAGAGTTGAAATGAACAGCAGCTGAAATGACAACATGCAAAACTATTCATTTAGATTGATAATATTCATTCTTTGTATAAATGTGTAGTTTTGTGTATGATTATCAGAGTTTTTGGGGTTATTTGATCTATGAAGTGGAACACAGTGGAATAATGTTTTTCAGATGGCACTTAGTAAATGATTTGTAACATTATAGCCTACAGATTATGCTGTTTGTTCACCACACAAAGCGATCCTATTAAATCTCATCAAACATAACAGCCCATATCATGTCTTCTCTGCCTCACACTCCTTAGAGATACACGCTGCCTCGTCTATCTGGTCTGGACCAGGTCCAAAATCCTCTAGCAAAACCTACATTTGTGTAACAAGATCTGGACATTGAGATGCACGCCTGCCACAACAAATTGGCCTTGTGTAGAGAGAGAGAAAGAAAAAAGGGGGAGGTAGGGGGAGGGCTGCAAACCTAGTGAAGATGTAAGCTAGCAGAGGGAAATCTTAGAACCTCCATAGCCTGGAGGGGCCCTGCCCCCTGATGCTCAGCATTTGGCCTCGGCCCAAATCGTGAGGACAAACATCAAGTCTACTTCAATTAGAAACACTTCTCTCTGGGTAGGCAGAAGATGGTGAACAAGGAGCGGGTTTTCTTTAAGACAGACAAGGTGTTTACTTAACTTTGACTAGGAATGATCTCTTACCCCAGTGAACCTTTTAGAGAAATTTGTTGTTTCAAGTCTGGAGGTTTGGAAATTAGCAAATTAGTTTATTTGTGAATTGTGAATCTAACTGTACATAAGTAAACTACATGAGTAAAGTTTTTGTTGTGCGTGGTTGAAATAATAGTATGTATGATTGATATTGTTTAACGTTTTGGACTATAAAAAGAAAATTTTGAGCTTGATTTCAGATGGGCAAATTTTCACTGTTTCACTGCTGTGAAAATCAAATATTCTTTCCCAACAACCTTTTCTGTGCCATATTTCTGTCCTCCTTTTTCTGTTTTCCTGTTTCTGCTTGGCAGCAGGTGTAAGTGTGAGATGAATGTGTCCCTGTGGTGTGTAGCACGGCTGGCTGCAAATTTAATGCATATGCTTGTAAATCAGAACTTTCTCTTGTCTAACGTCCAATTCACATCCACGGCCTCTGTATAATGTTTTCATTTCCCTGGCCATGTTTTTCTTGCAATGAAGGTGTAAATGAAATCACTTGTCCACCTGCCAAAAGAATTGCAGCTGCATAAAGTGTCAGCATTGATTTGTTTTATATGACTGGGACTTCTTTGTTTTTGTTTTACTTTAGACTTCTTTGTTTAATAATTATGTTAATGTTAATAAGCACCAGCTTCTTCTCCCTTTAAAATGGAAGGGTAAATGGTTTGTAGAATTGGGGGAAAAGTAAGACTAAAAATAACCTATGGCTTCCCTCCACAGCCAACCTAACCAAGATGCTTATATATGTCCAAAGATTAATCAGTGAGGTCCTTAGTCACCTCATATATGCATACACATTGAGAGAGGCAAGCAGACATTCATCTAATCATCCATCTGCCTGCCCCTTCATGTGTCTATGCATCCATTCAAAATTTGGTATCTTACCATTAAACCTTTACTGTTTCAAATGCATTTCCATATGAGCAAACCAAAGGTTTTATTGGTATCTGCCATCCTCTTTTATATCATTCAACCATCCATGTTGGCATCAATGTGCAACAAAGGGTCACAGTTCTATCTCCACGCAGCCAGAGAGACTGCCACTGTGTTCATTGTGACAGAAGACAGAGCCCATGAGTTTGGAGGATGACTTTTAGAGAAGTTGTTGACTCAACATGGGAAGTTAGACCATCACCAAGGTTGTTCTTAGCAGGGTGAAGAAATGTACTATATAAAAAGCACATAGTATAAAATATCTGGAGAATGGTATCTCTACTGTATGCAGATGATGTCTCCTTTTAGCTTGACTACAATGATCTGCAGTGAACAATGGATGCTTTTCAGCTAAATGTGATGATTAAAATGAGTATTAGCACCCCAAAGTAAGATGCCATTGTGGCCTGAAATCCCCTTGGTGAAACAGGAATAGCAACCAAGCTGCCTAACCACAGAAAACCTAACTTGATTTCAGCTACTTACTTAATTGCAATAATGACACTAGATTATCAAAATTTTAATGTTAACACTTCAACCTATTACAATCTTTAACAGGAGCGTGGTCAATAGTGGGAAACTCCCTGTGTGTGAATGTTAATGCTGTTCATTCATTTTTGTCAGTGAAACATTTTTCTTCCATTCCACAAGTGTTATGCTAGTTTTGTAGTACCATTGGCAATCTGCATGATTTAAAAATTGTAAATCATACAGATTGCCAACATCTCCAAACTCTCACCTCCACTGTATATTTTTGTATGCAACGTGCGCAAATCCCTCATTGTCTTCATGAATACTAGAGTGGAGGCACGTTCTTGTCAACAGCTGCAGAAAGCAAAGAAATATCAGCTCAGTAGATTCAGTGGTTACTGTAAAATTAACCCCATTCCCACTGAAAATATCATTCCACGACCCGTCCCCATAGAAGAGTTATTAGATGTATCCCTCCCCTTAGTGTATCCAGATCACAATGGGTTAACACAGAGTCTTCATGTCTTGGCAGCAATCCCAGACAAGGACATGCCACTGCACGTGGAGGTGCAGACTGTGAAACATCTGTTTGGTAGCACACACACACGTGCACACACACACACACACACATTCACACACACACACACATTTTGCAATTTTGTACATTATGTGCCAAAACACAACCACAAATCCTCTTTCTTGCTGGCCTTTTCTTATATTTCAAGATAACAGCATGACTCCTCAATTTCTATCATATCTGATGCGAGAACACTCAACCTTTCATTCTGAAAACTGTCAAGTCGTTACACTAGCGATTTGAGAAGCTCCTGTAAATGTCAAGAAAAAAAAAGTAAGATGCTATAGCATTGTCTTTATTAGATGATATATTTAAGTGGCCAAGTTACATACCTGTTTCTATTGTAATCTTCTCCTTCAAATCAGTGCATGTCCAAAAGCCATGTGTTATAGAAAGCTATTTCATTTACCCTTTTTTTTTAGGAAGTTTTTTTTCTTCTATTAAACAGCCACTGTTGCAGAATAAATGGTTTTACCATTTTTCTTTCAGGATCAAAAGTTTGTGTTAGCATACACCAGTGGTGTTTGTCATTAAACTGTATTCCTCCTCTTTTGGTAGAGGCTGGCCATCTCCAGCTATTATAATGTTATTAGTGAATTTAAAATTGTAATCTCTTACACAACCAAAAAAGAAATCCCATTACTGGAACACGTCACTCAGTTACTTGCTGCTGCCCAACACTGTCCCCCAGGACTCTTGCATCCACCATCTCCCTGCCATGCCAGCATATTATCCATTATAGATCAGAATTGACATGAGTTGAGTAACAGTAAATGCTTCGTTATAACCTGCATGAGTCAACTACAGCACTGGTACAATTTAAAGTTCATACTTAAATTGATAGCTTTAAAAAAAAAAGTAGCAATTGCGTGTTGTTGGTTTTCTTTTTCTTTTCTTTTCTTTTTTTTTTTTTTTTTTTTTTGGGGGGATCCTTATCCGAAGTAAGGGTGTAAGGACAGAGGATGTCATATGCTGTACAGATTGTAAAGCCCCTTGAGTCAAATTTGGGATATTGGGCTTTATAAATAAATTTGACTTGACTTGAGTGTTACTTTGAGTAATCCGCTAATTCAGGCGACAAATGGATTTCTTCCCCACTTCTCTCTCTGTCTCTCTCTTTCACTTGTGTTTCATGGTGTATAACAGAGGCCCTTTGTTTATTTAAGACCCGCTATGCCAGACATGCGGTATGCCACACATTTGAGGTGTGGTGCCCTGAAGCAGTCAAGTAAATGAAAATCTCAACACTTGAAAGCAGCACAGTGAAGCAGCGGAGAGAAACAGCTGTTGTGCATACGCCTTGCTGGAGTGAAACTGAGAAAACTGAGAGGGGGTAGTTCCCTGGCCAAATTCTACAACACAGTAAATTTGAGAATATCAATATGAAGGACTTGATTTAACTGCATTAGTCACGCCAACTATGATATATCTATGTATTTGTATTTCCAACGTGTTGCCGCTCCCTGCTGAAGGCTGTTGGAGTGGATTTGTGCCCACAGGGGGTAGAGCACAAGTAGAATTACTACCCTGGCCATGCCACTCGACTCGCTCACCTCCTGCTACAGGTGTGTTGTCTGATTAGCTTGTCTGAGGGAGTAAGTTATCTCTTTGTTCTCTTCCCCCATTATTTTTTTGCTCTTCCAGGAATGGTACGCCCTGCACTTCCAGTAAATCATCATGTACAGATGTCACACCTCCTTCCGTTGACCCAGCTCATGTCACTCACTAAACTGAGGTTATGGGTTCACTGAGCTACAAAAAAACTTCCCTGAAAGTCTTTATGTCAGATCAGCAAGTTACAAGAAGATACAGCACACATGCCAAACCAGACAAACACTGTTACAGCGATTAGGAAACATCAGATGTTGTCTTGATAAGAGCCGATTTTAGATTTTGAAGTTTATTTGGAAATTAATCTTTTCTCATGGGCACCTCAGATGAGTAAATGCTGTTTTTTCTGGGACTCCTGCCCACAAAGGACACCCAGTTACACCAGCACAGGAAATATTGTAGTGTCTTAACATGCTGTAGGCTATAGGTGAAAGACGAGAATGGGGTTCCCCAAAATCACAGGATATATATATGAACATGCAGCTTCACATCCTGCCTTCCTCTCACTGCTTTACCACATCACATTGAAGAAAATGCACACGCTCTCGCACACACAAAACACACACACACACACACACACACACACACACACACACACACACAACCTTGAGAATATTCCCACACAAAGGATGAGTTGAGTAGTTTCCTGTGGTGTTTCAGTTTTGTTTTCTCTGCTACTGTACTTCACCTACTTTCTAGGCTTTTTTTCTGCTGCCTGTATGCATCTTAACCTCTTTATCATCCTTCTGATCTTCTACAATATACAATGAATAGTATAGAGCATGACCTCGATTCAGTATTTATCTGAAATCGTGGAAAGATTGCTTAGAAGAGCTGTTCCTAATTGGCCTACATTGTAATAAAAAGATGACAAAACTTGTGCATAACATTACAATGCCTTTTAAAGGCAAATTGCAGAATTTAGTAAGACATAGAAAACCGAGAGAGAGCTGTGTTTCACTCTGTCTATCTGACTCAATGCCCAGTGTGCAATAATGACAGAAGTAAAGCACCAGCAGTGATCACTGGGATAAGCTCTCAGACCTTCCATACACTCCTCTTCACTCTAATTGACGAGTATAATTTGATGGCACTCGTAACAGAGTTAGAAAGCAATTAGTGTCATGGCCCATCGGCACAAACAGTGCAGAGAGCCCACCTGTGGGTCACTTTTTAATTTGGTGAAGTGCACAGTGCTTAGCACAGGACTCTGCCTTTGATATACTCAGTAGATGGTAAATCCTTTTAGCGCTAACTCCACAAACTACCCCACCGACCAATATCCATCTAATCCACTGGTTAGGAGCTCACCAAGCCGCACAACAAATTATTAGGGTGTCATCTGGCCTAGGATTAAAATCCAGACTCCACATAAAAAGAGAAGAAAAAGTAGAACCGAAAGAGAGGGGAGGAGATGGGACGGAAGAAAGATGAGGCAATAATGGGGGAGGGTGTTTAATTAAAGCGACTGATCCGTGCTGTTTGTTGAAGGACTAATTGTCTTTCCCCCTGAGGAGGCTGTTTCCTCAAGGAGCCTATCCAAATTATACTCCAGACGGTAAATCCTTGTTGGTGGTGAAGACTGCAGCACTAACTGGAAAGGAAAGAATAATTCAAGGAAATAAGTTTATTTCAAAACAATAACAGCTAGTATATTATCTTTGTTCCTTTTGCACTTCAGAGATATGGTTGGTCCCTGGCGTCTGTGTTTGTTCTAATTAGGCCAGCATTGTTGATCATGTCAGACATTGTTCGGTCCCTCTTTTTGTGTTTAACATGTAGTCCCCAGGCAAGGTACTTGACCCAGAATGACCTTTGACCTCTCATTAAACCAGCTTTCCTTTCCTAGCTGTGCTCCTCTGGCCAACATTTCAGACTTTGCTGCCTTTGACTGTAACCCTGCCCTTGAGCAAAACTCCACATGGCTCCACATGACATAATATATATAGTACATGTCAGTCATTGCTCAGTATGTTTATGTACTCATGAGTTCATACCATTTGAATGTGGATGATTTAAAGAGCATAACAGCAGGTTATTACAGTTTTTATACCAGGATCAACTCCACCCAACCAAAAAACCCAACCAAAGACCTGGGTACCGGGTCCAAATTATATTTAGTCTGGTTTGGGTAGGGTCTTGTTATGTTGCCAATATTCTTGGTTTTGAGTGTCAACATGTGTCATTATCAGCTCTGAAAATGAGCTCTGCCAAAATCATTTTAGGGGAAAGAGGTTTTTTTTAGGTCAGACAGATGTGATGTGCAGGAATGTTCATGTAGTTCTACTCTGACTGTAGCTGCTCATTTATTGGTGATCCATCATGCTGCTGTCAGTATTGTTGGGGTTCTCCATTTGGGTTTGTTTGGATTGACTCCATTTTGAATTGAAAACCAATTTTCGGATGTTAGGTGCAGGTTTTCCACTGGTCTGTTTCAGATCAATCCAGATTTCTGGATCTGTGAATACCTTTAATCCTGACAATGAAAAAGGCACCATAGCCTTCACTTTAGTGTCCCCAACTCGTCCTTTCGCAAACTCCGATTGACACAGGGTGACTTATCTTCAGCCATGGGTAATTGATTGTATCATCCACAAGAGAAATGGAAAGGAGTTACGGAAAATTAAATTACAAAGGAATTGTGAGTAATAAGAAGGGAAAGATTTTTTTGACAGAGTTTCACAGTTTCACACAACCAAGTTTACAACTGCAAATGAAGAAGATACAAAACATACAATGTAACTAAACACACTATCAAAGAATCAATAAATTGAAATATGACTGAACTTTGATTATTTGCTTTGCTAATTCAGTTATCAGAATGCTTGACTGTTATTGGATGTAGGTTTTGTAATTAAAAAGTCAAATTCTTAAACAATCCACATGACAAAACACAGGATACATATATTCCCCTCTTGCTATTCCAGTAGTTTAGTGCTGACAGATAATCATAAATATAAGTCAACTAAACTAGCATGTACAGTATACTATCCAACAGTTATGTGTTCAGTCCCAGCACAGTCTCCGATTGGAGTACAGCAAACTCTCACCAGGCAGTTTAAACCAGATTTCCAGAACTCCACCTACACAGACAAAGCCAAACCTCTGGCCCCCGCTTAACCAAACAAAATAGGAGAGAAAGGAACGAGCTGAGAGATCCCACAGCGCTGGACAATGAAACAGTGTAGATTGGACATATGTGAATGTGAGTGTGCTGAAAGAGAGAAAGCTAACAGAGAAGAGGCCTGCCTGTATTAGCTCTCTGTGTTGATGTAGCTGCAACGTCACCCAAGTCTGAGTCACAATCCTCTGGCCTGAGTTGCAGGCCTGAGTTCTGACTAACTATTCACGTTGATAAAATGTCCATGTCCAACTTACCTTGACTGTGCCCTTTTTTTTAGCATTGGTAAAATATGTTGCAAGGAGGTTAAATGGAGCATTATATTGAAAATGCTTTAGAATATAATATCAAGAGAGTTAAAATCTATTGTGTCCTTTTGTGCACAAAGTTGCAAACTCCTGCAGGGAAGCATGTAAAATCCATACTGTACTCCATTGGACATTTAATCTCAAACACTTATATTAAATAAAATGCAATGGTCTCTAATGGATCCATTCTCCTGTCATTCTGTAGCTGAGGTTTGTCGGTGAGTGTGTGTGTGGACATGTGAGTCACATGTGTGGCACCCTTGCAATATTTCCAGCCTGGACTAATTCGTTTAACAGCCAGCTGCAGCCTGAATGGGGCGCAACAGGAAACACATAGCTGTCATCAAAACACACTGTACTGGCCAGGGGTCTTGGTGATAAAAAAGGGGGTTTAATTTATGCAGTGATTATGTTTTCATGATCCCAGAGAGGGTTGGAGATTTACTGTCATAGATAGAGTTGATATATGGTTTAATTTAGTATTTTTTGTGGGAGGGAGAAGGTTAAAAAAAACCTCCAGCAGCAACATCTCCATCTGCATTGTAAGAAAGTTAGCAGTACTGCCTCTTTGCTTCCACTCTGCATGGAGTGGGAGCAGCAGTCACAGATGGTGAACAAATGTTCTTTTGAGGGAGCGTTGCACAAGACTTGGTTCTTGCACGGCCCAGCAGTGAGCTAGCTTTGCTGCAGATGGTTTAAAAAGCAGCCTCCAACAAACACGACTTCTTCCATCAATTTGTGATGCAATGCAACTTGGAGAGTAGGATATATGTTTGCTTTATTGCATTATTTTCACTTTGTTTGTGGCCGAGCACTTGCCAAATCATTTTACTCATTGATTGGCAGCCTACACTGGGCCTTGTAATAGTAATCAGTCTCACTTTTTCAACATCATCACCCTAAATGCAATTGTAGGAGCTGTTACATAATCTGAAGGCTTTGTATGTGACATGTTTATTAATTTGTATATAAATCTACTACCTGTGTAATTAGAAATGGATGTATCGATATATTGGTACAGACAGGTGTAATGCTTATAACGAGTACGACCTCTGACAAATACTATTATGACACATGTCCTTCTGTTATCTATGTAAGGACTTACAAAACCAAAAGCAAACAAAACCAATCGTGCAAATGTGATGGAGATGTAGGTAAATCATCTTAGAGTAAAAAGAAAGAAAATTTGAAAGTCACATCAATTGCGATGTGTATTCTCTAACAGCAAACACACTGCCAGGACCTGACCTGCTGTCATGGCCATTACATTAATGTGAGAACATGCGACGACTGAGAATTCTTCTAATGAACGAGTTAAGATTAATAACAAGATTGGACCAGGAGCCGTGGAGGAGAGGGGACAGAGGAATGAAGAGGGTCCAAAGAGGGTTTTCCTTGTGTGCAAACAGTGATGCACATTGTTTTTGTGAGTAGGTGTTTTGGTCTGGATTGGTGGGCCCCATGCTGTAATTGCTGTTTGGAATGTCAGCCCGGTTAGAGGATGTGCTCTGACTACTGGGTTTCATTGTCCATGTGCACTCCAACGCCAGAACTCTGGAGTCACGTACTACAATTAAGATTATGAGCTTTCATTAGCTAATTTAGATCCCTTTGTCTCCATGGTAAGTGCGTACAGCACAGAGAGTCATTTGACTTTTTAACTGGTCTAAATGGTCTGAATGTAAAACAACCATGTGATGTCTATCTTGAGAATTAAACTAATTCATGTAGTATGCATGCATAGCATACTTGTGTGTTTGCCCATTTATATATGTATAAATGTGTGTGTGTGTGTGTGTGTGTGTGTGTGTGTGTGTGTGTGTGTGTGTGTGGTCAGGGTATAGATGCATGTGTCTGTGCTGATAAGAAGTTGAATGTCTGTCATAGCTCTATTGAAACAATACCTGTTACATGTGACGTAACATTTGACATTTCTTTTTTACAGCTACAACAGAGCTACTGGCTTTAGATACACATAGTGTAAGAATAAGGTTAGTAAGTTGTCTGCCTTTTAACCTCTACTGAACATTAAACAGTGGTTGGCCTCAGAGTAAAATGTACTTGATTTGGTCAAACTGTTGTTTGCTACTCATAGGTGAATCAAACCTTTGTACACAGAAACATTACAAATAATGCTACGACTTTGTATGACACATTTTCCTTGTATCCTCCTTTACTCTGCATTACTGTAAGTAATATAGGGTACTATTACTCAATGGCAGGCAAGAGTCCAAGCTGTTGGGATAATAATCCATCTTTATTTGATAAGACAGCTAGGTGAGAAAGAGAGGGGGAAGACATGCAGGAAATTGTCACAGGTCCAATTTGAACCCTGGACCTCTGCGTCGAGGCATAAACCTCTCAGTATATGTGCGCCTGCTCTACCCACTGAGCCAACCTGGCCACACAGTTTCTGTACTAAGTGACGGCTTTAGATTACTGTAACTCATAACATTGCTGACGGGACACAAGCAATTTCCCGACTTCCTATTTGTTTGCAATTCTATATAATTCTACATTTTTATATATTGATCTACCTAATAATAAACAATTAATAATAAATAAGAGCCACACTTCCAAAAATCGTTAGCTGTTGTAAGTTGTTGGTGTCAAGTGTGTGTCTACAGAAGATTACAGTAAGCACCACCCACGGAAGCCACTTTACACTGGGAATGTGCAAGATACTATGGACAGCCTCACACCCTAAAAACCTGTTTCATATATATATATATATATATATATATATATATATATATATATATATATATATATATATATATATATATATATATATATATATATATATATATATATATATATATATAACCCTCTTAATCTTTACATTATACCAAACAGGGATTTCCAATCATTATAAATTAGCCTATTTAATGTCCTCACCCCTAATTGACAAAAATACAGACAGAGAATGTTTTCATAATTACTATTGTGATCAAACTTAAAATTGCTGTACATTGGATTTTCACAAACATTTAAACACAATGTCCCAACTGAACAGCTCTTTAGTATTGCTTGCATTTGCTTAAAAGGTTAGTGTTCAAGTTAACAATTTTTGTTGGATTTGATACATTGTATACAATTGTATTTGACAATTTGTTTGTCAATTCTTTTTCTTGAGGCTGGCAAGCATGAAAATGTACATTAATGGGTAGATGATTTTCAATTTAGTGGTATCCCCTTCTGTATTCATGTATCCCAAGTGTAGCAGAGGCCCAACGCTGCAGAGCTTGTGCTTGCTAATAAGAAGTTAGTAAATGTTTGCATGCACTGTGTGTGTGTGTGTGTGTGTGTGTGTGTGTGTGTGTGTGTGTGTGTGTGTACAGCCATGCAGGGTATCAATATGTTCTGAAATCACTACATTGACTCAGAATTATCATCATGCGTTATGTTTGCAATTGGTTAGTTGCCAAGCAGTTTAAATGCAATGATGATCTCTCTCTCTCTCCTTCTGTTTTTCTCTCTCTCACTCTCTCTCTCTCTCTCTCTCTCTATCTTCCTGTGTGTCTGTCTCTCTGTCAGACAAGCTTGGAGACTCATTGTTCTGCAGGAAATGCTCTCATCATACAGACTGCAGGCTTGTATACTCTAGATTTAACCTTATAATAGCGTTACCAGCATTTAACCAACTAGCTTCCGCTTGCTTTATGTTGAAGCCCCGTTACAGATACAAAATAGACTTTGACAAACAACACCTTGCTAGGCTCTCTCACAAAATCTCGACAGAGACAGATGATTACACATAAAGTGGGGAAACAAAAGAACAGTTTTTAAAAAAAATATTATATCTGTATTTTGTTTTGACAGTTTGCTTCAAACCTACAATAAGCTAAAAGGTGCATTTGTTTGGCATCTTCTGCCTTGAGGCCTTCCAGACTTTGAGAGAGCCGTGAGCCTGGGGGGGTGGTGAGGGGGGGGCAGCTGCAGCTTCTGCCACTCATAAAGACTGACACATATTTACTTACATGCACTCACCGTCTCTCTCTTCTTCTCAAACACATGCACAAATACACACTTAGAGAGCAGAGGGAGAATGAGATCCCCTGTAATGGATGGTGCAGGTGTCAGGATGTTGCCATGTGGGAATTTCCAAAAGCCATGAAATATGCATGCTATAATGGTGGGGCCAATAGTAGCCTCCGCTTAACAACATGTGTCCAGAAGAAGGGGTTTTTACTGGACAAGCACCACACCTGCCCTGTAAATATTGTGTTACCTACCTTTATGTTATATAGGTGACTCCACCCAACTCATCCATCGCTACACTGACATCTCTGTTTAAACTAAACATCTACTTACATTTTAGAATTCATTAATTAACTTTACACTTTATTGTGATTCTGTTGTGGGAATCATTCAAAAAATGAACTAAAAGCTACCTTTGGAGGATCAGTAGACCTGTTAATAAGCTTTATTTTTTTGCACTTTTGAGGACAATTTAGCAGTGACGGATTTATTTATCCAGTAGATGCGTCTCTGATCGTTTTTAATCGGTCCTGGAGGTTGAGAATGGACCTGAATATCAGCATCTGTGCTCAGCCTCGTCAGTATCTTCCCAGTCTTTCTCATTTCATTAGGAATCACTCAGCACTTCAGAGATGCATTCAATTATGCTCCAATGGTAATTAAATGTTCCTCAAATGAGTTCATTTAAATCATCTTCATTTGGGCTTCAGTCGGGTTTTTAATGCTGAGTGCTCAACACAGGGCTCAAATGAACATTAAGCGCCTCACCCACTGGGAGTGTTTGAAGGGCCATGCTCACAATCACAGTCAGATGACATTTTAACCAGCTTAGCAGCATAACAATTGAGAAGATATTATTATTAGGAACAGACACAGACTGCAGGATTCAAACACACAAAGGCTTTGGTAATATTGGTAATGACATGGGTAGCAACGGTGAAGCAAGTAACACACATTTGCAGGTCAGAAATAGCTCTGATTAAGATAATTCCATAACCTTGCAATTTCAATGTGGCGATTAGTCTTTTTGCCATAAGACCAAATGTGACATTATCCATGATAACTTAGCTCACTATCTTAGATTACATCTGATTTGACACGGGTAATAGGAATGATCTGAGAGGGGACAAAATTCATCCGCTCACGTTTCATTGTGACAAAGGTTTTCCTCATAAAAGGTTTAGATCGTATGACGATAAAAAAAAATTAAATGTCATTGCAAATCCTACAAATTAGAAATGGCTGAAATTCAGGACCAGAGTTTTAAAGTTGCAGGATATTATGGGAAAGTTAAATATGATTAGCCCGAGCCCACACTAAAACTTTATGGTCTCTCCTTCTCCTCTAATAGGTTTTCTTTTACTAATCAGACAATGCACCGTAAATGCTACAGGTTTAGTTTTATAGTGGCTAATGCACCACTCTAAAAGCTGTAAACTCTTTCCTATGATGTTAACGTCTGAGTGGAACATAAGTAAAGTGTATTCAGAAAAAATACACTTTTAATCGGCTCTATTGTGTGTTAAAAGGTCCATCTCCTACCACAATAGCCCAACGCTGTAAAGTCCAACATAATAAATGTAATAATTATGTGTTGGTGAAATAACTGTAAATCATTTAATGACCCTACAAGGCGAGAGTTATTTTTAAAAGGGGATTCATCAATATTCTCCAGGGGTACATGAAGAAAGGTCAGAAAATCTCTCATTAGGCTATGAGCATGCGCATGTGTGTCCCCCTATGTGCATTTGTGTAACCATGCATGCATTTGGGAGTTGGTTTGTGTCATTGTATCTGCTTGTGAGTTCCTATTTACTTGTTAGTCCGTAATGTGCACTGTGATTGGAGATATCTATGATATCAGAAGAACACAAGACAAGAGAGGAATCCTGATCATCCATGCACAAATATGCAGTCATCTTTTATCACTGAGCTGAACTGTCTGACCAACTAAAACAAAAAGAAAGTTATTACATCTCTAATAATTTTGATACGTCTACATACTCTGTTATATAAGAGAAGAATAAGACTTGAGGACAGATATTTTTCGGTAACCCCTTCTAGAAATGATGCCGCTTTTATCAAACAGTAGTTTAGGAACAGCAGTTACTCCTGTTTGTCGTCACTGTGTCAATGGCCTGTAATGGCATATTTGATAAACATTGAATGACTAGACAGCAATGAATAGATGGGCTCATTAAGTTCAGCGTAATGACCCTGTAAGAGATGAGAAATTAATCGGAAAACATCATAGATAAGGTTATATCTGTGAGATAAACAACAACAAAAAACTAAACATAAACTCAGTGTGATCGTCTGTTTACTTACTATAAATGTGGACATGTCATTAGTGTGTTATCTTCCACAGCTACCACTCCCCATATACACACAAACTCACCACACATTTCTTTTCTGCACATTTTCATGTGCTCAACAACAGATGACAGGGCAAAGCATTTCAGCTAGGGGGCTAAAAAGTCTCTTATATTTCTATTGGATCTCTGCTGTAATAACCTTGCTAACTCTCTGTAATTGTGAAAATGATACTTTAATATTAGTGTCAGTTCTAAGCTACAGTAGCAGCTGGGGGGTGGAGGCAAGAGACTGGCCGAAGAACCGAGTAGGAGGCGACAACTCCTGCACACATTGATGTAATTCCTATTGGCCCTAACTTTAAAGAGGTGGACACAAAAATATTGTATGCATTTACATACAATCTAATGCAAGCCAATACTATATCCCTAACAAAATCTCGACCTTTTGGATTTTGTTGTTTAGCCAGTAAGAGAAGTGTTGGTAACTTTATGATAATGTTTGTGGTCATATTAAGTATTTATGTTGATTTGCATTATTGCAGACAGTATTTTGCTCCTATACTACTCAATTTTAAACCAGTACAAAAACAATGACGTGATTAAAAATGTTTTCTTTGTTACAAAATAACTGCTCTCAGACTCTCAGAGCCTAAATTTGTTATCATGTAAATGTAATGTTTGTTTAGTCTAGTAGAAAACTGTTTTGTTGTACTGTAAGTAATTGTGGCACACACACACATAGATACACAGGTTAACAGGCACGCTCAAGCACCACACAGACACACAGACACAGACACACACACACACACACACACACGCACGCACACACACACACACACAGAGTTGGAGATGAAAGTCTAAGTTGCGTTAAAGCATCGAGGGCGTCCAAAGGAGATAACCCCTGAAAGCTATCCAACAGTTAATATGCCATTAAATTGCTATACACATTAACCTTACACATGACAGCAAACCAATACATTATGTTCATGTGAATGCAATTATGGCTAATATGCAAGCCACTCTGCCAACTCTTGTGCAATATTGACCAGTCTCCTTCGATTACTCTATATGTGGTGAACAGCGTAGCCTACATTTACAGGCCACACAGTATTAATTAGCAACCATGTTATTTAACTTGACAAATATTCAGTTGGAAGGGGAAGTGGAATAAATATGAGATATTAAACCTCAAAACTCTGTCATTCCTGGTCATGTGAAACTGAGACAGTCTAGAAAACACGTGTGACTCTGCTGTTCACAGCACTGTAACACATTCACTGGTTTACTGCCAGTCCCTCGCCCTCAAGCCACAGAACCGATACTGACTCGGGGTCGTACACTGGAGTTCTCCAGTCACACAAAGCCCACTAGCTGTAGCCTACCAAATACTTTCCACCATTGTCAGAGAGGCCATCCAAAATCCAACTCAGACTACAGATTTGCTCTCTTCTTGACCTTGTTTTGTCTGCTCTGTCCTCTGTCCTACCCTTCGCAGCCTCACCCTTCTTCTGACTAATGGATTAAGGTAATTATGCCATGGCTGTGCCCACATTCTGTTGGTGGGGTGGCAATTGATATTCCAGCTTTGTTGTTCTCACTAAACTGTTGATTAAATTGCATTGCCCCAGAGCATTACCAGCCCTTCACGTTAACGGAGATGTAAAGCACAGGTAGTGTTTCTGTCTTCTTCATCTTAAAGTTAAAAGCGGTGCTCAAACAAAAAAGAATAATTCATATTAAAAGTGTGTGACTCTATTATTTCACCTGTGTGTTTGTAGGGGTTATCAGCTTTCAGGTATTTACCAATGCAGACATGGATACAGTAATAGGCTCAGGTTAGGGGTGGCTACAAAGTGTTGGAATGTAAAAAGGCTGATTAGATGGCCTTATCAAGCCCTGACTGGAACTAAGCAACCCCCAACCAACACACACACACACACACACACACACACACACACACACAGTCATACAGCAAACAACTCACTGACCTCTGCTCTTTCCACTCAGTCGCCTCTATCTCTCACCAGAATGATACGAGTTCAGACTGATACCCCCACTAATAGTCTAATCTTAATTACATTCTTCATGTTATTGCAGAGTTTAGGTTAAAGGATTGAATTTGTTTAAATTTCAACTTTTTTTTTTAGAAGATTATTGCAAGCTTTTGGCAGATGTCTTGCCAATAGTAACTCGACAAACTTAAAAGAAGTCTCCCTATAGACAAGAGTCAATGCAAGTTGTACGTTCATGTCTTTCACCCAGGACATAGAGGACATTCATGGGACTGTTCCCTGATGTTTACTTCTAACAAGGTTGATTTTAAACTTCAGTGATTCTGATTTCTTTTTTCAACTCATTGTCTGGTCTGTTGCTCAAAGACAATTCTCACCACTGTCTGAGTATTGGAAAATCAGATAACCCACTAAACCCTCACCCGTGACATCATCCTAAGCGCAGGAGCGTGTTATGGCTCCACGTTGGGTTTTGTTGTTTGCTCCCTGTTTATAAGCTAAACACTTCTGTTGAACCAATCCAAGTATTTGGAAGTCACCATCCTGCCATCATATGACAAACAAGTATGCATACATAGTGCTGGTTAACAATATGTGTGTGTTTATAGTTAAAAGGAAATATTACCTTTCCGCTTTCTTTCTTTTATGATGCACATTTCCGCTGTCTTTCCCATTTTATATTACATCACATTTAGCAATGTAATGTAAAAAAATACATTATTCAGCAACTTACAATAGGTGCATTAAACCACAGCAGAACATGTCTAAATTCTATGCATTGCAGGTTTGTCACCGAAGCAAAGTCTGCAGACTCATGGAAAGTGTGCATAAAGAGTAAAAAGAAAAGTCAATCAGAGAGCCCTCAAACCCTTGCCAATTTCACAGTGGGACAGCTCTGAGCCCTCATGGACTTATCAGGAGTGTGTGTCAAAGTTTCTAAGTGTGTAAGCGGGGACATTACAACTTGGCCCTGATCACTTTAAAAAAAAAAAGAAAAAAGATGTGCAATCCTAACAGTATACTGTTTATGCCAATAAACTGACAAGAGGCTGGTAAGAAAAGGGTTTGAATCTGGGACCAGCAACACTGTTGGCTGACCCTAGACCACTCCAAGACAAAACCAGAAGTCATCTTGTAGTATCCAAGCCACATCACACTGCAAAAAAAATTATATAAAGCGTTATGTAATCTTTATAACATTGTTGTTGTTGTTTCAACTTATTCAAAAGAAGCCTTAATAGCAATACAATGTTCCAAGGAAACTCCTAAGGAAGTCCTTAAGATTTAGTATTTGCAAATCTAAATACAGTAAATGCCTCATAAATGTCTCTAAATACATTTTCAGTTAACACCAGATGATAATATGTCATTAATCAGTCCAAAAGTTGACAAAGGGATTTTAAACACACTTTAAATATATGTGTACAACGTTGTAAAAAGCTTGCATTAAATCAGACTTAGTAATTCTGAACTTTGCAACGGTGAGGCCACCAAACCTGATCAACGCTAATGATGAGAATGTCATATTTGCTACAGTGCTCTAACAAACACACTGTTCTGTTTCACATGGTTGCTTTACTTTCAGAAATCCTCTAGTTTTAAGAATAATTTAAAAGTATAATAAAATGGGATGGACCCTTTTAATGATATTGTAATTTTTTACATCTCAAACAACCTGTGTTCTTTTAACAGTGGCCCGATTCCTCTCCATGTAGATCTCAGCTCTGCATCATCAATAACTTCAGAGGCACAAAAGCCGCTAAATTAAGTCCGCCACTTTCTTCTGTCATGACTAATGAGCTCTCCATTCGTTTGTGTATTAGTCTCGCTCTGCTGTGGCCGTACCCCAGGGAACGGGCCACTGCTGTGCCTTCCCTTGAACAGGTAAGCCCAAACAGATGACAAGGCAACAGAATGGGAATAGAAACAATAGGGTTCTATTTGAGTTTTGTTTGAGCCACACGCAGTGTTATAATAACTTGCATCCATTTACCCCTTTACTGGAACATTTAGCAACTGGCAATGATACGTGTTTTTGGTTGACTTTATTTTTGTTTCTTTCATAAACAGTCTGCTAACCTTTAGAAGTAGTAGCAGTAGAATATTTAATTCCGTATTTCACAATTGTAAATCTAAATTTTGTTAAGATACGTACAGTATATACAGCATCTGTCGTATGTTTGAGCACTTACTATAGCAGTTATGACATGACGTATCCACATAAAACAGAGAGACAGATTGAAAAAGAGAGTGTATCCACAACATTTTAAAACAGAGGAAGCTAAAAAACTGAATGTCTGCTACAGTTTTGGACAACCATTGTGAAAGTGTTGAACTCCTTATGCTTATGAAAATATCCGCCTGATTGGCAGGATCATCTTCCACAGCTTTTGGCAGCAGGGACGTGACTGATTTGGCCTATCATTAAATGTTGTGCTCCCAGGAATCTAAAAATAATATAGTCGCAACGATGAGATCATACACTTGGAAAGAGAGAGAGAGAGAGAGAGAGAGAGAGAGAGAGAGAGAGAGATAGAGAGAAAGAGAGAGACCATGATTATAGGCTTTTGTCACAGGAAAGAAATGGTTATTTGTCAGCACCATGTTAAAAGAGGCCACAAAAGAAACACTGAGTGGCCAGCGAGACCAAGCCTTATAGCTTACATCACTCTTTACCCAAACAAATTGCATTATTATTGAATGAGTAAACTGCCATGTGTCATAAATTGATCAGAAAATACAATAGGGAACTCAGACTTAAGAGTATAAATCCAAAAGTAATGTCATCCTTGTTGATGAATCCAGGCATAACAATCAAGCTGAAAAAAAATTAGAATTATGTGGTTCTATATCAGGAACGTCATCATAATTCTCATTCACGAGTCTGCTGAAACTGTATGTGTCTGAATCACTTCACACCAGCAGTGAACCAAGTTGTCTGTTCTATAAATGTATGAAATAAGAATATATAAAAAGCATCACAAGGGTCTATATGTATCCTCCAGCTAAAATACAAAAAATGATTCACATGGTTAAGCCCATCATGATCCCCTAACTATACAGGACACAGTGATATGGAAACTAGGAATACCCTGACTGCCTTATGTTACTGTTGTACATGAGTCAATTAAAAGTAGGAGACCTCTGAACTGAGATAACATACAATGTACAAGAGAGGTTTATATGACTCCACCTAAAACGCCTTGGCCAGGGCAGAGATAAAGTGATTTTTTTATGGCTGTGGGACATAATATCAGTTTGGATGGAACACTGGGTTCACTTGCATTCACTTCCACTGACATGACTTCTTACACAGGTTTGCCTTGCTTACATAACTCCTTTACAATTCACAAGTGTTTTCTGGATGAAATAAAGAACATACATATAATGTGTATGTATGTATGTGTGTTTGTATGTGTTTTTCATCTTTTTATAGCACATTTTATGCTTTGTTTGACATTTGTGTGGACTATTATTCGGATAGAAAGGGGAATCCAATGCACTGGCATGTCCAAAAGGTGGCAGTGTTGAGTTTTATTATGGTGCGCAGAGGCTTGACAAATCACTTCAATTCACCTTTCATATTTTTGGTCAGTTGTCTCTGAAATGGCACTTGTGTTTTATATAGCCTAGTTATTTGTGCTATAAAATAACAACAATTGTGATTTTTATAGGAAAGACAAACTGTAAAAATATAATATACTGCATTAAAAACATATAAATGAAGTAGTCTACATAAGCAAACAGTTAAATACTCTAACTATTCATTAATACGTCTACAGTTATGATACACTGTAGATGTAAAAATATATCTATCTATCCGTTTCTTTGTTTCTTTCTTTGTTTTTTTCTTATTTTCTTTCTTTCTTTCTTTCTTTCTTTCTCTTTCTTTCTTTGTGTTCTCTCCTCTCTATGCTTTGCATTAGGACTCACATGTTAATGACTTTACATCATGCAAACTTCACTTAATTTCACTGATTTAAACAATAGTAGTCAAAGAGTTAAAAGTCAGTGTCCCAGCTGACAGTCAGCTGATGGCCTTTGACAGTTGCGAAAAGTTTTGTTTCTGCTGCCAATATGTTAATTACCTCTCGGAGTGTGCGACCCTATTGGCTCTTCGTCCGAGTCAATTTCCTATTTCCAGCCTGACGTCAGGGCAGCTACAATGCTCTTAAACTCATCTGCTGTGTGATCCCTCTAAAAAATCGCCCCTCCAGTCAGCACCTTGTAACGTGCGAGGCTGCATTCACTCCCCTACTTTCGGCGTTTCTCCCTCTCCGCTTGCGCAATGTATTAATGAAGAACCCGTAAAGTGTTAAATGTTTGAAATACAAAACCGCCGAATTCCACATGCTGAAAAAGGACTCCGCTACTCGTGCGCGCGGCACTGGTGTGTCTGTGCAATAGACTCTGCAAAGAAAAACTACTCTCACACGCCTGCAAGTCCGCGGCTGCAAAAAGGACGCTGAAAACCTCATTTTTCAGTTTCAAGACAAACGCTTAAAAATCAAACTGGCTCACGTTCTTTCCAGCCAACCCAGTTTGACAGCTGCTCTTCACCCCACTTGGAGGACTGTCAGCAGCAAGAGGATGGCATCAGAGCTGGCAATGAGCAACTCCGACCTGCCCACCAGTCCCCTGGCCATGGAATATGTTAATGACTTCGATCTGATGAAGTTTGAAGTGAAAAAGGAGCCGGTGGAGCCCGATCGCAACATCAGCCAGTGCAGTCGCCTTATCGCCGGGGGATCCTTGTCTTCCACCCCGATGAGCACGCCGTGCAGCTCGGTGCCCCCTTCCCCAAGCTTCTCGGCGCCCAGTCCGGGCTCGGGGAGCGAGCAGAAGACACACATAGAGGATTTCTACTGGATGTCCGGTTATCAACAGCAGTTGAATCCAGAGGCGCTGGGCTTCAGCCCCGAAGACGCAGTCGAGGCGCTGATCAACAGCAGTCACCAGCTCCAGTCATTCGATGGCTATGCAAGGGGCCAGCAGTTTGCTGGCGCAGCCGGAGCAGGAGGCACCATGGCCGGGGAAGAGATGGGGTCCGCAGCGGCGGTGGTGTCGGCCGTTATCGCTGCGGCAGCCGCTCAGAACGGAGGGCAACACCACCACCACCACCATCACCACCACAGCAACAGCCACCACCAAGGACCTGGCGTCCAGTCCAACGGCACTTCTGGGACAATTCACCCACACATGCGCTTGGATGACCGTTTTTCAGACGACCAGCTGGTCAGCATGTCAGTGCGGGAGCTCAACCGGCAGCTACGGGGGGTCAGCAAGGAAGAAGTGATCAGATTGAAACAGAAGAGGAGGACCCTAAAGAACAGAGGCTACGCGCAGTCCTGCCGGTTCAAGCGGGTCCAGCAGCGGCACGTCCTGGAGGGAGAGAAGACGCAACTCGTCCAGCAGGTCGATCACCTAAAGCAGGAGATCTCCAGGCTGGTCCGGGAGAGGGACGCGTACAAAGAAAAGTATGAGAAGCTCATCAGCAACGGCTTCAGAGAAAATGGATCCAGCAGTGACAACAACCCTTCATCCCCGGAGTTTTTCATGTGAGTCTCGACATTATCGTGAAAAAAAAAAAAGAATAGGGTTACTCACCCCCACTTAACAAAAGTTTTCATTATGAAACTTTTTTCATTTGGCGCAAATGCCTATAGACCAAGAACTAACTTGTCGACTTTTCTTCTTTTTTTAATTTTATACTTTTTTTTGTAAACATCTGCGACTGTTTTTAGATTTGGAGGGCTTAGTCATCCGTGTTTTTATTTTTTGAGAGGCATATTAAGAACATCTACGTTTTGCTATTATACTCAGTCTATATTATGCATAGCCTGTTTGTCAAGATTTCTTTCGTCGTTGTTCATTAGATTTGCAGTGTTTGAGTAAAATATGATTTTTGAAAGTTGATCCAACTTAATGCTGCAGTAGGCTATACGAAGTGTGCATGCAAGCACTAAGTATACTCCTTTTGAAGTTCATCAACTTGTCCTTTTTCATCATTTTACTTTGAATTCAGTGTACAGATTCTTGTCAAAACTGCATCCATCGACAACATGTTTTTGGTCTTTTTTTTTTTTTTAAACCTTTTTTTTCCTTTTCTTTTTTGCCAAACTTGGAGGATTGCGAGCCTGCCGTTTGACGCCACCTCATCTCATGCGTTTGCTTGCTTTTGTGTTGAGCAACAAAAGACAATATTCATTACAAACTATTCATTGTTTTTAAAGAGATGTCTTATTGAACTTCCCCTGCATGCTGGACATGTATGGTTTTTTTTTTCTTTCTGTGCTTGAAGATCCTTCTTGTCGGATGACTCCAGCATGGCATTCATACTTCATTTATGGCCTCCTCACTTTTTTGGGACAGCAACAAAAAAGTGACAGGACTTCCCACCCCTCTTAACGAAGTGCATTTCAGCTGTGTTGAAGTGCACCACCACCGACTGTCATTAGGCTGCAGTGAATGCGCTATGCATTCCTGATGGAAGTTGATCGGCGGAGGGGTAAAAAGAAAAGACTTCACTATTAAGGAAATCACCGATCCCTTTCTTGGAAGTTTAGTCTGTTGCTTAAAGCCTATATTGTTATTTAAAGATATTCCACTCTGCATTTGACAACCTTTAAATACATTTTAAAGCGTAATTTAAGTACAAAGTTTTATAAGTTGCAAAAGATAGCGTGCTACAGGTTGAAGCATATTATTCGATAATTAAAAAGGTGATTGCTGCACAACAGTATTTTTTAACAGTGGTTTAAAAAAAAAATTGGCTCGGTTCCAATTTATAGGCTACAATGAGCAGTATTGTGCAGTGCATAAACAGCGCTTTTGCAGCATGTGCGTCAAACAGAAGTGTGAGAGCTCCGCCACACATTTCCCTATTGTATTTCAAAAAGTATTGTTGGAGAAGTGAAAATAAATTGCAATGCTTTTGTGTCTTCAACAAATAGACGTATTTTGGACTGAAATGCACTAAATATTCTCGGAAATTCAGGAAAAAGTTCGAATTCTCCACATCTCAAGAAGATACGTTTGACATTCTGTTATGACTCAATCGTAACATTTTAATATTTTATTATCAGTTCAGGAGAGACTGTTGTTTTGTCTTAAACGAACTCAATATTTGCAAAGCAATAACAATTATTATAATCAATAATGTCTGGACATTGTTTAGATTGTCAGGGATTGACACCCTGCATGTACAAAATGAGGGAGTACCATTCGCCAATAAATCTTGAAAATATGTTAATTAATCTTTCATCTTATATAGTATATATATATATATATATATATATATTTTGCTGTGCAAAATTATTTCACTCACTAACCATATGTGATGTTCATATGTGCTCGTTTTTTCATTTCATACAATTAAATGATATGCAATAAAGGTATGTAATTGTCTTCAATAAGTTTCTCACTTTTCTTTTGACTTGTCCTGAGAACGGTTTTGTGATTGAAATATAATGAAACTAGAATCACAACGTGACTGAGATTACTGCACTATTAACACTGTTTATTTGCTCATTTGTTAGCTGTCGCCCTTTTGAATGTGTTTTCCTAATTTAAACAGGCCACCCTAAACAAATTAGAAACATCATTTTTAGTTATTTATACATTTAGACTACCCAAATTGTCCGATAGGCCTACAGGTTTCATATTTTTGTTTGCACTATAATGATCCCAAAATGTAGACTTAGACTGAACTCCTATTTGTTGTCATTTTTTGTTTTCTACTCCATTTCCATTCTAAATCATATATACAATCACATTATTATGTAGAATGAAATAGCCTTATTTCAATTATTTTGGTTAATGAATTACACCCTCATTTGTGATTATGGAAGCCCAGTATGGTTTGTATAATATAATTACATCATGTTCATTTTATTGTAGAATGTGACCTGTGATAAGTGATGTGTGTGAGTCTCTCTGTCTCTGTGATTGTGTGTGTGTGTGTGTGTGTATGGATGTGCATTAATGTCTGTGTGAGTCTCTCTGTCTCTGTGATTGTGTGTGTGTGTATGGATGTGCATTAATGTCTGTGAACTTAAATAGGTGTGAATGTGTGTTTTCCCTGAAAGACAGTATATGGGGATGGCACACCTCTGTGAATCTCTCGTGGCTCTGCATGTTCTGTATATTTGGTCCGTCCATTTGCCCTTTTTCACATTGCTTGCTTCCTGATCTGTGTATGTGTGTTGTGTCTGTGTTTTTCGGACGCTGTGTGCTTACTGTCATTAGCCTGTCACCGTTTGGCTTTCCCAATTTCACCCCGCTTTATCCTGTTTGTCAGTGGGCATGGAGCAGACATGCTCTCGGAGAGGGGGGTGCAGTGAGGGCATGTCAGGCATGTGTGGGGGCGCTGGAGAAGGTGCCAATGTAAGTCAGCCGCTGCGGTGGGCAGAAAGAGGCTCAGCGCTGCTGTACCCAATCGTGCATTACAGTTGGTGTTTGGACACTGGTGCACTAACTGAAAAGGCCACTTTTCTGAAACACAAGAGGAAAAGTTCTTTTGTAAGTTCTGGGACAAAGAATAGCCTTGTGGGCATCTTGTTTCACTGTTCCAGAACAATTTGTTTGTTGAAATAAGAAGACCCACGTGCCAAAATCCACTTTGAAGAAACACTAAGGTTTCTGCGGATAGATTTAGTCTGGATTTGTCAGCTTTTTGCAACTTAGCCACAGTTTGTGTGTGCACGGCTGTGAGCAAATGATATACACAAAGGGCAACTTTCATGAAAATGAACCACTATCAGTGTGTTATCAAAGCACTGAGTGATCAACTGTTATTCTATACTATAAACAGTAGTCTTTGCAGTTATAAATTTCATATTTGTTAAATTTACCCAAAAAAAGCAATCTGCCAGGAATGATGTGCTGCACAGCTTGTCAAAAAAAAAAAAAATAATAATAATGCCAGTTTTAACCCAACACTTGTATCCCACTCTGTTTTGTGTGATTTCCTCTGAGGTGCGTGCTGCTGCTGTGGTGGCTGATTTGCCCAGAGTGAGGGGAGAGACTGAGACAATAGTCGGGCTTGGGCTGAATTAAATGATTTTGCTGATGATTAATAGTGGTGTGGGCCACTGGCTCCTGCGATGTAGAGATGATAAATCGTGAGTGCAGCTCCATGCAGCTGTGCCAGTGTTGGGTCTTAGCATGCACACACCATGCAATTTACAGCCAAGCCGTTCTCCTTCTTCCTCAATTTATCTAATTACATCTATTTGATCTAAGCAGTAGCGCTGCTATATTTTGATATTTCCTATTAACCACAAGAATGTATTGAATGACTACAGGGAAGATAATTGTTTGCCTTTTTCCCATTTAAAGAAAATGTCTCTACTTGCCATTTCAAAAAAGAATGTTTTTTTTTCTTTATTTAGGAGTTAGGCTTTGCTTCTCTGTAGGCTGTGCATTTGTGTGGTGTTTTTTTATGTGTTTAGAGTGGCATGTAAAAAATGAAAATTTGGTTTCTGTTTAAGGCTGCCCTGTTTGACTCTTTAGCTTGTTTATTTTGATTGTTTCCTTATTGGGATAGAGCAGTTAGACATCTAATGTCCATGCACTAGAACTGAAAGCACACTCACCACACAGAGACTAGAAACAAAAACACACTCACAAGCCTACACGCACCAGACAAACAATAAATGGCCCTGCATAGATTTGCCCTCTTTTGTTTCACGGCATGATGTTCCTTGTGTTTCTCTGTATGCTAGTACTTATGATTCAAATGCTTCAGTCTCCCAGCTAAATGACATCTGCGTGAAGACAGATCAGATTTGCAAAATATGTTTCCCGTTATATCTGTGGCACGAGTGCGCAGTGGTTATGCAAGTGATAAATCTATCGATTTTCCAGTGATGCACTCATATGGAACATTGGCTCTATGCGGGCTGATAGCATAAGATGCAGCACGACGTTCTCTAAAGTAGCAGTACGCCAGTTGACAGACCCGAAAATAAGAGCTAGTTGGGTGTCTGAATTCTCCCAGGCTTAAGATGGTGCCACAGGAAGGGCTGGAGAGGATCTGTTGTGTTTCTGTTTGTGTGATTCCGCATCTCTTAACTTACGCCGGCCGGTGTGCTAGGTCGATTAATGCCTGTGTGCATAATATGTGTGCTTGTATGTGTAAATGTACGTGTAGGCCTATGTGTCTGTGAATGCGTGTGTGTGTGTGTGTGTCTCATGTCGTCTTTTTGAGAAGAGGATGAGCAGAGGTCAAAAGTTACAGTGCACAAGGCTGCTCTCAAAGTCATTAGAGTAATCCCTGCCCTGGGGAGCTCAAGCTAATTTCCTCTGCCCAGAACCCACTGAATAAGATGTACATGCACATCCGACATGGTACAGTACACAGTCAATTCAAGACTAGTCACTGCCATTTTTTTTTTCAACCCATTTCCTGTATGTCACCACTGCCTAAGAGGGTTACTATTGCAGCATACTTTGTTTTATTTACACAAGTATGTTTTTGAGGATTGGAACAAAGTCAAATTACTTTAACACAAAAAAGCTTTTAGTAGAAGTGTTCCTTGTCATTAGGTGATGTGTTAAAATGACTCAGCTCCCACTTGATGACTCATATACAGTAGGTTTAAATACACAAAATGTGTTTACCGTATGTCCTTACATGTATGCAGCACAAGTGTTTCCTAAAAATATGTAGAACAGGGCACCAGCCACCAGCCGAAGCCTGGTAGGTGTAGTTTCATGCTGCCAAACATTTTTCTTTTTTCATCCCAGCTGAACAGAAAAAGCCATTGAGTCACTGTCAAGTGAAAATAGGGATGATAAAAGTAAAGCAGCCTTTGTAGTGGGTTTAACTAATTACTGGAGTTTAAAGGGAATTGTTTGGTAGTGTTCGTGGCAGCCATGATGATCACTAACAGCAGTTCATTTTATTCTTACACCCAGATCATTCAAGGATTGCATTTTGGGTGTTGCAAAGACAAAACAAAACAAGCAGTGGTGCTGAAGCAAAACTCATTGTATCTTCTAATATCCACTGAGTCAGACTGGGTGTGCTAAATTGGGATTTTCAGTGTCAGTCTCAAGTTTACAGTTTAATTAAGGTAAAAAGAACATATAACATCTGAGAAATACCATCAATTCCAATTGTGATTTTTGAAGAAAATATGTATTATTCCTTATCTAAAATAATTGAATTTTTTAAATATTTTGTTTTTAGTTAGCTTGTTTTTTACTTAAAAAAGAAGTTTCCAGTGTAAAAACGAATTTCACGATGTCATTTTAAAGATCTGAAAAGATTTAAGTTATCGTTCAGTTTAACTTTGTAACCATAAGGTCAGTGTGCATTTTTGATAAGAAGTTAACTTTTGCTTGATGTTATCCCCATTTTTTTTGTGTTATTTCAGTTTTATCCTTTTAATGTTTGCTCGGGTTGAACCCTTTCCTCACATACATACACTGGGGCGACCTCTAGCACACCCGGTGGAGCGTGCGCCCCATGTAGGCTGAGTCCTTGGCAGCAGCCCGGGTTCGAATTCGACCTGCGGCCCTTTTCTGCGTAACATCCTCTTTCTCTTTCTCTCCCCCTTTCCTGTTATTCTTTAGCTGCTCTAAAAAAGGCAATACAAAAACATACATGTACTGCTCATATTCTTAAGGCCATGCTGCCTCTTTAAAAAAAAATTAAATACATTCAAATAATCATATAATTGAATTTTAGTGTATGTATTTCATAAAGTTAGGATTTTGATTTTTTTTTTTTTTTTTTGACAAATTACAAAACTGAAAAACAGCAATGCAGATAGAAGACATATCGGTTGTGCAGGTAGATTACAGTAACAGTAGTCAGGTGTCTCAGCACAACCAGGTGGCAGCCACATCTGCAAATGTGACCAGATTAATCGCAGATACAGAGACAACCAAAATTTCTCTCACTTTACAGATGATATGAGAGGTACAGTACACTCACTTCTTTAGAATTAAATACACATCAGGGATCAATTAAGCTGCTTAGTTGATCAGAGTACGCTTTGCTCTTTCTATACATGTCTTTCTTTCTTTGTGGCAGAAAGTCTCAGTGTGCATCAAATAGACATTAAGCGGATATGCGCGGTGTCATTAGAGAGTTGTCCTTGAAAGACTGGCTGCAGGTTATGTTGGTAATGAGGTGGTCGGGACTTGCTGGGGTAATTTTATATGTCTGTAAATGGACCCAAACCAAGAGGCTGGGACTTAAATAAATGCAGCACCATCTCTCAGCAGTCCCATTGCACAAAAGGTGACAAAAAATGTAAGAGGGATCTTTCCAAGTAGCATACATTTTTTCAAATGTCTACAAATAAAACTGAGATATATAATAATAATAATAATAATAATAATAATAATAATAATAATAACTAACTTTGATTTATATAGCACCTTTCATGAAACTCAAGGACACTAGGCAGGTTGTAGGCTGTGGTAAACAGGTGGTGTTTCAGGAGTTTTTTTTTAAATGTCCAGGGATGTAGGATTTTGAATATCTGCAAGGAGGGTGTTCCAGAGGGATGGGGCTGCAACACTAAAGACTCTGTCTCTAAAGGTACAGAGTCTGGTGTGGGGAATGAGGAGCAGGCCATGCAGCGTGATGACCAAAATCACAGTTTCAATCCATAAATGTGAAGTTTCATTGGCATTTTAAGTTATTATTATTTCTAAAGTGTGATTTTACTGCAACAGAGCAATGCACATGAGAAACACCTCAAATGAAGGTTTAGTCTTTTACAGAGAAGAATGATCAATATCAAGCCATTTGTTTTTACATGGAGAGTATTCTTCATTCAGCTATTTGTTCATGCGGACGACTTTCTGTCTTTTTTCAAACATAAGTTCTTGCCTTTTCACCTCTGTTAACAGTGTTTTAGAAAAATCTGTCACTCTAATGAAAGTTTACACTTTCTGATTTAGATGCAATGACTCGTTTTTCTGCTGCAGTACTAATATCCTCATGCTGCATCACTGCTGTTTTCCTGCAGGTTCTATAAACTCTGTAGCACTGAGTTATGTGGCATTTATTTGAAAATCCAATGATTTAAAATTTCCTCTACTGCAGTGCATGGGCAAAGTATTTCCACAACTGTCATTTTCCACAGCGTTTTAAAAGGGACCCTACTTGGCATCAGGCCCCTAAGAGCTAAGAGCTAAGCTAGTGTTTTTACTTGTGTAGAAACATTTATAGGAAATATGAATAACTGTATTCAGACCTGCCTGGAGCAACATGCTTACTTGTGTGTGTTCTGAGGAGGGTGCTTGTGAAAGTGTCCGTCACGAGGTAGTAGGGGAGTCAGACATTAACACCCTCCAGTTTTTATTTGTCTGCATGATAAATTCCCTCCCTTTTAGAACAATTAATTATGTAATTTAATGAGATGAACAGGAGTAACAGCCTTGGCATAGAACTCTTTTGCCTTTTCTGTGTGACGGCACACTTTATGCTTAGATATTTTAGCTTTCTCTCTCGTGGTTACAGTGTTTTGATGCATGGGTTCTGCCTGTAGAATCTATTTGCATGCAAATTTTTACATTTCCCTCCGCATCAAACGCTTACTATGATACATGTACTGTGTTTCACCAGACAGACAAGGTGAGAGTGAATCTCGCTCGGAATGGATCTACTTGTTTTTCTCTGATTGTTTGTGCGTTTCAGTATGTCTGTGTCTGACAGGGTAGCAGAGAGTGACACACACAGTAGAAGAAACAGAGGAAGCACAGAAGAAGACAGCATGTGTATTTGCCTTGATATTCATCTCTCTATTCTCATAGGTTTTGTCCAATCTTATCTGCTCCTTTAGGTCATCCAGAAAATTCCTCCATCTGTGATTTCAAGCCCCAATCGTCCGTGCCCTTGGCTCTCTGAGGTAAAACACTTTTCACTTGATCTCTCTCAGCTTTTTTTTTTTTTTTTTCCTTTAATTTCAACTTCATAATAGTGAGTGATGTCAAATTTGTAAAACAAGCTTTAAAAAAATTATCACAGCTGTACAAATAATAATATACAGAATTATTACTGGTCACGTTGTTTCCTATTATACACCTACACAATGAAATCCATATTAATTATTAATTAATATTCGACTCTCATATTAAATAGGGAGAGGACACAGTCACCACATACAGTATAATATTGAATGTTTTATAGCATATTACAAATGTCTGTAAAGGAATAATAGATACATAATGTACTATAGTTTGTCAATTCCTATTCATACGCTAAAGAGCACACACCTTTATGTTGCCAATACAGTATCTCTCTCCATCCCATCTCTCTCTATTGCCCCAGTTTCTTAACTTAGCAGAGTACTATATGCATTTTCCCAACTTATTTAAATCCAAGACACACACACACACACACACACACACACAGAAGAGATATGACAATATCAGTCATCCTGGATCAACAGCAAAACCAGCACATTATAGCCACTCATTTAAATGTAAATCGTATGTTGAGATTTTGGGTGAAAAAGGCAGAGAGAAAAAGCAGAGTGTCGGACAGCAGGAGAGAGGCAGAGTAAAGAATAAGCTTCTAGTCCTGAAATCAATTTACAGAGACAGAGAGGAAACTGGGTAAATGTATATTGCAAACCCAATTGTTCCTGTAATGGCTTCACTGATTGTGCTTGGTCATGACACATGAGGATGAGAGAAGGTTTGAGCTTGTATTCATGACTTTGTACCTTGGTGAAGTAGAATGTATGTATGTGTGTTACTGTACATCTACTTGTATGCAGTGTTATTTACTTGATTGTGTCTAAGTGGGGTGTGGGATCAGAAGCTGGCCTTTCTCCAGCTTCACTTAACTTCAGGAGGGGAAGCAGGACAAAAGCCATCAGGGAAGACAAGGACAAATCATCTTTAGATGAAGTGTTTTAAGTGCTCTGATTCTCCTCCCACGTCATCACTGTGAATTAGGTGCCCTCTGCTCACTGCTAAGGGGTATAGAATATAAACAATGCCAAGGGAACGGATGTTAAACGAATGAAAGTGGAAAACCATGAGGGTGTCTATCTTAGTCAGCCTCGTAAATCTCAGTTCCCTTGCCACGCCGCTGCGCTATACTGATGTAGCGCTCTGACAACCTGCCAGCCGAGCTTAGAGGGGCTGTGTGCGGTGTGGTCTGGTCGATCCTGCTCTTAGCAGTTTCAACCAAGGCAGACGTTGCAGGCAGAGCCATGTCTTTGTTTTATGCAAATCCATGCATATGAGGACGGGGGGGAGGAGGGCGATGAGCAGTCTGGCCACGTAGCTCCAGGAGGACAGGCTGAGTGATGGAGATGGAGAGCCAGGTCTCTGTGTCCTTGCCTGGGGAAAGAGTGTCCTGACTCCAGCCTGGACTGCCTATAGACACCACCAGGACACTGTGTCACTGCGCCTCTAGCCCACCAATGCAAGGGAAAAAGAATTTTCCAGGCAGAAATGTATTTACACTGTGAGATGTTGGGATGGCAAGGAGATAAAGAGAGGTTAACGGTATGAGGCTGCCAGTGTGTCTCACCTGCAACTGGTGTGTGTGTGTGTGTGTGTGTGTGTGTGTGTGTGTGTGTGTTATGAAGGCAGGCACACCTCAGGGGTTCGCCATGCAAAGAGATACTGGAGTTCAGAGCCCAGCAGAGAGTTGAAGGACCCAGAATATGCTGACAAAGATAAAACACCAGGTGTGTGTATATGCACAGTAAGTGTGTGAAATAGGCTGTGAGAAAGAGAGCTGCGTGTAAATATAGATTGGGGGAAGCAGGCTTGTGTGTGATTGTGTCTGTATGTGTGTGTGCATGTGCGTGTGATCACATAAGCATACTGTAACAGGTAGGCAATGCCACCAACCGTGTGGCCAGTGTATGGCAGGATGGTTTAGGTGAAACTTGCTGAAACAGTGTCACCTAAACAAACCACATCTAGCCACAATCCATTACTCATGCATTTTGCTTCCCTATATCAGTGTAGTTCATCAGTGCAGTAAATTACATCCTGTAAATGTTTTCTAAATGGTTTAGTTCCCCCATCTTCTCTCACTCAGCCGTTCTCAGAGCTGCGTGCTAACGGTAACGCTTGGTCGGAGGCTCTTCTATCACAGAGAGCTCTATTTCTGGGTGCCAGGATGTTGGTCTCAGTCGTTGAGGGCAGATGAAATCGATCCAGATTGACCTGTCATGTGGAGGAGAAAATGAATGAGATAGAGGAGGGGTGCAGAGGCCATAGAGAGAAGGGGAGCAGTGCAGAAGTACGAAAACAACCTCCTGCTCCATATGGGTCAAAAGTCGAGGAATGATTTATTCAATACTGGGTGTTCTCCCTCCTTCCCCCCTCCTCCTCTCTGGTCCACCTGCCTCTCGGAAAGGAGTGAGAAACTGGAGACTGCTCAGGGGAAGCTGACTATATTCAGCCTTAGTGACCAAAGACACTGTGGTCTAACTTTAAAGTTAAAAATACAGATATCCATGTACAGTGAGATTGGCACAGTTTGCGTCACTACATGGCACCAAGCACAAGTTTCTCAGCTTGAACCGACTCAAAGAAAGACTGCAAAGTAGATTGTAGCTGCAGACTGTAGGTAGCCACATTCATTGGAGTTACCACCAAAATGATTATACATACACATAAAACTTAAACAATAAACTCACATTCTACTTCTGATTGTGAGAATGATTTTCTAGCAAAGAAAGGAAGACAGGGGAAGATTTATGGCTACATTTGTATGTGAAGTAGTACTAGATTTAGCCCAGTGTGTTTGGGCAGAGCTCCACTTTGCTAATTATTTTCCTGTGGCAGGAGTTCTCAGCATGGCGCTCCTCTCTCGCTCTGAAAAGAGAGGCTCAGCGGTAAGTGCTTAGTCAGCCCTGCTCTGGGTGTGAGATACTGTTGGGTCTCTGGTGGACTGTCGGGAGGGGGGGGGAGCGGAGCAGAGCAGCATGGGACCGAGCCATTGCAAGGGCGAAGGCTTTGAGGAGAGGGAAGGCCCATCATCACCCATCAGTGAAAGAAAGGGGAGTAAAATACTACTGTTGGAGACAGCAGTGAACGAGAGCTCTGTATTGTATCTGCCTCAATCCTCATCATCATGTGGAAATATCGCTGTTAGAGCTGGTAGTTTGTTCGTGGATGGATGCCACTTGCAGAGTCCTAAAAACAAACATTGTGTCATTGTGGACATTGTTATACAAGTCTCTAAAGCTGCAGGATCCACTCATTAGCCATTAGCAAAGGCATGGACTTTAAACATATAAAGACATCAACATCAGTTTCTATACTGCCTTGATCTCAGTGCCAATCCCTCAGTCATTCAGTCCAGAAGAAACTGTCTGCATGCGCTGTGTCTCTCCTCCCTCTCTATTTATACTCCAATGTCAAACTTGTCTTTCTTTCTATCTCTACCCCTCTTTTTAGAGTGACACACGGCTCCTCCTGTTCTGTCTGCTCTGCTATCCTCCAAATGACTCTCCTCCTCCTCCCAAACAAACTTAGCTTCCTTCCCCTCGCCTCTGTACCCAACGTCACTTTCCCTCCCCCCTCTGCCTCACACTGCACCTGCTTCCCTCCCGCTCTCTGCTCCCTCTCCAAACGTCACTTTTCCCCTCCTCTCCTCCACTCCCATTCTCCCCCTCGTTAGCTTGATGAATGGCTTCACTGCAGGGAAAGTGCTGATTTTCATCCCTCTGTCTGATTTCTGCTGGCTGTTATTAATTTCAAACACTCAGAGAAAAGCAAGTGAGTCAATAAATAAGGAAATGAACACACTTCATCCTGCCATACAGCAGCTCTCACAGTCATTCACCCAGGATGCGGGTCCTCTGTGGAGGCCAGACCTGCATTTATACTGATAGAGTTCAGCTCCACTCTTGAATCACAACATGTTTCAGTATTTTTTACAGCGAGAATAAAAGTCGGTTGGTACCAGTGCATCATATCAAATGTTTCTGGAGTATTTTCAGTATCTTGCTTCACTCAGACAAACAGGACCAGAGGGAGATGGAAAGCTACAAAGTAAATAGCTCCAAAGAGACCTGCAGTGTCCCCTCTCATCTTTCATCTTTCACACCAGTGCACCATTTAAGAAGTGTATACAGAGAGTGACAATGGGAAGAGATATAGAGAAGATGCAGGATTAAAGAGAGGCAATGAGATGCTGCAGCCTAACAGAGTTATAGGTGCATATTAAACGATGCTGTTCACACAGTGTGACTGGCGCTCTATGTCTAAGTGCACATTACTTACATTCCAGGCTTAATGCATTGTGCTTGCCCGTTAACATCAAACACAAATAGCATGCAAGATGATACGATTCTCTTACTTTTTTGTTGTCAGACAGACGCTTGCACCAAAAGTTGTTATTCTCTATTTAATGTATTTAATTAAAATGAGTTGGGGCGTCTAATCAAAGCAGGATCACCATAATGCATGCACAGACACAGGAATTAAAGCCTAAGATACGCTGTTTACAAAGTGTCAAGACAAACAGTCTGGTTGAGTATCCTATTAATACATGTCTGAGACACATACACAGTTGTGTGGTCTGTGCTCTGCAGCGACAAGGCTTACGTTTCCGTTGGCTCAGACAATTAAAACAATATTTGGTATCACATTAATAAACATACAGATTTCATTAAGGCCAACACTTCCTTAAATTGCTGGTGTGTCCCTGACAGCTCACTAATTTATTGATTTCAGGTTCCTAGGACTATCCTACTGAAACAGTGGACAGCACAAATATGTTTCTGTAAAACAGTTATGATATAAGAAATTTATCGTAGGTTATTTGCACAAGGTGTAGTAGAAAATAAAAGCACTGCTGGTTGACCTTTAAGTTTCCTACCTTTAAGAAAGCATAACTTCACAGAGAGAAGTGTGTAGGAAGAGGTAGATTGTTTAATTAAACTGCACTGTACTTTATTTCAGTATCCAAAGTGTTTTGATTTGACAACATTGGCAGGTAATGCATTCCCTGAGGGTCTGCTTCAGCCTTAGTAGACTGAATATACAGCATGTGAGAATACATATTGATAGGGAAGCCCATAAAGTTGTTTGCTTTTCAAGACTTTGTGAAAGACATTGTGTCCAGTGACAAAGAAAAAATTAAATTCAACACTGGTACAAAATGTACACAGCTGTAAATATCCCATTGAGTTTCCGCCATTCCTCATTTAATCTATATACGAATAAAATATTCTGAAAGGTGAATGTGAAGACACCCAAACTTTGGCTTTATAAAGTGGTATAAATATTGAGGATGATGTAGAGGAGAGGAGAGGAGAGGAGAGGAGAGGAGAGGAGCCTGCATTAGTAGTAGCTGCAGGGGTAGTGGAGCCTGTATGTCTGCTTCATGGCTCTGTGAGCGCAGACATAACTATTGTGTTTACAAGGCTGAGTTGCTCTTACTGTTAAATTATTGGGGTGGGGGCGCATTAAAGGAGAAGGAACAGAGGGAACGGGTGGAGGGGGTACATATTTGTCCCTCTCTCTCATAGTTCTGGCTAACCAGGCTAAGGAATGCTTTTTGCGTTTTATAATTACAGAGTTTGAGTAGTGTCACCCTTGGAGAGTACATGGCCTCAGAGACCTGGCAGAGCAGGACTTTCTGTAGACACAATGTAGTGACTGGGGCTTAAAGTGAGGCTGAGGAGCAGCACACTTCTTCATGTCACTACTGTACTGAGGAGGCACATTCAAAATTGGCACAGAGTAACCTCACGACACATGGCCATTAACTGCAGTCAAGGGCCATGTGCCGTGAGGTTACTCTTTCAAGTGTAACACAGGCATGCCAGGCCAGGCACGCTGCTAACTCAGCTGGTCACTTCGCTGTCGTCTTTTTGTTGCCTTGGAAGGGTGTGTGACCCCTGGGAAAGAATGTTGTGGCAGAGACAAAAACAGAAATCAAGAGAGGCACTGCTCACTCTCTCTCAGAACTAAGGAAATCATCTTTTCTCTCTCACACACAGCCTCTCTATTGAACATACACAACATATTCACTGCTTTGCAATGCTCTTAGGTTGTGTTTTTTGTCCCTCTCTGCGACCTGGCCATTAAAGGAGAGCGATGAGTTCACAGCTGATAGTCTCTGGTTGCGAAGAGCGGAGAGCAGTGTAGGATGACATTATCGGAAGTGGCTGCATATAGATACAAAAAAAAAGACACAAACAGAAAGAGAATACTATGGCGCACTTCTCTCAGTATAAACTTATGTCTGCTTGGATTACACTAATGACAGCTGACATACCATAATAAGACACACGCATCTCTATGGATACTAGCCATGACCAATGGAATGGCTCTGAGTTCACTTTCCAATTTCACATTCTGCAGTATGAGACTCTTGTTAGCAACAACTAAAACATCATTAGTTTTCTGTTGTTTCTTTAAGCCAATAGGTCATGGTAGAAAAAAAGGACACAAGTTCATGTGTACTCAATATACAACCCAGTATGCCTACCTTGGGAGAGAGAGAGAAAGAGATGTGAAGGAAGGGTGATGGAGAGGGACAAAGCTTTCCCTTTATCCCTGCGGCGGAAGTGGAATAGTTGTGGTGACGGGTTGTGACAGCTGAGGGAGTGAGGGAGCAAGAGAGGAGTATCACTCCAAAATCCCCAGGAAACAGAGAGGAGGGAAGAGTAATTTAGGACGAGGATGAAGCGCCTGCCGTAGCCTCTCTCAGGCTGTCTGTTTCTGCTGTCTCTCTCACTTTTGGACATACACCCAGAATCGCATGTGAACAAGTCTTTTTCTATCAGACACACACTCACACTTAAGGTAATAGATATTTATTTTATTAACTCTCTAGTCACTACATTACCATAATGATTCAGCCAATAAGTATTAATGCTTGCTCCTTGGCTGGATCCCTGGGTCAAAATTAGACATACGTCAAACACATATGCCATACCAGAATTAGATGCACACAGGACGAGCACCTCCACTCAAATTTCCTTCCCCCGTCTCTTGATAGTATCCCTAATAGACCTCTCTCCCAGTGGCACACTGCTGTTGCAACATTCACCTACTATTGCTTTAATGAGATGTCTGCACCGTTGTGTGTATGTGTCGGTATGAGTGTGTGTGCATGTGTCTGTGTGTGCCTGAGAAAGAAAGATGTTAGCGATCCTTGTGGCCCTGTTTATCTCCACCCTTGTGTTGGAGTAGAGGGAGGTCGGAGGCAGGGCTTCCTGTATCCATCTCCATTCCCACGGCTGCTGTCTCACCGGCACAGTGGTCACAGGAGGATGAAAAGACTATGGATTTTTTCTCCTCCTCCCTACACTCACAAGAGCAGGAAGATTAGACAGAAGACGAGCACAGCCTGGCCCATTCAAAGCAGCTTTAAGCCCAACACTGGAGGCATCTGACCTGAGCTCTCTGCTTCATGGAGCACACAAGACACGCGTGAACACACATAGAAATGCGCTCTCTTGCGCACACGCACACGCACACACACACACACACACACACACACACACACACACACACACACACACACACACACACACACACACACACACACACACACACACACACACATACACATCAACCAAGACAAGAGTTCTTGGTTCACTTTTCTGGTTCAATGCGTCATACATGCGGTCATACAGTGCCTGGGTGTTAAACATCGACCCTATGACCTTTGTATATTAACAGGCTCCAAGCACACACCGGTACACATACATAACGCACTGGAAGAAATAAGCACTCACACTCACTTACCAGCAGCCCCAGATGGAGGCTAACAGTTGCATATGTATAAAAAGATATTTTGGGGAAAACTTGATAGACAATGAGGTGAAGCGAGTCAGGAGGGAATAGGAGGGGAGCCATATGGGGCGGGATTGTGAGAGTGAGAGAAATTGATGCAGGCATAGAGAAACGGGGAGATGCAATTCAAAGCTCTGTTGCTCTCACTAGCAATTAAAATATTTTTTTGTATAATTTCAGAAAGGCCTGAGCAGTCTTATCAGTTTCCAGATAAGTCTCCTCCTCCTTCTCTTCTTCTTCCTCAACCAGAATGTGTGAGGGCTCTTCATGACTGAAAACTGACATCTGACATATGACACTGATATCTGCTACCATATTGCTGCCTCCTCTCCACTAAATTCCATCCACTTGCTCCTGCACAAACACTTACAGATGCATGTGCTTACACGCATACACACACAAATAAACATGCTCAAGTTAGCTGACAGGCAGTACCAAGATTTTGAAGGGGCAGTAGCCCCAGCCAAAAGTGAGCACCGGCTCAACTTGTCATCTTTCTTGTTTCTTTGTTTTCCTAATGTATTTTGGGAAATGTACTTGCTATTTGTGCATGTCTGTGTGTGCATGTGGTTTTTACCATATAGCACAACATGCTTTTTCAAAAATCATGTATATGTTGGTTTTTAGGCGTCTTCTATCTTTATTTTTCACCTCAGCCGAGAAATAAACGTTAAGCGTTTGGCTTCCTAATTGAAACCAGAGATGGAAAGTTTGATTAAAAAAAAACACAAAGAGAAAGAGAGGGAGAGGAGAGGGAGTGCACACTAGAGAAAGTGTGGGCGAGCAACAAAGCAAAACTTAACAGGGACTGAAACTTAATGATATGTTGTTTCTATTTATGGGGGTTACTTGCTAAACTAAAAACTACAGCAGATAAAAACAACACTCAGGTAGTGAGCATGCACGCAGTAACAGTAACTGCTAACATTTCACTGGTCCGAGTGAGACGATAGGTGAGGCATCTTGCAGATATTTAAACCTGTCTAATATGAATGAGACTTGTTTAAGTTATGGGTGTGCTGCTCGGCAACAGCGGGGGCGGACCTTCTCAAAACAGAGCGGCAAAGAGAATCAAATATGTGTTCTCCACACTATTTGACTATGTCAAACCTGACTTGAGTCAGTCTTGTTTGTAAATGGGCGCCTTGCTTTACAATGCAGGTCTTTGGGGAGCCAGCAAGTAAGGATTCCATCATTATAGAGATTGTTTTGCAGAAACTGATAAACTGAGGATCCCTATTGCGATTCAAAAATCTCCCACAAGATAATTGCTCAGTTCCTATTGTACAGTCCGTGGTAGAGTTGAGGTCAAACTGTTGATAATCTTCTTGGTAGCTGATGTGATGTGACAACTGACAGACTTTCTGCTGCTCAACATAAACAACTGTGGCAGGAAATGGTCAGAGGCAGTTATGGATAAGTGTGTGTGTGTGTGTGTGTGTGTGTGTGTGTGTGTGTGTGTGTGTGTGTTGGGTAATGACACAGTGCGTCAGGTAGCCTTTCAGAGCCTTGGATAAAGAGTGAAACAGTGGTGAACCAATGTTTTTCACACATGGCTCCAAAATGTCACAATCAGCATGTGTGCATGTTGATGAAATGAAACGAGGATACAAATAAAGAGAGACAATCATATAATGGAACTTGCGCTTTTCAAAACTTAAATACGATGATAGGTGTGTGTTGTTAAAAACCAATGTAGAGGTGTGACCAAATGATAAAGATATGACAAATTTATGAAATGACCTGCTCTTATGTACTGTGGTGTAAGACTTGTGAATCTGTTTACCTGTGTGTGTGTGTGTGTTTGCACATGTAAGGCTTTACTGAGCATGCCCAGAGAGAAATGGCAAGGTGGCAGTATGTCTGCGTCACTTGGGAGGTTTGCTAGTTGTCACGGACACACAGAGGGCGACGTTCCAGTGAACAGGAGGTGGGTGCAGTGACATAAGCAGGGCGCAGTGCCCTTACCATAGACAAGACTCTCACAATCCCTACATATGGAGGGGTCAAGGACGTGCGCGCACACACACACACACACACACACACACACAGTTATTGTGATGCAAAAAACATTCCAAAAAAGCATAATATATGTACCTTTCATTTTTAGACTATTTTTCTATTATTCGCCTGTCATATTGTATGTTTTTCAAAGTGAATACATATTTTTTTCAGTCTGTGAGCAGATACAGTATGACACTGAGTGTGTCTGGTTCCATACATTTGGCAGCATCCTGCGCACACACTGTGTGAGTGCTGTAAATAGCCAGAGTGTGTCGTGCATCTCTGCTGTGTTTGGACCTATTTTAGAGCTGACACAGGAAACAGGGCCATTCTGACAGCCACCCTGCCAGCCGGTACTGCACACAGCAGCCCCGGAACCTTCTGTCACACAGACACACACACACAACACAACACACACACACACACACACACACACACACACACACGGCATGCAGGCATACACACAGACAGACAAGATTTTTCCATGTTAACAACCTACCAGTGCTTCATCCACCTCATAGACTTCCACGAATCATTTAATTTCCTTTTTAAGTCAACACTCCTTCGCTCATCCCTCTGTTCTATTCCCGTTTTCCACAAACTGA
This sequence comes from Perca flavescens, assembly GCF_004354835.1. Taxonomy (NCBI): domain Eukaryota; kingdom Metazoa; phylum Chordata; class Actinopteri; order Perciformes; family Percidae; genus Perca; species Perca flavescens. The sequence continues at coordinate 27,095,065 of NC_041331.1, read as the reverse complement.
CTGGAAAGACCTTTAACAAAAGCACCCTGCTGTGTCACTTGGCAGCCCCCTGTACCATGTCCCTCATCTTGTCTTTAGTATTGTACATTTCAAACCTTGCAGTGCATATTTCACTTCTGAGCCAACTAGAGAGAATCTAGCTGTTTCTCTGTGTTATCCCTGCATAATAAGCAAATGATAACTCTGGCAGAGGGGAGCTCAATTACCCAAAACAGGTTTCTGCTTTCAGCTACATGAGACAGCTGGAGACCTGGCACAGTTTAGCTTTAGAGTTAATTTAGAGTTAATTACATTTTTTTATTCTGGTTTATTGTTTCTGGACCGCGTATTTAAAAAAAAAAGTTTAATTCCTTTGTCCATCAGGTTGATTTAATTTAATTCAACATCTTTTTCTTTTATTCACTCACTAAATATTTTTGAGGTACTCAGTGAGATTATACCTAAATGAAGCTGCATCTCAGTGTCATGATAGCACTAACTTATTTAGAGACCGTTTGCACACCAACATAAATGCCTATTCAAAGGCTATATCAGTGTCCTACTCACCAGCCTCTCATATTTGGGGTGGAAGATAAATTCTTCAGGCTGCTCCTGCCTTCCTATGTAATTATGTGCATGGTGATGTGCTTTTACAGCCTGCCTAACAGTCGGAAATTATCTCCTGGAAATGAAGTCCAATTAATTGTGGCACTTTGGAGGCGTACGTGTGTGCAGAAACACGGTAATGACACTTAACAGGAAATTGGCTCCTGTTTAATAAATAAGTTGTGAGGTAAAACAATTGTGTATGACACTGACAAATGTAGCTTGTACTTTCTGTATTTTACACACACGCACATGCACACACACACACACACACACACACACACACACACACACACACACACACAGCTCATGCAGATATAAGGAGTTAGCCAATAGTTTAAGATGCATTGCATTTAACCATGATGACACATTGAATTCCAGCTGTAGACTTTTTTTGCACGTCACTCCTATCTTTCTCTCCCCATAATTCCTGTCACTGTGTGCTGTCAGCTATTGAATAAAATAAAAAATGGAGGAAGACATAATTTTCTAAAACCTGAAATTGGTATGAAAAAAAATAGGAAGATAAAATTAGGTATGGATGCACACTGCCGATCTAACCTAAAATGGGAAAGTCTATAAAAGGAAACAGGAGTCTTTTAGGGCCAGTGACATACTGTGTCACGCCACAGTAGCTCTCTATTGTAGGACGCACTCTGATGGGTCAGCACTTTCGCAGAATAGCACCTTTTGTTTTTGTCCCTGGGAGTATGGGTGTTCTGCCTAGATCTACTGTCCAGACACAACCCATTCATGAATTTGATTTTTCATATTTAATGATTTCTTCTTCTTTTTTTTACCGTGGTATTCTGAATATGCTAAAGGATTCGCGTTCAGTTTACATCTACTGAGATTACTGAGATTCCATTTTCTGGACATTTTTAATGACTAAACTTCAAAGCAAACTGTTATCTTAAATGCACATGTTGAACAGCTTTCAAAACATAATCTTTAGTGTAGGATATACTACATATAGTCAGTGTTGGTGACTGATACAATATCTATTTCTGTGGATTTGGCTGATGTGCACAAGGGTTCCTCAGGAGCAGCTGTGAAAGGTTTGTGAAGTAAACCTTTTACAGAAAAAAACAGGCCTAATTGTCTTAAAATTAGCAAAAGAATTTACTTTTAACAACACATTCTAGACAGGTTTTCTCAGATTTGTTCATTAGGCTATGGGTGTATGAGTGTGTGTTTACATTCACCTCCAAATGCAGATCTATTTCTTCATGTTTTTAACACTCACATCCACTTGTTTATTACCTTACGTCATTCTGCTCTGCTTGGTTACACATAACAGCTCGCTGGTCAGTGTGTGTATGTGTGTGTATGTGTGTGGGTCTGTCTGTCTTGCTGTGTTAGGGCCTAGTAGACCCATTCGGCTCAGCAGTATGGCACGAAATGGCAGCGGAGTGGTGTGAGTGGTCAGCTGGAACATGTGCTTGGCAAGGCAGCGGCTATGCTATTAGCAAGCGCTAACAGTTTTATTATTAGAAAATAAACGGTGCGCTGCAAAACTCTGAATGTTATTAGCACCTCACCATCTGGGTCTGACAGCTGTGTTCAGCCACCATCATGGCTGAACTGCTAACGGCTATATCTGAAATCTCCACTCTTTATCTACAGTACTTTCACTCTCATTCTCTGCGTCTGTCAGCATCTCTTCCTCTCTTTCTCCCTCTCGCTATCTTTATTTCTTCCTCTTGCTGGGTTTTTTGTCATAAAGAAAAGTTAGTTGTTAATAAGCGAGCAGAGACAAACACAAACATTTATTTCATAGACAAACAAAAATCTAAAAAACAGCAGAAGCTCTCGGGATTTTTTTTGCAGCCTATGAAATGTGCATATGTGTCTTGTATGACTGTGCCTCATTTGTGATGGTAAACTCATGCTTATTGCTCTTATTTAACTGTTAAAAAGAAATCCAGAAGCAAAACCACAAAAACGAAATCTGTCCTTCACTATTGTTCAACTCTCGATTAAACATGTTATACACACAACAGACAGAACACAGCCTCTGAAAAAGGGTGGAAACAATAAGTCATAATGCTTTAGAGGGGAAAAAAAAGAGGCAAACTGTTTGTGTTTGTTTGCATGTTGACTTCTGAAATGTTTTGCTTTTATGCACATGCGTGAGAATGTGTCTGCATGGGGAAAAAAATAATTATGCATGTGTGTGTTTTTTCTCCTCTATCACACAGCTTTGCAGGGCTTTATTTAAACAGATAACCTGCTACTAGAAGCCCCCAGCCTCCCCAAAACCTCCTAACTCTCCGTTTTGCCTCCCAGTCTTTCACAACAAACCCCATAGAAAGGAGACACCTCCAGAAATGAACACTCTTATTGCAGACACTGCAGAAAAGCCTAGCCTGCAGTGCTTTTCCTTCTCCAACAAAAAATACTTTTCTCCACTAAAACAGGCCAACTCCGTCTAGGAGTGCGTCTCCCGTGCTCAACCTAATCTACATGCATACTTACCTTCCTTATATTTAGGGATGACGCTACCAAGCAGCGTGAAGGACTCTGGATGGCATAGGAATCTATTTCACATATAGATGCACAGGGCTAGCGTGCAGGAATAGGATATAGAGCAGGGAATAGTGTGTTTTCAATTTCACTGACCCTCTTTTGTATTGCGCCATGGTTATCCGCTGTCTAATTCTATTTATTTGAGTCTTTTGTCACTGCCTGTTCAGGGACCAGTGTTAAAACACATTGTTTTTAAAAGCTTGAAGGTAGATAAATGCTTTTATTTTGTATTACTTTTGATGACTTTGCCTGTGTTGCTTCATCAGGCAGAATAAAGTTTAAACAGAAAAGAAAATACACAGTTTTGAAGAAATCTTTCTTTGTTTCTTTTTTTTTTTTTAACTAAACAGGATAGGTGGTCTTGCTTTCTCAATTTTGATTCATAACAAAGATAAAAAAAAAATTCTAAAACTAGTACTAATGCCACATTCTGTAGTTCATACCATAATTACAAGAAGCCAAATCTAAAACACGGGTGCACAGTTCTGAGACGCTATATACATATAAAAAAATTGATTAGTTTTATACACAGTGTGATATGTAGTGTGGGTTATTGCGAATTATTTGAATACTGCCCAATAGTGGTGATCATATTCAATGAGAAATAGATATTGGACAATTAGAGTAATGATATTGCACAGTATACCGATATAGCACAGTATTATCAATAGTATTAAATATTAATTATTGCACAGTAGGTGGGTAGAAGAAAGTCCGGGGGTTGGGGGGTTAGACTGTGAAGTCAGTGCATGTGCGAGATCTAGTCTATATCCTCAAAAGTTCCACTTCCGGGATTGCTCCGGTGCTGCAGGAAATTTCGCTGGAAGGATGTATTTTCGCCGATGTCCGTTTCCTTCCGCTTTTTTTGTGTTTTTGTGTGTTTCGAATTTTAAACTCCGGTAGATTTATGAGGACTATGATAAAATGCTCCTCAGATCTCTGCAGGGTAAATTCAAGTTCCTTCCTGAGGCTATTTTGCAGCGGCTATGTGCGGAGCTAGCGCCGCCCATGATAATTGTGATTGGTTTAATGAAATGCCAATAAACCAGAGCACGTTTTTCTCCCATCCCGGAAAGCTGTGTGAACTAGCCAGACCCATTCAGCTAATTCAAAAAGAAGTGTAGCTCTTTACGTTTATTCAATCTGGGTTTCCTAATTACAGTAACAAACCACCACAAACACATATGACTTCAAAAGCTACTACTGTAGGTTGTTTACGTGTTGTAGCTACAAGGCTAGCAGTGGGGTTAACCATCCTGGAAATGTGTGAACGCTCCAGAGTCAGAATCCCATTCCCTGAACCATATAAGACGGTATCCTTCTCATATCATAGCTGGACAAATAGTAACATGGTCTGTAATTATCGTAAATGTGCAAGGCTATGAATGTAAACAAATAAAGTCTGTATCCAGTAAATTTGTTAAAGGAGCGACGCTTACTTTAACCATTGCTTTTGATGCAGAGATTACAGCTTCTGCTCTTGGTTTGGGTAAAAGTGATTGGTTTTTAAAATCTTCAAAAGTAGTTAAAATACTTGTGAAACACTTTGCTTTAGTATAAAACGTTGCTCTAATTTGGAGTCATTATGGGATTGGCCATTTGGATGTAAAGAAGGGAGCAATTTACAGATTTGTCTCAGAGTGAATACTGAACAAATGAATCACTCTGGCTGAAAAAACAAAAAACAAAAAGGCTCTGGACCTGTTGAAATACGTACTACATTGCCAGCAGCATGCTGGTATTTTCTTCAGCAGTACATGAATACAGTCTAAACAAACAGTTTCTACAATATCAAACACCCTGCGAGCAAGCACATTCATCTCACTCCCCCTGAGGTTTGCAAAGGGACCATTTCTTTTTGATGGTGTGTGTATTTGTGTTTGTGTGTTTATGCAGCTAAATGTGCGCATCTGTGTTGTACGTGGTAAATGCACTTGACTTGAGCCTGACCACAAATCAAAGCGATGGCTGGTGAGTACCACATAAGAGAACAGAAATGAAGCGGATAAGTGTTAAGATCAAACAGACCTTCCCCAGTCAAAAGCTCCCCTAGAGGGGCAGGAGGGCTGCAAAGCACGGCTCAGTGTACGTCTCATTTCGTGGAGGCAACCGCTAACGAGGTTGATGAGATGGACAGACGATAAGTTATTAGGAGAAAAAAAAAAGATCAGTTATGTCACTTTTCTTTGCTCTCTCTGTGTGCCGCTGTAAAGTACTTAATGGCACTTTCATGATAAATTCTACATCAAATACTGAGAAGAAAATATGATTTAAGTACTTCAGTGGCTATATGTTAGTCTGAACAGAGATCAGAGCTGAAGGGGTCCAAACACAGCAGACAATGGGACTCTGAGGACAGACGATGACTGGCATTGATGAGAGGTTTCTATCGCTGAGCCGGCTGGGAGCCAGAACCTAATGTGGACTGTGGAGTGTTAGAGTTTGACAAGACTGACCGCTGTTTGTCTGACAGCCAGCTTACTGCTCTTATTCTGAGACTAGATCATAACCAGACCCCTTCTGCTTCCACATCTTTTTTCTCTTTTTTTTTTTAAATGCATTTGGAGTTTTTCTCTTCTCTCCTCTCCTCCTTAGCCAGATGTACATGTTTAGACTTTTATACAAAGTCTTAAAAGGCAGTTCACTTCCATATTGTTCCCTCAGATCTGTCCTCGATTACTTTTTCTTGTCTCTCTCTTTCACTCTACCTCTCCCTTACATGTAGTAGTAGCTCAACTATTAAACAATGATATTTATATAAATTAAAATAAATAAATAAATATATCAACATTTTCTTACTTTAGAGGAAAATAAACACAGAAGTAGCATTACAAATTGGTATGCTGCTGATCTCTAGTAGATTTATTGTCCAGCTACAACAGGCTAGCCTCGTGAGACCGTCCTGATCTCGCGAGCTCCAGTTTTCCACTCGCAGATCAGTCTGGCATCTTGAGATAGAGAAAATTTAGAGCCATTAGCCAAATGACCGGGCCAATCAGCGTTGGTTTTGAGGTGGGTTAGGTGGTGATAGACCGATGGTTTATCCAATCAGCTAACCAGTATTTTCAGACAGCGGTAGCCCTAATTCTGTTAGCCGCTTGCTAATGCTTTTTTTCTCTTGGATCCTTCTTTTGGAATATGGTCCGGGAACCTGAAATGGTTCCTTTTATTCCTAAATTCTCGTTACACAAACGGCAAATCTCCTTTACCGACATGTTGCTTGCATGCTGAGCTAACGAGCTATGCTTTGCCTGCACCAGCAGGGGCGGGCTTGTGGTTGTATTTTCATATGCTTCGTGGATCTGATTGGTTGATTTGGCCCGTCTATCACCAACATAGGTGATAAACAGATGGTTCATCCAATCAGCTAACCAGTATTTCCGCCCCTTCCCAAAAGTTCTCCAACGGAAAGTTCCCAGATGGATATGCCGAGCAAATGCGAAGCAATCCATCTGGCGGAGTCAGGTTAACGACAGGCTGAGTGCACAGCAAATGCCTCAGTTTCCCATCAACCTGAGTGAGTCATAATACCTGAAGAAAAGAAGATACAAGAAGCCAGAACACTGGATCACTATGTCTTGTATGGAATCACATGTGCAGCCACATATTCACTACAGCAACTGCGTTTTCTCCACTGTGAAGTATTTTTGAATGACTACATGAAGCCATCCCATCTATGGAAGGCTTAGTATGAAGGGGTACTTGAATATGTCAAAGAGACAAAGTTTTCATAGCCTACAGTGTACAGAACTTAGTCTAACATTCCAGTTTTGGGCTCCCACTTTCTCTAACTGCCTACCTCTGCCGTTGCCTTATTCATCTCAGGTAGTCGCCGTCCGTCCAGCAGCTGTGTTGTAGCTGGCTCTATTAATGACAGTGTGGCAGAATGAAAGACAGCTTTATAACAGTAATTCCTCCCTACCGACAACCAAGGAAGAAATATTGACTTATCTTGTCCATTGTCCCTGCAGTACAAATTCAACAACAGAGCCATGAATACAATAGCACATTGTTACACTTGAAATAAGGCTGGTATTCAGCTTTCTCTCCTTTTGTGTGTTGTCAGTGTAATATTCCAAAGTTATTTAGGTTTTCGAAGAGGATAGATTTGATAAGTTACGTCTCTACTGGAGGAAATGGGCAGTGTGTGTGCGTGTGGGTATGAAGGGGGGTGTATGTCTTCTTAAGTACTGCACTGAGAAAATGTTATTACATAAATGGACTATGCAAGACAAAGACTTTTATATTATCATAATTAAAAGTGAGCAGCCCCATATGGTGAGGGAAAAGAGCTGCACAAAAACAATCAAATTGAAAGCCTCTCAGCCAACAGAAATACATGAAATACTCATTTTTTCAGCCAGAAGAACTGACAAAGTCTAAACATACACTTTTCTATAACCTTCTCCTCTGCTCGGCCTGTATGTGAGTGTATGCCTGGTCAGTGCCCTGGGCCCTGCTAGGGGTCTACAGTATGCTCCAGGAATAGTCCAGTCACGTGGCTGCTCTGTGGGATCTGTTCCCCTGGCAGGAAGATGTTATATGGTTACAGTTATTTTTGTTGTCTGTCTGGGGATAGTTTTTACTGCGCTCCAGAGGATCAATAATTGTCATAAAAAGACTTCGTCACCCAGTGCCCTCTTTGAGCAGGACAGTGAGGTGCTGTGTGTAGGTTAATGAGGCATGTGTGTGTGTGTGTGTGTGTGTGTGTGTGTGTGTGTGTGCGTGTGTGCATGCGTGCGTGTGTGTACATATGCAAGTGTTTGTCTGCATTTAGATGTGTGAGCATGTAGAGTGAATATTTAGGGGTTTGTGTAGATTATGAAGGTAAGATGAGGTGTGAGTTGGCTTGCTAGAAGAAGTGCAAGTGGTTTATTTTGTTTTTTTTGCTAGTGGTTTATTTTAACAACCTCAGCGTCTGTGGAAAATGTGAAATATGTTTCTCATGTGAAAGGAAATGAGTTGCAGACAGTATGGTATGTGAGGTGTTTTTTTAGATGTGTTACAGGATTCTATACGTATAATGGTGGGGTGATATGGGTCAATCAAAGTGTGTTGTTTAACTTAACTACAGCCTGCATTTGTTACAACTCCAGACCTGTTATTTTACACATTGCCCTTTACCTCTTTGACCTGCTGCATCTGTCTGCTCTCATGTTTGTCCATTTATTTTCTGGGAGGCCACACCACATCCCTGTCCATAGCATGTCTGCAGAGTATCTGTGTCTCTCCTATAGCTTGTCTACTGTATACAGTATATGTGCCACCATAGCCCTGAAGCTGCAGTCAGCCCTGGGGACTCAGAGAGGAGGTCCTATAACAGCTCAGGCAACGGAAGCTGGCTCCTAGCTAATTGGTTCCTGTGTTAGCGGCACACAGAGACGGTGTCAGAGTCAGCACTTTCCCTCCCTCTTCCCACGTTCCCTTTCCTTTTCTCTTTCTCCATCCCTCCCTGCCTGCCAACCACAGATGCCGCAGGTTTGACATCCCTTCAGGACACACGCCTGAGCTAATATGTACATTGCAGAATGTTTGTGTGTTGACAGAGGATTTGTGTGTGTCGCTACCGCTGCCAGTTTTTTTTAAATGTACTAAAAATTAAAAATCATGTTTCTAAGAAGCAGGGGAATTAGCTAAATTAGCATATAAGGGTTTTTTGACCTCTTTGCCCCCAGTGTGTTTCACTGTCTATTCTTTGCTGCTTATCCATCCATCTATACCTGTAATCTTGTCTGTCATTGTCTTCTTCTGTCCTTTGTCTCTGTCCCAACCCATAGTCCATTCAATGGGCAGAGCGGATGAAGGTCACTATGCAACTGTGTTTATGTCGCCCCTCCCCCCCTCAAATACACACAGACCCTCCTTTCGGCTGATGGCCCCAATGACAAAGAATTGGTAGACACTAGTCCAGGTAATCACAGCTTGTAGGTGCCTGTTCTCTAAAAAGTGTGCAGGGGTGCTTCCTCTGTGTGTGTGTGTGTGTGTGGCTTTTCATACTGCGTGACGAGATGACTATGAAGTGTATCCCACTGAGTTGAAGTGGACCTGAAGAAAGCAGGCCATTTTCTGCTCTGATCACAGAGTATGTGTCTGGTCGGCCACAGCCTGGTGCTGTGTGTTTATCATTGCAGGATGTCCTCTCACAAATGGGCGCAAACTTTGTGAGCCTTGCGTTAACTCACTCTTAAGGTATTATCCTTTACATTCTCATGTTCCTGCCAAAGGGTAAATACTGTACCTCTGTGTTGTATTTCTTGGCAGTTTAGGTTGATGGGAAACACCTGTAGTCACATATGATTTTGAGTCAGTTCTGAATGATCATCATTTGATTTGACCTGATTATTTAGTGTCAATGCTATGGATAACGTTCACTGTCCCTGTTTATTTTAATCGAGGACATGGACCCATTAAGGTCAGGGTGGATGGTTGAACTTTGACACAGGTGTCAATTTGCATCTCAGGTGTTGTTGGTTATGTTTATGGAGAAAAACGTCAACATTAAAATGTCAGCAAGTCTTGTCTCATACTTCAAGTCAGCAAAGACTTTAGAAATATTTAACCAAGACCATGATATGTCCTAGCCTTAAAGGGTAGGTTCAAACAATACAAACACGCCACATTAAAAAGCATTATTGGTCACCACTTTGTGTTACTGGCTCTTTGCTGCGGATCAGCAAGCAAATGAAGTAGTGCGTGGTGGCACAGAGATGGGAAAAACAAACCTTTGGAAGATAACAACTTGATTTGTCTCACTCAAAAAAGAGCCATAAGGATAGTAAACAATGTTGGATATCGGGAACCCAATGATCTGTTTTTAAAGGCATGGAATAAAATTCAGGGATCTGGTGGAATTTAACATGTTTTGACTTCCTGGCAATATACAAAAATAAAATCTTGGACAGAGAGAGGGGTTATAACTTAAGAGGACAATTTTATATGAAACAACATCATGTGCATATCATTTTGTGGGGTGATTTTGTGGAATGGACTGGGGGAAGGAATCAAACAAATATCAGACAGTTCAAAAAGATGTAATAGTAAAAAATATATATATGTATAAATATTTTTGCAAGGTACAGAAATAAGGAAGGGGAAAGTAAAGCATGCTAATGGTAATATTGTTGTTACTGGTTTTCTCTTTTTTCCTTTTTCATATTCTTGATTGGGTAGTGTTGTTGGTTATTTATAAAAGAGAATGAACATAGTGGTTTAGTTGTAGAAATGGACATATTGGTGGAGAGTTGGTTTATGTAATTAATTGAATATCGATAGATTTGATCGATGTAGAACAGAAGTAGGACTAGATAAGCATGATGGTTTTTCCTACTACTTTTCGACTAAGAAATGTTCATTTAGGTTGCATGATCACCATTATTATTGTTTTTTTGTTTTTGTTTTTCATATATACATTTTCACAAATCAATTAAATTCACTCAGTTGTGAATCCTCATATTATTATAATATTACCTGAACAAATAATATATTAATTTATATACGGATATATATTTTTAAAACCCTTCAGAGAGAGATTTCTTTGCGGTGTACAAACTGGAGGAACAACTACAGTGATCAGTAATGTTTACAATCCACATATGAGGATGTGAGTATTGTATTACAATAGACTTGAAAAAATGTGACCCTATCTTTTAACTAAGTAGTTTGAGTTGCCCATAAAAACATCTCTTGTGTCAGCTGCCAAGAGTCAGTACTGTAGTGAAAACGTGAATAAAATACTTTGACAGTGAATGTTTAGCAGATACGTTCACTACAAACATTTTTCATTGGCAGTGAACATTTTGCAGATATGTTCCATATAAATAATTCCTGGTGGCATTAACTATCTTAAAAAATAGATTTTCCTTAATGCAAATTAGTTATAATCATAATTTTTAGGAGACAAGGTTGATCTGGTGGTTCCCATTTTTAAAAAGGGGGACCGGAGGGTGTGCTCAATAATCACACTGCTCAGCCTGGGAAAGATTATTCCAGGGTGCTGGAAAGGAGGCTTCGACCGAACCTCAGATCCAGGCGGAGCTGTCCTGGTGGTGAAATAGTTGACCAGCTCTTTACAAAGGCAGGGCTGTTGGGGGGGTCAGGGGAGTTTGCCCATCCAGTCTACATGTGTTTTGTGGACTTGGAGTAGGCCTAGGTAGTCTTGTTGGGGTTACTGGGGGAATATGGGGTACCAGGACGCTGCTACCAGCCATCCGGCCCTTGTGTAACCAAAGTAAGAGCTGTGTCTGTATACTTGGCACAAAGTCAAGCGAATTTTCAGTGTGTGTTGGCCTCTGCCAGGGTTGTCGCTTGTCAAAATTCTGTTTGTGATTTTCATGGACAGGATCTCAAGGCAGAGCCAGGGGGAAAAGAGTGTCTGGTCAGAGTCAGTACCTTTAAGTTAAGTCCATGGTTCTCTCTTTGTTGCCAGTCCATCTATGTTCTGACCCATTACTTATGGTCATAAGCTTTGGGTAGTGAACGAAAGGATGAGATTGTGGATACAAGCGGCCAAAATGAGTTTCCTGCCTAGGGTGGTTGGGCTCAGCCTTAGCGATAGGGCGAGGAGCTCTGACATCCGGAGGGAGCTCGGAGTGGAGCCGCTGCTCCTTTGCCTCGAAAGGGGCCAGTTGAGGTGGTTCGGGCATCTGATCAGAATGCCTACGGGGCTCTTCCTGTTAGAGGCACGGCCAACTGGTAAGAAGCCCCAGGGTAGACCAAGGAGAGATCATATATCTCCTGGAAGAGAGGTGGAAAAGTTGCTGGGGAAAGGGATGTCTGGAATACTTTGCTAAGCCTGCTGCCCCTGCAACCCGGCCCTGGATAAGCAGATGAAAATGGATGGATTGACCTGCTGTAACAAAGCTTACAAAAGAGTGGGGCCTCTGAGATGGAGTGTCTCCCAATAGATGCCTTGTGTGGCAGACCCTTGTCTCCTGTCACACCCCTCTAACATCGCTGTAGTCTCCCTCCAGCCTGATGACTCCAGTGCTCACCTCCTCTATTAGGGCAGCCCAGGCTCGGCCCCTTCTCTGCCCCACTGCATTAAACATTGATGGAGCTGTAAGAGAAGGCTGGAGCCTGTCTCCTACTCTGGTCTGGCCCTTGCCTATAGCAGGTCTATTCTCTGGCTGCAACCTGTCTTCTTTCAATTTCTTTCCCTCCCTTTGCAATTTATATCTTTGCTACTGCTGTGGTTATTTGAATGTGGTCAAATGAAGCCATCTGCAGCAAGTGATGCTCAGTATAAGAGACGCATCAAATCTCAAGAAATGAGAGTGATAAGTGTCTGCTGCTGCCTGTGGCCAAATGCACAGCAGTGAGACGTGACTTCCTGGAAATGACTCTGTGTGTGTATTTGATTCCTGTATTTGCATCTCTGTCTATGTGTGGTGCATTTATGTTATGCATTATGACTCTTACCACAGAACACGACTATATGAAAGGAAGTGGTAGGAGACACAAGAAGGCAATACTTTCCTTCCTTATCAGTGAGTGTGTGTGTGTGTGTGTGTGTGTGTGTGTGTGTGTGTGTGTGTGTGTGTGTGTTCCACTGCTGCATAACATCAGAACATGATCTTAGCACCTTGCTATCACTTCATTTTCTTAGACCTGTTGGCTTAAATAACACTTTCATATCGATGAATAATTGGTTTAAAACTAGAATCAAAATAAGCATACATGCAGTGAGTACCAAATATCAGTATTAATAATATGGTTAATTAGTTGTGTTGATGCCACAAAAATCCAAAGGGCCAGCAGAACAGCTCATAGTGACAAGTCCAAACACTTACAGAGCCACGAAGGATTTAGTTGCCTTGCCTCCACCCTCCCTCACCCATCCTTACCCCACAGAGCCTTGCCCTAGAAGATCTGCCCCACAACCAACAAGTGGTGGAGTTCAGCAGCATACCAGACCTAATACTGAGTCCTGTTAAGACTGTAAATGTATTTATAGAGTGCAATGTGAGCCGGGTATGGGTATTAGACTGTTAGAGAGTGAGACGTTGTAATCTAGCATTTGTGAGAATCAATGTCTGGTGGTTGTTCATGTGAATGTGCGAGATCTAGGAGAAAGCATGCATGCGTTTTCATGTGTGTGTGTGTGTGTGTGTGGGTGTGTGTGTGTGTGTGTGTGTGTGTTCATGCAGTGTGTTTGTATGTGTGGATGTTTATACATGGCTGGAGTAGTCCTAATCAGAATTATGTCTGATTATGTGGCTACAGGGCATGGAGGGTGGTATTGACAATTCTTGTGTTTTGTGCTGGCAGACTGGTGTGTTGGATCCTGAGAAAGTATACTGGCAGATCTGGACTGGCCCCGCTGCTAGTAACATGCCATATAGCCCTCAGGCAAACTTCCATGTAACACAACTGAGTACACTAGGGCTATTCTCTCTGTTCTGAATTACACATGGGATTTGATACATCCAACACTCTGTTACACAAGACACACTTTAAAAAATAAGATTATAGTGATACGGTGCAAATACAAAGGAGATCAAAAGATTATGATTGCAACACAATTTTCTTTAATTGAAGATCCTGATTTTTACCACCCAAAACAATCAGAAGTGACAAAATCATCTGAATTGGCAAAACTAATCTTGAGGTTTCTCATTAATTTGAGGAGCTCATACCAGTTGTCTGCTTCAATGAGAGAAAATCACATGAGAATAATCCTAAGTGAAATAATCACAGCTCTGAGCAACAGCAAACAGGGATGAATAAATAAGGCTGACTAAATAAATGATCAGTGATTGTTTGGCTCTAAGTGCTGTTGCCGTAGCTCAGCATCCTGATTTAGTTGAAGCCTTCAGCCATCCCTCAGCAGAACTATGGTCTTAACGGAAGAGAAACGGCTAAAAAGCCCCATTCTTCTTCATACCTTCAATATTCAATGAGAGCGCTAATTGCACCGTGCTGAAAGAAAAAAAAGAGAAGGGGGGAAGGCGGAGTGGGGAAGTGGGAGATGGGAGGGATCTACTGGCTAATGGTCCGTAGGGGGAAAATAAAGGAGAGGGAAAAAAGGGGGATTTAAAAAGTTAGACATATCCTCAGGAGGTTCCTTCCTCTGTGTTTTTACCTGTGCGTCTCTTAGCTATAATGCTAATGCTCATTAGCCAGTCTGTGTGATATCCGCCGAATCACGGCTACTGTTAGAGACTGTCACCGGGAGCGCTCTGGCAAAGTGAGTACATCCAGTGGTTACGCACATGCTCCTCTGTTGTCAGTTGGAATCCAACTCAATATTTCTTTCTTTCCTTTTTTGTTTTACCTAAAAAGTTAGTTGGAAAGATATCTTGGAATATATTCGCTCAAGGTGCACCCGTTTGTGAAGAGGAATTGGGGGATGCATATGCATTAAAAAGTCTTTGTGTGTATAAAATGCAAGCACAGCACTTTAGCCTTCCCTCATCCTTCCACCCCCGTTTCTCCCTTTAATCTTTGGCTGAGTTATAATACAATAAGTCCCTATAATCATTGGATCTGCTTCTCTTGACTTACCTGGGATAAACGAATGGGTTTAAACAGGGAAGGTAGAGGAAAAAGGTAAAAATATTTTACCATTGTTTATAAGATAGACAATGGTAAAATATCATTGTTTAATGAGTTTTACTATTGAATATGCTACTTATGACCACAAGGGGCAGCGTGTACAGGATGTCAGTCTCCAGGACCAGGCTGCAGTGTCTCCTTCTCCTCTCCCCTACAGTCAGCCCTTTCACTGTCCCCTGGTATACGGCAACTGAAATACTGCTGATTGGAAGTTTTTCTCATAAATCATGCCATCCACCAAACAAAGCAATAAAGATGTTTGTTTGCATTATTGAAGGAAAAGTATTGCCTTGGGTCAGCTTTAAGCAGTGTTGTGTGCGTGGATGCAAGCATCCTTAAAAAAAACATGTTCATTTGAGTGTGTGCTTGCCAAGTATTTTTTGCTTGAAAAAAAAAAAAAGTTATTTGCTTAAGAAAAGCATATTTTGTTGAGTTGGCTCTCTTTTTTCCACACAGTAATAGTTTTTTTAAATGCTCAGCCAATCAGATATCAGCTGTCTCTGTGTGATAGAGTGTGGAAGTGGTGGTGGTGGTGGTGGGAGAGGGTACATACTGGATACATGCACATATTGAAAATATATGATTGGCTGCATGTCTGTGCTTGTGCCAACAACTTTGTGCTCTTTTATGTTCCAGTTTTGTCTTTGGGGATCATTTACAACTCTCGACAATTTTATAACAGCCCATTTGATGCTATTTATATTGATCACACATGCTGCCAAGCACAGGCTCAGAATACAGGCTTTTCCTGAATTGCTTTAATCTGCATTCCTTTCAACAGCTTGACCTTCTTCACATTTTTTACATTGATACAGAATCCTTTTCACTGAGATGTGTGGTTACTTGTTGCTTAGGAAGATTATGTGATACAGTATATATTGTATAATGTAGTTATGGGTGTGCAAGCTGAGCAAACAGGCTATTACAGTGTCCTATATTGTGTTTTCAGTGCGCACATGTTCCCCATGTGGCGAACTTGTTCCTTGTTACACTCACACTAGTCTCGCTTTGCTAGACCATACACACGCTGCAGAGCAGAGGAGGGTCTGGCTACTCCACGCAGCATTACGGGATGGGAAAAAAACGTGCTTTGGTTTATTGGGATTTCTTTAAACCAATCACAATCGTCATGGGCGGTGCTAAGCTCTGCACGGAGCCGCTGCAAAATAGTCGTGGGAGAGAAAACTCAGATTGGATGTAGGGATCTAAGGAGCAGTTAAACATATTCCTCATAAATCCACCAGAGTTTAAAATTCCAACAAAAAAGAAATCGGAAGGAAACGGGAATCGGCGAAAATATATGCATCCGGCGGAATTTCCTGCAGCACCGGAGCAATCCCACAAGTCAAACTTCAAGGATATAGACTACATTCACACCAATATGATTCCCACTATAGATGATATATAAATACAAATCACTGACCCTCACATGAACCTCTGGCACGTGTGTGCTGTGACAAAGTGTGTGCTATGTGTTCTCATTCTGTCTCTCAGGTGACTCAAACAGATACCCAGATAAATACACACTGGTGAAATATGTTGGTTAATTTTACTCAACTTAATTTATAAAAGAGCAAATACATTGGACACAAAATTATGCATGTGTATATTAGATAACCTGGCAAGAGTCAGGACACACACTGTACCTGTGTAAGATAATTTCCACCTGCTTGCTAATTAGAGAGCAACCTAACCCAGGTTTCTATCAATAGGATCATCCACTCAGTTGGTCAGTCAACAGCATTCCAGCATACGCTTTAACCTGTTACACTCATCAAAACCAAACCCAAGTATTTGGTTTGCGGTCGCGAGGCTTGCGTGCAATTCAGCGTGTGTGTGTGGGTGATGAAAGCGAATAGGCCCATCCCCAGTTGTGCAGTAATTTAACCTGGTCCATGGGAGTCTGTTCTGGGCTCTTGGCTCTACTCTCATGGCCTTCAAGCATTAAGCACTTCATCTGAGGAGGAGTTTGTGAGGGTTTTTTGAGTGCTTCGCATGGCAAACACACACCTTTCTAACTGAGATACTTCTCTAAGAAGGCCAAAGCTTCTCCTGTTCCTCTCTTGAGAAAGTTAAAACAGAGATAATCAAGCGTCAGGTCACCAGGACAGGCCTAAATGAAATGGGAGTCATTGCAAGTAGTAGACGGTGTGCACTGGAGGACTCGCATATAAGAAAGTAAAATACATTTAAGAAGGACATTACCCTTTTGTTGTCTGTCTACTTTTAATACTTTTTATGATCCTGTTTACTCTGCCTCCTCATCCTTTCCACTCCTCCCTCTCTGTCAAAGAAATGACTAATAGTAAATGGCTTTCTAGGTGTGCTGCAGAGTGAGGGGGTGAGAAACTACTTGCTTTTGTTATTTTAACACCCAGAGGCATGCAAGGGACAATCATCAAACATCCGGCTCCTCACTTGACATGAGCAGACTCCGCTGATGTGGAGAGAGCTGGCAGTGACATGGTTGGTGGTGTGAGAGTACACTGTGTCCTGGGCCTGGCAGCTTTATGAGCCCAGTGGGAACCATAAAGACACAAGCTTGCAGGCCCCCAGCTGCTCCCTGTGTTGGGGTTAAAAAAGCATGGAGGACAGGGACAGGATGCCTGTTTGGTCAGAGTTCAGTCTTATCTGAGAAATGTCTTCCCATCCACAGTAGCAAGAGTGAAAGTGGGTTACTTCTATAACCAACTAAAACTACTATCATTCAATTCATGAAATGACAGCCATATACACATACTACCACAAACTTCCCTCTTTAACAGACTAAATTGAAACTGTACCTGTACAGTCGCATAAATAGGCAACTACAATGTAATACAAACAAGTGGTCATATGCAGGGACAAACATGAAGAAAAGATGATTTCCTTCTTTTCACATACCTGTGGCATGTCACTGACAGATGGATGGGTCAGTGTTTGTTTTAGCAGCCAGATCTTTGATGACAGGAGGAAGCTCTGGGCGAGCTGTATCAGTGTTTAGACAGATACTACTGGGCCTGAAAGACACACACTATCCTCAGGCCTTTAGGACACTGCGCACAGAGCGAGGCAAAGTCCATAAAAATATCAGATGTTGTGCTTAAACGTTCCATAGTGAATGAGTACTGGCAAAAATTTGGGAATATTTTTGTTTTTGGCTCAATATACCAGATGGGTAGTTTTACTGTGTCAGGACCATTTCAGTTAGTCTAAGTACCAAATTTGCTTTTAAATAAGTCTGTAATTTCCTAAGCAGCTTATTAAGACTCATTGCATGGGTAACCCTATCCATTTAATCGCTAACAAATACCATTAGGCAGAGGACTGTTTTAACATGGCCAGTGATTTTTTTACTGTGTGTGTTTGCCCTTGTTTTCCAAGCTTTCATTGTGACTGGAGTTGGCCCACTTGGCAGGAAGTTTAACAGTGTTTTATAGAGTAATCCTCATTGTCCCAACCTCCTCATGGTAAGGAGTTATTGGGACCAGGTTGAGGAGGAGACAGAGACAAGGCAAGGAGCACAGACAGGTTTAGACACAATGGGAACACACACGCAGGCCTGCATGGGCATCTGTTTCTACTGAGATGGAGAACAGAGACTTCACCATCTGCAACTCCAAGGCACTAAGATACACACACACACACACCAACACACACACAGGTGCGCACACACACACACAGTTGCACAGAAAGACACACACACAAATGCATATATACAAATCAAGAGGAACGCGTGTTGAAATACATTTCGTTTTAGGGACATCATGCAGCATTGTTAATATAAAAACAACAATGCTGTGTATCTCTGTTGTCATGACTAAATGCAACTGGCTGAGCGACATGGTGGAGGTGATGTGAGTCAATGCCAGCCACGATGGTGCAATCGCACGCTATTTTTCAAGGCGTGTGAGCGAGCGTTCCCTTTACATCCTCTGACAGTAAAGTGTGAATCATCCGTTGTTTCATCATCATCACGCTCTGCCTCCCTCAGGAACACAGTATGGGGGTTGTGACCACTCCAGCCTTGTTTTCTAGTAATGTGTGAGCTAACCAAGACACACACTTCACCCTCCTTTTCTCAAACCACCCCCACTTTTCTGCCTCTGTCGTGCTCTCTGCTCAGCATGGTAGAAGAAGAAAAAGTGATGCTCTTAAAGTGCAGTTAAAAATTTGTTTGCATTGTTACACATTTTCCAAGTTGAATTTCAATTTACAGCGGGCTTCTGCAGATTAGAATTCATACATATTATGAACAGGTCTCCTCTTTTAAAAAAAAAAGCATTATATTTAAGAAGGTGTCCCCTCAAACAGCATTTGATTTTAATGAATGAAATAGCCACGTGGAGCAGTGATGTGTGCGGTTTGAAATGTTCATCTATATATTACACTAACATTACACATATGAGCAACTTCAGCTCCCCTACCTGCTTCTAACAGCTCCTGAGGCCCGGGCGGGGGGGGGGTTCCAAAGAAAACCTGTGGTGAAGGTGGTCACACTGAGGTTCAAAGATGTGTGCGAGTGCTGAATTATGGATTGTTTGTATGCGCACCTGCAGGCGCAAACCTACATCCGTGGGGGGCCAAAAAAAGGGAGAGAGAGGTAGGTAGTGAAGTTTCTGTTGCCACAGATACCGTATCATTTCTCACCACCTGAAAAGTCACCGAACGCGAGACTGCAGCTACTGCTGCTGCTGTGCAAACGAAAACACTGACAGACTCCGAACATCAAAAATGCCCGCTGACATGTTCCGCTGAGCGAGCTTACATAATGAATGCTGGTTTTCAGCAAACTGTCTTGACAATGAATTGACTGGATTTATTGCAATAGTACATAGTGACCCAGGCTTTCTGCTGTTAGAGACAAAACACTAATGCATCCAGTTATGTAGGTGTGCTGCCTTTGTTGTCGTGTGTGTTGTGGGAACGTGTTTTATTTATAGTTATATTGTTTGACATTTCTGAAAGTGTGTTGAATTCCATTGGTACTGTTTTCAGGTCCACAAACAAATGTTGATACATGAGAATTAGGATGGAGTGTAGTATTTGAGGGCTAAACATTGCAGGCTGTTTTGGAACAAACCACTCCTCCTGCCTGTGTACAAATGATAACAAAACATCCTGTTCATTTTGTAAGTGTGTGTGTGTACAAGATTAAGGGACGCACAAGTGTGTGTAACTAAAAGTGGGGGGGGGAAGTAATGAATACAGTGAAGGCTGACCAAGAGGCTGCAAAATAACACAAATAACAAATAATCACCACTTTTATTACTAAAATAAATTTAGGATTAGCTCTAATCTATTTTTTTTTTTCCTAAACCTCAGATTACAGCAATGGTCAATATTGACTGCAGTCTCTGCTGGTGGACTTGATCACAATTTGCAGAGAAAAGGAAATCTGTGATCACCTTTAACTGGAGTGTATTTATATCCAGTTTTTATTTTAGGAAGTATTAGTATTACTTACTCACTGTGAGTCTAGAATGTACCTTTCAAATCTCTAATTTCTTGGTTTACAGTTGTGTTTGTTTTTTTTGGTAACGTGATTGTCCGATATGAGCTGCATCTTCCCAGCATCGCGAAAAGAATGGTATCTATTTCTGTTCCTTCCTGCCATGGCTTAGAGCAGGCATCCATATCTTACCTTAACCCCATCATAGTTCTCTTTAGCCTCATATCTCTGTCAGCCTCACAGAGTGAAACTGCTGCTTCCTGTTTGGTTTGTCCAACCAATGCCTCTTACTGGCTGCTCTAATGTTCCTATGTCAACTTTGACCCTACTTAACTGAAACTACTGCTATCACCCTGGTTCGCCCCAGGCACAGGAAGTCATGCTCTGAACTCATGGCCTCAGAGATGGCTACAAAAACAGGTAAAAAGAGTGATAAGCAAAACTACACTGAGCAGGAACACATACTGTAACACAGTCACTTTGTAAATGCGTTCAATGGAGAAGGCTTACATACTAAAGTACAAATAAAACAGAACAATAAAAATAAGTGATAATAGAGGACAAATTGATGTTGGTTTCACCGGGCTATATATAATTGATGTGCTGTATGGGTTTGTATGCATTGTATTGTAGTCCTCTTCCCATTTAGAATAAACAAACATCTTAAGGTTTCGATCGTTTCTGGAGTCTATCTGCGGTATAACCATCATCTTTCATTCACCCTTTCAGAAATGTTTTCTATTTGACTGTCTTCTCCATCCTCCTCCATTTCTGGTGTACTCTAAACCGCTACACTCCCACACAGAGCGCTGAAGCCCAGCAGTTGAAGGGTGAGATGGCAAGTTAAAAATTTAAAAAGACAGGCCTCTTTTGGCTTGGTTAGAGCATCAGTCACACACGGCTAGTAGGTGCTAAGTCTCACGCTGAGTCTGAGGACAGGAGACAGAAGACGTGAGAACCAGATAAAGCTCAGTCTCCTGAGTTATGTTGTTGCATGTCTGTTCTGCTGTTACAGATCCAAAGTTGAACAAACTGACAAAATATCTGTTGGGAATCTTTGATGAGTGAGTAATGTTGAAGAAAGTAAAAGAGGAGGAGGAGGAGGAGTGGCGAGAACTTGCGTGTGTGCATCTCTGTGGGAGTGCATAAGAAAGAGTAGTTGAGATGTGAAAAAAAGATGAAGAGACTGAAGATATGAAGGAAGGACAGACAGCACAGCAGACCACTGAGTGTCTAAGAAAGTGAGCGTAGCACAATCTCTATCAGCCTTAATAGAAACACGCACCAGCCCATTATGGAGAGGTGTTTGAGAATAAATCATCTAACAGGCCCCTTTTCAAAGCATTACGCTGTCAAACCTAATCTAACCTACCTCTGTCTGCTCTCCCCTCCCATCCCACACCGCACCCCCTCTTCTCTCTCCCTTAGTGAGCAGAGCTGTTTCCCGCCTCAGGCAAGGGCTGGGAACATAAGAGCAAAGTCACAGCAGAGCAGTAGATTCAAGTCGCCACCACAGTGTCTCCTCACAGACTGCTTTGCTTCACAGAAAAAAAGGCCCACAAAATGAACCAAACACTCGGGGTTAACTCTATCAATGTGTTTGGTCACCCGTCGCAATATTTAGGTCTCAAAAACGACACCATCTTTCTTTTCCAAGCACAATGCGAATGCATAATTTGTACATGAATTTGTTTGGGAATTTGTCACGAATTTAGAATAAGAATGTTGGAGCCTTTGGGGAACCAAAGGAAAACAAGTTAATAGTCTTTGATGTGACCACTGCTGCAATGAACATGGATGAGAAGTGCTTTCCTCATGTCTCCTCTGTGTCTGTCACACAGTGTGGTTTTCACCACAAGACACATCCCCTATCCTTCTGGGAACCATAAGGCCAACCTCTATGACAGCACGGCAAAGCAACAAATAGACTAGCGCAGAGACTCTGACCGCGAGAAAGGAGTTTTAGAGAAGCATGCCGACCGATTGTATCTCTTATGGTGCTTAAGGAGGGACTACTGTAGTTGTCTCTGCATGTGCAGAAGCCTTCCTCTTTGACTCAGATTAATGCCATTCACACATTTGCACAGTTTGAGTCTTAGCAGGCTTTTTAAAATTGAAATAAGTTTGAGTGCAAATTTTTATTTATTTATTTTTTACCTGCCTATTAAGGATTAACATCATAATGACTTGGCAGGGTTTCTGATACATGAGAACTGTTTTGCACAGGTTTGCACTTCCGTTCTCACTTAAGGACAAGCCCCATTGATCGGTTGGATATGGGGTAATAAGCCTTGTGTGTTTTTCCATGGCTCCCTCCAGTGCTGAAGCAGGCTGATGCTCCGGGCTGCTATATGTGTGAGACGGCTCAGTCCGCTGACTGACAGCCCTGGAGAAGGGATAGTGTGTCTGCCCTCAGTGCCAGCACAGCTAGAAGTGATAAACACTGGCAACCTGATCCAGAGACAAGAGACGCCTCTGCCTCTGACAGAGTTCAAACTTAATGCACTTCTATTCTTCTTAGCCAAGTCCAGATTTGCCTCGCACTACCGTACTGAGCCTGACATGGCCTGGCCAGGTGGAGGTCAGCGGAGGCTTTTCCAGCAGTTTTATGACCACGTACGATTGGCTCTTCCCTTTGCCAGTCTATCTCATCCCCAGTCTGACAGACCATCACAATTGCAATCTGTCTGCTGCCTCTCCTTTATAGCTGGGTCTTTCAGTCTCCATTATTCCAAAAGCTTCTCCTATTCAATATTCCTATTGCACCAACAGGACCTGAGCATTTTCTCTGGTCTGGAATATTTATGGAAAGTTTATTTTATCTGTTTTTTATTGCTACTCTTGTGCAAATAGGCCCCCATAGAGTCCCTAGTCCCTGCCCTTGCAGTAATGGCAATGTAAACATGGGAAAGTAATTTGAATTCTAACAAAGTGGAGATTAGCTGGTGACAGTTTGTGGCATGGGCGATTATTTCTAAAATAATCCTGTTTGATATGCATCTGCGTCCCGGCAGGAATTTTCAATTTGTTTTTCCATTGCCGCATGTAAACAAGCTCTAGTGTCTCCTTATCATGGCGTCGCACGGACAAGGAAAGAGCGTATGCCTGCCCCCCCACTCCCGTCCTCCTTCCATCTTACCACACAACCTGTCTCCTCCATCCTACATCTGGTGAGAGTCGCTGAGCAGCCGCGCTTGTCTGGGTTTCAACAAGTCTCTTTATCGAGAGCAGGTGGGGGGTTTTATGTGTGTACCTGCAAGTCATTTGCAAACATGAAGTCCTCAAAACGCACCCCCTGAATATGTTCTGCTTGAGGGGTTCTGCCCATTCCCCGTCTGAATAGGCAAATATGCAGCATGGCAAAATGGCCCTCCCTACCCACAGGCCTGGAGCATGTGATAAATGTTTACACTTTTGATTGTCAACTAGGAGTTCTGGAAATAATTGACTATTTATTTGAAATACTCGAAAAAAAAAACACTTTAAAGTTACAGACTTCATCCAAAATATTACTGAAAAATGCAGTATTATAAAGATTTATTGTCATAAGTGTGATTTGGCTCTGTTGGAAACATTTACTAGTGAGGGGTATTCATTCATTTCACATGGTCCCTGTAGAGGTGGTAAAGCAACAGAAAGTCCTGTGCAGCGAGATATTAGCTATTTACTTACCCTTCTTTCATGTGGATAGAAAGCAAGGGAGCTATTTATCTCTGGCTGATTGATTGCTCCTGCCTGGAGCTAATCAGCATGTAGCTTGTTGTGTCTTAATGTTTATGGGGATTATGCAAGGATAAACATGGTAATCCCCAATGTTGTGCAGGACTTCCAATTATCATGCTGCTTCACCAAAAATAAGGTCACCATAGATTTAACCTATTAACATAATATAAGCCAGCCTACATCCCTCTGCTGTTAATTTCACCTAAGTTAAACCTGACTTCAGACCCAGATCCGAACCCACAAGAACCTGGCTGGAAGTCAAAAGTGACTCCTCACCGCTACATTAGGTTGTGATTGGAGCCGACCAGCTAGGTTAGGCTGTGGTCACTGGCGTGACTGAGGCAGGCTTCCTTACAGATAGAGATAACAGGCAGAGGTGAATGTCTAGTCCATGCTGACAGTCTGGATCGATTAGGGATGGATCACTTACACGCAGCGATCGTTACAACCCCACCCCTGTGCTCAGGTGGAGCCACGAAGTGACTCACAACAGCACAGAGAGGTGATGTTCCTGACTGAATTGTGCCCTTGCCCAGATTGCTGAAATCATTTTTATTATACACTGTTCTTTGGCCCAGTTGGCATTGGGGGCTGTTTATGTAAAGTTACATTTAAGAGTCTAGTACAATACTGTTGGTAAAAGTATCCTGCAATCTCTGATTGACAAAGACTGCATGATTGATACACATTCTCTTTCCACGCCATTAAGGGTGTGTGAGAAAAGAGGATGCAGAGTGGCCTGGCGCTCACTGCTAGCCACCTCCATATCCTCCCCTCATTAATCTACTCTAATACATTCACTGCAAAGAGCTGCTTTGCCGGGGAAGAGCAAGCAGGCCTTAAATTACAATACAGAGGAGTGGAATCATTACTACCTTTAATGTTCCCAATCTAATTGAGGCATTAATTTAATTAGAGTCTCCAGTGAGGATTATTCATAACTGCTTTTTAATATAGAAGGGTGATCAGCAGAAATATTCCCCAGATCATAGGCAAAATCCCTCCTCTGGTTTCCCCTTTCACTGCTTTTCAAAGCCCCTTGACATTCGCAGGGTGAAGCAGGAGAATACACACAGCAGAAGAGAGTCGTCCCTGTTATTTCAACAATAAACACAAACACTACAGTGCAGCTCCTCTGGTGTGTTTCCTTATTGTGTAATGTAATGTTTCTGCACACTGTGTGTGCTGCACAAGTTACCTTTGTGTGCAAATTACACACAAGGGTGACATGGGACAAAAATCTATTATGCCCAAGAAATTATGTTTCATCCAGGGCCCCAGAATCAGCCTGTAGCCTATGCTGAACTTTACTCTGCTATCACCTTTTGTGAAATAGTTTGTGATATTTTGAATGAATGTAATTCTTTTTGACAAATTTTCCACATAACTATCAAGAAGAAAGGTATGGGCCTCATCAGTAGATTTTGCAAACACGGTCGCTTTGCTGAGCCTCACATATGTGATAATAATGCAGGGCCCCGTAAGGCCCAACATAATATCTTTTTTAGTTGCATGGCGCATCTTCCCGAATATACATGCATTATCCAAATTTCCTCAAACAAAAACACTTGTGATTATAAACTGACCATTCATTTAGATTTCAAAGAATTTGAGCAGCAATGATAATTTCTACTCAGTACCGAGTGTATTACACACTAATAATAGCATAAAGAAATCAGGTAGCCACAAATACCTTAGATTATAAGTTAACAGTAAAAAAAAAAAAAGCTTTAACACACAATAAGGAGCAGGTTGGGGTGGTGGAAAGAGCTGCACCTGCAAAGTGGTGTCGACATGGAAGGCATATACATATAAAGGCAAACCTGTACAGTACAATAGTATAAATAGGACTGGACGTCACTATTCAACTGATACCAGAACAGCTAATGTGCCAATGAGCCTCCGATGGTAAAGCATAAACAGCTGATTGAAACTGGTGTGAACAGTGTTCTGCCTGGATAAACACAATACGCCACTGATGCACAGTGAACACATGACTATAGGGGCCCCTTAGGGTCTCAGACCCTCTGGGGAGTTTGGGCAGTAATTCTGCCATATCCATCCATGCTTGTACAGTATAAATGTACTACAGCCGTAGTTGTAGACAGACCGGTTCTTTAATGCATACTATTGTAATACGGTGTGATAACTAGTTTAGTTATGCTTCTTGCAATGTAGTTTCCTGTAGCGTTGTTGATAGGAGCCGATTCTTTTAAGTTAACAGCAGTTCCAGAGGCATAACAATGAAAACAAACTCTTCAGTCATCAATGCAATTTCAAAAGTTGCCAGTCTGCTTATTGCTTTGTTAGACAGGCTAATATAAGAGAGTAAAGTAAAACGTTCTTTAAATTCTGTTCTGTATACGGTACCTCCAGCAGTGAAGTTTTCACAGGCTGTATTTTCCCCTTTGAAATCACATACTTAAAGAGGGAGGCTCAGTGGGGACGATTATTAGTGAAGGATCTCCATATTGAACCACAGCAGCCAAATGTGGCCAAAGGGGAGAAATCAGCAGACCACGAGACACGGACATTTGATTGTTGGGGGACTCTCTAAAACACACAATCAAACAAGAGCACTTAAGGGACAAGCACATACGCTCACATTGCACACACACGCATACCCAAACACACGTGCAAACACCCACATGCACATGGACCATGCCCCAAAGGGCTTGAGTCATACTGATACCATCGCAGTCCCCCTGTGGCACTAGAACCGGGCACAGCATGCCATCTGGAGTTGGGAGGAGGGTTTGTTAGAGGGGTGTTGAAACCGAGTGGTACATGCTTCGACCGTGTGGCTGACCATCTGGCTTGGCATACTGTGTACCAGTAACTTTGAGCAGTCCTGTAAGAGAGAGGAGGAGGGGAGATGGATGGATGGAG
This sequence comes from Perca flavescens, assembly GCF_004354835.1. Classification (NCBI taxonomy): domain Eukaryota; kingdom Metazoa; phylum Chordata; class Actinopteri; order Perciformes; family Percidae; genus Perca; species Perca flavescens. The sequence goes on along the minus strand of NC_041331.1, from coordinate 27,068,355 downwards.
ACAGAGGGGTAGATAGCTGTAGGGTTAAAAGCAGCCAGAGTTTAGTGGCACCAATTTGATTGATGTATTCATGTAGCTCCCTCTCTCTCTCTTTCTCTCTCTCTCTCTCTCTCTCTCTCTCTCTCTCTCTCTCTCTCTCTCTCTCTCTCTCTCATCTTTATCTTTTGCTCTCTATGTTGAGAAAGTAAACCCAGTCCCGTTTCTGCAAATGAAATAAATCTCTATGGGTGCTGTATACGTTAATAGGGCTGCAACTCAGGATTTTTTTTTTTTATTATCGATTAATCTTCTGATTATTTTCTTGATTAATCCTTGATCTATTAAATGTCAGAAAACAGTGAAAGACATCTTCATATTGTTTTGACCATTGCCAGTTACACAAAATTATTAGAGATTAATTTTGTATTGATTGATTAATAAATGTTTGAGTTCTAAGCATTTAGGTTTTCACTTAATTGGGTAGCATTAGCAATATCTTTTGAATAATAATAATAATTTTCCTAGCATTGAAAGTTTGACATTTTTGGCTTTTTTGTGTCTACTCAATCAGTAACTGTACTTAAGTAAACAGAACAAAGCTTAATTTGGATACTCTAAGATGAAGAATAAGATGAAAAGAAAAAACTAGAGGTGGAGCTGTTTGTAGGGTGGAGTAGCTGAGGAACGTGACCCCCTGCCTGTGGGAAGACTGCCAACAGCAGACAGACACACTTGAAGTCTGTGTAGCTCAGAGCCCCATAACCCTTTTCTTACCGCACAGACTGAGTGAGAGACCCAGAAAAAGAGAAAGAGAGAGGAGAAGGAGTGATAAAAGATAAAGAGAGAGGAAAAAGAGAGAAAATGAGAATGTATCTATGTGTGGCCTGACTCGTGTCTGCATTAAGCCAAGTGAGGTATCCGCTTCCCCTTAATATTTTATAGTTTCCTTCAAAGAGGTCCCGCTGCTCGTACAAAAGCTGCTGTATGGATATAGTGCAAGAATTCAGACTTCCTACCTGGTATCCTGGACCTCTAGAGTAGAGAGTAGAGTAGTCTAGAGTTACCCTTCTCTCTTTTACTGATTTCCTTCCTCGCACACGTTATCGCCACAGAACAGTGACTGCACACTTCACCTGAACCCATGAACAGTATTACTTCTAAACACAGTCAGTGGACGTGTGACCAGACATGTTTTTAGCTGCGTAAGATGAAGGCAAACGAAATAAAGGATTTGTCAGCATATTGAACATTTCTAGTTAAATTGGAATTATGAGTCTACCGACAAGCAGTTTTTTTTTTACAACTCATAGCTCCTCAGACTGGCATTAGCAAATGAAGGTCCAACAAGAAGTAATGAAAGAATATATACATATCTACTGTATGTATTTATGTTGGTGCCAAATTACTGACCAGTCAAGATGGATGAAATCTGTTACTGCCTTAACTTCAAAGTCAGGAAAGGGTATAGAGTTCCTAAACACATCATGAATATTGCAAGAACGTAAAGTCACTCTTTCTGATCTGAAAAAGAAACTTTTGAAGAGCCCCCCCCTCCCCAGCTTACAGTAGCCAAGCGGATGGGCAGTCCATTAACTATTTAAATGCACACAGAGATGTGAGAAGTAGTGGCCAGCATTTTAATGAAAAACAGAGAGCGGATTGGCTCCTGACGGGACCACTCTGTTTCTGATTACCATTACTACAGCTCAGAGTTACATTTATAGGTCTGGATGTGATTAAAGTTACATTGATAATTTCTTTTCTTCTCTTTTTGATTCTGTGTATTCATGCTCTTTTCTCCTTAACCAGATGTGTACTGCAGAGCCTTCGTAGCAGCTCCATTTTTATGTCTGCAAGTCAAGACAGTGACAAAGTGCTACTAAATCCAAATAGGTCTGAGTCAAAGCCAAAATGTCATCTATCCTTCCTATTTCCCCTGAGGGAGTTCTCACCTATCCAGCCTTCACGGTCCTATATTGGGCACTGTGCTAATAAGGAACACCCTGTATTTAAGCTTGGTGAGGCCCTGTCAAGGATTCTGGTTCAAGGCTATGGGTGCCTACATGGGGACACTCTGCCAGTTTGCGATGAGAGATGGGGGTTAGAATATATCACTCTTTCAGTCGAACTGTAGGTACCTATAATTAGGTAGAGTTCTATACATGGGTTTAGATTGCTAGGGCAGTCAGAGCTTAGTGGAATATCTTCATACTATACATGTAAAATCTCAACCCAGTCGCCTACTGTATTTGTATACTGTAATTTGCTTTACCAAATGCATTTAGGAAAAAAAAAACATTATTTCTGCTTGTTTCACTGGCATTTTATTTCCTATTCAGGAACTGTGTTTTTATTGATACAACAACTTTTGCGAAATTTAGACTTGGGGTGTCCCCGACTAAGAATTGACATAGTCCAATCAGAATTGTTAAGTCTTGACTATGTCATGCCTATCATGTGGGGAGGGGGGGGACTAATATATAACTTTTAATTGGACCAAAAAAGCTGCCGGTACTCTAATTCAGCAGTTGCATGAGATGATCATGTGTCTTGGATATATTTATAGTTCTACGCATGTCTTGGTAATATATCCCTTAAAATGTGTTTTGGTATGCATTTCATTACATACATTCAGGGCTTGACATTAACTTTTTTGCTCACAAGCCACTGTGGCTACAGTGATGAAATATTCAGCTGTGATAAGGTTGTGTGTAAAGCTCCTTTTGTATGAAAACGATTGAGACACAGACATTAAAAGAGTAGCTTCTTATTGCATAAGTGGTGCAGGGGTGTAGAAGATTAATTAAAAGTGGTTTTGACTGCACGCTCGCATGTCACTCAAGCAGTCAGCAGCTGGCCCCCAGTGACGAGAAGGGGAGTGCACAGACCAAAAGTCTGTTGTCCTGCTGCGCACGCTCTCTACTTCTTTTACAATCCTCTTGTCATAATGTTTGGCTAGCTGGTCTGGTGTGCAGGGTTTGGTGATCACAGGGGCGAACGGATAATGCCGTAGGCTGTGCACTGGATCACGGCTGTACTCCTGTATCGGGTGGTGGCACAGTGACACAGTAGTCTACTCCAGTAATCAGGGTTGCAATAATATGTTTATCCACTACAATTATCCATGTTAAAGGAATACGCCACCGTTTTTTGAAATAGGGGTTATTCACCGTCTCCCCTATTTAGATAGGTGGGCAAACGCATTTTGGTCTCAGTGCATGCATTGTCTTAGTCTGGCAGGACCGGCGCTAGTTTAGCTTAGCATTGTGAATAGAATCCTTTGTTGCCGGATAGCATGTTGTGAGTAAAAGTGAGACAAAAAAAGAAAAAAACAAATTACTTCTTGCGGCCTGCATATTCCTAACGAGTACAAATAGCAATGCAGATTAAGACTAGGCGATTTCCTAGGCAGGTATTGATTTGGGACTATATTGGGGCGAAGCAAAGGCGAAGCACTGCTACTTGGGCGCAAAAATGCATTAGCCCACCTATCTAAATCTAGGGGAGACGGTGAATAACCCTATTTCAAAAAACGGTGGTGTGTTCCTTTAACAAGCACATTTTCAGCTCCATTTTCTCAGCATTAAGCTGCTATGTGAGAGACGCAGTTACACAGGTGTTCAAGGGTGCGTACCTACTCACCGCAGGAGGTGGCGGCACGCAGTAAAAAGTGAGGGTACTCGTGTGGACAAAAATCAGAAGTGCCAGTACTCAGTACCGGTGAGATCCGGCACTGGTTAAAGATTGAAATCCCTGCCGCCAAGATGCTCCTCCATAGTTCACTGATCATGGAAAGTGAAACTTAAATCTGGCATGGGGGAAATGGATCTATTTGCGCACTTTAAAGCTATAGTGCATAGTTTCTGTCTCCCCCACGAGGAATTCCAAGTAATGACAACAAAAATGTGGCGCATCCACATGATACAAGCCTTCCGTGATCGCACCCCCCACCCCCACCCCCCACCCCTCCTCCACACAGCTGCTAGTAACCAAGGAGGACACGGTAGATTAAAAAAACATGATGGACTCTTCGCGAGAAAGTCACCGGACGAAAATAGCTTCTGAACGTAGCCATACTGACAAATAGAGAGAGAGTTTTGTGGAGGCGATAGTCTTAATTAGCTTTGTATCAACTCATTTGGCAATGGCTTGAATGTAACAGACGTTTGTTAATATCAAAAAGTTATGCACTCCAGCTTTAAAAAGATGTATTAAAAGCTTCTTTCTTTTCACATTTTTATTTACAGCATTATGTGTTGATATTGTATATCATAATAAGCTGTATATTAACTTATTGGAAGAAAAGTAAGTAAGTAAAATGTATTTATTTAGCGCTTTTCAAAGATAAAAATCACAAATGCTTAACATAAAACATACAATATGATATATATTAAAACAAAGTGCACAATTTAAAATCATAAAGTAATGGACAGATCGTCTAGCTAGCTGTCTGGAAGGTACAGAAGGTAACGGACATCCGTGCGAATAGAGTGACATCCGGCGGAATTTTTGGCGGCATTGGACCAATCCCGGAAGTGGAACATTGTGGATAGAGACTCGCAGGTAACTGACCGTGCAATGATCTGTATATTAGCGTGAGAATTTTAAACTGAATCCTATATTTGACTGGTAGCCAGTGCAGTGACTTGAGTACAGGGGTGATGTGAGACCATCGAGATGACCTTGTAAGTAGCCTTATTCTTGGTATGGGAGTTATTACAAAGGATTGTAACTGTACAGTATGGATGTCTTCTTTTCCTAAACCCAACTGTCCTGTTCTTGTCCTGCGTGTCAGTTAAACGTCCTGATCCAGAGCGTCTAAAGTGATGCGAATAGTCCCGACCAAGCGTGTTTAGATAAAGCGTGTTTAGATATGAAGCTTAAGGAGACAAAAGCACATGGCCAAGCGTCCGTATTTTACGCAATGAGAGTGAAAATGTGTTGAATCTGCATATAAAGCGCATAGATGTGTAATCTCTGTGGTCCAATGTGAATCCTAAGTTACTTTTATGATTTCAAAACTCTAAAGCCTGACTGAAAAAGATGCAAAGAGCAGAAAGTTGCTTGGTCCTTGGAAGCAGTGTTTGCAAATCTTCAAAGTCATTCTTTACAGCTGATTCTGCCTCTCTTCTTTTCATCTTAGAACAGGGTCTCAGCAAGTGTTAGCCTCTATGAATATGTAAAATGACTCTGCACTGATTAGTGTTTCATAGATGAAAAACTATTGCAAAAACACATCTATTGTCCTTTACAATTTAAGGATACAGATACATCTAAAACACAGTTCTGTTCTTTATTTTTTTTAAAGTGTCTGGCTCTTTAGTATTTTAACCCCTGAGACATTGCCACAACAGCCACTTGAGCTCCCTCGAGCAGAGTGCTAAGTGGCTGAAAGGACTGGGAGAGACTTGTGTAAAAGACTAAAGACATGCCTCTGTAAACACGCATGCATCTTTGCACTGCTCTTACTTCACACACAAGCTCTACCCCGGCAGAGTCAATAAACTGTTTCTTTTAAGTGTCTCTCTCACTTTCATTCACTCTGTGTATCCCTTGCTTAGCTCTCTGTACCCATGATATGAAACGCCTTTCTCTCTCTCTCTGCTCTTCTGAAGCAGTGCTCAATCTTGCGCTGCAGTGCAACAGGAAGCCGTTTAGAGTATAGTCCCCACCATTGTTCCAGTCTGTTTCTCTCAAAATGCTTTTATCGCTTCTACTAAGCGCTCTGCCAGGGGAGAAGCAAAGATTTGTTGATAGTTCGCGCTGCTAAAATTGCACCCTGGAGGTTCGCACACTTAACATGTGGAACATGTAATAAATTAAGAACAACAAGATGCAAACTTGGATGATGAAGGATGTTCCTGTGAGTGATGACAGCAGGGTCGTGTACCGTAGCAGGGACACTGCAGTTTCCTCTTTGTTATCTCAGGGCCCTCACTCGGGCTTTCCTGTTGCTCTCAAACTTCTCCCTTCTCTTTTCTTCTCTTGGAAACATCTGTGCTTTTGCTTTATAGATACAGGGGGGTGTTCATCTCTGAACATTATCTCCCAGTAACATCATCTCTGAACAAAATATTAAATAAATTCAGTGACTTGACTTAGTGCTACAAATAACTTGCCAAAACTCCAGTAAGACAATTTGCCATACACTACTATTATAAAAAGAGACGGCTATAAAACAATGAAGAAAATGTACTATTTTTATGTATTTCAAAAAAAAAGAAATTCTTTCAAATTGGGCCATTAAGTCCAATCTAGATTTAAAAGACACCAGGGTTTTTTTGAACATATTATTTTAATGTAATGATAATAAAAAAACACTAATGGGCAAATGAGCCCAATAGTGCAGAAGCCTGAATATGTTTGTGCATATTGTAATTGTTGTTAGCATCTTTTATGGAAAATGAAGAGCACAACATGAACATGCCAAAAAAGATAAGCCTTTAAAAAAGTGTAAACCAACAAATCAGTATAATAACTATTACAGAGAAGCTCCCAAATACCCATCAAATGTTCCATTAAAAACACAATGAATTATTGCATCAATTATATCAACAAAACTAAGATTGGATGATTAGCCTAGACCTTTAACTTTTTGTCCATCAGACCAAACATAGATTAAATGCTTATTTTTTTCATCACTGGGAGTTTACACATGTAAAGCTCATTTCTTTGCTTAGAATTCATACAAATATGAATATATTATATTCATACCGTATATATTCTATTGTGTCACTCTAACACACTCATGCTCTTCAACCTGGAACATTATTTTAGGACAGTCATTTTGAAATGTATATACATATTTGAGTGGAAAACACACACATTCTGCCAGTGCATGTGTGGAGTCATGTATCTACTGTAAACACAACACAGACTCACACACTCGTCAATTGACGGCCCCTTGACCTGTCTTCGCTTGTCTTGTTCAATGCTTAGAGTTTAAGTCTGTTCCTTGACCCTTGCTAGGCTAAGCTGCTTTTGGATAATCAATGGACGTAAGTTAAAGTTAATTGCCATGTCACAATGTCACAGATACCACAGACTGGGGGGAAGTGGGGGGGGGGTTAAGAGGATTACAGGTACCAGATGTCTGTGTGTTTAGTTTTGGCTTTAGCCCAGACAGGTTCAGGTCAGACTGGCCGGGACAAGTTAGAAAAAACAACACAAACAGCATTTATGTTCCTGAAAAATTTTCATCCGTTCTATTGGAAGCTGCAGTGTTCCCAGGTGCTGATAGTTCCAATAATGAAAACCATATCATAACAACAGAGTTAGAAAAATCACCCCATAACTTTAAGAGAGTGCTACACTAACAGGAAAGCTAGTTTTCTTTTTTTTGCATAACATTACACCATAACCTTGTGTAAATAATTTAAAGTGCTACTTGAATTATTCATCAAAAGTGGCTATAAAGCCAAGGGAGCTCTCAATATGGCCATATTCCATCTTTTGATGTTCTTTATTGTAGTGACTAAATGTATTTATTGTAAAAGACATCACTGCTTTGGTTTGTTGATGCCTGCCTAAATACATAATGTGAATGTATAATAAGGGCTCATAGTGTTGCTACTGTGTCTACATGCTGTGACTGCATAATGCACAGTAGTGTAAAGCTGCCCATGATGTAGAAAGGTGCTATTATGTAGAATCTGTACGTGATCAGTTATGGGTACGGCTGGTGGAGGATGTTTGTGTGCAGATGAAGAACCTCCTTGGGTTTCCTCTTACGCATGTGTCTTGTGGGGAGGAGCAGCTAAGATTGATCTGTACCTGCTCACAGACCAGCATGTAGGCCTGTGGCTGTCATACTCGGGGGAGACAGAGAGAGAAATTTTAAATGTAGACTGTAGCAGATGAGAGGTTACACAGGATATTACAGATGTGCTTGCTATTTAAACCCAAACCCCCAGTCGTCAACTTTGTAACATCCATCATAAAGCCCTCCTGTCCTCTCCGTGTGATGAAGGATGTGGCTGAGGACAGAACTGAGCTGGTTACCACAAAGGATTGGGGACTGGAGCTACTTCTTCGAGGCCTGTACCTGAGGCTGGAGGCACCCAACTGTGGCAAACTTGTGTCACCCTGTCACCATCTCTTTTCTCTGTGACTCATGTCCCCTCAGGCATCCTTGGGACTCCATAACCCCTGCATGTATTGTGGGAATGTCAGGACCTCCATGTGTGGAGAGCGTGTGCCTCAGATTGATGGGCAGAGGTCTAACTGTGACCTGGCTGACTTCCACTCTTACTCTTATAGACAGACTTACATGGTACAGGCATTAGGCTTTTGTGCATCATGGTGATGTCCCTGGATACAAGTTGTAAAAAGGGGAAGGCTTAGATGACTGATTTACGAGCCTGGGCACCACAAATTTCATGTCTTAAAACTCACATCGGCGCTCAAAAGGTGAGGAAAAAAAGAAAATGTCTCACCATTAGATGATTGTGATACGTAAAGAACAAAAGATGCAAAACTGTGTATTTTGACATAAAATAGTGCAATGGAAAGTTAGAGGGTTGTAGGTGATTGTATACACATGCCTCAACATGATTGAGCCTCAATCTTTTACGGCAGAGCCGCATTGTTGCACTGATGACTTCTAATCTAAAGTTTCAACTCAGTATCCACTTTTGAAATGTGGTTACAGCGTGCAGTAAGTGCAAAAACACCACTAGATCAATATAAACAATATATTCAACATGGTTTTATTGTGGTTGATTCTACATTGTCCAAATTCCCATCTTAAATTTGCTTTTAGTTGCCTACTACTCAACTAATTACCCTTAAATTGTTAGTAGTTAACCTTTTATAACTAACGACAAAAAGTAAACCTTGTTTGATGGCATGCTCACATAATTGACAACCACAACAATTTATCAGCATTATAGTTTGCTTTTATTTAACACAATGTTACGAGTTGGCCATGGATTCACACAGGGACACAACAACTGTGGTATTGTTGGGAGAACACATGTCACATGTGTGGACTGTAGAGATTTTTATAAATATGTAACAGCTCACCCATCACACACACAAGACCTGCTAAGGGTTTGTGTCTTCTGGTGTACTGCCTGGGTTAACCATGTAAACCTACATTTACTAGTGCAGGAATACTTTCCACTTCCCCACTACACGTACACATCTAGTCATCAAGTCATTTGGTTGAGAAGGGTATAGTGTTTTTTTTGTCTCCCTTCCAGAGAAGCAGTACAGGGCCCAGAGCAGAGAGGCTTTGTAATCAGTGTCCTGTCTCTGCATTTCTCAGTCTGTGTTTTCTGTTAGTATTAGAGCTGACATCCTGTCAGTGGAGGAAGGGCTTTGAACCTGAGGGCTCCTCTCTCTCTACCAAAGGCTAATAGCTACTTCAGAACAGGGGACTGCCCCTAAACAAACATTTACAGCTTTAAAGACAGGGTCGGCCCCTAACGATGTAGGTCAGCGGGGTATTTCACAGCAAGGCCTTTATGGAGACGGATGCCAGAGATGGACAAATAGCAGGACATTAGCTGTCAGCAGCACCATCAGGAGCCAGATCTGGCCGCACTTTAATAGTTTGTTGGTGGAGAGGAAGAGGCTCATAAAAGAGGAGTCTCTTATCTTCTGTGGACCCTGTGTGTTTGTGTCACAGCCAACACTGACCACAAGGAAACATGACCAGTCCAGGCCAGAGATTGACTGCACTCCAGTTGCAGTGCATTCTCCCATCTACATGGGCCACAAGGATGAATTATAACACTACACTGCCACAGGCGTCTTTATAGCGCACACCACCGTACATGATTTGTAAACACAGTAAATACATCTTTCCAGGAAAGTGTAATGTAATGCTATGGTTTTTCTGACAACATAATCAGTTCATCCAACAAGGTTTTATTTTGTGACAGCGCTGAGGGTCTTTCTCTGCCTGAGGAGCTACGCTCTCCCACTTCACATGCTCACACCTTTAACGACTTCTTAAATGTCACAGAATGTCAGGCGCAGGAATAAAAGCACAGGACCTCCTCCTGCTTGCCAGTGATCCTCTGTAGTTTTTACTACGCTACAGTGCTGCCGGGCAGGACATATGCACTCAGGTGTGGCCCAGATTTCACCGGACCGAGTGGTGACATGATTTAATGCACTTGCCTCTAAGGAGCCAAGTGAGAAGAGCTTGTTGTCAGTGAAAGAGCTCGGATTGAGCACAGCATGCCCTTACAAATGTATCCTTTCTGAATGCTACTTAAAGAAAAATCATCCATCACATTCGGTTTCATACACTATAACACTTCAGATTATAAAGCATTCTCTGTAGTGAGCCAACAAGCTCCCTCACAAAACGCCACAATATACTTATTTCTTCGTTTCAGAAAGATTTAAAATCAGTGTAAGTTGACTCTTTATTCCCGAAGGTAAGGACTACTGCTGTGATGAAATAAGCATCAACTCTGCTCAATTTTCCATTGACCTAACCAGGCAGCTCATCTCCATTAGTGTTAGTCTAACCAGCTCCGCTCTGGATCTCTTTAGCTGTGATCTCGCCAGAAGCCAGCTGGGTGTTTGTGTGTGTGTGTGTGTGTGTGTGTGTGTGTGTGTGTGTGTGTGTGTGTGCGTGTGTGCGTGTATATGCCTACACATGTTTGTGTGATTTTGTGAGAGCTCAGTGCTCTGAGCCCTACAGCTGTGAGAGATCTGAGTGTAAGGCCATGATGGGGCTCCGTTAAGCTCAACAGCGTGAGCCTGTATCAATTACGCTGCAACAGCGATATGAACACAGCGTGCAGTCTTCAAAGACAAAGACTTATGACCGCCCAGCGTCTCCTCAGTTCCTTTGGCCACAGAGTCAGCTGGATAACCTTCAGACAACACACACTAACTAGAGAGGAGAAAGACAGAGAATGACAATTTTGTATTTTTTCCTCTCTACTCTCTGTCTATATATATATATATATATATATATATATATCACAGTTCAAGACTTGTGAGCAGTAATTATACCCTATGCAATGTGTGATTTATTTTTTGATTCAGTTTCATATTATACTCCATAGTAATGCTTTGTGTACCTCATTTTCTTTCTTTCGCAATAGAAATAATTTGAATTGAAAGAGAGAGAACAAGAGAGAGAGAGTTCCCTCAGTGTCCTGTGACCTGCCTCACCTCTTGCTAGAAAATCTCTGTGGTCCAGCGCTCCTTTGAACATCATATGGATCTAGTTCCTGTGCTGGAGACTAGTGGTATAGATGAGCTATAATCCATGTAGGTCTATCTCTATTTCCAACCTCTTTTCTAATACCTTTGTACCTCTATATTCAATACCATTCCAAAGGCAAGCTGATGCCTTTGAGAGAGAAGTCTGACAGATTCGGAAGGCAAAACTGTCATGCATATTATGTGTAATATTTCCCTAGACTCCTGGTTAAAGAAATGAGTGCCATATCTGTAGCCTGTAGAGAGAGAAAGAGAGAGAAAAGAAGAGAGAGAGAGAGAGAGAGAGAGAGAGAGAGAGTGTGTGTGTGTGTGTGTGTGTGTGTGTGTGTGTGTGTGTGTGTGTGTGTAGGGCTTGGTAATGAATGAAGGTAAATGGCAGGGTATGAAGCACTTCCTATCGTAATTTCACACTTGTCAGCTCTTGTGAGGAAACTTCACCTTTACACAAGGATAGCAGAACAGGCCATAGAAAACAGAGTGAATATGTCTTGATGTTGTGGGATAAATTCTCTATGCAAAGAATTTCCCTTGCAAATATATCCTATTCTCTATTCTAAAAGAGTGTGAAATTGAGTGCAGTTTTAGTTGCCAATCCTTAAAGATACTTTGATTCATATACAGTATGCATTAAAAGTGTCATAAATGAATGATACTACAGCTGCCAGGAGAATACATCTGGTTTCCTCCAGCTAAATGTCACGGTTTCTTTATGAAGTTTTGCAGCTACAATTTGTAGCAAATGCAGGAAAAAAAGACAATTAATTGTGCATTTATGGAAAAGAACACCTGTTGAGTATAATGCAGTGATTAAAAATAGTGTATGCATCATTTTATGTATTGTTGTATTGTTTAATATACCCCACATAAACATTTATCCACAGCATAAATATTTAGCTGCAATCTGTTCAAAAGCTAACCTCAGCCTTAGATGTCTTATATTCACCAACGCATAGTGCTTACTCAAAGCTTTGCATCGAATGAAGTGTCAAAGAGTCGTTTTTGAGGAGGCACATTACACATCTTCCTCTGTTAGTGCAGCACAAACTTTAGAAAAATGATCTGAGAATGAAATTGAGTCATCCACACGTTAAGTTCATCTGTTTAAAATGCCATGTAGGATAGGCAGTGTGAAGGTGGCACTGTGAGTGTGTGTGAGAGTGTGAGAGAGAGACAGAGTAGGGAAAAGGAAGGGGTGAGTAGAGGGAGGATATGAGAGCCTTCTCGGGGGACCTTAAACAAACTGACTAAAGTGGTCCTGTTTTCTGATCAGGCACAGGGAGGAGAACACTTAGCACTGCTGGAGACACTCTAAAAAGCCACTGAGGAATTAGCCTGTTACTGGGAAACTTCACAGCTCCTGCACAGGGCTGTGTCCCCGACTAAGTAATACAGAAAATAGAACAGGCAATAAACAGCAACAAACAAATGCATGTATGCGCACACCTATCTATCCTCCACCCACACTCAGTCACACGTACACAGGTGCATAAGGACATGCTGTACGTATGCCAATAAGCGCACCGCTCATGATAGCAGTCTCAAACCAGAACAGATAAACACGGAAACACACACAACACAAGATACCATATGCGCTACGGTCTCTCTAAGGGAAAGTGGTAGATAATGAATGGGCCCCTCACACACTCCAGAAAAGTGTCGCAAGTGACTTGAGACAAGGAAAAATATGTTTTCACTGAGGAAAAGCAATGACCTTATTCCTTCTCCGTGTTCATATATAGTATTCTTTTAGCTGCATCGCCAGGTTTGGCCAAACAAAGATGAGCTTAAATTTAGGCCCCATGATGTCAACACAAACAGGATAGAAAGTTCATGTTTAATTAGGTGTCCCCCCTTTTCTAAAGTTCATTTCAATTAGTCCCACCTCAGCCCCACTTTCAGGTCTCAGTGATTTGTCAATGCCTCAACTTCTATGTAGCGCAGTGTGGTCACAATGCAGCATGTAAATGTGTGTGTGTGTGTTTCTTGCATGTGTGTTACTGTTTATGTTTTGTGTGTGACCTCGACAAAAAAGGGACTCCTGTGCCCTTGACATTTCCTTCTTGTTTTTATGATGAATTGCAGGGGTTATTTACTAGTTCATAGAGGGATTCACAGATTCCTATTTTGTTCCCAAACACTCGCAAATAATGCAGAATACATTCATAGTAAAAAAAAATAATAATAACTGCTCTGGAACCTTTACCATAATTCCTAATTTTTTTTGTTAATTTATTCCATCAACTGGGATAGTCCCAAATGCCACATCTACTCTAAATAACCTCAGATTGTTTAACTACCCAATACATTACAGTATACATAACATTTTTTATAATTTTTTGAATTCATAAGTGTATCCCACTTTTGTCTAAAGCTGGTACATCATGGTTTTGTTAAAATAGTTTAGATGAGTTGTCTGTTTTTTTAAAGACTGAAAGAATAATTGTGAGCATGAAAGTAAAGCATACTAGCAGTTGAGTCATGTTTTAATAGTTGTATGAATGTTTTTACTCTGTGTGTTTTTACTTGTGAGCCATGTTAATGACAAACCACCATTTTCTTGTGATTAGCAATTAAGTTTTTTCTGATTCTGACTGAACTATCATTCAGATTTTGTAGGCAGCAAAGCACAAGCATTTTAATGAACTCTAACTCTTCAATATTAAATATTTCAGAAACCTGCAGACATATTCAGATATACGTCACTGACCTACTGTATACAGGCGCCATGGTTAGATGGCCTATATGTCCTATGTTGAATCCTGAAGGTGTACTATGTCTGCTGTGTCCATTTCGTGACACCCTCACATAAGCCGATCAATCAGCTGTAATGAAACCCATCAGGTCACCTTTGAAATTTATCATTTTTTTTGTGCGCGTAAAATGAAACGCCCCATGATGGTATGGAGGCTAAATTTAGATTACTTATATGCTAACATATCTCTACCCCTCCTCCCCTCAAAAGACAAGGGGAAAAAAAAGGTTTATGAATTATGCTGAGACGCCGAGTCCATATGCTAGTGTGCTTGTGACATGTAAAATCAAAAGCCTGATCTTAGTCATTTGACTTTGTCCTCTTTTTTTTGTCCCCAGTCATGGTGTTTGTAGCAGTGTAAATTTTGTCCTTTAAATGTATACACATTTCTACAAGAGTCAGCACACAGAATCAGAAAGTTTTAAAAAGGTAAACATAATGTTTTGTAAAATGTAGCAATCACCTGACTGTTTGACTTATCTCCTTCACCATGTGGTGTGTTTCTCTCTGTGTGTATCTGTCACTTGCAGAGGTTTGAGGTGCTTAGCATCTCTTGTTTGCACACAATCCGTCTGTGATTATTGCCCGCTCCAGGCTTCATGCACAGTGATGCGTCTTTTCACAAAGCAGCTTCATTTGCATAGATTTTGCCAAGAACCTCTCAAATCTTAAGGAGTGTGCTTAAAGACGAGATAAAGATGAGCAATCATGACGACAGATCGCCTCGTTTGTGTTAAAGGCGGGCAATATCAGTATCAGCAGTAAATTGGCTCTTCAAGTCAAGGACGGCACACAAAAACTTTTATCAATTTGTTTTGATGCGGATGGGAGGATTTCTAACCCTTGAGTGGTTTTGCGAGTTAGGGCTTTTTTGAATAGTCAGGCCAAACCTGTGTAACTGCAATCAAGGTCCAACTACACGGTTCATTTTCTGCAGATGGCACACAAAAAGTCCTTATTCAAGCATTTGCAAATAAATAAGCCTTTCTTATGTGCTTGTTGATTTGTTTATTTATTTATTTATTTTGTTGTTGTCATTTTTTTTCTGCTGAACACAGCTGCTTAGGCCCCACCATGCAGAAAGGCCCAATATGGCTCTGTCTGTAAATCGGAGTCCGGGGGCCACAAGAGAGAAAACAGGGGAGAACCACCCGGCGAAATTTAGCGCATGATGGCTCCCAGCGGGCGTCATTTGGGGACCAGAGTGATTTTTTTCTTACTTCTCTCTTTCCTTTTTCCTGCATGGTGAGCAGGTTGGAAAGCTCAACCCTAACATTGCTGCTGACACAACCACTCAGGGACGGCTGTAACAGCTCTCTTAGCATGGCACCTGTTATTGAGCCGTCAGAGAGAGAGAGAGAGAGAGAGAGAGAGAGAGAGAGAGAGAGAGAGAGAAAGAAAGAGAGAGAGAGAGAGAGAGAGAGAGAGAGAGAGAGAGAAAATAAGAAAGAGAGTTCTGGAGAGGGAGGGAGAACACGGAAGGGAGAAGGAGGTAGGTTTGAAAGAGGGAAAGAGTGAACCTCAATTGTAATTTCAGGGCTGTCACAGTTCTGAGAGCCGGTAATTCTGTTGCCGTATCGGTGAACGGACGTACTTGGATGCCTCTCCATGCCGAGACTGATCTCTTCCCTCATTGTCCAGACTAGATAAAATGTATACATTCATCACAAAACAGAATAAACAAACTGATTATAATTAGATTCACATCAGACTACTTTATAAACAGAGAGCAGAGTATGTGTCGACATGGTGGTCCCACTCCTGCTCCTATTTCATTGTTGTATTTCTCTGGTTTAACACATTTTCTTCCCACTGTCTCTGTTTTAATGCAACTGAAATTACTTAGATAATCCAGTATGCCTGTTATGGAACTATTTTCATTGTCTTCTTCTTCTTTTCTTTCATAATGCTTTCATCAAACTGATAATGGTAATCATGCCTCAACTCTTACCAAGATAAATGACCTACAGTATAGTAAAAGAAGTAATAATAGAATTTTGTTTTTTGTGATTTTTTTTATTGTAATACATTTTCTTTTGAGACAAGGAAGGAGGACATCGATAATTAAAAGATACAAATACTGGTAGAAATAAATACTAACAAATATGGGGGAACAAAAGAAAAACACTGGTTTATTTTCTCTCTAAGCCAATCATCAGAGGTACACGGCTGTCCATTCAACCAGAGCAGTGGCATTCCTCTGCAGAGCAATCAAAATGGATTAAACCAATCACGCTCCAGCTGCCTCCACGCAAATCAGATATGCCTGTGATGATGATAATCAATCCATAATAAAATAACACAACATAAATCTGATAGTGTTGTTCCAACAATTTTAATAACATAGATTTCAATATTGCCATGTGCACTGGAGTGATTTATTGATGAAAAAGTGCTATCAAGCTTATATACACCCCGTTTCTGGTGGCCCGCCAATAATACCATTAACTGCATAGTTCAAACTCATTATGTGATGAGAAACACAATAATAATCGCAGGACTACAAACGCACAATTTCTCCCATTGAGCTAATCACTTTTGCTAGTATTATTAGTCTCTCTTCCTGTCTCTCTCTCTCTCTTTTCTTGCTCACTTCGTCATAAATCCTGGGAGAGGCTGTGAATTAGTATTGTAATTTCTGGTATCCATGCATGCTTTGGCAGCGCAGACTACAGATTTATTAATCTGGGGGGGACAGGTGCCATAGAAACAATATGCTGAGCGGTTGGCCTGGAAACTGGGCCGACCCCACCCGTGCCAAACCCCTTAGTGCATTCAATTACAATTAGACGGAATGGACTGAAGCCCAGTATTAGAGAACATAAAAATTCTGAAAGCTGAAGGGATTTTATATGTTTCATCATTACAAGTGAAGTTTTAATTTAGTTTTTTATATAACATGTATATGTTTAAAAAAACAAAAAAAACAGAGATTAACACATAAAAATATAAGAATGGTCATGTTGCCTCTTTCGACTCTCAGAGAGTCAGAGTTGTTTTTGGTGTCCCATAACGTGTGATATTGTGTGGTCTACCACCTCTCTGATAGCCACACATATGGCCCACTGACAAACATGACAGATGAAACACTTTGTTTGCTTTTGTTCAAGCACCGGCTCTTCTCCTAATACAAGCCTTTTAAGTGATCAAAAAGGCCTGGCGATATTTGATGTTGTCTGAGGAGAGATGGGGGGAGGCAGAGGAAGTGTTATCCAGTGATATACAGCTCCAGTCCTCTGTCACACAGCGCAGTGTCTGCTGGGAAATAATCTGACATCTTGTGCTCGACACATCCAGACGATGAGTAGAGAAGGAGGCGGGATAGGGGGGGGGAAAGAGAGAGTGATGGGACAAAGAAGCGAAGGAGAAGAGAGAGGGCGAGGGAAGTGGGAGTGTGAGTAGGAGAGTGAAAGGAGAGAGAGGACACAATCAATTCGGCAGGCCCGTCTCCATCATGTCATCACCTGTCAGCATAGATTTAAGAATAAAGCCTCTGAGAGACCTTCCAGAGCTACATTCTGATCGATGCTCTGGCAACGTTGGCCCAGATGTCACTGACATGCATCACACGGCTACTGAAAACACAACCCCACCATGACCGCATGACTGGGAACTACCAGCGACCCCTGCCCTGAGTTTGTAATGGGACACGCAACAATTTTCAAAAGGACACAGTTCCGTCTTATATATCGCCATCCACATGCATGCTCCTCCGCACTTCACAGAAGCTAGAGTAGGTAAGCTATTAAACATTGTGCCCATAACTTGAAGATACCAATGGGGATGGAAAACTGGAAGTGCATATGGGCAAAACCATTAGAGAAAACAGAGAGGCAAAGATGAAGTTATAGTGACGGGGTGAATAAATCGAGTCATTAAGCATGTGTTTGTGGGAGCCTGGCTCCCATATGACGGTGCGGGGTGGCAGGATGCTTCTGCTGCCGTTTCCCCGTAAACAGACAAACAGATTGGCTCGTTTGCCTCTCTCCTCTGGGCAGCTTTCTGAGGAACGCTTAGGACGTTCCCTCCGTGGGTCTCCGAAGAGACTACTGCTTGTGCTGTAATTTCAATTTGTAGCATGGCTCCTTTTAATTAATCTAGAGCACTGTCAAGTGTCAAACTAATTTTGAAAGCAGATCTCAACCCATTTAGTCTATAAGTAGCTGTGATTCAAAATGTTACTGGTTTAATTAAAACATTCACAGATCAAAATGTTCTAAATAATTAAAAGATGTTTTAGTCAACGAACCGGATTGCTTCCTAAATAGTTTGCTCTCCTTTCCCTCACTTCCCTCAAAGGAGCAAGCTATGCAGCACTTTGTGTAGCCTGTGAGATAGATAAGTCAGTGTCCGTGTGCAAAAAACATTTAACAGTTGAGTCAACTGCCAAACTGTTTCTTAAATGTCATTAAGTGAGCATGAACTACTTATTAGACATTTTCTTGTTTTGCAAGGGAAAAACGTTGGTCTATCTCTCCGTGTAGAATACACTAAATGTAGATTTAAAAAAAAAATAAAAAATTAATTAAGAAGAAAAAAAAAGAAGGTTTTGGCAATTCAAACTACATTTTCCAAAAACCATCAAGTCATTTATATCCTCAAATTGGCTAAAATATAAAGTAAAACTCCAGGGTCAAATGTGCATACTTGTGGCTTCCTGCTGACCCAACCGTCTAGGACATGTGCCGTCAGGTCCGACAGTTTCCTGTCACTGTCTGTGTCTGCTGTCAACTAGCTCTGGAAAAAAATTCCATGGAAATGAACTTCAGTAGTAGGTGCTATATTAGTGGCACATACAACTAAAAGAGCTGCACGTAGGAAGTGTCAAGCTTCTCAGTTCATGTTTGCATGCTCATTGTCCTTTACATTTCTGTTCTTCATTTCTGTGTTTTTTAACATAGATAATACTACTTTAAACACATCATCATCATTTAGGGTTTAAAAATAAATAAATAATCATTGTCAAAAGTGTTTAAATGTCTTAGCCTTATAATAATAATAATTCAGGACAAAATGAAGTGTTAAAAATCCTATCTGCCAGCAGAGTGGAACAAGTTCTTCTCTGGCCAGTGGAAAATGAAAACCACTGTGATTCCATCTCTGCAGCACAGAGAGGAAAACCTACCTCTAAGTTCAAAACCTTGTGAAAATCTTAAAAAAAAAGACCGCAGTTTCATAGATAAGCTCAAATTGTTTTTTTTCCTCTCACTGTAAGTCTCTGTTAGACAACCGTTATTTTTACTCAACTGCCTTTACTTCCGTTTCTTCAATCCTCTCACTCCGTCTTGTCTTTAGATTTCAGTGTGGAGGGAAATCGTTACATGAGCGATGGCACCCATCAGTGTAGTGCATGTGTTGTAAAACTGTCAGCCGCTGACAGATTGACTGACATGGTCAACCCTTCGATCACCACCACAGCGAGGGGAGGGTTAGAGGGAGAATGATACAGAGTGAAAGACATGAGGGAAAACAGGTGCATTTAGAAAGTCATGTTTTATTTTGTTTTTGTTCTTTGAGCACTGATCAAATCTGGCACTAAACTAAAACCATAAAACAAACATGGTTGATTTGAAAGGAGTGCAAAAGAAAAAAAGAAAGAAAAAAGATTGCTATATAGAGGAGTGTTCCCGTGTAATTTCCAACAGCTGTTGATTCAAAGGGAAAAACTTTATTTGGTCCAGATGGTCTCAGTCAGTGGCAGAATGAGAGAGCTGACTTCATTGGCTCCAGCCATGTGTTTTTCCTCCTGACAGAAATTAAAATGGTCGTTCGTTTGTCACCGCTCACTACACAGCTTAAAATGTAGCAATGAAACGTTCCTTGCCGATAATGCACCATAATTACTCAAACGCCTGTTCTTTATCTGCAGCAGAGGGAGGACAGACGGAACATTTTCCTCAGATGAGGTTTTAAAACACAGAGAGCTTGCAAAAGATGAAGCACGCAGTCAAAAGTATTGTTCTTTTTGAGCCGGAGAGAGCCATAGGTTTGTCATCTTCCTTCTCAACACCATTGAAAGTGACAATCCTTGTATTATGCAACCTTTATTTTTATTTTTTACAGACACGGTAGAGGAGAGTTTGGCGGCAGCTTCTTTAGCTGGTGAGTGAGCCTGAGTATCTCAGCCTCCAATCAGATGTAACATGCTGTAGTGGTGTGGTGTAGCAAGTATCAGGGTGTGATAAATGTATTTATTTTAGCAGTCTGATGGATATTGATCTCCTCAGCGGCTCCTCCACAGGCTAACTTATGGGACCCTGGAAGGGAAGAGAGTGGGCGGCTTTCCAATAGCACACATCTCACACCTCACAAATGAGGTGAAAAACACACTGCTGTGGAGGTGTGGAAAGGTTAACAGTGGTGTCTGACTGCCAGTTAAACATAAAATCAGTCATTTATCGGAAATAAAAGTAAGAGCATCTCAGCAGTCACCGTCACGGAGATGAAAGACCGAAGCATGACAAGTGTTGAGTCACGGGCGGCACGAAACCGACACAGAGCAGAAAATATATCCACATGCTGTTTTGTTTTTTTAAGGCTGTGTTGCACATCCAAAGGCACACATGAGTAGGCTGGAGAGGCATGGGCATGTAAAACTGAGCTGTAGACGTGACCTGTGGCTGTTTGACTCAAACAACCACTACAACATCCTCTTCCTTGTAGCAACGCATGAGCCGTGAGTGCTGCGCAGTGAATCATGCAACGAGATATTCTGGATGTTTGATTGTGAGTGGCCTGAACTCGGCTGTGGGCTGAGGCCAGTCATACTGCTTCGTGAGAAATATCACAGCCACTCGTTTTTCAGCTTCAGTTTTACTTCTGTTTTTCTCTTGAGCTCCATGTCTTTGTCAACCTCTCTCAACCTGTC
This sequence comes from Perca flavescens, assembly GCF_004354835.1. Lineage (NCBI taxonomy): Eukaryota > Metazoa > Chordata > Actinopteri > Perciformes > Percidae > Perca > Perca flavescens. The sequence goes on along the minus strand of NC_041331.1, from coordinate 27,047,566 downwards.
TGTGTTCAAGAGTTGACTTGATTCATTGATCTTTTTTAATGCATGCTAAAAAAAAATGTCAGCCGCCGAAGACAATAGACAGCAGCCTCTTTTCCTTTATAGCTGGAGTACTTTATATTACAATGTACAAAAACATTTGAATCTTCTGTTCACTTTTTTGCTCAAAATAACCATTTATATGTATTTATGCATCTTCAGAAAGTGCTTTTGGAAAATACATCTACATTTAGAATTGTTTATATTATATATGAAACAATGAACAAACTTATTAGAAACTATTTCCATTTTTAATAAAAAAAGATAGCATTTCATTTTCTTTTAAATAAATAAAAGCATCAACTCATGTAACTAGGAAACCATGAAAAATGAATCGCCATTTTGAAATAAATAATAAATAAATAAAAAATGTACATACTATAATTTAAAAGGAAATTCAATTCTATGTCCTTTAGATTCAACTTTTTTTTGTATGTACATGTTTTAATAGCAAATCATCTCCATAAGATCAGTGGAAGGTAATTTGTAATTTTCCACACATCAAATTATCCACTGAACTAACCTCGCTGGAGTTCAGAGAGTTCAGACACTACTTTTGATATATAACTTTGTTTCTCTGCTTTCTATCTATGTTTTACTTCATCATGTCAGCTGTCATCTCATATCTGCTGGTGTTGGTCACAGCTATTTTAAAATGGAAAAAGTTGGATATAATTTATGTATGCAAAAATGTCCCAATATACTGTAATAAAACAATCATAAGAATCACAGTAACTCACAATTATTTCTAAATCATGCCTTCAACAACTGCAAATATCGTTAATATTACAACAAGCATTTGCATAAAATTTTCTGTCTTGCTCTGCACATGCCAATGCTTGTGTGAACATGTGTATGGTGTGTGTGTGTGTGTGTGTGTGTGTGAGTATAGTGACTCTCTGAGACAGAGTCAGTAAGACAAATAGGAGAGAGGCTATCGGCAGATGAACCACAAGCATTTGCATCTCAGGAAGTGCGTCAGCCACATGGGACAGTCCCAACACTAAGAGTCTTAATGCTTTTATGCCCTATTTTATATACACACACGCGGGATACGGACATGCTGTTATGAAATGTTGACATTAACGCAATGCCTCTATAAGGCATGGAACATGGTGGTTAGAAAATGTCTCAATGTGGTCTCAATTCTTTAAATGGAGAATATATTAACGTTTTAGGGATGTCACAGTATGTTGCTCAAACAACAGACGGTATCTAAGTCCTGTCTCAAAGCTACATATTTATTTTTTTATTTTTCCATTATATTACTCGATGTTATGTTATCCATTTTTCTCTTCCAGTAATATAGCATTAGATTTCCAATACTCATGGAATGTTTTTCCATCTTTCACAGATCAAGACTTCATGGGCTTTTTAGATGAAAATATTATCAATACAAGATGAAGCATCAGCAAAAAAAAAAAGGAGTGACACATTGCCAACATGCTCTTGATCCCGGTGCCAGCATCAATAATTCAGCCACTAGCTCATAACTTTATTTTCAATGCATAATTGAGGTCAACCAATGTTTTCTTCAGACATTTATATGTCAAGCAATTTTTAAACAATAAGAGGAGCGGCCCATTAAGCTTTCAACATCTCTTTTCTATACTCCAGTAGAAGGTTGGAAAATATGGACAGTGCGTGGGGGCAGTTTCACTCTCTTTGTGCTCGGTAATGTTTGGGGGGGTGCTTTCAGGTGTTTTCTTTCTGCAGTTGTAGCTGCTGTAAGCATGAAAGTCTTAAAACGATAACTGTGGGAAAGCTGTGGTGAGTAAGTGAAAAAGTCTACACTCCACATTTAAAAAGTGCGGTTTGAAAAGGAAGGGGGTCTCCGGGTGAGGTTTCTGTATGTGCATTTGTGATGTGTTAACAGTGTTTGTATGTGTGAACAGTATGTCTGATTGATTTTTATTAAATCATTTTGTAGATACTAAGTTCCCTGTACATAAATATCCTTGCATTGCAGAATGCTGCTTTAAAGGACCCTGCCCCATCCACTGACTCATTATATGACCTGATTACATTTCTCAATTGCTTTGCACTACTGTTTTATAAATATTGATTTACTATTTTAATTACACATTAATCTCAAAACACATAGGTGCCAGGGTTATGACTCTCTCAAGTCATACTGCAAATTTCCTGTTTGCAAATATTTATTGAGGATGGCATCCTGAGAGGGCTATAAAAGTGAATAGCAATCATTAAACAGAGACTAGCTGTCTACAATATCTGCACAAGTGTCAATATCAGCAACACAGTTCGGCCCAGCTACTAATCAATTACTTGTAATCTTTCATTTGCATCAACAATAAAAGGTTTTATTGAAAAAGGGGATCCATTCCATCCATTCTTTATGTCTGTTTCATTGTTGCCTGAAAAAGCTAAATCAAATTTGAAAATGTTTTGACACACTGTTTAACTTTCCAGATGGACTAGTTCATCCCAATCCATTTAGCCATTTAGAAACTGAGGAATGTAGTTTGTTTTGAGAAAAATGGTGGTTAAAAGAGAGACATAGTTAAAGAGCTACAATTAATACCGTTAGTAGTACGACTCTTGACTCAAACAATTATTAAATAGAAGATTAAATGGGAAAAGCCTGACAGAATGTTTGATATATACTGCAGACTTACCAGGTCTGTTTTTTATTTAAATTGTGTTTTAATACTTTATGTTATTTTTGACAGATTAGATAACCAGGCTAAAGACCTGTTACAGTGGTAATGAATCTACTCTTTCACTCTGGAGCTTTAAGAACTGGGGTCTCAATGCAGCCTTAATTGTTCTCCAGACGGTTGGGGCCAACAGGTGAAAGTGTTAGGACTGCCTTCCATAAACTGCAATCTGAGGTTGAGGTGAACACTTATGGCGCTTACCCACTGCTAGTACCAGCTCTACTCTACTCGGCTCGACTTGGCTGAGGTGCCCCGTCCTCCATTTTCCATTGCAGATTCAGTACAACCTCATGCCTGAGTGGAGCGTGGCTGGTTGTCATAACGATGCCGCAGAAAACTGCCATGACCTAACGTGACACACACACAGAACGTTGTAGGTGTGTTGTTTTTACTCTCGGCAAGAACAATTTTGTTTCAAAAGAAGCTGGAGTCAGCAAAAAAAAAAAAAAAAAAAAAAACACTGCTGTCTAAACTATTTAAAAATGGTGGGTTTGTTCAGGACACCCCCATCTGTCGCTAGCAATGATGACGCAGTGATTAGTGACGATTCTCTCTGACCAATCAGTAGTCTGCAGGTTTTCACGTCACCTTTTGGCATCACCTCAGCTCGCTTGGAACCTCGATGGAGGCGATACTAAAAATGTTCCTGTTAGCAGGTACCAGGGACTTTTTTTCGTAATGGAAAACCAAAAAAGGCGAGTAGATTGATTGTGAGTCTGATTGTTGATTGTTTATTGTACGTCTTGTTGATAGTTGATTGTTCATTTTTATGTCATGTTAAATTGTTGATTGTTTATTCTATGTCTTTTCTATTTATAGAAACTTATTTATTTTTTATTGCATTTTGCACCGGGGGTCCGAGAGGACTGAAATTTCATTTGTGCCGTATGTCATGCATGTATAGCACATCTGACAATAAAGCTGACTTGACTAGAGTCTAGGCGAGTCAAGCAGGTACCATGTAATGGAAAAACGCCATTGGACTCTTAATTGACACAATGGTTTTTGGGAGAAAAGACATCTAAATTTATGATTATCAAACACATTTAGATAACCACCATTATCTATGTTCTATAGCTCTTGTGAAGTGCTTGCTATGACCATACTTAATTATTTCCCAAACTGATTGCTTTGTGAAGCGTAACTTACCAATACACCAGAGGGAAACCAAGATTGTTAAAATGGGGGCAAATAATGGAGCAGATAACTGGAGCTATTTTCTTCCTTCTGCAAATTGCTTTATCTCCCACTGGCATTAAAATATGTCATCATACAGTAAGTAATTTGACAGCAGTGTATTAATGAAGGATCGTGGACTTACTGTTGAATGTGGTTATTAACTACAATAGGTGACTGTTTTGACTGTCTGAGAGAGATTTTTTTGTATTTCTTTTCTGTTCAGCACATATGGGGATTTACGTTAGTCACACATGGCCAGACCAAATCGCAAATGCGAGTTAGTCTGGAACCTCTCAGTTTATTTCTGATTTCCAAGGAGCATTATCAACATCCGTAGACCAAAATGCCTCTGGACGCAATTGGATAGACCTACAATCAATCAGAGCAACAAAACATCATGTGACGTATCCCTGAGCCGTTGTACAGATGTAAACAGGATACAGCGTGCAGAGGTGAGCCGTGGTGGTGGAGCACCAATACGTCTGTAGTCTCGCTTTGCCAGACCATCCACACGCTGCGGAGCAGAGGAAGGTCTGACTACTCCACATAGCATTCCGGGATGGGACAAAAACGTGCTCTGGTTTAATGGCATTTTTTTAAACCAATCACAATCGTCATGGGCGGCGCTAAGCTCCACATGGAGCCGCTGCTCTCACAGTCATGTGAGAGAAAACTCAGATTGGACAGATAGTCTAGCTAGCGGTCTAGATTTACCCTGCAGAGATCTGAGGAGAAGTCACCCCTTGTCCTCATAAATCTACCAGAGTTTAAAATTCCAACAAAAAGAAAGCGGAAGGAAACGGACATCGGCGAAAATACATGCATCCGGCGGAATTTCCTGCAATCCCGGAAGTGTGAACGAGTGTTGCCGTTTTTGCCAACAGAATTAGAGAATAGAATTTTAACAGAAAGGTCCACATCAGCTGCAGCCATCTTGGTTGTGTTTGAAAATGCCTTGACAACGGCCACCTTTACTAAGACGATCTCTTCATAGCAGGCCATAATGCAATGGAGGCCGGAAATTTTGCGGACTACATGAGGAGATTGAAACAACTTATTTTCCTTCACTTTGCTTGAAGTTGTCTACATCACCATTTTCCCCAATGCATACTTAAATTTACACTAATGCAAACTGTGTTTAAAGGTGCCCTGCCACACGTATTTCATTATTTGTGGTGTCTGAAGTTCTACCATGGACTCTAACTTTTTTTGAGTAAAAAATGCCTTACCTTGTTCCAAGCCATTCTAGCGTGGTATATGAAGCCAGCAGGAAGACTCAGTTGAATTTGTGCCAGTTCTCATTAATATTCAACAAGCTATGCTGCTTGACTCTGATTGGCTAACAGCTAGCCAATGAGAGCCTGGCTATCAGCATCCTTTACCCAGCACAACTGGGTGAGCTCATGAATAGTAATGAGCTCAGGCAACATGATGTCAGACTGACCAGCTTTTGTAATTGGCCTGATTTCTCTGCTTATTTCTTTTCAGTGGCTAAAGCTTACGGAGGAGGTAGCAGTTCATTTTCACATTCACAACATAACACAAACACATATGGACCTAACATATTTCAAAAAATGCAAGAAAAAACGGTTTTGTGTGGCAGGGCACCTTTAATATGCTCACATTATGATAGCTTGGAATAAATACAAAGCAAACAAAGAAGCAAACATGATTGAAATTGAATCAAAGTATTGTGAATGTTCAGTGAAAAGCATAATATACAGTATACTTTGTTAGAATCTAAATCTAGTCTTTGTTTAGAAAGAAAACCTGCAGATACTTGGAACGTCATTGCACACAGTTGCCTGCTATAAGGTTATACTCCAGCAATGAACCCTATGAGTTTAGTAGGCATTTCTCCCCCTCTTCTCCTTGAGCCTTGCTCCCACCCTTTCTATTGCTCCAGCTTTTTCACTCTCATTCCAAATCCTTCCATCACAAAGATATATTGAAACTGAGAATGCATTAGGATGATTGGGAAGCTGAAAAATGAAAAAGGAAATACTGCATTTTTTGCAGGGAAAAGCTGTAAATGTGGTACAGTAAACAACACAATTTTAATCTCATCTGGCGTGTGTGAAATATTTACTTTAGATAGGATTGTTCAGGAGTGTGTGTTTGAGAATAATCCATTCAGCTTGTAGTGTTTGTATGGTTGGTTCCTGACATCAAGGTTGCTGGTTTAATTGAGCATGTACTGGACCCAGGGCTGAGAGAGCAGGCAGAGGAGCATCGATAAACTATGAAATGGTTCCAATATGGCCAATCGATGAGGCTTTGTGAGCAGCTCTCTTGGGACTTTGATTTTCCTCTCAAACAACAATCCAGGATCTCTGCTCTTCAAAGGCAAACTCCATCTTTGCTGTTATTGTTGTTGTTCCTTCCCCCATGTTTGAGTGATGTCACTGAGGTCGATTTTATCCATGTCCATAAAGGCTCTCCCACACTTGAATCACCTGGGAGACGGCTTCTGTTGGTCTGCGCAATGGTAACAACAACCAATAAAGGTCAATCTCCCATGGTAATGGCCAATTGGGTTTGTTCCCATTATTGGCCCTCTGATCCGTGGTCAACAGATGGAGAGCTACCATCACTGACACAAGTTACACTCCAACCTTAAAGAGCCTCAGCTCTGTCTTCAAGCGCTGTTGTGTGATTCCACTCTCTCTCCCTCTGCCTGTGTTAGCCCGCACATCACTCCATCATGTGCAGCTCCTGTATAAGATTAACCGTCGCAGTAGCGTCACAGGAGCGCTGCCAGTGAGGGCTAACTGTCTAACCATTTCAGCTAATTGCCTCATTAATGATTCACCGGTGTTAGGCGGCTCTAGCACTTCGCTGTGGGGAGCAAATTGTTCTGATTGGTTTGCCTCTGTCAATTATTGATGAGGCAGTGAGCTGAAGTGCTAACACCTGGCTTTGTAGGTCCAAATAGCCCTGCATTCCCATCACATACTCAGTTATCACACACCCTGGGACCACATTCAGTCTTGAAGGGTTGGAGTCTTGACTGTTGCTGTTCTCTGGGAGTGGATGTAGCATGCCCCGGGGGCAATGGCTGTGATCTTAGTTGTGAGGATATTAGCTCATAGAACATGGCTCACTGCTGCGCAAAAGGTGGACAAAACAGAGACATATAACTTGCAGTTATTTGTTCTGTGGTGGTGAAAGGCACTCTGGGATAATGTCACATGGAGAGAGGCCATTGAGAAAGTGAGTGTGTGATGATACCACAAATGATAGCAATATTGGACTGTTGATACTACTGTAATACTGGTAGGAATTAAATTATAGTCTTGACTCTATCCTTTATCAACGTAAGTTGCACAAGTTGTCTCTAGCTCTTTTGGAATACTAACATTGTATTAGTGAATATAAAAGTTAAACATCTTATAGCTAATAAATAACACCGTCTTTGAAAGAAATCAGTGTATACTACTAAGATAATAATTTCAGATTCTACAGGTCTGAGTGGAGCTGTAACACTATGCACTGCAATGTCAATACCTGCTTTGTTTATGGTGATTTATAATGGGTCCAGGCTAGGCACCTTTACAGTAAGGTCATGTAATTGGATCTCCAGTAGATAGTAGCTGAATTCCACTATAGTCTCTGTGTCTAATGGCCCACCCACAAAGTGCTCCTTCTGGCTACATGAATCATCCTTACACATTGCACAAGCTGCTGAGGGGTCCCACCAAACTTTGTGCATTTCAAGACACAAAAACAGAATAATAAACAGTGTTTTTGTGAGTGAAACAAACTGAATAATAGAAGGATTTAGACATGGAGTAGATTCAACCACACTGAACTTGCTCGTCTCTCCTTGGCCCTAATTGAAGCTGATTAAAGAGTCACCCCCTATGCTGACGCCACTGTCACTCTGAATCTCAGCCAACTGGGCTTGCCATGTACACTCACAGGGTGGTCACTCTGCCTTTGTTTTTACACTGGCACCAGTGACAGCAGAGCCCACTCAACCCTGCAAATACAGTGACCGTGATTCACTGTGTCACCATAAACCCTGGACTGGGGGATGGAGTTTAGAGGGTTCTGTATAGCTCACAATGTGGACTTCACTCATTACCCCATGGTGCACTTTGTGTGTGTGTGTGTGTGTGTGTGTGTGTGTGTGTGTGTGTGTGTGTGTGTGTGTGTAGGAGTGGAATCACTACACTAAAATGTGTGAGAGAACTGTGGTCTAGGTCACACTTTGATGCCTTCTTTTTCTTTTCTTGTCCAACCCCTCCTCTCTTCTCTTCCCTCCAACTTTCTCTTTCTGTTAACAGATAACCCAATGACTGAGCAGTGATGACATCAGAGCGGCTGACCAATTGCACGAAGACACCTACAAAGCACAACGTTCAAAAATGACTTCACTGAAGAACAAAAGACAAGACCCGCTGAAATCCCTACAGTGAAATTCTTGAAAGCCTCTTACTACTCCCGATTCCCTCCCTAATATTTTACCTCCAGCTTTTTTCTACAAAACACGAAAGAAAAAAAAAAGAAAAGAAAAAACATACAGACTCATACTCATGAGATGGTTGACAATGTCAGATAGATACATTGGAAGGACTATTTTCTCTTCGGTGGGAAGATCATTGATGCATGCCTCTGTAAATAGATCATAATAAAACCCTATTCTTATTCCTAATATAGGAAACATACCAAGTCGTTCTCACCAACTTCATAAATCTTCATGACTGTGGATTGAGTACTCATGGTTCAATATTTTCCATATGTAGTCAGTATTCTTCTTACCTCCTCAGAGACCATGTAATTATCATTTCCATTATAATTTCTCTACTCTTTGGAGTTATTTGGACTGTAAAAAGTGTACTTCCTATTCTTCTTATTCTCTTTACATAACAGCCTAGTCTTCCTCTCCAATATCCACACTAGAACATGTAAATAGAGATGAATGAGGACAACAGCATGGAACAGACTATAGTGTATATTTACCACTCCCCTAGTAGATCACACATCTCAATATGTGGATATTTCAATTAACCATTTTAAAAGTTTAAAATACTTGAACTTGTTTTCTGATAGTTAAAGACATAGTCCTAGGTATCTGGACACTTTTCCTATGTATTTAAATAGATGCGTAAAGGCATTAGCTATATGTAATGATATTATTTGACTACCTTATAGGGAAGCAATCCATTTGGTATCATCAATCAGTTCCATCTGTAAACAAACGGTCAAAATGAAGAGGAAAAGACAATTCACTAAAGCCAGTGCCAGTCTACCTTGGTACTACTAAACTAAATATTATTTTTTAACTTTTTATATTGTTTTATATTGTTATTTACACTTCCCCCCCAGTACCTACCTATTTAATCTTTCCCATGGCAATAATAGCCCTCTCCATCCACATGTGTGGGTTGTAACTGCTGTGGCGAAGCCGCTGTTAGCCTGAGAGGGCCATTTTTTTCTTTGCATTGTTTGATACGGTGCTCTGATCCTGAGCCTACACATGGGGGAAAAGAACACCTCATTGATTGCAATGTAGACACGAGGACTCTGACCTCCGTCTTCTATGGACTACGAAGATAACCAAATGGACTGACAGATAATATGCCAAGCCAATGAAGAGACAACCTCACAGGTTACCCCGTCACTGGTGAAGACAGAAAACCTTTGCATGGACAACAGGGAAAACACTAGTTTGTTGAACACCTCATCTCCACTATAGTGCATCCTCTACCTCTCAGTGTGTGCTGTGCATCTACAGTAGGAAACCATAACTTATCTGTGACCCCCTCTACTATCTCCACAGCCCACGTCAACACTGCATGTTCCCAGAGCCTCATGAGAAAAGTGTCCATTCTGATGGATGCACATAGTGATGGGGAAAAACAAAACAAACACTGGTTCACTTTGACACCAACAAACTCTCACATAGGAGCGCATGCATATAGATGCACAATCATTAAACAGCGCTCAAATATGTTGCTGTATATATGTAGTGTATCCCCTATGAATAGTCTCAGATGCTGTACTTTGCATGTTGACTTGTAGATGGCACGTGACCATTACTCATAAAAGAGGTTGTGCAGGTAGGCCTAGTCACTGGATTGACTCTCTAAGCCAATGCAAGCTCTTTGTCAGCTTTGCATCTCCTTATTTTTGATTTGAATAAATGTATCGTAACACGACATAAACTGTTTCATAGCCCCTGTTGCTATTGCGAAAGGTCCTCTTCAGCCAAACAGCAGCACTGATAGATTTTAAACTCTTTGAAGGGACACATAACCTTGCCTTTGATGTCAGACAGAACCTGGCCACAGTGAGCGTGGGTAGGAGAGAGAGGAGGGAAGGCAAACTGGGGCACTCCAATTAAGTGGCAGCACACAAAGTGGCATGGGGCATCCTGCCAGCAACTGTCTATTCATTCTATGTCAAAGGGATTTGCACATCTCAATGAGTCTACGCACTGCCAGAGAAGTCCGAGAGCAAAGCTGAGAAAGGCAGCAAGGCTCGGGAGAAAGGATAGGAAAGGAAAAGAGATTATTTTGACTAAAATTTATGCTTGTACTGAGCTTATATTCAAGTATTCTCCTGGTCTGTCTACGAACAGACCTGGCCTATATAATATTCTTTTCTGACCGGCAGCCACCTTGGAGAGTCCAATAACCCCTTAACCTCAAACTGTTAGAACGTTATGCAGCTCTCTGGGCCGTCGTGACCTCACGTCCTGTCTGAGGTTAACTTTGTGTTAATGAGCATGGCCCTCAGCTCTACCAGATGTTCAGCCCTGTGGTTAAATACCTGTTACCCTTCTATACCAATGGTCCTTCAATGCCTGCCCACAACAGCTGTACTCTTTCACAGATGCAGCTCCACTAACAACTTAACATGTGAAAGATCATGTTAAGTAGGGAGAAATTAGATTAAAACTGTGTATAACAGGTGTGTTTCCTGTTTAACAGAAAATAATCGAACTGATCAAAATCTAGTCTATGCACCATATATCAAGAAAATTTTAAATTTTAGCAGAATACAGGTGCTGTAGATTACTTAATTTGTATGCCCCCTTGTGCGGGCAATTTATATGAAGAAATCTTCTTAATTCAAATACTGTCAGGGCACACTGAATCAGATGAGGGTATTTACAGTCAACATGTAAACAAACTTGAAATTAGGACTTATGACTTAGCAGTGATGAGTTAAAGAAGATTTATAATGCAGGAAGGATGAAGATGTCACTCAAACATGAGACGACGTATGTGGTAGGAAACAAGACATTGAGCAAGTGCTGATCTTCTCTGAGCCTCAAGGCTTTCCACTTTTTTAGAAGTCAAACAAAGCTCAATTCCTGCGCAGCTGCAGGCAGTGTGTGACAGGTTGATTTGTTTTTCTCTGCTTTTGAATGCAAGTACTGCGTTGTTCTGCCCTGATAGTCAGGCAGCATGTCTGTTTTATATGGCAATGACCCTGACCGGGGTCAGCAGCACATGTACGTAAACATGCAGGCATATACATGTTCATAGACAGAATGTGTAAAAGTGCACACAAATGCATAGAAGCACATCCTTGCTCTTTTTCTCCCACACACACACACACAGACACACACACACAAACCATGCTAATATAAACAGCAAGGCTGTATGTAAACAGATCGCCGACATAATGGGATTGTTCAGTGTGCAAACAATAAGCTGTTAGCGTAATCACAGGTCAAAGATATATTACCCAAAAGGCCACGCTGGAGGTATATTAACATGATGGATATGTGGGTGAGAGGAGGGGGGCAGGGATACGAAAGATATAGAGCGCTACCGACTCAGATATACCCCCTATTGGGCCCCGTCCGCAACCTTTCTTTCTCCTCCATCTCCCTCGTATGGGCCCCACTTAATCAGCCTTCCTTATTCTCTTCTTGCTCCTTCCCCTATTCACCCACCTTCTTTTTAGACACTAGGTCCCTACCTTTCTTTACCATTTCTCTGTTCTAATACCTCAACCCTTTCCTTTTCTATCTTCTTTCCCTCCTACCATTTCTCTCTTTTTCGGGATGGATATAATCTGTTTCAGCAAAGCGATCCATCCATCTCTGAGGTCAGTGTGGGATCCGGATAAAGCAGCTCCACAATCTTGTTTTTGGATTAAGCAAAGGAGGGTGTGGGTGAGCAAAAGAGCAAGGATGAGACAGAAAGACAGCATTTTTGTAGCATCAAGTTAGAGATGGAGATACACACGCATGCCCTGTTATCTCTACTTAACCATGTTGAAAGCACCATGCTTGTGTGTCTCAATGAGTAGCAGCACACTAGTGCCATGTCAGTAAAGATAAATCTTGTGTAGCTTACTCCATTGTACATACAGCTTATTAACTTATCTCTGCTTTATTTGATTACCATCTAGCCCATTCTCTCAACTGGTTAATAAGTATAAGTCCTCCTAACTAAACACTCCATTAGTGTCATCACTGGCTAGCTTGTATGTGTGGAACACTGGGGCAGATACACATTGGGGCCAAGTGACAGAGTAAACATAGAGGCAGAACACTGGGGAGAAAAACAACCTGTAAGACAGACAATAGGTGCAAAGGTTGCCAGTCTGATGATGACAGTAACAGTCAAGACCCTTGGCCCCATTGACATTTGGTTAAGATGTGGTTTAAAGGGCAACTATTATATAGCATTTTCAGGATTATACTTGCATTTTGTGTTTGTACCTGAACATGTTTACATGCTTTAATGTTAAAAAAAAAAACTTTATTTTATTTTTCTCACATTGCCCATGGCTGCTGCACCTGTATTCACCCTATGTATGAGATGCTCTGTAGGAGCGCCTGTCTCTTTAAGCCCTCCTCCCGAAAAAGCCCAGTCTGCTCTGATTGGCCAGCATGCTTCCTGAAAACTCTGGAGCCTCCACTCCGTCAGAGCCTGTCTATGGAGAGCCTGTTCACTCCCTATTTAGCCCCATTGTACCAAATGTGGTTGGAGTTCCACCAGAGTTCCACTGGGGGTGATTGCAGGCGAGTGCAAAATGAATGGGACTCTATGGAGCTAGATGGCTAAATTTGTCTCTTTCGCCTGATTGCCGTTGATAAATCTCAGATTTGATTGTAGTTTTTGCAAGTTAAACATTGATTATAGGTCGAAAGTCGAATGAACGAGTACTTATGTCCTTTTGATTTCTTACAGGTTGAGTCGTTGTTGCCCATAACACGCTAGCATTCTGCTAATGAATGCTGATTGGTCGGTAAAGGACTGATTACGACCAGAGATCCCACTTTATGGCATCCGAAGCAGAACCAGAATGTTAGAGTGAATATTTCGCCATGGTCTTTAAAACATTAGCAAAACTTTTTCTAGCACGTGAATTGACAGGGAGAGCCTAACCTGTCAGATGTGTTGTTGATGCCTCGAGAGAAAAAAGGAAGTGACTCAGAGCTTGCTGTAAAGCAGTATCTCTATGATGTGTATGACATCATTCACATTTTTAAAGGCTTTTTAGAACAAAAAAGCGACTTTAAAAAAATCTAACACCCAGCAGTGTGTATTTTCTTAGCCTCCCCTTTCGAACGCAACATTCAAATTACTAGACAAAAAGTATATCCTGACAAAAGTGGATTTTGAGGGGTATAGCTCGACCAGCATAGACCACCATTCATTCTGCACTCGCCTGTGAGCACCCTCATATGGAACCAGAGTGGAACTGCAACCAGTTCAGAAGTATCCCAAGAGTGGAACTTTTCTCCTTATTAGAAATTCTCTGACTTTGTGTTTCACTAGTTGAAGCTGGAGCTACTGCAACAGAGTGTATAGCAGTTTGTACCGTGAAAAATCACGAATAAAGGCTTCTAAACCAAATATTACACAACCGGACATGTCCCAGCAGTAAAGTGACCGGAATTTGGGGAGAAATGACCAGCATTAGCCAAGATTACAGCTATGTTGTGTTAGCATGTAGCTGCTTAATAGTTAGCAGTATTCTTACGTTAGATTGTAGTGGAACGATGCAACACTTTCTACCGTCAAAAATCACAGATAAAGGCTTCTGAGCCAAACATTACCCAATCTGACATGTTTCAGCAGTAATGTGACCCGGAATTGGGGAGAATTTAACAACATTGGCAGCCAAGATGACACTGTTTACTGCCGTTAGCCATGTAGCTACTATAGTTAGCAGTGGACACGTAATAGAATATAGCAGCAATTTCTACGGTCAAAATAAAGGCTTTTAAACCAAATACTACATAAACTAGGAGTAACGTGACCCGGAATTGGTGAGAATTTAACGACACTGGCAGCCAAGATGATAACTGCCGTTAGCATTTAGTTACATGCGACAATGTTAACACCGCAGTGGCTTAAAATTTTTTTTTTTTAAATCCAGTCATGCCAACTTGGAGCAAATGGCCAATCATAGCAGGCCAGCTTAGAGTTGCGTACAGCCGAGAGTAGAAATCCATATTTAACATGAAAATCCAACATTATAACATTGTTGATATTACACGGAAAAGCATAATACGTCCCCTTTAAGGCTTTTGTATGGACAACCAATATAAAATACAATACAGTAATGGAGATGAATCAAGGTAACTATAGAGATACAATGTCTAAATATTTTAGTTATTTCAACCAGGCCTACCAGTAACAATTTCATTTTGACTAGTAAGAATGTAAAAGTACGATGGCATATGTATATAACATAACATTTTCGGATAGTCAAAAAGCTACAATAGATTCACTTCACATTACATAATTGAGTTGGTTAGTGGAAGGAGCCATTTGAAAGTCTTAATATTTGTGTCCCACGGACAATGTTACGTGACTTACAAAGTTTAAATAAATAAACCTGGCAGCCATAACACAAACCTGTGTTTCTATTGAGGATATTGTTAAAAGGAAAATTTTAAATGGGAATATATCATGGGGGGAAAAAAGCTACCAGTGGCTCCTCACACTTACCAACTCTAGAGTATAGAAACATGCATGGCTACACATCCATGCTCTTTTCTTCTCTCTCTTTAATGCACACACACAAATACACGTGTGCACGCACGCACGTGTGTGTGTGACACGTGTGTGTCCGTCTGATAGGGTGCCATGATTAACAGTGACCTCAAAACACACATGGTTGGGGTAGTGGGAGTGGGGTCAAAGGGGAAAGGATTACAGTGAGGCAACCCATGTCAACTGCTCTGCTTTAATCCTGACCTTCAAGCCGACCCGAGACTCGTGAAAAATGTATGAACTCAACATAATGTGTGTACACCCTGACATTACTAAAAGAATCACTGACTTGTTAGGTATTTTGACTTAAAAATAACTTGTAAAACGCTTGAATCGTAGCATTTAAAGAAGCGTGGATTTGGATTTAGAGATAGAGTGGATGAGGGTTGTTCTAATAGCAAGACAGCAGCAAAGACAGAGCAGACCTCCTTATGTCACATAGCTAATGGATAGATAATACAGCCTTTAAAGCCCTTACTCCCACCTCACTCTGGCCTGCGCATAAGCTTGTTCTCTGGGTGAGCAGTTAGCCATCAAGCCCCTCACTGAGATGAGATGGGCTCCCAAGAAGATTTTGGGGGGGGGGTGAAGAAATCGGATTAACCAACATGCCTCAATTGGAGTACATGCTTTAGTTTGGCCTCAGTTTTATACCATTGATGAATGCTGTAAACCAAATATTTAGCATCTGATTAGGTAATGGAGGAAAAGACATCCTTTAAGCAACCATTAGCTGTGGTGAAATAGCCCATTCCTTCACATAAGGGTTGTACGAGAATGTATCAAAACACAAACAGAATGGGTTTGCCATAAGCAGCAGGGACTTTTACAAATACCCAATGCCACTATAGAAATAAATAAATAGGGAAATAATAAATTGCCAGAAGCTGTGGACAGGTGGCATTTCAGCCTGCACCATTTAGCTGTGCAGTCTGGTTTCTGACAGCTTGATTTAGTCTCTTGCACCTGCGCCAAAAAAGAGAGAAAATTAACGGCAGGAATAACAGCTTAACTAGATTCCTGATCTGCCTGCTTTGAAACACTATTGATGAAGCTAATGTATATGGAAAACACAGAATGGACTTTCTGGTTGCCATACCAGGCTTATTGTGATCATGCAAAGACAATGTGTACTCATTCAGGGTCAAGTACACTGGGAAGTAAGGAAGGCAACAGCATTGATTTGATTTACCCTTACTCTCTGCCATCTGAGCCTTAATGCTTTGGGGGGACATTAGGGTTTGTCTTTAGGGTGTAAAATAGAGATTAAAGTGGCTCGAGGGGAGATGCTAGGCTGCATGCTGTTCCCCCTGCTGTGAACAGGGTGTAATCCTTCAGTTTCAGAGAAGTGAAAAGTTTGCAGAGTCCAGAAAGTTACGCATACATCCCTTCTGGGCCCCCTACAGAGCAGAGAGTGTGAGACAGCAGGGGATAACCATATGCTATCAAAGTGTTCTTCAAAGCTCCCGTCTTTAGTCCACTAAATTACACAGTATCATCACATATACCTGACAAAAATAGAAGAAAAATAATCATGCAGCTCAACACACTAACAGAAAAAAACAATACATTCCTTTGAAATATGTGAAATGTGTTGCCTTTGAACTGCAAAGGGGCATTTTTCCTGGAATGACTTTGTTTAAACTTTGTTGAAACACTAGCCATGTCCTAACAGTGTGGGTCCACTCATGATTTTGTATTTACATGGTTTTTAAAATGGACAATTAAACATTTACGATTCCTATCACAATGAACCCCTTCTCTGTTACCAGAGGTTAATTTGTGCTAACCCCTCATTTCAATTGTACTGTATTAAATGTTCACATTATTTCCCACATGGGCCTGGTGGAGGGGTTTGATTATCCAAAGGTAGGCCTTGGTTCACTCCGTTATTGTCAAAGGGGTCGTAAGCTGCAGTAACGGCTTCTAGGGTCTTATTGCTATGGCGATCAGCCCCTTGTCACTTGGCCTCCGTGACCCCAGTCAGAGATAAGCTTTATGGGAAATCACATTAACATGTTCCGGCAGTCACCTCCCTTCTTTATCAAAGACAGTTCTGTGGAATCAATTGTTCATGGACCCCCAGTAAGGGTACAGTGCTGCTGATTGCCTATTTTAGAGGTTGCGTGTCAATGAGCTGGAGATGGACAAATAACCTGTAGTAGTGGGGAGAATTAAGGATGTAATACTGATTTTATTTTCACTAAATGAGCAATATCTTTAATGACTGCAACCCACCATGAGCTGGATTACAAATACTGTCTGCAGTCTAAATATATCCATGTCTTCCATTCTTTCTAGAAAACCGGACACTACTATAATGTAAGAGATGTAAAATGGGCATATAGACATTATGTAGCATTGTATTTTTGAATAATTTATTCTGTTAGCTTTACTGTATGCAGTAGGTTACAGAAATTCCCTTTACCGTCTTCCTTTTTGTGTTACACTGATCCTGTTAACTAAGTTGTCCGATGGATGTATTTTTGTTTTGGTTTTTTGTGTTAAGTTAATATGGGTATTTTCCTGTGGTTATGAACGACGCTATAGGATTAAAAAAAATATACTGAGGTGTCAGTAGTGTGCGCCTGCTTACAGGCTGATCACTGGTGAAAGATCCTTTCAGTATGTCTGCAATGATGGATGGTGATAGCCCTGTGTCTTTGTACACATCAGGGGGCCCTACTGTTGTCACTGGACAGATAGAGGGAGCAAGAAAGAGAGAGATGTAGCCGCAGCTTAATGTCCTTCTCTGGTGCTGTGCATGCTCTTTCCTATTTGCTTTTCCCTTCACGGCATGGTTAACATCGTAAATTAACCTTTCCAAGCCCACTGTGCTCAGAGACTGGTGTGCAATACAGACAAAGGAAAAAATAGATGTGTTATGCAATAGCACTGGTCAGAGACATAGCCTGTTACAGAATTGAGCTATTCCTTTTTCAGTGATAGGGAATAAAACAAAACACTTTGTTCAGTCAAGCAGACATTCTATTTCATGTGCATGTCCTGTGTACTCGGCAAATCGGTATGAGGCTGCTTTTTGTTCTCCATCCTAGAAATGTAAATGAAACACATGAAAGAAAATGTATTGTAGAACCTTCTCTAGTTCAAGTATGTAAATAGGATGTAAATACCAAACAGCTATGCATGCTAATATACAAGCAATTTGTTCAGGTACTTTTGTAATCCAGACTTCTCATATGGCATGTAATGATGAAAAAAATTGAACATAAAAACATAATAAATTGTGAACACGGATATGGTTTGTAAACAACTTCAAAAGTGGAAAATATATGTCTTTGCTCTTAATGTTTTCTTACTGATAACTAATGCATTGGCCTGCCATTTACTACAGTGCTCTGCTCATGTTACTTGTTATCTTTTTTATGCTTCATAAGGTAGGGCTGAGGCAAAAAGGACCATAAATCACTGGTTTGTGGATTAGTCAGGTCGGGGGATAAGAAGGTGAGGGGAAGGATGGATGTCTGACCATACTCTTTGTAGTTTTTTCATTGCCACTGCACGTTCACATGCATACAGTTAATAATTAATTACATAGCCTTAGTGTCTAACACAACCAATATAATGCCATGGCAAAATCGTTGCTTAAAAGCAGTAGAAAATGGGCTGCCATTTGAGTTATCTCACCAAATATACGTATCACCAGCTTTAAAGTGTGCTGTTATTTTGAAATGGCATACATGTCTTTCTGATAAATGAACTCAAAACCATTACACAAACTATGAAGCTGGTAAAACAAGCAATTGTGACTCATTCCTAAATCCCCAAATGATGATTTGCAAGGGAAAGGCATTTTGAAAACTTTGACAGTTTTGTTTTCTCATTTCTAATACTATGTGAAGTGAAAATGATGATTATCTTTATGCCAAATTTGCCTCTGCCCTAGCAACTCTAATGTGGCATTTTATGAAGAAAGTGATGGAGAAAGTAGGGAGAAATCTTTTTGGTTTCTAAGAGTGTTTATTTTCAACCATGTTAGAACCATGTTAAATCCCTAGGCGCTCATGGTAGATGGAAGTGTCTAATTTTTAACCTGTGCTAAAGATATTTTAAATTTAATAAATAATTATTGTAACAAGAAAACGTGTCGTGTTCTGAACTATCCTCTTAACTTGTGCATATTCCCCATGATGGTATTGTATAGATGTGATGGATACAATTAATAAAGACAAGAAGACAAGTGAGAGAAAGAGAAACTGAAGAGAAAGAGTTTAGTTATAAAGGGCCTTTAGGGACATTTGTGTTGTGGTAAAGTGCTCCCTCTTCTTTTTACTCATCTCAGAAACAATGACCTTTGACCCCTGGCTCCCAGCTGTGAAAGATGGAGCAGGGAGGTTAAGTTTCACTTTACCTTGGCCTTGGGCGAACACCAGATATCACACCAAGTTGTCGATTATTATAAGTAGAAGCATTTTCTGTGTCATCAATGAGATCACTCCTCGTATGCAACAAAAGGCATGGCTAATAGTTTTGTGAAGGTTATCAGAATCGGTCTTTAATTAATTAGAAGCTGCTCACACTTGCACAGAGCAAGGCAAGATGCGGTCGTTTGTGTTTTGTACGTTTCAACAAATTGTTTACAAGAGGACACATTCAATTAGTTATTTCATTATCGCCCTAGGTGTAATCAATTGACAATGCCAATAACAAAGCCACATCAATTTGTGAGCCGACTCCAGCACATTTCTCTAAATGATTGAAGAGCACTTCTATTTCAGGCCTTCATGAGTTTTGCCTGCTGGCATTTAAGCAAAACAAACCATACAATGAACTGTGTCATCATGTACACCATGATAATCTTTTCTGTCTTTAAAGGGATATTTCACCGCTGGAAAGATGAATATATCTTTAAATTGGGTCACTTATGTAGTAAGTTTTTTTTTAAATTGGGACCTTCTAGGCCAAGAAAAGCCAGAAAATGTGTTTTTGGCTCATGTGGATGAAAGACACCAAATCCCAGAATGCATTTGCTTCACTTCACTACGAGCCCACCCCCAAGCCACGCCTACCGCTTACAGAGAGGCAGTCAACTGAGTCAAGTCAAAAGTGTGTTTTATTGTCATTTCAACCATATACACGAAACAACATTTCACCATGGCTCAAGTGGTGTTACACATTTAAAATATATAAAAACAACATACAAAACAGGCTACATTTAGTGCATACACATAGGCTCCTTAAGTTCTGCTAACGCAAACTCGCATTAGTGCTTGGTGGGCTGTAAACACTGAGTATAAACACAGCCATAAATTTGCGTGGAATGTAGCTAGAATGGTCGGCATCTAACAGTCACAAACTCCACCAGTTAGTTGGATACAAGCACCAGTCCGTGTTAACACAAACCACCTCCACAAGTTTTATCCGGCGACACAGCAGAGCTAGCCGGCCTGGTAGCTGGATAGTCCAGTACACGGTTGTTCAGCCATGTTTCCACAACAACAAAAACACAACAGTCTCTGAACTCACGTTGGGAGTTTCGTTGAAGTTGGATGTAGTCCAGTTTGTTGTATAATGAGCGGACACTTGCAAGCAGGATTGATGGAACAGGTGGCCACCAGCTCTAACTTCTGCACACCGCTGTCGAGGTCCCTTTCCCACGGCTAGCAGCATCAGGCGACACCGGAGGCTGAGGTGCTGGTCTCCGTAAATGGCGAAGCGTAGTGTGTCGAGTATTCCGTCTGTAATAATGTTTCTGGCATATTCTTCGATCTGTACCAATGTATCCCGGTGGTACACGTGTGGTAGGTTGAATGCACATAATTGTTGTAAAAGTTTTCTGCTGAAAAGACCATAGGAAAAGACAGAGCCAGTTTAGCGAAGCTTCAAGATGGCTGACACTCGTTTTGCTTCGGCAACCTTTGGGTAAAGACGACAGTCCAACCCCCTATAGGCGGGTTGAAAACATGCGGAAGTAGCTCCTACTACTGGCTGTAGTCCATTGCCTCTGGGCAAAAAATCTTCTGATGACGCAAAAATCTTCATTTTACGTCATCTGAAGATTTTTTTCAGACCCACAATACAGAGATCTCTCGTCTCAGGGGGACATGTGGGAGGGAAGCACGGTCATTCAAAAATACTACCGTGTTTCTGCTGATACAAAGCTTAATGCTAAATCAGTGAAGTATCCCTTTAAGTGTTCAAAAGTTGATTTAGTCACTGGTCTTGGCCCAGAAATTTCACAGGTTGACTCAGTCTTCTCTCTTGACTCTCCTGCCCTCACCCCCCTCCTTTTCCCCTTGAGTGATATATAGAAGGAAAGAAGCATTCACTTTCTCTCTGTCATTCGCCTCTCTTCCCTCCTGTAGCATAGATAAACAATGCGAGTGACAGTCTCTCATCACTCAAGAGGCTGAATCTTTGGCCCTGACCTGATAACATCAAGTGTGTGTGTCACCTGTCAAGTGGCTTCTGTCATACTTCAGAAGGAACTCAAAAACAAGGCTCTGTGTGTGTGTGTGTGTGTGTGTGTGTGTGTGTGTGTGTGTGTGTGTGTGTGTGTGTGTGTGTGTGTGTGTGTGTGTGTGTGTGTGTGTGTGTGTGTGTGTGTGTGTGTGAAGTCGATTGGGGGATGGTGTTGTGGGTTACAGAGTGCCGGTTGGCATGCAAGCGCAGGCCTCTTTAGGCATGTGGAGTCGAGAGTGGCAAAGGGGGGGATGGTGCTTGTAAAGGTATACCAGGAAACTGAGAAAGAAGGAGGGGGAAGCGTAACGACCCAAATGAGAAGGACTTGTGCAGACACTGTGAAACTATCTCATTTTGTAGGCTCTGCTAGTCTCATTCTCATGTTCAGAATGGGCAGGGTGATCTGGGAACGCAATTATTTTCACCTATAAAAGGCAACATATGCCAAGATCATAAAAGTTCTTATTGGACAGTAATTTATTAAAGCAAGTCATAGAAATGGAGAGAGGTAGGGCACAAGCTATAATATGAAGGTGTCGTTCTGCTTCTCATTAAGGGCCTGAGTGTCAGTGAAATTCAATACCCCAGGTGCCTGACAGAGGAGGGATGGATGAGCTAAGATCATCTCTCTTTATAAGATCCTGGGGAAATGGAAACATTTACTGCAGCCACGTCATGTCAAAGTTCCACTCTCGATTCATTTTCTTTGTTTCACTGTAAACCTATGTATTCAAGTGTATAATTAAGCACACTTGCATCTCATCTCACAGGCACATGGATCCTCGGTGTATTTATTTTTTATTTTTATACAAAACATTCCCTCCATCATGCAGCTTTTTCAAAGGAAGGTATCTACTGTGGAGCTTTGAGACTAACAATGATTTACACCCTCCAAGCGACAAACAGCTGCTACTAAGCAGAACTGGCATCCTCTTAAATGGATGAGTGATCTGAGACTGTGTGTTTGTTCCTATATTGCAAATGTTTAAATCATTGTTGAGCCCAGAATGAGCAATAATAAACCATCATTGTGATCCTCACAATACTGAATGATGTGGATTAGCCAATGGGGAGCAGATTGTATTGAGGAACTTATCCGCATCTTCTCATTATCTAATACACAAAGTGCAGGGGGAGATAATTACGTCTGTGGCACATTTTACCCAGAACTATGGGAGCGTGTGTGCACCTCTGTTCATTTGTTGCTCAGAATGAACAAGGCAGATATATGCTATTGTCTGAGGTTATTGTAATGGTAAAATACAGTTTTTGTTAATGTAAATGATTGTAAATGACTCTTCTTTCAGACAAGAGCGAGGTTTTTGTATCCTTTACCAAGATAAATACCATCACAAATGAGGCTGGACAAAACAAAAGCACAACAGAGGGAAACAGGCAATTGTGATAGAGGGAGGGAGGGTTTTATGCGCGCCTATTGTGTAATGTCTGGCAACGTTTTTGCATGTTTGTTGTCGTCTTTCACACTGACAACCACGTTCTGACAACAGTCACACTCAACACAAACAGGCACACACAATAATGTTACAGGCCTGGAAATGAAACAGAAACAATATATTCATACATGGATAAATATGTTACAAATATATACATTGGTAAAATGCATATATTTACATAACCATTATATTTTATACCAGATACATCTTTTGAATGATTGATTTTGAACGATATCACTAGTCTTTTACCAGTCTATCAACATCTTTCTTTTCTCCTTTCCTCCCTTCCTTCCTTCCTTTAGCAACATTCAAGAGCATTGAAAAACCAAAATAATTACCTAAAAAGTGATGCTAAAATCACCTTTATTGTGGTAATATCAGGTACAGGTTTCACTAGAATATTGCTGGTTTGTTGATCTGCAAAAATATGGTTGCTAAAAAAAAAAAAAAAAGAGCCCATGTTAGCTGGAAGCATGTGCCAATGCAGGCATTGCAACTTTCTACTCTTACCTTGACTATTTCAGCAAAGTTTGTGCTATCATGAACCATCCAATCAGTAAAAATAAATCACTGGATTATGCCGAACTCTGAATGTGTATTGACATGATGTTGAAAGATGTTTTCTTTTCGGTAACTTCTAACTCTATATTTTCCCATAACCTCTGTGTTCTGTTCAATCACGTATTGATGTAAACTTGGTCAAGGTTGTACAGACCAGCTGGTCAGCCTGTCGAACATGTCCAGATCATGTCTGCTGAACTGTCCAGAGAACACAGAAAGCTCTAATCCCTTTTTTTCATTGGAATCAATGTCATATTGATCACAGACTAATTATATCATCATACTAGTATTAATACAGATGGAATTGATTTCTAGATACTCATTTGTTGTATAAAAGTAGTGTAGTAGTGCAAAGGTAAAAACACAGGAAGTCCTGTCATTGATTCTGCTTTCATCTCATCTCTCTCTGGCTAAAGTATTGTACAGGTAATATATACCAAATTTTTGAAAGGACCAAATGAAGGAGGCGATTTGAAGTCCAGCGATGAACTTCATTAGTCACAGGCATGCACACTTGAACATATACATGCACATGCAGCACACACACACACACACACCTTCTCATATATGGACACACACATGCACATATTCACACATTCATACAGCCCCTTGGACATGTCTCATTAAATTCGGGTGAGCAGATTAATTAAAATATTTAAATCCCTCAGGACTGTAATCTGCACTACTGGTGTGTATGTCTCTCTCTCTCTCTCACACACACACACACACACACACACACACACACACACACACAGGTATGGCAGCAAACATTGCATAGGAATGGGTGGTGGGGACAAGATGTGTAATTTGCAGGTAAGCAGAAACATTTTTGTGACCTGTATGCACAAGCAAGGACATCTATGATACCTGAGATCACGTTTCCATACTATTGTGAGAGACAAAGTGAGAGAATCATACGTTGAAGTGAAATTGAAGCTGGAATTAAAATGTTTAACTGTGAAGAGGTTTTCAGTGCAAAGCCTTTTGTTTATTGTTGAGCCGATTTGACCATGTGTGTCCCTCCTCAAACCCACCATCCACTCAAGCCGGCTCATGCACAGCACTGACCTTAACTGCAGTTGTGATTGGTGGACCAGAGGAATGCTTTGTTAGCCTTCTGTTAATTCTTAAATAACTTCACTGATTGCCTGGCAATGTCGTATTTTCAATGGCTCTGCTGATGTTGATGAATTAGAAAGGGAAGAGGAGAAAAAAAGGCTTATAATATCACTACGTAAATGACTAAATGAAATTATATTAAATAAGTGCTGAATCTGATGTTCTCAAACTAAGAGTAAAAATAAATTTTGGCAGAACATTTTGCATAAAACAAAACCACTTAAAGGTCCCATGGCATGAAAAATTCACTTTATGAGGTTTTTCAACATTAATATGAGTTCCCCTAGCCAAGTGGCTAGAAATGGCGATAGGTGTAAACCAAGCCCTGGGTATCCTGCTCCACCTTTGAGAAAAAGTAAGCTCAGATGGGCCGATCTGGAATCTTATGACGTCATAAGGGGGGCATGGTTACCTCCGCCTTTCTCTGCTTTGCCCGCCCAGAGCATTTGACCCACCCTGTCTGTACCCAATCTGTTCCAACTGCACAATCCGTTCTGCGCATGCGCAAGATGTTTGCGCATGCGCTGTGGTACGATGATTTACGACACTACCCGATCTGTTCCCACACTAGCCTCCACCGGGAAGCTAACGTTAGTTTAGCTAAGAGCTAATTCACGTTAGTTTAGCTAATAGCTAATTCGGGCGGACCGCTAGGTGATTATAGCGGTCTGCCGTTAGCCTCCACTGGGAAGCTAACGTTACTTTAGCTAACAGTTCATTTGGCTAACCGCTAGCTGATTGTAGCGGTCTGCCGTCCGTCAGCCTCCACAGTTAAGCTAACGTTAGTTTAGCTAACAGCTAATTCAGCTAACCGGTAGCTGAGACAGCATGCAAACTTTTAAAAGACCCTCAAAATAAAACTTCAAAACAAACGTTAACATATATAACAGCTGTTACGTCAGTTCTACTTTACTTGTGCTCATTTAAAATACAATCACTCAATACTTGTCTTTATTGTTACTGTAAAGTCTTAATTTTTCTGTAGCCTGCTTTTCCCATTATGTTTGACTTAACGTTATTTTAGACTGAATCTAGCTGTCCGTTCTGCCTGCACGATCCGTTTTGCGCATGCGTTATTTGTCGGCTAGCGGTTAGCCGAATTAGCTGTTAGCTAAACTAACGTTAGCTTGGGTGGAGGCTAGCGTGGAACAGATCGGGCAGGTCGTAAAACGGTATTATCATCTGCGCATGCGTTAACATTTTGCGCATGCGCAGAACGGATTGTGCAGGTGGAACGGATCGGGTACTGACACACCCATGAGAAAGAGAGAGACATCATGGCTTGCAAACAAGCAAAGCATGGTAGTTGGTCAAGCCCACACCCCTCATTGTGGGACTGGCTCTAGTGGCTGTAATTCTGTACCAAGGCTGAATTTCAGGAATGAGACTTCAGATACAGTATTAGGGGATCACTAAGGCCTATATAAAAGCTTCCAAAGAGCACCATGTCATAGGACCTTTAAACCTACGTCAGTGCACTGTGACACTTGGCGTACACGAAAGTTGAATCAGCCATTGGGAGAGTAGCTGACATTAACTTAGTAGTATCTGTATTCTAGTTCTCATGGGATGTTTATATAAATGATATCAAGAGAATGTCACCGCATACTAAAGACAGAGAACGTACTCTGTAGGTGTTGTGTAGGAGGTGTGTTTCACATACGCTCGCCTACTTTCCTAACGATCAAATCCAGATAAGAAGGAACTTTGAGCTGGTTTGGTATATGTGCCTATTATCAAATGGGAAATGATAACAGGAAGTGTCAGGTATACATCAAATTAATTTCTTTCTTCATCAAATTAGTTTGCTTTTGCGGTTTTCGTTTCGGTCACTGCATGTATTGTATTCTCAAAGCAGAGTGTGTAGTGGAAATATTCTTCCTTTAATGTTCAGAGAAAGCTTTGGAGTGGACATGAAGAAAGAAAATGAATAAAGAAAGAGATTAAATGAGAATAATGAAAAAAGAATAAAAAAAAAAAGAAGAAGCCATCAACTGCCATGCTGTGGGCCCTCTCCTGATCTTCACCTGCCGGAGAGGCAAATTGCATTAGAGAATGACATGTCATTCATCTGGGCCGTACTTGGAGGATCATTTAGCTAATTTAATGATTAATAAGTTTAACACCTCTTAATAATTTCATTTGGCCCTGTGATTGAAATCCTGGCGAGCTGGGCTGAGCGCAGTGGGAGGCAGATGAGGATGTCTGGGACTGAGACTGTCTGTCTGGGACTGAGCAGGGAGAGAGAGAGAGAGAGAGAGAGAGAGAGAGAGAGAGAGAGAGAGAGAGAATCTCCCTAAGGACTATACATCAGTCTATTACCACCATGACCTTTTCCCTCCACTGGATATGCCATTAGAGAGGAAATCTGAAAGTAAAGCCTTGATTAACACAGTTATCCAACATGTTGAAAGAAAAATGGAAAAGAAAAAATATGTTCCTTCATTAGGAAAATGTTCTGCATTATTAATGTTAGTGAAGCCATGGACCTTAGAGCATTAAGGATTCTTGGTTTAACCAGAGGTGATCACTGTAGACTCACAAAGTATATACTGTACAACATGATTCTATTACAGTGTGACAGATGGATTTACTGGAACCTTTAGACTAATGAATCTGCAGTTATTCAACCTTAAGGTGAAAAAAAGAAAAACCTTGACATTTAGTCCAATTTGTCCTATTTCTGTCTGAGTTATGACCTTTTCAAATGTTTCCTGATCATGTCAATCCAATTTTAAAATAGAAGTGATTACAATATTGCATATTGTAGCTATTCGAGCGTGTTCATTTTTCTAGCACATACTTTTCCGTCGTTGGCACACCACAGAAGTACTGTGTGATGACATTAGCATGTCAGTTCTCACAATCTAACAGCTCTCACAAGGAGAATTAGTATTTTCTCTCAGTTAGGTAATAGTGCTCTCCACCGAAACTCATGACAATGTTTTGGAGATGAATGTGAGCAGATTGAGCTACGAGTTGTGGTAAGATTACAGTCAAACCTGATCACAGCGCATTGACAGATACCGTGTAGGTGGAAGGCCTTCAGCTCTGAGCCAAATGCACGCACACACATACATTGACTTTACAGACACACACACACACACACACACACACACACACACACACACAATCCAGCTCAAGAATAGCACACATCCCGCTCCTGTTGCAGTTTCAACTCAAAAGTCACATCTACACATTTCTCAGTTCTCACAGATTCTTCCGACAGCAGAACAATGGTCACAAGCTGAAACCAAACAATATCACTGGAGCCTGCATGCCTGAGGGTAGCAGCCACTCAATATACTTGTTAGATCTTACATATCCTGCGTCCTGACAGAGTAGCTATTAAAAGGCACCTTGCTCTCTTACTTCTTTTTTTTCTTTTCCAGATTGGATCACAGGAAAACACTCACAGAATGCTTTGATGTGCAACATGGGAAAGAACCATGTTCACCATAGCATTAAATTCAGATTGGATTTAAATGGGACTTTGCCCCTTCTCACCTCGGTCTCTACATCTCCCGATAAGCTCATTTGCTGTGGTCCATGTCCACTAACTAAACAGCCTCCTCCTGCCCATCAAAATACACAGTGACCTTGTCCCGTTCTGCTTAGGACCATGCCCTCTACCTCATCTCCATCGTACTCCTCCTGACCAGTGCCACACAAGGTCATGACAGATCCTCCCATGTTCCCGTCCATCTCCTCTGAGAAGCAAGCTCAGTGGTGTTTACGTGAAGCCAGAGCTAAACACAGAAAGACCTCCAGACAACCTTGGAGGGCCTGTTTCAATCTATAGAGCCAGCAGGTGATGCTTATCTCTGGTGTGGCAGGAAGGAGTCCTCCCTAATTGTGTGAAGCCACATATTGTCATGGTGGACAAAGAGAGTCTATTACGTTCATGATATAAGGTTCAGCTGAAGCACCAAACCAAAGACTGTGCCATGTGTCAAAACCAAGCCGGCTGCCATCAGCTGTGTGTGTGTGTGTGTGTGTGTGTGTGTGTGTGTGTGTGTGTGTGTGTCTGTGTGTGTGTGTGTGCCTCAGACACATGTGCCACAGAAACTAATGTAACATAAACAGTGTCTTCAAATTTCTCCGCTGATACACACAATATTTTTTTCTTATATAGCTAAGAAAGAAACACAAAGGAAACCATCTCTCTCTTATAAGACTTGAGCTACGCCAAACAAAGCACCAACAGTGTGAAACGTGGACCATCTCCTTTTTTTCTTGTTCTTTCTTGTAAAAAGCCTTTTCAACATCCCACAAAATTCCTGGCCTGCAAAGTTAGTCTTGTCTTCAAAACAAACTGGTTTGTCTAAAACATGCAGAGCCCTGTAGAGAGACACGCAGAGAGGAAATGGCTATCATCTCTGTGATGATTTTGGTTGGACACCGGCACACATCGTGTGTGTGCTTAAAAGCATCGGTGAAACTCAAACCTGTTCAAAAACTACTTAGGAAAATAAACGCAGCTCCCATTCCAAATAAATTTCAGTTTGAAATGAAATGTTGGAGCAATATTTTGGCTTTGGTTATAACATGGAGAAAGAATGGAAAACATTTTGTAAATGGACTTTTCGTAGAAGTGGGGGCTCAGGGGAATCTCACTTGGAGGGTGGTGCAGATCAAAGGTTATGCACTGCCTGTTTGTCAGGGCAGACTACCAACAGCCACATAACTCTGGCAACAGCACCCTTTCCCAACAGGGTGCACCTGGAGAACACTAAGGGCAGTGTTTTTGCTAGAGAAGTCTGCAGCTTTGCTTTCAACACCTTGCTCCCCCTTTTCTCAGACTGAATCAAAGGCTAAAGAACATTAGCGCAAAGTCACTAAACTGCACACAACATGCATAAACCTATAGATATTAGGGCTGCAACAACGAATCGATAAAATCAATAAAATTCGATTACTAAAAAAGTTGGCAATGAATTTAATTATCAATTCGTTGTGTCGCGCAACTATTAGGCAACCTAGTCGCGAAGATTAAAAAAAAATTTAGTTGAGCGCAGAGCGGAGCAGCGCGGAGCGAAAGAAATGAAAAAAAGAGCAGAGCGGGGGTAGAGAAAATACGGAGAGAGACCGGAGAAACCCGCAACGTTGTTCTGAAACACTCGGCGGAGGCAGAGAAATCAGTACGACCGAAGTCATGCAAGGTGTGGGAGCATTTCACACTAAATAAATCAAAAACGTGTTAATTGCAAGATAAACAAAAGCGACACGGCATGGCACGGGCGCACCACGGTGATGAGTCAGCACCTAAAACGTAAACCTGTTGAGTCCTTGATGAGGAGGAAGGGAGTTCAACAGCAGGGCAAAGTCACTAGTCACCTACACTATCCTACTTCTATTCCGTTCTGAAGTGAGGAACGTACCGTCCCTCCAGTAGCTCTTCTGGTGCTGCTGCTACTCGTTATCCAGCTGACTAGCATGACAAGCTAGCGTTAGCTCTGTAATAACAGTAATAAAGCAGGGGTGGTATAGTTTGCAAGACTAAAGACACGGTTTTATTCACTCGCCTTTTTTGGCCCATTCATTTTTCAATCTGTTGTCATGTATATATTATGTGCTTTGTCCCATATCAGTTATTGTTGACAAATATAATAGTGTGTGGTATGTATGGTGATGGTAATAATTTAATGAATAAGTGTGTGTGTGTCTGTCTGTCTGTCTGTGTGTCTTGTCTGTATCTGCTATTTGGGTTACTTACCTTTACACAACTATTAACTAAAACAACAAGTATGTATGTATTGAGTTGATGTAAATTAATGTTTTTTTTTTTTATCCGATTCATCGAAAAAATAATCGACAGATTAATCGAATATTAAAATAATCGTTGTTAGTTAGTTGCAGCCCTAATAGACATGTAATAAAATACAGAATGCATGCAAGTGCAACAATGGACACTGCATATGTATGTGTTCACGAGCAGGTACAAAATGAAACACACACACACACACACACACTCTTGCTGATTTGTGTTAATTGCCATTTAGTTGTGGTAATCATTGCTACGTTTTAACGGAGTCCTGTTGAAGTGAGGCCAAGGGGGTTAATAAGTATTTCATTTAGCAATTATTATTCTATCAGCAGCTTTTCCTCTTCTGATTGGTGTTTATGGGCGATGTACTCAAGTTGGTGTGGCTGCCCTGGGTGGTTTTTTAGTTACTTATTTCTGTTTTAATTGCCTGCTTCCACCTGTAGAGAGAGGAGTGGAGAGGTTTTCCCCTCTCACTGACGAACACAGTAGGCTTTGAGATGTCAGCCGCACTCTTTAACAGGCCAATGACAGTTTCCTCCTGTCACAACTCTGACTTCCTGTACAAACATAACCTCATTAAAACTGCCACCCTGGTCTGTGGGCGGGCCTCCTGGTCCTCCCCTCCAATTAAGAGCAGTAAGGGCTGTCGCACTGACAACTCCCACTTTGAGTTAAAATCCAAGCGCTCTAGAGGCTAACGCCATGTGTCAAAACATAATTATGATCTCACCCATACCTCTGTCCAAAAGAATAGAAGGAGTGTGAGAGAGAAAGAGTAAGAGAGGGTGAATGAGAGAGAGGAGGGGAGGTGGAGAGAGAAACAGCGGGCTTGGGGTCGTCGAATGGAAGCAGTGGAGGGAATAATGAACTGAGAGGGATAATGAGAATATTTGACCATAGAAAGTTTTATTACCCCTCTCCCGCATGCCTGTGTCTTCAAAATAAAGTGTAATATTTATTCTTTGTACATCTGGATGGGGCAAGGGCATGTTCATCACATGTCTGTTGACGCTGGTTCCTCCCAGCAGCAAGGGTTAAGTTCAAAGGCTGAGCAGCCACAGCCTGCTTGTGTAAAGGATTTCTGAAGATGACAGAGCGTGATACCACTTATTCACCCTGTTATCCTTTTACACTCACAGTTCAACACACACCTTTTACACTCACAATTCAATACACAACAATAGACACATGCATGTGTGCTATGCAATCAATCCACTCCCTCTAAACTCTTAGCCCAGCATGAAATGCGAGCCATGTTTTGCATGCCAGGTCCCCCAGCTGATACGGGTTACCCCATTTTTATCCCAGAGGACAGAAGGCAAAGATGAGGAGGGTGAAGAGAGGGCAGGATGCAAGAGGGAGGTCACAGAAGAATGTGACACTAAAGGCCACCCCCTGTCTGCAGTGCACAGCGTCACAGCAAGGCCTCAGTGACCCAGTAACAGGACACTGCAGGGGGCAACACACTGCAAGCTGTGCCCACTGTCACAGCTGCCAGTCAGCCCGGTTTGATAACTGACAAATTATGTTATTTATGTATCCCACCCATGTGAACTTCACACTGATAAGGGCTCTGTAATTAAACCTCCATTTTAGCAAATTAACAATGCAATTATTGTGAGTTGTAATCTAACGTGTGCCGAGATGCTTTTGGCTCTAAGCGGAGGACTGCCTCTCTTTCGTTGCAATTTTGAACAACCCCTCTGCAGTTTTTTGTCCTTTCCTTCACTCGTCCTGTATGATGGGGGGCAAGCTGGGGCTGGAGACAGAAACAGACAGGTGTTCAGATGTGTGATGGTTGACATGCTCACACAGCATGCGTTCATCACAGGGAGGAGACGTGTTTGACAGTAGTGACTCCCTGACCATGATTACATTATCTCTCGGAGTGCTGCTGAAGGTCAGGGGAGAGCCCCAGCTAGCGAGCTAAATCAAACACTTGTGAGACAGTGGTGCCAAAAGACTGAATTAAATGTTTTTTTAAAAGTGCTCGGAGTTTTGATTTATCTTACATTACATGACTATCTTATTTAGACATGTTACCTTTAGTGGATACAGACAGGAACTTTTAAGAATGATGATCAATATGTGAAATTTGCATACACAAACCATCTAGTCTGCTAACATGTTCACTATGTACTGTAATGATGGTGATGCACTGCAGATGGTAGTGCTAATAAACGCTAACCTAACCCTCACTTTATGAAGAAACCTGACATAATGTGGTGTCACTCTGGACACATTAACCAAAGTTAGCCAGCTTTTATCTTTCCTAGACTAGCATGCATTTTACAGTAATGGCAGGCATGCAGTCACAGCTAACATGCTAGTTGGAGTGAGTATATACTGTATGTGTTCATGTGCCCTATTGCATTCCTGCACTGTGTTCCAACCTGCTCTTTAGGGCAATTGATGAAAGGATACACCAAGTTAAGTGTGTCTGTACATTAGGAAACAAAGGCATAGGGCACCTCAAATCTTTTAATTTTAGGTCTTTCTCCTTTATTTAGAACAGCTGAAGAGAGACAGGA
This sequence comes from Perca flavescens, assembly GCF_004354835.1. NCBI lineage: Eukaryota > Metazoa > Chordata > Actinopteri > Perciformes > Percidae > Perca > Perca flavescens. The sequence goes on along the minus strand of NC_041331.1, from coordinate 27,014,842 downwards.
AATGGGCGAAAGAGAAGGGGGATGACATGCAGCAAAGGGCCTCAGGTCCGACTCGAACCTGGGCCGTTGGCAAGGACTGAGCCTACATGGGGCGTGCGCTCTACCAAGTGAGCTAGAGGCCACCCCAAGACATCTCAAATCTTAACCCTTAAATTAGAACAAAGGAATGCATGTGGAAAAGACTCGCACAACAATCTCATTTGCAAAAGTAAACTGAAAGTGACCTTGGGAGGAGACTCGCAGAGAAAGATCCTGTTCCCAGCATGTTATAAGCAAGCAAAGGCTGCTGAGATGAGTCAAACAATGCTTAAATGTTATCAAATTGGCACATGAATGAAGTCCAAAGAGTAAAGTCCAAAGAGCGCAGATCAGATTTGGCATGGGACAAAATATGTCCAGGGTGGACAATGAAAAGGGGAAAGATGAGATAATTTAAGGTCAGCAGCTCAAGTGTTCAACCTCATAGTGAAATGCCAGTCAGAGGTAAACTGCATAATAAAGTAGCTCCTTCATCTCCTTGGTATTAACACAGTCTAACTTGGCTGGAAACGGAAGACTGCTCAGATTAAATATGAAATATTTGTCTGGGATATATGAATTATACAAAGCTTGGCGCAATGAAACAATTATCTACTCATTTTGGTTTTTCTTGTGTGCCGTTCATTTTTTGTTGAATATCAACAAACCAAGCAGAGCAAAACAATAAACATTAGCTGAATAGAGATGTCAGTTACAGTGGCTACAGAGCCATTATGTAGCATTCCCCCTAGGGTGGCAGTGTGACTGGAGGGGAGTGGGGGAGAGGGGCGGCGCCGCACTGGGATAAATGGGCCTAGTGTTTGTAATGGAGAGGAGTGTGGCCGCTGGCCAGGGATTTGAGTTAGCAGGCCTTGTCCTGGAGAGGAACACTTCACACTCTGCCAAGTGGGGCTGCCCGTGCAGGGAATGGCATTGGGAGACTTCTCTTTTCTCCCATCTACTTATCCTTGTGTGTGTGTGTGTGTGTGTGTGTGTGTGTGTGTGTGTGTGTGTGTGTGCGCGTGCGTGTGCGTTTATTGTGGTGCGAGAGTGTGCATGTGCACTCGCGTGTTTAAGGGAGAGTGATTAAGGAGAGGCTTCTGGAGCACGCTACTCGGTCCTCCTCCCCTATGTAGGCTGACAAAGAAAGCGCTGCCCTGGCCTGTTCACAGCATTTCCACCTTGAGCTGCGGGGTAGCCATGGTGAACTTGTGTTGAAATGCCACATAGTGGGAGCTTCTATATTGGACTTTAAACAATCAATTTTAAACATTTGTTTTCAGAAACAGGCCGGCCAGTTGGATTTTACCTTTACGCACACATGCACGCATGCAAGCAACACAAACATGCAAGCAACACAAACACACACACGCTAATTGCTGTAAGTGAGTGAGCGTTTGGAGCGGGTGGACAGGTCTGGCTGAGTGGACGGTTTCACGCGTTCATGCACTGCTGCTCCAGCAGCATAATGAGGTGTGACGCATCAGACTAAGTGGCTAATGGGGTGTGAAGTCATTAGAACACTGCCTGTATCCCTCTAGCCCTCCCTGTCTCTAACTCCATCTCTCTATGCAACTCTATCTCATCTGTTTTCAGTATCAACACACTCCCTTTCCATCCATTCCATCTTTTTTTTTTGCAGTCTCCTTTCTTTTTTTGTGCCATGACAATCAGTTTTGTCTATCATGTCATCATTGGCCATGCCATTGTATGCTGTCAGAATCTTGTCTAGTCTTACTTGTCATCTAACCTTTTTATTTATGTTTTTGTACACAGTAAACAATCTAAACAACCAAATCTGCTAATAAACTATACATGGGATTAACTCTAAAAACAACAACAAAACACATTTGTTGCAAAGTGGCTGAAAATATGAATAACATTAGATAGCGCCAAAGTTTTTAGTTTTAGAAAAGTAAAAGCTTAAAAAAAAAGCTGTACAGTGAATAAGATATAGATTACAAATATAACCCATACAAAAAAAACAGACATATGAGCATTTGAACATGCATGAGCAAAGGGCGATACACATGGAGAAATAAAAAACAGTGAGGGGGAGCCTACCATCTGTTCCCTGGGATCAGACATAGCTGTGAAACAGCTTTAAGAATAGAGAACAGACTGAAGACAGTGAAACTTAATATCTTTGTCCTGCTGTCATTTTCGTATTTTTGCTCCTTCTAATCCTTGGTTCACTCTAGCTCACTAGGGCACAGACGTAGTCATCACTATGTGCCCTGTGACCCGCTGCAGCAAACCAAGACATTAAGAAAAAAAACGCCACAAAACAAAAGGCCTGCAATCGTAAAAAGAAAAGATACTTTGCTGCGTTTTCAATACCACGTCCGGCTTGCGGTTTAAATATATTCTTAATTAGGTTAGTCACTAACGTCATGTGAGTGGAACTTTATGATGAAAAGTGGCCATATCACACAACTATGTTTAGCAATGTCACTGTATACAACTAAACACACATAGAAACACATACTCTCCTTTAAAAGGTCTGAACAAAGGAGGTACATAGGAAGGGAAGAGGAAAGTTAAAGGAGAAAATGACCAATGCTGTCATAATGAGAATACTATGAGAATATTCAAAGTTAACATGATCATGTCCACAAGCCCAGTAAAACTACGTCTGTGTATTAACATCTCTCAATCTGGTCAATTGTGCTGCGAGTGTAAACCATCAGCTGTGCAGATTTAGCAATCTGCAAATGCAATTGTACAGAGTTCATTTTGCAACAAAGGAACTCAGCTTGTCCTGTTTTCCACTGTCTCTGTTAAGTGTGCCTGTGTGTGAGAGAGCACACCTGCAGCTGTGGTACCAGCCCTCTGCGTTATTTCATTAACCTTTATACAGAACAGTGCATGTACAGATCCTTCCCAGCGGATTATAAGCAGTAGTCCTCCCACACATCTACTGAAAGTTACAGCTGCACTGCGTAAAAGTTTAAGGGGATAATCTAGAAAATTCTTGTTTTCCTAGATTTTAGGTGCAGCTTTTGTGATACCAGTCATTGCTTTCGTGGTTTGCACTCAGTGTTGGCATTGCCCAACATAAATAGCGATACTCCGTGAAGACTGCAACTGCTAAACAACAGCCAAACCCAACAGTACTATAGAATGAGCTGCAATCACTCTTTGTGGTTCTCATTTGTAGAGGATGTGTACCTCATTAAGAAATGCCACTTGTACTGTACTTGTTTAGAGAACCTAATGTTTCATTTTTTAAAGCTGAAGTTTATTACATTATTTATTATTATTATAGTAAGTAATAATAGTCAATAGTAAAATGGTTGTGGACACTGTCCTCTACTATCCCTTACTCTTTATCTTGCATATAACAGTTTTTCACGAGCAAGCGTATTGTAAAAGAGGTATGTCCTTTAGCGAGTAAACAGGGGAATGACGAAATAGGAAATATGACTTGAAAAATAAACAAAGGTCCACAAAAAAGCTTATGTGGCCTGCACTGACTCAGAAACCTACTCTCTAGGCTGGTCTAGCTTTAGAAAGCTAGAAAGGTATAGTGTGTGTGTATGTGTCTGCATGTGTACAGCCACACACATGCAAGTCCGATAGCGAGACCGAGGAGAGAGAAGTCTCAGAACGCGGTGAAACATCATATTCCCTCGACAAAGGCAGACACTGTCCCCAGGCACTGATACAGGTTAACTTTCACTTTCTATCATATAACAGTGAGGTCAGGGGATTTGATAGGAGAATCTGATTCCACACCAGACCATGGTGATAGCCCTTCCCATGGAGCATGTAGCCTCCCACCAGGGAGAAGGATATAACACTGACAGGCCGGGAGCTCTCATAGACTGGAGGAATCAACAGTTTAGTGCTCTAGACTTCTCAGAACTCCCATCAGACCTCATCAGCATCTCACGGTTGGTCTCTTTAAAAGCACCATACCAGTGCTTGTGCATGTCTTAGCCCATTCACTACATTTCACATATGCTGTACATCACAAAAAAAATATATTTTTAAAACAACTCTGCTGTGTTTTAAAATGTGAATGTATTTTTCTACCATTCCAGGTGTCTATTGGTTGTCATTCATTTCTATACTGTATGAAAATGAATCAGCAGTCTTTCTCGAGTTGTGTGTTCCGTCACAGGAAAAATCAGGTCTGCTTTTGTTTTTGTCAAAGCTGTCATATTGTTATTAGGTTACACATTGCTGATTTTTCAAATAAACTTGTACTTTTTAGCATTTACTACCCAACAAAAAAATGAACGGGAAAAATTTTACTTGAGGATTATTGTGATCAATTACACAACCAAAGCAAGTTTTACTTTGCTTGACTTTGCTAATCGATCGTTACACCATAGATAAATGAAAATAAGCCAATGGCTGCCTGGAAAAGAAGGATAAAAACATCCCAAAATCTAAAACTGTTTATAACGCATTGGAAAACCTATGATGGTGAAACTAGTGACCTTCTCCATACTGAATACACTGCCCCCTATATTTTGATTGTACTAGGAATAGTCAAACACACAGAAGTATTTCCGGAAAACAATATGCTAAAATATCTTGATTGTGTTACTAGTTACCTGATGTTAGTTAATGTTAGTTTCTTTACTTTCAGTTGGGTTGATTCAAGTGGTAAGAATGTCATTTAGTGTTTTCACTAAAAACCTAAACTTTACTTATGATTTTGTACTTGGGACATCTTCAGTCTTCTTATACCTCTAAGGACAGCTGTTCTTCATATAAAATATATCTATACATGATCACATGAAAGGAAACATCATCTGAAACTAAATTAAAAGTTTTTCAAAATACTGCTATCGTTTACGAGATCTATAGATGTCTCTGGCCCTCTTGCTCAGAACAAACCTCTACGCATTATTCTTGCTCAGTGATTATACCAACCATCTATTTTTCAACACCACAGCTGTGGTATTCCTGTGAGCCAGCCAAGTTGGGGTACATATTTGTCTAAAAATTATTCACTTACATAAGCACAAAACTGCATTTCCTAACTAAATAAACAAAACCAATTACATTTCCAGTCCAGTGCACCGCCTACTACCAAGGGCACAATACGTGTCCTTTAGCAATGCACAAAATGTTTTACAGGGGGAAAAAAATCCCTTATGTTATTAGCAAGTCCTTGGACATTTGGATCCAGGTTTGCTTACCAGTATATGCACACATTTCACAAAAAGACAAACATTTGGCAGAAGTTTCAAACAAACACAGTGATGACTGATTAATTGATATGGCAGCTAACTAGTTGTAAATGTAGGTACAAGATGTAAAGCTAGGGAATAAGGGGCTAACAATCTGGGAACTTAAAAATAATTCATACTGTAGGTTTTCTTTTAGGTATTTTTACAGGCAACCAATAGCACCAAATTCTAAATGAACACTAACCATGGGGTCTGGCTCAGTACTACACATCATCACATACTACACAACATTTATTTTTTAACACTCTCCAGAGCAATCCATGTGTAATTAGATCAATACTCACATTTAACTATTTAGCTTTTAATATGAAAAGATTAGAGGTGTCCCCAAAAGGATTAAATGTTCATTCGAGGACCACTGGCCTGTGGCCATAACTCTTGAAAGGATTAAGTAAACTAATTAAGAAGAATTTACATCTGGAGCTAATTAGGTGTATACATTTAGAGAATTGGAGAGATCCAGAAGGTCAGGGTTTTGTTTTATCCTTCTTTTTTTACCATTCAAAGGGATTCAAATTCTGTGCTTTTAATTTGTGGTCCTATGTAGTGAGAAAGATGGTGACAAATCAAATGGAATTAAAGGAAGTATGGCTGAAACATAAAAATGTCTTTATGGATGGAAAAAACCCTTATGGATGAGGTGGTGCGATATGTAGTGGGCTTTATGGAGGAAATAACAAGACTTATTAGTTGGTACGAAAGAAAATAATATACTATGCTAATACCGGCCCTATTGGCCTTAGCCCCTGTTGGAAGTGTTTGGTCATCTGTAAACAGCCACTGCTGTGGAGCAGGTGTGTAGCCATATGCAGTGTGGCCTGGGATGGAGAAAGACAGGAAACTGGGGCCTCATTAAACTGGTGCTAAACCAGGTAAGCAGCAGTGCTCAAAAGGCAGCACCATCAGGGGACAATTTCAAGCCAAAATATTGGAAAATGCCTGAGCGATGCATAGGGCCGCATCATTCAAAAAAATTTGATACCGATGCCGTGTTTTCAATACCAGTTCCTGAACAATACTTTTTTCAATAACAATTTTATAAAATCCCTTTTAACAAAAATAAATTAAAACATTAAACATACAGTAAGTAAAATTTTTTTTACCTTTACACCTTTTCAACACAAACTGTCAAGCCTCTCAAAATACAACAACACACACGTGAGCCCTGTCTCTGTGCATAACGTACTGTAGTCTTTTTCCTGCATGCCTCTATGACGTGTAATGTTAGAGAGCCAATCATAAGCATTGATAGATCTTGTCTTGTTACAAGCATGCTACAAGCGTCTTGGGTAACTGACGCTGATAAGATTTACTCCTTTAGCTATTGAAATTTGGTAGTGAATGACAAGGCATTTTCCAATACTCGATACTATGGCGGCAATTCGGTCGGTGCCTAAAAGTATCAAAGTTCGGTACCCAGCCCTAGCAATGCAGTACAAACAATATGAAAGTGACCTTAATATTTAAGAATTTCACATTTATCGTTCTTCAGGCGGACCCTTCACTCTCCTTCTCACTTTAGCCATTCCTTTAGCTCTAACTACCAACAGATAGCAGCAATGACGAATAAATCGCTCTGGCAGTTCCATTATACCAATGGTTCCCCCTTTTATTACATGTGATTCTGTGATGTTCATGGCCAAACAGGCGGAGTGCAATTCACTTGCCATAACAGTCTTACTGTAGTGCATATGTGAGTGGAAGGCTCTATAGCCTAGCCATTGCAGATGGGGTCAATCTCTCAACCCTAATGGCTCTCTTTGGGTCATGTGACTGCGAAGTGCTCTGGAACACTCGTTACAGCATACAGGAGTAGGAAATGATTATCAGGAGGTCAATTTATGCAAGGGAGAGGCAGAATGACAAAGTGAGAGGTCAGAGCTCGCCCATATCTCTAGGCATTAAAGATTGACATGCAGAATCTGAGAAGGCCCCCACACTGCCTCATTCCTCACCACACACACGCACTTCTCCATTTAAATATCTGACAGACGATGAAAGTGCAGCCATTAAAATGTCCGCCAAGGGCTTCACGAATGAAATGGGGGAGATAAAACAATTCCCCTGGGTAATCAACAGGGCTATGAATTAGCCAAGAGTTTTAGATGGGGGGGTTACAGGATCGGGTGCATGTTTAACTCATTTGTTGTTCATTCCTTCTGAAAACATCAGTCCAGAGAGGATGCTATAAGCAACTTTATGCTCTCCAACCCATGGTTAACGGAGAAGGCATTGGCACTTGATGACACTTAAAAAACGCCATTCACTCTCTTCTAAAATCCTTTTTACACTTCCCCTGGGTGTAATGCACATGTTATCATGCTCACTCTTCCTTTTGGTAAATATTGGGGTCATTTGGTTTGCTCCTGTGGATCATGGTTCACAGGATGATGGCTTCCATGGAATGATGGAGCAACCATCAACCCACCATCCACTAGCCTGAGGCTGGGGTAAAACAAATTTACCTTTGCCTGTGCTAAAGTCAGCACTGACTGGTTTCCCTTTCTTGGGGCAGACAAACCTGAGATGGTCAGGCAGGACCAACGGCCAACAGTATTTGAAACATGCAAATGATCTACTGAATAAAAAAACACTTGATAAGTGCTTATCAACCCTTATGTGCAGCTAAACTCCCCCCATCTGTGTTAGATCTCTTTATAGAATGATATAATGTGTATGCATACAGTTTACATTCATAACAGTCTCATCCTGGCTGGGCCACAGCACCAGATTTATCAAGCCCTTAGTCTCGCTTTGCCAGACCTTCCTCCACGGCGCTGTGGAGGAGGGTCAGGCTTGTCCACACAGCATACCGGGATGTTAAATTACAACACAAAGAAAGCTAGTAAGCTAACTGACATCCGGCCGAAAAGAGTGAAATCTGGCGGAATTTCCGGTGGCAACGGAGCAATCCCGGAATTGGAACGTAGTGGATATAGACTATCAAGCCCTTTACTTACCACTACAGCCATGCTTGTAACCAACCTGTACACCAACCCAAAATCAAGTTATCCTCTTTGTACAACCATAACCACTGCCATGTGTGACTCATTAACATAAAGCGTGAGAAGATCATTTATGCCTCGACACCACAGACGTAAATAATAATATTATTGTGTGCATTTGCTTTACTTCTGTTTTTCTTTTCAAAATCAAAAGGTAAAACTGTCAGTGGTTCGATGTCATGCTGTCACATAAACGAGGCCAAGGAACTAAGGCAGAACATGTAAACTGCTGAGGGTAATGCGGTCACTTATAGACAACAAAGATTATGAAGAAGAGAGAGACAACAGATAGTGAGAGAGACCATTGCAATATTTGGGGTTTCTAAGGCTACAATGAAATTGAGCAATATAAATGTATTATTTAAATTACTACTAAGGTTCAGTGTAGGTTCTTTAGAGATCCTCTGTCACAGCCTAGGTTTTTAAACATCCTTCTGTGTGTGTGAACACGTTCAGCTTCTCCGTGCCTTTCCCTTGGTCAGTAGCTTGAAGAGACTACACAGCTTTCGGAAATTCCTTGCATGCTGTCTTCCAGAGTCAATATTACTGACTTTATTTCCTAATACATCTTTTTCTCTCTTGTGTTGTCAAGTCCAACTGCTCCTGGTAGGATCTTCTATGGTAAATTGATTCTAGGCAAGGGTTTAGAAAATAAGCAATTTGAACACCATTTTAAAAGAAGCAGAATGAGAACAGAGCTACCTTGCCTAGAACAGCGGACACACGGCTTACTCCTGGAGCCAGCCTCGAGAGCTAAATAGGTGAATGCCTTGTGTCCTGGCTTGAGAAGTACCAGTACATGCAATGTGGCGGCTCCCATTTTAAAAGATGAGAATGCAAAGGTGTGTTGTAATGAAACACTGCTCATCCTCTTTAGAAAGCTTAAGACACGGTACTGGAAAGGAGACTTTGACTGATTGTGAAATCTCAGAGTCAAAAAAAGCAAATGTTGGTGGACCAGCTCTTCACCGTTACTCTTTTAATACTGGAGGGGTCATACAATTTTGCCCATCCAATCGACCTGTGTTTGTGGATTTGGTGGAAGACTTACTGTTTCCCTTGGTGTGTCCTGTGAGGTATGCCAGTAAGACATGAATCCACATCCTCAAAAATTATTCAAACGTGTTCTTAGAGTGTGAAAAGGTTGTGCTTTGTTCAAATTGTTGTATATAAGGATGCCAGGTTTAACCAAGGGAATGTACAGGCTGATAGCCTCAGGCTTGCTTTTAACTCTACAGTTTGTAGCCATGTGTGAAGCTGTCAGGATGAGTGTCAACACTTCTAATCTGATACTCTTGCACTCTCGCACAGTGCACTCTTCCACTGCTGAAAAACAGTGGACTTCCCTCTCTGGTTCGGGAGGGAGTTGCTGCCTAAAGTGGAGAGCAGGATCTTGGGGTCTTGAGTGTAGGCTTTGCATTGTGACAGAACAACTCAGACTGCAGGTATGAGTGGCCAAAATGTTTGTTCCTACATCTGGGCTCCTTCCTACAGAAGCTCAACTGGAGGAACTCAAAAGAGTTTATGGTTTCTTGCTGCCAGGAAATGTAGGCTGTATGTAGATGTAGAGGAGCCTCAGCTTACAGTATAATAACATGACAGAGCAAATAACATAATTAAGGAATGCTACTGCTGTTTTCGGTTGGTAAACAAGCATACTGGTTAGAATATTAATTTCTCTATTGTGTAGGTTGGAGGGAGGAGACGTAGATGAGCATACAGCAAAATTGGTCACATTGAAGTTTTATTTTAATTTTTTGAGGCCTTATCATGTTTTAACACCATCTTTCTGTTGTAATACATAGAGAAAACCATACTACCATCAGATAAAACTGGCTGCAAGGCAATTTAAACCAGACGTGATATCATTCAGCTGCCTAAGAATGTACACATTGTGTACCCTGAGCAGTTGTTCCTTCCTGGACATTTTGCATAAAGAACTTGTGTGGCTTAGTTATATCAGAGATACAAGAGAAAACTAAATTTGTTCCTGCTGTTTACCATAAAATGAGATTAAAATTTGACTGGCATGAACAGGAAACGTGTGATTTACATGTATCAGCTTATACAATTAGGCCAAATGTGAAGGTCTTCCATGCATTGGCTGCATGGTCATTGTAAGGACATTTTCCATCGCCTCAGTTGGTTGTGTTGTCTACTCAATTGTTATTCAATGCAGTCCTACGAATCCTTTTTAGCCCTTGTGTTGACTTTGGGTCAAATTGACCCATTTTCAATTTTTGTTTTATATCAGAACATATGGGACGTAGAAATAAGCGCTGAAAACGTCTAGAAGAAAAAATTAACAATTTAAAACGTTGGAAAAAGCAAAAACAAACTGTGAAAAAAAGGCGTTAAAACATTGTTTTCAAGGTTGACGGGAAGACAACACAAGGGTTAAGTGTTATGAGAAGTTGCAAAGCTCTCAAAAGCTATAAATAGACACATAATATAATGTACCAAAGTGAGGGGAAATGAATGCTATTCCATGTAGTAATTGCAAGAGATGCATGATAACCACCCAGTGGTAACAATAGGTCACTTATAAGCAACAGTCAGTACTATAGATTACCCTTTATATATTTGCAAGGAAACTGTCAGCGATGCTCCGTTGAAGGTGTTTATGCCACAAAGAGTGGTCTCACTATTTATCAGAAGTACTACTAGTATTATGCAATGACCTTAATTCTCATTGCAGCATTACATTTCGTATATCAACATCATAAAAACCACAATGTTAGTGTCTTCTCATTTTCAATTTGCATGTACTAAAATGTGTATGGAAAGAAAACTCATTGAAAAGAAATGAATGAGCACTTTCAGAACCAGCAGCTAAGGTGTTAAAGTTGGAGCTTGTCTCTGGGGTGGGCTGGTCTGATGCTGGCTGTGGAGGATGACTGAGGTGAAGGGGTTAGAAGAGGAGCGAGCACAGCTACAAGGGCCTCTGTCCCAGGCCAGGCAGAGAGCTGCAGCCCTGTGCTGATAAGACTGTAATAGTCCTCCTTAGAGGACCCAGGGCTCCGCTCCCCTTATTAGTCATTTATCACACCTGGCAGCCTCACTGAACCATAAT